>NC_137895.1:13174675-14483847 GCF_963455335.1 Martes martes
CAACTGAACCACTAAAAATACATTCTACCCTGATACAGAGGTAAGAGTACAAATAAGAAATCAGAAATCTAGGGAACACATAGGGGCGAGTGTTCAACTATCTTCAATTAGCCGGACTTCTTCACCAAGCCCTGCCTCCCTCTTCACCCTCCAGATCCAGCCCATCATCATGCCCCACGGAACTGAGTTCTCATGCTTATCTCTGAAGCAGTCCCATTCTCTGACTCCATGCCATTCCCCCAGACCACTATGGTAATCTCCATAAGTCTTCCGGGTTTATATTCCTCAATCCATTCCCCATCCAGCTACCAAAGTGACCTTCATCACACACAAATTAATTTGCTTTACCACTCTGTTGACTTGCCATCCTATTAATTGCCCGTAGTATACACTCAAAAATCTAAAAACCCATGTTATCTGATCCTTCACTGCCACTCCCATCCCAGTTTTTCTGGTGTCCCTTTGCTCACTCTACTGATCTAACTATCTTGGCTTCATCAGTTTCTCAAATGTGAGAAGCTTGGGAAGAAAACAAAACCAGGCAATGAAAGAAATAGCCAAGAGAAACGATTGATAGATTTGATTACTTAAAACTTTAAACCCTCTCTACGTAAAAACCATCTTTGAAAAAAAATCATCATGAGTAAGCTGATGACAGATGACGAAGGGAGTGTGGGGGGAAGGATTTGCAACAAACAACTACACAAGGATTCCAATGCACCACTGTTCAACAAGGCTGTTCAAGTTGGTGAGATAAGAACACAGATTTCTGTCGGCACATCACAGATTTCTGTTGGCACGCGGTCTGGACTACATCCAGGCAATTCACCAAATAATGCTTAAAATAGATAAAGGTGTGAAGATTTTCTTCCTTTAGTTAGTCAAAGTGATCGAAGTTTGAACTACAAGACAGCATTTCTCACCTATTGCTTTGGTAAATATATTTTCTCTGTTGAGAAATGTTTTCGTTGAGCTACAATTTACATAAAGTATGCCAATGTTTGGCGTAGAGCAGTCTTACTTCTCACATAGTTTTTATAGCCATGTAACCACACCCAGATCACAATATAGAACATTTCCTCCACCCCCTCCCCGCCCCGGGAGCTTCCTTGTCCTTCCTCCTAGTTGATGCTCCCCCCATAAGAAGCAACCCCTATTCTTCTATCTCCAAAGTTTAGTTTTGCCTCTACTTGAACTTGATAAAAACAACATTTCATACAATGTATCTTTTCTGTACCTGCCTTGTTTTGCTCAACAAAATCCCATGGGGTTGCAATGATCCCTAGTTGCCTTGTCTTCTGTTTAAACTTGCTGTGTGGTATCTTGTTGTAAGAAACACCGCAAAGCATCTCTTCATTCTCCTGTGGATGGACATCAGGGTTGTCCCACTGGGTCTAGTCTGAATGCATATGCTCTGAATGGTCTTGTACGTGTCTTTGGGTGGGCATAGGTATTCATTTTTCTTACACAGAGACCTTGCAATGAATCACCTGGGTCTAGATAAGATGTATGGCTTCAGTAGATAATGCCAAAGAGATTTCCAAAGTTATTATACCAAGGATTGGTGCACACGATTTCTAAAATGAAGTCTGGTGCTCTTTCACTATAGTCATCAAGAGTGAAGATGGAAGGCACCTTCCTTCCTTTTCTTTCCTTCTTCTATCTCTCTCTTTCATCTCTTTCTTTCCATCCCATAAACTCTCTGCTCAACCTGTCTGTATCCCCATCCGTTCCCTCCTCTTCCCACACCTTTTCAGGCCACTTACAGTTGGAAGACGTTCCAGGCCTGAACAAGCCTGTAAACTAGATTCTGACCTCCCTGCATCAGCAACTGCCTAATTAGGGGCATGATTTGTGGTCCAGTGAAATCTCCACTGGCCCTAATGTGTCTGCTGGAGCCTCACTTCTGTGAGTAATTACCTTCAACTTCCAGTTAACAGAAGGGCAAGCACATCTGTCTCAAGAGTGATGAGAAAGACCCTGCCCAGGGTCCTCTGGACCTCAAATGTGAAGCAGGGAGCCAGCAGAAAACCTCATTAAGTCAGTCATCCTTTACTTCCACCCAGACAGCTCCTCAGCTTCTCCCATTACCTCTGAAGGAAGGAAGGAAGGAAGGAAGGAAGGAAGGAAGGAAAGAAGGAAGCTGACTTGCTTTCTACTTCTGGAGCCAGGTCTCTGTCCAGTATTTATTATTTAAATGGGAGAACAGGAAGAAAATGTGGTATGGAGCTTAGATTTTTAAACATAAGGACATTGAGGCACGTTGTGAAATTAGTTGGTTCCTAATAATTAAAGGACTAGTCTCCAAGGAATTCCCTCTTCCAATAGAGAAAAGACGCAAGTCTTCCCTTACAAGACCATTCCTCTCATTTACAATTCCAACACCTTGCATTTAACTCTCTTTCCAGCACCTACCATGTGCTCAGCAGCAATGGGCACAAATGGGGAGGAAAACAGAAGCAGTCCCTATTATAGTGGTTCTATGGTCCAGTGACAGATGAATCAAGTAAGCTCTTGGCTCTTTGCTTAGTAGCTGTTTCATGTCGGGAAAGAATGCAGAGAGCATGAAGCAGGAATGAGACTTATTTCAAAGGTCTTGAAATAGGTGGGAGGGTCAGGAAAGGCTTCCCTTAGGAAGTGACAGTGACAATCTCCAGGATGAGTGAAGGTTGGGGTGTTGGA
The DNA here is from genome assembly GCF_963455335.1 of Martes martes. Taxonomy (NCBI): domain Eukaryota; kingdom Metazoa; phylum Chordata; class Mammalia; order Carnivora; family Mustelidae; genus Martes; species Martes martes. The sequence goes on from NC_137895.1 coordinate 13,177,358, forward strand.
GGGCGAGCCACCAAATAGCCTGGGATGAGGGTGCTTTTGTGGTGGGAAAGAAAGCACCAGAATTATAGCAGGGCACCAAAAATGACTAGCCTCCCTGGTTGCTCCCATTAAAATATCATAGGCATGTGACAGTTTATCTAGTTTCATTTACTAGGGTGGAAAAAAAGAGAAACATGGTCTAGCCACTCTTAGTTTTTAAGCATGTGCTACGTCTCAGGCACAAGTCTCTTCTGGTTGGTCTCATCCTTACACTCATTGTTTGGCCCTCCTATTACCCCAATTGTACAGAAGTGGAAACAGACACAGAGCAGTTAAGTAAACTTTACGAGGTTGCCCTATCATTAATTGCAGAGTGTTTAAAAAAAATCGAACTGGGTAAATTTTAAAGAGATTATTGTCTTTATTCAATGATTTATGAATTGGGTAGCAACCCATCCAGGAAATAAAGAGCTCCAAAGAGCTGCACAAAAGGAAAGATTTTTATAAGCAAAAGGGGGTGGAACAAGCTAATTACTAGCAAAGAATGGACTGTTTCAGGCAAGGTCACCTTCTCTAGGGGATTGCAGTGGCTGTCAGGCAGAGACCTCACTAGTACTGACCAAGTGATTCTAGATGGACTGGTTTAAGATCCCACTCCTGGGAGAGCTTGAAGCTGTAATTCAGTTAGGTATTAAGTCTTGGTTTGGTGACACAGGCTTAGCACCAGTGATTTCATTTTGAGCCTGTTGTCTCTTTTTAGCAGCCAAGTACACTAAGATTCCTGTGCTCTACAGAAGCAGTGATGACCATCATCAGTGTAGGCTTTCTCTCCAGCAGCAAATCTTCTCAGCCTTCTTTCTTCTTCTTCTTTCTTTCTTCTTTCTTCATCTTCTTTCTGAGGCCACAGCCGGTGGTCCCAACCTTGCCTAGCCAACGTCTGAGACAATGCTCCCGGGAAAGGACCAGGGAAGTCTAGGAACAGCATGAGGAAGGGAAGCCTCTACACTCAGCCTGATGTCACCCAGTGAGGACTGATCAGGGTAGCCAGGACGAATTTATTCCATAAATTTCAGGTTTAAAAAAACATTTTGTAATACATTGTTTTTCTAAACCAAATGGAATCTGGTTTCTGGGGCCATTAATGAGTATCAGTTCCTCTCCAGAAGCTCACCCAAGAGCTTAAAGTAACAAAATCAGTACAGTAAATGTGGGGAGCACTGTTCTTTCTTCCCTCCTGGCACAGTGTCCCCAAACTCCCTCTATGGAGGCTTGCACCTTTCTCCTTTGCAGGAATTTCAGCCCTAAGGACCACTTGGGGGGAAAAGTGTTCATTCATTCCCTATAGGTGCAAGTGAAATTCAACCCTCTGTTTGCTGGTGTCAGAGCCAAAATAATATACCACTTGGTACTTCTTAATCAGCTTAGGGAGGAATCAAATTATCCTCTGTGTGTGCATGCGTGTATGTGGGTGTATGTGCGTGTGTGTGTGAGAGGGTGAGAGGGAAAGAGATAGAGGAAGTTAAAAATCTAGCTAGAAGAATATACTCCAAACATGGATACCAATCGCCTCAGCATTTTGGGATTTGGGATGATTTTTTTTCTTTCTTTTTACTTTTTTCTATTTTCTCGATTTTCTTTTCTTTTCTTTTTTAAGATTTTATTTATTTGAGGGACGCCTGGGTGGCTCAGTGGGTTAAAGCCTCTGCCTTCGGCTCAGGTCATGGTCTCAGGGTCCTGGGATCGAGTCCTGCGGCGGGCTCTTTGCTCTGCAGGGAGCCTGCTTCCTCCTCTCTCTCTGCCTGCCTCTCTGCCTGCTTGTGATCTCTGTCTGTCCAATAAATAAATAAAATCTTTAAAAAAAAAGATTTATTTTAAAAAAAGATTTTATTTATTTGAGAGAGAGAGAGAGAGAGTAAGAGAGAGAGTACGAAAGCAGGTTGAGGGGCAGAAGGAGAAGCAGACTCCCTGCTGAGCAGGGATCCCGAGGCAGGGCTCCATCCCAGGACCCTGGGATCATGACTTGAGCTAAAGGCAGATGCTTAACCCACTGAGCCACCCAGGTGCCCCAATTTTCTCCGTTTTCTAAAACTGACTTGTACTGCCATCGTCAGAAAGGAAACAATAGAAGCCCTTTCTTCCTCCTTCCCTCCTTCTTTCCTTTCACTCTTGTCTTTGTTCGGGCCTGTGGAATTGCAGGATGTCTCTACCAAAGGTAAGGCCTTCGAGCTCCACTGCCCCTCAAACTGCCTCTTTGTTTCCTTCTGTCTAACGGGCATGAGCAGCCAGCTTTCCTCCTGCCTCACCATCTAGAGAAACAGGAGCTCAGAAACCCAGACTCCTCATCTCCCACAGATTAGGTCTAAGGTTGGGGTGACTGTGACCCACCCGTGGAGTCCAGGATGCACAGGGAATTTCTTGGGACCACACCAGTCTCAGCCAAGAGGAGAGAGAGAGAGAGAGACAACTGGGATAGAGGGACCTAAGATGCCACAGTGCTGGTTGTGCGATGTTGTGTGTTTTCACAGGAGTAATTTAGTTCTAATTACTGACAATAATTATTTCTCAACCCACAGTGGGAAACTGTTGGGCTTGTAGCTATGGCAAATTCCAAAGGTCTCTACTTGGGCTGTGCCTCTGTTGTGAAGCGGTTTGGACCCTAGAGGCTCTCTGGGAAGAAAGCCTGAACTGAGATATAAAGGGGAAGTGGGGGTGGAGAATTCCAGGCAGGAGGGGCAGAGCCCGAGGAGACCAGGCTGGTGGCCAGAGCATCAGCACGAGAGCACAGACCCAGGAGACCCAGCTCTGTGGACAATGCGGACCTCTGTAGAAATATGGACTGCCTTTCCTTTTCTTTCCTTTTTTCACTTGAGTATAGTTGACACTCAATGTTTCATTAATTTCAGGTGTACAACAGTGACCCCACATCTCTCTACGTTATGCTAAGCTCCCCACAAGGGTAGCTACCAAACATGGACCTCTTCAAGCCCTTGCTGTGCAAATGTAGACCCGCCCATTAGTCCTCTGTTTTCCCATCTTAAAATGGCAACAACACAGTGCCAACCTCACAGGCTTATTGGGAAGATTGTATGGAAAGTTCTAGAACAGAAGGCCTTTGTGAGATTATGGCCTCCCAGCATTCTTTCTACCTTCCTTGAGTAACTACACTTGAACTTCTGATTGAGGAACTTCTCCCTCCCTGGCTCTCTGTTCATACGCCTCAGTGGGCGCCCCTCACGTGACTCAAGTGGCCCCAAGCCCATGGGTGTGCACGACTCCCCAGTCCTCTGGTTCTCACAGGAAGAACACGTGCATGCAATTCAGTTACAAAAGCCAAATAGAAATTGTACATGAACCCGAAGTGAGGCCACTCAAGCAAACTGAAATGTCAAGTTTTCTTTTCTTTATTTTTTTTAAACTCAAACTATATTCATTCAATGTAGGAAAACTGATTAATTCATGCCTGTCAGAAGGTCTTTTTGTGGAATGCCTTTGGTTTTTAAAAAGCATGAGTACAAATTAATTATTGCTTAACAGATGCACTGTTTTAGACATAGCCTTCTAAAACATTAGATCCCAGGGGGAAATAGCTACAGGGCTGCTTGGGTGTTAAAGATGATGAAATCCTAACTAATTCCCTTCTGGCTCTAACAATCCATGAGCGTCATGTGGAAATGGTAAGCCTCTGACAGGCCGATGAGAGTATTTGAGGATTTGGGAGCACAGCTCCACAATCCTGAAACCCCACCACATTGTCAGGAGAAAGAAGGAATAACTGAGCAGAGGTTAGCCCTCTACGGGGCTCTTTCCATGACTTTTCTCACTGCAGTCTCACAAGAACCTGACAGGTCAGATTAGTAGGCACACTTTGCAGATGGGAAAACTGAGGCACGGAGAGGTATCCTGGCTTCCCTGAGCTCACCCATGACAGCAGGATGGTCAAGGTCATGGGGCAGGGTTTCAGAACTTGGAAGGCACGCATGCCCAGCACCAGGACGGCCCCTCTGAGCAGGCTGGAAGCAGCAACTGCAGCCAACTCCCTGAGCCTTGGACAGGAACTCGGTTGTTTTGTTGCCGGAGCCAATATTCCAGCCCTAGGACTTCTCTGTTCCCCAGATTCTTGATGCAGCAGAAGGAGCTTCATGGGCAGGATGGTTCCACCATGTTGTTCTGCGGGACCCCAGACTGACGGCTGCTGCTCCAATGTTCCCAATGACTTTGAAACACTCTACTGCTCTGTTTCAAATACTTCCTGCTGAAATTACCTAAGAGTAGCTCTGTTACCTGCAACTGAGCCCCAATCAGGTCAACTCCCAACCCCATTCAGGTTAGGAATAGAAAGAAGGGAAACAGCCCAAGAGAGTATTTGAAAACAAAGCAGAACTCTTTCCATGGAGTTCACTTTCATTCCTTTCCCCAGTGGGTTCCCCTTTCTCACACAGGATAGCTAGGACTGGAATGAGTTTGGGGCTATTGATTCCTGTTCTTTCTTTCCCTCATGGCTGTGGTGCTGCTCACAGAACACATTTATTTAAGAAGCAGTGATGAATCTCCTTTCTGGGACGTCCTCTAATTACAAATCAGCACTAAGGATGATCTCGCACATTTACAAAGAGTTCAGCAAAAATGTTTCATTAGCTATTCCTTGTGCTGATATACCACACCGGGCTCTGGGATAGGGCTTCAGAACTCGTGTGGGGGAAAACCAAAGATTTGTGTGAGCAGAATAAGATTGAGCACATTCTGGGATTAGAGCCCCACCCGCATGCCTCCCTGCTAGAGGGCACATGGGGCCCTGGAGCCCCCAAGCCTTGCATAAACATTTCCAATTCATCCCACTTCTCCATGATACTATGTGTCCATGGACATTTATTTAACCAGTTGGGGTTATTGTTGCCTTGACTATAAAATTAGTCAAAATTATAATAGTACCTATTCCAGAAAGGTGGAAAACTCAAAAGCAATAATATGTATGCTTCCCTTAGAACAGGTCCAAGCAAAATTAAGTTCTATCCAAGCGTTTTCACTATTATTATTTTTCACTTGATTTATACATCTTACCTTTCATTTTACATTTGAGGAATCAGAGGCTCAGAGAAAGGCAGTCACTTATCTAAAGTTTCTACTGCCACTTCCTGTCTGACAAAATGTCACCCTACTTCCTGGTCCAGTCCAAATGCTCCCTTCCCTATGAGGCTCTCTGTCATTCATGCACACTCATGCGTGCACACACGTGTGCAAAAACACACACACACACACACTCCAAGTTAGAGTAATATTGCCTTTCATTATATTTCATACTTCTCATATGACTTAATGCATTTTGCCATATAGAGTCAACAAGGGCACAAAGAGTGTCCCTTGTTACGAATTGCAAGGCTCCACAAAGACCGAGAGCTTGTCTGAATTTACCCCAGTGGCTAACATAGTGCCTTGACATCTGTACATGGAGCAATCTTTCACGTGTGTCCCACCATTCATTTCTAACCATCCCTGTACGGATGGGGTGCTGCTCTCCACATCTTACAACAAAGAGATAGAAGATGAGAGTTACGACATCATGCAGCTCATGCGAGATAGAGCTGACATTTCAGCCAAGGTCTGACCTAAAAGCTTCTGGTTTTTCAAAGACAGTACTGTCCCTTTTGGGCAAAATGGGGTGGAATGGAGGCACAGGGAGAAGCAGAATGGATTGGAGAGATAAAGCGCAGAGAGGAAAGGTCAGGAGAGGACAGTGTGCACAGGGAGAATAGCACCCATTATCAGAGTCAGGGTGGAGAAAAGAACAGGGCAGCCTGACTCCCGGACCCCATTTCCACAATCAAACCACTTGTCCCTTCCTCTTCTTCAGGGCTTTTGTGAAAATGAAATGAAAAACAAAACAAAAGAACTAGAAAATGTAGAGGGGGGGAAAACCAGCAGTCCCCTGAAGTAAAGGCTGGTTAATGCTATCTCAGTGACAAAGGAGATGATAGGCCCTCTGGGTGCACTCCCCAAGACAGAATGTCCTGGCCTGGTGATGCAGATATCAAAACTACTGGGGGCAAAGAGTGGGTCGTCCTCTTCCTCCTAGCAACGGCTGTGTCTATTTCTTCTTCTCTCCATGGAGCAGAGACATGTCAGAACAGAAGATGAGGAGTAGGGCTGCCAGGCTCAGGACAGTCTGAGAGGAACCAGGTCCCCCAGGCAAGCCGAGCTCATGTTTCTGGCAGGCCAACTAGAGGAGGGAGTCCCTGGTGGGATGGCATAGGGGATGGGGGTGGGGAGGGGCGGAGAGGGGAGGAGCACAGCTTATGGTGAGCTTCTGGGCACCCTCAGCAAAGGCAGCCAGGACTCCCTTCACAAGAATAGGTTTGATGATCAGAACTCCATTTCTTTAATGAATTTTGTGCAGAAAAAAAAAAAGGATGGCAGAGAAAGTCAATTATCATATGGTTTCACTTACCTGTGGAACATAAGGAATGACATGGAGGACATTAGAAGGAAAGGAAAATTGAAGGGGGGAAATCGGAGGGGGAGATGAACCATGAGAGACTGTGGACTCTGAGAAACAAACTGAGGGTTTTAGAGAAGGGGTGAGGGGATGGGTGAGTCTGGTGGTGGGTATTAAGGAGGGTACGTATTGCATGGAGCACTGGGTGTGGTGCATAAACAATGAATCTTGGAACACTGCATCAAAAACTAATGATGTATTGTATGGTGACTTAATGTAACACAATAAAAAAGAAATTAAAAATAAAGTATATATACAATTCAGGAAAAAAAGAAGGAAGAAAGACAAAAAAAAAAAAAAAAGAAAGAAAGAAAAGAAAAAAAAAAAGAAAAGGACGGACACCCTTTTTCCCAAGCAAACTGCCATCCCAAGGGCCTGAACTAGGCCACAAGAAAGCTCTTGGTCATGTCCCCTCAAACAAAGGCCAAGGGCTAGAGTGAATCTAGGGGCAAAATTTCTCTAATACTGAGTCCCTGAAATTCCTCCCTAGAAGTCGTACCAGCTTCAGGATGGACCAGGCTGTTCTTCCAGCCAGAGGTCAGGAGTTTCCATCCTCTGGGTTCTGTGTCGGCCCCTGTCCCACAAAGAATAGGGATCTGGCAGCACCTGAATTCACAGGCAGTTATGTCTCTGCCTTATTAACTGATGGGATGTGTGTGTGTGTGTGTGTGTGTGTGTTCTGGGATGGAATTTTGAAAGAACAGCCTGAGCTATGTCCCCACTGCAAATACAAATATTTCCAGATCCTGAAGATCTATTTATATGAGAGTCCAAGGAGCACATTAGAGGACCAATGCCTGACCATGTGCTGAGATCAGGGACCAAGGCACACAAGAATTCATTCTTTTTATTTTTCATTTATCAAACATGACAAATAAAAGATTGCCCTTGACTTTGAGGAAAGGGCCATGCCACGGGCAAGCCATTATTATGAGGGCTTAGAGGAGTAACATCTTAATCAGACTTGGCAGAGGGAGGGAAGGCTTCCAGGAAGAGAAGAGCATTACCTTGAATACTAGGGTAAGAATGAGTCCACTAGATTATTAAGAGAGGGAAGAACATCTGGGAAAATGAATATGTATTTGGTTACTGAACATGTATTTGCTGAGACTTAGCCCGTGCCAGGTACTCTACTAAGGAGTAGGGACATGGCCACGGTCCCTAGCTTCAGGAAAACTGCACCTAAGTACTCACCATAGACCATGCAAAACACTGATGGACATCCCTAATGCAAAAAGAAATTGGAGAGAGGCTTATTTTATAGACGTTGGTAGAGGGAATGGATGAAGGTCAAAGAAAAGCCAGAATCAAGCCAGACGTGAACATAATCAATGACTTTTAGTCTAGGGACTTGAACCAAAGTCTTAAGGAACCAAGTAGTGTGATAGGGTAGCAGGGTGATACCACAGTAAGATTGAGTCTGATGGAACAGCCCTATCTCTAATTCCTTGGTAAGAACCAAAGCTTTCTCACCCAGTGAGGGAAGGCCAATGTGGATGAAATAGAAGGTGAACCTGGGTATCATGACAATTTTTGGAGTAGACAAAATTTAAGTTGGTAAGGAGAGAGAACATTATCTCACCTCAGTAGACTTGAGGCAGAGAGAGAATAGTGGTCCACACCAAAGGAGGAAGAACTAACAGGTGCCAGGAGGTGGAAGAAAATGGTGGACGGGTGTAGCCATTGGTGAGGCCCTCTGAGGTACCCTCACGGACTCCTGAGAAGGACAGAAAGGTCTGGATGGGGTCAGGGTCTTAAGGCCTACACAGTAGGGACTGAGTCAGAGTAACAATTTCAGTGTTACCCTCAGAGTAGGCAGGATACCCCAGCCCCAGCTTGAAGGCTACCACCTCTTGTTCATCAAGACTCCTCCTCTTGAAGATCAGGACACCAGATTTCAGGCCAAGATTGCGTGAAAAAGAGAATGATCAAGAAAGGGAAGAGACCCTGAATGACCAGTGTCTCCACGAGGAACAGCATTTCCCTTTCAAAATGGATTAAAAGAAATAGAAGGACAACCAACGGTCAATGTTGGGGATCACAGAGAACTCTGTCACAGACTTTGAGAGGTACATGGATGAAAGGCAAATGGCCCTTCTCTATCCAAACACCCTCTCCTTCTGAGCCTACACATCCTCTCTTCCACTCCTTGTGTTTCAAAATATCTTACCTGTTCTTATTATCTATAACCTTCTTTATCTTACAACCTCAACACCAACTGCCCACAGGGTGTTAAGTTGGGCTGACCCTAAAATAAGCCCACAATGGCTCACAGCTGTCTGCCTAGGCCTTTCCCAGGGAGACAGGCTTTGATTCTCCAGGCGGGAACCAAGATGGGAGAGAAGAGGTCTGGGAAAGGTGGTTTAGCCACTCCAACTCTGGTATCAGCTTATAACATACTGTTTCCAGAAGGCAGTATGTACCTGGGAGGGGATAGCTTTCAACTCAGCTTCCAAGGGAGGAGAAACGAGCTCAGAGAGGCTAAAAGATTCAGCAAATATCACACAGCTCAGCAGTGGCAGAACTAAGCTGTGAACCCAGGTCAAATTTAAATTCCAACTCCAAGTTAGAAATTACATCCCATCTACCAGAATAATCCCAGTTAATGTTTATTGAATATTTATCACACATCATGCCCTGCTCTAAGCACATTTTCCATGAAATAACTCACCTAATCCCCACAACAAACCAGAAGAAAGATCAGTATTTAAGGCAGGACTCATGTTAAAGTTTCCCCCTCTAAACAACATATAACCACCTCATTTTCACCAAAGACCTACATTACTACCTGTTTTTGCTAACCAAAAGAAACCCAAAGGGGATTTTGGCTTTTACAAAAAAAATCATTGCTGGACCAAAGCAGGTCTTTCATAAAACGTCAAGGGGCATAATGTGAACTTTCAGAAAGCAGGAGATACTCTTATACCCATTTCACAGATTTAAAAAAAAATGGAGTGACACTCACAACCACTAACTTGGTGACAGCGCCAAGATTTGAATCTAGACAGTCCACCTCCAGAACTCACGTCTTGAGCTCTGTGTCACACTGACTTTCTACTTTTTGCTCACAGTCAAGACTCACTTCATTAAGCCCTCGATTGGGGAAATATATGTAGACCGTGCCCAGCTAATCGAAAGCAAAGAAGGTCTTGATTTATCAGCTGGGACTTGGACTGGGAGTCCAATACAGAGACCTCTGCCCAAGTGAACAGGGCTGCATAGCATCCTTGCCCCTAAAATCAGGTTATGTGCTTCTCACCCCAACAAGACTCAGGGCTGCTCTATTTTCACACCAAAGCTGTACCTCAGATTTTCCTTGCTTCAGACCAGACCAGCTGTCATGGAATGGGCAGGTCCAGCACATTCAGAGGTTGAAGTGATAGCTTGCAAGGGAATATGAATTTGACCAGGGAGGAGTTTGGACTCAGGGGAGGAAACATCGGTGAGGAAGGTCAAAATCAACTTCCAGAGGATCCCGTCCCAGAGCGACTTAGATGACACCATGGGCAGGTGCTCTAGGAACCCCATTCTCCAGACTCAGCTATCAGCCAACATCCTGGAACTGGGACTCCAAGCTGTTACAGGAAAGGGGTAAGATGCGATGCTGGGTCCCCTGCATCTTCAGCTTTGACCCTGAATCCTTCCCTGCAGTCCGGTGTGAGGACAAAGTGGCCCCACTCCAGGGAACAGAAAATGAGCAGATACTCAACAAATCTGCAGCATATGGTGACCCAGGATGACCCACTTCAAATGGGACAACCCTCACAGTCACTGAGGAAGGAGAGAAGAGAAGCTAGTGACCAATTCAACTTGTGCGGTTGTGTTCCCTTACCCCACTGCCGTGAGGACGCTCGGAGGAAGTGAGGCTTTATTTTTCTACTTTACCCACTTCATGGGATGTGAAACTATTTGAATTGGCATCTCTAGGGCAATGGGCTTAGCTCCTGGCACTGAAATGCCCCCTTTCTTCAGCATAGAAATGCTTCAGTTCAAGGTCTCTGCCTTTGCCCTTTTGGGCTGTGCAACATTGGGCATGTTACTCAACCTCTCTGGGCCCCAGATTCCTGCCTGTAAAACTAAGAAATATGGGAGTGATGGTGCCTAATTCAGTGAGTAATTATGAGGATTACATTAAAGAAGTGGTTTGAAATACTTCGCATCATGCTTGGCCCATTAGAAGATCTCGGTAGATGTTTTCTTTCTTTCTTTTTTTTTTTTTAAGATTTTATTTATTTATTTGTCAGAGAGAGAGAGAGAGAGCGCGAGCACAGGCAGACACAGTGGCAGAGGGAGAAGCAGGCTCCCTGCGGAGCAAGGAGCCCGATGTGGGACTCGATCCCAGGACACTGGGATCATGACCTGAGCCGAAGGCAGCCGCTTAACCAACTGAGCTACCCAGGCGTCCCTCAGTAGATGTTTTCTAATGCATTATTTTTTTTTCTACCTTTGCTGAGGTAGCAACGACAAATAAAAAAATGTATATATTTAAGGTGTACAAGGTGTTGCTTTGCTATTTGTATACATTGTGAAATGATTAGCGTGTCCATTATTTTGAAGGTGGGAGAGCAGCGTTTTTGAAACAAATCTCAGGGATTCAATTTGCACCAACTCCGGGATTTTCACTAAGCCCACATCCACCTGGTTAACCATGGAGTGGGGCCCCCACCCTCTCCCCACCAGTGGCTGCAAAGCAGTCAGCTCTCCTTATTGCTGCTACCCTGTTCTGCAGGGGCTAGCGGGGGCCCATCAGGTGGGTGGGAGCACATGACTCAGGGAGAAGGACAGCCATGGACAGGACAGACAGAGCCCATCATGGGTCATGAAGTCAGAACCCGAGATTCTGGGAACAGTGTAACACTCACTCATCCCCTCAAGTTCCAATACTCTTCTTCCCAGAAAGTTTTTAAAGAGAGAGAGAACACATTATTTTACTGACTTTAAAAGCACTGACCTTTTCATCTGTCCTTCCAAAGAGAAAATGGTTTGTGCTTCACAATTTCTTTGAAGTCAATGATCCTGAATACATTCATTGAAACCAACTCTCATAAATCCATATATGTACAAGTTAAGAAGATAATGAAGTTCTTGGATTTTGAGAACCAGCTGTCCTCGACAATTAAGACCCAAAATGCATTCATCTCAAGCTCTTCTCTTTTTGAACCCAAAGAACTTTTCTTGCCTTCTCACTTACTCTCCTAATAATTCAATCAAAACAATACTCCTTGAGTATCTTTTCTCACCCTGTTCCAAGACAGCCCTGGAGAGAATACAAAGTAAATAAGAGAACAGGGAACTTATTCTTAAAGAACTTAGACCAGCTGCAAGGCAAACTCAGCGATTTATCCCACCGATGTTGTCGGATGCTAGAGATAGAACAGTGGTCCAGAAAGACACGGTCCTTAAGGACATGGAGGTTAAAAATCTAAAAAGTTCCTGAAAATAAGTAATGAGCAAACCCACAGCTAAGATTAGAGGCCCAGAGAAGTGGGGTTTGCCTCCTCCAACTTATGGTGGCTCTCGGTGTTCCCTGCTTTGTGGCTGTGTCCCTCTCTGCTCTGTCTTCACATGGCCTTCTTCTCTGTGTGTCTGTGACCTCTCATAGGGACACTGGTCATTGGATGTTGGGGCTACCCTAAATCCAGGACGATCTCACCCTGACATCCTTAATTAAATATATCTGAAGAAATCTTGTTTCCAAATAAAGTTGTATTCTGAGGTTCTGAATGGACATGAATTTTGGGGAGATACTATTCACCCCACCATTGGACCCTATCCTCCATTTCTTTGTTTTATAAAGACAGTTCAATGTTGGTCAATTCCAAATAGTCTTTTTTAAGCTTCACATTGGGATATGAGGAAAAAGCAGAGGAGACAGGGTCTAGACTGACCCGAAACGTTTTTATGATGTCGTCAGGTATAGTTAGTAATAATATGGAACACAAGCAATGAGATATTGCTTGTAGTAACAACCTGATCATTGACCAACTGTATGACCTCAGATAATCGATTTAACCTCTCTGGTTGCTCAGGAGCTAAGGAATGGAAATTTCTAGAGGTTTATAAATAGCTAACTGCCCACTGAAGTTTTTTTGTGATCTCTTCAGTAGTAGAGATCATTGCTTGAAAGCTCACCACCCAAAGATCACATACCAAGTTCACTTTTTTCAGTTTTGTTTTGTTTTTAATTTTTTTCAGGCACCCCATCCCCTCTCCCATTCTTGGTTTTAATTTTTTTTCACTGTTCCAAGATGCATTGTTTATGCACCACACCCAGTGCTCCATGCAATACGTGGTCTCCTTAGTACCCACCACCAGGCTCATGCATTCCCCCACTCCCCTCCCCTCCAAAACCCTCAGTTTGTTTCTCAGAGTCCACAGTCTCTCAAGTTCACTTTTAACTAGTTAGGGCCCCATGGCAAGACCCCCATTGATGGAATGTGTGTCACTGCCAGGCTGAGTTGGCTAAGGACTGGTTATGCCTTCTCCACCCTCTATTTTCCCCTATGTAGACTGGAGGAAGGGGACCCTGAGGGTCAAGGGGAGGAGGCAGGATGGGCACAGTCTGAGTCCCGGAATCACCACAGGGAATGCTCGCCAGTAACCAGGACCACAGAGAGCAAACTGGTAAATGAACAAGAAATAAAGCACCTGCTACATTATCACGCAAGAGCTGGGGCTTTGCTTGTTTAACCCAGAATAGCAGCCGAAGGACACCCAAAGTCATGGAACGACCACACCCTTCCTGCAAGCCCCACACTCTTCCCACTGTATCTTCCTGTCTCCAGATACAAAAGGGAATGGGATCTGGACTCAGGCCAGAATCTTCATCGTAGAAGCAAGATGAGCATTTGGCCAGAAAAGAGCTTATCCTAAAGCTCTTAGGAAATAGCGTTTTATGGACGCTGTGCAGAAAATCCAGTGCTGAAGGGGTCACGGTGTCATACTGGAAAGGTGGATTGGGTGTATCAGCAAGGAGACTGAGGGGGAGCTCAGCGTCAGATCTGATGGGCAATCCTTCTGCGTCTACACAGGGGAGAGGTCTTTGGCGCATGGAGTGACCCCCTTCAGACTTCAGCTTCTTCCTTTCCCACCCAACCAGCCCGGCACAGGACAACGCCTCAGGCGTGTTTTACGGTTCTTCTAATAAACCCAAGCCCTCTCTTCTCTCTCCTGCCCCAGAAACGTACAGGCCTGACACAAAGAAATCACTAACTACAAATTCAAACATCAGATATTAAAAGCCAACTGTTGGGAGTTAAAAAATAAAATAAAATAAAAAGAACACTTCTTGTAGAGTACATTCCTTTGAAAAGCCTTTGTATCTCCCAGTACTGAAGTGACGGTGTTTCATTCAGCCAAACAGAAGCTATTCGAAGCCGTTGTAGAATATCCAGAGGAAGTCTGCGGATGGAATTTTCTGCCTGGGATTAAAGGAGTGTTTGAGCAAATGCTTAGCATTTTATTATACATAGGAGATCCCATCAGAGCTGGGGCTTTGTTTGGTCGTGGGAAGGCCTATATTGCTGTATTTAACGCCTTGTGTTATGCTTAGATTTGTACACTCAGAGCCCTGGATTTGATGTTCAGGAATTCATCATAAGGTTTTGGTCTTTGGAACCCAAGAGAATATTCAGATCCAGCCACCCTGGTTTCATCCCAAGGGAGAAATACCCACAAGGGACAACGACGAATGGAAAAACTCGATAATATTTTATTATTAGTTGGGCTTGGGCCCAAAGCCGCATGCAGAGCTCTCTGGCAGATTTATCTGGAGAACGAAGATGTGTTCACTTAATGCCTGTGAGGGATGGGTGTGCTCCTACCCCGTAGGCCCAAACCCCACATTTACCAGCTGACATATTCAAGTCTGAGGGAGAGAGAGGCACCATGATTCTTCCTTTGTTATGCAGTCACCTGCCTACTGGAATACCAAGCCCTCAGATTACCAGAATTTACCCATCAAATGAGGAACTCCTGAGTGGAGGACGAAAAAGAAAGTGAAGTTGGGGGTTAGGGGGCAAATTGTTTGGATGCATCTCACACCCTATAAACTTACCCTCCATCGAAACACAATCCTCTCTCGGGGTGCCTGGGTGGCTCAGTGGGCTAAGCCTCTGCCTTCGGCTCGGGTCATGATCTCAGGGTCCTGGGATCGAGCCCCTCGCATCGGGCTCTCTGCTCAGCAGTGAGCCCACCTCCCCCTCTCTCTCTGCCTGCCTCTCTGCCTACTTGTGATCTCTGTCTGTCAAGTAAATAAATAAAACCTTAAAAAAAATAAACAAAAACAACCCTCTCTCTTACCACTTGTATGCCCCTGGGAAAGTCACTGGTCCTGATTTTACCTTGTTCAGATGACTGACACCAACGACAGAAGGAATAAAATACATAAAGTTTCTAAAGCAATGCCTGAACGATACCAAGGCTGTGGCTTTCCAAGCTCAGATCAAAACAGGCCCTAGGATTAGGGGGAAGTCTGAGCAGAAGATGGAGGTCAGGCGGCCTCGGCCACAGAAAGGAGGAAGGGTAAGTGAGAGAAGGTGCTGGCCTGAGAGAGGCTCGGGAGAAGGATGACAAGACAAAAACTAGAATGAGAAACAAGAGGCAGGCTTGCTCTAGGGCTGGAGGAGAGGCTACCGCAAGAGCCTCAGCGTGGCTGCGTATCCAAGGATTTTTTTCTCTCTGATGAAGAAGCTGGTTAGTTCCAGAGCCCGGGGCAAGCCAGGCCTGCTGGGGGGATAAATGGCCTGTGCTGCAAAGGACCAGGGAAGCTAGAGGGCGGGTGGGTAGGTTATGACAAATTCCAGGTGCTAGCCGACTCCGGAAGAGGAGTCTGGCCCACAAAGGCCAAGGAAGTGCCAACACTTTTGACAACTGTCATTTGGCTTAATTGTTCTGAGGCAGCATTGCTCAGCAGTAAATACACTGAGGAGGTTCGAGAGAACTCGGGAGGATCTCTTGATGAACAAATGAATAACTCCATCAAAGGAGGTGGGCGGAGGGAGGGGTGGGGACAGGGCCGGGAAGCGAGCTGTGCTTCCCTATTGTTCTGGCTGAAAAATGTCCAGGACTCAGAGCTCCGCCGTTCTTCTGCTGGGCCCCAATCCCTGATCTAGAAGTTTATTCAAGGTAATCTTTGTTCAGAACTCCCTGCCTACTGGGGAGGCCTGGGAGAGCTGGTTTTCCTAGGTCTTGCAAAGACTGGGCATGTGCAAGGAGTTTTCCTTAGCCAGCACTGTTAAATGAAGGTTATATACAGTAATCATAATTATATTTATTGAACACTTATCATTTTGAAGCACTGCACAAGAGCTTTCTAAGAATTATCAGATTTCATCCTCTAAATAGCCCTATGGATTCGGAAAAATTATAATACCCATTGCTTTGATGAAGAAATTGAGGCTCGCATGTGTTAAGTAAATTGTCCAAGAACACACAGGTGGTTAATGAGCCAGGAACTCACTCCAGTGCCCATACCCCAAACCACGAGGCCATGCTTCCAAAAACAAGAGCCTGGCGGAAGCTTATACCTGGTCCCATTTCCTCTAGGACGCACGTGATTGCAGGTAACAGATTGCTTGCCTGAGAGTTAGTTAGGATTAGAGTAGCTAGTCTTTGCTTAATGATATCAGCGCCTCATCAGTGTAAGGCCTCTGGCCAAAGTCTCTGAAGTTCCCTTGGCCTTTCCCTGGTGGCTGAAAGTTACTGTTGCCATTGTAAGTCCTACATCCTACTCAAGAGCTACAACCCATTTCCCTGATCCCCTTTAAAATGAGACTCTTCAAAAGAATTTTCCTGACCCTCTGTGTCTCCTTCATCTCCTGCCATTCTCTTGGGAACCCAATCCAGTTTTGCACCAACCCCATTAAAACACCTCCTTGGAAGGTCACCAATGACTTTTGCCAACTGCCTGATCCAGCAGTTAATTCTCAGTCCTGACTCTTAACCCATCAGTGACCTTTGATACACATGACAACTCCCTCCTTTGTGGAGGACAATGCTCACTTCTTGGTCTTTCTTTCACTTTTCTGGTCATACCATCTCATTTCTCTGCTGGCTTCTCTTCATCTTTGCCAACTTCCAATGGTTACTATGTCTCGGGGCTCATTCTTCTCTATATCCTAAACAATCCCTAGGTAATACTATCTGGTAGAGCTTTAAACACCATTTATAAACTTGTCAGTCAAAGTGTATGTCTCCAGCACTAAATTCCAGACCTTAATATAAAGCTGACATCTCCATCTGGATGTCTCCAGAGTTGACACACCCCAAACTGAACTTTTTTTTGTTTGTTTGTTTTTGTTTTTAAATTTTTATTTTAATAAACATATAATGTATTTTTATCCCCAGGGGTACAGGTCTGTGAATCGTCTGGTTTACACATTTCACAGCACTCATCATAGCCCATACCCTCCCCAATGTCCATTTCCCCACCACCCTCTCCCGTCCCCCTTCCCCCCCGCAACCCTCAGTCTGTTTCTTGAGATTGAGTCTTTTATGGTTTGTCTCCCTCCCAATCCCATCTTTTCATTTTTTCTTTTCCTACCTCCTCCCAAACCCCCCCACCTTGCATCTCCACTTCCTCATATCAAAGAGATCATATGATAGTTGTCTTTCTCCAATTGACTTATTTCGCTAAGCATGATACCCTCTAGTTCCATCCACGTTGTCGCAAATGGCAAGATTTCATGTCTTTTGATGGCTGCATAGTATTCCGTTGTGTATATATACCACATCTTCTTTATCCATTCATCTGTTGATGGACATCTAGGCTCTTTCCACAGTTTGGCTATTGTGGACATTGCTGCTATAAACATTCGGGTGCACGTGCCCCTTCGGAGCACCACGTTTGTATCTTTAGGATATATACCCAGGAGTGCAATTGCTGGGTCGTAGGGTAGCTCTATTTTCAGTTTTTTGAGGAACCTCCACACTGTTTTCCAGAGTGGTTGCACCAGCTTGCATTCCCACCAACAGTGTAGGAGGGTTCCCCTCTCTCCGCATCCTCGCCAGCATCTGTCATTTCTTGACTTGTTAATTTTAGCCATTCTGACTGGTGTGAGGTGGTATCTCATTGTGGTTTTGATTTGTATTTCCCTGATGCCGAGTGATGTGGAGCATTTTTTCATGTGTCTGTTGGCCATCTGGATGTCTTCCTTGCAGAAATGTCTGTTCATGTCCTCTGCCCATTTCTTGACTGGATTATTTGTTCTTTGGGTATTGAGTTTGATAAGCTCTTTATAGATTTTGGATACGAGCCCTTTATCTGATATGTCGTTTGCAAATATCTTCTCCCATTCTGTCAGTTGTCTTTTGGTTTTGTTAACTGTTTCCTTTGCTGTGCAAAAGCTTTTGATCTTGATGAGATCCCAATAGTTCATTTTTGCCCTTGCTTCTGTTGCCTTTGGAGATGTTCCTAGGAAGAAGTTGCTGCGGTTGAGGTCAAAGAGGTTGCTGCCTGCATTCTCCTCAAGGATTTTGATAGATTCCTTTCGCACATTGAGGTCCTTCATCCACTTTGAGTCTATTTTCGTGTGTGGTGTAAGGAAATAGTCCAATTTCATTTTTCTGCATGTGGCTGTCCAATTTTCCCAGCACCATTTGTTGAAGAGGCTGTCTTTTTTCCATTGGATATTCTTTCCTGCTTTGTCGAAGATTAGTTGACCATAGAGTTGAGGGTCTATTTCTGGGGTCTCTATTCTGTTCCATTGGTCTATATGTCTGTTTTTGTGCCAGTACCATACTGTCTTGATGATGACAGCTTTGTAATAGAGCTTGAAGTCTGGAATTGTGATGCCACCGACTTTGGCTTTCTTTTTCAATATTCCTTTGGCTATTCGAGGTCTTTTCTGGTTCCATATAAATTTTAGGATTATTTGTTCTATTTCTTTAAAAAAAAATGGATGGGATTTTGATAGGGATTGCATTAAATGTGTAGATTACTTTAGGTAGAATAGACATTTTCACAATATTTGTTCTTCCAATCCATGAGCATGGAATATTTTTCCATTTCTTTGTGTCTTCCTCAATTTCTTTCATGAGTACTTTATAGTTTTCTGAGTATAGATTCTTTGCCTCTTTGGTTAGATTTATTCCTAGGTATCTTATGGTTTTGGGTACGATTGTAAATGGGACTGACTCCTCAATTTCTCTTTCTTCTGTCATGTTGTTAGTGTAAAGAAATGAGACTGATTTCTGTGCATTGACTTTATATCCTGACACTTTACTGAATTCCTGTATAAGTTCTAGCAGTTTTGGAGTGGAGCCTTTTGGGTTTTCCACATATAGTATCATATCATCTGCAAAGAGTGATAGTTTGACTTCTTCTTTGCCAATTTGGATGCCTTTAATTTCCTTTTGTTGTCTGATTGCTGAGGCTAGGACTTCTAGTACTATATTGAACAGCAGTGGTGATAACGGACATCCCTGCCGTGTTCCTGACCTTAGCGGAAAAGCTTTCAGTTTTTCTCCATTGAGAATGATATTTGCGGTGGGTTTTTCATAGATGGCTTTGATAATATTGAGGTATGTGCCTTCTATCCCTACACTTTGAAGAGTTTTGACCAGGAAGGGATGCTGCACTTTGTCAAATGCTTTTTCAGCATCTATTGAGAGTACCATATGGTTCTTACTCTTTCTTTTATTAATGTATTGTATCACATTGATAGATTTGCGGATGTTGAACCAACCTTGCAGCCCTGGAATAAATCCCACTTGGTCGTGGTGAATAATCCTTTTAATGTACTGTTGGATCCTATTGGCCAGTATTTTGGTGAGAATTTTCGCATCTGTGTTCATCAAGGATATTGGTCTGTAATTCTCTTTTTTGGTGGGATCCTTGTCTGGTTTTGGGATCAAGGTGATGCTGGCCTCATAGAATGAGTTTGGAAGTTTTCCTTCCATTTCTATTTTTTGGAACAGTTTCAGGAGAATAGGAATTAATTCTTCTTTAAATGTTTGGTAGAATTCCCCTGGGAAGCCGTCTGGTCCTGGACTTTTGTTTGTTTGGAGATTTTTGATGACTGTTTCAATCTCCTTACTGGTTATGGGTCTGTTCAGGTTATCTATTTCTTCCTGGTTCAGTTGTGGTAGTTTATACATCTCTAGAAATGTATCCATTTCTTCCAGGTTGTCAAATTTGTTGCCATAGAGTTGCTCGTAGTATGTTCTTATAATTGTTTGTATTTCTTTGGTGTTGGTTGTGATCTCTCCTCTTTCATTCATGATTTTATTTATTTGCGTCCTTTCTCTTTTCTTTTTGATAAGTCTGGCCAGGGGCTTATCAATCTTATTAATTCTTTCAAAGAACCAGCTCCTAGTTTTGTTGATTTGTTCTATTGTTTTTTTAGTTTCTATTTCATTGATTTCTGCTCTGATCTTTATGATTTCTCTTCTCCTGCTGGGTTTAGGCTTTCTTTGTTGTTCTCTCTCCAGCTCCTTTAGGTGTAGGGTTAGGTTGTGTATTTGAGACCTTTCTTGTTTCTTGAGAAAGGCTTGCACTGCTATATATTTTCCTCTCAGGACTGCCTTTGTTGTGTCCCACAAATTTTGAACTGTTGTGTTTTCATTATCATTTGTTTCCATGAATTTTTTCAATTCTTCTTTAATTTCCTGGTTGACCCATTCATTTTTTAGAAGGATGCTGTTTAGTCTCCATGTATTTGCATTCTTTCCAAATTTCCTCTTGTGATTGAGTTCGAGCTTCAGAGCATTGTGGTCTGAAAATATGCAGGGAATGATCTCGATCTTTTGGTACCGATTGAGACCTGATTTATGACCCAGGATGTGGTCTATTCTGGAGAATGTTCCATGTGCACTAGAGAAGAATGTATATTCTGTTGCTTTGGGATGGAATGTTCTGAAGATATCTGTGATGTCCATCTGGTCCAGTGTGTCATTTAAGGCCTTTATTTCCTTGTGGAACTTTTGCTTAGATGATCTGTCCATTTCAGTGAGGGGAGTGTTAAAGTCCCCTGCTATTATTGTATTACTGTCGATGTATTTCTTTGATTTTGTTATTAATTGGTTTATATAGTTGGCTGCTCCCATGTTAGGGGCATAGATATTTAAGATTGTTAGATCTTCTTGTTGGACAGACCCTTTGAGTATGATATAGTGTCCTTCCTCATCTCTTATTATAGTCTTTGGCTTAAAGTCTAATTGATCTGATATAAGGATTGCCACCCCAGCTTTCTTCTGATGTCCATTAGCATGGTACATTGTTTTCCACCCCCTCACTTTAAATCTGGAGGTGTCTTCGGGTCTAAAATGAGTTTCTTGTAGGCAGCATATTGATGGGTTTTGTTTTTTTATCCATTCTGATACCCTGTGTCTTTTGATTGGGGCATTTAGCCCATTAACATTCAGGGTAACTATTGAGAGATATGAATTTAGTGCCATTGTATCGCCTGTAAGGTGATTGTTACTGTATATTGTTTCTGTTTCTTTCTGATCTACTACTTTTAGGGTCTCTCTTTGCTTAGAGGACCCCTTTCAATATTTCCTGTAGAGCTGGTTTGGTGTTTGCAAATTCTTTCAGCTTTTGTTTGTCCTGGAAGCTCTTTATCTCTCCTTCTATTTTCAATGATAGCCTAGCCGGATATAGTATTCTTGGCTGCATGTTTTTCTCGTTTAGTGCTCTGAATATATCATGCCAGTTCTTTCTGGCCTGCCAGGTCTCTGTGGATAGGTCCGCTGCCAATCTAATGTTTTTACCCTTGTATGTTACAGACTTCTTTTCCTGGGCTGCTTTCAGGATTTTCTCTTTGTCACTAAGACTTGTAAATTTTACTATCAGGTGACGAGGTGTGGACCTATTTTTATTGATTTTGAGGGGCGTTCTTAGCATCTCCTGGATTTTGATGTTAGTTCCCTTTGCCATATTAGGGAAATTCTCTCCAATAATTGTCTCCAATATACCTTCTGCTCCCCTCTCTCTTTCTTCTTCTTCTGGAATCCCAATTATTCTAATGTTGTGTCATCTTGTGGTGTCACTTATCTCTCGAATCCTCTCCTCGTGTTCCAGTAGTTGTTTGTCTCTCTTTTGCTCAGCTTCTTTATTCTCTGTCATTTGGTCTTCTATGTCACTAATTCTTTCTTCTGCCTCATTTATCCTGGCAGTGAGAGCTTCCATTTTTGATTGCACCTCATGAATAGCTTTTTTGATTTCAACTTGGTTAGATTTTAGTTCTTTTATTTCTCCAGAAAGGGCTTTTATCTCTCCGGAGAGGGTTTCTCTAATATCTTCTATGCCTTTTTCGAGCCCGGCTAGAACCTTGAGAATTGTCATTCTGAACTCTAGATCTGTCATGCTACCTATGTCTGTATTGATTAGGTCTCCAGCCTTCGGTACGGCCTCTTGTTCTTTTTTTTGAGGTGAGTTTTTCCGCCTTGTCATTTTGTCCAGGTAGGATTTGCTTTCTCCTGCTGTGGAATTCTGCTGTTCTTGGTGACTGAAGTTGGTTTTGGATCGGTTTCTTGTTGATCTTCTAGGGGAGGGGCCTGTTGTAGTGATTCTCAAGTGTCCTTGCCACAGGCGGAATTGCACCGCCCTTGCCAGGGGCCGGGCTAAGGAATCCGCTCGGGTTTGCTTTCGGGAGCTTTTGTTCCCTGAGCGCTTTCCGTAGAGTTCCGGAGGACGGGAATGAAGATGGCGGCCTCCCAGTCTCTCGGCCCGGAGGAGCCGAGAGCTTGGGGTTCCGCTCCTCAGTGCACTCTCAGAGCAAAGCGCCCAACAGCCCCGCCTCCCTGGCTTGCGGTCGCGCCTCGAGGAAAGCAGTCAATTGTTGGAGCTGGAGAAAAGCGCCGGGTCGCTTTTGTCTCCGTGGCCTCCGGCCGCGCTCCGAGCCCACCCAGCCTGCGACCGGCACAAGGTAACCCTGGGCTTAGAGCTCACTCCTCGGCTTTGTCGCTGTAGCCGGCTTCCCCGCTCTAATACCTGCGAGCTCTGCGGCACTCAGACACTCCCAGTCCTTCTGTGACCCCGCGGGTCCTGGGGTTATGCTGACCCCGCCTGGGTTTCCCCCCAGTTTAGCCTCTGGAGCGATGTCTCCCAGTGGAGCCGACTTTTAAAAGTCCCGATTTTGTGGTCCGTCGCTCCGCCGCTTGCCGGGTGCCGGCCCCTCCCCCCGGGGTCTATCTTCCCGTCGCTTTGGATTCACTTCTCTGCAGGTCCTACCTTTCAGAAAGTGATCGATTTTCTGTTTCTGGGATTGTTGCTCTTCTTCTCTTCGATTTCCCATTGGATTTGTAGGTGTTCACAATGGTTAGATAAGCTATCTAGCTGATCTCCTGCTACCCGATGTCGTCTCAGCCTGCTACTTCTCCGCCATCTTTACTCCTCCCCCCCAAACTGAACTTTTGATCCCATTTTTTCCTCCAGATCTAATTCTTCCTCAGATAACCCTTCCCAGTAAATATCAACTCTGTTCTTCTAGTTGCTCAGTCCAAACCTCTGGAATCATCCTTGGCTTCCACCTTTCTTTATCATTCTACATCCAATCTATCAGAAAATACCATTTGGTCTAGCTTTGAAAGAAATGAAAACAATAATCAGACTACTTCTTACCATCTCTTCTACTACCCCTCTGATCCAAGCCACCTTCGCCTCCTCTGTAGCCTGTCATGATGGTCTCTGACTCTTCTCTGTGCTTTCACCTTTGGCCCATCATATTACATCCTCCAAAGAGCAGCCGGAGTCAAGTTTTAAAAGCACAAGTCATTCCTCAACAGTGTTCTCGTAGCCTTCCTACTCACTCAGCTCCTTATGTTAAGAACCTGAAAAGCCCATCCTCTGCTCCCTCAACTACCTCTCGGATCTTAATTCCTAATACTCTTAGCCCACCTAAGTGTAACTGTAGGTTCTGACCTACTGGCAGACTATGTAATCAATTTAGGTAGTCATGACCAGAATTTTTTTAATAGGTAGACAGTTTTACAGTGCACTGTACACAGTAAAGGTAAGTATTCTCTTGTACAACTTTGAATTCAGCAAAAGCATGTGTACAAGTGAGTGAGTGAGTGTGTGTGTGTGTGTGTGTGTGTGTACTGGGTCCTTATATAAAATTTACATCTCACTATGAGTCATGGCCCAAAAGTTTAAGCTTTAGCTCATTCTGTTCCAATCACTCAGATACTCTTTTTAAAGATTTTATTTATTTATTTGACAGATAGAGATCACAAGTAGGCAGAGAGGCAGGCAGAGAGAGAGGAAGGGAAGCAGTCTCCCTGCTGAGCAGAGAATCCGATGCGGGGCTCGATCCCAGGACCCTGGGATCATGACCTGAGCCAAAAGCAGAGGCTTTAACCCACTGAGCCACCCAGGTGCCCCTTTCACTCAGATGCTTTTTAATTTCCCCTAACATACCATGGCCAACCATACCACCACCTGAAGGACTTCACTCTCGTCTGTACTTATCTTGCATCACGTACCTAGTCCTTCACTTCTTTTCAAACTTTCTTTAAGATTCATCTGATGAGAGAGGTCTTTCCTGGTCACATTACATAAAACAGCACCACCTGTCCTACCCTGCTTATTTTTTTTTTTTCATTTTGCTTCTTACCACTTGACATTCTCTAGATTAATTTGCTACCTTTGTTGTGCACAGTCATGCAGAACCATAACAATGACCACACAAGCTGAACAATGAAACCTTAACAGTGGGAAAAATTATGATTGTTCCATGACCTTGAAAAATGCTTGTCAAATATTACTTCTTACTATCACTCCTAAATCTATAGAGAAATGAAAAAATAAAACTAATACTATAGTCCTATTTCCCTTCCTATGTATCCCCTCTCTGTGACAGGATTATATGTTTCTGCCCCATTTCCCTTAGATTTGCTGAGGACAAATGGAATGTGAGAGTAAGTGATACACGTAACTTCAGAGCAACGTCTTAAGATCTGGCTCTTGGTCCATCATTATCTCTTTTCAGTCCCAATAGGGACTGCTCCATACACTGGCAAAGTAAGGTGATGTAGAACAGAGCTACAGACGACCCCCAGGGCTCTTGTAAGGTGAGTGGGAGACAAATCTTTATTGTTCTATGCCGAAGGTTCTTAAGCTTCAGTGTGCACCAAAAGCACGCGGAGGGTTTCATAAAGCAAAGACTACTGGCCCCATCCTGAGAGTTTCTCACTCAGTAGGTCTAAGGGAAAGACCAAGAATCTGAATTTCTAACAATTTCCCTGGTGATACTATTGTTCAGGAACCACACATTGAGAATCGCTGTTCTAAGCCACCAAGATTTAGGGGCACAATTTTTACCACAGCATAACTTAGCCTATGTTGACTGGTATAGAGCAGAATAAACAAGTTCTGTATAGATACAGGGAAAGAACAACCCAGGTGGAAAGTACTTCAGAGCTTTGGAATCAGATATATTGGAGTTAAAACCCACCCCCTCTCCTCTTGTCATGCGTTGTGCCAAGATTCATGAAGGTGAGTTAGAGTTTCTGCTCTCAAAATTTATGCCCTTTGGAATGTTATCTAGATTTAAAAGGGGGGGGGCTCCCTATTCACTTCCATTTCCTAACACAGTGACACTTAAGATTCCTCCAAGTGCCATTACACTGAATCAAGATGGGCCAATTTAAGTATTTCTCTCAGAAAATTAACATTTGGTTAAAGATATAGTAGTTAAGTTAGTTATTTCATCATTCAGTTTACTTAATTGTTGTTGTTAAACTAACCAAGGAGGCAGAGGAAAAAACAGAAATCAGATACCCGGAGAACTTTGCTCCCACATCAGAACATGCTCCTGGTTTCGGTGTTCGCAGATATTGATGGAGGCTGTCACTCCAACTCTCTGGAGAGTAGAACGAGGAGACCAATATCTCCTATGATCTCACAGTGGCTGACTGGGACCTGGCTGTCACCTCATGATTGTCCTTCATCCTGTCCCTTCTCTCTGTTTATTATCTTCTCAGGCCCCCAGCACCCTTACACCTCACCACTCCATCCCCAGTTCTAGTGCCCCTTCTCTGAGGGCTGGCTCTGACATAACTAATTTTGTGGTGCATTAGATCACATAGGCTAGCCCTTCTGACTCTCAGTTACTGTGCCTGTCACAGAGCTCAGCATGTAGTGAACTCTCACTAACTATTGGATGGGTGGGTGGATGGATAGATGGATGGTAGAATAGTATGGTTATTAAATTTATGAGTTTCGGAATCAGGCGGAATTGGTCTGGAATCCAGCACCATCACTTACTACCTCAGTGATCATGGGCAGATGATTAATTTTCCATACCACAGTTTTCTCATCTGAAAAATATTACCTACATCATGGAGGAGAATATTCAGTAATATTCACTTTTCAAAAATCAGTATAGGAGTTAATGTATTGGATCTTGAAGGACCCCTGTTCAAGACTGTTTTGACAGTGATGGAGGAGATGGGGGTAGATGTTGAGGGGTGGAGGGAGGAGAAAAGGTATAACAGATCACTTAGAATTTAAGGATGGGTGAGACGATTCTTGGCATTCTGAAGACCCACAATGATATAAGTGGATGAAACAATCAGTTTCAGGGATCTCCATGGACATCCAGCAGTGATATGGAGAGGGGAAAAGGGAAAGGCATATCCCACTTTCTCCTTCTATAACCTTGAGAAAGTGAGTTTGGAAATGGCTTTCATTCCCATCTGTTGACACTATAACATTGGAAGCCATTACAAATCAATTAACCCTAAAGGCTCTGATACTAAGTTACTTTAATCCCTCTTCCTATGGAGTGAATAGAAAGAAGTCTCTGCCTTTAAGAGTCTGTGTCCATGCAGGAAAACAGAAATCCAAGCAGGAAATTCAAAAAGAAACGATGTAACACGAGGAACTAGTTACAAAGTGTTGCCAAGCCTGAGAAAACAAAGAGCAAAAGGTGTGACAGCCTGGAGATGAGTAACTGCAGGAAGCGGCAACCACCCTAGGGTGGGAGGAAGAGGGGGAGGAGATGGTGCTGGCAGAGCCCAGAGTGCACTCACACCAGTGCTGCTGTGATGCCGCCTGGTCAGGGCTGGAATTGCCCAAGAGAGCTGGCCCCAGTCAGTGCTCAAAATGTGGAGAAGGGCTGCTGCTGGTAGATGCACCAGAGAAGGTCCCCTTTAAAGCTATGATCACCAACAAGGGGGTGCTGTGGCTGATACTAGGATCATCCCAAAGGGAACCAGCCCCATCCAGAGACACTGCCAAAAGCAGAAAAAGAAGCCAGTAGGAGGCCTTTCCCTCTCTGACAGTACCTCCTTATTGGCAAAATTGAACAAGGAACCAGATGGCAGGGGAGTTCAGGAAAGGTAATTTACACAGGCTCCCAGCCTCAGCATTACATAAAAAAGGTACAAGTCTATTACCTCTAGTGAAGAAACGAAAGTAAGCAGGGAGAGAGGAGATGATGATGATGATGACAATGAAGACAGTGGTGATGATAACAGCAGTTAAAATAGAAATACAGCAATGCAACAAAAAAGGGCATTTATGGCCAGGTGCTGTCCTAAGCACTCTGCATAAATTTACTCAGGAGGGAGAAGGAACGAAGAAGAAAGGAATCAGAGGGAAAGAGGGTGAAGAAGCAGCAGCCCCTCCACTCTGAGATTGAGCATTTCATCCCTTAGAATCTTATGTTCTTGCCCCTCTCAGATCCTCCTTGACCCTACACAGGTGCACTCACGAGTGCGCGGAAATGCGCGCGTGCGTGCGCGCGCACGCGCGCGCGCACACACACACACACCCTCCCCAGGAGGAAGAATCCGGAATCCTGAACAGGTACTGGATGGCAGCTGGGAGCTAGCCATGGTGCTGAGAACTCTTTATCGCATTACCTTATTCCATTTTCACAAAAATCATATGTTGGAAAGGGAAACAGGACAAGAGAGTCGCTCACAGCCAGTAAATAGCTCACAGACGGCAAAATTTAGTTCTGTCTGATTTCAGAGCCCATGTTCCTTCAAATTAAGTGGAAAGAGTAAAAGCTGTTCTCACTCAGATGTCCAAAACGAACACTCAGACCTGCTCCCTCAGAATTTCCAGAGAGGCTCTGGCTACTGGGCTGTCTTTTAACTGGGAATCTACTGAGGGAGTGGGGAGCCTCTGGCCTGGGGCTAGCCACTCTGGCCTAAAGGGGATTTGCTTTGAGAAAGGGGTTTTGAAGTTGACAATGAAAGTCATTTCCCTTCTAATAGAGCCTAAATAGCAGATCTTGAAAGCCCAGTCCAGTAAAGAATAGTTTAAAGGAAAGAAGGAAAAATTCAAAGTGCTGTCACGAACTGCCCGTCCCAAAAAGGGGACATCATAATTCAAACATAGTGAACTATCTAAACCGAATAGAAACTGTAAGAGACTCTTCACTGTAGGGGACAAAGGGAGGGCTGCTGGGCATTAAGGGGGGTATATAATGTGCTGAGCACTGGATGTCACATGCAACTGATGAATCACTACACTATCTCTGAAACTGATTGTACAGTATATGTTAATTAAATTAAATTAAATTTTAAAAAATAAATAATAAATAAATAAATAAATAAAATAAACGGAAGAGAAAGGGCCAATAAGCTTCCCTCCCCGCCCCCCCAAGCTTTATTTAGGTATCATTGACATGCAGCCCCTGTCGGTTGAAGGTGTACATGTCCTACTTTGATGCACGTACAAATTGTGAAATGAGGATCACGATAAGGTTGGTTAACACCTCCATCCCCTCACAGAATTACCATTGTGCGTGTGGTGACAACATTTAAGATTTCCTCTCTTAACTTCCAAGTATGCAGTACAGTCCTATTGATCATACTCACTCTGCTGTACCCTGGATCCCCAGAACTTACTCATCCTATAGCTGAAGTTTGTACCCTTTGACCCACAGCTCAATACCCCACTGTCGACTCTCTGTATGAATTCGGCTTTTTCAGACTGCACGTATAAGTGGCATCCTAATTTGTCTTTCTCTGTCTGACAGTTCATTTGGCATAAGGCCCCCAGGTGCATCCGTGCTGCTGTAAATGACAGGATTCCCCTTTTTTGTGGCTGAATAATACTCCATTGTGTACATGCCACAGGTTCTTTACCCATTCGTCCATCAGTAGACACTGGGTTGTTTCCAGGTCTCGATTCTGTGAGTAATGCAACAGCGAACACGGGACTGCAGATGTCTCTTTGGGACGGTGATTTCATTTCCTTTGGAAATATTCCCAGATGTGAGGTTACTGAATCACATGGTGGTTCCATTTTTAATATTTTGAGGAACCCTGATACTGTTTTTCCATATTTACATTTTCCAATTTACATTTTCGCCAACAGTGCACCAGAGCTTCCTTTTCTCCACACCCTTCAACACTTATTACTTGTCTTTTTTGATAATACCCATCCTAACAGGTGTGTGGTGATACATCTCACTGTGGTTTTGATTTACATTTCCCTGATGATTTGTGATGCTGAGCACCTTTTCTCGTACCTGTTGGCCATCCTTATATCCTCTTAGGAAAAATAGCTCTTCAAACTACTTGCCCGTTTTTAAATTGGATTGTTTCATTTTCTTGCTGTTGAGTTGTGTGAGTTCCTTTTATATTTGATAAGCAGTTACTACCCAACAGACATTTTCTACAAGAAGCCTCAGGTGATAAGGCTTATCTGTGTATGGGTGACTCCATCAAGAGAGAAGAAACCTAAGCTGTGGCCGGTCAAGGTCATGCTTGTATGAGTGGGTTTATTGTCCTTTTCCAGGAGACTTTTCTGATGATGGAAAAGGATAAAAGCATCCACCGGTGCTCAAGGCAGGAAGGAAAAGGGACCACTCTCTTTGTTTCTTATCACTATTGATTTCTATCACCAGAACAAATTACGGCATAGTTAGCAGCTTCAAACCACATACAGTTTCTGTGCATCGCATGTCCCACCGTGGCTCAGGTTCCTGTGGTTAAGGGTCACAGGCTGCAACAAGGCATCACCAGAGCTGGGTTCCCATCTAAAGCTAGAGGTCCTCTTCCAAGCCCATTCACATTGTCAGCAGCACACGGTTCTTTGCAGTTGTAGGACTCATGGTGTCTTGCTTCTTCAAGGCCACATGCATGTGCACACACACACACACACACACACACACACACAGGATAAAGGAGAAAGAGGGTCTGAGGTGAGTCGGCTGGCAACATGAGACTCCCACAACACAGTGTGATCCCAGGAGAGATGTCTCATCACCTTCCACGTATGGTTAGAAGCAAGTGACAGGGCCTGTCCACACAGAAGCAGGTGGAAATCATACAAGGGTGAGAACACCCAGAGGAGAAGCTCCCAGGAACACCCTACAGTCTGTCAGCCAAAACCTCTGAGGCTGCTGAACACCACAGTGACGCCATGTGGCTGAGAACCTCTCCTGCCTTCCTACTCTCTCTCCCTGTCTGGTACCTGTACTACGACTCCTTGCTCACCTCACTCTCCTGTCGGACCACGAAGCGGATCCTGCTCACACCTGCAGGGACCCATTTGCCTGGAAACACCACGAGCAGCCTCTGCTGCCCGGCCTGGGCTCTCCCGACAGGTCCAGGACAGGAAGGAAGGTCCCTGAGGGCCAGCAGAGCCACACCTCAGGTCCCACACCCGTGCCCGCTGTGGGAACGGAGAGGAAGGAATTAGCAGGTGATGAGAAGAAGCACAGGTGTGTTTAAACCTTCTCCCCACATAATCTCGTATTGACCGAGAAACATCACAGGGAGGTGTCTGGGAGGAATTAACACTAATCCCCTTCCAAATCTTGCGCAGCTTTGCTCACCAGCCCCTCCTCGCCTGGACAACCACGGGAGTGGGTTAGTCACAGAGGATGCTGGGTAATCAATTAGGATGTTAACACACCACCTTCAGAAATGCATTAGCTCTGGTCCCACCAGCACATTCTTAAATAAATCACAATAAAAGTGAGATCTGGAGCATTGCAAATGAATTAAAAGACGAAGATGAAAGCAGAGGGAAACACAGGCATGGCATGGGGCTTCATTTAAATAGGAAAAGAGAAGACAGGACATAAAAGGTAAGAAAAATAAAGGGAAAGAAGAGGAAAGGAAAAGAAGGGCTGGATATTATTTGTTTTAAAACTTGATTGTGCGGCTGTAAAGTGGGCCAGATGAGCCCGAGTGAGTGGTCAGGCCTGCTCAAAGGGGAGATTCACAGCAATAAAAGTGTAACCAGAGCCAAGTGGTCTGAGGTCAAGGTCTTACTGATTGACAGAAGTCCAGCCCTTGTCTCTGGGGTTCTCCATACTGCCTATCACACAGCCTGACTGGGGGGAGGTGTTCTGGAAATGTTTGTTAAATGGATCCCTCTTTTGTTTCCTACACCAGCCACATCATTCCCCTCCAGGGTTCCAGTCACCCCACCTTCATTCATGCTTCCCTCAGCTCATCCGCTCATCAGATATTTATGGAGCACTGTCCAACACCTGTGCCGGGCACTCTGATAATAAATGGCATTCTCACAGTGAGTCAGAGGACGTGGTTGCTTTCCCCACACACTCCTGCTCTTGGGCAGAAATCCTCAAAGCTAGAAGACAGTATAAATAAAAAGTAGAAGTTAGCACTTAACCCCAGTTTCATGGGCTATAGGAAACCTTCTGGAGCTAGTTACATCCAACTTAAAACTAAAAGGTGACAGCAGGCAAGAGAGCTTGGGACAGGGGTATTCCAGGCAGAGAGAAGAATGGGCTCCAAGCCCCAGTGTCAGTGTAGCATGTCAGAGGAATCCGACCTGGTTCAGAAGGACAGCGGTGGGACCAGGTCCAAGATGCCATGTACAAAAATCCAGCAACATCTGAGATACAAGCCGGGGGGATTAGCAAGGTCAGACTGTATTTGGTATTCTGTTTCTGAGACCATGGAGAATACCTAGAGGACATTAGGCAGGAAAAATGGCATAATCTGATTTGTGTTCAGCATAAAAACTAGACCAAAGGAGGTGAAATGGAAGGTAGTAAAACTAGTTAGGAGGTGGGAGGGAATGGGTCAGATGAGATACGGGCGATTCGAACGTGAGAGATAGTAGAAGTAATGCAAAGTGAAGAGATCTGGGGGGGGGGAATCTAACAGAACTGAGTGGCCTGTTGGACATGGGCAAATAGTGGGGAATGACTTTCCTCCTGGAATCAACATTGCCCAGCTAGGCGGGTGGACAGTGGTGCCATTTATTGAGTAGGAAGACATTTGGAGAGAGGACCATTGATGGGTTGGAGTGTAAAGGAGTCCATGGGACATCCAAGCAGAGCAATGTCCAGTAGGTCTCCCGGGAGAAGTCTGGGCTGACAGCGTGAGCATATGGGTCCCAATCAAGGCCGTGGGACCCTATGAGATTACACAGGGAGATGTGGGTCCTGCAGTCCTGCCCTGCCCTACTCATTCTTCGTCCCCTGCCGGACCCTTAGCTGGAAGTATGTATGTGGCTGAGTGGCCCTAAAATGGACTTTGTGGCAGCTCTTTTTTGGAGGTGGGGTGGGGGGAGGCAGCTTCCTTAGCATCAGGTTTGGGCAGCAGAAACGCTCTCTTCTTGTTTCCACAGCGATTCTTCGAGCCAGCAGTTCATATTTGGGAAGCTGGCTATTTTGGTACTGCTTCTGTTTGCTATAACCACTTCCCTCCAGCTTCCCTTCGTGTTTAGTCAAAAATCTTCCTCAAAATATCAGCCTGTCTCAGTTTGTGTTAAAGGGAGGGAGGAAAAGAGAGTTTTGTCAAGCTTGGGCTCAACTGTTGAAAGGGAAGCTGTGGCCCTTGGAGGCTTGGCACACTCTCCCAGGAGGACCCTGCCAGAAAGAGACCAAAATGGGAGGTGAAACCCTGGGGATCTGTACATCTGTGCCCTCCAACACGCAGACAGTCTTCCAATCTGGTTCTGTGCAACACAGAAAAGTTCTGTGAAAAGAAAAAGGACATGGGAGTCCGACAGAAATGGCTTTGACCCCTGAGGTTGCCACTTAAAGAGCTGAGACACTTTGAGGGAATTACATAACCCTTTTGAACCTCTGTGTTCTTGGGGTAAATAATAATAATAATAATATGCAACCTGCATGTTTGTTGTTGGAATGACATCTGTTAAAGTCAAGGTGTAGAGTGAGGACCCAGTTATCAGTAACTGATGTCATCATCAGCCCTGTCGGCAGCCACAAATAGTGAAAACAGCAGAGGATCAGAATTCGGAAGTCAAGGATGAGACTCAAGGGGCTGAATGAAGGGAACTAAAAGCCAGAACTTGGGTCAACACTGGGGGTGGGCCCGGAGCCAGGCCATGGATTCAAACCCAACGACTGATCCGAATCAGGAAGCCTATAGGAAGCAGAAGCGCAGAACAGAGAGGAGATAAGATTCTCCAGCTTTCAAAAGAGGTCATCTCGAGACCAAGTTATGCCCCAGTCTTTGCATTCTCCAAGTCACGTCCCAGACTTTGCATTCCTGCTGGGATGGGAGCCTGCTTGTCACCCCCATTTCCCCGTGATCTGAGGTTGGTCCAGCAGGCAGAGGGAGCAGGTAACTGGAACATAGGTGAGGATTCTGGTGTTCTTCCTGGGATGTTGAAGTTCTCTACTGACCATTGACCTTGAGCACCTACAGCTCACCCGTGGTTCTGGGTGCAACCCATAAGCTCCATCTACCTTCTCTAACTACTCTTTTCCTCAAACCCCAAGGAACCGAGCAGTATAAGACGTCAGCTGCATCCTACCCTGAGCAACCCTTTCAGAGCCTGTGCTCTCCAGCCTCGTTTCCTCCCCTTTATCATTGTCTCCGTGCCTCTCCCGACCTCCCACGGGAGGAGGTAGACAGATAACAGTCACTTCCTAGGAATTACAGCCGTAGAGATGACAAGAGGGCTGGGAAGGAGGTACATCTGGCATGGATTCACCCTTTTTTTCTAGATACTTAAAATGCCAGAACTGAAAGGGCTCATTAAATCACAAAATCCAGGGGGTGGCAAACTCAAAATGTCTTCACCTCAATCCTGTGCTCCATTGTCCCGAGGCCTCTGCCACCAGCATACAGCATCCTCCTGGGGGACCTATGCTGTCAAAAGAGAATGAGGTTCAAGACTTGTATTCAGTGGCTGGCAGATGAAAAGTCATGTCCCCACTCCTGGATGCGAGGGAGGAACCAAGTAGCCCCAGGAGCTGTCAGCATCTCTATCATTAGCATGAGAAGTCAGCTGGAGATCAAAGGCAAACCGCAAAGGAGAGGAGAACCAGGAGAGGAGGGGGAGTTGGAGCTGTGGCCTCACATCCATTGTGAGCCCCTAAATGAAACGGACCCTGAAACCCCCTCTACTTCTGGATCGGCGCCAGAAAGCCAGCTTGTGTCGGATTTTCATTACTCGAAAACGTCAGTGCGCCTTCCTGATTTACTACTTAGTGATTCCTACTCTTCTCCTCCCACTTTGGATCAACAAGAGCCCCAGAGAAGGAAGGCCAGGTCACCGCTCTCCTTGCTCCCCATGATTGGAGGGTCGACTACCCTCTGACCCTGGATAAATTACTTAACCTCTACATCTTGGTTCTTTGCAGTAATATGGGACAAGAAGAGATGGGTGGCTTGTCATGGGCTCAGGCCAGCACACAAGGGCTCAGCATACGTCAGTAGTTGTTCACATAAACAGGAAGAAATAGGATTAGTATTAGTAGTGTTACCCTGTTACTCTGGTTCTGGGAAAATTCTTAGTTTGCTTCCTTATTCTGTGGCCTGGGGTAGGTCCCTGGGGGAGGATTAGTTTACTCGGTATCAAATATTCCCTAAGTCTGGGGAACAACCCAGGATCTAAGAAGTGTCCGGAAGGGAGACCTAGCCAAGCATCAGGTTCAGTAGCGTGTGGTGTTATCTGGGTGACAAGGGGTGACGGCCGGACGTATGTCTCTTATCAGAGGAACTGGGAAAGAAAACAGCTGAACAAGCAAGTCAAAGCAAAGCCCTTACGGCTCATGGTTAGCTAATCCAGGCAAGCTGAAGTCAACCAGCACGTCCAGAGATGAACAGCTGAGTCACAATTCACGTAGAACAGAATGGGAGCAGGACAGGAGGATCCAAAAGTTCTAGGGAGGTTGCCAGCTCGACCTCAGTGAACCGGACTGCTTTCTTTAGATACCATTGTTACCAAAGGAGATGCCATGTTCTCTGCTCCCCCTTACTGATCACTAGTTGTGTGGGTCACAGGAATGGGGTGCAGAAGGGCTGGATTAAAGAATCGGGGTCCAAGGAGACAAGAGTTCCTGAGGATTCAGTGTCCATTACTGCAAAGCCCCTAGGGGTTATATGATGTTGTGAACCCTGAAACAGAATAGGGAGCAGTCATCTCTGATATTTATCTTGTGCAATGGTGCACCTCAAACCTTCCTGAAATCTTCTGAAAACAGTCACCAGCCTGCCTGGTTCCTCCCTGATCAGTCCCCTCCTTCTGCTACCAAATCATGTCAGGGGGACAGAATGGCTCTCCAGGGAAACCAAGGACTAGCACTTCCTTCCCACATGATACAATTTGTCTCTGATCATCTGTTTGTCATATGTGACTTGCCCCCTTCCTAGCGGCAGTGAGAAGAGCCCCTCTCAGGATATGGCTGCCAGGCCTGCTCCAGCCCGGCCGGCCGCGGAATTGACTTGTCTTGTCCACCCCGCCATGGGGACGCACCAGGTGTCAGAGCCTCGAGCAGCTGAAACACCAGAGGGAAAGAAAATGGGCCACCTGCATCACTTCCCTTCTGGGGCCCCACAAACAGCGCGTTAAGGAACATGCCTGAAGATGCAGGGAACAAGGAGGATGGGGACCTGCTTTTGAACCTAGGGCCGCAGGACACATGTTTGTAAGACATTTTACACCTCCCAAAACACTTCTCACATGGGAAGCAGGCCACGGGAGGTGATTATTTCTCTGTTCCCGGAGTCCGTTGCCGTGCTGCAGAGAAACTCCTCAACTCACAGTCGGGAGCACCCGTTCAAGTGATGTCTCGGCTACAAACCAATTTGTGACTCTGTGCAAAGTCCCCCAGCTGTTTCAACCCTCAGTTTTCTCAGCTCCAAAATCGAAGCCATAAAACCAATGTTAAGCGGCCTCGATCCAATGAACTTAATTTTAAAATGCTTTATAAATTTTAAAATACCATCCACATCGATCCGTGATAGGGATTCTATCACGAAACGGGGGCTCGAGCAGAAGTGATAAAGTGTCAGCAAAGGCAGGGAGGGCAGTGGGCACCCTGGGGCCAGGCTCCCCGGGTTCCCGTCTCTGCTCCTCCTCCTCCTCCTCGCTCAGTGGCCTGGGGTAAGTCGCTTGGCTTCCTTGTGGATCAGTGATTGCATCTTTAAAATGGAAAGTAATAAAAGCTACTTTGAAATTTATTTTGAGGATTAAGTTAGTGCAGGCAAATCACGGCACCCAGGCTAGAGCACCACAAACGTGCATGAATGGCACGAAGAGTTGGCATCAGCATCGTCAACTTCCAGTTACTACACTTCAGAAGAAGAATCCAGAACCCGGATTGCAGGCCCAGGGCTGCAGAAGTCCCCCATCAACCGGAAGGCGCTAACGACCCTGCCCTCAGACCACAGGTGGTTAGAGCCCAGGGTCCGGGCGACCACACTCTTCTTTTCTTTTATTACAGACAAGAGAACTGGGGCACTCACAGGGAACTGACTCGCCCCGCGCCAGAGGTGGAATTAGGGAAAGAGCTCAGACTTCAACCCACGTCGTTGGGCTCTCAGTGCAGTGCTCCTTCCACCATCCTGCTGACCCAGAGACTCCCAGCCCTTAGAGCTGCAGAGACTGAGAGAGAGAGATCAACTAGTTCACGCCATTCCTCCCAAAGAGAGGCGGTCACGACACAGACAAGGACAACCACATTGTTACTCCGGGGCTCTCCTCACCCACCTCAAACCCCCCCTCAGCGATGTCACACTGAACACCACTGCTGAAGGGAAATATCCAAAAATTCCCAACAAAAAAGAGAAACTGCCTTCAGAGAAATGAAAATGAGAGAGAGAACTCACTTATCAACAGACACGAGGCATGCCAGAAAACAAAAGAATGGCCTCTTTAAAGCTCTGGAGAAAAAAAAAAGCCAGGCTAGAATTCTACTCAGAAAAACTGTCCTTCAAAAATAAAGGTAAAATAAAGACATTGCCAGACAAGCACATACTGAGAAAATGTGTGACCAGCAGGCTTACACCACCAGAAATGGGACTTCCCAGAATGAAAATTTTCCAGATGGATGCATGCAAGTTCA
This sequence comes from Martes martes, assembly GCF_963455335.1. Taxonomy (NCBI): domain Eukaryota; kingdom Metazoa; phylum Chordata; class Mammalia; order Carnivora; family Mustelidae; genus Martes; species Martes martes. The sequence continues at coordinate 13,214,036 of NC_137895.1, forward strand.
AGAAGGAACAAACAGCATCAGAGAGCATAAATATAAGGGACACTTTAAGAAATATACTCATTGTGGTGCATAAACAATGAATTCTGGAATACTGAAAAGAAATTTAAAAAATAAATAAAAATTTTTTTAAAAAAGGAAATATACCCATGGTCTAAAGCAACAATAACAATGCCTTGTAAAAAGCACCATATATATTGAGGGAAACGTAACAGCAAAAAGACAGGAAAGGACCTAAGTGGGGTCCAACTACGGTAAAGGTATAGCAGTGTTCTAGATGTGATAAAAATATTAATCTCAGCAAGGCTGTAATAAGTTTAGAATGCATTTTGTAATTTCTGGGATAACCACAAAAAAGGATATTGAAAAAACAAAAAAAAATGAGAGGAAATGAAACAGACTAAGGAAAATATGTACATGATAAATAGCAAAAGTAGTCAACAGGGAGCACTAAAGCAAAAAGCAGAAAGGACACATAAAAAACAGCAAGATGATAAATTTGATAAACTTAACCTCAATTATATCAGTAGCGGTATTAAATTAAAATGAATAAATACTCCAATTAAAAGGTTGTCAGACTGGAGGAAAAAAATAAGGATTGTTTATGTGCTGATTACAAGAAATACATTTATTTTATTTTATTTTATTTTATTTTATTTTCTTATTTTTTTAAGTAGGTTCCATGCCCAGTGTGGGGCTTGAACTCACAACTCTGAGATTAAGAGTTGCATGATCTACTGACTGAGCCAGCCAGGCTACCAAAGAAACACATTTTAAACATAAAGGACAGGTCACAAGTAAAAGGATAGAAAATAAATGCCACATAATATGCAAACACTAAGCAAACACTAATCAAGGGAAAGCAGGTGTGGCCATATTAATATGAGAGAATGCCAACTTTAAGAAAAGAATTACAATGAGTGGAAAAGAGGAACATATAATAACAAAAGAGTAAATGTAATTGGAATATATAGCTATCCTCAAGTTGAAAGTACTTAATAAGGGGCACACGAATGGCTCAGTTGGTTAAGTATCTGATTCTTGATTCTGGCTCAGGGTTTGGTCTCAGGATTTTGAGATCAAGTTCCAAATCTGGCTCTGTGCTGGGTGTGGAGCCCCCTTAAGATTCTCTTTCCTTCTCCCTCTGTCCCTCCCCCCACCCAAACAAATTCCTAATAATATACCTTTAACATATATAAACTTTAGGCAGAACCGATAAGAGAGAGAGAGACAAAATCACAATAAGGGTTGGAAACTGTAACACACATATCCAGTAAATCACGGAACAACCAGAAAACATTAGAGGCGCTATAGGAGATTGGCACAATATGGCCAAATTTGACCAGTCTGACCAAACTGAAAATGTCCAACCACCCCAAATACCTATCTATTGCGAGTGCACATGCACCATTCACCGAAACAGACTACACCCTGGGCTATGAATCAGATCTCAAAAAATTTCCAAGGAAGGCAATAACTTAATGTGCATACTCCAGTGACTGTGGAATTAAATTAAAACTCAATGACAGAAAGATAAAGAAAATCTCCCAATGATTGAAAATTAGATAACACATCTCAAAAAGCCCATGCACAAAATGGAAATCAGAATGGAATTTAGGAGATAGTTTCATCTGAATACAAAATATCTCAAACACTAAATATATGTATTTGTGAGATGAAACTAAAGCAGGACCTGGAGGGAAAGTGTGTATTTATGTGCATATATTAGGAAAAGAAGAAAAGTTGAAAATCAATTATCTAAGCTTCCCACTCAGTAACTTGAAAAAAAAAACAAAACCACCAAATTAAGCCCAAAGAAAGTTAAAGGGAACAAAAATGAAGCAGCAAAAAAAGCTATGAGAGAGTATAAAATATAAGACATAAAATAGAGAAAGTAACAAAGCCAAAAGTTCACTCCTGAAAATATCAATAAAATGAAAATGTAGCAAGAAAAAGAAATAAGACAAAAAGCAAACATGAATTACACATATCAGGAATAAAAATGTACATTATTATAGAATTTAGAAGGTAGAATATTATAGAATTTAAAGGTAGGAGTATACTATGGACAACTTTAGGCCAATAAATTTTTTAAACATGAAATGGACAAATCCCTTGAAAACCACAGTCTACAAAAACTTTTACTAGAAGAAATAGAAAATGTGAGCAATCCTATAGCTAAATGGCTTCACTGGTAGATGCTATCAGACATTTAGGGAATAAATACAAGTTTTTTAAAAGTTCTTTCAGATAATAGAAAAAAGAGGACACTCTCTACCTTCCATTATGAATTCAGTGAACTCTTGTCCTAAAACCTGACAATAACATTGTAAGAAAGAAAAATTAAGGTCAATATCCTCCATGAACACAGAAGAAACAATCCAAAATAAAGTATTATCAAATCTAATTCAGTGGCTATTTTGACTTATTCCAGGAATGTATTGAAGAAATAAAGATTATAAGAAACATTATTTTTAAAATTGCATGTCAGTCTCTCTTGTGAAGATAGAAATGAAAATCATAAATAGGAAGAAGGAGGAGGAGGAAATGGAGAGGGAGGAGAAAATCATGTAGTACAATTTATTCCAGGAAGGAAAGTTGATTTTATATTAAAACACCAGTCCTATAATTCATCATAAACAGAAGAAAGATAAAAATTATATGATTATCCCAAAAGATGAAGAAAAAGCATTTGATAAAATTCAATGCCCATTCATGATCTTAAAATAAAAAAAAACTCAGTAACTAAACATTGAAAACATTTTTTAATCTGATAAAGGGTGTCTTAAACAAGTGACTACCACTAACATTTTTAATGTTTAAATGTGACATTGGGAACAAGACAAAGATTTCTACCATGATGACTTTTATTCAATTTTATTGGAAGTCTTTGACCAATAGGACAAAAAATAGAATAAATGGTATAAAAATTGGAAAAAAAAGGACTAAAACTATCTTTATTCACAGAAAATGATTCAAAAAATTGTGTAAGTAGAAAATCCAAAGGATCCAACAAGAAATTATTAGAATTAATAAGTGAATTTGATAAAAATCAATGAATACAATATAAATATGTGAAAATTGGGTGTATTTCTATAATCCACAGCAAACAAAATATAAAATTTTAAAAAATGAATACATTTACAACAACATCAAAAATATCAAATCCTGGAAGTACAACACTTCTATACTGAAAAACAAAATAAAACAAAACATTCCCGAGAGAAATTAGTGTACTTAAATAAATAGGTAGTCCATATTTATAATTTAGAAGACTTACTATAGTAAAGATGTCAATTTCCCCAGAACTGATCTAGAGATTAATGTGAAATAATCCCCATTAAACTACCAGAAGGGATACGTGAATGAGTGTGTGTTTGTGTGTGTGTGTGTGTGTGTGTGTGTGTATAAATTGACCACCTAATTCTAAAAGTTATATGAAAGTGGAAAGAATACATATTAGTCAAGAAAATCTTGGAAGATCAAATTTGGAGGACTTCAACTATCACATTTCTATATTTACTATTAAGTTACTGTAACTATGACTCTGTGGTATTGGTCCAGTGATGGATAAATAGAACAGTGGAAGGCAACAGAAATTCAGAAATAAATCCTCATATACATTGTACTTAATTTATGGTGTGATCTCCAATGCAACTCAATGGGGGAATAACGGGTTTTTTTAAATACATGATTCTGAAGCAACTACACATTCATATTAAAAAAAAAAAAAGGAACTTGACTTCTATCCCACATCAAAAGTTCATTTGAGGTGATCAAATTCCTAAGCATAAAAGGCAAAAATATAAAGTTTCTGATGAAAATGTAGAATCCTTTTATGAACTTGGGAAATGTGAAATTTCCTTAAACAAGACACAGAAAAACCTAATCATAAATGAAAAAATAGATAATCTTTACTTCCTAAATATTAACAACCACTTTTTCATCAAAAGAAATAATCAAGAAAGCAAAAAGTCAATTATCATATGGTTTCACTTACTTGTGGAACATAAGGAATAGCATGGAGGACACTAGGAGAAGGAAGGGAAAAATGAAAGGGTAAAATCAGAGGGGGAGACGAGCCATGAGAGACTATGGACTCCAAGAAACAAACAAGGTTTTAGAGGGGAGGGGGGCTAGCCCAGTGATGGGTATTAAAGAAGGCACAGATTGCATGGAGCACTGGGTGTTTTATACAATGAATCATGGAACACAACATCAAAACTAATGATGTATGGTGACTAACATAACATAATAAAAAAAAAAAGAAAGCAAATAGGCAAGCCACAGACTTAAAGAAATTCTCAATATATGTATCTGACAAGGACTCATATCCAGAAAATATATTTCTAAAAAACTTCTAACAACCCAATTTTAAAATGGGCCAAAAACTTGAATAGCAGTTCACAAATGAGAATATCCAACTGGCCAATAAACCCATGCAAAGTTATTCAACACTGAGCAAATGCAAATTAAAATCGCAGCGGGACAGGGGCTTACCCCTAGAGAACAGCTAAAACCTAAAAGACAATTCCAGATTTTGGCAAGGATCATAAGGAACCAAGAAATTCCACTGCTATGTATGTACACAAAAGAAACAAGTGCATATGTACACCAAAAGATATGTACATAAATTTTATGGCAGTTTATTCATAATAGCCAGATCCTAGAAATGATCAAAATGTCCAACAACAAAGAAAGTGATAAAATTTGGTATATTTGGTATGGAATACTGAACAGCAATAAAAAAAGAACAAACCACCCAAATGCACAACAACAAGGAAAGAACCTCACAGGTATTAGGTTGAAGGAAAGAATCTCACAGGTATTAGTTTCCATCTTCTGGTTGGATACCATGATAGATACAAGTACAGGGTATATGACCCCATTCATAGACATTCAAGAACAGGCCAAATCAATTTATGGTGACAGAAATCAGAAGAGAAGTTACTCTGGGGTGGTGGTATTGACCAGAAAAAGGTAGGAAGGAACCTTCTGGAGTGCTGACTGTATTCTCTGTTTTGATCAATATCATAGGTACCTAGTTGTGTGTGTGTAAATATTCATTGAGTTCCTGATGGTATGTTAGATTTCAATACAAAAGGGAAGTACTGAACTGCCTTTTCAAATCCATTTTCCTGTTGTATTATCTTTTCCTTGTTGAATTGTAAGCACATTTTTATTTTATCATTATCATCTTGATTGATTAGCAATATTAAATTTTTTCAGATCTATTATTTATTGATCCTGTCCATTGATTTTGTTATGGTATTTTCATGATACTGCTTTAAATTATTTTAATTTAAATTTTATTTAGTTAACATATAGTGCAATACTGGTTTCTGGAGTAAAATTTGGTGACTCATCACTTACATACAACACCCAGTCCTCATCACAAGTGCCCTCTGTAGTACCCATCACCTATCTAGCCCATCCCTCACCCACCTCCCACCAACAACCCTCAGTTTGTTCTCTATCTTTAAAATCTCTTATGGCTTTTTTCCCTCTCTCCTTTTTTTCTCTTCCTCTTTCCCATATGTTCTTTTTCCTTTCTTAAATTCCACATATGAGTGATATCATACGGTGTATTTGTCTTTCTCTGACTGACTTATTTCACTTAGCATAATACACTCTAATTCCATCCATGTTGTTGCAAATGGCAAGATTTCGTTCTTTTTGTTGGCTGAGTAATATTCCATTGCATATATATACCACATCTCTAACCATTTATCATTTGATGGACATTTGGGCTCTATCCATAGTGTGGTTATTGTTGATAATGCTACTCTAAACATCGGAGTGCATGTACCCCCTTCAGACCTGTATTTTTGTATCCTTTGGTAAATACCCAGTAGTGCAATTGCTGGATCAGAGGATAGTTCTATTTTTAACTTTCTGAGGAACCTCAAAACTGTTCTCCAGAGTGGCTGCTGCATTCCCACCAACAGTGAAGGAGGGTTCCCCTTTCTCCACATCCTCACCAACACCTGTTGTTTCTTGTGTTGTTAATTTTAGCCACTCTGACAGGTGTTGGGCAGTATCTCCTCATGGTTTTGATTTCTACTTTCCTGGTGATGAGTGATGTTGACCATCTTACACCATATACACAAACAAATTCAAAATGGATGAAAGACCTAAATGTGGAGCAGGAAACCATCAAAATCCTAGAGGAGAACACAGGCAGAAACCTCTTTGATCTCAGCCATAGCAATTTCTTATTAGACATGTCACCAGAGACAAGGGAAACAAAATAAAAAATGAACTACTGGGACTCCATCAAGATAAAAACTTTCTGCACAGTGAAGGAAACAAGCAATAAAACTAAAAGGCAGCCTACAGGATGGGAGAAGATATTTGCAAATTATATATCTGATAAAGGGTTGGTATCCAAAATCTTAAAGAACTTATCAAACGTAACACCCCAAAACAAAATAATCCAGTAAAGACATGGGCAGAAGACATGAATAGATACTTTTCCAAAGAAGACCTACAGATGGCTTACAGACATAGGTTTTAAATTTTTATGTAGACAAACATTCCTATCTTTTAAAGTTTCTGGTCCTCTAACTATGGTTAGAAGTTCTCAAGATCAGATATTTTATAAGATCTTTATTCATTAATACATGTGTATTTAAATATATTCAGATATATTTAAAACTTTAATCGATGTGGAATTTATTATTGTACGTTTTGGTGTTTTCTGAAGACCAAATTGTGTCCCCCCCCCCCATTTTTATGTTGAAGCTCTAACCCCCAAGGTAATATATTTGAAAATTGGGCCTATATAGAGGTCACTAAGTTAAATGTGGTCATAAGAATGGGGCCCTGACATTACAGGATCAGTGCCCTTGTAAGAAAAGACATGACAGACATGATCTGTGTTTCCATCAGAGGACACAGTGAGAAGGTAGTTGTCTACAAGCCAGGAAGAGAATCCCCACCAGAAACCAAACTCTTCCAGAACCTTCATCTTGGGGTTTTTGGCTTCCAGAACCAGGAAGAAATAAATCTCTGTTGTGTAAACCACCCAATCTATGGTGTATCATTATGGCAGCTTGAGACCCTAATACAGGGAGATGCATACTCTCTTCTCCCAGGTAAATAATGGGTCCCTTTTAAATTACCTTTCTTTATTCTACTGATTGAACTTATCAAATATTTTGGGATTGATGTATGGATTCTCTATTCTATTCCATTGATAAGTTTGCCATCTCCATACAAATTTCAATGTCATATGAAAGAATAAATGCCTGGGAACAGCCATAAAAAGGAAGAAGAACACCACATACCAAACTATCTTATGGCTCCTGATTAATGCGGGAGTTGCCAGTATAAACTGAGAAGTGTATTTCTACATATTGTTGGTGGAAATGTGAAGGTCGTAGCATTTGTAGGAAACAGTGTGTTTAACATCTATTGAATTTCATAATACATATTTCCTTCCCTCCAGCCATTTTGATTCAGGGTATATGCCTATAGAAATAAAAACATAGGTACATGAGGACATGAATTCTAGGGTGTTTATGTCAGTAGTGTTTTAAGTGGCAGTGTACTGGAAATAAAAGAGAGTGTCCATCAATAGAGAAATGGCTGAGTAAATTGTGGAGTATTCACACCATGGAATATTAGGTTGTTCACTGCAGAAAATGAATTAAGGCTACTTGAGAACTTGGAAAGCTTCCTAAAAGGTATCACTGAGTGAGAAAAGCAAGAAAATGCATATACTACCCTGCTAAATGACTATATCTTCTACCCTAGAAAGGTGTGGCCGAGTGACTAAGTTCTGTCCAAAGAAGATATTAGGGTGGTTGGTAACCACCCTTGAAAAGGAAAAGGATATGCCTGTTCTTTGTTTCCTTTTCTCCCACCATATTTCCTGAAATATGGATGTGATGGCTGGACCACCCTAGATCATGAGGATCAGCTGTGAAGATTGAGTCTGTCCCAGAAGTGGCAGGCCCAGAGCTGGAAAGATCCAGAAGTAATGACTATTAGCAGTGGTCCCCAACTTGGCTGTAGGTTAGAATCACCTGGGAAGAATTTAAAATTCCCAATGTCCCCCAAGATTAGAACCTCTGTGGGCATTTGTATTTTTAATAGTGAGGGTTACCTTGATGGCTAAGGTTGAGAATGGCTGTTCTAATTACTTTTCAGTATTTCTCTAGCAATGCCCAATGAATGTCAAGAGTCTCTCTGCCCATCCAGGCCCATCCAAAGGAAATCATAATTCAGTAGGGTTAGGTTGGGGCCCAGGAATCTGTTTTGTTTTGGGGTTGGTTTTTGTTTTTACCAAGCACTCCAGGTGATACTTATCCTTAGCCAGGTTTGGAAAACACTGTGTAGATCAGTGTGTCTAGGTCAGCACATCTAAACCAGAGTAAGCATCAGAATCACTTGGAAAGCTTGTGTTTTTTTAACAGCTTTATTGAGGTATATTTTACATATCATAAAATTCACCCATTTTCAGTGTACAATTCAATGATTTTTAACAACTTTACTGAGTGACATCATAAGGCACTTTTAGAACCTTTTCATCCCTCTCCACCCTGTAAAATCCATCACACCCATTGACAATTAATTCCCATTCCCATCCCCTACCCCAGGCAACCACTAATCTACTTTCTATCTCTGTAATTGCCTTTTCTAGAAGTTCTACATAGAAATGGAAGCACGCAATACTGGTCCCTTGTGTCTGGCTTCTTTCACTGAGCATGTTTTTAAAGTTCATCTATGACATAGCACTTGCCAGGAGTTTGTTCCTTTTTTACTAAATGGTATTTGGAGAGTTTGTCGAATCCCAGACTTTGCAGGCACCTGGGTGGCTCAGTTGGTTGAGCGTCTGACTTGTGATTTTGGCTCAGGTCATGATCTCATGGTTTATGAGATGGAGCCCTACGTTAGGCTCCATGCTCAGCAGGGAGTCTGCTTGAGAGTCTCTCCCTCTCCCTCTGTCCTCTGCCCCCTTCCCCTTGTGCATGCTCTCTCTCTTTCTCTAAAATAAATAAGTCTTAAACAAAACAAAACAAAAAACAGCCTTTGTCCTGGGCTCTGTCCTGGAGATTCTCATTCAGCGGAATTTGCATTTTTCACCTGCTCCCAGGTAGTGCAGCTGTTACTGGTCCACAGAGCACACTTGAGGAGCACCAGTCCAGAAAATGCCGAATCACGCCCACCTACACTAACACACCATTCTGCCAAATACTATTCTCTGCCAAGTGACAAAATCTTATCATGAAAGTGCCCTGGGCATATGGGTTCATCCTGAGAAGGTTTACCATCAGAAGCTGCCTTTTACTTTTACCTCGTCATTTACTGATGAAGGTGTCACTGCACACAGATCCCTGACAAAAGCCCAGAAGCCATTTAGAAAAATAAAGAGAAATCAACACATGGGAGCATTACATTTGTCCATCAATAGGGAAAAAATGTTTGACTACACTAACAATTCACAGGATAAAAACTGATATCATATAAACCTATGACATTGTCAAAGATATATTTAAATATCAAGTGATCAATGTAGATAAAGGCATAGTGAAATAATAGCTGATGGAAGAGTAATTAGGAAAACCATGTTGGGGAGTAATGGCAACGTGTCCATCTCAAGATCTTTGAAATGTTCCCACCCCTTTCTCTTCTTAATTCTAGCTTTTCAAATTAGTCCTAACATAATAGAAACACGTTATCTGTACACAATGTTGTTTGAGGCAGTGTATTTTTTTCACACTGAAATGTTCAACATGGTAGATAGAGGAGCTGGGGCTATGCATGTTTTAATGCATTCAAGATGGTCAGAGACCAAGAGCAGTGACCGGTCGAACCCAGATGAGTTCAGTCCCAGTTGTGTCACTTGCCGGCTGCACGACTATGGGCAGATCACTTAATATCTCTCAGCCTCAGCTTCCTCATCTGTAAAATGGCTATAATAATATTACCTACCTCAAAATACGTGATGATTACTTTTTTTTTTTTTTTAAAGATTTTATTTATTTATTTGACAGACAGAGGTTTCAAGTAGGCAAGAGAGGCAGGCAGGGAGAGAGAGGAGGAAGCAGGCTCTCTGCGGAGCAGAGAGCCCGATGTGGGGCTCGATCCCTGGACCCTGGGATCATGACCTGAGCCGAAAGCAGAGGCTTTAACCCACTGAGCCACCCAGGTGCCCCCATGATGATTACTTTTATATGTCAACTTGATTGGGTCACAAATGCACAGATACTTGGTCACATATTATCCTAGGTGTTTCTGTGAGGGTGTTTTGGGGTGAGTTTAAATTGGGTAAATTGTCCTTCTAATGCATACCTCATCCAATCAACTGAAGGCATGACTAGAACAACAACAACAAAAAAGGCTGACACTTCCCCAGATAAGAGAGAATTCCTCTTACCAGATGGCCTTCAAGCTGAGACATTGAGTTTTTCTTACCTTTTGACTCAACCAAAAAATTGGTCTCCTGGGTCTCCAGCTTGCTGCCTGTGTATCTTGGGGCTTCTCAGCCTACATACATAATTGAGTGAGCCAATTCCTTATAATAAATCTTTTTCCCTCTCTCTAGTCTGTCTCATCTATCAATTGACCAATCAATCAATCACTTGCATATTTGTTGTATTTCTCTGGAGAACTCTGACAAATACAAAACAGCAATATGTCCAATAACTTAGAAGCAAATGTTAAAAATATATTTTAAATTTATTTTAAAAATTAAAAATATAATTATCATGGGGCCCAGCAATCCCACTTCTGGGTATATACCAAGAACATGGAAAGCAGAGACTCAAATAGGTATTTGTGTGCCCATGTTCACAGCAAGCATTATTCACAATAACCAAAAGGTGGAAGCAACTCAAGTGTCCACTTATCTATGAACTGATCAACAAAATGTGGTCTATTCATGCAATGGAATACTATTTAGGCTTTCTTAAAAAGGGAATTGTTACACATGTAACAATGTGGATGGACTCTTGAAGACACTATGCTAAGTGAGACAAGCCAGTCCAAAAGGACAGATACTGTATGATTCCACTTTTATGAGGCAACTAAAATTCTCAGAAGGTAGAATGGGGGTTACCAGGGGCTGCACAGTGAGGGAGATGAGGGATTAGTATTTAATGGGTGCAGTTTGAGTCTGGAAGACAGAAAAGTCTAGAGATGGATGGATGGTGGTGATGGTCACACAGCAATGTGAATGTCCTCTGTGCTACAGAATTGTACCCTTAAAAATGGTTAAAATGATAAATGTTATGTATATTTTACCACAAAGTAATGGGGGGGAAATCTCTGTGAGAGATGAATGAGTTCATGCATGTATAATGGCACATGATAAGCCTGACATAAGTAATAGTTGTTTCACAGATAAAGATCCCACCTATTTTCAAAGTGTATTTACATGTGAAAACACTCATGAGAGAAAGTGAAATGAAAATGCAGAATACAAAACCGGGCATTACCAGTATAATTCCAATTTTGCTTGAAATATGTTTTAAGATCTACATGTATCTACCTATGCATAGAAAAGAAATCATGTAATCAAGAGCAACAAAATGTTAACTCAGTGAGTTCCAGGTAATGATATTATATGATATGGTATGTTCATTTGTCTTAACATGTTTCTGCTTTTCCCGTTCTGAAAAAAGATGTGTTGTTTTTGTGTGTTTCTTTTTTTAAATTTTTTATTTAAATTCAATTAAATTAACATATAGTGTATTATTAGTTTCAGGGGTGGAATTTTGTGATTCATCAGTTGAATACAACACCCAGTACTTATTCCATCAAGTGTCCTCCTTAATGCCCTATCACCCAGTTTCCCCATCCCCCTACCCACCTCCCCTCCAGTGACCCTCAGTTTGCTTCCTAGAGTTAGAGTCTCTTATGATTTACCTCCCTCTATTTTTGTCTTTTTTATTTTTCCCTTCCTTCCCCTATGTTCATTCATTATGTTTCTTAAATTCCACATAACAGTGAAATCCTGTTGTATTTGTTTTCTCTGACTGACTTATTTCACTTAGTATAATATCCTCTAATTCCATCCACACCATTGCAAATGATGAGATTTCAATTTTTTTTTATGGCTGAGTAATATTTGTGTGTGTGTTTGTGTGTGTGTGTGTGTGTGTGTGTACACCAAATCTTTTTTGTCCATTCATCTGTTTATGGAGATCTGGGCTCTTTCCATAATTTGGTTATTGTGGACATTTGTTGCTATAAACATTGGGGTGCCTATGTCCCTTTGAATCAGTATGGATATGTGTTATTTTTTTAATTGATGATTTTAGGTGTTTAATGGGAGTATGTCTACAACCAATAACCTGTTTACACTTCCTCATTAACTAGAGGTGCATTTTTCTTCCAGTAGGCAGCTCACCCTCTCGGTGCACTGTTTATATCCCCCAGACGCTTCATCTGCATGTCCAAGACAAATCAAGAGTCCCTATAGTATGGGAATGCTTGCAGATTTTGTTTCACACCCTGAATTCGGAAGAATCTTGAGAAGCAACAGTGATCTGGAGACTTCAAGGAAATAGGAGTCAGGCAAGAGAGCTGGCTCTTGTCATTTATGGTCAAACCTGGCACTTCTGAGTGTGAACAATCAGTTCAAGCGACATCAGGGAACTAACCCCACATTCTGTGTAATCAAGGCTCAGTTCAACATCTCCAAGACAGTACTAATCTCTGGGATCTCTGTGTTAATCACACCCCTTCTCTTGGCTCCTGTGGGATTGGAGGGTTTCAGAAGAAATGCAAAAGAGAATGTCACTCCAGGTCCTTCAAATTCAGACTCAAGTATCCCCACACTGCTCCAGATGTCCAATATCTGACCATACAAGTCTATGGCTTGCCTCCATCCTAGGCTCTGCACATTCAGATCACGTTTGTGATTTTTATCTCTGCCTAGACCTTCTTAGTCTTCCAGTTTGTCAAAATATTTCCCAGTTTTTCCAGGGCCAAGTGGATTGTCCTCCTTGTGCAGCCTTTCCAATTCTCCAGGCAGAATGGGGTTCCCCATCCTTGGAGGGCAACTGGCAACTACCCAACTGATTCTCTTGTGATGCATCTCCCCAGACAACTAGAACATGAGTCTCCTGCAGGTATGGGTGGTACTAACTCAGCTCTGTAAATACAGATCAGATATGTTTTGTTCAGTTCTACCTTGGCTGTGACATATTACTAATGGCATCCACAAGCTCATATGGTAAATGGAGGGACCCTTCTTATCTACTCTGCATGGCTGGCAGGAGAACATGAAGATCTAATAGGTTATTCTGGTGGGCGTGGTAAAAGAGAGACAACAAAATCTCTCATTCAGAAAGTTTTGAAATCATCCAAAGGATCATGATAATAATCATGAACTTGCCTGACTCCGACAAAGCAAGTTGGGCCCAAAACATTGCCCTGGTCACAGCTTCGCTTTGTACTGCTAGAAATGGAAACTTCTCAGCTGCATTCACCTGAATAATTGAATGGTTCACTGCTTGGGAGAGGAACAATTGAGTATTCAACTGTTGGGAGAGGAACAATTGAGTGCACTCCATTGTTTGGGAGAGGACTGATTGAATGTTTCATTGCTTGAGAGGAACAATTGAGCACGAAACTATTTGGAAGAGAAATAATTAGGCATCCCATTGTTTTGGAGAGGAACAATTTAATATCTCATTCCTTGGGAGAAGAACATTTAAGGACAGACTTCACCAATTTAGGACTCTGTTCTACCTAAAAGTTAGCTTCCAAGTCATTTATTTGTTTGGAACTGAGAATACATTTACCCAGAGACACAATGTTTGTAATGGTTTGTAGATCTGTAGGCTTCTAGAGTAGTACCTTCATGCCCATCAGCCCCTATTATCTTTCCATTATCTTGAAGTATGCTGGCTTTGATTTCATTTATATCATACCACCACTTCTGACACCACATCAGTAAGGAAATGCATTTCCAAATCCAGCTTTAGGTGCCAAGGGGTTGCATGACCTGCCTTCACTGCACACGTGTGATTTCTCCTCCACTGTCCCTGTCAATTGCCTTCCTTCACAGGTAGACAGGTTAGATACTCCAGCCAGGTCGCTGTAAACCTCAACCCTTCCATGTAAACTGAAACCAATTCTGTGTATTCGCATGAGAGAAAGTAACTCTCTAGGCCAGTCACTCCCAAGGGTCTCCTGAATGGAACATCGACTCAAGTATCCTGCATCCAGAAGTAATGTTAAATCTCAGGTTATTAGAGTCCCATCACTTTGCATGTCTTTCCTTCCAAGAATAAGTGACAGTGAGTGGCACCATCTGCTGAGCCACTGACCAATATTTCAAAGAGTTCACTCTCTTCAACTAGTTGCCCCCATCTAGGCACTGAGATAAAATCTGACAGTGACAGTGTCCTTCAGATACGATTTTAAGTTAATCTTTCCATCTTTCCACCTCTCCATATTTATATTTGTGGTAGATAGCTTGCAAAACTGGTTGCCATATTTACCCTCCCTGTAACCACAGCCTTGGGGATCTCCTCCAATGCTGACTTGAGCTTGGCTTAGTAAGTTGATTGACCAACAGGACAACCTAAAATGGGATGCAAGCAGAGACTTGAAAAGTGCCAATTACTGGAACTTGCTCTATCCATGCTTACAATTCTGCTACCATTAGAGGAAGCCTGGGCTAGCTAGCTGGGTAATAACAGGCACGTGGCCAAGTTAACTCTGTTGCCCCAACTCATAGTCTGCCAACTTCCAGGTATGTAAGCAAGGATAGACTACAAATCAGTCACCAATCTGCCAGCTGACAATGGCTCAAGACCAAGCTCAGGAGAATTCAGACAAGCTGCCCAAACGCAAAGAACTAGCCGACCCACAGTATCAGAAGCTGAATACATGGTTGTTATTTTAAGCCAGTAAGTTTTGGGCCATATTACTACCCAGAAAACAAGCTAACTGGTACAGGAATTGATACCTAATGGTTGGGTGCTGCCATAAATAAAATCTTATACCTGTGGCATTGGCTTTAGGACCAATGGATGGAGCCTGAAGAAGAGGCAAGGAAAATGTTAGTTAACAGAAGGGATAAAAATGCTGAGTAAATTGTTAGTGGAAACTGGAAAATCAGCAAGGAAACTGTAAAAGAACGAGGAAAAAGTGTTGACCTGTGATATATAGCTTTGGAACAATTAGCAACGCTGTCATCAGTGGTAATATATGCTAGCAATTACACTTAAACTTTTGGACCTTGGCAAAATTATTTCCAAGCATAATGTGGAAAGAATCAGTTGGCTTATTTAGATGCCTATGTTAAGACACCAAAAAAGAGAGAGTATTTAAAGGAAGAATTGTCCAGTTTGCAAGCAGAATTTTGAAGGCATGGAAGGGTCAGAATTTTTTGGATGATAAAATTTTTTTCCCAATCCCGGTCTCTGGCTGGTAAAAGATTCTCAAAGTAAGTAACAGTCTCAAGGTAAAGATAAATTAAGATGTGACTCCAAGAAACTGTAAACCTTTTGCAAAGACTTGATGTGCTGCATGTCAGACATTCTTAGCTAGAGAAAGGGGCTTATCAGAGTCTTACAGCAACTGCTCTGGATTAGAGACAAGCTTTTGTCAACTGGAATGGACTTACAATTTGATACATAGGAAATTCACAAAGTGTTGTGGGTCCTGAATCAGTAAAAGGGCCATCAGCTTTAACTGAGTAAAACTGATATTGCTCAAATTGCGGAAAGACCTCTAGGGTCCTGACTGTGTGAGCATAAATCAAGAAGAAAAGCTATTCAGCTGCCAACCAGGCCATTTCTAATGGAAAAGGAAGTATATCTCCAAGGGTAGGTTTGAGAACCAAGATAATGGATCCTTGAAAAACAATAGATTCAGAGTCCCTATCAAGGTGCTAAACTGATTCTTGGGGCACCTGGGTGGTTCAGTTGGTGAAGCACTGACTCTTGATTGTAGCTCAAGTCATGATCTCACCATCCTGAGATCAAGCCCCATGTTAGACTCTGTGCTGGGTATGGAGCCTGCTTAAGACTGTCTCTCTCTAGGGGCGCCTGGGTGGCTCAGTGGGTTAAGCCGCTGCCTTTGGCTCAGGTCATGATCTCAGGGTCCTGGGATCGAGTCCCGCATCGGGCTCTCTGCTCAGCGGGGAGCCTGCTTCCCTCTCTCTCTCCCTCTGCCTCCCTCCGTCTACTGTGATCTCTCTCTGTCAAATAAATAAATAAATAAATCTTTAAAAAAAAAAAAAAAAAGACTGTCTCTCTCTCCCTATCAGGAGCCTGTGTGGCTCAGTCAGTTAAGCGTTTGCCTTCAGCTCAGGTCATGATCTCAGAGTCCTGGGATCAACTCCCACATCAAATCAGGCTCCCTGCTCAGCGGGGAGTCTGCTTCTCCCTCTCCCTCTGCTCCTCCTCCTTGTGCTCTCTCTCATTCTCTTTCTCAAATAAATAAAGCCTTTTAAAAATTTTAATTTTAAAAAAGATGCTCTCTCTCCATCGCTGCCTCTCCCTCTTTCTCTCTAATAAAAAAGAAAGGAGCTAAACTGAGTCCTGATCAAGGAACATTTCCCATGTCCACAATAGGGAAACAATGCAACACCCACCTGGAGGGATTCCAGAATCACTCTGGATCCAGATTGCTATGTGTGTCCCACTATTTTCCCTTCTACAATTGTCCTTCCTTGTATTACTATGGTATCTGAGGGGTAAAGGGGTTGAGGTCAGGTTATGCTTTACTAGATCAAGGTCTCAAGATGAAGGGTGCCCACATTCAAAGGACCACATCCAAGAATACTCATCCACATCAGGACCTGACATAGATCAGGAGATCCTAGACTGTAATCCTGATGTTACAACTGAATGATGTTCTAGAGGATCCAGAGATGACCCTAACTTATTTTACATGTGACTGGAATGTAAGCAATCTTGCAGAAGTATATTATAAAATGTAGCCAAGATTCTTCTCCAAAAGCCTTACACACTGGGCTTTCCCTCTCTCACTCTTCTTGAATAAGCCATTATTTGAATAAGCCAGGGCTAGGCTGCCCTGTGAAAAAACCAGAGCTAGCCCTTTGGATGAGTATAGACAAGTTGCACAGTTACCCCTGGTGCTCCCCACCAGCAAAGCACCAGACATCTGAGTACCAACTAGCATCGTCCAATACCAGCTGGCCTCCAGGACTGAACAACCTTCTAAAGGAACACAAATATATGAGCAAATTCTGCGAGATTCACTGAATCCAGCCAATCCAGAAAATCCACCCATCAGAAATGTGACCAAAAGCTGACACGCTTCTACATTTCTATGATCTACTACTAACCACTTTGTCAGAAGAGTACCATAAGAGCACTGGAATAAATTACACATATTCTAATTTGGAAGCCTTAAGACTGTTTAAATACAAGCTCCGTCCGTACTATGTTTTTACCACTTTCTCCATTCTCCATTCTCCATTATCAACTTCTCCATTCACAACAACATTTGCTACCTTATTTACTCCAGACAAAAGTCTCCTCTCTTAAACTTCATTAAACTTCTTAAATTCCTTTATTTTTTTTAATTAAATTTTTTATTTATTTTCAGCGTAACAGTATTCATTGTTTTTTCACCACACCCAGTGCTCCATGCAATCTGTGCCCTCCCTAATACCCACCACCTGGTTCCCCCACCCTCCCACCCCGACCCTTCAAAACCCCCAGGTTGTTTTTCAGAGTCCATAGTCTCTCATGGTTCACCTCCCCTTCCACTTTCCCTCAACTCCCTTCTCCTCTCCCTCTACCCTTGTCCTCTATATTATTTGTTATGCTCCACCAATAAGTGAAACCATATGATACTTGACTCTCTCTGCTTGACTTATTTCACTCAGCATAATCTCTTCCAGTCCTGTCCATGTTTCTACAAAAGTTGGGTATTCGTCCTTTCTGATGGAGGCATAATACTCCATAGTGTATATGGACCACATCTTCCTTATCCATTCATCCGTTGAAGGGCATCTTGGTTCTTTCCACAGTTTGGTGACCGTGGCCATTGCTGCTATAAACATTGGGGTACAGATGGCCCTTCTTTTCACTACATCTGTATCTTTGGGGTAAATACCCAGTAGTGCAATTGCAGGGTCATAGGGAAGCTCTATTTTTAATTTCCTGAGGAATCTCCACACTGTTCTCCAAAGTGGCTGCACCAGCTTGCATTCCCACCAACCGTGTAAGAGGGTTCCCCTTTCTCCACATCCTCTCCAACACACGTTGTTTCCTGTCTTGCTAATTTTGGCCATTCTAACTGGTGTAAGGTGGTATCTCAATGTGGTTTTGATTTGAATCTCCCTGATGGCTAGTGATGATGAACATTTTTTCATGTGTCTGGTAGCCATTTGTATGTCTTCATTGGAGAAGTAAACTTCTTAAATTCCTTTAAGGGGAAATGTGGCGTAGTACTTAGTGGCACAGACTTTGCAGCTAGATTGCCTGCGTTCAACTCCTAACTCCATGACTCTAAGTCCCGTGACTTGAGTAAATCATGTGACCTCATCTGTGTTCAATTTCCTTAGCTCGAAAATATTGAAAATAATGGTACTTACTCTAGGGCTATGGGGGAATGACAAGAATCAACACATTGCTATCTGCTTACGATGGTTCCTGACATATAGTAGTGGTGAATGATATATGTTCCCATTGTCTGAGGTCCAAGATGAGCCTTAGTAAATGCCAAATGCCCCCCCACCCACTTCCTGCTGTTTTGAATGGTAATATATACCTGTAAGAAAACAATCATTCATCAAAGAGGTGGGAATTTCAGGGCACTAATTAGACTATAAGCCAGTGAAACAGATGTAATATATTCATAACAACACGAGTACAAGGTATTTGGGTAACGCTTTTCCTTTGAGAACCCTGTGAGTGTTCCCAGCCATTATCCCAACCAGCCCTGCCACACACACTGCTAAGTTGCAAGCCTAAACATAGGTAGAAGATTTTTCCACATTGCTGCTTTGTTTTATTATCAGAATGTACCTTTGTGTACAGAGAAAACAAGAACACATCTGTTGTGCCACCTCAAAGGCTGGCCAAGGCCGAGAACAACCCCCACGTGCTGGCATCCCACCTTCTTGACAGAATCTGCCATATGGTCTGTGGGCTCTGCTTTTCACAAGAGCTTTACCAAGTTGCTGGACAATTAGTGGACAATCAAGCAGCACCATTTCTTTGAAGGCAGAGCCACAACATTGTCACATGAGACAAAGTCTGGGAATGAGTCCTCCGTGAGCCAGTGAGAGTAGAATTTCCCTAAATGAGGAGGAAGTGATGAATGGGTAATTCCAAGAAAAGAAGAAGCTGTCTCAAGGCAAGGAGTCTTCTTCATCTCTTCGGACATGAGGTATGTCAGCCTCGAGCCACTCACGGTCCCTGTAAGAATGGGTACCACTGAACAAAGCTGGCACAGTTCATTGGCATCAATAAACACCTGCACCCTCTTGCATGCTGGGTATTTGTAAAGCGTGGGCCTGACTCTGCATCAGTATCTGCAGGAAGCCGGTTAAAACTCTGATGCTGAGCCTCCACTCTGACCTATGAGGTCAGTGTCCCAAGGGTGCGTGGGGCCCAGAAGCACCTCTCACATCTCCCCAGATGAACCTTGCTCACACTGACATTTAGATCAGGTGCTGGCTTGAACTATAATGACAGGAGGCACCGTTAAGACATCTGAGAAGTGAAGAATCAGATATGCTTTCTTAACAGGGTCGTCCAGTGATTCAGAAGAAAAAGAGACAGACACAAAGGGAAAGGAGGAGGAAGAGGAGGAGGAGGAGGGGAAGGGAAGGAGAAAGAGAGAATATTTGTACAGAATGCTTTTGACATCAAGACCTGACACATAAACCCATGAATGACACATACTTAACCAAAACAAAAGTCTCAGGAAACAATACTTACTGAAACTTCCTGACGTCATTTGAACATCCTCTATCCTTTTTATTTTATATATATATATATATAATATAAAAGTGTATATATAAAAGTGTATATAAAAGTGTGTGTGTGTGTGTGTGTGTGTATGTGTATGTGTATATATAGTGAATCCTGATCACATTTGAGCATCTTGGTGCTTCTATCCACTAATGGATGGCAAAAAGCACCGGTGTCAGGAATTGGGGGAAGTGGTGGTAGTGGAAATTAAGATAGACAAGAATCAAAAAAACTCAGGTTTTTTCTCTTTACGGTGAGAGCTAGTGACCGTTATTGATCCGAAAAGAGACTATGATGAGAACCCATTCTCCCTCCAGCCTTGGTGACGATCTTCCTGTTCTTTGTATGAAGTGCCAGTGGGGAAAATGAACTGAGAACAAGAATGGTGGCTAGGCAGGAACCAAACCCACTGACCTGAGAGAAGAGAATAGAAGAAGATAATTTTGCTACTTGTGGGGACTCTTAGGTTTCTCTCATGTAGGAGGAACTGTGCTTAGGTTAATACAAATCTGCAAAGAATGCAGAGAAATCAAGCATCCATGGCCAGACCACTTGGCATTCCACACCATCCTTTTCTTCATTCAACATATATTTATTGAGTGCCTCGTAGAACTAGGGCCTGCCTCCATGGACCTCATGCACCGGTTTAAGAAGTCAGACTTTTTCTTTTTTAATGAACAAAATATAAAATATGTTAGATGGTGATAGAGAGCCCTGCTCTCTTCTACTGAGAAGTGGTATCTGGAGACCAAACTATGGGCACTTGGGTGCTCACTGATGTAGGATTGGTCATTGCATCTAGAAGCTTCCAGTGGGCCAAGCCAAAAAAACAAGGTTTTTGTGTTCTTTTTTTCTTAGGAGGAAATTCATTAGGAGTCACATTCCAACATCCAGATCAAATTCAGGACTAAGGGGCTTTGACTTAATCTCTTCAAGCTGATACCTTCCTACCCTTTCTTCCACACTAATGATTCTTGTCCTCAAGGCTACCAACATGAGCATTTATTCTTATTTATTTATTTATTTAATAAACATATAATGTATTTTTATCCCCAGGGGTACAGGTCTGTGAATTGCCAGGTTTACACACTTCACAGCACTCACCATAGCACATACCCTCCCCAATGTCCATAACCCCACCACACTCTCCCGAACCCCCTTCCCCCAACAACCCTCAGTTTGTTTTGTGAGATTAAGAGTCTCTTATGGTTTGTCTCCCTCCCAATCCCATCTTGTTTCATTTATTCTTTTCCTAACCCCCAACCCTCCTCCCCCCCCACGTTGCATCTCCACTTCCTCATATCAGGGAGATCATATGATAGTTGTCTTTCTCCAATTGACTTATTTCGCTAAGCATAATACCCTCTAGTTCCATCCATGTCATCATAAATGGCAAGATTTCATTTCTTTTGATGGCTGCATCGTATTCCATTGTGTATATATACCACATCTTCTTTATCCATTCATCTGTTGATGGACATCTAGGTTCTTTCCATAGTTTTGCTATTGTAGACATTGCTGCTATAAACATTCGGGTGCACGTGCCCCTTCGGATTACTACATTTGTATCTTTAGGGTAAATACCCAGTAGTGTGATTGCTGGGTCATAGGGTAGCTCTATTTTCAACTTTTTGAGGAACCTCCATGCTGTTTTCTAGAAAAGCTGTTGCACCAGCTTGCATTCCCACCAACAGTGTAGGAGGGTTCCCCTTTCTCCGCATCCTCACCAGCATCTGTCATTTCCTGACTTGTTAATTTTAGCCATTCTGATTGGTGTGAGGTGATATCTCATTGTGGTTTTGATTTGTATTTCCCTGATGCCAAGTGATGTGGAGCATTTTTTCATGTGTCTGTTGGCTATCTGGATGTCTTCTTTGCAGAAATGTCTGTTCATGTCTTCTGCCCATTTCTTGATTGGAATATTTGTTCTTTGGGTGTTGAGTTTGATAAGTTCTTTATAGATTTTGAACACTAGCCCTCTATCTGATATGTTGTTTGCAAATATCTTCTCCCATTCTGTCAGGTGTCTTTTGGTTTTGTTAACTGTTTCCTTTGCTGTGCAAAAGCTTTTGATCTTAATGAAATCCCAATAGTTCATTTTTGCCCTTGCTTCCGTTGCCTTTGGCGATGTTCCTAGGAAGAAGTTGCTGCGCCTGAGGTTGAAGAGGTTGCTGCCTGTGTTCTCCTCAAGGATTTTGATGGATTCCTTTCTCACATTGAGGTCCTTCATCCATTTTGAGTCTATTTTCGTGTGTGGTATAAGGAAATGGTCCAATTTCATTTTTCTGCATGTGGCCGTCCAATTTTCCCAACACCATTTATTGAAGAGGCTGTCTTTTAATTTCTCTCATGGTGCCCACTCACAACTCCCAGAAAAACCACATCCACACAACACCGACATTAGGATTGCTACAGATGTTTACATTTATTTTACCAGTGTTTTTATCTGTAGAGTATATGCCACTAGAGATGCAGTCAAACTATGGTGCTTTGAAGTCACTTGAAACAATTCTCTATTTGATTGTTTAACACGCAAATTCATTTCTTTCACTTTGCTTTCCATCTTCAGAGACTGCTGTTTTCTAGATTTGATTTTGCTTCATAATTATGTAGGATGTCTTCCTAGTTCCTGGGTTCCCCAGTTTCCTTCATCTCATTTCTTCACTGTGCTTAGAGATATGCATAACCTTTTTCTTGGTCTGTTTTTGGTTTATCTTCCTATCACTATTCTAAGTATGTATATATGCACATGGAGTTTATATCCTTACCCCCATTTTCTTAAATTGCAGATGCTTTTCTCCACTTTGCTTATTTTGCACGCTGTGCCCAGAACACATTTCAGAGGCCACTCCATTCATGTCTCTAAATATATTCCCAGTTAAAGCTGCGTGGATACCTCAAGGTTTATGCAACTAGTGCCCTGCTGATGTACATTGGACACTTTCTACTCTTTTGGGGACTTTTCCTTTGGGGCGAGTGCATTTTTAGATCTTCCTGTAAATTTTCCACTCTTTTGGGTCTCTCTCCTTTTGCCTAAGGGGATTTTCAGATCCTCCTGTAAATTTTATGAAAACTTTGGCTTTATAGACAAGAGGAATCTCAAAAGACTTGTTTGGGGGTAATACATAGAGAGAAATACACCCTGTTTATGTCTTATTTCAATTTAACAAGGGTTATTGATCCTATGTTGTGTCAAAAGCAGAGTGCTAAGTATCAAGGGGGACACCATGATCAAAAGAACCATCCTGCCCTAAAGGGACCCAAGCGGGTCAAAAAACAACAGACAATTATTTGTGACATAAAAAGTGAAATAAGCTCAGAGTTACAAGACAATTAAGGAGAAAAATCTATGATCACTTATAGCTGGGAAGAATTAGATAGGACTCACAATGAAAGAATACTGGGTCCTTCCAAACAAAATGCAGAGATGTTGGACAACGTGGTAGAAGATGGGTATGCCAGGAAGAATAAGGACATAGGGACACAAACACAGATATGCTCAGGAGATATGTGGGGCGGAGCGTGGGGTGTTCACACAGAAGTGTTAAGAGTGACTTACGGAGAGCATGGAGGCTCAAGCTTGCGGTCAGACATTGCAGTCCAAGTCCCAGATGCTCAATTACTCTCTTTTCTTCAGCAACTTCATTCAACGCATACATATGCCTATTCTGGACCAGGCATTGTGAGTTAGATTTTGTCCAGCCAAGTCCCGAAACAGAATTTCACAGTGTCTGACAGGGTAGATGACCTCCTTCCAAAAACTCTTCACCTTGGACTTCTGAGAGGACCTCCCCATTTTCTGAAAACAAAAAAAACCTACTCGTCCCGCTCGTGGGCTGTCTTTCTCCTAAAGACAAAGAGAACAACAACCACTGCAGAGGAAACCTGGCCTTTGTTCTTAGCACGGAGGTGTCTTCTTCCCCAGGTGTGTCCACCTCCTTGGTGGGGGATGTGTTGGCTTCTACTGCAACCAACTCCTCTCCACACACCTCTCCTCCCCAGACACCTCAAGAGAGCGTTCCCAGGCTTGGGATGCGGCTTGTCCCTGCAGCGTCTCAGCCATCCAATGATTCTGTGTCAGAGAAGTTTCCCCACCTTGTCTTTGCCTACTCTCAAACACGTTAGTCCTCACAGCCACATCAAAAACTCTTCCACACGCTGTGATGTAAGACCACGTTTCATCTCTCCACAGCAACAGTAACGGGAAGTTTGAGAGATGACATTTCAACATGCATTCAACAAATGTTTATGGACAGCCTCCCTTGTGTCGGGCAGGTGTTAGGCACTGAGGATAAAGGTGTTAACAAAACACACGGATGAGGCTGTTATGAAGCAAACAATATATGCCAGGTGCGTCACTAAATATTTTATGGCAATGGGACGGTTGGTTCCTTGCACTGAGTCTCTGAGATTAGTAATTGTGTTAAGTCATTATATAGATGAATAAAACAAGTGTTGGTTAGAAGAACTCACTCGACACCTCCTCTGACTCATCTTCTAACATGAGGCAAGTTTCCTTAGAAGTGCTCTGCCTCAGTTTCCCGAGCTGGAAAACAAGGATTATAGTAGCTACCTCCTAGTGTTTTGTGAGAAATAAATGAGCTTTTATCTGAAATGAGTCGAACAGCACCCAGCCCACTGACAATAATTCATAAATCTCAGCAGTGATGATAATTTCTAGTCTTATATAACATCGATTTGTTTAAGTATTTTGTCCTATTAGATCATGAGAGTCTAAAGACCTCAATTTTGTTTTTATCACCTCAAAATCCCCATGTGTAAAATGGGGTTAATAATACTCCCTTTGCAGCACAGTTGCAAGATTAGGAAGAATGTTTTATGTTTCTATGAAAGATTTCACACAGTTCCTAATCTACGGTAGATGCTCAAGAAGTTTCCAGTATTAAAATTATGGTTATCACTATTATCACTGTTAGTATTACTCTGTAATGATTAGCACAGTTCTAGGGAGAGAGAAAGTGTTTCAAAAAACATTTTGTGGAAAAAAGACAGTCTCTTCAATAAATGGTGCTGGGAAAACTGGACAGCTATATGTAGAAGAATGAAACTTGACCATTCTCTTACACCGTACACAAAGATAAACTCGAAATGGATAAAAGACCTCAACGTGAGACAGGAATCCATCAGAATCCTCGAGGAGAACATAGGGAGTAACCTCTTTGATATCAGCCACAGCAACTTCTTTCAAGATATGTCTCCAAAGGCGAAGGAAACAAAGGCAAAGATGAACTTCTGGGACTTCATCAAGATAAAAAGCTTCTGCACAGCAAAAGAAACAGTCATCAAAACAAAGAGGCAACCCACGGAATGGGAGAAGATATTTGCAAATGACAGTACAGATAAAAGGTTGATATCCAGGATCTATAAAGAACTCCTCAAACTCAACACACACAAAACAGATAATCATATTAAAAAATGGGCAGAAGATATGAACAGACACTTCTCCAATGAAGACATACAAATGGCTACCAGACACATGAAAAAATGTTCATCATCACTAGCCATCAGGGAGATTCAAATCAAAACCACATTGAGATACCACCTTACACCAGTTAGAATGGCCAAAATTAGCAAGACAGGAAACAACGTGTGTTGGAGAGGATGTGGAGAAAGGGGAACCCTCTTACACTGTTGGTGGGAATGCAAACTGGTGCAGCCACTTTGGAGAACAGTGTGGAGATTCCTCAGGAAATTAAAAATAGATCTTCCCTATGACCCTGCAATTGCACTGCTGGGTATTTACCCCAAAGATACAGATGGAGTGAAAAGAAGGGCCATCTGTACCCCAATGTTTATAGCAGCAATGGCCACGGTCGCCAAACTGTGGAAAGAACCAAGATGCCCTTCAACGGATGAATGGATAAGGAAGATGTGGTCCATATACACTATGGAGTATTATGCCTCCATCAGAAAGGACGAATACCCAACTTTTGTAGCAACATGGACAGGACTGAAAGAGATTATGTTGAGTGAAATAAGTCAAGCAGAGAAAGTCAAGTATCATATGGTTTCACTTATTGGTGGAGCATAACAAATAATATAGAGGACAAGGGTAGATGGAGAGGAGAAGGGAGTTGAGGGAAATTGGAAGGGGAGGTGAACCATGAGAGACTATGGACTCTGAAAAACAACCTGAGGGTTTTGAAGGGGCGGGGTGGGAGGTTGTGGGAACCAGGTGGTGGGTATTAGGGAGGGCACAGATTGCATGGAGCACTGGGTGTGGTGAAAAAACAATGAATACCGTTACGCTGAAAATAAATAAAAAATTAAAAAAAAAAAAAAAACAACCTGAGGGTTTTGAAGGGGCGGGGTGGGAGTGTGGGGGAACCAGGTGATGGGTATTAGGGAGGGCACAGATTGCATGGAGCACTGGGTGTGGTGAAAAAACAATGAATACTGATACGCTGAAAATAAATAAAAAATTAAAAAAAAAAAAGAAAAAAAAAAAAAACATTTTGTGACTCAAATGGAAATAAATGGTGTAGCACTGATTTGGAGGCACCCCCCCTCCACCTCCCACAGGACTGGAGGGATTACTCCTGCCTCCCTCTGTGTCCTGAGTGGCAACTCATCCCTTGCTTTGGTTAACATGGAGCAGTAAGGGCTCACCCCTGCTAACTACTTAAAAACTAATATTGAGTTTGCAAAAACTGCTTTTTAATGATCTTTAACAGCCCTCCAGAAAACCTCATTAGCAGGCACCGAACCACTCAGGGTTGTGAGAAGGAGGTTTGTATGCATGGCCAAAGGCCTTTAGCTCCCATTTGTCTCTGACTGAAGGCAGAGCACACATCCCATGTCCCAGCTCCACAGAGTCCCCTCCACCAGATCTCTGAGTCACCTCTTCCCTCTTGTCCACCTTGTCTGGGGCCTTGGACCTTCCAGAAAGAGTACTGTAGTCACCTACCAGCTGATTCACCAGATTCCAGTAGCTTCCTGCACAGAACCTCCCTGGTCCTACTAGCTGGGCATCACTCCTCTGCTCAAATGCCCAGTAGGGCTCCATATTGCCTCTTCTACCAACTCTTGAGTCTTCACCAGGGTACCCTTCCCACCTCCCTCCCTTGTCCCTCATGACTCCCACACATGGAGACTGTCTACATCAAATGAATTAAGATGTCTGTCCCAGACCAAAGGTTTGTGATCCGTTTTCCCTGCTTCTAATCTTCTGCACATAGGGTTCCTATAACCTGGCTTGGCACTGCTCATTCCACAGCTGTCCCTGGGGCAATGTGGTGGAGAGAGAACTCAGGACCTAGACTGTAGCGATAGGTGTTCTTACCCCATTTTTGCCCTAAATAATTCTTGGGCTAAGCCCAAAGACATCAGTCCATATTCCACCTGCTCTTTTTAGTTGGTCAAAACATTACGACAATGTTCCTGAACCTTGACACCATTGACATCGAGGGGCAAGACAATTCTTTGTTGCTGGGGTGGGGGGGTGTCCTGTACATTGCAGAATACAAGGAGCATCCAGGGCCTGACCCACTAGATGCCCATAGCTGTCTCCTCCCCACCCAGTGATGACAATCAAAAATGTATCTAGATCTCTTCAAATGCCCCCTGGGGAGCAAAACTGCCTGCAGTGAAAGAGCATTTCCTTACATTGCAAGAGTCTTTGTGTTGTCTACCCAAGGTTCTCTAACTTCCTACTCCACCAGTCTAGATCCCCTGTTAATAAGAACAATCCTAGCTAATACTTACGTAGCACCATTACACGCCTGGCATTGTCCTGACGAGATTTACTTATGTACGCTAGTTTTCATCACCTAGCCCATGAACTACCTGCTTTCGCTGTCCTCATTTTATAGATGAGGAAAATGAGACACATAGAAACAGAATAACTTGTCCAAAATCACACGGTTGGAATTCACTTCCAGGCAGCATGTCTCCAGATTCCCTCTTCTGAATCCACAGCACGTCTTAGAATCAGCAGGTATTGAAATAGGAAAGATCTAAGCTTAGATTCCAGGTCTGGCTCCTGTGAGCTCCCGAGCTTTAGGCAAAGTGGCTCCCCAGTTTCCTTGGTTAGCAAAATGAGAATAATAATACTGATATTGAGGGACTGTTTGAAGCTTAAAAATAATACATACATAAAGCTCCTAAAATTGGGTCTGACCCATAGTAAATGTTTAATGGGGGTGCCTGGGTGGCTCAGTCGGTTAAGCATCTGCCTTTGGCTCAGGTCATGATTCTGGGGTCCTGGGATCGAGTCCTGCATCAGGCTCCCTGCTCAGTGGAGAGTCCGATTTTCCCTCTCCCTCTGCCTCCCTACCCCCTACTCATGATCTCTCTCTCTCTCTCTCCCCTCCTTGGATAAACAAAATCTTTTTTTAAAAAAAGAGGATGCTTAATGAAGGAGGCTGTTGATGGTAGTGGTTGAGATAAAAGAGAAGGATTTGAAAAAGCAGGAGAGGGGAGACTATAAAATCCTAGAAAAAGTCAGTGATTTTTTTTCTTCTATATATTCCCAGGGCCCAGTCAGTGCCTGACAGAAAGTAGTGACTACATCCCTCTCTTTCTGGAACTCTAAAGCAGGAGTTGCCAAACTTGAGCCCGCAGGCCAACCCGGCCCACCATCTTTTTTGTTAATAAAGTTTTATTGGAACACAGCCATGCCTGCTCATTTACTCATTGTCTGTGACTGCTTTCATGCTACAATGGCAGAACTGAGTAGTCACAACAGAGACTGATGGCCCACGAAGCCAGAATTGTTTGCTGTTGGGCCTTTTTCAGAAAAAAAGCTGCTTGTCTCCCATGTACAATTTAAATTAGAAAACACACAATGTGAAGATTTCTCATATCCTTTCTTGGCTCAAACACACTCCCTGATTTTCTGGATTCCCAGCTCTAAACCCACCCCTTCCGTGCTGCCTTCTGTAATTGACTTCAGTTACAAAGCTCAGGCTTTGTTGGTTACTTCTTCTCGTTGTCCACCTCACACCTTCAAATGAAGGCATGGTGTGGTTAATTTTCACCATCTCTCACCATCCATATGCAGGTGTCCACGACTGCTTCCAGCATGCGTTTCTCTGACAGACTACCTCCCCAGTGCTTGTTCAGTGTCATTGCCGAGGGGTGTCCTCTGATGCTTTTTGACAGTGTAATCACCAACCCTGCATTCCAAGGGAAATAAGAGGGAAGACTCAGGTGGGCCCACAACTGGGCCAAACCTTCTCATCTTCATTTCCCCTCCTTCCCTGCTGGTGGCTGTGGGACCAGGAGGCATCTTTCTTATTTGGGAAGGAACTTCTCCCCAGAAACACCCTAAAATAGGTTCATATGCTCCTACTATAGCTGCAAGGGAGTTGGAGGAAGTGAACACCTATAATCTTCAGCGTGTTTGAGATGTGGTCTCTTTCAGAAGGAAGAAGGAGGGGAATGGCTACCAGGCAGGAGCAGTCGGTGTTTGCCGTAAGTAGTTATGACTAGTTAAAAACATACAATAAAATATCCCATTTCTATGTCCAACAGTGAATATTCTTGTTTACAAATGTCAGTTACTCAGAGGCTCATGTTATGAGCCTGTTTCCCTCTTTGCTTTCAGAAGGACAGGCATCTCTTTTCTCTAGGATGTTTTTCTTTTTTTCCCTTCATAAGACTTGAAATTTTTTTTTCCATATTTTTATTTTTTTATTTTTTTATTTATTTTCAGCATAACAGTATTCGTTGTTTTTTCACCACACCCAGTGCTCCATGCAATCTGTGCCCTCCCTAATACCCACCACCTGGTTCCCCCACCCTCCCACCCCGACCCTTCAAAACCCCCAGGTTGTTTTTCAGAGTCTGTAGTCTCTCATGGTTCACCTCCCCCTCCAATTTCCCTCAACTCCCTTCTCCTCTCCATCTCCCCTTGTCCTCTATATTATTTGTTATGCTCCACAAATAAGTGAAACCATATGATACTTGACTCTCTCTGCTTGACTTATTTCACTCAGCATAATCTCTTCCAGTCCTGTCCATGTTGCTACAAAAGTTGGGTATTCGTCCTTTCTGATGGACTAATACTCCATAGTGTATATGGACCACATCTTCCTTATCCATTCATCTGTTGAAGGGCATCTTGGTTCTTTCCACAGTTTGGCGACCGTGGCCATTGCTGCTATAAACATTGGGGTACAGATGGCCCTTCTTTTCTCTACATCTGTATCTTTGGGGTAAATACCCAATAGTGCAATTGCAGGGTCATAGGGAATCTCTATTTTTAATTTCCTGAAGAATCTCCACACTGTTCTCCAAAGTGGCTGCACCAGTTTGCATTCCCACCAACAGTGTAAGAGGGTTCCCCTTTCTCCACATCCTCTCCAACACACGTTGTTTCCTGTCTTGCTAATTTCTAACAAATTCCGAGGGTCACTTTCCCAGAGTCTGGTGAGACTGGCACAATGGAGCTAGGAAAGGAAGGGACCTAAATGTTCATACTTCCCATGTATCAAGCACTCTGTTAATTACTTTGTACATGCGATTTTTTTTTTTTTATTCTCACTGCAGTCCTGTGACATAGATACAATCATCACCAGAGCTGGGGAACTGAGATGAGAAAGTAGGGTGCCTAGGGCTAAAACCTGAAGGAGGCACTCATTCTCAGGGATAAGCCAGTGGCATCCTTGCACCAAAGTAACCCAGAGCACGAGTGCCTCTTTAAACTTCACCCATTAGCTTCTCACTCACCTCCACCTCACCCCAGCCATGATCGTCATGACTGTAGAGATGAGACAATCACAGAGGTTACAATTTATCCAAAATGACACTCCTGAAAATTGACATTAAACCCAGTCTGTCTGACTCACTCTTAAACACTAGGCAATTCTCTTTTAAGCATGAGTGATGCAGCTACCATGGAAACAGGATGGAAGTCTGGTCAAAGAGCTGGGACCAAATGGTAGATCAGACATCTTGAAGAAGCAAGACTACCTCACTGTGTGTTCATCCATTAAGGGTTGCATACCGACCACAGCTGGTAGAAGGGAGCTGCCCACTTCCTCGCCCTGGTTTACTGTCACTCACACCAATGGCTTTCGTCCCTTTGGTTCCATTCCTCTTCTGTGCCACTGTGCCATCCTTCCTGGTGAAACACACGTGCAAGTCCCAATAGCACTACTGAATCTCTCTTCCAGATAATTAAATAAAAGTCTAAAATAGAGCGTTACCGAATGCTTCCCTGGTGGCCCTCCATAAGAGCTGTGTCCCCACTGGACACCTTTGTTGTCTGCTACTTAGTTTACATTTCCTGTATGGTAAACACTGGCAAACTAAGTAGCGGAGTTCCTTTCTATACTCCGGCAAATTTTACAAGACAGTTCATCTAACTTCGCCTATGTTCTTCTAGTTAACTGCAAGAATCTGAGTCTAGAAAAAAATCTATCTGGTCCCTAGAAAAGAGTAATAGGTTCCAATGGTGTTTAATTTCTGATTAGCAAGTTTTCGCTGATGTGATATATGAGGCACTGTGCACCGTGCTGAGCTCCTCAGATTTTGTTCTTCCTCCAGCTTAAATTAACTTAAATTTTGTGGGCAATTAAATCTTCCCTATAGATCCACCCTTCCACAAACAAGAAGACCAACTTTTGGGGCACCTGGGTGGCTCAGTAGGTTAAAGCCTCTGCCTTTGGCTCAGGTCATGATCCCAGGGTCCTGGGATCGAGCCCTGTGTCAGGGACTCTGCCTGGCAGGGAGCCTGCTTCCTCCTCTCTCTGCCTGCCTCTCTGCCTACTTGTGATCTCTGCCTGTCAAATAAATAAATAAGAACTTAAAAAAAAAAAAAGAAAAGAAAAGACCAACTTTTATTACCCAAGTAAAGGGTGCATCACAAAAATACTTCCAAACCTACCCAGGCCCTTGTTTTCAATTTTATTCTCCTAATTATATGAAGGGGTATTTTGTTTTATTAATTAACAACCAAGCGTCTCTCCACTTTATATCCCCCATTTAGCAAGCAGGTCTCAGTTCTGTCCCACCAAACTCACACAGCTCTTCTCCCAGCCCTGGGTAGACATCACCATGGGAGGGAAAGAACAGAGGCTTTGGAAGAAGTTAGGTTGGTTTGGGAAAACCTGAACGAAGCAGGAAGACAGGCTCCTGGTCCAAACACATCCTACTGACACTCATCAACAATTATGCAGCACAAATAACATGCCAGGGACTGTTCCAAGTGCTTTATGTAGACTGACTCACTGAACCCCCACAGAAACTCTATGCAGTAAGCACAGTGCTGTCTACTCTTATCACTGAGGAGATCTGGTGCACAGAGTGGTTAAGCTACTTGTCCAAGTTTTCACAGCTGGAGGGCAGTAAAGCCAGGATGGCCTGGTAGTCCAGTGTGAGATGCTCTGCTCTTAACTACTATGCTTCCTGGCCTCTCATACAGAATTCCTGGATAAAAATAAGAAGAAGAAAGCCAAAAATACAGCGGCATTTGAAAGCAATAGGGATGGTTCCCAGCTGCCAAAAAGAGTGAATGTAAAGCCAAGAAGTGAGCAGGGACTGAGGTCAATATCCAAATTGGTATTGCAACAAAACATGAGACTTAGGATCAGGGCCTTGGGTTTTGATATCTACCCAGGAACAGGGACTGACATCTCTGTTCCTGGGTGACCAGAGAAACCTTCCTGGCACAGAATTCATAAAAACCCTGACTAAAGTATAAAAAAATGATCTAACTCTCCAGGAGTTAGAAATGATAAGAAAATAAAGAAAGAGGGTCCAGAAAAGAAAGTATTGCTTTCCCTAGGACTATCTGTCAATTCTTGGCAAGCAAAAACTTGGGTTTATAACAATCCATGCACCTAGGGGACAGTAGACAAAACATAGGACTTGCAGTTGGGGGAGGGGTGATGGGAGTTTTACCTGGAACCCTTTCTAAAGACAACACTTTCAAAAGGGATTTTGGAAAAATAATTTGAAAAAAAAAAATGTGTTCTCCAGAAAGCAAGGTTAGAATATTTGTTTATCTTTGGGTAAAGCAGATTAAAGCCTCCTCAAGCATCTTGACATATAAGCCTATCAGCACAGGAGTTTGGGTCTAGAATTCATGTCTGATACATCGTCCAAAAAAATAACCCAAACTAAAAACATAGCTGAAAGTAGTCCAAAGTTGTGGTGCCCCTGGTTCCTAGCAGAATATAAGTCGAATCCTCTTCTGAGAGGCCCCGAGGAATGATTTTCCAGGGAATATGCACTGACAGTAACAAATTACATAATACGTAGACTCAAGTCACTATGATTAAGATTCAAATCATGAACACCAATAAAACAACAAACTGAAGAACTAGACTCATAAAGACTCTCAGTGTTGAAATCGACATAAAATAAAAATAAGTTTGAATAATATATTTAAAGAAATAAAATAGGGTATTGAAAGTACAAAAGACCAAGTTCCACCCCTCCACCTAAAATAATTACCAAAGCTGAGCAGGAAATATTGAAAAATAATCAAGAACTTTTGAGAATAATAAATGAAAACATGAATATTAGAAACTCTATGAATAGATTAAGTGGCAGATTATATAGAGATGAGGAAAGTCTTGCTGAACTGGAAAATAGGTTTAATTAATTTCCAAGATTGTAGTCAAGAAAGGCAGGAGACAAGAAATATAAAAAAGGACTCACAAAGGATAGAGCAACAAGGTCTAACTGTTAGGGTCCGTGATCAAAGGAACAAGACCCACACAAAGCGAAAGTCAAGCAAAGCTTTATTTCTTGCCAAGCATCGAAAATCAAACCGACCAGTCGGGGCCGCCTCTTACAAAGAGGTGACAACAACCAGGACACCGACCCCAATGATTCCCCCTTACCCGACGATTCCCCCTCTCGGTGAGGCCCCTCCCCTGCGAGGCCTCTCCCCAGCAAAGCTCATGACGCTCCCGAGGACCACGACGCTCCCGACTATGCTGCTCCTGACGACCCCCGATGCTCCTGACGACTATCACTACTCACTACCCTGCCTCACAGACTAACCTTTATAGAGGTCATTGAGCCCGGCCCATACACAGGTGGCCAATGAGATTGCAACACACAGGGAAAACTGCACAGTCATGCTCGGTCAGCAATATGAGTGGCCAATTGAATTCCAACTCACCATAGCAAATATATGCGCGCTCCACTGATTGGATGTCTCCATCAGGCCTGGCCTGCCCCCATATCCGGGACCTGCAAGCAAGTTCCTCGGGAGGGGCAGGGTCAACCCAAGCCCACAACTAAATGGCTCCCTCTGGCCAACCAGGCCCTTACATAACAAAAAACCAACTGGTGTCCACAAGGTGCTGACAGAAAGACTAGGGAGATTGAAGGCTTATGAAGATTACTGTGAGAAATTTTCAGAATCACTGAAAGGCACAGTTTCATAGGTGCACTCAAACTAACTAACCCCAGAAAAAAAAAATGCACATTACTATCAAAGGGGCTAGTGACTGTAAGCTGACTTCTCATCCACAAAAATGGAAGCCAGAAGTCAATAGAGCAATATTATAAAGTAATGGAAGAAAATCCTTGTCAGTCTCGAATATATGTATTCAAAGAAACCATTTTTTCCAGAACAATAGTGAAATAAAGACATTTGTAGACAGAAACAAAAAAAAATTATTTACTACCAAGAGAACTTCATAAAGTATGTATTTTTAACAGAAGAAAAATGAGCTTGAAAAGAAGTCTGAGATTGAAGGAGGGAGAGTGAGGGGAAAAAAATCAACAAGTGTGAATCGATACAACCTAGGAATATATAAATCAATCAAATGGCCTATTTGTGAGGTTTAAGAAGGACTAAAAAGTGAACATCATTTTATTATTGGAGGGTAAATAGCACAAAAAGATCCTATGATCCTTTTCAGGAAGACGATAAAGATAAATTTGGGGCTATTTTAAGTCAAGTGTACATGTTGAACGTCTAGGATAAGCATAAAAAGAATCAAAATAGCTAACACTAACATGTATAGTCATAAAAATACAATTTAAAATATCTCAATTCAAAAGATGGCACAGAAGGAGATAAAATCGATTGGTATGTGGAAATCAAAAACGAACAAAAATAAAACACATGACCTTTACTCCTTTCCACTGCTTGGAGAAGACCAATAAAACCTGCTGATTACCTGAGCTAGAGGATGAGAAAGTTGGCACTGAGTAATGGAAGCTCCAATCCTTGCCATGGGCACAGCACCCAAATTCACACTGTCCATGTGCTGTCGGAACCCCAAACTGGGAAGTGTACAAAAAGGTTGGTCCAGAACAGGTCAATTCTGTCGGTCCTCTGGTAGACCAATGGTAAAATAGGTAAATGGTAAAATACTTAATGGGATGTTTGTGTAAATCAGGACACATAAGATTCATGAAGTAAAACAGATGCCACGGAAGACAAGCTTGTAGTAAAAAAAAATTGCAAACTACAAGAAGAATAAATGTTAATGAGATCCAGCCAATTGAGCAAATGTCTGAGTCACACTCTACAGAAGAACCAAGGATAATAATAATAAACAAAAAAAAAAAGCCACTATTCCGCAGACATAGAACTCAGGTTGCGGGAAGTCCAGTTGTCTTTCTAGCTCTCAGTGTATTTATCACACTTTGCTCAGATTTCTGACAATTTTGGAGCCCAGGACAGATTGGGGATGTGGATTTCAACTTAAGTACGTTTAAAATATTCAAAGAGAAGAAGGAAGGAAGAGCATCAATAATACAGTAACTGAAATTTTTAGTAATTTACTAAAATAATTTACTATAAAATTTTTAATTCACAGTAACTATGAAATCTATTATGCACAGATCTGAAAAAGAACCAAATACAAACTGTGGAAATGGAAAATATAGTAACAGAAAATAAGTAAATAAAACCTCAGTGGATGGCTGGCATGATGAATCTGTAATTGAATTTCAATTCTACCACCTACCAACTAACCTTGGTTAAGGAGGTGCTTTTATTTCTCTGAGCCTTAAATTCCACATTTATAAAATGGTCTGTTAATAGCTATTTCATAAGGTTATTGTGGCATTTAAACAAAATAGTACACCTGAAGCCTGGCATATGGTTGTTCTCAACCTTGTTCCTTTCCCACATTCCTGCCTTGTCTTCTGCTTTGTATTATAGTTATATCTATATTTGATTTCTCCACGAAGACCTAATACAGAGTTTGCATATAGAAGTTTCTAGATAAATGAAATTTTACAGAATATACATCATATGAAAAATAAGAAAAATAAAATATATTTTTTTTATTATGTTCAGTTAGTCAGCTTATAATACATCCTAAGTTTTTGTTGTAGTCTTCAACAATTCACTAGTTGTATGCAACAACCAGTGCTCATCACAACACATGCCCTCCTAAACACTCATCACCTGGTTACCCTATTCCCCACCCCCTCCCTTCTGTAACCCTCAGTTTGTTTCACAGAATCCAGAGTCTTTCATGGTTTGTCTCCCTCTCTGATCTCTTCCCATTCAGTTTTCCCTCCCTTCCTCTGTGGTCTTCTGCTCTATTCCTTACATTCCACATATGAATGAAACCATATGATAATTGTCTTTCTCTGCTTGACTTATTTCACTTAGCATAATTCCCTCCAGTCCCATCCATGTTGATGCAAATGGAGGGTAGTCGTCCTTTCCAATGACTGAGTAATGTTCCATTGTACATATGTACCACATCTTCTTTATCCATTCATCTGTTGAAGGGCATCTCAGTTCCTTCCATAGTTTGGCTATTATGGACATTACTGCTATGAATGTTGGAGTTCATTTGGCCCTTCTTTTTACTACATCTGTATCTTTGGGGTAAATAACTAATAGTGCAATTTCTGGGTTGTAGGGTAACTCTATTTCTAACACTTTGAGGAACCTCCATACTAGTTTCCAATGTGGCTGCACCAGCTTGCATTCCCACCAACAGGGTAAGAGGCTTCCCCCTTTTCCACATCCTTGCTAACACTTGTTGTGTCCTGTCTTTTAAATTTTGGCCATTCTAAATGGTTTAAGGTGCTATCTTGTTGTGGTTTTGATTTGTATTTCCCTGATAACAACCAAAAATGAACTTTTGGGACTTCATCAAGATAAAAAGCTTTTGCACAGCAAAGGAAGCAGTCAACAAAACTCAGAGGCAATCCACAGAATGGGAGAAGATATTTGCAAATGACATATTGGATAAAGGGCTGATATCCAAGATCTATAAAGAACTTATCAAACTCAACACCCAGAAAACAAATAATCCAGTGAAGAAATGAGCAGAAGACATGAACAGACAATTCTCCAAAGACAGGTAAATTGATAACAGACACATGAAAAAATGTTCAACATCACTAGCCATCAGGGAAATACAAATCAAAACCTCAATAAGTAAAAAATATATTTGAAAATGAAGCTAAGAGGAAAATCAAGGCTCAGTATTCAAACATAATTAAGGATTCTGAACAACTGCCCCAAATTTGAATTTCTGATTCCTAGCATTCAGCCATACTTCTTAAGTTAGCTCAGGAATCAGCAAACATTTTCTGTTGAGACAAGAGTGTAGGGGTGCCTGGGTGGCTCAATTTAGCAGCTGCCTTCGGCTCAGGTCATGATCTCAGGGTCCTGGGATCGAGTCCTGGTTTGACCTCCGTGCTCATTGCAGAGTTGGCTTTTCCCTCTCCCTGCCCCTCCCTACTGCTCATGCTCTCTCGCTCTCAAATATACAAAAAATCTTTTAAAAAAATTTTTTTAAAGACCAGAGAGTAAATATTTTAGGCTTTGCAGATCACGTGATTTCTCTTGTCATTACTCACCACAGCCACAGACAGCATGAAAGTAAATGAGTATGACTGTGCTCAACTATGACTTTATTTATAAAAACAAGTAACAGTTTGGACTTGGCCCACAGGCCACAGTTTTCCACTCTCTGAGCGAGGCTACCTTTTTTCTATGGCCTTCTGTCACTGAGTTCCTGCCTTTGCCAGCTTTTATCTCACCATGTGGACATGAACTTCCCCAGGTTTGGAATATGAGTGATTCACTTCTGCCACCACCTGTAGTAGCTAGCAAAGGCCTGGCACAGTCTGGGCAGTCTGTAAATATTTGCTCTGGAAGTGAATCCTCAAGCAAGTCCCCTCCCCTTGAATCCATACCAGTCTTAAGGACTCCCTTGATTAATGGGGTGTGATAGAAGTGGCATGGGGGACACCCGAGGCTATGACCTAAGACACTACAGCTTCTGTGTGGGCCTCCTGGAACAGTGTCTGGTAGCCCTGAGAGCTAGCTACAAAGTCTGATAGCTCTGCAAGAGAGAAATTTGGAGAGGCAGCCACTAGACTACATAGAGAAAGAGAGTGACCTGACTTAAGGCCATCCTTCCCACCTTCATCATCAAGGCACCAGAGGTGTGAACAAGCCATATCCGATCCTACAGCATGGCCACCACCAGCTGAACACCACGAGTGACTCTGGCAGATGCCATGTGCAGCAGAAGAATCATCCAACCGAGCCCTGTCTGAATTCCTGAGCAGTGACATCACTGGATACCACCAGGAAATGTCGGTTGTTCCAGGCCACCATGTTTTGGGGTAGTTTGTTATACACCAGATTACCGGGACAGCTGGAGATGTAACTATACCACTGTGGTAAGCTCTGTCCATCTCCCTTGATGCCGCTCTCTGAGAAGTTGTCTCTCTCCAAGGGTTTTAGAATTTTCCTGTCCTGTCCTTCACTCCCAGAGAGCTTTCCTAGCTCTGGCTGACCTTCAAAAATTCTGCCCTGATGCAGATCAGACCATGGTCTACAACCTTCTCTGCATTTCAGTCGTATAGGTGTCCTGTCCCACCCTTTGAAAATTCTCTCCAAATCCCTATTTGCCTGAAATTGTGGTTTAAATCTTGGGTTTTTACTTTTTTTTTTTTTAAGATTTATTTATTTATTTGACAGAGAGAAAGAGATCACAAGTAGGCAGAGAGAGAGGGGGAAGCAGGCTTGCCGCTGAGCGACGTGGGGCTTGATCCCAGAACCCTGGGACCATGACCTGAGCCGAAGGTAGAGGCTTAACCCACTGAGCCACCTAGGCGCCCCCCCTGGGTTTTTGCGTATTTCTCTCCCTCTGATGCATTCTCCTCCAGTTCAGCCATCCCAAGGTTACACTGAGGCTATCTGAACACTTACTCGAGTGAGGTCTGAACTTCTTCTCTTTGGAGATACATTAGGGACAGGGCCTGGGGCAAACCCCAGGGTATCCCCTGATGCATGGCTCTCCTGTAATCTTAGCATCCTGCAGCCAGAGGTGCTGAGACCTGGGCACAGCTGGACATCCTGTGGGTCTGGGCTCTAGGGAAGGGATCCCCATCTGTTGCTCTGCCTTTTTATGGGGTGGTGAGTTTGAGAGTGGCCTCACAGAAGCAAATAAACATTTTAGACTCAGATACCGAGCCGACTGAGCCTAGCAGCCATGTTTAGAGGAGCCCTGGGATGACCAGATGCCCAGCAGGGGGAGACCTTGGGAAGTGGGTGTCAGGCACATCCCCTCCCGCTAGAGGGCGGGGCTTAGCTCCAGCTCACTGGTTGCCCAGCAACTTGGAGAGCTGGAGCAGGTCATTCCGCCCTTCTTGCCTGCACAGAGAGCAGGGCCTTCCCCTTTCATGCCCACCAAACCGTGGTCTTTCCCGTTTTGCCCCATTGGCCCAAACCATCCTAGACCACCGCCTCTGTGTCCCTGGCCCCATCCCTCACCAGCTCTGCCCAATGGAGAACAGACGTACGCTGTGCCTCTTCAGCGCCATCAAGAATTTCTTTCGCTCCCACTCTGCATCCTTGAGCAGTCCTTCATGAATCCACAGCAGATGTTTCTTAGTCCTTTCATTTTCCTTTTTCAGAGGAATTGTAATAGGCTGTGCTTTAATTAGGATCTCCCTCAGGATACTTGGGCTTCTTTCCTCACGCGGGAGTTTGCAGATTCCCTCTTAGTGCACCAGGCTGATTAGATTTCTTAATTCCCTAAAATTTGCTGTCTCAAAGCCTAATACCCTTGTAGTGATGAGGTCTGTTTCTCTCCCTCTCCCCTCATTGTGCTAAATCCAGGCGCCGGTCACTCGCTGCTAAGGCGCTTGGTCTCTGACTTCCTGCAGATGACTTTCTGGAATGGGTGAGCTGGCCGTGCGGATGGAGTCTTTCCCCGACGAACAGGTTTGTTGGAGCTGAAAGGGGCCTCTGGCCCGATCTGGAAAGTCCTCCTCCACTCAGCAGAGCGGGGCTGGCCCCTCTGGGTTGGCTCTCACTTGGGGTGACCAGAATAAGCCTAGTTGGCTTATTCTGGCTTATTCTGCACTAGGCTTAGTTGTAACCTCTCGTCCATCCACGTGACTTCTGTGAATCTGTATCGGGCTCCTACCCGGTGCAACGGGGACACAATGATAAACGTGCTTCTTAATTTGTTGGAAATGATCCTCTAATGAGAGAGACCAGTAAGTGAAAAGACAAATACTCTGTCATACTGAGAAAGGTGTTTTCAGCGAAGCGGGACACCCGTGTCTGGGGAACAGGGAAGGGTTTCTGTGAAAATCAACGTCTCAACTGAGGCCAGAAGGGTAATTAGGCGTTTCTGGCCAAGGAGGCTGGGGAAAGGGTGCAAAGGCAAGGTAGAGAAGAGGAGCATTTTCCAGGTGAAGGGAGGACATTAAGAGACAGTGAGGCTTATACTGGGACTCCAAGTAACTCACTGCTGCTGGAATGTAATGCAGGGGCAGGGACCCGAGGCAGGGTATATGCATGTAGGGTCTTAAGACCTGAAGACTGAGCAGTAGGCAGGGCCCAGAGCACACGAGAACCAGGGAGCCACTTTAAATCACTGACACTGCACCCATAGGTGTGGAACCTTCTCCTTTCCGTCATTGAGAGTGAGGGTTTCAGGATCCAACACATCATGCTCCCAGGAATGGAGAGAGCCTCTGACTAAGCATGTCCTAGTGAGGGCTGGTCCTGCCAGCAGGTGCCTCCAAATCTGGACACATGCACCACCATCTCTGCTCAGTAAAGTCTGCAAACCTTCTGACAAAGGAGGGCAGCCTTAGAAAGACCAAGACGGTCCAGTAGAGAAGCAGATGGAAAACGCCTCAGTGAGCCAAGACATGGGTGTTCTGGGCTGCAGAAGAAGCCAGCGTGGTGGGCAAGAAGCGCTGACAACTTTCTATTGTCAGAAATATCCTTGCAACTCCCAGCCATGGCCCAACGGCCACCCCAGGTGGACCCAAGGGTTGATACTTGTCACAGATAGATGGGTTGCCTTTTTTATTTTTTGAAGTTGTGACATTTTAGACTGTCTCAAAAGATTCTTGTCAGGAGGCGCCTGGGTCACTCAGTCGTTAAGCATCTGCCTTTGGCTCAGGTTGTGATCCCAGGGTCCTGGGATCGAGCCCCATATTGGGCTCCCTGTTCAGCAGAGAGCCTGCTTCTCCCTCTCCCTCTCCCTCTGCTGTTCCCCCTGCTTGTGTTCCCTCTCTCGGTATCTCTGTCATAAAAAAAAATAAAATCTTCAAAAAAAAAAAAAGATTCTTGTCAGTCTAGAGGGTAGAAGAGTGGAGGAAGGGGCAGAGAGAACAGGCATGCTTGTGTTATTTTTTGTCCAGATGCAGGCCAAAGCAGAGGAGTAGAACTTTCTCGGGGATCCAAGGCTAGGAGAAACAGGAATTCATGGAGATCAGAGATCAGAGCTGGCCTGGACTTAGGGACCAGGGTAGGAAAAACACAGATTAAAGGGAAGGAAGGCACCAGAAGTTGAAGTTGGCCAAAAGACAAAACCACACAACCCTAGTAACAAATTGGACCAAACTATCAGCAATAGAACGTTACCAGTTATCAATCGATTGACAACACTGTTGTAAGTATAGTTGACAACAGCGATTTTAGCAACGATATGATCGGTATCAACTGACTGCATCAGCAGAGATCATTGATAATAAAAACAAGCATTTATGGGGCATTCAGTGTGTGTCAGACACTCCATTTCATAGAAGATTGGTATACAGACAGACACATATCTACGTACACCCATACACATCCATACATGCACAAATGTGATTAGAGGACTCGGTAAGTAGGACTGGATAGTAGGACTCTCTGTCTCCTTGTTCCCTCTATAGGAAAATAAAACCTAATGACTCCAAAGCCATAATTGGGCAAAGTGCTTTCAAATTTAATAGAAAATGTCTATGTAGAGCAAGAAATAGACCCAGGCACCCTTAATAGATTAAAAATTATGGTGGTGTAAGAAATGGGATCTTATATGCAGCCTGGCTGAGGGTTATTGATACAATATTGACCCATACAGGACAAGGTATCTGATTATTTCTTTCCCTTCTTCCTTCCCTCCCTCCCTCTTTCCTTTTTCCTTCCTCCCTCCCTCCCTTCACCTTTCCTTCCCTCCCTCCCTCCATTCATCTCCTCCTTCCTTCCTTCCTTCCTTCCTTCTTTACTACTTCAGGCTACTGAACAAAAATGGGAGGTAAAACATCAAGGGAGACAAAGGGCAGATGACTCGCCCATCTTTTCCCAACCCCACTTCACCATCATGGCTTTCCACATCCCTCTACTCAGTAGCAGAAACAGATGCGAGGATCCCTGGATGCAAAAGGAGCCTGGGAGCTTGACAATTGCTGGGGAAGAACGACAGTGTGGAAACAGCGGGGAGAAGAGAAGACGAGGGGAGGGGTCCTGGGAGAAAGGCAGGAATCTGCTTGACATTCTTCACCG
Organism: Martes martes; assembly: GCF_963455335.1. NCBI lineage: Eukaryota > Metazoa > Chordata > Mammalia > Carnivora > Mustelidae > Martes > Martes martes. The sequence goes on from NC_137895.1 coordinate 13,256,657, forward strand.
GCTGGGAGATTGTCTGCAAGGGCATCTGGAGGCTGGCAGCTGGTGCCATGGGCTGCTACAGAAGACTTGTTATCCAGAATAATTCAAACCAGTGAGTTGAAAGAAGAGAAACTTTTAAAAATGCAAGAGGCACACCTGAAAGATTTTGTTTCAACCTAAAACATATCAACGCCCCTTTGTTTGCCTTTTGCCATAAGACGCACATCTTTCTTTCCGTAGAAGCTTGCAAATTGGAAATGCCAATCCTCTTGTACGAACCTCCTTTCTGTATCAATGTCCAGTTTCCAATCCTTTCAAACAGGAGGAGAATGTCGAGACCCCATGAAGCAGTCCGAGTGGAGGACCCGTCTCTATTTTGACTACAGTTCTCCAGCCACTAGCTCTGTTCTTGCACACATCTGAACAGCATTTTTAAATGACTTGGCTTTTCAAGGCCTTTTTCAACTAATTTAATTTAGTTTTTATGGAAACACTGCTCTATTTCCTTCTACATGCACATTTTATCAACTTATATAATTTTTAATTAGGTTAAGGTAATAAGAGTAGCAGAAGAGCAAATGGAACTTTTACTGTTGACCCAGAATGAGCTACTCAGACTCAAAGCAAATGGCCAAGCAACATCCAGTATCCCACATCCTGAAGGGAGCTGGGAATATCGGGTCACCTCACACCCCCTCTGGGGTGATGGCATCCTTCGGCAGCTGAACTAATAACAACAATCTCCTTTAAGGCAACTAATAACATCCACCCTCCAAAAGCCTTATACTTAAACAGCTACAGGTCTAGATCTTAAATCCCTTCTATTTTGTTCAGTTACATGTTTAAGTACATTATGTCCATAACGAAAAATGAAGTGATACAACTGTATCAATTGCACATTAAGAAACAAAAACAAGTCCTCTTTGTAAGATATGAAATGAATTCTTAAGAAGAAGACTATATACATACAGTAGTACTCTATGAAAAGTAACTTCAGTATAATTAGTCAGCCTCAAATAGGAAGGGACTGGGTAGCTTAAAAACAAGGCTCTGATTGGAAAAAAATATATCATCATAGGGTTTTATCAGAACAAGCGAAGTGACAGTCTCATTATTTTTCTGAGCATGTCTATTGTAATTATAAGAGAATAAGATTTAAAAGTGAAGCAGAAAAGGTGTGCACCGGTAGCTGGGTTACCTAGGAAAGAGGAAAAAAATGGGGAGAGGGGAGAGTTGATGAGTTCAAAGACTGCTTCCATAGTAAGTAGGAGTAAATTAAAAAAAGAAGAAGTAGTCAAGCTGCGTATTGAACATTAACTTTTGCTCACGCCAGCCAGCAGACCAAGCCACCCAGGGCAGCTCGAGTTAACTTGTATTATGATTCACCAAGCACCTGTATGCTTCTCCCCCATTTGCGATGATGTACCTTCAGGTCCAGGCTGCAAGGTGCCCTCAGTGAATAGGAACGACTTGGCCCTTATGGGCTTCTGAATGGACAACTCTTAACACAGGTAAGTCTGCTCTGAAGAAGGGACTAACAGGATCTTCAATTTTGGAAAAGCAGAGGCCAGAAACATATCTTGGTCAAGTGTCTTTTGATTGCAAGTGAGAGAACTCAACTCAAACTACCTTTCAAAAGGGGGCATGGGAGGATGTGGTAAACCATTTATGGCTCATGCAAAAAAAAAAAAAAAAAAGTAGGGCATTCCAGCTTTAAGCAAGGTTGGATCCAGTTGGTCAAAGTGGACAGAAACCCATCTCTCTGTACCTCAACTGTGTTTCCCATCTTATAGGCATAATTTTCAGCCTTCTCGGGTGGGAGGGTAGAGATAGAGGGCAGAAGTTCCTATGGGCTGGTGTTTGTATGGTCCCAGCTTCAAATGAAGTGAAAAGAGAGCTTCTTTCCAGAAATCATGACTGAAGTTCTATAATTGCATCTCACTGATGCCCAGATTAGGTCACATGCCCATCATCTTCATCTGCTTGGGCTGCTGTAACAGAATACCACAGACTGGGGGCTCTCAAACCAGAGACATCCCTTTCTCACAGTTTGGGAGGCTGGAAGTTCAAGATCTAGGTGCCAGCATGGTGGCATCTGGTTAGAGCCCTCTGGCTTTCAGACTGCTGCCTTTCTCTGTGTCCTCACGAGACAGGGAGAGAAAGAGAACTCTAGTCTCTCTTCCTCTTCTTATAAGGACACTAATCTCAGTATGGGGTCCCCATCTTCATGTCCTCATCTAAACTTAATTACCTCCTGGGGCACCTGGTGGCTCAGTCGATTAAGTGTCTGCCTTGGGCTCTGGTCATGATCCCAGGGTCCTGGGATTGAGTCCCACATCAGGCTCCCTGCTCAGCAGGGAGTCTGTTTTTCCCTCTCCCCCCCTCCACCACCTGCCAGTTCACATGTGCGCATGCACTCCCTCTCTCAAAAACAAGTAAATAAAATCTTTAAACTTAATTACCTCCCAAAGGCCCATCACACTGGGAGTTAGGGTCTCAGCCTATAACTTGATGGGGACCCCAACATTCAGTCTGTAGTACCCATCCTCAACTCACCACTGTGGGAAACGGGATCCTACATGCTGAAGGGCCATGCTTACAAGGTTTTATACCCAGCCCTGAGACCAGGGGTGAAGTCAGCTCTGCCTTGGCCACACAAACTGAGTGGACCAGGATGGCTAAGGAAGGTTCTTGAACTACAATTAAATGAGTGTATACTACATGTGGAGTAAGCTACATGCATCTTATCTTTTGATCTATGCAACCAGGTAGATACCATTACCCTTATTTCACTATAAAAGACACTGAGCCCCGGAACTACGAGGAGACTCTGCCGGGCATCACACATCTAGTAAGAAGGCGTCAGGAGCTCTAAGATGGAGATATCTCACCCCAAAGTGAGTAAGGCTTCCACTGTATGATTTATAAACCTGCTTAGTCTGAGGCGGTGTGAGGAAGAAGGGGGGCAAGGTTGCTGCTTCTCCCACGTGCTTAGGGCCAGCAGGTAATTTCACAGATGAGCAGAGAATGGAATGGGACCCTGAAGTGGGCGCAGAGTTCGTTCATTGTGAAGAAAAGGCACATTCAGAATTGTAAATACTAGAGTCGAATTCTGTAAAAATCCAGCAAGGGAAAAAAAAAAAAAAAGAAAGAAAGAAAGAAAAGAAAGACTTGAATCATATCCAAAAAAGCTAGGAGTAGATGCTTCAGGGAACTAAAATGTAAGAAATTATTTTCTTCTTTATACTTTTCTGGTCTTTCCAAATTTTCTGCCATGAGGATGGATTTCTTTTTAATCAGGGGAAGATCTATTTTTAAACCATCCTGGAAATACAGGGTGAGCAAAGGTAAAATAACCTCTAAGATATTTGAACCAAGTTGATAAGCTGGAAAAAGCTGCAAAAGTCTTGTCAGGTTTCTGTGAATGAATTTTTTTAACGAAGTGTTGGAATTACTAGCAAATTCTCCAGCAGAAGTTAATATTTCGTGCCCTCTGGCACTTGTAGGAGGACAGCAACACAGAGTGCAGGCATGTATCTTAACAACCTGGACACCGGTGCAAACGGCAAGGTTGGAAAACTTGCTGACTCAGCCACGCCTCCGGGGTGGGTGGGGGTGAAGCGAGGACAAACTCCCAGGACTCTTGAAGACCAGGAGGTTCTAGCATCAGAGGCAGAAGGAAACAGGAGCAATGAATCTGAGAAAGGAAATAAAAGTGATTCTTCCCTGGAGCTCAGGACCCTGGACAGTTCTCAGCGGGCCCTCCCACCAAGCTCCCACCTGAAACCCTTGTTCCTGGTGAAATCTGATAAAATAATCCACATCACGAGCAGGGCCCCTCAGGTGTCTGTCACTCTGTGGAGTTTACAAACCATTTTCCCCTTTATGGTCTCGTGTGAGCCTCGCCATCTCCTTATCAGGCAGTCAGAGCCGGAGAACCAGATCTCTTACAAGTCTGGCTGTGATGAACTCTCATCGGAAGGTAGAGAACACAGTAAGCATCAAGCTATGCTGGGGGATGGACAACATCTCTTAAGAAAGCCAAAGTGAGTTTGGAAATATTAGCGATGGCTAATTGCAAAGTTGCATACAGTTCTGCTGTTGCTATATGTTGTGCTGGGGCGGGGCAGGAGAATGGGTTTGAATCATTAAGAATGAAATCTCCCTCCCGCAATGGGATAAATCTACCTCATCTACCTCCCAACACAACACACAGGGAAGGACACAGCACCAGTTCTGTGATATTCCTGCCAAAAATTCATAACCTGACCATGAGAAAACATCAGACAAACTCAAATTGAGGGATATTCGACTAACAACTGGCCTGTTCTCTTCCATAATAACAAAGTCATGAGCTGCAGAGAGTGAGTAACTTTTCCAAATTAAAAGACACCACAAAGATAGCAATAACTGAATACACCATGGGATTCTAGATGGGATTCTAGAACAGCAAACTTCTTTTTTTAACTATAAAAGTCATTATGAGGACTACTGATGAAATTTGAGTAAGTTCTATAGATTAGATGATATTACTAAATCAATATTAATTTCCTGATTTTGATCATTATACTCTGATTATATAAGAGAATGTCTGTTTTTGGGAAATACACTTTGACATATTTAGGGTAAAGGAGCAAGAGCATAAAGCTTGCAACTTGCTCTCAAATTATTCAGAAATAGACACCTACTTATATACATAATGATACAGAATGATAAAGCCCATAAGTACACAGATAGAGAGAGACATAAGTATAGTTATAAAATGACAAAGCCTATTGATAATTTGGAAACCCAAATGAAGGGTATAAAAGTTTTCTTTGTACCATTCTTGCAACTTTTTTTGAAACTATTGCAAAATAAACAGATTAAAAAGGACTAAAGTAAGTCAGTCCTCATTTCTGATAGGGCAAATTCAGGACAGAAGGGTGGGTCAGAAGCAATTCCCCATCACATCTGACAAAAGATGCAAAAAGAAAACAGGGGTTGGATATGCTCACAGGTGAGACTCATACATTACTTGTTCACAAGGTGAGCTGGACATGACTTGACTCTGTTCTCCCCCTGTGTAAGCCACTGTCCTAGAATACTCATTATGATCACAAGAACCTCTAGCCATGCTCTTATCTAGACAGACATCCTAACCCATGTGAATACCATGCCGTGGAACCGAGGATTGGAGATGAAAGGGAACCAGCTACTTATGACTTCTCTAATAAATAGACTTCAGTCTTAAAAACATAAACTTTAAAAACACTTACTTGAATTGGTCCCTATGGATCGACTGTTGAGGACTGCCGTAAACTCTCCTTACAGTTGAAACAATGGAGCTTACCCATGATCTAAACACCATGTCCATCATTCCAGCTATAGTAAGATGGCCTCACAGAACCAAAGGATCCCGTCTTCAGCACACCCAGCAGAACAGAGGGACCATGGAAACCTGTCTCCTACAAGATGCCAGTGTGTTGCAAAAGACTCGGTGCCCAGATGAGGACAACATCTGAGGAAACTGGAACACAAAGACTTCTTAAATAATGTGACTTGTTCACAGTTTCTCAGAGAGCTGTCAGTACCACCCAGACATCTGTTAAATTTCAAGTCTCCCAAGTCGAGGTAAGGCCGGCTACATTATATTCTAGCTAACCCAAGGTTTATTTGGAGGAATAATATCATTTCTCCTTTGAAGATGAAAAAGCCCAGAGATAGTAAATGGCTTACCCAAAGACACACAGAACAAAACTAGAGACTTGAAAATTACACATTTTATATCCTCTTAATTACATGTTACCTGCGTCACATCCAGAACTTGTAATTCCACACCACATTTCCTTTTTTTTTTTTTTTTTACCTTTGGCCACTAGACAAAAACATTTTGTGGACCAGATCTTTGTAGATTCAATTCTAAATACAACTCATTCCTAGTATAATACCAGTTATACAGTTAGTGCACAATAAATGTACATTGAATAGATAGTAATGAAACCTTTGTGAACTTCCAGCCCTGTGATTCTCAACCTTGGCTGTAGATTAGATTCATTTTGGATGGTTTTTAAAAAGCCCCAAAACCAGGGGCGCCTGAGTGGCTCAGTTGATTACATGATTGACCCTTGATTTTGGCTCAGGGTTATGGGATGGAGCCCTGTGCTCAGCATGGAGTCTGCTTGAGGATTCTCTCTCCCTCTGCCTCTGCTTGCACTCTAAATAAGTAAATAAAATCTTTAATAAATAAATAAATAAACAAACAAACCCAAAGTCCGGGACCCACCTCATACTGATTAAATCCAAATAGCTAGGGGTTGTGTGAGGAGGTGAGAAGGGACAAGTTCTGCATGTCTTTAAAGTTCCCCCCAAGTGGCTCTAACACACTCAGGACTGCAAACAGAGATCTAACCAAAATCTCTCACATTTCAGATACAGAACTGAGGAATGTGGAGAGGAGAAGTCAGTTTCTTAAGGTCTACCATAATTCAATGGTACTACAGGGACAGGGACTAGAATGTTCCTTTTCTGGCTCTCTGCCTTGCAGTCTTTCCATTTGTCATGGTTCTTCCTAATTCAGTCATATTGTTTGGAATGCATTGAGATGGGGTCCAGTGGTGCGGAACAGAATGGAAAAGGGTGGGAAGAGGAACAGGATGGGATGGGAAAGAATGGAATGGAAAAGAACAGAAAGGGATGGGATAAAATGAGTTGGGTTTGGATGGATGGAAGGATGGGTAGATGCATGGATGCATGATGGATGGATGCACGGATGAATGGATGGATGGATGGGTGGATGGATGGGTGGATGGATGGGTGGTCGGACGGAGTGCAAGGAATGGGAAGTGATAGAATGGTAGGGGAAGGAATGATATAGAGATCTGGGGTACAACGCAATACACTTCAATGAGATGTAAAAAGATTATAAAATGAGAAAGACACTATCAAGCAGAAAACACAATGTAGATGATATTCCTGGCATTCACGGCACAAAATCACCTAGCATCTGGATAGTGCTCTCCAAACTCAAAATTCAGGGTGATTTCATTCCATGCTCTTCTATATTTTCTTCTCTGCTGAAGACATAAATCTGTAAGCATTTGATTTTTCCAGTCAGGAAGATCTGGATTTTTTAATAGCCTGGCACCACCACTTGCTAGCTGGGCAACTTCTGCAAAGTCCTTCACCTCGCTAAAACCCAAGGCCCTTGATGGGAAACTATGCCAGTGTCACAGGGCTTTCATGAGAAAATGTGAGATACATGAGAAATGTCAAAGAGAAGAAACCTTGGCAGGCAGAGACACAAAATACTTCTCATTCTGATTTTGTCCATATTTATGTTCTCAGAACCTGGCTGCCACATGCAGTATCCCAGTGGGACTGGAGAGCTAGGCCGGGCTGCAGGTGCTTCCCCCTAGAAGGTCCTCATATCATCATTATCCACTGAGTGACCAGGCCTGACATAAGATTGGGATCATAAGCCACTGGGGCTCCTTCTGGAAACTTATCCTCATACACACCAAGTCAACATTTTGAAAACATTTTTATTCAAAAACACGTGACTAAAAACATTAGAAAACTTAATGGAAAATATAATATGAACCACCTTATTCTTTACAAAGCCACAAAAACAGGACACCATTATTAAAAATGAAATGTGACACTCTGGGATGCCTGGGTGGCTCAGTTGGTTGGGCGGCTGCCTTCGGCTCAGGTCATGATCCCGGCGTCCTGGGATCGAGTCCTGCATCGGGCTCCTTGCTCTGCAGGGAGCCTGCTTCTCCCTCTGCCACTCTGTCTGCCTGTGCTCACTCTCTCTCTGACAAATAAATAAATAAAATCTTAAAAAAAAAAAAAAAGAAATGTGACACTCTGTTGCTTTTGGCACAATTTGTAATTTTTGTATTTATTCACTTTTTATTTTTACAGTGTCTCTCTCCCCTCTAGATTAATCACCAGAGAGCAAGAATTAAGTCTTACTCATCGATATTTCCATAGTGTCTGGTAGTGCCCAGCACATGGTAAAGGATAAATAAATATGTGTTGGATATATGAATGGCGAATGAATGAATGAATGAGATTTTCTAGGTCTGGAGGGGCTTCTATGAGCCTATGACTTTGTCTAGTTTGCATTCATTAAACTTCCAACCATCCACTCAATTTCCAAAAATTGTCCATGGAGACTTGGAATATGGAATTATCCATCTTCTAAATCCACATTCAATCTTGCCAACTTCCATTTTCTGGGACTCATCCTGAAAGGATATGCCTCCAACCTACTGGATGCAACCATGTTGGAAGACATTCCCTGTGTCCTTATTCTCAAAAAAGCTGATGAGGCTCCAGGGGGCTGACCTGGAGCTCTGTCTTGGAGTGGTTTTGTCACCTCCAGATACAGAACCATCACTCTTCCACCTACAAGCTAAAGTGAGCAAGTAGTAGGGGACCTCAGAAATCAAGGATCTGGAGGGGAGCCACTCAAAGTCAAAGCCCACCTGCACAAGAGTCAGAGTAGAATCAGTTTATGTGGCCTTAGTACCTAGATCTGAATCCCAGGTCACCAGGTGAGTGCTCTGTGACCTGGGGAAAACCCCATCCACCATGAACACCTGTTTCCTCATGCTTCATATGGAATGGGATGATAGAATATATTTCACAGGCTTTTGTGAGCCATAAGTCACGTAATACAAGAAAGTAGAACAGAATCAGGCCCATAGTAAGCATTCAGTCTTTGCTACTTATGGTTATCCAGAGTGAAGAATGAGCAGGTGTCAATGCATTACATGTCCTCTGCCTGAATTCAGGCTTTGCTCCCTCCTGTCCCAATCACAGGCTCCCCAAGAAGACCAACTTGAGACTCATACCAACATTTAAATTGTCAGGATATGATTAAGCCTTGGAGAAGATTAATTACCAGCTTTCTTATGTAGCAACCCCCCTCCCCACAAATGTTCCCTACCCCCCACTAAGCCTCTGAAAGAATCTAACATTATAAACAAGGATCTAATTAGCAACTTGAATTCAGGCTTAAGATGTTTTGTGGAGGTTTGGTCACAGATGCTGCTTTAATCTTTGAGGATTATTCTTCAACTTCCAGAGAGAAATCAGTTGCTTTCCTGGGCCTTTGAGGAATTTTATCTCAGTTGAATAATGCTGCCAGACCCAAGGACCTGCTGAGGAGTGGACCCAAGATTAACCCTCACTGGGCTATGAAGAACTCTCTTTTTTTTTGCATCAGAATTCCTTCCCATTTCATTTACATCTTCAGAGGAAGCTAACTACCCCCATTCCAGCTTCTCTCAGTTGGGGTGACAAGGGAGATATGGATCTTCAAATGCTGGCTTCAAGTGGGCAGAGCTCTAGTCCACTAGCCAACCCAAAGCAGCAATTCAGCCTTGGTGATAAAGGCTTACGGTGTGGCTCTAGGACTCATGCTCCTCCCCCTCCTCATTCCCACTGCTCTGCCTCGTGGGGGTCTCCAGGGGTTGCGGACTATCTCCACTCCATTCCCCCCAAGATGGCTTCCACATTCTAGCCAGATTCACGCTTCTCCATGCAGCCGTGATCACAGCACTGTCCCAATAAAATGATTAGAAGAGTTCCCAGTTGCCCAATGACCGAAGTCTAGAGTCCTTGCTCTGGTGTTAGAGAGCCTCCCTGCTAAGGATCCAGGGCCCCGTACCTACCCTTCTGCTTTACCCACGCTTCTGTACCTCTAGTGTATAGTTCTTCAAGCCACCCGCGGCGGCTCATTAAGGAGGTCCTGAAATCAATTGAGTGTATTGTGACCAGCATTTTTAATGTGCTTTATAGCAAAAGAGCAAACACTTCCATGACTTTTCCTCTATAGCAGGCTCTGTTCTAAATACTCTGCAGAGACTCACAGACTTCTTCCAATGACCCTATGGCGGAGGCACCGGCGCCATCCTTGTTTTACAGATGAGGACGCTGGAAACAATGAGGTCAAATAAGTTGCCCTAGGGGATTAAGGCAGGCTTGAACCCAGGCAGCTGTGGTGTCAGAGGCCATGTCCTTAACCACTATGCAATACTGCCTCCATATACTGTACAACTGTGTGGAATAGGAAAGAAATTCCAGGGCGCACTTAATACATAAGGACAACTTTCGAGAAGGTCTGGTGCAGATAAATATAAATGTATACAGGCATAAGCATCATAGGAAGGGTTCATCCTACTGAGTATCCTACAGTGTAAAATGTGTCTTGCTGTGGCTTGTGGTCAGAATGTGTTCTAACCAAACCACAGGCCTGGCCACTGGTCCCTCACGCTTCCCTGCCTCCAAGCCATCTTCACCCACTCTGATCTTAGCCCTCAAAATGTCTTTCCCCTTCTTTCCCCCACCCCCACACCTCTTCAGTCCAAATGTTATCTCCTCCACACACCCTTTCTTAGTTCTTCCATTCTGTCTTCCATAATGGAAGCTTCTAGAGGACCTGGGTGCATTGATTTCCCCACTGGGACTCGCTTTCTGACTGACTGAGCCTCATCTTCCCAGAGGCTCTCTCCCTAACTCCCTGTGTGCCTGGTGGCTTTCTGGCACTCAGCTCTACATGTTAGTTCCAGGCAGTGGGAACTCTGGTCTCCAGACCAGCAGCTCAACACCACCTGGGAACTTAGAGATGCAAATTCTCGGGCCCCACCCAAGACCAAATAAATCAGAAATTCTGAGGGGGTGGAACAACCCCTCTTCGGGCCATAACAAGCCCTCGCAATGACTCTGATGCTCACGTAAGTTTGAGAATGACTAGATTAAGGAAAAGTCATTTTTATTCAGTATCAGAGAAGAGATGTCTCCATGATTCTGGGCCAGTTGATTGCAATGTGATGCTTACGGGACAAGGTCATGAGATCAACCTCATGAATCAAGGTCAGTGATATTTCTCACCCCTATACGGAAGATCCAACCCTAGCCTCCGTGCGCTTGCTGGCTACCTAGTCCTAAGAGAGAGAATGGATGTCTCAGTGTGAATCTGTTTGCTCAAGACTAACTTCCACCCAGCTCAAAATGACTCGGGCACTGTCCTTGCTCATTCATGGAGCTCGGCTTGGGGCCGTGAGCTATCCATATCCAGAAGGAGGCAGAAAGGGTGCCTGGGTGGCTCAGTTGGTTTGGCTGCTGCCTTTGGCTCAGGCCATGATCCTGGAGTCCTGGGATCAAGTCCCACCATAGGCTCCCTGCTCAGTGGGGTGTCTGCTTCTCCTTCTGACCCTCCCCACTCTCATGCTCTCTCTTTTTCTCTCTCTCTCAAATAAATAAATAAAATCCTTAAAAAAAAAAAAAAGAGGAGGAGGCAGTAAAAGCAAAAACAGGAATGGACAAGGATATGGTTGGAGGCCAAGGGAACTTGGGCAGAACACCAGTCTATAAGGCAAAAACCATTTAGGAGGTATGGTCAAGATAGGTTGCAAATGATAATCACAGGCAATGAAAGTCTATGTGGCTTTAGAAGAGGAATAAAATTTCACAGAAAACCCAAGGTCACAGAAATAACAAACCAAGAAGGCCTGGGAGCTAGCTCTCAGATTCAAAAGCATTTGCATGGATATTTTGTGTTTGAAGAAACTCCAATCTGCATTCTAAGAGGTTAAGAACCAGGATCACCCAGTAAGGAAGTGGCAGAGCTAGGCGGCAAACCCAGCTTGCGCCGTTCCCAGCCCACCAGCCCTGAGGGAGCTTCCAGGCCTTCTGAGGTGCCCTACCCCCACCCTCCATTCCCCTTCCCTTTCGCTCCTGCCCCAGGACCCTGACATGCACCTTCTGACTCCTCTCCTGTACCTGCCCTGCTCTAGAGGTCCTCCCAGCTGTCTCTCTTCACCCCTCAGGCCTCAACCCCAATGCCACTTCCTCGCAGAAGTCATCCCTGAGAAGAGGCTCAGCCGAACCTCTGCCCTACATTAGTTTCTGGGGATGCCAAAATCCACGCCCACAGAGGGTGACTTAAAACAACAGAAATGCATTCTCTCACAGATCTAAAAACTAAACGTCTGAATCGAGGTGATGCCAGGCACCATGTCTCCCTGAAAGCTCTAGGGCAGAATCTGTGCCATGCCTCTCTCTCCTGGCTTTGAGTAGTTGCCAGAAATCCTTGGTGTTCCTCAGCTTATAGATACATCACTCCAGTGTCTGTCTCCATCCCACATGGCCTTGCCTTCTCTGGGTCTGTGTCCACATTTTGATCGTAAGGACACTGGTCATTGGATGAGGGCCCACCTTAGCACAGTAGGCCCTCATCTAAACTTGATGACGTCTGCAATGACTCTATTTCCAAAGAAGGGCACATTCATAGGTAATGGGGGTTAGGATTTCAACAGTCTTTGGTGCATACTCCAACCCACAACAGTGCCAGACACTTCCCACCACGGTACTCTGTTTTATCTTCTCCATAACGCTCATCACCACGTGAAGTTATCCTGTTTACTCAGAAGTGTACGTATTCATTGCCTTCCTGCCCATATTGGGGAAACCAAGCTCCTTACAGCCAGGGTGCCTCTGTCTTGTTCACAGCTGGATCTTTGGCACCTAGAATGAGGCCTGGCACAAAATAGTCTTTAACAAATACTACCTGGTGGACAATGGCCTCTCCCCATGGGATCTTTCATTACAAAGACCCAACTTATCAACCACAGGGGTGAGTATACGCCCTAGGCTGGCCAGTCAGAACCATTTTAAGAATAGACTTGTAGGGTACCTGGGTGGCTCTGTGGGTTAAGCCTCTGCCTTCAGTTCGTCATGATCTCAGGGTCCTGGGATCAAGCCCCGCATCGGGCTCTCTGCTCAGTGGGGAGCCTGCTTCCTCCTCTCTCTCTGCCTGCCTCTCTGCCTACTTGTGATCTCTGTCTGTCAAATAAATAAGTAAAATCTTAAAAAAAAACAAAAAGAATAGACTGTATGAGAGGGAGTCCTGCTTTTTCCTCTGAAGCTACCGGCTATGAGGACAATACCTTAAGGTTGCCAGATAACATACAGAATGCTTAATACATTTTTAAGTATAAGTATATCCCAAACATTCCATGTCTATACTTATGCATGTAACAGACAATATTTTTAAATGTATTAGTTCTTTATCGGAAATTCACATCTCACTGAGCCTCCTATATTCTTATCTGATAAATCCAGCCACTTAGTCATGTCAGCCTCAGACTACCAGCAGCCATGTTGTCCGCCCCATGTAGAAAGCCTGCCTGAGGACGAAGCCTTTCTAGAAGAAAGCAGAGCCAAGAGAGAAAGACTGATTCCTCGTGAAATTTTTCCAAGTGCCTGGATCCAGGCAGGCCCAAGTGCTTCCTTCACCACTGGGACACCCCAGTCACCCAGGTTAATAAAACCCTTTTTTTCTTTCCTACACTGTGTTAAATTAAGCTTTTGCCACTTGCCAATGGAGTTCCAGGGAAAGCAAGTCGCTGAGCAGTCAGCGCTGATTCTTCTCTCCAGGAGCACCCAGAAGTCAGCAAGACAGACGGCCTCTTCCGTGCTGATGTGGGTCATTTCCAAGCGTGAACTGAGTATGTCACACCACGCAAAGAAGACCATTCTGGATCAGGAGGGAAGAATGAGACGACAATGGCAGTGAGGAAGGCAGAGAAGCCCATCCTGCTACAGCAGAAATCTCAGCCCAGGCTCTAAGGAGACAGGTCCCGCCGCTATGCTCGGGCAATGCAGGGAGCGGCCGGAGCCCAGCCTTCCCAGACCCTCTCCAGCTTCACCGCAGAAGTTCAAGGAAAAGACCTGGTTGACCATACAAGTGTGACAGCAAAGGGTAAGGTCCACAGAGGTGAGTACCCGCAGGTGATGTGGGCACTATCCCTGCTATAAATTGCATTGCTATGGGTCTACATAGCAAGTCTCTTGTGCAGTGACAGACAGCTGGGATGGATACATCTAGCTTTGGCAGATCCTGATTTGATAAAGATCAACTCTTTCATTCCAAGCCAGAGAGTGACAACAGGCCCAGGGCTAAGGTGCCAGTCCCTTAGCATCTGGGCAGGGGAGAACAGAGAAAACTCAGGGTTTTGCCAAGAAATCACTCAAATGGCCATGGGCAGGGACATCGACCTCCATCCAAATTAAACACTAGGCCTTCTGAGCCCAGTATTTGCCAAGCTTACACTTTGCAAATCAAGACGTTGTTTATTCATCCAGCCAATGTTTATTAAGATCAAACAATACGCAGACCCTGTGCTGGGCACTTGGGAAAAAATCATGAACCAATGTAAACACTCCCCCTTCATCCTCCCGCTTGTCTGGTTGGGAATACAGGCATTGACCAAATAAATACTTCCGTAAGTGGAAACAGCATCGTGCTAAATGCTACCAAAGAGAGAAATGTGTAACATAAGAGTAATAGGAGAGGTTCCACAGACTTCGTTCTGTATTCACCCAATTATTGGCGGTATCCTCTGCCGTGGTCCAGACCCCACTGCGGGTGGAAAGCTCCACCCAAACTTTATCCATCAAGGGTTTGGATCTGTTTATTCACTGGAGTCATTGACCATCCCCTCCTGTGTGATGGTGAATGTGCCTCCCATCCCAGTGCTGGCTTCCTAGTTACCTCCATCCCATAATATATACCTGCCACACCTCGTAGTTGAAACCCACAGACGTCCACGGTGACCAATCAGTCACCCCGTGCTTCTGGGAAAGCAGGCCGCCGGCAAACGAGAACTAGAATCAGAATGGAACGGGCTGTTATTTTATCTTTCGGACTCCATCTGCGAGGCTAGTAGAATTCAGAGAACTACACCGCCGAACCAATGTAGTAGCCAACTCGTTAGCATTCAGGAGCTCTGCACTTTGGTGGTGATTCACAAGCTGGGAAGTTGGGGATTTTAACTGCTTTGGATTAGCCCTTGCATTTTTGCTTAATATCCTGGCTGCCTGTGGCTTCTCTCCAAGCCTGATGGAGAGTCTGCCACCACAGGGGTGGCCGCGGGATGCCAGACCCACCCACCACAGTCAGCTGAGGAAGACCCAGTGGTCGTTTCCCTGCCAGGAAAGTGCCCTTGCTCTTCCCGTGGAGTATTCTGGCTGTGTGCCCAGACTCAAAATTCTCCAAAATTCCGTGAACTTAGAAAGCTTCCTCCAGCTGTTCCGGACCTTGGCAGCTCATGTGTTAGTCAAGAGTCTCGGGGCTGAAGGTAAAAACATCCCACTTCAAAGGAGCCTGTACAGCAAAAATAGAAGTATGTGGGGGGGGGGGCCGGGGGGGGTGGGGAGAGTTGTTTATTAGGAGGATGCGTGGGTGAGTTACAGAAGCCAAGGGAACAGAGCACCTCTGGGCACCACAAGGGTCTGGAGCCAGTAACTGGGAAGCCAACAGGAAGCAAGATGGCGGCCAGTCCACAGCTCTCTGGCTCCAGGGCTCTCATCTCCACCGACCTCTGCAGTATCTGGATCATTCTTTTCCTCTGCAGAACCCCTGTCTCTTTGCTCCGTGCACAGATGGAAGAATGACTCGTCTACAGTCCTTGCACTTCCGTGTTCTTGCTTTCTGCCACACCAGAGACTGACTAGCTGTCGTTTCCCTCTGAGGTGCTAAAATCCGCCACTTACTCGTTTCCCTGCAATTATAAAGTACCCACAACAGCGTCCGACATCGTTCTCAGTGCGCTACAAATATTGGTTCATCGAGTTGGGCCCCTCAAAATCCCCAAATCATCATTGTTGAGGTCTTTTTGGACCCTCCCTGTGAGGGTCCAGTAAATGGCGTCCCCTCCCATACTCTATAGAAAAGAGTGCTTCGAGAGATAAGAATATCAAGCCAAAATATTGCTTTTATTGTCAATTAAGACTAGGTTGGGTTATGTGAGTTCTATTTGTTGGCTAAGACTGAACTCCAGAATTGAAAAGACAGCTTCTCATACCCAGAAAAACCTGCCCAGAGAGGCCTGGGGCCCTATACCAAGATAAGACACACTGCTTCAAGGCGCAGCTTAGAACTCATTTACCCTAAGGGCAGCTCACTCCCAAGGAGAAGCCAGTCAGAGCTGAGAGGAGCATGATCCATTTGCTTCTAAATTTACCAAATAGATAAATCCCGTCACCTCCCTTGGGGCAGGGTGTCTAAAGGAGCGGAGAGAGAGGTCAGGAGGCGTGGAGCAAACTTTCCACCGGGAAAGAAACAGTAAGAACAGGACCAGCACTGCCCCGATCGCCAAATAATCCTATTTAATATTATTCTTTGTATTCCTCACTGAAGATTTTTAAATCCTTCACCAAAGAGTCGGATTTCTTTTTTTCATTTTTTTTTTTTTTTTTTGAAATGTGCAGGCGTATTTTTCCACGGCTCTTTTGAAGTTTCATTTTTGTTATGGTTCTAACAGGTGTCTTTGTAACTATGTATGATATGGAGTTCTCTTTCTTGGACCAGCATCTATCAACTCCTTAGTAGGAACTAGGACAGAGTGTATCTTCTCTTCCTCCTGCACATGCTTTTTCTCACCAGTTTTAGTTAATTGTCGTATCTTTGAGTAGATTTCTGTTACCTGATTTATCAGCTTTGAATAATACCTTTTGACCTCTGGCTATGAAAACTTCCAAAGGCAGCCTACGAAACATCACCTTCCACCATTCTGCCCTCTTCCCCCAACTTTTGCTAATGAAACAATTTCTACCTTGTGAAAGCTTACAAGGTTCTGTGCTACAACCACAACGCTCAAGTTCACTTTAGCCTCTAGTTCTGCAGTTAGATGAATTCCCCATGCATCGCGTGCCCTATTTCTGTGATGCCTCATGCTATCCTGAAGGCCATCGTCCAGTAGCTTCTTCCAGTGGTGGGACTTCGGGGAAATGCCTCCTAAGCGAGAGCAAGCTCCACACTGTCAGTTTTCTGCCTTGACCCACAAACAACAATCCAGCTCTGTAGAAAAAAATTATTTTATCACATCTTTTCCTAATGGGTTTTATAACTATTGCTCCCTTGCTTTCTTGCTCTGAAAACTGCCATGGGGAAGACCAAGGTCTCTCAAATGACGTGACACTTTTCCTGGTTGCCCCAAGTATTGATTCTTGACCTCTAAAATTTGGTGGCCAAATTATTTCAGGGTTGATTATTCTAGGCCAATATCTCCAGGGTGTGTGTGAGCATGTGTGTGTGTGTGTGTGTGTGTGTGTGTGCACGCACATGCACGCGGACATGTAATTTCCAGAAACTTTTCATGAATTACATTTTGATTATTTTTCCATCCAACTATTTAAAAAGATGTAGTTTCTCACTGTGTTAAAAGGAAACTAAAAAAAAGCAGACCATCCGTTATGTGTATGTTGTATCTCTATCCACCTTCCAGCGCTGTTGTTTTCTTTCTAATCTATTGTTGTCCTCTGTCTGGGGACATTTCATTTAACTTGCTTTTCTCAATCTCTCTTCCACGTCCCTCATTATATTTTCAGCAATGTGTACTCTTTATTTATGTGCCTTTTCTTGTACAAAACCTTCATTCTTGGGATGATTTCATTTTTCTTTTTCTTTTCCTGAGTGCTGTCAGCTCACTTTTTTTTTTTTGCCAGCTCACATTTAAACTTTTTTGTTGTTTTACCATATTTCCCCTGACCTCTTTTATGTCCACTTTAGACCAATTTTACAAGGGTTTTTTTTTTAACATAGTGATAAAACAGCTTCTTTAGAATGTGCTTTATATTAATACTTTCTAGAAAGTGATGAAGTCCCAGAGATGGGCTTGATCTTTACAGGCACACAAACCTTCAACCAACCCACATCACATACAAGGAAGACACCCACAATGCCACCAACACAAATTGCCCAGGAAATACTCAAGACCAACCTTATCACACCTGTATTATTTCTTTGTCAGAACCACCAGAACTGTAAGACTCTCGGGATGGCACTTCTCATTTGGATTCTCAATCCCATATGACAATGTAAACTCTTTAATTCAACCACTCACCTACCTTGCCTCACTTCTGGAAAACTCTCTTCTCTGCCCTCTGGAATTCATAGTCCATTATCAGCAAAATCCCTTATATTCTCACATCTTCTCTGAATTATTCCTTCACATTCCTTCTCTAAGTGAAGCCTGGCCCTAATGAAGGACAAGTCATCTCCTACAGAGCTTTCCAGAGCTGGTCAATTTCCCCCAAATTCCACTGCACCACTGAACCTGGAGGTGTGGTATTTGCCCCTACTCATCACTGCTTTTCTGTTTTTTTGTTTTATTTTTGGACAATTTTCACTCCTTTCTGCCTGAAAAACCTTGGCTTTGATGCTTCTCCCATCGGTTATATCCCTCACTACCACAGCCCTTCCCGCATTTGTCTCCAGGAACGTGGATCAATCCCCCTGATCTCTCAAAGATTTTAGCAACTGCATCACGGCAACTCCCTCCACTACTATTCCAATTTATTTCAGTATCTTTATGTAAGATCCTCCCAATACCACATTCTCTAAGTTTCTTTGTTTCTTCTATTTCAATGATCTCATTCTCCACCTAACTTAGGCTCTCACTCTTACTACCACATGCGCTCGTACCATTCCTCCTGATTGCACTCTGTCCTCAGCTGTTTCGGGCATCCTAAGCCCTACCTCTTTTGATGTGTCTAGCTCATTCTTTCTAGTTTCCCAATAGCAAGGATTATTTGATCCAACAAGGACCTTGAATAGCCTGGTTCTGCCACCACGTTACTACACCCCATTTCATAACCTTATCACTCTGCTTATCCAACTCAGGTTTTATGTTCCCTTACACACATCTTCAAATACTTTGCTTTTTTTTCCTCTAACTTCAAGATATTATTAGCCTGGGGAAAAAAGAATCTTGGTGTAATTCTTCCTATCCAAGCAAGTGAACACATTCATAAGATACACATGTGTGTTCATAAGATATGCTCACATGCACACACACACTTTGCCTGGGTTTGCTTTGGCCTTGTGACCATTAAATTCAAATGGGCCCTTTAGGAATACCCAACAGCATACTAATAATTTTTCCTTTGCTCCTTCCTGCTCCCTCTGTCCTAGACAATAGTTGTGCATTTTCTCCATTCCCCTCAAACCTCCCACATGTCCTTCCCCACTTTTCCTCTCAGCTGATAATAACACCTTCTGTTACTTGGAAAAAGTAGAAGCAATGAGAAGAGAACTCCAACATGCTCCTCTACCACATATGTGAACCTGCCAGATTTACTCCTGTGTAGTGTGTTCTTTTCTGTTACCAAAAACACATATGCTTATTAAAAGTCTAATCCTGGGGTGCCTGGGTGGCTCAGTGGGTTAAAGCCTCTGCCTTCGGCTCAGGTCATGATCTCGGGGTCCTGGGATCCAGCCCTGCATTGGGCTCTCTGCTTGGTGGAGAGCCTGCTTCCCCCCCGACCCTGCCTACTTGTGATCTCTGTCAAATAAATAAATAAAATCTTTAGAAAAATAAAAATAAAATAAGTCTAGTCCTTCTCCTGTCCAGTGGACCCCTCCTGTCTCACCTCCACAAGAATACTGCTCTCACATTTGTCTCCCCTTTCTCCCACCTTATCAGTATCTCTCTTCTAGTAATTACCATCAGCACATTAGCATGCTTGTGCTCCTTGTATTAGTCAGGGTACTCAAGAGAAACAGATTCAATCAATGTATCATATTCATAAACAGAAAGAAATGACTGACAATGTGAGCAGAGCTTTTGAATGTGATGATTTTGAAAAATCCAAGGAAATTTTAACAAAGATGAGATACTTTTCAAATGTGGAAGAGAAGATCATATTAAAGAAGATTCCTCTTTACTGATTACCAGTGTAAAAGTTTTAAAAATAAAGTTCTTGTATATTTCAAAAAATATGTTAAGAGATTTATTATGAGGAGTTGGCTCATTCAACTATGGAAGCTGAGAGGTCCCACAGTCTGCCATCTGCAAGCTTGGTTCCAAACCAAGTCCCAAAACCCATGAACCTGGAGAACCAAATGTTCTGAGTTCTAGTCTGAGTTTGGAGGCCTGAGAACTGGCAACACTGATGATGTCCCAGTTCGAGGAAGAAGAAGACCAACGTCTCAACTCAGTCAGGCTGAGAAAACAAAGTCCCCCTTCTTCCACCTTTTTGTTCTATCTGGGCCCTCAACAGGTTAGATGATGCCCACCCACACTGAGGGCAATTGCATTTACTCTGCCTATGAATGCAAGTGCTAATCCCATTCAGAAATACACAAACACACCCAGTAGTACTGTTTAACCAAACATCTGGGCACATCATGACCCAGCCAAGTTGGCACATAAAATTAATCCTCACACTCCTCAACCCCCTCTTTCTGCAGCTGCTACCCCATTGCTCTGCCCCCCTTTATAGAAAACCCATGTTGTACTTCCTCACCTCCTATTGTCCTTTGACCTTACCCAGTGAATTTTCATCTCTACCCTTCCATATCCTGGGAAATGTCATTCTATCCTTCAACTTGCTCAGGCAAAAAGCACTGGGCTCTGTTTTGCCTACCATGCTTCCCCTGTAGGCTGCTTCCTGGATTTATAATTTGTCTGTGTGAATTTCTCATTTGGTCCTGTCTTCTCTGCTTCTTTTCCGGGCGAAACTGGGTCCAGGGAAACTCCTGTCATCAATCCACAGAGCTATACCCATTGCTCCAAATAAGGGGGCTCACTGCATTTGCCCTCTGGATGTGCCAAGGACTTGGGAGAAACATGTTTGACCATATTCTCTTGAGATCTGTAGCTGTGAGCATCCTTTGTACTTTCCTTCACCTTATCTGATCTTCACAGCATTCGGCTGTTCTCTATTATGGCTCAGGGTTACAGATATCCCCTGGTTTCATCAGAACTGGAGCTTTCATGTCTTTCCACATAATCCTTCTTGCTTTGAGAGTAATCCCCAAGTGGAGAAAGGAGAAACAATATCTCTGTCCACCAATTTATTCTTTTTGTAGCTATAGGCCTTCATTTTTTCTTTTTTCTTTTTTAAATTTAAAGTCAGCTAATTAACATATAATGTATTATTGGTTTCAGAGGTAAAGGCCAGTGATTCATGAGTCTTATATAATACCCAGTGCTCTGTCCACCAATTTAAAACTAGAAATCACAAGGTATGCAATTAACTTTTTGTCTTTTTTTTTTTTTAAGATTTATTTGTTTATTTTTGAGAAAGAGAGCAGGAGGGAAAGAGGGAGCACAAAGGGGAAAGGGCAGTGAGAGAGAGATAGAGAGAGAGAGAATCTCAAGCAGACTCTTTGCTGAGCACAAAGCCCAATGCAGGTCTCTATCCCATGACCCTGAGACCATGATTTGAGCCGAAATCAAGAGTCAGACTCTTAACCAACTGAGCTCCCCCAGGCACCCCAACACTTTGCTTTTAAGAAGATAAATCTGACCACAGTATATAGGTTGGATTGGGAATAGGAAACCAACAGGCAGGGACACCATTTGGTAATGGCAGATGGTCCAAAGAGAGGTGTTGGGGAGGCTGTTGGAAGTTAGAGCCTGAAAAGGTCAGGAAGGATTGTGCAAATGGAGCCTTTGGTGTCTTCAGAGATGAAGCCACTGCAGTGTGCCAGTCAGGGCTCAGCTGTAAGTAACAAAAGCTAATGCTGTTCTAGTTTTCTTTTTATTTAAAAATAAAAAGGTATTTGAAGCAGGGAATCAAATGCTTATTAAATCATTAGAAGGTCTGGAGAAGTAAGTTCTAGGCATGGAATGATAAGGAATGATTCTAGAAGAATCCCTCAGAACCAGCTCATCAAGGGTACCTCTCTAACAATAAGGCTCTTTGGGGCTCAGGAAGCCAGGGTTATAACTACTGCTTCTGGGATCATATCTCGTTGCACAACCCAAGACCCAGGAGCCAGTGTCACAGCTGCTGGATCCAGGAATAATTCCCCTAACGAGTATCTTGGGGGTCAGGAAGCCACCATCAGAATGTTGACCTCTCTAGATGCCAGGGTGGTTGTGACACTGGCCATACAGACCCCGCATCTGTGCTGACTCTTCCTGCTCAACTTGCTCCTCAGTCCAAGCCTCACATGTGCCCAGCTGGCAGAACTGTACATCAGAAATTGTGTCTTCAACTGAAATTCCCAAGCTGGCAAATATAGAAAAGCACAGAAGAGAGGCACTTGCATGGCTCAGTCATTTAAGCATCTGCCTTTGGCCCAGGTCATGATCTCAGGGTCCTGGGATCAAGTCCTCCATCAATCAGCTAAGAATCTGCTTGTCCCTCTTCCTCTCCCTCTCCCCCTGCTCATGCTCTCTCTCCCTCTCTCTCTCTCTCAAATATATAAGATCTTTAAAAAAAAGAAAAAGAAAAAAAAAAGCACAGAAGAATATAATTGGATCTCAGGGTCCTGGGATTGAGTCCGGTATCTTGCTCAGCTAAGAATCGTCTTGTCTCTCTCCCTCTGCCCTTCCTCCTACTCATGTTCTCTCTCTCTCTCTCTCTCTCTCTCTCTCTCAAATAAATAAGATCTTAAAAACAAAAAAAAAAAAGAAAGAAAAGAAAAGCACAGAAGAATAAAATTGGAGCAAATGATACACAAAACCTATTCAATCTCCTTCGGAGGAAGGAGGTTCCTCTTCCCTCATTGATGTGTTAGCGGCTAGGCCATGGGCTCCTTCCTCTCCCACAAATACCTTTGTTACTGTACATCACATATTATCCTATTTGCTTATCATGACAGCCCTAGGTATTATTAACCCCCATCTTACAAACAAGGACGCTGAGGCCCATAAAAGGTGAAATACCATGTCCAAGGTCACCCAGTCAATGAATGACAGAATTTAGACTTAGCCCCATGATATAACTCTAAAGTCCTTCATCTTTCTTCTGTCTGTTAAACCCATTAACCTCTGTGACTAGGTCTCCTTTTCAACAGAGAAGGACACCAATCTCTTCCGAGCAAGCAAAACAAATAGGCTTCTTAATCACTATTTTTTTCTGTTTATTCATGCCAGATGGTTAATGCTGTTGCCGGCCTGGCTGATGGCTACACATAACATTACTGTGCTCTGTAGGGGCTGCTGTCTTCCTGCTTGTGTATTTGTCTGTATGGATCATCAATCAGGTGTTTCTCTCATGGGTACAAGTTACTGATAGTCACTTGCTCCTGAAAGTCTAAAAGGAACCCTCTGGTCTCTCCAAGACATAAGCTTTGTTCAGTCCATAAACTGATTAGGGCTCTCCCTAGTCCCAACTTTCCCTGTTAACCAGAACTTGCCTCCATGAACCCGGCCAAGTCAAACTCACTCATTATTCCTGGATGTGTCCCTGCTTTTGTGCCTTTGCTGATTTTACTCACTCATCCTAGATTTTTCCTTCTCTTCTCCATTGCCTGGGTATCCAACTCTTACTAATCTTACAAAACTGATCTCAGTCACTTCCTTTTCCACAGTATGTCCCTTGAATTCTCAACCAGTTCAAAGTGAGGTCTCTGACTTTTGAGTTATTTTGACACTTCTGTCTCTCTTATCACATCCCTAACTTTCTTCTTGTTCTTGAATAAACACAAAGTAGGTTGAATCAGTGGCCCCAAACCTCCTACTACCCTGTGATAGTATTATAGATCTGCACTCTTGGGCATGTGGGTGGCTCAGTGGGTCAAGCCTCTGCCTTCGGCTTGGGTCATGATCTCAGGGTGGTGGGATCGAGTCCCGCATCGGGGTCTCTGCTTGGCAGGGAGCCTGCTTCCTCCCCTCTCTCTCTGCCTGCCTCTCTGCCTACTTGTGATCTCTGTCAAATAAATAAATAAAATCTTCAAAAAAAAAAAAAACCCACAGAATTCTGAATACAGATCTGCATTCTTGGCGTGGCCAAGATTATTTGGCCTTGGGCTTTGACATGTGACTTGCTTTGGCCAATGGGGTTGTTAAAGAATGGGATATGAGGAGAGACTTGGAATGGACCTGCAGAGTTGGGCCTGTCTTTTTGCATTTCTGCCTTTTGCCAGGAGAACATCCTGAAGGTAGACGTTGGTGCAAGGAAGATGAGAAGCACCCAAACTATGACTTGAAACCAAGCCTGGTCTCACCTAGATCAGCCAAACCCTAGCCAATCCAGCATCTGCATGAGTGAAAAATACATGCTTGTTTTGCCTGCTACTGTGACTTTGCTGATGGTTTATACATCAGTGACTAAACACCCATCATTGCAATTTCATCTCCCTTCCTGGATGGTGCACACCAAGAGGGCAAGCTTCCCATCTCACTCTCTGTATACAGCTTTGCGATGACAACCACGTTCAAACGTTATACGATGTTTACTGCAGCTCCTAGGAAAGAGCTGAGGCCCAGCGAGGTTCGGTAAGTTATCTAGAGTTCCATAATGAAGCAGTAGTGGGGATGGAGTTCAAATCCAGGGAGTCTGGCTACAGAAGTTTCATGAAATACATCCATCTACATAAAAATTGTTAGCAAAAATATTTGTGGGTGGGAAGGAGAAGGAAAGGGAGAGAAGTGTAAGAGACCCTTCACTCTAGGGAACAAGCCGAGGGTTGCTGGATGGGCAGGGGGTAAGGGGATGGGGTAATTGGGTGATGGGCATTAAGAAGGGCACTTGATGGAATGAACACAGAGTGTTGTATGCAACTGATGATCACTAAACTCTACCCTGAAACAATACTACACTATATGAGCACTAATTTGAAATTAAATTAAATCTTGAAAGAAAGAGAAAAAGAAGAAGAGGAGAAATAAGGAAGAACCCTATGATTTTTGTTGTTGTTTTTTTTTAATGTTTCTACATCTGCTACTGAGATTTCTAAACTATAACAGTGATTTATACCCTTCAAGACGGTATTTATCATCTTAACTGCTCAGGAGTCATTCTCCTAAGAGCACCCGACTACTTTTTAGGGAACGCCTCTACACGCATGTCTTGGTGAAGTGTGCATCCTGGCGGGACCTCCGTTTACAGAACTCCCCCCCCACCACCACCTACAGGACCTCCTTCCACCTGCCACAGAACAGCCTAGGGATGGGCCTGTCAGCCAAGCTCACCCAACTGTCATAGCTAAGCTAACCCCTGGACTCAGGTGAGTGGTGGAAAGAAGAGTTATAGCCATGATCACAGGGACGTGTGTGCATCAGACCTCCTGGTTGGGAACCATGTTGGGACTCCTATGCTGAGTTCTCCTGAGCTCCCCTCAGCTCTTCCTCATTTCCCTACTGAGTCTCAACCTCCCTTAGATCTGTGAGTTCCCTATACTCTTCCAGTAAATCTCCTTGCACCTATGAAATCCAGTGCTGATTTCTGTTGCTTGCAACCCAAAACCCTGATTGACTCTATTCTTTTTCCCAAAACCATTCCCATAGTTATGGAACTGTGTGCTCCCTTGGCCTGAAATCATGAATGCCCTAGATTTTGAAGGAAAATGAGTTCAAGGCCAAGTTGCCTGTTAGTTGCTCTTCTGCTAGCTCTGGTCTGAATGAGAACAGCTCTAGGCCCAGTAGCCAGTGGTTTGAAAACATCTACTGTCTGGAGAGGAAAATGAACATGATCTCTATAATAGCTTCTCTCAATAAATCACAGAAGGTTGGGGGTGGTGGGGAAACTGGGTGATGGGCATTAAGGAGGGCACTTGATGGATTGAGCACTGGGTGTTTTATGCAACTAATGAATCACTAAACTCTACCTCTGAAACTAATAATACACTATATGTTAGTTAATTGATTTAAAATAAAATAAAAAACTAGATAGGACTTGGGAGAACATCTGGGCCAACTCCCTCATTGAATAAATGAAAATAAATAAGTCCCTGAGAGGGGAGGTGACTTGTCTGGAGATTTACAACTTGGTGACAGGGCTGAGGCTAGAAGGAAGGGTCTCCTGACTCTCTTCCAGGACTCATTCCAGCCACCACCTGCCGTCTGTCTGTGAGAAAGCTTGATTCTCTTGGTATAGTGGTTAAGAGCACAGTTTTAGTGGATAGACCACTGGGCTCATATCTTAGCTAAACCACTTATCAACACTCTGACCTTGGGACCACCACTTCCCTATCTGCACTTCAGTTTACCTACCTGTGAAATGGGTATTATATAGGCTCTATCCCCTAAGATTGCAATGAGTAACAAATAGTATAAATATATTAGCCTGATATCTGGAGATAGCAAGTACTTGATGAATAGTAGACATCATCACAATTACTCATAAAGGAAGTAACCTTGAATATCAATTATCCTTCATTTTAGCATCTGAGCAAAGATAAAGGGAACAGACCAAGGTCATGCATCTTGAAGCTGGCATACTATTCTCACACCCCATGCATGTGTTGTCCAAGCCCAGGCCATTTTTAGTAGCAATTGACTAGGAAATCTCCACCTAGTGAGAACCTACTGATTGATGTAACTGAAAAAAATGGTTGCTGATTTCAGTAGAGTTGGGTCCAGCTGCTTACATAATGGTCTGTCTGTCTTTCTCTCTCTCCTCTCACCACTCTCCCAGCTCTTGGCCTTGTTTCTTGCTGTGTTGGCTTCATCCTTAAATAAGCCCTCCTCACACATGGAGATCCTTACATCTTCAGGCTTAAGTTATTTGTATAGGTAATAATCCCTGTGAGGGGAAAAAAAGAACTGGAACCAAAAGTCGGATGCTTAGCCAACTGAGCCCCCCAGGTGCCCTAAGCCTGCTCCTTCTCTAATGCCTCCTCATTCATGCAGAGCTTCAACCTTACACACATCACCAAAACCAGGTCATATCCAAGGACAAGCAACAGGCATCCCACACAGAGAGATGAAAAGAACCAGCCAGGTAGTGCAGACTCTGTCATCAGAGGGCACATCCCCAACTGGTCTACCCTCTGCATTTGACTCTCTCCCAGTTCTGAAAAGGCTCCACATGGAACCAGTCTTCAGTCAAAATCTCAGCACCAAATATGTCTATGACCTGAAAATTTCATCCGTCTTAAGACATATTTTTCCATCAAACATCCCCCCGGTGGTCAGATCAGTTGGAAGGTGTGTATCTTCATGGATTGATGCATAACCTTGGTGGGACAGAGTTGGTTGCCTACCCAGTATCTATTTGTCCAATTCTCCTTCTGCCTGTTCCACAAGCCTCGAGCCTCAGGACACTCACACCCCTGGGTTCAGGAATTGGTCCTAACTGGTCTAAGTATAGTCTCATTTCCCTGGTCAAACACTGGTTCAGGAATAAGCAATATCCAAATCAGGGCCATAAAATGTGAGGAGGAACTCTGCAGCTGAGCTAGTGAGAAGAATTTCCTCAACCAAAGAGACAGGGAAGGAGAGGAAGAGGGGAGAGAGGAGAGAGAGATGTACCTTCTTTTCTTCTCCAAACATCACTGAGTCTGGATATGACACCTTCAGCCTAAGGATGGAGGCAACACTCAGGACAACAGAGGAGAGACTGAGAAACAACCTGGATCCTTGATAAAAACATTGAGCTGCTAAATCAACCAGTTTGGAAGCCTGACATGTTTTGGATATGTTCTATTATATGAACCTATGAATTTGCTTTATTATTTAAGTCAGCTTGAGTCAGTGTCTGATCTAGTAAGACCAAAGCATTTCAACAAATAAAGTATGAAATATTTTTAAACAGAATTAAAATATTGAAAATAAAGTTTATCTTGCTTTTTCACATACCAGGAGATTTTTCCTATGTCTGTAGATAATCTTTATAAATTAAATTTTATAGGGACATTACTGTGTTTTGAAAATGCATCATAATTTACTTAACTATTCACATCCTTTTGGGTAATTAGATTATTTCCATGTTTTGCTATTATAAATAACATTGAGGTCAACATCTATAAAACCCTATTTTGTTCCTTAAGATAGATTAGAGAAGCAGAAATTCCAGTTTAAAAAAAAAAAAACTTTTTAAGGGTTCTGATATTGCCAAACTGCTTTCCAGAAAGACTAAATCAATTTATACTCCCATTAACATGGTATGAGAGAAACTTCCTCACTACAACATAAGTCATAGGCAATTTATTAAGATAAAAGAATAGTATTCTCATCTTAATTGAAATATTTTGATTACTACTGATGCCGTGTTTCCTTTTATTTAATAGCCCCATATTTTTTTCTTCAACAAATTACCCATTCATGTTCTTACCGATTTTTAATTGAGGTTTTACATTTCCCTGCAGACTTTTAAGAGCTCTAGGGCTAATATGTGCCATAAACTTTAAATTCATAATTCATTTTAATCCTCAAAATAATTTCGTTAGGTAGGTTTGATTAAACCCACCCTATGGAGGAGATGTCAGCTGGAGAAGTTAAAGAACTCATAGTTGCCATCAAGGTGTGTTTCAAGTTTGAGTGCAGGTGCACACACCCAAATCCTGATCTGACATCTGCCCCTTGAAGTGACTCAGCTGTCACCCACACTGTGCTCTTTTTCCTGCAGGTGAGCTGTTATACCTCGGCGACTGTGTGTTCCTCCACAGGAAAGGGTTTCTGGTAATTCACTTTTGAAAAAGGCAAGGGTCCATTTTTTCCCACTAGGTATGTTTCCTCCTCTTTTGATGATACATGTAACATCACCTCCCTGTGTATGAGATGTTCCCCACTGCTAAAAAGCCCCCCAGTGGGGCCACTGGAGCAGAAAATAGAGATGTTCCAAATGTGGCCAATCCGGCCACTAACTAAGGGCACTACCTGCTTCCGGCTTGTAGCCATTGCAGGGATAACTGCATCCCAAGCTTGAACAGACCGATGATACAAGTGGTAAGGGATGCTTGGAGCTCCCATTTTAGTAGAAATCATAAAAGAAATCCAAAGGAGGAAAACTGGTGGGGTTGGGCAAAGCTAGGAACTAGAAAGCAGTGTAGTTCATGTAAGAATCATATGGGAGATGGGCGCCTGAGGGGCTCAGTCGGTTTAGTGTCTGCCTTCGGCTCAGGTCATGATCCTGGAGTCCCAGTAGGGAGCCCCACATGGGGCTCTCTGCTCAGTGGGGAGTCTGCTTTACCTTCTGCCCCCTTTCCCCCTCTCATGCTCTCTCTTTCTCACTCACTCACTCTCAAATAAATAAATAAAATCTTAAAGAAAAAAAAAAAAAGAATCGTCTGGAAGATTTTTTAAATTCCCCACACTTCAGGTCACTATCAAGACCAGCTACCTCAGAATCTCATGGCCTGAGGGAGAGACCCAGACATGGGTATTTTTTTTAAACACCCCAGGTGATTCCATTGTGCAGCGCAGTCTAAGCACTGGTGTTGTAGACACGCACCTCTGATTTCCTGTCTTCAAGAGGAAACCCTGCACCCAGAGATGCAGAAAGGCTCCAGGGGAGAGAAGGAAGGAAGTGCTCAGGGAAAGCGTGGTGCTCTGTGGCGGGACCAGCAAGACCGCACCGGGATGGCGTCTTTCTTCAGGGCATGCGTCAACGTGAAGATGTCTTTTGATGTAAAGTAAGTTATTTCCGCTTGTTGAGGTGACACATGTTTGGCTATGTCCATCCACCTTTGACTCATACACTGAGAAAGTCAGCTTGTTGTCTGAGGAGAAAGGCATGAGTCAAAGGTGGGGTTGGGTCCTTGGCTTAGAAACCAAGGACTGGTTAGGAAATGAAGCCCAGTGATGCAGACAAGAGCTTGGGGGTGGACAGGACCGAAGGACCCCCCTCCCTGAGCATGATGATGCTATGAGCACTCCCCTAGCCCCAAGCTCCTGCAGGTCCTTCCTGGAAGCTGAGTGAAACAGCACAAGGATACCCCCCCTTCCAACACCAAACAAAACAGAACAAAACTGCCAAGTATGCAGAAGTCACCACTAGCCTCTACACACAGTGAACTCCCATTTCATCCTTTTCCCTTTCTTTCGGTCCTTCTTCCTACCTCTGCAAGGACCTCTCTCCCAAGGCTAATTGAATAGGGGTTGTCTACGCACAAATGTGCTTCAACATTTCTGTTGTCCCAGAAAGATCTTGCCTTGACATATTCACAGTTGAAACAATGACTGTATCTTCCCCTGTGGTTATGAGTTTCCTGAGCTTTCTTTCCCATCACTGTTAGCAACTACACTCTAAAGTCCCCTGGTGCACAACAGGAACCACAATCCCCACCTTGCATATGGACCAGGTCAAGAGAATTCCCAGGGCCCAAAGCTAAGCTACACAGCAGGAAAATGGAGGAACAGTGAAGCAGGGATGGGCAAAGAGATGGCCAGCTGCTCAAAGGTGATCAGAAAGCAGACAGATGCTCAGAGGTTCAAAGAAAGAGAAAGACACCCAGATTCTGGGGGTCACAGAGACACGGAGACATAGGAGAGTAAGATCCAGAGTTGGGACTAGAAGGATCTTACTTCCTGATTTGGGAGTAAAGCACCTGCAGGCAGGTCTTGGCCATGAAACCTGCCAGCAGGTGGTGCTGGGTCATTTCCCCTGCTCCTTTCCCCTGTACAATTGCTGCGACCAAATCAGGGGTGACGAACGAGTTCTGACATGCCGACTGCAATCAATGAGCAATCACTTAAATTCTGTATTGACAGCACTGAAGCTACACCCAGACGCAGAGAAAAAGACTCCAGTGATGGATTAGTGATGTCTGCCACGGTGTGGGCGAGGAGAATTACGGTGTGCGTGCCAGGTGTTCATCTCGAAAGTAGATTACTTCTAAATTCAGATTTCAGCTCTAACCATCTCCGATTCAATGTCACCATAGTAAAAATGCAAGATCTTTTCATTAGACCACGTTTTTCTCTAAGATGGTGACTATTACCTGCCATCGTTGCGTATGAAAGGGAAGAAAAATATGATAGGAGGAATATTTCAAGAGGGAACACTTGCAGGTTTGTTTTTTTTTCTTGCTCCCAGAGCTTCTAGAAATATGAACATTTTAAAGTGCTAGAGGCTGCTTTTTGCATCCCTTGGAGAGATGGAAGAAGGGAGACAGCTGGAAAAATTTAGGACAGTTGTAAATTATTGAAGACCCTTTGCTTAACTTGTACTTTCCGAAAGAACACAGGCACCAAGGTCTCAGCCACATGCACTCTGCCCACTCACTGAGAAATATGGAAGCTTAGGCTGCAGAAATGAAAAACCACAGCGTGTGCTCAGAAATATCTGAAAGCTAGAGTTTAGTGATTTGTGTTTTACAATACAAGGACTCTGTCCTCCAGGAACTGAAATTGGCAAGGAGCTCAGACACACGGTGTTCAAAGGGTGGTGATCTATGGGAATACAGTTCTCCAGTTTGGGGTCTAGGGTCTAACACCAGGCTGCTCTTGGGGGGTCTTGCCCTCCCATAGCCTTACAGCAGAAGCAGCTCTATAATGAGATGCTCAGGACTGAGATGTCTCGAAACCGATTTTAGATTCGAAGTACAGTTGACCCTCGAATAACACAGGGATGGTGGGGCCCTGACTCCCCACACCGTTGGAATTCCAAGTATAACTTCTGACTCCGCAGAAACGTTAACTACGAGTAGCCTACTGTTGACCAGAAGGCTTCCTGATAACAAAAATGGTGGATGAGCACTTATTTTGTGTGTTGTATATATCTGATACTGTATTCTTACAATAAAGTAAGCCAGAGGAAAGACCAATGTTAAGGAAATCACAAGAAATTAGAAATGTATTTACAGTCCTGTAATGTTAAAGCTCCACACAGAAGTGGACCCACACAGTTCAAACCCATGTTTTTCAAGGGCCGATATTTCAGAAGCCAGTTCAACTCTTTCTGACTCGCCTACTTCTGCCCTCGATGAGGTCCTAATTCTCTTTCTCCCAGAACCCGACTAAGTCTTGTTCCTCCTCTCTTTCTCTCTCATCTTGACATGCCTGTCCATCCTCAACACCAGCCGCACCAATCTTTTCAAAATGCACATGTGGCTATATTGCTCCTGTCTAAAACCCTTCAATGGCTCCTTTTATCGTTGGGTAAATTCCAAGTTCCTGAAAATGTCCCTTGAGATCTGACCCAAGACTTCTGATCCCCACTTGTAATACTCCACTAACACCAACACAGTTGAGTTTCCCTGCAGAGTAGGCCTTCTCTTGCCTTTATTCCCGACTTTGTTCAGGTCCCTCCATCCAGAATCCATGATCCATAGCTGTCTGCCTGGACAATTCTTCAGCCCCCCATGTAACCCCATTCCACATATCATGATATTCACCATACTTTGCTATAACAGGTGTATTTGTTTCTCTGCTCTTCCAGACAGGAACTCCTTGGGAATAAGAACCACATCCTACTCATCCCTAATTTTTGCCATCTGGCAAGTGCCAGGCACCTTCCAAATCTTTGTTCAATACAATGAATGATATAAAAAAGTACCTACCTTATACAAGCCTCGGCCCTGTTCTTTTGCAAATTTACCCAAAGGAGGTTACAGTGTATCTCAAAAAGATTAAATCAAAGTCCACTTGAAATTTGAAGTGGGTTATACTAAGAGTCTACTGACCCCTTCTCCAACTCATCTTCCCATTTTGACCATCTTCTCAGTGAAAACCTGCTCAGGTTCCCATCTCCTCATGATCACACAGAGTTACTGTTCCTCCTCACGGCTCCCTTAACAGCTTATTTCACATCTTCATTTCAGCACAAAATAAATTTTAATTCCATACATCAATATAAACCTCAGTCTCCCTGGGTAGACTATGAGCCCCCTGAAGGCAGCAACTGTGACTGACTTGTCTTGGGAGGAAAAAAATCAGAGAATACAGAGTAATCATGTGATACTTTTAAAAATAAACAAGTGAATTATTTTTTATTATAATAACTTATTTTATTATATAAAGTTATATGTTATTATATAATAACTTATTTTAAACAAGTGAATTATTTTTATTATAATAACTTATTTTATTATAATAACTTATATTTACTGAATACCTATTAAATTCTCACAATGAGGTGAGGCAGGTATGATTATTTTGCAAATGAACAGATGGAATCTTCTAGATGTTAGGTGACTTGTTATATTATTCCCAAGTGGCTGAACCAAAACTTGAAGCTGGACGTGTCACGCTGTGTCATGCCTCCGTGGATGGATGGGTAGATGGATGAGTAGATGGATTCATGGGTGGATGGATGAATTATGGGTGGACAGATGGATGGATGGATGATGATGGATACATGGGTAGATGGATAGGTAGATAGACAGGTATTAGCCAGGGCTCCAAAATCATAGGAAAACATTAGACATTCTTCAACACCACTACCCTCTGATGTCTTGAGAAGACTAACAACTCTAATGTTCATTTGTGATAATGATTTCAGTGAGAAGCTGGAGAGAAAATCTGAGAGGAAAAGCCTAGATTGATTCACCAATAAATGAGAGTTCCTTAGTAATTGTATCCTATCTGCAAATTTATTATAAGTTATGGGATCTAAGCCTTTGTCCAGATTTCTTCATTCTTTTTACTCCCTAAATATTGCTTAACGTGTGTGTGTGTGTGTGTGTGTGTGTGTGTGTTTGAGAGTCTTTTCCATTTACAAAGGAAATATTGATATTTTATTTTATAAAATAACTTATATGATTGCACTAAAAAAATGGTTTATCTGGTTCCAAATGCTGCTGGAAAAAAAATTATTTCTCCCTGATTCTTGACACTTCCCTGTTCCAGAAGGAATTCCCACTTAGTCTAATTAGGCTCTCTCTCTTCTTCACTGGGTCTCCATCACTCATTAGTTTCCAGCTGGGTGATACATTACAAGGAACTTCCTAATTACCTTTATTTTGTAGATATCCTTACCTGCAGGTGACCAATGAATGCTTACTTAAGCCAGACTGCTGATCTCCACTGACCACTGACCTAATACCTACAATCTGCTTGTTCTCTCTCTCTTTCTTACCCTGTTAGGAAATCAGGAACAAAGACTCACACCAGGCAGGACAAAGAGTAGCAACACATAGAGGTTTCTCAAAGGATCAACATGCTCCAGGTGAAGAAGTAGAGATCCACTTTGTTGACCTTTTTTAAAGCCCAGAGTTTATTCAACACAAGATTTCTCAATCAGACCATCTTGGTCCAACAGAGGCTCTCTTTGTGCTCTATTGTACAAAACCTCTAGCGGGTTGTTACCAATCACCACTCTCTCGAATGCATCAGCAGTCCACAGAGGTTTTCAATAACCGGAGTGACTATATAATTTATCACTCAAATTAGGCACTTTGGGAAGTCAAAGTGAGCACTATTAGAGCTACACCAGCAAAACAAGTGCAACAAGGACCATTCCGATCAATAACCCTATCAATAACTGACTTAAGCATTTGTGTACGCCTCCCCTTGACCTCTGTCCATTTTTCCAAGTCAGGTTAGGCTGTGTGATCAGGCCTCCAGTGCCCCGACTCAGCTACACTCTGGGCCAGCACCGGGTGCCTCGGGTCACAGAGGTTGACTTTATCTTGACTGCTTGTGACGTCATGTTCCCTCCGAGACTACAGGCTAGATGACAGCAAGCACTGGGTCTCTCCTGTGTCCCTAGCACTTGGCACAGTTCCTGGTATACAACAGGCATCTAATAAATCCTTGTTTTGCACTTGAATGGAGAGTACCTACCGTGAAACCTGGTTCACTGGTTACCCAACTAAGACCTTCAGATCATGGTGGTAAAGTTGATGACAGTTCACCCACTTGTTCATTTTTCCATTAATTTAAATACATACTGACTGATCTCCTAATTATCTACCAGCCACCACACCTGTATCTGTGGGCAAACCAAGTCCGGGGTATTTTGTCTCTGTTACTTTATTTTTCATTCTCTTCTACCATGGATCAGCTGATACCTGGATCTTAGCCCTTTTAATTCCTAAATTTTCACTTTCCTTTTGCTCTTTTTGCTGCCTCAAACACAATGCCTATTTTCTAGCTGGAAAGACTGTATCTTTTTTAAACTGGGTCAGCGGATTTTGACCTCGATGCACCACAATGGGATAATATGATAGATTAAGCCTAAACAGCCACAATTAATTCCTAAACAGACTTAATTTGATTTCCCTTCTCCAAAAAACCCAATTTGCCTCAGTGGAGGTGCGACACGTCTGATTAGGCACAGCGAAGCTCGGAGCAGGCAGGCGGCCTCGTGGAGAAAGACGTGTGTGTGCAGAGCGATATGAGGTCAAGGCTGAGTGGGATTCCATCGCAGCGTGATTAGCTCTAATCCAGCAAAACTTCCGGATCGGTGGTCCGCCCTTTGCTCTTCACCTGGAGAGATGATTACACAGGGAGAAGTGGGGAAGGGGAGCCAGGGTCAACCTTGCTTAGCACTGGGACTACGGAGAAGAGACTAGTTCAGGGAAATAATTCTGTCATTTTCAAATGCTAACTCAAAGTCCGACTTCAGCTCGCATAAGTCCTACTGAGGAGAGAACAGTGTCCCTTCCAGGACTGTGGGGATTGCCACCTTCCTCAAGAGCATTGAGAGACACTGATTTTTAAGTCAATATGCCAAGTTTTGTTTGTTTGTTTGTTTTCATTGAACAAGTGTTGATTAGACCTCTGTGAGTGCTTGTGGCACAGAACTCCTGGCCCACACTGTTTTTTGACTTACTCTGGGCGTTGAGGGGAGTGAAATTGTTTTAAGACACACCAATTCTTTTGCTAGTTCTCAGAAACTTTAGAGGTTGAAGATTACAAACTTTGGATTTCCCCCACCCTCCAGTCAACATTGTGAACTACTCCTGGAAAGCCTTCAGATATTGGAGAACTCACCCTTGGGAGGGCAGTGTCTTCAACCTATCTCTCCCTGCTTTAGCATTCCTGCCGAGACAGAATGGGAGACAGCTGACTCTGTGTTTTCAATCCTCGTTCCTGCCCTGACGAGCTCGGCTGCCTTAGGTAAGCTACCTAACCTCCTTGAGCCTCCGTTCCTTCCCAGAATGAATGAGGATGAGAGGACCTGCCAAATCGCCGTCAAATAAAGTAGCCAACAAGAAGTATCACTTAGAGTGTTCTCAGTAGAACCTACTGGCTTTCTTCTCTAGGAGTTGTGCCAACGATGCACAGCTCACAAAAATATTTCAGACAATTTCCCCGAATAATCAAGGAGGCATCACGAGCAGGGGTCCTCAAATGATAGCAGAAGAGAGGAAGACAAAAACACCTCTTGATTGTGACTCTGTTGAACAGAACTGAATTTTAATTAAGCAACAAGAATGGGAGACGCCATGCATTTCCAGGCAATTATGGTGCACCGTGGGGGGTGTTGTAAAGTGGAAGGCTGCAGGCTGAGTGACTTCGGAAGTTCACCGACTCCCACTGAAACAGAGCCCAGGATGTCTTGTTGACAATAGGGAGCGGTATTTGTCAAGGGAAATAAGACAGAGCTCTGGTGGCAAGACCAAGAGGGTCAGCAGAGGGAAAGATGGTTTGTTTTTTTTTTCCCTCAGGTCAGCGTCAGGATCAGTGAAAGCGGGCAAGGCACATGTGAGAAGGGAGACAAGACCCGAAAAGCCAGCTGGGAGACTAGGAGAGAGAACCCACAGAGGAATGGGGAAATCGAGAGCAAAGACGGAGGCAAAGAGAGGGTCCTAGCACAAGACCTTGAGTGGGAACACAGATCGAATTTCAGTGCTCATGCATTTCCTCAGAGCGATGCCTAGTGCTCTCTATAAATAAAATGAAATATGGTTTCTTGTACCCCTTTAAGAGGGAAAAAAAAAAAAACCACAACTGAGGCTCAGAGAGATTCACCATACACGTTTAGGAATTTCCTCCAAAGTTGCACAGCTAGTAAGTGATGACTGAGGGTTTCACTCCAAGTGTTTGATTCAGAACCCACAATCTATTTCATGATCACATAGTGATCATGAAGTGGAATGGATATGCTCAGTCAGATGCAAAATGCAAGGAATAAGTCTCAGAAAGCAGGCAGGTAGAGGGTCAGAGTCTGGACCGTGGGTCAGAGCCCAGAAACTGGAGCTGAAATGTGAAGACTCGAGTCACCGTATCAGGCCAAAGCAGGGAGATGGTGCAGGCACATGAAGGTCCTCGGAGTTGCATGGGTCAAATTCCAGGCAAGGAGAACACCCAGCCAGAAAACTGTTCACGCAGTGCTAGCCCTCCGTCTCAAGCCAGAGATCTGTGTACTCCCTGCTGAGAAGCATCTTGTCCTCAGGCTTTTTAAACTACTCCCTGGCGTGCTGCTTTGCCTTGACTGCCTGGAGCCTTCTTACTGGTTCAAAGGCACAGGTTGAAAACGGACAACCCAGAGCGTCCTGCATGTGGACTTATTTTGCCAGCACAGTGTTCTTTAAAAGGTTAAATTCAAATGCCTTTGGAGAGGATGGGTACAGCCCTAAGGCAGGAAGATGTGGACCACCAGGCAGGTGGGGATTGAGCCCAGCTGTGTCACTAACAGCTGGGAACCAGGCTTGTCTATTACCCTACATAGGGGTTACCCTATGTAAGGGTTACCCTACATAGGGTACATGGTAGGGTGCTGGGGGACATAAAAATCCAACTTGAATGGCTTAAATAAAAGGGGGATATTACTGATTCATGTAACAGGAAAAAACAGGAGTAAACTGAGCTTCAGGTATGGCTGGATCCAGGCCTTCAGGTTATGTGATCAGGACTGTTTCTCTCCATCTACTGGCTCTGCTTTTCTTCCTATTGGCTTCTTTATCAGGCAGACTCTCTTCAACAGCTGGCCTTCAGAAATCCTAGGCTTACTTACTATGCCTAGGTTCAAGTCCAGCCCACAAGAGAGCATCTTCCTCTGAATACCCTCAGAAGTCATGAAGATTAGCTCTGAAGGATGTTTTAGATTACATGATTTTATACCTGGAGCTACAGGGCAAGTCAGATCACCTTGAACTTCATAGAAGACCTCTGGGCTTTGTCTTTGCTCCTGTTTTTTCTGTCTACAATTCCTCCCTAAATGACTTCACCTGGTCCGATACCTTTAACTATCATCTACATCCTCAAGACCCCTAATGCATGCCCATAGTTCTGACCTCTCTCCAAAACTCCAGACACATGTATCCAACTGCCTCCTTCACACATCTCTACTTACCTATTAATCATTTCTAAGGTACGTTTCCAAAATAGAACAGTCCTTTTTCTACCCCAGGCCCATACTTCTTTTTGTCTTCCCAATGTCATTAAATGGCACCACCATCCACCATGTTGCTAAAGACAGAAACGTAGGGGTCATCCTTGATTCCTCTCTACCTCTACACTTGTCCAATCCACCAGTCCTTTTAGCTCCTCCTGCAAAACACATGCCCCATCTAATCACTTTTCACGTTTGTAGTATCCTCCTAACTGAATTCTCGGCTTCCTTTTTTTTTTTTCCCCCTGTAGTTCATTCCCCACACAGCAGCTTGAGTCATCTGTAAAAGACATAAATCCCTCTCCTATCAATACCCGCCAGGGACATACACTCACTCAGAGTAAGAGCCACATTTTTTTTTCTATGACCCACAAGATCCTACCTGATACAGCCCCCACTGTCACTTCTCTGCTTGGATCTCACTTCACTCACCCTTGCTTACTCTACTTCAGCCATGCTGATCGCGCTGTTTCTTGAAGACATCAAACTAGTTGCTACCACAGGGCCTTTGCACCTTCCTTATCCTCTGCCTGGAACATTTGCCCCTGACAATTCTCACACAGCTTGCTCTCTCACTTCTTCAGTTTTCTATGTCACTGAACTGCCTCAAAGAAAATTTTCCTGCCACATATTCTTCTTTTCCCATCTTTCCCAGTCAAATTCTATTATCTAATTTTCCTGCATAATATTTATCTCTTCCATAAATTATGTATTTATTTATTTCCCATTTTCCCTACTAGCATATAGACTCCATTGGGATGGGAATCCCGTCCACCTGACTCACCACTCTATCCCTCCTACCTATCATACTACGAACCACACGAAGCACACGGCAGGAGCTCACTAAGCAAAGAGTGAATGGATAAACAGCGGATGGGTAACGATCTAAAAAAGAAAATGAGGGCAAATGTATTGGCATAAGGAGAAAAGAATGTCGGCCAGGTGCTGCCCCCAATACCTCCCTATCTAAAAATATCTGATAATCAGATCAACCCATTTTCTGAGAATTTCCAGTAACGAAGACGTACCACGCATAGTTACACACAGAAGAGTCCATCCAACCTTTTCCTACCTCATCCAAAATGTAAGACTTATGAGATCCTGTAGATTCAAGAAAGACGGCAGAGGATGACAATAGGGCAAAGGTTTGAGTGTCTGTAGAGCCTTGGTTCAGAAGTTCAAAGGTCAGCGAGGAGTTTGTGGAGGAGGGAGCAGGAGCCCTCGCCGGTGAAGCTGAACCACACAGCTCCCATCGTGCACTTCGCATGAGCATCGGAGCATGCTGATTAAATATTTTCATATTCTTCACTGACGTAAGAAGAACTATAAGGGTGGGTGTTTAAGATGGTAAAGGTAAGGGTTCCATCATCCTGAATGGGGCTGATTTGATTTCCTCCCTAAAGGTTGAACTACTTAGAATGCATGAACTAGATCATTCTCTTCCTATTAATACAACAGAGCAGCCTAACCTATTTTCAGATTGTGTGACACCTTTTTTTTTTGCCTCCCGAAGCTCGTATCCGGAGACTGATTTTAAGAGCAGGTGATCAGCAGTATGGCCTCATTTGCAATGATGAAAGGCTGAAACTGTTCTTACCTGTTTTCTTTACTCTCTTTCAATCAATTACCTTGAGATTTTAGAGAGAGCTTCATCGATTACCCCAAATCTCCCCATCCACCCTTCTATCAATACCGAGTTCAAGGTTACAGGAGGCACTATTTGTCTTATTGATGTAATTCCTCCTTCTATTTCCACTGGCCTACCTTGGATCAATTTTATTAATAATACAATTTCTATCTTTCCACGCCCTGCCCCTCCCTCAGTCCCCAAATACATTTCAATGTTTGCCTCCCTCCCTAAAAGCGTTCACCCTGCCAGAACATTCTGAAGCACTGCACTCTCAAGAACGATTGTCTCTGAGCTGAGGGTAGTCAACCTTCAAAGAATGTTTCAAAAACCGTATGGTGTATTTAAGAAGGTACAAGCTTGGGGAGTCTTTCTTTCCCATGTTGACGTGTTCTTTTCATTCCACAGGGTTCTATAGTCCAACCTCGCTTTGTTTACCCTTCTCCTATGAGCGATTATTGTTTTTATTTATTTCAAACTCTTTCTTCTAGGGTAAGCTTCTCGAAGGTAGATATTACATATCAGCCACCCTGTAGTCTGCAGAGCCCTTCCTAGGGCTCTGCAAAGAGCTCGGTGCACAGGAGACCCTCACTAAGGATTTCCAACGGTGCCTCCCCTCCCCAAAGCGTAAGTCCAAATCCGCAGAAGTCTAAATCCTACGGAGGTGAACTCATGGAGGAAAGAGTCTCTGAAGATGTAATTTAGTTAACGATCTTGAGATGAGACCACCCTGGTTACCCAGTGGGCCCTCAATCCAATGACAGATGTCCTTCACAGAGACAGAAGAGGAACAACACAGCAAAGAGGAAAGGCCATGCGAAGAAGGAGCCGGAGATGGGAGGGGATGTGTGTCCCAAAGAAAGGAACACTACAGGCAGATCCCCAGAACCTGGAAGAGGCGAGAAAGGGCTCTCCCCTAGAGCCTCCAGAGGAAATGCAGCCCTACAGGCCTCCAGACAGTGAGAGATTACGTTTCTGTTGTCTTAAGACCCCAAGTGTGTGGCGGTGTGTTCCAGAAGCCTC
Source organism: Martes martes (assembly GCF_963455335.1). Lineage (NCBI taxonomy): Eukaryota > Metazoa > Chordata > Mammalia > Carnivora > Mustelidae > Martes > Martes martes. Next base: position 13,297,182 of record NC_137895.1, read on the forward strand.
AGGAAACTGACACAGGCAGTGACACTGCGTTTTCATCCCACCGGATCCTCTCAACCCTTAATGCCTTCATTTTTACAGAGGAGGAAAGAGAAACACAAAGAAGTAAAGTGACACCCGGGTCCTAGCTTGTCAGTGACCACGCTGAGCTTTCAAACAAGGCTCAGGTTGAACAACAGTTCAGTAGGTCTTCATTGAAACCAGGCTTTGTGCCCAGCCCAGGGAAGGCTCTGGGGACCCAGACTCAATTAAGATGGGAGATCTACTTTGAAGGAGCTCCCAGGGAACGTACTACCTTATACCAAAGCCCATGTTCTTTCCTCTGTTGTGAAAAGAAGCAGAGTTCCACCTTACGCTCGTCCAATCTTTCTTCCACACTTTGCTTTTCAGCCTAGATAACCTGCATGTCAGCAAGCCATCTACACGGTCTCCCTGGGATCCTAGATACAGGGAAGGAAAAGGAGGAAGAAGAAAGGGAAAGCTGATTTATCAGGAAGGGGTAGCAAGGGAGTTGTTCTAGGGAAGGCACTGGCTTACCTGACACAGACTTGGTTGCCCATGTTGCCCTCTGGAGTGACAGAGGTGTTTAAAAAAAAAAAAAATTCATTCTGTCTTCCCTGGGAATTCCTTCAGACATTTCAAAACGGTTACTGTATGCTACCTTTGTGTACTCTCTCTCGGGCTAAATCTATCAGTGGTGTACTGCTTCCTAGCTTGTCAAAACCCTGTCACCATTTTTATCACGTCCAACCCCTTCCACAAGATAAGGAGGTAGAAATGGTTTTTCTTGCTTTGTAGGAAAGGAAACAGTTTCACAAATGCGCAGTGATTTTCTGGGTCAGAGGTAGGCTCCAAACCCAAGGATTCTGAATACATGTCCTCCTACATCCTCCCATGAAAATTCAGGAGCAGAGAGACCTTGTATCAGGGAATCCTAGTCCCCTGGTACCCATTCTCACCTTCAAATTTCAGCTGGGCACTTGGCCACTCAAAATAAAAACATTTCCTAGCCTCCCTGGCAGCTAATTATGGCATGTGACTAGAAGTTCTAGCAAGGAGACACATGAAGAAAGTTGCATCCAGTTTCTGGGACAAATCCATACATGGAAAAACTATGTCCTTCTCTTTCCTCTGTCCCTCCCACTCCTAGCTGGAATGCTGATGTGTTGGCAAGACCTGAGCAGCCACCATAGACTATTAGGTGAGTGCTGTTTTGAAATACTGCAATAGTTGCTAGAAAGGATCTGGGACTCAGTGACCAAGTAAGTGCCTTATCCACCCAGCATTATCTATATTCTCCTCTATTTACACGGGGAAAAAGTTAATTTCTACCCATTTTGTATAATTCATTATTGTCTAGAGGTTTCTGTTATTTTTCAGCCAAACCTAATTTTAAGTGACATGGTTCCTAAACTTCCAAGGAAACCAAATGGTTTAAAAGCTTTGGGTTTTAAAGTTTCGGGTGGTTTGCTGGGTCTTGTACTTTTCCTAAAACTGCTTTCACTGCTTGAAAACTGTGAGGGAAGTTAAAATCAGAATTGTACCAAGTCACAGAACAGTTATGAGGAGTCAGGATTTTATTAAGAAAGAATTATCTACATCAATACGGAGGCATTCTATTCTTTTAGGTCTTGCTACAGGTTGAATTATTGCCTATTATAGAAACCGGTTAAATAATTGCATTTTGTGTAGTCTGCTTATTTCAACCTTTTTTGGTCCCAGCTTTATAGAGATATAATTCACATGCCATTCAATTCACCCATTTAAAGTGCACAATTCAATGGTTTTTATAGTCACAGAGTTGTTGCAACCATCGCTACAATCAATTCTAGCACATTTTCATTATCGCACAAAAGAAACCCCACACCCTGTGGCAGACACTCCTCACTCCTCCAACCCTCCTCAGCCCTAAGTAATCACTCCCCTACTTTCCATCTCTGTGGACTTGCCTAGTCTGCCCATGTTGTATACAGATCTTTCTTGACTTACGGTGGGGTCGCTATTCCAATAAACCCACCCTAGGTTGAAAACACATTTACTACACCTAAACTACCCGACATTGGAGCTTAGTCTCGCCTGCCACAAACATACTCCAAACACTTACATCAGCCTACAGTTGGGCAAAATCATCTAACACACAGTGTCAACCGCTCATGTAATTTACCGAATACTGTACTGAAAGTGACAGACAGAGTGGCTGGCTGGGGGCAGAAAGGATGTCCGTGTGCAGGTTGCTGACCCTTGTGATCACAGGGCTGATGGGGAGCTTTGGCTGCCTCCTCCCAGCATCAGGAGAAGACAGTATCACTTACCACTGGTCCAGGAGAAAATCCAAATTTAAAAATCAAGGTATGGTTTCTGCTGAATGCCTAGCCTTTTCACACTATCATAAAGTCCAAAATCCATAAATCGAATCATCCTAAGTCAGGGAGCCTCTGTAAATGAAATCTTGCAAGGTGAACGCTTGTGCCTGGCTTCTTTCCCTTAGCCCAATGTTTTCAAGGTTCACCCATGTTGTGGTGTGTATCAGTACTTCCTCTCCTTGTAAATAACATTCCACCCTCTGATCTACCACATTCCCTTTATGTAATCGCAGCTGCTGGGCATGGGGGCTGATTCCACTCTGGGGCTAGGGTGAATAAAGTTGCTATGGACAGTCAGCCTCGAAGAGTTCTCTTATAAAGTTCTTATTTATAGCAAACCACGTTCTAGCATTCTCTTCGTTGCAACCATTAGTCTTAATTTCATTTCTTCATAATTATTTTAGGACAACATATGTTCTTTCTAGTGAACTGGTGTCACCACCATAGCATCATGGGAAAAGCAACTTGTTCCTAGGGTCTGAGATGGACAGCACCAAGGTTACTAATATGTACTAATTAACAATCATAATAGCAGCCACCAGCTGTTTCGATTTTCCTATGTGTTTATTACTTCCCATTCATTCAGCTGATGTGCCTAATTTATCTAATAATTCTCCTATTGCAAGTGGATTTGGGTTATTCCCATTTTATTTTTTTTTATTTTGGAATATATTTTATTTTTTTCTTCTTGAATTAGTGTTTTTGTTTTCTTTTTTATTATGTTCAATTAGTTGACATATAATACATCATTAGCTTTTTTTTAATTTAATTTTTTAAAGATGTATTTATTTGTTTAGAGAGGGACAGACAGCACATGTGGGGGCTGGGGCAGAGGGAGAAGAGAGAGAATCTCAAGCAGACTCCCCACTGACCGTGGAGCCCCACAAGGGGCTCCATCCCAGGGGCCTGAGATCGTGCTCTGAGCCAAAATCAAGAGTCAGCTGCTTAACCCACTGAACCACCCAGGCAGCCCCTGCGTTGTTCCCGCTTTATAACATGAAGGTTACTCCTTCAACCACGATTTCCATGTAAAAGGTTTTTTTCTTCCCTCCAAAGTATATTCTCAGGCTAAATTCACAATCCTGGTAAAAAGGATAAAGCCTCTTCTGGTGTCCATGTTTAACTGCCAGGCTGTCTAAGAAAAGTATTTAGAAATAGCCAGTTCAGCACACTTCCCCAGAAATAAGTACTGACTTTTCTTTTCTTTTTTTTTTTTTTTTTCTTGACAGAAATCACAGGTAGGCAGAGAGGCAGGCAGAGAGAGAGAGGAAGGGAAGCAGGCTCCCTGCTGAGCAGAGAGCCCGATGTGGGACTTGATCCTAGGACCCTGGGATCATGACCTGAGCTGAAGGCAGAGGCTTAACCCACTGAGCCACCCAGACGCCCCAAGTACTGACTTTTTAAACTTATAAATTTTACCCATGAAAAACACAAACTCCTCCCTAATGCCTTAATTTGCATATCTTTGATTACCGCTGTATTGTTTTGTTGAGGAGTAAGGCTGGGTTACCTCAAGGAAATCTTTGTTAAAAACTGAAATCAAAGGAACACAAACTTTGACTGCATATCAAAGTCACCCACTGTGAACCACTGACTGAAGGGGTGATAACAAGCTTAAATTAAGGATGATTATTTGGAATAAGAGCAAGCCTCAGTGGAATTTTCCAGAAATGGCTGCACAACTCAGTTTCATTGAATGTTTTATCTTCATTAATGATTTGGAGGAAAAGAGTAAACAACACTGAAATTAACTTCACAAATGGCTGAAAACTGAGAGAACTGTAAATAGCAATGAATAATGAGAAACGGTCCAGGGACCAGAAAGGTATGAACTCACAATATATTAAAGCCAATCCAGCCTGGGAAAGAAGGATGACAGGTCAGGAAAATAGAGTATCCAGTACAAAAGTAAGGAAGAGCTACCAGCCCACATCCACCAGACAGCCAGCGAGCACAGGGCAAGTACCAGGACCTGTGGGATTCCCACAGGGAACTGTCTTCTTGATGCCCTGACCCCTCACACATGCTATTCCCTGAATATTTCATCCTCCCTTATTTACCCAACTGACTCCTTCTGGGACATAATTCAGATAGAAGCTGACAACATCCAAGCCATCTAGCCACCTAGCCAACATCCAAGCCCCCCACCCCCACCCCCCACTCCACCTTCCTCTGCATCTCAGGGGCATCCTGTGCCTACAGCCATTTTCTCACTTTTAAGACCACATTTTGGAGTCATCAAAAGATGGCTACTATAGGCTACTAGATTTTGAATCCCTTCCCATAAAAACATATGCAAACTAATAACAAAACTAAAATTCCACAAGCAATATCTATACTACGACCAGGTGATAGATATCCTCATGAACACTATAATAAGACCCAGTGAAAGCAGACCACTGCTTTTCACTCCACATGGCGTCAACTTGTGTATCGGTGTGTAAGGTGGGAGAGGGAAGCAGTGAGGCATCTGACAGACTGGAACCAGAAGAACCCCCAAAGTCGCATCCCATGTTCCTTATGGATGGTAGGACAACTTAAGAATAACAACGGATGCTGGGGGATATTTGCCCCATAATCTGTGAGTGATGCCAGATGGTTCACATAATGCTGGAAGGGCGGAAACCGTCTATGCCCTATAGACACTCCAAATTAACTGGTCAACCTAAAATGCCCTTCAAAACAAAGTTCCACCCTGAAGACGACTGCTGAGAACAGAGGTGAAATTCACAGGACAGAGGCAACAGGAACAAAGGAAAAGACATCGAGATAAAAGCAGGGAGAGGAAAAGGAAAAGGAGCCAGGAAATGTCAGAATTCATAGGGCCTTGACTTTTGAACACGTCACAAAACAACAGAAGAGAGAACTCCAGAGCTGAAGGCAGAAAATTTTTCCTGTCCACCCCACCACCACCACCAAAAGAGAGCCGGAAAATATAGTTTGTGTAAAAATGAGCATCAGAAAAAGATTACACAGAAATTCCCTCCAAAATTATTATAAAAACAGCCAAGTAAGAACAGAATAATGTCCTTCCCTATGATGAAAGAATGACTAAAAAATAAAATGCTTTTAAGGAAATAGATGAAACTGTTTATAACCTCATATTTCTAAATGATCTAAAAAAAATTAGAAGCAGGAGAACTGGCTGGCTCAGTTGGTGGAGCATGTGACTCGCAATCCTGGGGTGGTGGTTCAAGCCCCATATTGGGCACAGAGCCTACTTAAAAAAATTTTTGTTTAGGGGCGCCTGGGTGGCTCAGTGGGTTAAAGCCTCTGCCTTCGGCTCAGGTCGTGATCCCAGGGTCCTGGGATCGAGCCCCGCGTCAGGTTCTCTGCTCAGCAGGGAGCCTGCTTCCTCCTCTCTCTCTGTCTGCCTCTCTGCCTACTTGTGATCTCTGTCTGTCAAATAAATAAATAAAACCTTAAAAATTTTTTTTTTGTTTAACTTAAAAGAAATTAGAACCAATAATAGAACATATGAGCTAACAACATACATCAGAATAAGAAATACTAAAAAAGGGGACAAAACTCAGGGAAGAATTAGGAACAAACAAAAGAGCATTTCAGAGATGGAGACTAACCCAGAATACTGGGTCTTATATACAACTGATAAATTATTGAACACTACCTCTGAAACTAGTGATGTACTATATGTTGGATAATGGATTTTAAATAATTTTAAAAATGTAAAAAAAAGAAAGAAAGAAAGAAATGGAGACTAAAACTGAAAAGAACAGAAGAGTTAAGGAAACTCAACAGATAATGCCTTAAAAGAAATAGAAGACGTAAAGGAAGCATTTTAAAATTTAAAAAAAAAAAAAAAGACCTAAGAAGAATTAAATGAGAAAGTAACAAAGGCAGATGATAGTCAAAGATAATCCAACACATGTATCATTAGAGCACTAGAAGAAAAACAGCCAAAGAAAAGTAACAGCACAAATCCTTTCCTAAAATACTGCTTTTTCAATTTGAAACATTTAAAGTGCCTTATCCTATATCTAGGTACAATCAAGCAAGGACAACCAGCATAGATACATATCCTAATAAAAGAGTTGACTTTGAAGAAAAAAGGCCTTAGGGTATCCAAACACAAAAACTAAGTCACTTATAGGGGAAAGAATACTAGATTGCCATCAAATGTTTTGAGAGTGGTACCATAGGCTACAAGACAATGGGTAACACTTAAAATAATCAAAGAAGGAAAAGGTGAATACAGAGTGAATGAAGTCAGTCCTAAAATACCACATTGGAATGATTCCACTTAGTTAAAATTTCTGAAATAAGTAAATCTACAGAGACAGAAAAGTAGATGAGTGGTTGCCAGAGCTGGACGGAGGAGAAAATGGGGAGTGACTGCAACAGATATGGGGTTTCTTTTGAGAATGATGAACATGTTCTTGAACTAGACAGTGGTGGTGGTTTCACAACTTGGTGAATACACTGAAAGCTACTGAACAGTACACTGTAGGAGAGTAAATGTTATGACATGTGAATTACATCTTAACAAAGGTATAAAATGAAAAAATAAGATGAAAAATAATGTGAACCAAAGATTTTATATCTAGCCAAACTAACCTTCCAGTATAATAGCTAACAAATGGTTCTCATCAAGACAATACTCAAGGAGTATGGTTCCCAGGGGCCCCTCTTGAGTATCCTCTTGAGTGTGAGCTTCAGTTTGCCAAAATCACAGGATTATTAAATATATACAAATACTTTATAAATATATATACTTGTAGAGCTAAGACTATTATAAGGGAGAGTGTACAGTATGCAATAGTTAGGCTGTCAAAAATAGGTGGGAGAGGGACGCCTGGGTGGCTCAGTTGGTTAGGCCGCTGCCTTCGGCCCAGGTCGTGATCCCGGAGTCCTGGGATCGAGTCCCGCATCGGGTTCCTTGCTCGGCAGGGAGCCTGCTTCTCTCGCTGCCTCTGCCTGCCTCTCTGCCTGCTTGTGTGTACTCTCTCTGTCTCTCTCTCTGGCAAATAAATAAAATCTTAAAAAAAAAAAAAAAAAAATAGGTGGGAGACATAAATAAACAAACAAACAAAAAAAAACCCAGACTCTCAAATATAGAGAACAAACTGGTTATCGCCAAAGGGGAGGCAGATGGGGGCATGAGTGATATAAATGATGAGGAAGAAACGTACACTGAGCACCAGGAATGTAGAGAATTATTGAATCGTTACTGGACACTTAAAACTAATACAACACCGCATGTTAACTATACTGCAACACTGCATGTTGAATTTTTTTTTGAATGGGTGGGAGATGCCGAGAGTGCCTAAGAATTAAATTAAGCTAGTTGATTTACAGTGATTAACTGGGAATTAGAAAGGATAACTTGTGGGGAGAGATGAGCAGAGGAAGAGGAGGTTATTCATTTGCAATGACGTGGATGGAACCAGAGGGTACTATGCTAAGTAAAATAAGTCCATCAGAAAAAGACAGTTATCATATGATCTCACAGACATGTGGAATTTAAGAAACAAAACAGAGGATCATAGGGGAAGAGAGGAAAAAATAAAACAAGATGAAACCAAAGAGGGAGACAAACCATAAGAGACTCTTGATCATAGGAAAGAAACTGAGGGCGGCTGGAGGGGGAGGAGGCAGAAGGATGGGGTAACTGGGTGATGGATATTAAGGAGGGCATGTGATGTAATGAGCAATGGGTATTATATAACACTGATAAATCACAGACCTGTACCTCTGAAACCAATAATATATGTTAATTAATTGAATTCAAATTTAAAAATGTTTTTAAGAAAAGAAGAGGTTACTCACTGATTTCAATATTGCTCATTGCAGAGAAGAGACTATATCCAAAACCAAGGGACCAAGAATACTATGTAAAGCTGTTATTATATGGGTGGGAAAAAAATAAATGATGTGTATCTCTATATACCACTATAATATGTGCCCCAAAATATATAGTTAAGAGAAAATCTGAAAGAATAAATAGAAAAGCCCATGCAACATTCCCCTGTTTATTGAAAAGGGGGGTTATACATGTTTGCTTCAATTAAAAAAATCAGTGAAAGATAAACCATACATTTTTTAATGGTTATCTATTAGGGAGGAAAGCAATAGGGTGAAAGGTACAGAGACAGAAGCTGGACTTACTTGAATAGGTCTTGTTTTGTATATTTTATTTAGAATCATGAATCATTTGATGGAACTGTATAGTAAAATGAAAAGTAATGACTATAAGTTAAAAATAAATGAATTTAACAATATCAAAGATATCTAAAAGCATATCCAGTTGGTGGCAGAGTCACACAGAGAATTATTATTCCCAATAACTGTAAGAGATAGTAATTTTAACTGTAAATCCTTAGTAGACTAAGGGTACCTGGGTGGCTCAGTGGGTAAAAACCTCTGACTTTGGCTCAGGTCATGGTCCCAGAGTCCTGGGATTGAGCCCCGCTTAGGGCTCTCTGCTCAGCGGGGAGCCTGCCTCCCCTTCTCTCTCTGCCTGCCTCTCTGCCTACTTGTGATTTCTGTCTGTCAAATATATAAATAAAATCTTAAAAAAAAATCCTTAGTACACTATACACCAAGGATCATCACATTATTGGAGCTAGTGTTGGTATTGTTTTTCTGTGGAGTGTGTAATGATAAAGCAGATTTTTATGCTATTCTATTATTCCTAATTTCCATGAGATCAATCTCAGAATGGAAGATACGGATGTATTATGGAAAAAATTAAAAGGAAATTCTATAGTCCTGACATTTGATTATAAATACCAATATAAATTCATGATGTATTTTATTTGTTAAAAATGTCTTAGCACTGTCCCCTGAAAAGACCTAAAACAATGAAAACCCCAAAAGCAATGAGCATCCCTAAAGCACAGATTGTACTCTTGAAATTTCATTTTCTAGTGGGAGAAATCAAGCTCCTTGGAGAAATGACTGACTCCATATCCAGAGCAGGAAACGCACAACGTGAGCCTAAAACATATTGCTATGCTGAGGTCCTAGGAAGCTATCAAACACCTCTAGAGTAATGTCAACATAGATCAGGAACCAAAGCGAAGAGACCCCCACTGGCCAAAAATAGGACATTTTGAGCACCAGTGGAAAAATAACTTCGATGGGCTAACACACATCAAATTTATTTACACCTACAAGTGCATAATCATGCTTTAAAGATTTAAACTAATTGGTCTGTACTGGAAGATATTAGAGAACTCAATTTATTATTTTTTAAATACCTAATTTCCTTTACTTTCGGGCAAGTGAACAGATTGAGAATGTTGCCATTTTGTAACCTCTAATTAATTAACAAATGTAGGCACTGAACGTCATCACCAAGATCACAAAGAGACACACCTTTGCCTCCTGATGGAAGAGTCTTGCCAAAAATAATAATAACAATAATAAAAATTAAAGCTGATTTTCATCATTGCCATTTTATAGGAAGTATAAAGGATAGAGAATCTTTTTATGTCTATAACAGGTGGGTATAATCACTTAAATCCAGACCACAGGAAGTTATAAAGGACAAAAGACAGCTGTAAGGGGGCAAAAAGAAAGAGACAAAGAAAGTATACATTAGATTTTAAGAGCCAAATTACATATCAAACAATCACAAGGTATGGACCTTATTCAAGCAAGTTATTAAAAACTCACACTTACAGGGACGCCTGGGTGGCTCAGTTGGTTGAGCGGCTGCCTTCGGCTCAGGTCATGATCCCAGCGTCCTGGGATCGAGTCCCACATCGGGCTCCTTGCTCCACAGGGAGCCTGCTTCTCCTTCTGCCACTCTGTCTGCCTGTGCTCTCTCTCTCTCTCTCTCTGACAAATAAATAAATAAAATCTTTTAAAAAAAAACAAAAAACAAAAAACTCACACAAAAAATGGAAATTCAAACAATATCTTAGTGTTTGGTGGCAAAGAGTTACTGTTAAATTTTTTTAAGATATGAGAATATTGTGAAATTTATTTCAGAAAGACTCCTTCTTTTGTAAAGCTATATAACTGTAAAATTCTGGGAGCAATTCTACAACGTTTGTGATTTGCTTCAAAATAATATAGACAAAACACACACACCAAGTGAGTAGGAGAATACAGGTAAGTCTAGAGAAACCAGAATAAGATCAGCAGACAGTATCAATGTCAATATTCCGGTTGTGATATCATACTATAGTTTCACAAGATATTCCTCCTGGGGGAAACTGGTTGAACAACACACAGATTGCTCTGTGTCGTCTCTTATAGCTTTGTGTAAATCTACAATTATCTCAATAAAAGTTCCAATAAAAAAAAAACAATATGGAAGTTGTTGGTGGAGGTACAGACAACACAGGATCCATGAGGTTGGTAACGAATTGATAATTGTTGAAGCTGAATGATGGGTTTGGGGAGTTCATTATACGATTTTATTCACACTTGTATACATTTGTCATTTCCTATATTATAGTTTTTAATGCATTTGTTTTTCATATCCGTCCATCTGTGAACTTTTGAAGATAGGATTTGTGTATTATGGATGCCCTTTATTTGCAGAGGACTTGGATGAAAATAGGTTAGTTAGATAAATACATGAAGAAAAGGATGGAAAAACAGCTACGAATGAGTGCGTAAATAGAAGGAAAAATACACCAGACTGGTGAATTCTTCAATCTCAGATCTGATACCAAAGCCCGATTGTTACCAGTTAGTGCCGAGCTAATGCCTAGATACCAGAAATATGGAAGACAACTGCTTACCAACATGTGATTCCCCACTTTGGTGGTGGATTGTAACTCCACTGAAATCAAGTTTGTTGTATGACTCCCTTTGACCAGTTAAATATGATTAAGAAGACTTTCGCATCCCGTGTAGAAAAATCTTTCAGAGATAGTTCACCATGTTCCTTCTCTTTGTCTTGGGGGCGCGGGGAGGGTCCAGCAGAAAGTGGCCGCTCCATTCCAGTGTGGGGGTCTTCAGTGACGCCAAGAGGAGGAACAGCCAGGGGGTGACCCGTAGGTAGTGTGTGCAACTAAATAAATAAATAAATAAACCTTCGTTGTTCAGCACCACCAAGATTCTGGAGCTATCTGATATTACACTATAAGGAAGCGTAACCTGATGGAACTCCTGGGGTTTGCTTTGCGGTAGTTGAGCAGGAGCAAGGACAGTAAAGTCTGGGCTTGTGGTCGCATGGAACAGAGCTGGTGAGACGATAAACCAGAACACGCACGGCTGAAGGCAACAGAGCTGAAATGTTATCGAGGTAGACTTCACTGCGGGGCTGGGAAAATGAAGAGTGGGCGTGAGGGAGGGAGAGAGGCAAGGATGCTCCCGGGAACGGAGTATGAGTGGCACCAGCATGACTCTGGAAAGGAGCACCAGGAGACAAGGGCGTGGCTGTTACTGAAGGGGAAGATGGGGATGACTTTGGCCTTCGCTTTGAAAGGATCAAGCCAGGGGCGCCTGGATGGCTCAGTGGGTTAAGCCTCTGCCTTCGGCTCAGGTCAGGCTGGGCTTGCAAAATCCCTGACAGATGGGCACATGCCTGCTTCCCAACCTTTGCCAGGAAAGGCGATTTCCCTGACTTCTCCAGGAACCCAGCAGTGTCTGACAAGGCCCGCGGTCAGCAGGTTTTCCCCTTGGTAAGCAGGCAGCATTCGCCCCTGGAGGAGGCAGACCACAGAGCATTAATCAATAATCACTTTTATCAGGGCTTTCAAGAATTGGCTTTGGCGGTAGGGTTCCAGAATTTCTGAGTTTCAACCTTGAAAAGACCTCTTTCCAGAAGTCTCTTCTTGTCGAAAGTAAAACAAGCCATGAGAGATCTAAGTAACACAGCTTCATTTGGTAGTTTCCTATAATAGCAATCTCTTTCTGGTAGCATTAAAATGCAGTAACAATAATAAAAATTGTCATTTATTTAACACTTTTGGACATGCCAGGTACTGTACAAAAGGTTTCATATTCACTACCTCATTCGTTCATGTAGCCCCCATATCAACTGTATGAAGTTATAAAAATAATGTGATAGAAAACATAGACATTACAGGGGCGCCTGGGTGGCTCAGTAGGTTAAGCCTCTGCCTTCAACTCAGGTCATGATCTCGGGGTCCTGGGACCGAGCCCCACATCGGGCTCTCTGCTTGGCAGGGAGCCTGCTTCCCCTTCTCTCTCTGCCTGCCTCTCTGCCTACTTGTGATCTCTGTCAAATAAATAAATAAAATCTTTAAAAAAAAAAAAGAAAGAAAACATAGACATTACAGACTGGGAGATGTGAAATCTCTGACTATGGCCTTTCTGCTTGTTGAGCAAGGTGGTAATTGTGGGGATGCAAGCTTGGAAGTATCAGAGGTAAATTACTCTGTACAAGCAGCGGGAAAGAGTGATGGGAAGAGAAGGAAGAAGACGACGGAGGGGCCAGAAGGCAACACCTAGAAGCTGCAGTCCTGAGTGGGAGGAAGGAAAACAGAACACTGCACGCGAGCACCCACCCACACACGCGCGCGCGCAACTGGTGGGACATCTGGGAATGTCAAGCATCCTGCTGCTTGTTGCAGGGCATAGCATGTAAAACATCCCCGAATTCCCTCTACAGTATCTTGTAATGAAATCTGTATTGCACGTTAATGTTCGGAGAGGATTATATGGGGGGAGGGGTTATAAAGAGGTAATAAGTCCCACTTGAAGGTTAAGGAAAAGCAAAAGCAAGGATGTTCAGGCTTTATGCCAGTGAAATAAGCCAAAGATAAATACGAGATGGTATAACTTCTTAGTAGAATCTGAAAAAAGAGAGTCACACTCATAGAAAGAGAGTGGAATGGTAGTTGCCAGGGGCTGGGGTGGGGAGGGGTGGAAGAAATGGGAAAATATTAAGCAAAGGGCACAAACTTTCATCTATAAGATGAATAACTTCTGAAGATCCAATGTACAGCATAGTGACTACAGATGGTAGGATGTATTATTTCCTTGAAATGCGCAAAGGGAGTATATCTTAAGCATTCTGACCATTTTAAAAAAGGTAATTATGAATATGTTAATTAATTGGTTGTTTATTATTATATTATTATAATTATTGTATTGATTATATTTATTATAATAAATATGTTAATTAATTGGTTGTGGCAAATATTTTGCAACGTATACAAATACCAAATTATCTCATCATACACTTAAAACATATATAATTGTATTTGTCAATGATACCACAGTAAAATTTTGGTGGGGGGATGCTCATGAGTTTTTACAATAATAATGACAGCAACATTTTTATTGAACTGAAAAAAGTCCAAAGTTCTAAATGGCCCCATCAAACCATGGTGCATCCATATTCTGGAATACTACCAAGCAAAAAAAAAAAAAAAAAAGGCAAGCTATTGATCCAACAGTATCAAAGATGCATCTTAAATGCATTTTGCTAAGTGAAAGAAGTTCAGACCCAAAAAGCCTCATAATATATGATTCTATTTATATGATAAAATGAAAAAAGGCAAAACTAGCAGGTGGAGAAAACAGATCAGCAGTGGCCAGGGGGACAAGGGAAGGGGTTGACTATGGGGAGCACACAGGAAAATTTTTAGGGTGATAGAGTGTTCTGTGTGGTTCTGAAGTGCTGGATATATGACTCCACATTTGTCAAAATCCTTACGGAGTGAACTTTATTGTATGTAAAGAAAACATTTTAAGCAACCAGGATGTCCAGGGATCTCAGGATGGAATAGAGACCATGAAAAATGAACCTATCTGTATCAAAATATATCACATGACCTTACTGTTGGGAGTAGGGGAAAAAGGAGTTCATCGAAGTAATTTTGATTACTTACAGTATTTTGGCAATTTATCTAAAGAAATTGCAGATAATGGAAATTAGATTTCCTAACTGTCTGAGAAAGAAAGTTAAAGTCAGCAAGGAGAGACAGCTAGAATAAACCCTTGAGTGTACGCTGGACTTGGTGATTCATTTCCAAAGAATAAATTATGGAAAGGGAAAAACACAGCCCTTAACACGGGCAGCCTGGCAGACCCCACTGTAACCAAGCCACCAAGCTTAAAATCAACAGTCTTCAGTCACATGGATGTCATGTGACCCCAACACTCAAGAATATGACCACTTGACATCAGTAGTATTCTTTTTTTTTTTTTTTACTTCAGTAGTATTCCTCCTTCAACCCCATAATCCCCATCTAATCATGAGGAAAAAAAGTCAGAAAAAATAAAATTCAGGGCCATTCTATAAAATATCTGACCATTTCTCTCAAAAACTATTAAAATCGTGAAGATCAAGCAAAGAATGAAAAACTGTCAAAAATTAGAACAAACTGAGGAGATAAGGTAAATAAGGGCCTGAGGTAAGTAAGAGGGCCTGAATGGTGTCCCTCTCCCCCAAATATGTGTGTTGAAGTCCTAACCCCCAGAACTCAGAATGTGGCTGTATTTAGAGATATAGTCTTTAAAGAGATGATTCAGTTAAAATGAAGCCTGTAGGGTGGTTTCTTTTTTTTTTTTTAAGATTTTATTTATTTATTTGACAGAGAGAGAGAGATCACAAGTAGGCAGAGAGGCAGGCAGAGACAGAGAGGAGGAAGCAGGCTTCCTGCTGAGCAGAGAGCCCGATGTGGGGCTCAATCCCAGGACCCTGGGATCATGACCTGAGCCGAAGGCAGAGGCTTAACCCACTGAGCCACCCAGGTGCCCCTGTAGGGTGGTTTCTAATCCAACATATGCAGTGGCCTTAGCGGAAGAGGCTATCTGGACACTGGCACACATGCACAGAGAGTAAAGACCATGTGAAGACTGCCACCTCCAAGCCCGGGGACAGACTTCTGAAGAAATCAACCCCACCAATACCATCATCTCGAACACCCAGCCTCCTGAACTGCGGAAAAATACATTTTTGTTGTTTAAGCCACTCAGTCTATGGTCCTTTTTTATGGCGGCCCTCACGGACTAACATGGTCTCCTTGCAGTTACCCCCAGGTCATAAGTGTCATAGGAAGAGGTGGAGAGTGAGTCCAAAGGGAGAAACCGACCTCAAGGAAGCAAGGTGTTACCCACTCCCTCAACCCCTAAAGGAGCAGGAACTTTATTCTGCCCATCCCCACTTGTGACCTCAATAGCTTTGCCTGACAAGGGGCTGTCCAGTGCAAAAAAATAAGGCTGTGTCACTCACCAGCTGAGAAACTTCAAGAGGGTGACAATATCTCAGAGCCCGGACGACCCCACCAAGAAAATGAGGAAATTGGGCAACGCCTGCCCAAGAGGGTGTCAGTCAGGCTATATTGGTCTAATGTTTGTGAAAACACTTAATACCAGGCCCAGGATACATTCAGTCAAAACACCAACATAGAAGCTCCCATCGCTACCACTTGGAGACTCTTAGGACTTTCCTCTTGCAACTCATGGCCAAGAGTCAGGATGTGGGAATCAAAGACATCTGGGCACACGTCCCCAGGTGACCATGAGGTGACCTTAGTTAAGTCGGTTCTCTGAACTCTGTTCAGCTGTGAAATGGAAACAGGAACAGTGACTCCCTTGGGGGACTTCTCTTGGGTCCCAAAGATTTTGTACGCACAAAGCTCTCCACGTGGAGGCTGGCCCATCCTTATGCTCATCGCCAAGGTTATTAGAATGTTTAGTTTTGTTCCTTTTCAAATGTCTCTTTTTCTATTTCCCTGGAACGTGCTAGCATGAGCACAGCTCACTTGAACTCGTCTGAAAATACCATGTTTTGATCACCAGTCAGGCTGGTCTGTGCATGGGCAGACCCAGAGCCTCATCAATGTTAGAACAACTCACAGGGAAGATGACTGGCCTTGGACTGTGTTTTTAAAGCAGCCTTTTATTGGCTTCTAGGGAATGGAAACCTCCTTACAAATCTTTGTTTTCGAGATGTCTCTGCTTAAAAAGGCAAAAAACGTTCCAGGAGGGGGTATGATATTCTTGTTCTCAGACGTGGTTCTGGAAAAGGAACAGAAAGTTCTCCCAACAGGTCAGCATCAATACAGTTCTATATTTATTCCTGCGGTTTGCTTTTGTGAATTCTTTATTAGCTGGTCATTAAGAGCATAATCACTGATTGGAATCGGTGCACAGGGAGGGATTTTCTTGCTGCCTGCTTTTGAATCTTAATTGTAAGGCAGATGGAATGAGTTTGTGTACTGACCTGGGAATGAGCCTGAAGACATCTTTTCCGGGGAGTCAAAAACAAACAAACCAGCCCACACACAGCCTGGCTCAGAACCGAACAACCCGGAAGGTGGTAGGACAGGAGAACTGGACAGACCCCTGTGGAGCTGAACTTGGGCTCCAGGGGCCACGAGATCTGAAGTTGGCACGGACCCCCAGAGAGACAAAGGCTAAAAAGAAGCTGTCCCAAAGACTCCTCAGGCTCGTCCTGAGCCCCTAGAAGCACCCTGCCCTCAATACGCTCCACTACATACCAAACACACAGCCCTGGGAAAGCTCCCTACTCTCCTGGAGCCAAATAATAACGCCGACTCAGTAGAATTGTTAGGAGACTGAAGGAGCTGATGTCGGGTAACCGCAACCGTTCAGTAAGAATGACTCTAGATGACATTTGATGTTTGCTATGCCAAGTGCTTCCCGTGGGTTGTCTCACTTAATACGCACGTCCTACTTAAAATGTATTTATTTGTTTGTTTGTTTGTTTATCTATTTTAAGTAGGTTCCTTGCCCACTGTAGAACCCAATGAGGGACCTGAACTCATCATCCCTAGATCATGACCTGAGCTGAGATCACGAGTCAGATGCTCAATCGACTGAGCCACCCAGGTGCCTCCTAAAGTTTCTTTTAAAATAAGAAATTTTAGGGGCGCCTGGGTGGTTCAGTGGGTTAAGGCCTCTGCCTTCAGCTCAGGTCATGATCTCAGGGTCCTGGGATCGAGACCCGCATTGGGCTCTCTGTTCAGCGGGGAGCCTGCTTCCCTCTCTCTGTCTCTGCCTGCCTCTCTGCCTACTTGTGATCTCTGTCTGTCAAATAAATAAATAAAATCTTTAAAAAAAAATAAGAAGAAGTTTTAGGAGGCACCTGGGTGACTCAGTTCACAGAGAATCTGACTCTTGATTTCGGCTCAGGTCATGATCTTGGAGTCTTGGGGTGGGGCCACGTGTGGGAATCTGTGCCCAGCGGGGAGTCGCCTTGGGATCCTCTCTGCTAGTGCACTCTCTCTCTCTCTCTCTCTCTCTCAAATGAATAAATGAATCTTTAAAAAAAAGAAAAGAAACTTTAGGCTTCAGGAAGTTAGGTAACATCCCTTGCTCTTGGATTGAGCAAGTATAGGCTGGACCCAGGCTTTAAATTCAAGTTATTGATTTCAAAGTCTCCAGTCTTAATTACCACGATAGCGTGGTCAGCGGCAGAAGCAGGAACATCTGGATTCATTGGTAATTAAACCACCATCCTGGGCCCCAAACAGCTTGCAGAGTGATAGGGGACTCAGACACTGTAAACACATGAATGACTTAACAAAGCATTAAGTACCAGAACAGAGTCACAGACAAAACGCCGTGAATATACAAAGGATAGGGGAGCTTCTCTGCCTGCTGGAGTTAGAACACAAGCCCCCGAGGAAGTCGGCGTGAAGCTGAGGGGCTTGCCAGGCAGGGAAAATTGGGAGAGGTGGGGGCAGAACGAGGAAATGGCAGAGCAGGTAGGAAGTCACGAGAGCCTGAAGGGGCCTGTTTTGTCCAGGCCACAGTGATACGTCCCGTGTGTGTGTACTGGACAGAGCATGCACAGGGAGAGCAGTTAGCTGTGCCTGGAAGGGTTCACTGAGGCCAGTAACGAGGGTTGTATACCATTATGTACAGCAAGTGATGGAGTTTATCCTGTAGAAACCAAAACTCGAATGGCATGGGAAGCAGACCAAAAATGTATCAAATCGTGTTTTTTAGGAAAAGTCTCCAAGCACAAATTGGGACAGTGGAGGCAGCCCCTGAAAAGGTGAAAAAGGCTTTGAGAACCGGACAAGGAACGGGTAAAAGTTGTCCTAAGACAACTGGACCGTGGTGTCAGCAAACTATAGCTAACTAACTAGCCAGGATGCGATCCCCGGTCCCGAAATGAAATACACATTCCCAAGATGAGGAACCGTGTCTGCTTGGAAGGGAGACGCGGCGATAGAGGCGGCCTTGGAATGAGAAATGAAGGAAGGGACAAGTGAAATAAAACCTTTTAGGTGGGGGAAAATGAGCAGGCATTCAGACATTCCACAAATTCTTATTAGAGGCTTATTAAACTGTAGGCGTGGGGGCAGCAAGATGGCGGTAGCTCCTGACCACAGGCAGCGCGCGGTCAATGCACAGGACAAACGCTGAGTGCAGAAGCTGCCCCAAGGGTCACATGGGAAAGACCCTGGAAAACATGCCCAGAATCTCTCCACCTGCCCGCAGAGCAAGCTTGGATGGTGAGTCCGTTGACCTGGTGGTCATCACCCAAGGAGGCAATGCACTCCCAGAGCACCACAGTGACCTGGGAGACAGGATTCAATAAAGGACGACCAGGAAGAGGAGCGTGTTCTTCTTCCCTTTGGAATGGAAAGGATGGAGAGTCCCCTGCCCCAAACCTGGTGACCTAAATGACAGTGGAGTAGCTTTTCTTTAAGATTTGTATTTATTGGGGCATGTGGGTGGCTCAGTGGGTTAAGCCTCTGCCCTCGGCTGGGGTCATGATTTCGGGGTCCTGGGATCAAGCCCCGCATTGGGCTCTCTGCTCAGTGGGGAGCCTGCTCCCCTTCTCTCTCTGCCTGCCTCTCTGCCTACTTGTGATCTCTCTGTCTGTCCAATAAATAAATAAAAACAAATCTTTTTTAAAAAAAAGATCTGTATTTCTTTATTTGAGAGAGAGAGAGCACACAAGCGGAGGGAGGCAGAGGGAGAAGCAGACTCTCTGCTGAGCAGGGAACGGATACAGGACTCGATCCCAGGACCCCAAGATGATGACCTGAGCCAAAGGCAGATGATCAACCGACTGAGCCACCCAGGCGCCCCACAGAATAGCTTTTTATACCAACATGTGAATAAGATAGACGAGCTGGGCGCCATTTTAGGAACATAAGATTTGGAATTTTGCCCACCTAGGTTCCAACTTCAGACTTTCCCATTGACTACCTAAATGGTCCTGATTGGTTGCAGCACCTTTCTCCTGCCTGTGGGGTCTCTTCATCTGAAGAATATGGACAATAATACCTCCCACCTAAGTCTGAGGTGAGAAATATGGGAATACATGAGGCGATTTTATAAAATGCCTACTGAAGGCGCTGGAATACAGCAGGTGACTGTCAACGCCTCTGAGACATACCCAATACGTAGACACCTCTCCTCCCACCTAAATTTCTAAATAAGCAGGGAAATAAAATGCAAGAATAAAACAGAGGCCAAATATCAATTTTATTACTGATTATCTACTGCTGTATAACAAACCTCCTTAAAATTTAGTGGCTTGAAAATGATATTTATTGTGCTCATAAAGCTGCCATTTGGACAGGGCTGAACAGGGACAGCTTGTCTCTGCTCTGCTCACATCGGTGGGAGCCGCCCAAAGGTCCAGGGCTAGAATCAACCCAAGGCTCCGTCACTCACGTGCGGGGCAGCTGGGACTTGTGGCCAGGACCAGGGTACCTGTCTTCTCCCCCCGGCTGGCTGGGTTCCATGAGCGGGCATCCTCAGAGGCCCAGGTAGAAGCTGTATTGCCTGTTATGACTCAGCCTTGGAGTTCCCATGGCATCGTTTCAGCCATTTTCCTAGTCCTGCCCAGATGGGAGGCAGGGGAAGACAAAGACCCAAACTCTCGCCGGAGGAGCCTCAGGATGGCGTTTGAAGAAGGACGCGGGTGGGACGGGATGTATATCGGTGTGGCCCTCGCTGGTGAACTCACTGATAGAAGCCAACCAGTCAGTTACAGGGGAGGGTTTAATAGAGCAACTGTTTTCAAGGTTGGGAGAAGAATTTGGGAAAAGCAATCAGACCTAGTTATACCGGGTGCTGTCGCAACGCCTAGGCTCAAAGAAGAGGTAAGGGGAGGGAGTGACTGGGTGAGAGAGTCACAAACTCCGGTTAAGGGAGACAGCTGCCTGATGACAACAGGCATGGGAATAAAAACCCCAGCGTTACTCTCCTACTTGCTTCTGACCTCTTTGCAGACCTTCCCAGTCTGAAACCAGAGGACAAGCATATAGTTTGTTTGTTTAAAGACTTTATTTATTTATTTATTTGACAGACAGAGATCACAAGTAGGCAGAGAGGCAGGCAGAGAGAGAGGGGGAAGCAGGCTCCCCGCTGAGCAGAGAGCCTGATGCGGGGCTCGATCCCAGGACCCTGAGATCATGACCTGAGCCAAAGGCAGAGGCTTAACCCACTAATCAACCCAGGCGTCCCAGGCATGTAGTTTAGGATGCAACTAAGAACAGAGAAGGGAGGACTCCCAGGAGCAAACAAAAGCCACCAAGCACAAAATCCACTTTGGAATATCTGGGTTTGGGAGGGGTTGCTAAGTGAATCCACTCTCTTCCAGTCTCCTAATCACAAGCTAGGACCAGCGCACTGGGAAGAGGTTTGCATCTGCAGAGCAAGTACATTTCCCTGGGCCCACTGCCCCCTACGACTGGTCGTGTGGAAGAGGACCACAACAGTCCCCTTGGCTACATGAGTCCCAACAGAAATGTGGACAGGTCACTCACCGGACAATTCACTCCACCACTCCGGAGGCCTAAGGGATGCCGGGGGTGCTGTTTTTGTATTAGGAAAAGTCCCTCTCAAGAAAATGGGGCAGATTCCCCCCCAACAGTGCCCAGCCTCATTCCTCCTTTTGTCTACCGGCCCCCTGCCTTCCACTGAAAAGGAAACCCAGGCCATGCGAGGGCAGCGAGGGCAGCGTAGAGCAGAAACAGAGATTTTTGTCTATATTAAGCAGCCGGCGTTATCCATCAATTTCAGGCACATCAAACAGACCAATTTAAAACAAAAGACTTTTCATTGGATTTCTGCATTTCCCATGTACACAAATAATATGAGAGGAGACAAGCAATGCCCGAGCATCTCAATCTTACTCCTTCCAGATCCTAACAGAACCTGACATTCTTTAGGGCAACTTTTCAAACAAACAGCCAGGAATGGACAGGAGGCAAATGCTTTGTGCAAACACCAATAAGTCTCATTCTATCCTCTTACATATTGACATGTTCTAGCTGTAATCTCTTCTTTTTAACCTGTTCTGCTTTGGGAGAAGGTGGAGGGTCTCAGGAGGTAATTACAAGGACAGGGAGAGTGGAAGAGAAGGAAGAGGAGGGTGGGAGATGTTAGCCCGGTGTAGCCGTGCCCTCTCCGAGGACCCACCCCAGACCTCCCGTGCCTCCCAGGCACGGCTAACCAGCTCCCCTTTCCGCTACCCCCACACCAGGAATGATGTACGGCATTTCCCTGCTTGTGCCCTCTTCCCTGCTACCTTCCTGGAAGGCAGAGGCAGCGTCTTGCAGACACAAGCTATGCCTTTCTGTGTGCTACACGGTAGCGCTGGCCCCTTACTGAGACTTGGCTCTCCGTATCTGGCTCGTTAACCACAGGGGCTGGAAAAGCCTGAACCAGGGCGGCGACCGCAGGGAGCACAGCAGCTCTGGAGATCACTGTAACACTCCCCCCTTCTCCAGTGATACATGCTCAATGGACCAGATGTGTGAAACTGCTGCATCAGCTGTGTTGCCCAGACTGCACCCCACCAATTAGTCCAAGGGCCGGGGGGGACCCAACAGTCAGGACCCTGAGACTCCATGATGACACCGGAACAGACTATTTCAAATCCCCGAAGTATGGCACAGAGATTAAAAGCGGGACAGCCTCCGTTCAAATCCCAGCCGAACCTCTAACTGGCTGTGTGATCTCGACGAGGTCACTTGCCTTCTCTGAACCTTGGTTTCATCATTTTGGAAACACTGGGAGTGTAACGGAACCTACCTCCTAGAGGGGCTTGAGAATCAAATGAGCCACTGTAAAAAACTTTTGGAACAGTGCCCGGGTATGGCAAGCACTATATTAACATTACCTACTATTAATAAGCACTGGGACTTTCATTATTAATGTTAATAGCTTGTATCTGGCTACTGCCCGAGTCTCCTGAAATCTCAGAAGTGGAGACGATTTTCGAGGTCTGCGTTCCAACCTCTTGCCACGCACCCTGACAGGTGGGCGGCCGACCACAGAGGAAATGAACATTTTTCAAACACTAGTGCTAGATGTTTAGTACACATCGTCACACTTTCGTCTCAATAAAATTCAGTGGGACAGGAGCGCCTGGATGGCTCAGTCGGTTAAGCGTCTGCCTTTGGCTCAGGTCATGATCCCAGGGTCCTGGGATCGAGTCCCTCATCGGGCTCCCTATTCAGTGGAGAGTCTGCTTCTCCATCTCTCTCTGGTGCTCTCCCACTTATTCTCTCTCTCTCTCTAATAAATAAATAAAATCTTTAATAGCAACAACAACAACAACAAAAATTCAGTGAGGTAGGTAGGGCTATTCCCCCATTTTACAGATGCAGCATTGAAGTTCAAAGAGAAAGATGTCTCTGGTGGGGTTGGATTCCAACTGGGATCTCCACACCCTAAACTTAGGACTTGGCTAGTTAGAGCCCTGCCGGGTGCTCCAGTCAGTGTGTGTGTGCTAGCCTTCTCTCTGCAACCAGCCTCAGCACCTGCCATCTCCTCCAGCTCTAGCCGCTCCACCCACTCCCATTTAATAAGTATAAAAATACTCATATTGAATCATTTATTCATAATTTCCTGAACACCCACCATGTGCCAGTCACTAACATGTGTGATGTGGGCACAACAATGAGTAATCCACAGTCCCTGACCACGGAGTCTAGGGGGAACTGGGGAACTCTGGGTTTCTCGTGCCAAGTAAGTACCCATTACACAATTTAACGGATTGAGACAGAGAAAGAGATGGACGGCCACAGCCCGCATCTTAGTCTGAGCCTCCCCTGGAAAGCAGAGCCTGAGTCAAGGACTTGCATGCAGGTAATCTGTTCTGGAAAGTAACACCAAGGCAGTCACCACCATGGGCACCTGGAGCACTATTCCCCGGGACCTTCAGAGTCAACATTCTAGAAACATCTACCAACGTTTATCCACCAGCTCTCATCCCCTGTAGTATAAGGGTTCCCCACAAGGTGTTTAGAGTGTGGTGCTTCCAGAGAGAACACGTGCTTGAGTACCAAGCAGTTTCCCCACAAGCATCCGTGGTTAAAAATCCCACGGTGCCCAGGGGCAGAAAACAGTGCCAGGGCATTTGCCCGAACAGAGGAGGTTGCCTCCGTAATGGCTGGAGCAAAAGGAGGACGAGCAGCATCAGTATCACGTTACCAGTTATCATAAATACCAGTTCTCATGCCCCAGCGCAGACTCACTGAGTCACAGCCTCAAGGAGTGGGCTCAGCCACCTGTTTCACCAAACCCCCCAGGTGATCGTGAAGCACACATGGGTTTGAGAATCACCAGTCCGGAGAACGGTGGGTCAGGATACAAGAAGCTTCTAATCCACTGAATACGCTGATCTGGAATTCTAGCACCTGAAAGTTCCCATTACTTCGGATCCCAAAGTAGAAATTTGCAGGTGACCTTCAACTCACCTCCCCCGTCTGACACTGCCGGCTCATTACAACACCTATCATCTGTGGCTACTTTCATTGCAAATAGACCACGTGGTCACAAGCCCAATGTATGTACTATTTAGCCCTTTAAGAAAACTTTTTGCCAACTCCTAAAACAGAGTCCAGAAATATACCCACACAAATATGGCCAGAACTGATTTCTGGCAAATTTGCAAGAACAACTCAAGTGATAGTCTTTACAGCAAACAGTGTTAGAACAGGTGGGTATCTACAGTCAAGAAAATAAACATCAACCTGCATCTTGCAGCTTATACAAAAATTAACCCAAAACAGGTAACAGATATAAATGAAAAATATAGTCCTATACAAACTCTTTGAAGAAAACATCAGAGAAAAACCATTGTGGCCTTGGTGGGGCAAAAGCTCTTAGGCATGACACCAAAAGCACAATCCATAAAATAATAAATGGATAGATTCTGCTTCATTAAAAACTTTGGTCTTCAGAAAGCAACGTTCAGAGGGTGACGCACAAGCTGAAGCCTGGAAGAAAATATTTGCAAATCACTTTTCAACTAAAAAAGCTTGTATTTAGATTACATACAGAATCTCCAAGGGCTCCTGGGTGGCTCAAGTGGTTAAGCATCTGACTCTGGATTGCAGCTCAGGTCATGATCTCAGGGTCATGAGATCGAGCCCCACATAGGGCTCTGCACTGGGCGTGCTTAAGATTCTCTTTCTCCCTTTCCCTCTGTCCCTCCACCCCACTCCCAACCCCGCGCTCGCTTTCGTGTATGCACTCTTTCTCTCTTTCTCTCTCTCTGTCAAATAAATAAATAAATAAATAAATAAATAAATAAAATTAAATAAATAAGCAAAATCTTTAAAAAAAAGTTAAAATTCAACAATAAAAAAACCAACAACCCAAGAAGATGGGAGTAGATACTTCACCAAAGAAGATAACGGGGATGGCACGTAAGAACAGGAAACGCTGTCCAACACGTTAAGTCATTAGGAAAACACAATTTAAAATCATGACGGGGCACCTGGTTAGGCGGCTGCCTTCAGCTCAGGTCATGATCCCTGGGTCCTGGGATCTAGCTCCGTGTCAGGCTCCTTGCTCAGTGGGGACTCTGCTTCTCCCTCCCCCTCTGCAGCTCCCCCTGCTCATGCTCTCTCACTTGTGTGCTCTCTCTCCTGCGAGTAAATAAATAAAATCTTTAGAAAAACAAAAAACAAATAAAATCATGAGACATGCCCCCACGCCTATTAGGATGGCTGAAATTGTTTAAGAAAATTTTAAATCTGACACTACTAAGTGCTGGTGGGACAGGGAACAAAGGGATGTTTTGCGCATTGCTGCTGGGAGAGTAAAATGCTACAGCCACACTAGGAAGTATCTTGGCCGTTTCTTACAGAGCTGAAACATACACTCAACCGCATAACCAAGAAATCACACTCCTTATATTTACCTTGGCGGAATGAAGACATGTTCCCTCAATATCCTGCAAGTGAATGCTTATAACGACTCTATTCAAAACCACCCCCCCCCAAAAAATGGAAAGAACGAAAATGTCCTTCAGTAAGGACAAGGATAAACCAACTGGGGTACATTCATACAATGGAACACTTCTCATCGATACAAGGAACAATATTGACAGTCACAGCAACTTGGATGAATCTCAAAGCCATGAGGCTGAGCGAAGGAAGTCAATCTCAAAATGGAATCAATCTCCAAAGATTACACACTGTATGATAATATATGACATTCTAGAAAAGACCAAACCACTATAGTGGTTGCCAAAGGCTTGGGGGAGAAGGGGCGGGGGGACTACAAAGGAACAGCACGAGGGAGATGTTTGAAATGTTGGTGCTGTTCTGTGTCATGGTGATGAAGGTGTTTACAAAAATCTATGCAATGGGCCGCCTGGATGGCCAACTCTTGATTTCAGTTCAGGTCATGATCTCAG
The DNA here is from genome assembly GCF_963455335.1 of Martes martes. Taxonomy (NCBI): domain Eukaryota; kingdom Metazoa; phylum Chordata; class Mammalia; order Carnivora; family Mustelidae; genus Martes; species Martes martes. The sequence continues at coordinate 13,323,084 of NC_137895.1, forward strand.
GGTCATGAGATCGAGCCCCATGCTGGGCTCCACACTTAGTGCAGAGTTTGCTTGAGATTCTCTCTCTGCCCCTCTCCTGCTCATGCTCTCTCTCTCTCTCTTTCTCTCTAAAATAAATAAAAATAAATAAATCTTTAAATTTAAAAGATCTATGCATGTATTAAAATTCATAAAATCATATGCTGAAAGAACATGAGTTTTATCATATATAAATGAAAAACAAGCAAGCAGGAACACAGAAGCTAGGTTCTGCAGTCCCTTGAGCTATCTGGTTCCCAGCTGCAACTCTTAATGGCTGTGTTCCCTTCAGTGGGTCACTTACTCTCTCTTTGCCTCAGTTTCCCAAATTCTGAACTGGAGCTAGTATTTTCTACTTTGTAAACTTTTTGTGAGGATTGTGAGGATTAACTGAGAAAACCATACAAGGAAAGCCTTCAGACAGAGCTTGGCACATAAAAGAAAAGTAATACTAATAATAAAGGTTTACTCTCATTAAGTTTAGCCCAGTTGTTACATCAAATGGATCTTATTTTGTTCTCCAAAAAAATGATCTCTTCAGGGAGCTGGAACAGTAATTCTCACTTAATTCAGAATATCCTATTTCACATAACAACGTTCTCGTCCGTACGAGATTCAGAAGGATTGTATGAGTCGTGTCTTTTATCCTTGGAAGACCATGAGATCATCCCTATGTATTAAAACTGTCCGTCGCCTGGGTTGCGAGGGTTTCTACAAACCTAACAGCTTCAGATCGTTTATGGGAAAGAGTCAGGATCCAACGTTGGAGTCCAGAAATAAAGAGGCGTCGTCTGTTCTAACTCTGCGCTGCTGAAATTCCTTCCATCTGGTCTTGAATACCATCACTTTGATGGAATGAATTGTGATGCTTGACACATAAACAACGAATGACTCACACTCTATTCCTCAACCATGGAATCTTCTCAGTTCCTTTCCTGTCCTGTGGCTCTTGAAATAATCCCTCTTTTGTAGCACGTCCATCCCCCCCACCCAGAGCTTCCCACCAACCCTGCCGCTCTAAGTGGATGATGGCCTTTGATATGCCATTTCTGTCTTCAAAGGCCCTGGGTTTCTCCTTCCCTTCGCAAATCATCATTAGCTTTCTTTAGCACATTTTCCACTGGAGCTAATTGTTGTGACATGTCCTCAATTCCTCTCTAATGAACGTGGAGCGTAACCCAAGGCTTTTCAAAATTTGAACAAAAGGATTTCATCCCCGTCATCCTTAAACGCAGTCATAGCCAGCTGTCAGTTCAATAGCTCAACAAATGTATATTGAACATCGTTTGTGCCATGCGTGATGGGAACAAACATGACTGAGAGCGGCCCCGTGGAGCCACCAGGATTCTCATATACTGCTGGGGAGAGTGTAAATTGGAACGACACTCGAGAAGACAGTGTGCCATTATTATTAAAGCTGGAGCCGTACCCAATGACCCAGCAATCCCACTCCTGGGTCTATAGCCTACAGAACCCCACATGCATGCGCTCCAAGAGATACACACAAATGTTGCGGGGCACCGTTCCAACAGCCCCAGACTGGAAACAACCCAAGTGCTCATCGGCATTTGAAGGCATGAACACACTGCTCTATATTTATACGATGAGAAACGGGAATGAAAATTAACAAGGACAGCTATGCCCCGCCAGGTGGATGCTTCTCACGATCTTGGACAAAGGAAGCCAGGCATAAAAGAATATATCCAGTATGATTCGATGTATATATAGTTCAGAAAATGCACAACCAATGCATGCGGTGGTGGAGATGTATAAAAGGTAAGTTCCATAAAGTCGGGAGATAATGGGTACTTCCAGCCGGAAAGGGGAAGAGTCATTGCTATGGGGATATCCCTGTTTTATTTCTTTTTTTTTTAAGACTTTATTTATTTATTTGACACAGAGAGAGATCACAAGTAGGCAGAGAGGCAGGCAGAGAGAGAGGAGGAAGCAGGCTCCCTGCTGAGCAGAGAGCCCGATGTGGGGCTCGATCCCAGAACACTGAGATCATGACCTGAGCTGAAGGCAGAGGCTTAACCCCCTGAGCCACCCAGGCGCCCCCCCGTTTTATTTCTTAACCTGGGTGGTTGCTTCACAGCTGTCAATTTTTACTGATTTAACTGTATATACGTATATCTTTCCAAAGTGTCTATGTACACATCTTATGTGTATATATACATATATATACATATACACATTCACTTTTCTTATGTATCTTGTATTTCATCATAAAAAGGTTTAAAAAGAGGTCAAAGGAAAAAGGACAGAGCAAACAGACCCCACCCTCCTCTCCCACCGAATGCAGAATGCTTGGGGCGGCTATTTAGGGACCCTGATAAGTAAAAGAGCAGCAGGTGGGTCCGGGAAGATGAGAATTGGAACCTGCAAGCGGGTGGATCCGGGAAGATGAGAATTGGAACCTGCAAGCGGGAGGTGAGTTCACCGTGGCTTTTCCTCTGGCGGTGACCCGCCTGAACGGCACCGGGGGCCGGAAACCAGCAAGTGAGCACCCACGTGAACACAGAGAGCCCCAGAAGCAGCTTCTGGTCGTCGCTCCAGGCGCACAGGACAGGGAGCTGCTCTTAGAAGGAGCGTGGGAACACTCATTTTTCCCTCCCTACATTCTCACATCCAGATCCCAAGCAATCCTGGGATGTCAGGGGCAGAGCAGGGGTGGGGGTGGGGGATGGTGCCTAGCTCTGCTCAGCACAGCTGAGATCCCAGGTTTTTGGGTTTTGGTTGATTTTTTTTTTTTTTTAAATGCACTTGTTCCTTTTAGAATAGTTTTAGAGTTACAGACAGTCCTGAAGATAGTGCCGAGAATTCCCAGAGGCCCCAGAGGCAGTTTCTCCTACCTGTTAGCCTCTTAACGTTAGTCTCTGTTTCTCTGTCCTCCTGCAGCTTGGCCCCAGATACAGACACAGCACAGCAAGCTGACTAAAGCCCCAACTTTCTACCCAAAGGAAGGAAAAGGGGAGACTCGGGCAAATAAATGTGAAATGCTGGGGACATAAAGGAGCCAGAGCAGCTCAGGAGAGAGACCTCGTAAAGTGGTTGGTGAATTCCTGCGCTCACACCTGAGCTGTGCCTGCAGGGGTCCCACGCAATTCAGCACCTTAACACCGAGAACGGACGCCCAGCTATACCACGAGCCATGTCCTTAGACTGACCACCGGGTGGCGCAGCCCGGGGGCAGCTCTGAACGGCCAGGCCCCACAGAGGTCTGGAAACTGAACTCCTACTGGAACCAGCGTCCGCAAAAAGGGAGGCTGGAACTTGCCACCTGAATCTAACCGGATTGATTTCCTGCTAAAGCAAAAAATTTCCGTAAGACTTAAATAAGGACCAGAGTTGCATAACATATGACTCGAATTGTTCAGAATCTGATTCAAAATCACTCAGCCTACAAGAACCAGAAAGCTCTTAACTCCGTTGGGGAAAAACGGTTAACAGATGACACAGATGTTAGAATTATCCGACAAAGGCTTTAAAGCAGTCATACAAAAGCTCCAACAAGCAATCATAAACCATCTTGAAACAAATGGGAAATGGAAAATCTCAATAAAGACACAGAAGATATATCAAAAAAGTCAAACAAATTTAAAAATAGGGGCACTGGGTGGCTCAATTAGCTAAGCCTCCGTCTTCAGCTCAGGTCATGATCCCAGGGTCCTGGGGTGGAGACCCACATTGGGCTCCCTGCTCAGCGGGGAGCCTGCTTCTCCCTCTCCCTCTGCTGTCCCCCCAGCTTGTGCTCTCTCACTCTCTCTGTCAGATAAATAAATTAAATCTTTTTTTAAAAATCTAAAAATAGCTAACTGAATTAAAAAAAAAAAATTCACTGGATGGGCTCAGGGTGCCTGGCCAACTCAGTCAGCACAGCATGGCACTCTTGATCTCAGGATCATGAGTTCGAGCTCCACGCTGGGTGTAGAGATAACTTAAAAAAAAAAAAAATCCGTGAATGGACTCATTGCAGATTGGAGATGACAGAGGAGATATTCAGTTCACTTAAAAGTATATTAATAAAAACTGTCTAACCTAAAGAACACAGAGGGGAAAGAAATTAAAAAATAAGCAGACCCTCATACACCTGTGGTTCTATTACAAAAGGTCTAACATTTGAGTCCAAAGGGGGAAAATAAAGAGCGTGATCAAACGTCTAAAGAAATGAAGGCTGAAAATGTCCCAAGTTGGGCAAAAGACCTAAAGCTACAGGTTGAAGATGCTCCGTGAGCCTCAAACAGAATACCCAAGGAAATGCGTGTACAAAGACACATCACAGTCAAACTGCTAAAACTGAGGACAAAAAAATCCTGGAAGCAGCCCAGGAAGAACAATGCATGACTTAAAGAGGAACAAGTATTCCAATGACTATGAATTTCTCATCAGAAATCATGGAGGCCAGAAAAAAGTACTAGATTATTTTTAAGTGCTGAGAGAGAAGAACTGCCAATCTAGAATTCTGAATCTAGTGATCTGTACCAGAATGAAGTTAAAATAAAGGCATTCTCAGATGAAGATAAACAAAGGGAATTTCTTGACAGTGCATCCTTAAAACATCCCTGCTCTTAAGGAATTTCTAAAGCAATTTCTCCAGACATGAAGGTACAAGAAACCAGAAGAAAACGTGAACTATTTTTTTTTTTAAGATTTTTATTTATTTATTTGACAGAGAGAGATCACAAGTAGACAGAGAGGCAGGCAGAGAGAGGGAGGGAAGCAGGCTCCCCGCTGAGCAGAGAGCCCAAGGCGGGACTCAATCCCAGGACCTCGAGGTCATGACCTCGAAGGCAGCGGCTTAACCCACTGAGCCACCCAGGCGCCCGAAAACGTGAACTATTGTTAGCATGAAGGAAGAACAAAAGACAGAAAATATCAAGATAAAATAATAGACAATTCTCTCCTATTGAGTTTTTTAAAATGGATTTTATAGTTGAAAGTAAATAGCATTTTTTGGTGGCATTTTAAATGACTTTAGAAGTAATATGTGAGATAAATATAAAGGTGGGCAGGTAAAAGTACCATAGGATGATACGTTTTCAATATGTGTCTTAGAGTGATTAATATTGATTATAAGTAGACTGCCAGAAAATAAGAATGTATATTGGCATCCTTTATTGAACACTAAAGTAACTATAAAAGAGGGACAGTAGAAATCTAAATCGATAAATTAACATAAAACACTAAAAAATATTAAGATAACCCAAAAGAGGGCAGGAAAAAGGAAACTGAGAAAAGAAAGGAAATAAAATGAGAGTTCTAAATCAAAACATAACAACAATTACATTAAATGTTAGTGCTCTTAACACACTAAATAAAAGAGATTTTTCAGAATAGGCGAAATCATATGCTCTGATATGTATAAGAAACTCACTTTGAGGGTGCCTGGGTGGCTCAGTTGGTTGGGCGTCTGCCTTCGGCTGGGGTCATGATCCCAGGGCTCTGGGATCTGGCCCCTTTTCCGGCTCTCTGCTTGGCAGGGAGCCTGCTTCTCCCTCTCTCTCTGTCTACTGTTCTGCTTGCTTGTGCTCTCTCTCTGTCAAATAAATAAATAAAATCCTTAAAAATAAAAAATGTAAAAAAAGAAACTCACTTTGAATATAGTGATATTGATAAATTAAAAGGGAAAAAATTAAAAATGATGAAACACATAGACACTAATAAAACAAAAGCTGGAATGGTTATATTAAATAGACTTCAAAGCAAAGAAAATTACCAGGAAGGAAGAGGGACAAAACATAATGGTAAAAAGGTGAGTTCAGCAAAAAAAAGTAACAACCCAAAATGTGTATACAACTTAACAACGATTTTCAAAACACATGAAGTAAAACTGGAAAAGTGAAAGGAGAAATGATAAAACAATTACGGTTTCAGATCCTAACATTCCTCTTTCAGCAACAGACAGAACTAACAACAAGTTAGCAAGGACATCAGCCAGCTGTATGTAATTGATATATATAGAACATTCTCCACACAACAACATCAGAAGACATGTTCTCTTCAAGTGCACATGGACTACTTGCCAAGAGAGGCCATATTCTTTTTTTTTTTTTTTAAGTAGGCTCCACACCCAGCTTGGAGCCCAGTGTGGGGGCTTGAACTCACAACCCTGAGATCAAGAGTTGGATGTTTAACCAACTGAGCCATCCAGGTGCCCCAAGATAGGCTATATTCTAAGCCATAAGGCAAACCCAAGCAACTTTAAAAGAACTAAAATCGTACAGGATATGTTATTTGACGCTAATGAAATTAACCAAGAACAGAGAGTCTGGAAAATCTCAATACACTTGTACGTTAATAACATACTTCTCAATAGTGAATGGGTCAAAGAAGAAGTCTCAAGGGAAAAATATTTTGAACTGAACAAAAATATACCAAATTTGTCAGTTGCTGCTAAAGTAGTGCATAAAGGAAAAATTATAGCATTAAATGGTTGTTAGAAAGGAAGAAAGGTCTCAAAGAAATAAGCCAAGTTTCCACCTTAAGGACTAAAAAAAATAAATAAATAAAAGAAGAACAAAATAAAACCAAAGTAAGAAGTAAGAAAACAATAAATGTAAGAGTAGCAATCAATAAAATTAAAAAGAGAAAATCAAGGAAACTAAAAACTGTTTTTTAAAAAAAAAGATTTAAAAATTGATAAACCTCTAAGACTGGTTATAAAAGATACAAATTGCCAATATCAGAAACAAAAGAGACAATGTCATTGCCAACCCACACATTAAAAGGGTAAAAAAGATTAAGAACAACTCTTCAACAATAAACTTCACAAAAATGGAAGAAATTGACCAGTTCCTTTGGGAAAAACCACAAACTATCCAATACAAAATAGATAACCTGAACAGACCTTTAACTATTGAGGAAATTGAATTCAGAGTCGAAAGCCTTCCAAAAAGAAATCTCTGTGCCCACATGGTTTCACTGGAAAATCCTCCCAAACACTGAAGGAATACATAACATCAATTCTGTACAATCTCTTGCAGATAATATAAGCAGAGGAAACACTTTCCAACTCATTTCATGAGACAAGAGTATCCTGAAACGAGGGAGACTTCAGGGCTGGCAGGAGGGTGACAGGAAATAGCATCGCATGTCAAAATCCATGCAACGGTTGAGATTGCCCAAGGAAAATACACCTAGCAGAAAGAATCGGGGGCCCACGAGAGAACACTGGGGAACCATCAGGGTCTGGCAAGGGAGAGGGATGTCAGTGAAAGAGACCACAAGGAAATGGTCAGAGTTGAGACCGAGAGAAACAGCAGCTTCACTAAGAAGTGAGAGGCCAATGGTATTACATAAAACGGTGTGATTCAAACGAGAAAGGTCCCCACAATTATTGCTTGTTAAGAAGAGTATAGGCTCCCTAAAGGGGAACACTTGTGCACTGTTGGTGGGATGGTAAAATGGTGCAGCCCCTATGGAGAACAGTGTGGAGGTTCCTCAAAATATTGCAGCTAGAACTACCATATGATCCAGCAATCCCACTTCTGAGTATATATCCAAAGGAAACAGAAACAGGATATTGAAGAGATCTATGCACTCCCATGTTTATTGCAGTATTATTCACAATAGCCAAGATTCAGAAGCAACCTCAGTGACCATCAATGCATGAATGGGTAATGATGTAATACAGATTCATAGATACGCACATGCACGTGCACACACACACAGACACACACACACAATGAAACACTACTATTCATCCATGAGATAACGGGAAATCCTGCCATTTATAACAACATAAATGGACCCTGAGGGCATTAGGTTGAGAGAGATGAGAAAGAGAAAAAGACCAATACTGTGTGATACCCCTTATATCTGGCATCTAAAAAGAACAGATCTTGAAATGGTAGTTACCAGGGACTGCCAGACAGGGAATAAAAGAAATGATGTTGTTTAGGGGAGCATAGTTGCAACTAAGGGATAGTAAGTCCTGTAGATCTGATACACAGTATTGTGCTTACAGGAAACTGTAGGAGAAAGTCATCAAGAAAACATGACCAGCAGTTGACCTGTGAGCTCAAGAGGATGGAAGGCTCTTCACCCGCTCCCCTGTCCTTGGAATGCGGGCCCTGCCTGGTCTACGGCAGCCAGAGGCTCCTCCAAGGACATGGCCTTGAGACAATGATGTTTTTCCCTTTGCTTATTAAAACTGCCACCTACCCACGGAGAATGGCTTGCCTCTTCCTTCTGTCCCTCTCTGCCCCCCAGGTACAGGGGGCCAGTTTCACATTACCAGCCAGGAAGCTCCAGAGAAAGTTACACACCAACAAGAAAACTATATTAGGAACATTAAGAGGATAGATCTTAATTGTTCCCTCCATTAGAAGAAATGATCACTGATTGATGCAAAGGAAGTGTTAGCTAGTTCTACAAGGGCAGTCACATTGCAACATAAATGTAGCAAAGTGGTATGTTGCAACCCTTAAAATTACAGCATTATGTGTCAATTACAGGTGACCTTTGAACAACAGGGTTTGAACTGCACTGGTCAACTTATCATGAAATTTTTTCAATAAATACAGTAGAGTGCTCTAAATGTATTATCTTTATGATTCTCTTAATAACATTTTCTTTGTTCCAGCTTACTTTATTATAAGAATACAGTATATAACATATAACATACAAAAATGTGTTCATCAACTATTTATGCTATCTGTAAAATGGGCCAATTCATAGTCTCTGCTTCAAAGATTGCTGTGAAAGAATGAGCTAATGGGAGTAAAACACTGGAACACAGAAAGTGCTCGATACCTATCAGCTGCCAGTATTTCAGTGCCCTTCCCGCCAACTTTCCTAGTAGGATCAGCTCTGGAATACACAGAGGCAAAATGAAGTCAGCACCCATCCCCCACTGCAGCTGGTCTTGTTACAAACACATCGCTCTCATCGGGGCAGTGAACTCTGTTGTCAATAAAACCTCAGCCCTTCTCTGAAAACACTCAGAGAGCACAGGGAGTCCCTCGTTAGGGGTGTGATCTTATTTTCTGATTGTTCCATGTCAATAAGTCTTATCTTCCACATGTAATTATAAGGTGGCATGGTAGTCCAGTTCTCCAAAGAAAACGTTTGCAGCCCTTGGTTATGTCACCAGTGGGATGCACGAACCCTGAAAAGCCCATTAACACCCAGAGCCTCGATTCCTCCTCAATACTGACACCCTCCCATATTATCACATATATTATATATATTAGATAGATAGATAGATAGATAGATAGATAGATATGCCTGAAGTTTCAACCTGAAACTTACCCGGAGGTTTTGAAGAGCCATCGTGGATAACAGAGAGAGTGACCACATCACTCCAGGTAATTTCAAATCCCATTCCAACATCTGTTCCATACTTCTGGGGGTCTCACCATGCACCAAGACCAAGCCCCAAGAGCCTGCTCCACCTTTCAACAGCTCTCACCATCCAAAAGACACCTAAGGATATGGAAGTAGAAGCATCACCAGCAAGGGAGTCTGGGACCTGGGTGCCCAGCCACGTCCTGACTCCAGTTAACTCTGAGAGCATGAACAAGGTCGTTCTTCTCTGTGGGCATCAGTTTTGTCATCCGTTAAATGAGAGTGTTGACCTGGGCTATAAGAAGTTCACTTCTAGGTCCTGGGTCCTTCATCCTAACGTGAAAGGGAGAGAGAAATCTTCCTGAAAGTCAGTGAGAGAAACTTTCTGGATGATTCACCTCAGAATGAAAACGACTTCAGTTAACCTCTAGTTTTTCAGAGTCTCTGGGAACCACCCATAAGCATGTAAGTTTCCAACCAAAGTACATTGTTGCTTTTTAGCAAGGAATTTTCCCCCTCTCCTTCTATCTCTCTTAGAGTGGCATTTCACGTCCACAGAAGGGTAGGTTTTAAAGGTATAGTGGCAGAAATTTGGGGTGACAGTGACGCGGGGAACTTATTCTCAAAACTGCTTGTCATTCAAGGACACAGAAGGAAATCAACCCACCATCATTTCTCAATTATTTCTCCTCCTGAAGCTCATTAAGGCTTTCTCAATTCATAATCAATACATTGAAGTCCCTCTGTTTTATAAAACAATTCATCAATATTTTATGGTTTTAATAATTTATGTTTTATTACAGAAGCAGATGGAACCCTACAGCACACATGTTCTCTAGAGACGACAGAGGAGAGAGAAAACCTGAGTTGCAGATTCTGGACTTAAATAATCAGCCTTTCTGGGCCCCTGTCTCCAATTTGAATTTTTGGAGGAGGGACGGTGCCTGGGTGATGACCCACTTGACTACAGACTTCATGAAGGAAGGAGCCACTCCCAGTGATTTCTTGACCATGTACCATGTGTCAAGCACTATGCTGAGTATTTGACAGGCATTAGTTCATCTACTTCCCCCAAACTGCCATGGTAGAGAAGTATTGTTGTGCCCATTGCACAGATGAAGAAACCGAGGCTCAGAATTTGCAAGGAACTTCACCAAGGCAGCCCAGCCAGGAAATGGCAGTGCGGGGTTTGAAATGAGGTCGTCGGATTCCACCATCCATGCAGTTAACATCTCTGCCATTCAATGGCCAACATTCCTTCTCTTGGAAATATTATTTATTGTCAACTTCTGTAAGCAGTGGGGATGCTGAGACGAATGGCGTAGGTGAGACCTGAGAGCATGGAGCTAATACCCGGGGTGCAGGGGTGGGGTGGTTAGACCCCATGTAAGTAACAAATTTTCAAAATGTAGAGAACTCAGAACTCCCACCAGATTCCACCCCAATGCCCCCAAGCTCATAACATGTCTCCCGCAGCCCATTTCACTAGCCAGGTCAGGGCATGACTTGGTCATCTCGGCTGGGCTCGCGTGGTCAAGAACAGAGACCCGGACTGGGCAGTGGAGAGACCAGGCTCCAAACACGTACCCCAGAGGTCCATGTTTTGATGAGCTATCCCCCGGGAATGTGTTTTCCCAGCACACCAGGGAGTGTTCTTCTGGAGGCTCATGTTTTCCCAGTGGCTGTTATTCCTAGGGGGCCTGTGATTTACCAAAGGCCTGGGGCAGTTAGCTTCTTTCATAAACACAGCAAGGAATTTCAGGCTGGTGGAAACATTTTGCTTCCGTTTCTAAGGTGGAGACCAACGTAGAAAGGCTTGGTGCACTAAAGCTTCGTTGTCTGCTTGTGAATCTGTCTCCATCGCCTTATGAAAACTGGGGTTTATGTCTCTTGCAGTGTTAGACCCCACTGCCTAACACAATGCGTGGCGTGTATAGGTGTTCCATAAATGAATGAATGAATCATTGCTTGAGTTCAAAGCCGGGGGCCATCATTTTACTTCCTGTGCAAACTTGGGCAAGTTATATAAGTCTCTGTACCTCAGTTTCCGCAATTGTAAAACAGGATGTCAAATAGCACCTATTTCACAGAGCTCTTATGAGGACTAACTGAGTGACTAGACACGAAGCCATTAGAAGAATGCATGACACATGACATAAACAGAATAAATGACAGTTTCCTGCTTTTCGCAGTATCTGCATTGGCAAAGGACATTTTCCAGATGAATAGAATTTTCCCATGCATATTTTCCCAGTGAATTCAATTTATTCAATGCAGAATACGTTTCTGTAGGTATTTGTCATACTAGGAATGATTTGTTTTTCCCAGATATATTTCAGTGCACATTTTTTGAGCGGCCATTTCTCTTGGTGAAAATTTTTCTGGTAGACATTTTTCCCAGGAAGACTCTCTCTCCAGAGGTTATCCCCTTCCCCTTTTTTTGCACTTATTTTTTCCAGTGGCTGCTTTGCCCAGCGCACATTTTCATGGTGAGCATTTTCATAATAAACAGTTTTCCCAGAGGATATTTTTCCCAAGGAGCACTTTTACTGAGACTATTTCCTGGTGGGTATTTTTGCTAAACACTGTATGTTTTCATGAGATATTTTTCAGAATGAAAGTGTGACTCCAGGAGTTATTTCTCCAAATAGGCACTTTTTCTTAGAAGTTATGAGTTTTTCCATGGGTGTTTCCCCCAAGAGGTTTGATCTCATTATGGACCAAATTGTGTCCTCTAAATTTGTATATTTTAAGGCCTAACCCCTCAGTGTGATTGTATTTGGAAATGGGGCCCTTAAGGTGATTAGGGCTTAATGAGGTTGTAAGGATGGGGCCCTGATCCAATAGGATTAGTGTCCTTATAAAAAGAGAGACAGACACCAAGAGGCCAAGTGAGGACACAGCAGGAAAGGGATTATCTGCAAGTCACGGAGAGAAGCCTTAGGAAAAACCGAGCCTGATGATACCTTGATCTTCTGGAGACTTCCAGCCTCCGGCACTGGGAGAAAAATAAAATTTCTGTTTTTTAAGCCCTTGCGGCATTTTGTGATGGCAGCCCTAGCAAGTTATTACAATTCCAGGACTTTGGATGTTTGTGTTTGGAGCTGCAACAGAGTGGTAACGTCTTTCCTTCCAGCTACTTCTGCTGCTCTTTCAAAGGCCTCCCTTGCTCAGCCCACGTTGAGCATGAAGTCCAATCTCAAGGCAAGCAGGAAGTCAGGGCTGGCCTAGGGCTCCCTTTTGTGCTGCTCAAAGAATATATTGTCCTTAATCGGATTTATTTTCTAACCTGAAGCTCTCCATGAGTCTAGTCCTGGCAAAACCAGCTTGGTAACAAGTGCTTTGGTCCCGTCCACGAAGCCCTGAGGTTGTACCACAGAGCATCGAGGACACCTAAAGGTCCTGAGGAGCGCAGAAGACATGGCTCGGGTCCCTTTGCCCGCAAAATCCCTTCTTGTCACTATCCAGGTCTTTTCAACCACAAAACTCAAAAACCAATTCATGCCAAAGTGCAAACAATGGATGGCAACTAAATTTGTCTGTGAATTAAAGGAGTTAAGGTCTGCTGTATGGAATTTGCAGGATCAGCTCACCGGGGGGAGGGATGATTGGCAGGGAGCAGCCCATCTGTTGTGTATCATCCCTACCCTTCCTGCACCTGGTGGGAGTTCTAGAAACAAAGTGATCGTGCAGGACGCTGCAGGGGGCCCAGCGGGGATTCTGCAGACACCAGACAAAGCGCAAGATGCGCTTCTCTGGACTCAAGTCAGCACGGGGACACTTCGTGGAGTGAAATCTCACCACGTGTAGTAGGAAAGATAATGCCCCATCCAAACACGAAAGAGGCTTCGGGCAGTCCTGAATTTTCTGTTGCATTGCTCCCTAACACGGCTCTGCCTGCTCCTCCCTATTTGGTTCTGGTGGACACGACGGGTGTGCACGAGCCTCCGCATTCTCTTCTTCAGAGGCACGTGGCCGGACAACATTTCTTCGTCGTGGCCACAAAACGGGATTGGGGACAACAGGATGTGAGCAGAAGTGACATGCACCACGGCTGAGTCCAGACCCTAAAAACCTCTCTGGCATGATTCTCACTCTTTCTGCAGCTGAGTCAAGATGTCTCTGGAGACTTGTCACAGGGAGGAGCCACAGTGTGGAAGGCACCTGGCTTCCCAAGGGACTGTTGAGAACAGAGTCCCCGCCCGTCCACGGTGGACTGTGGCATGAGTGAAAAATTCAAACTTTCCTGCAGTGAGCCACAAAATTCGGGGAGTAATTAGCCCACGTCCAACCATTTCCTGGCCCTCTCTGAGCCTCAGTTTCCCAGACTAGTAAGATGGGGAGATCATGTGACATCTGAAATGCCTTGGCTTGAAAAACTCTGCAGGTCTCCAACTTTGTCCAGAATTTGGTCCCGGGTCTTTGGACATGAAAAAATAAAAACAAAAACAGATGCATTCATCCACCAACTGGGCTCTTAGTGTTACATATGTTACTCTCAGGGCAGATCCTTCTTCTTTTAATAATAGAACAGCAGACCCACCCATAACCCACTCATTCTCAAAACAGGGTTTCAATTGACTGAGCCTCCAAGCTACTTGAATTCCATAGCATGAAATCAGTCAGCAATTGACTGAATTGAACTACTTTCAACTTGTGGGGAGGCTCCTGACTTAAAAATCATTTCTTGGGGCACCTGGGTGGCTCAATGGGTTAAGCCTCTGCCTTCGGCTCAGGTCATGATCCCAGGGTCCTGGGATCGAGCCCCACCTCAGGCTCTCTGCTCACAGGAAACCTGCTTCCCCCTCTCTCTGTCTGCCTCTCTGCCTACTTGTCTGTCAAATAAACAAATAAAATCTTTAAAAAATAATAATAAAATAAAATAAAAGTAAAAATCATTTCTTATGGTTTTTTTTCCCCTATCACCCAGCTTCATGCCCACTATACCCTACAGAAGCATGATCACTCCACACCTGCCAGGCCAGATAGCTCTCAGGGGGATTGTCTACCTTGATGGAACAAACACATGGCTTGACTTTCTGTTTGAGAACTTTGGGGCATTGCCTGGAGGGAATGGCAGCTCTCTCCCCAGGCTAGCTTTAGTCACAGACAATAATGACATCTTTCCAAATTCCCATGATATCGGCTCTAAGTGAGACCCACCAGGATGTGTGAGAGAATAGAGGTGGGTTTTCTTTGTTGGATGAGGATGACTGATCTGAATGGTGCCGTGGTTTCCCTACTTTCCCCTTGAGTTGACTTTCAACACAGAAGCCGATTTGATCCTGCTAAAATGGGATTTGCAGAATTGCAACTTGCTACTTCCAGAATTGCAAAGAATTTCATCAGGCTCAAAGTAAAAGCCAAAGTCACTCTTAACTTGGCCCACGAGACCCTACATTTTCTGGTGTGACTCCATTTCCTTCTCATGTTCTCATCTCTCACTGCTCCCTCCATCTCAGCCACATGTCCCTCTTTGTGGTGACTCAAACACCCTAAGCAGACTCCTGCCTCAGGGCCTTTGCAATTGCTGTTTCTGCTTTCTGGAACGCTCTTCCCTAGATATCTTTATATCCTCCCACATTTCCTTCAACTCTTTGTTCCAGTAGAGAGTGCCTCTCTGAAATTCTGTTTATATTTACAACTCCCTTCATCTAAGGCACGGCCTATCCCCCTTTCCCTGATTTTATTTTTCCCTATAGCCTTTTTCTCCTTCTAGCACATTCTACCTATCATACCTGGCTTTATTTTATTGTCCACCCAGCCATTCCTGAATATAATCTCCATGAGAACATATCATTGTTATTTTACCGCTGTTTCCTTAGCACCTAGAAGTCTGAATGGCAAGAAGGAAATACTCAATAAATATTTATTGAATAAAAGTAAAATTTCATTCTGCCCTTGTATCTATCAAATGCCCCTAGATTTAATATATTTCATTATTTGTTTTGGACAGATGTCAATTGTTGTTTTTACTGTGACTCTACTGTAATTCCAATTGGGTCACCTGAATTCCATAGATAGTGGAATGGCATTGCCTTAGTGAGAAAAGTAAGCCTGGGGAGGAGGAAGAGAGTGGTGACAGGTGCCAAACTGCTAGCACCTCATTCCCTCAGAGCTGGCGATCCCTGGCCATGGCAGAGGTTGCTGACCCAAGATGTGTGGACCCTGAAGAGGTAGGCCTGTAAATCCCCTGAAACCGCAGGCAAAAATGTGTGTGTGTGTGTGCATGTGAGTGTGGGCATGTGAGTGTGTGTGCATGTGTGGGCATGTGTGTGTGTGAGTGTGGATATGCAAATGTGTGTGTATGTCTGACTGTGGGCATGTGTGTGTGTATATGTTGAGTATCAGCATGTGAGTATACATAGGGGTGTGTGTATGAGTGTGGGCATGTGAGTGTGTGTGTGTGGGCATGTGAGTGTGTGCGTATGTGTGAGTGTGGGTGTGAGTGTGGGCATGTGACTGTGTGTGTGAGTGTGAGTGTGGATATGTATGTATGTTTATGAGTGTGGGCATGTGAGTGTATGAGTGGGCATGTGAGTGTGTGCGTATGTGTGAGTGTGGGTATGAATGTGGGTCTGTGACTGTGTGTGTATGTGTGAGTGTGGGCATGTGGGTGTGTGTGAATGTGGGCATGGGAGTGTGTATGTGAATGTGTGTGTGTCAGTGTAGGCATGTGTGTGAGTCTGTTATGTATGGGTGGGTGTGGAGTGAGTGTATATGTATGGGTGGGTGTGGAGTGAGTGTATATGTATGGGTGGGTGGAGTGAGTGTGTATGTGTGGGTGAATGTGAAGTGGGTGTGGAGTGTGTGTGTGAGTGGGTGGGTAGATGAGGAGTGGGGGGGAGGGGACAAGGTGTACGCTCATTCATTCTCTTCACAACACCTGCAAATGCCACCCTCCCCCACCCCTGGCCCCCGGGCTCTAGGATTACAAAATCCCCAAGTCCCTCCCTTGTGCAGCTTACATTCCAATGAGAGAAGAAATGTTAGGCAGATGCATATTTCCATAAATAGTAAAGCTAAGAGGCCAGAGAGTGAGCAGGCTGGCAGGGAGCTTTTCCAGGTAACTTAAGCCAGAAGGTGTCTTTGAGAAGGTGGGACTTGAGCGGGGATCTGAATAAAGCAGGGAATGAGAGGTGCGGTCGTCAGGACACGGCGGTCCAGGCAGAGGGAACAGCCAATGCGAAGACCCCGAGATAAGAATTTAGCTTAGCATGTTTGGGAGACGAGAAGGAGGCCGGTGCGAAGGGAGTGAGGGGAGCAGTGGGAAGAATGGCAGGGCAGGAGGACAGAGAGATTAAGGGGGGCAGGCGTGTAACAGCTTGCAGAGCCCTGTGTGGGCTTGGCGTTTTATTGAGCTATGAAGATAATGGGATTCCAGCAGGAGGCTGTGAGCAGAGACCTAGCACCATGGGACTTGGGTTTTAAAGGGTTCTCTCAGGCTGCTGTGCGCAGAACAGACTGAAGGGGGCGACGTCGAGCAGGGAGCTGGCAGGAAAGCCACGAGTGGACGGCCAGGACCAAGCAGGTGGCAGTGGAGGATGAGACATGGGGTTGCTGACTGAGACATGCGGATGTATGGACGTATTTCTGGAGATATGGTCTATATTGGCCACCTGTGTCTCCTGACAGCCCAGCAGGCTTCTTCTGGAGAAAATAGGTCCACTTCACATATGGCCAACAACCTTGTCTCGATGGACATGGTGGACATGGATCCATACCTCAGAGTTCCCAAACTCGCCCAGCTGAGAGGCCAGTCCTGGACCTCGGCAAGGTCAGTGAGGCTCCCTTCCCTGGAAAACTGTATCTTTATTAGAAAGACATAGTTCCGGACGCCTGGGCGGCTCAGTGGGTTAAGTCTCTACCTTTGGCTCAGGTTGTGATCCCAGGGTCCTCGGATCAAGCCCCTCATCGGGCTCTCTGCTCAGCAGGGATCCTTCTTTGCCCTCTCCCTCTGCCCGCCTCTCTGCCTACTTGTGATCTCTCTCTCTATCAAATAAATAAAATCTTAAAAAAAAAAAAAAGAAAGATAGAAAGAAAGACATAGTTCTGAAACTGGATCATATTCACCCTGATAGGGGTCCCCTGAAGGGGTTGCCCATGGGTTCTCCTGGCCTGACCCTGAGGCTGCTTTGGTCCCTTTCTTTTCCAATGACTTGGAACTTGGAACTTCCGTTCCAAGTTTTCCATGTTTCTATTATCCTATCGTGTATATATTCATGCACATATATGAACATATATATACAGCTACATGTATGAATATATACATACATATACATATATGCGTTCATATATAGACGGTGATGTTATTAGATTATATACAATGGATTCTGTTATGCTATATTGCGCTAGGCTGTGTACACTATGTTATGCTATGTATATTAGCCAAAGTTTCTGTGCTCATCAACCAAGTAACCTTAAGCAACAGAGTCCACAACTGTAATGAGATTATCAAAAGGGTCCAGGATCTCCGGAAGCTTACAGTAGCGTTCTGGAGTCTTAGGAATCAAAATGCGGTCTGCGAACGAGTATCCCCATGAGTCAGGCTCTTGTCAGAAACGCAGTACAGTTTCTAACCCCACCCCAGACCTACGGAATCAGAATCTGCTCTTGCACAAAATCCCCAGGTGGTTTCTGTGCCCACTAGAGCTCGCTCTGAGAGCAAGCGTGATGCGGGAGGAAGCCATCGGACTGGGAGGCAGGACACCTGTGTTCTAGACTTGGTTAGCGCCCTCAGTAGTCACGTGACATTGCCAACTCTCTCCCTAATATTCCGCCTCTCGTTTTCTCACCTCTTGCAAAAACTAAAGCAGATCTGTGGCTTACTGTTTGCTCTCATGACTCTTTGGATGCACCCACATTCCAGCAAGAGGCATAGAACATTTTAACCAGTTAAATGTCCGTATCCCCCACGTCTGGAGGAGTGGGCAGTTTTATTCACTCACCGAGAAATGTCTGCTGACTCTGTTCTGTCTGACAGGCACCTGCAGTGTTCTGGGATGATTACGGGTGCCTGCCCCAGCCCAGCACCAGTGCTCAGTAAATGTTTCCAAATAAATGATTTAATGAAAGGATCCCTTTAGAAACAAGTTAATGCACTGAATGTAGTGTAAAGTGGTTTTTTATTATTATTATTATTATTAGCATCTCTTTAGAGATCCTTTTCCAGTTCCAACAGCCTAGGAACCTATGGAATGAGTCATCTGTCAGCTGAAGGATTAACAAGGATGGATCGTATTTTCTGGAAATCCCAGACCCTCACCTCATGCTTCTCTTTAAGACGCGCCATCCGCAGGGTCCTCCACCCCACTCGTGGAGACCTTCTTGGAATGCAAGGATTGGTAGGTAATTTACCTGCTTGGAAAAACAGGTGCTAACTTCTCTATAGCTAAGCTGTTGGGGGGGAGGGTAAAAGCAACTGTTTCCATAGCAACAGAAATGTACAATTTAAAGGACATAGTGTCTTGCTTAAATCTATTTATAAAGAATGTGTAGGAAAACAATTAAGGAAACAGCAGATGAAGTCCTCGGGCTCTGGCTTAATTGTCTGTCTTCCATCATTTAGCACTCAAGAAAAACGGGCTATGACAGACAGGGTCAATGGGTCATCGGCCAAGAAGGGGGCACCAAGAGGCACGTGTAACTTTCCTTGTTGGCTGCAGAGAGCTGAACCCGTTCACAGTCCTAGTATTCCCAACCCCAAAATGGGAGAGCCCTCTGCCCGTGGCTAGCCTGGCTCCAACAATTTGGATGGCAGGCCAGAGATGTGGGTAGAAAGTCATCACCTTCAGGGCCACTTCCACTGACCCCTGGGGCGCTCTAGACCGAGAGAGAAAGTCTTTTCTGTGACCTGCTACTCCGGCAGTGAGATGCGCAAAGCTGCATTTATATCCCCTGCCTCCTCTCCAAAATGCATAATGCTTCCCGGTGCTTGGGGCGGGGTGGGGGGGCGGCTCTCACTCAACATTCCCAAAGCCAGTCGTCCCCCTGCCCGCTGACTCGGATCCCACCACCATCTCTGGCATCCAGGAGCAATACCTCCCACATCCCTAAATCTTGCCCACTTTTTCTTCTCATTGTCTCCTGCTACGTGTCCATCATCCTGACCCAAGACTGCGCAAAACACAGAAGAGCCAGGCTGGATGCAGGGCTTCTGAGGACGGTTCTGGGCTCTTCCCCAGGCCACATCACCTCTCCCACCACACACCCTGGTCTGGATCTCCAGACTCCAGGGGTACCCAATGGTGTAAATCCGGTCTGCTGAGCAGAAGAACTCTTGGCCACGCATCTCCTGAACTTGGAGCCCAGCCTGCAAGATCCAGATGTGGGACTGACATTCCCTGCACAGCCTCACAAAGGCTTTCAGCTTTCCGCTTTCCGATTCCGCAGCAACTGTGGACCTGCGCCCTCCCCTCCATTGAGACCCTCGTTGTCATGGCACGGATGCAGGCACGGATGCTGTCCCCAAGAGGTAGTGGTGGCTGCTGACCTCCTTCCTCGATCTTTCCCTGCCCCCCCAGCAGCCTCACACATGTGTTCAGCCTAGAAAATGGAAAAGCCCCCTCCACGCACCCACCCCCTGCGTGAATGCGTCTCTCACTGACGAGGTGAACCTGTTAGGGCCCCGTGCAAACAGCATGCTCTGACTCTGAAGATGTGCCTCTCTCTGTCACGTGGGCTGATAATGACCCAACACTTCAAAGTAAAGAGAAAATCAAAATAAAAACCCGAGAATGCTCAATGTCTTGCTTGTTCAATAAACTCTCCTGAGCCATTTCTCCAGCATCTTCCTCCCTCCCCCAAAAGATCAGATCTTCATTTTTTTTTTTCTGTAACAGCTCAAACTCTCTGGCCACAGGGGTGGTTGGGGATACTTCAGCCTCAGACCAATGTCCCCAAGCCAAGTCCAAGCTCCTTCTGCAGCTCCAACTCCTTCCTGCAAGGAGCCAGACACCTTCTCTTAGGATGCATAGCTGCCTCTCCCTGCATTTCTCCTCCCCAAATCCGTGTTAGTCTGGCCCCTCCTTACCGTACAGTACTCAGCTCCAAGCCGCTTTCCTGGACCACCCTGTCTAAAGGAGCCTCACCCAGGGTCATCCTGTCCCTGTCCTACTCCCTTCGTGGCACTTAGCACTGCCTGCTGTTATTCTGTTCCTGTGTGACTCCATTTATCTTCTGTTTCCCCAACTTGGATCTCTGCTTACTGAAGCAGACACCCTCGGTCATTTCCACAGCCTTCGTGTGTACTCAGAGTCTAGCACGTAGTGGGAGCCCCGCAAATAAGTTTGTTGAATTAATGCGTAATCTTTGTTGACATCTCCCTGGTGTGTGGTTGGCCGAATAATCCCCCCGAGTAGAAGAGGACCGTAGATCCTATGAGATTCTGTGAGCTTTCAGGTAGGAACCTGGGGTGGGTCTCTTCTGGGAGACCCGGTACTGTAGACCAAGGTCAGGGACCCCACGTGTGGACAGAGAAGTCAATAGATAGCAATCCATGGAAGAATGAGTAGCAAATCCAGTGCAAAATGCTGAAGACATTTTTAAAAGCTGTGAGGCACTACAGAATGGTTCAGATTTCAGGCAGAAAGTTGGTATGGAGCCGCCATTGGTTACTGACTCAGTAGACATTAGCTGTCACCGCATACTACCTGCTGCACAAAGCAGAGCAGAATACCGCCTTGTTATGAGGGTGAACGTATTAGCCCATTCAGGCTGCCATGCCCAAGTACTACAGACAAGGTGGCTTAAACAACAGAAATTTGTTTCTCACTGTCCTGGAGGCTGGAAGTCCATGATTAGGGCTGGCGAGACTAGTTTCTTCTGAGGGCTCTCTCCGTGGCTTGTAGACGGACGTCTCCTTCCGGGGTCTTCACTTGGTCTTCTCCATGTGTCTGTATCTGTTTCCAGATCTCTTCCTCTTGGAAGGACATCAGCCATGTTGGACGAGAGCCCAGCCCACCCTACTGACCTCATTTTACCTTCATTACCTCTTTAAAGGTCTTATCTCCACGTAGAGCCACAAGCTGACATAACAGGGGTTAGGACTCCAACATACAAATTTGTGGGGAGACATAACTCAAGCCATAATGGCTAATGAGATTTACTGACATAATATGTACAATCTTTTAGAATGGTGCCTGATACACGATTTCCTCTGTAAGTGTTGTTATGATAATCATTATCTGTAATTTTAATAGATTTCATCTCTATATCTTTGCCTGGCCCATATTGCTCAATCACTATGAGCTATTGCTATTAGTTTATTCAAGAAATATTGTCCATCATCCATTAAGTGCTCATCCTTATTCTAGGGGTGGGGAGGAGCTGTGACAAGGAAGGATGAGGGACTTGTCCGCAGGGAATTTATTATTATTATTTCCATGGCCTTTCATTATTACCCAATCACATAACCTTTAAAAAAAAAATCTGTGATTTAACAAATGTAAAACCATGTTAGTGCCAAGAGATGTATTTATCCTAAAGGTTGGTAAACCATCTATTTGCTGTCTGTACTAGAACTTGATGGGATTAAAGTTTAATGTTTATGGTGTCAAGGGTCTCCTTTCTCCGATGCTGGGACCGAACAGGCCGGTGACTGTCTTTCCCCTCCTCTACCACTCTGGGCTTCTCTCCAGGATCACCGAGTTTTGTTGTGGGACCAGCTGACATTCCCTCCAGCACTCTGGGGTTTGATATGTGAGGCTATGGGTTGTCAACTTGTTCAGAGCAGTTCCTGTCCCCTCTCCCCATGGATGATGTCTGTGTCCCACCTGCGTGTGGCTGCAAGTCAACCTTCAAGTTGCTTATTCACCGTTCCCCAGTTTGTAACCTGAATTAGGCAGAACACTTTTCAGTTAAAATAAACTATCCAAAAAAAGGAATTTGTTGACTATATGGACTAGATGTTTGTATCCTCCAAAATTCACACGTTGGAGCCTTGATCCCACCCCTCCCCCGTGGGATGGGGTATGGGGGTAAAGCCTTCAGGAGATGATTGGGTTCAGATAAGGGGGGGTATGGGACTGCCCTGATGGGATTACTATTTTCACATGAAGAGGGATAGAGACAGAGTTTTTCTACCATTTTTCTCCAGTACTGCCCATCTCTTTTTCCTGTTCTTTGCTTCAAATAGTGCCGACACTATCATTTTTTTTGACACAATCATTTTTGTGTGCAGTTCAAGATACTTAAGGAACTCCTCCTGCTCATTGTGAACCGTTCTTATACACTGATACTATACTTCTGATTTTGACCACCACCTTTTAAAAACCTGAGCCCCTCAGATATCTTCTCTGGGTTTCTTAGGATATCTATAAGTTTTCTCTGTCACTGTATTTATTCATGATGATGCAAAGTCTAATTGTTCTTTTTAAGAATTTATACATTCTTTCAACAATGATTTATTGAGCTCCTACTACGTGCAAGATACCCATTGTAGATTCTGACAGTATACCAGGTAACAGGGGAAATGCCATCATCACACTCCCAGACCTTATATTTCAGTGAGGTGGGGCATGATATGGATGTAATATTGTTTGTTTGTTTATGTCTTAACCTAGTTTTGAGGCTCTGGCTAGAGGATGATCAATTCCCCTTCTTGAGCCGTTAATTAAGTTCACACCTCTACCCACCTACCTTGTAGGGCTCACACTCTGGGTCACTGTCCACCTGCCCTTACTGCCCCAGGGTCATATACCAGACAACCAGAGAGAGCCCTTCTGTCCCACAACCTCCCGAAGTTATTCAAATTTGTCTATCCTAGAACTACTTGCCCCACCGCAACTTTCCCTCTTGCAGAACACACAATAAAGCTCTGGCCTACAGGTACCTCGCCTCTACCTCATGACCTTCTATAGTACTTCCCCTGAGTGTCCATGAACAGTATGCTATTAATCCGCAGGGAGCTAAGAGTAGTAACACAGCAAAACTCTTTCTAGTTGCTCCCTCTTGATTTGTGTCTGGCCTCACTGTACCTCAACCAAGATAAAAAGAATAAAACAGTGTACCCGTTGAATCCCTGATTCTTGGTATCTAAGTATAATTGCCTCAGACTGCCACTATCATGACCTAGAGGAGCCCTCAAATACGATGGAATTTCTGCTAATTCCTTGTGGTCTGGATTCCCGCAGCCCCACATAGTATCTCTGTTCCAAGCCCAAGTTTCCTTGATAAAAACTCACCTTCTTCATCTACTTCCAAAAGAAATCCACGCACAACTAGTGTTTGTAAAATGGTACTGAAGACAGTGCGTTTGGGGTAGATATGAGAGCGCTTACCTAGGGAGAGTACAACAACAGAAGAGATCCAGAATGACACCCCAAGGGGCTCTGACATTTCAAGGCTGGGTAGAGCAGGAGGTGGCTAAGGAAGACTGAGGCGGTTAGAGAAAAAGCAGGAGAGAGTGTGTCCCAAGAGCCAAAAGAAAGGGAAGGTCTTGTCAGCAGTGCTGAGAATGGCCAGGAGACCAAGTGACCTGAATGCTGAAAAGCATTCCTTGGATTCAGCCATGTGGGGATCTGTGGAGATCTTCTCAGGAAGCATTACAGTAGAGTGGTGAAGACAGATAACAGCAAGCTGAGGACAGCGTGGGAGGTGAGAAGAAAAATGCATGCATTTCCTTGAAGGAACTTGACTAAGAATGGAAGAAGAATGTGGTAGGAAATGCTTCAGCGGCCCCAGACTCCAGCCTGCAGCTCAGGGTCATAGTCAAGTAGCATGAGGCAAAGGTAGCAGCATGGCCGTCAGAGTGGCTAGATGGATAAGAGAGAAGGAGTATTCCTGGGCCCCTGTGACCTGCACCTGTGGCCAAGGGACCAGGAACACCTATTACTAGAGCAAGAAGACTCAGACTTGCCAAGGAAAATGCCATAGCAACCACCTAAAAGTTGCAGAAGCAAACACCCAAGACCACCATCTCCAGCAGTGCCAGCACACATGGCAATACATAGAAATGGCTGGCACAACACACACACACACACACACACACGATGATGCGAGCATGTCAAAGAACACAGCAGCCAATGGGAGGGACTCAATGACCAGAGCTGGAATCACTTAAGCAACAAAATAAATAAAGTACTATTCGATTATAACCCCAACTATAAAATCAACATCCAAGAGTCCATACCGATACAAATAAATAAATAAGGAGACAAATCTCTGGTGCAAATGGGCATTACTTTTCACTCCTTGCATGGGCAGTGCATAGTGATTTCCTTCTGAAGAGGATAGTCTGGAAGGGGAAGGATACCTTTACAGTGGAGAAACCTGACATATACTACCTTGGCCAGGTGATCAAGGTCAACATCAACAGCTGTAAGTCATATCAATACCATGTACCCTTGAGGTGGTGGGATGTGATAAAAATGGAAATTTATCCCTGTGTTCTTGCCCCCTAAACTCATAGCCCCACTCTCACCATGAGATAAATATCAGACAATTCCCAAATGAGGGATGTTCTACAAAATACATGACCAATGGTCCTCCAAATTGTCAAGGTCACTGAAAACTAGGGAGCTCTTAGAAAATGTCACAACCAAAAGGCACCTAAGAAGACATGGTGACCAAATGCAACATCATGTCCTGGATAGAATCCTAGAACAGAAACAGGAGAAACTGAGGAAATCAGGATAAAGTATGGACTTCACTTAGTAATAATGTATCACTCTTGGTTAATTAATTGTGACAAATGTACCATACTCATGTAAGATGTTAATAATAGAGCCAACAGAGTGTGCAGTGTATGGGAGCTCTCTGGACTCGCTTCACAATAATTCTGTAAATCGAAAACTGTTCTAAAATAAAAAGTTTATTAAAAACACAAAGCAGATGGCATCCGATGAAGTGTGCCTCAGGGCTCTACATGTCCCCGGAGATACTCTGACCAGCCCCTCCGCAACAATTGTCAGGAAGGATTCCAAGGATCTGAGATGAATTCAAAGAAGACCCTGTCTTTCTCCTCCCACTACCTCCTTAGAGTCACCTAAAACAACCCCCTCTTTTCATTCAGATTCTATTTTGCAGAGAAATGGGAGAAAAAGAGCATTCTGAAAATCAATTAATTATTAAAGCTAAAGAAAAAGCCTAAGACACTGGACTTTGATTACTGGGTTGGACCCACCCAATGGGGTAGAAAGTGGGGACAATCAGAACAGTCTTGGGGAAATAAAGAAGCTCCATTTATGTTGCACAGTTGAATGTATTGTGAGTAAAGGTGCAACTTCTTTATCCTTGGGTCACGTTCAGAATTCTTAGTCCGTGTGCGGCATGCATCTGCCCCCACAAGCTGATGACAACTCCCTAGAAGAGAAATGGCACAAGGTCTTCCGTGGCTGCTACCAGGATGCCAAGATACAAATGATATGCAGAGACCCCATGGAAGCAAGCCCACAGAAGAAAGGGAGGATGTGGGGAGGCAGATTCTCCTCACTTGGTAGAGTTTCTTGTCATGCATAATGGTCTACCACTCAATTTCTCTCCTCTGGATGGGCAGACCATACTATGGCAAGCTGGAATGAAGAAACCCATACCTGCTTGTGAGCCATCCTTCAGGGACCCTCAACCAGAGATCCCAACTATGTTGGGGTTACTCTCCTCAAGTGGAAGAAACAGAGACATAGCACTGAGCATTCCTCGTGCATTCTATAATGCCCTCAGACGTGATGACATTAGTTTGTCCTCCTCATTTTTCCATGTTCAGATGGGAAATTAGACCACCTACTGTTCTCTGCCTTGGGAGATGGGGGAACAAGGAGGTGATGAGGATCGGGGAGCATTACTATTACATAGTACATATTGTAATACGTAATGTAATTGTAATATGTGATATATTACATATTAATGCAGCTAATTTTAAACAAAAGGCTAGGCGGGTCCAAACTAACTGATGTTGTGGGGTGTTACAGATACTTGAAAAAGCAAGTGTGCAAGACCAGACTAGGGTAGCAGAGCCTGCAAGAGAGGAACCATGCCTTGCTAGGGAACACCAGATAAGGAAATACAGCCAGTGGCAGGCAACCCACTCCCTTGCTCGTGATCGGGAATCTTTGTTCCAAGTATAGAAGGAGTGAAATGAGGAAACCCACAAGCTCTCTCTGGAGCCCAGTGGTTTCCATCCTTCTTGCCCACTTTCTGATTCTGAATCAGTAGATTAATTTGAATTTCTAGCAAGATTCCGAATGGCATTGCCTGCTGGACCAAGGACCACGCTTTGTGTTGTATTAGTGTGGAAATCAATCAAACAATCAATCAATTAGTCGGTGAGCAGAGTCTAGGCAGACATTCTTGGCCATCTCCTTTCCCAGCTCACCATATGTGCTTCCTCTCTGCCTGTCAGAAGCATCCACATTACCTGAAGATGTCAGATGGTTTGAGAAAGAATGAAAAGAACCAATAGTTATAGCCTGTAAGGGGTTCATGAACAAAAAATTCTCCCATCCTGTCCAGTGCAAGTCACTCATCAAGACTCTGTCCCCAGGATCTGCCTTCCTGAGTTCAGAGATAAACTTTGACTTAAACTGGTGAATTTTTTAAACAGGGGGAGGGGTAGGATCAGACAGGACTGAAATGAACTCATTGGTTGAAAATCTGATGAATTATTGAACAGTACCTCTGAAACTAATAATGTACTATATGTTAGCTAATTGAATTTTAAAGAAGAAGAAGAAAGAAAGAAAATCCGGGTCCCACTGAACAGAGGTAAGAGCTAGCTCCCTTCTCTTACCTAGTTAGGAGGTTAATTAGCAAGCAAGCCCTAACAGTGCTGTTCTCATGGTGTCTGAAGTATAAATTGGCATTCATAACACCCATCGAAGGAGTGAACCATAATCTCATCTATTACGCATTTCTTCGAACGTACTTGCTTATCTCCAAATCTTGTGATATCATTTATTGAACACTTACTAGGTACCACGTACAAATGACAAGGCTCTACACTCAAAGACTCACAATTTAATGGGGAAGAAGACAAAAACATGGCCTGTGGTGGTACAGTTTGATGTGTGCTGCTATAAGAGGCATTTACAGAGAGGGATCTCAACCCAGGTTGAGAGTTTTGCCAAAGGCTTTCTGCAGGCACTGACATCTGAACCGAGATCTGCAGGACAAGAAAGAGTTGCTCTATGTTATGGACTGAACTGTGTTCCCCCAGATTCATACGTGGAAGCCCTAACCTCCAGTGTGAGGTGGGACCTCTGGGAGGTTATTAGGGTTAGATGAAGTCATGATGGTGGGGCTTTGAGATGTTGGGATTAGTGGCTTTGTATAAAAGAGGAAGAGAGAGAGATAACTCGTGTCAGGATCTGTGAGAAATAAATTCTTATCATTTCAGTCCCCAGTCTATGGTATTTTGTGACAGCAGCCCAGGCAGATTCCCAGGGGGATGGGAGAGCTAACCTTGTCTGGGGAGTACCGGCCCTTCCGGATTCCTGAATCCCAGGGCTCCCGTTGCTGGTACTACAAAGGAGGTGACTACGACAATGACAATTAGAAGTTCAAAGCAAGATACCCAAGAGCTAGAATGCACACTACCAACGATGACCAGTATACACATTCAAGGAAGGACAGGGCCGGTGAACGTGGAGCAGGGGGCAGGGGGCCTGACGATTTCTTGGAGGGGGTGTGGCAGCAGAGGGGAAGAGCACTGGCCCAGGGCCAAGAGCAGAATCCAATACATTCTCCCTTAGCATTCCATTGTAATCCTAAACTGGCTTTCCACAGGAAATATACACATTTGGGGACGTGTATTTGCTTGAGGCAGATTGGAGAGGCCATGGCTTTGGTAAATGTGCGTGGAGCTCATTCAAACTGGATGGAACAAAGTACATTTTGGCCAAAGGATTCTCAGAAGCCTTTGCCTGACTGGTTACACAGAGGCAGTGCTGCTGACTCCCTCCCGCGTGCTGGGCTGTACATCTATGGCAACCTTTTAGGGCACTTACCCAGCGAAAAAACAAAATTATGCATTGAAGTGGAGGCGTGATGTGCAGGGGAGAGACAACAGCGTCTCTATTAAACCACTTAGCACCACCATCCTTAGCCACTTGGGGCCGGAAAAGATGGTGTGTTTGAAGGGTGGTGTTTTAAAAAAAAGTGTTCCGAGCACGTACAGAAATAGTGTTTTTTTTTTTTTTCCTAACAATTAAGAAACACTTTCAGATACTTTGCTGCGGTGGGATATTTCAGAAACATTTGTGTCTTTAAATGCCAGATTCCTCAGACTGGTTATTGCAGAAGTATGGGTGGGGGGAGCTTCTATTTGAAGACATTTTTTCAGAATGCACGCAAGCAGTAGTGGTTGGCATGGGGAATTTTTCATTCTTTTTCGACCTCTTAAAGGGATGTACCTTGGGACCCTCAAGGAGCTTAATGACTGGCCCCCTACTGACCTCTATATTCTCTTCTTTTGTAACTCTTCAGTTGAACTCTTACACGAAACAGGGCCCCAATGTCAATAATTAACCAAATATTTCATGCTGTTGGGTGCCTCTGTTTCTGCCCTGTTCCCTCTGCCTAGAATGAATTTTTACTGCTGCTTGCCGGGTGAACCCCTTCCCACATCCTCTGAAATAAACATGAGGTATGACTTCCTCTAGACTTGGTGAGATAAAAAAAAAAAAAAAAAAAAAAAAAAAGACTCATTTTCTCTCTTTTGTGGCAACACCTTTGAGTTTGGTCCTTGCTCCTGGGCACTTGGAGAGTATAGACGAGTTTCTGCTCTTCTCCTCCTTACCTTATAGAAATGGAGAGTCCAAAACAGCATGAGAACATGACCCTTCATTGTTCACCCACCCCCAGGCACACATCTTCTCTGGCCCCGCCCCAGGCTTATTCCAAAGCTCCCTCATGCTTAAGGGGCTGTGTCCCTTATCTGGTAAGCATCAGTTCTGTGTGTTTTCTCTGGATGGATCCATTGGTACATGGAGGCACCTACACTATCTGCAAGTCACGGAGTGCTTTATGCAACCAGCTTAACAGCTGAATTTTTTCTTACTCTCAATCTTTACAGGCCTGGGCTTAGAGAAGCAGGGTGAACGAAAGCATCACCCCTATACTGGCCAACGAGCCAAGAATGAACATTGAACTCTAGGTATTCCGATGAGCACTTAATAGCATCCAGCCCAATGTGCGGTAGGAGCCCAGAGGATGGAGTTGCCAGTCTTGCCCGGGGAACAGAGGGCTTCACAGAGGAGGTGCCCAGTACAATCATTGCATCCATTGCCAGCGTAGCCCAGACAGCCGTGCAACATTTGTATGTTATTTTGGCTGGACGTGGACAAACATATTTTTTAATGTTTAAAGACAATAAATAGTACAGGTACACTGTGAATCTGGCAAAAATTCAAAGAACCTAAATCTATTACATGTCATTCTATTTGCCTAATTGATGAACATCATTCTGCTTTCAAATGTTAATTCATTTGAGCTTTATAACAACTCTATGAAGTTGGTACTATGCTATTTTTGGGTCCAGAGGACAGAGGATACTAAAGCATGGAAAGGTTGGTTAATTTACTCGAGGTCATAGAACTAGCAAGGCAGGGGGGATGTGAACCCACACAGCATGGGGCTGGAGCCCACGCACTCAGCTACTATCATGGACTGCCTCCTACACAGATAGGGTGACAAACCATGAACTCAAAGAGGCTGGGGCCATCTCTCTCTTTTTTTTTTTCTTCCACTGTCTATCTGCTCCTGAGCTTACAGCTTGGCACCTAATAGGAGCTAAATAGTAAACACTTTTGAAGAAATGGATCATGGAAACAATAAAAAGAACATTTCTTTGGTTGCATTCATCACACCCTTCTATAGATCTGCTTACCTATTTGTCTTCCTGGCAGACCTTGAGATTCTTAAAGACAAGAGGGGGAATCTTCTTCATCTCAGAATCTTCTCAGGTCCAGGACACAGTGAGCTCATTCACTCAAGAGATACATATTTAGTGCTTTGAAACTAGATTATCACACAGTAGACGGTCCATAAACAGTGTTGTAATGATGTTGTAAAAATATGAGGGGCGGATTCTTTTTTAATCAAAGATGATTACCCATCTGTCATAGGTCTGTACTTGGGTCGTCCTCACAACAGAGGTAATTCCTTCTAAGAAAGCCAGATTTTCACAACAGAGCAGTTGACAGAGCGGCCATGTTACGCATGTTACAAAGAAATACAGTATCATATCGATTCCCCTGAAACGAACTTCAAAGTCATCCTTTTTTTTGCAACTTTAACTTACACTCACTTTTTCAAGGACAGCCCTGTGCTTTAACGTGAGTGTGCCTGTAAATCAATCACGTCACTTTACACACACGTATCTCACAGGGATACCCACAAGAAAGGACGCAGAGCATCCTTGCCAGACATTTCATAGTTCTTCTGACAAAATTATGTGATGGTTACCCTTTCCATTATCATTAATGACATTATCCAATGGAGTATGGTATGGAGTGTGAAGAAATGAACTTTAAAATTGGACCCACATGGGTTCAAATTCTAGTCTGCTCTATCTAGTTTTTTCCCCTTTTATTTTTTTTTTAAAGATTTTATTTATTTATTTGACACAGAGAGAGAGATCACAAGTAGGCAGAGAGGCAGGCAGAGAGAGAGGGAGAAGCAGGCTCCCCGCTGAGCAGAGAGCCCGATGCGGGACTCGATCCCAGGACCCTGGGATCATGACCTGAGCTGAAGGCAGAGGCTTTAACCCACTGAGCCACCCAGGTGCCCCCTTTTTCCCCTTTTAACATGTGACTTCACCTTCTTTTCCTTCCCTGCAGAAAAAAAAAAAATGGAAATAATAATGTCCATGCACTTGGGACCTTGTGAGGTAACGCATGTCAGATGCCAGACACATAATAGCTCTGATATAAAAATTATTTTCTTTACCTTTCCCTCATGACCCTTGGTATCCATAAAAAGTTGTCATCGCCATACTACTAATAGGAAATGCTTAAGCGAGAAAAGATATGCCTTGCCAATGTCTTGACCCTCTGGGTCAAGGAGTCTGGCCATGCAGGATATTAAGAAGGAATAGCAATTCAAATAGAATAATAGGAGGGACTGGCCCCACAAATCCTGGGTTTTCTTGGGGGCATTTTAGTGAGTTCTTTGAAAACTCCACAAAAGGAATTCCCATTACACTGTTCCCAGGGGGTGAGTGATGCAAGCTCCAGGAAACTGTGCATAAAATATGCATATATGCACATACTCAGTATATTATAGTTTTTAAGAATGTGCACCCTAGAGTCAGACTACTTTAATTAAAACTGAGGTTTCAACATGTATCAGCTATGTGTCCTTAGGAGCTGTATTCAACTCCCTCATGCCTTGACTTTGTCATTTGCAAAAGGAAGATAAGCATTATACCTATCTTGTAGAGTTGTCTGGAGAACTGAATGAAATAATGCATGGAACATTGGAAGCACTTGGAACAGTGCCTACCATGTTGGAAGCACCCCAGAAGTTGTCCACATACAAGTATCAATAGGGTTATCTTGGTGATGGGATGATGGTCAATTCTCACTGCTTCGTATTATTATGCATTTTCTGAATCTTTCACAGGATCAGTCATTTACCCTCTCACACATAGCCAGACCTTAATGCAGTTTCAATGGGAGAGACATATTTTCCCCTAGTGAGCAGCCTTCCAATCAAAGGGTGGGAGAGAACTGGAGACTTTCACAGAGCCAACAGGTGGAGTCCAGAAAAAACCAACAATGGAACATGGGAAGTGTAGTCTAGAGCAATTCTTAGGGGAAAGTAGCTGTAAGAGCTTTTTCAATAGATGGCCTGAAAGTGCAGGCCAATGGGGTGAAAAAATCTTTAGCGTAGGGTCCAGACTCAATCACAGGCTGGCAGGTTGAAATCAACAGAAGTGGTGGGAACGCCAGAGAAGCAGACAGAACCTACCTCATCCAAAGAGGACCACCACCACTGGCTCTCGCCTGTTATAAGCCATGCTGCATTTCCACATCTTGCGACTTTTGAAGAGAGCTCAAAAATCTGAAATTTTATGTAAAATACCCCAAATTTTAAATGTTGGAAACCACTTTCAATTTTTAAAAATATTGAAAGCTAAACAAAGATGTCGTGAAGCCGTGGGTTTGCAACCAGTGTGTTAAAGCCTCATCTCCATCCTAAAAAATTCAATAGAGGAAGTGGAGAAAGTTCATATGAAACCCAATAAGGCACGCGAGAGATGCCCAGTGGATGGCGAAACAGAAGGAGCAGAAGGGTCTGGGTTCTCGATGATGTTTTTCAGACAACAAAGCAAATCTGGCGCTACCTGTCTCCTGACTTGTTAAAGAAAAACAAAACAATAAATGTTTAATGATTTCATCCACAATCAGCCAGGTTTTCTTTTACTTGCGGCCAAATGCACCCTTATGTACACACAAAGCGGAAGATGAATCTGGAGAACAATCTGGAGAGAAAGGTGGAGATGTAGAAGAGGAATCCCTCAAAGAAATCTAACTGCTCATTCTATCATTTTACAAATATTTACTGTGGGAAGATCTCATGCCAAGCACTGGGCCAAACACCAAGGCTTTCGGAGGTAAGTCAGATTCAACCTCTAGGAGCTCACACGTGGAGGCATTTTGCAACTCATCTTCATGGACCAAAAGGAAAAAGAGAACTAGCTGGAAAGGCAGGCCATGTAAATGGCCTGAAGGCAATTTCATTCTAGGTGGTGAAGAGATAAATCTATAGACAGGCCTGGGGCTGGCTGCCAAGGACACAGAGTCTAGGTACAAATGTCAAGAGTGGAGTGTTCAAACGTGGCCCCCATGCCTTATGTATAAGGCATTTTCATTTGGCTGCTACCTGGAAGGCCCTAGCCCTGGTCTCCTCGCCACTTTCTTGTACTGCCTACTCTGATAGTGTGATTTACTTCCCTCCCTTCTCAGATCCTCCCTGGGCCTGGGAACAAATAGACAAGCAGAGTATATGGCCCGGAGAGAAGCTAGGGAAACCAGGGTGATCTAGGAGAAGAAAACAGGCTGGGCACCAATCCCCTTTGTAGAGACGAGCAGGGAAGGGAGTTGTTACTGGCTCTGTCCTCCGTCTGTCTCTTCTCCCCGTGATCTCCCTGATTATGCTCTTCCCACATAGACACTGAGCCCTCTGCGAGGAAAGCTGAGACTGGTCCAACAGTCTCAGGAAGCCAAGGAAATAAAAAGGCAAGGGCCGCTGGTGTCCAAACGGAAAGAACTTCCTTACCTCCTGTTTCTAAGTCCTCATGCTCAGAAGTGGGAGGTGGACAGGTGGCACAAAGGACAAAATTGAGAATTGCTTCCAAAAAGAGCCCTATTCCCTTCTGCAAAGGCCCTTTCCAATTAACCCGAAGGAAGGGTGGTTTTTTTGGGGTTGGGTTGTTTTTTTTTTTTTTTTCCGCCTTTCTTCCTTGAACCAGGCTTTGCCTGATATGGTTGCGTTTGGGCAGCATTTCATAATTTAAACACAGAGAATACTGTTGTTAAGGTCCCCTAGAAAGTCCCAAGACATAAGTTTGCAGAACTGAAAGGGAATTTAAACACCATCCGGTCTTACGCTTCTTCGGCCCCATGCTAGACTTCAATCCACTCTGCCAAATCATGTATCCACTCTGCAAACATTTCTTGAACACCTACTCTGTGCCAGGCCCCAAGAATAGAACAGTGAACAAAATAGGCGAAGTTCATCACTCTCGTGGTGCTCACCCTTGAACACCACGTGCTTGTTCTACCTTCGTCTGAATATGTGACATCTGGGGCCAGAACAATGCTTCCTGGGACAAGTCTGATGTCTGCAAGGATCTTTCCTCCATCAAATCAAAATATGTGTCTCAGTCTCCTTCACATGTATTGAGTGTCTACACCGCTCCAGAGTATTCAACTTGAAACTTGCCTCTACTCATTGTTTTACACTCCTCATGATTACTCGGTAGGGAAAATATTTATTCCCATCTTACAGATGGGGAACGGAGTCCTAGAGAGACTCTAGGACTTGGCCAGGGCTGCTCTGTTGGCAATGGAAGAGCCAAAACTGGAATATAGACCCTCCCACTGAGATCAGATTCACTGGCCAAAGGCAACCCAGGACCTTCTTGCTGGGTCCTGTCTGGATAGAGGAGGGAACAACTTTCCTGTCTGAGATGGATGCATTCTTAGAATGAAAGGAGGTTGACCCCTGCTGACTGTGATCAATTCAAGAAAGTGGGCAAAGAACATTTCTCCCTTCATTATCCCTGTTTATATGCAGGAGCCTAGAGAGAGGAAAGTTTCCCCACTTTATTGCTGCTGGAAGCTTGTACTCAAGGACCCCGTGAATCCTACAGTGCCACACTTTGCCAGAAAGTCCTATAGTCCTTAGGAATGACTCTTAAGCTAGAATGCTGGAAGGTGGGAAAGAGAGCCAAAAGAAAGCACTCACCCCCTCCCCAAGACCAGCAAAGAATCACAAAGCTGGTTGCAAGGACTCTTGGCCAAAATGCTCAAGCTCATGGGCAAGGTCTAGAAGGGCCTTAGCATTGCTTCTCCTTTCATTCAAATAGCCTGTGCTGCAAGGCAGGGATGCACATCTCAGGGTGCTCTGGTCTAGCCCCCTCAGTTTACAGATAGGGAAATGGAGGCTCAGAAGAGGGCCTAAGGTAGCAACCACCAGTAGGCAGAAGACTAAAGACAAGGGGTCAGCAGTTTGGGAAGATGGTTTCAGCATGGTTTGGTCTGATGTCACATCGGTTGGGAATTCAGTAGATGGCCGGACTTTGCCCAGGGGAATAGCAGAATTTCTGTGGCTGTAGGGGGAAGGCATTGACCAGAGTGCTTGGAGTGACTCAGACCAAGCTGGGTGACTTCTTTTTTTTTTTTTTTTTTTGGAAGATTTTATTTATTTATTTGACAGAGAGAGAAAGAGAGCACAAGCAGGGGAGCGGCAGAGGGAGAAGGAGAAGCAGGCTCCCCACTGAACAAGCCTGATGCAGGGCTCGATCCGAGGAGCCTGGGATCATGACCTGAGCCTAAGGCAGATGCTTAACTGACGGAGCCATGCAGGTGTCCCCAAGCTGTGTGACCTTTAAAAAGTTACTGAACTACTCTGTTCAGCATCCTCACCTGCAAAATGTAGGTAGAATTTAGAGTAATATTAACTCTGTCATTGAGTTGGGCAGATTAACTGGGATGCTCCAAGAAAAGCCCTTAGCACACAGCCTGGTTCAACAAATAGGGGCTATGATTATAATCCCATCCATCCATTTTAAAACTTATTTCACTATTTGAGAGAAAACCAAGATTCACGCAGGACAGTGGAGGCCAGATTTGTACCTGGGCTCAGTCAGCTTCCAGAGCCTGTGTACTTAACCATTACCCCATGTCTAGGAGCATAAGGCAGCACAATTTCCCACGTAAAACACTGGCCACATGGACCCCACCCATTTCCTGTCCACACATCTGTCCTCCACTGACTGTGAACTTCCCGAGAGCAGGGAGCTACCCATTGGGTTCATTATTTATCCCTACCATCCCAGTACCTGTGGGTGCACAGTGTTGAGTAATGAGTTGAAGGCAAAAGAGCATCACAGATCATGACACTTGGGGGAAGAGAATGAAGCTGAGGGATGGTCGTTCACACCCACTCCTGCTCCCTCTTTCCTGATGACTTCTCTGTCTCTCTCCCTGTCCCTCCCTTCCATTCCTGGG
Source organism: Martes martes (assembly GCF_963455335.1). Taxonomy (NCBI): domain Eukaryota; kingdom Metazoa; phylum Chordata; class Mammalia; order Carnivora; family Mustelidae; genus Martes; species Martes martes. Next base: position 13,359,062 of record NC_137895.1, read on the forward strand.
AAGATCATAGAACCAGCGCCTCATGGAACTCATCTTTCCTCTTTAATCTTCTTGTGTTACTTCTACCTCTGGAGAATTCATTTTTGGCTAGGTGTCATACCTCTTCCATGCCCAGTCTACTGCTAACAAGCTCCTCATCACCCCTCAAAACCCAACTGAAATGCCACCTCTTCCATGGTGTCTTCTCAACTCCACTGGGGAATGTAAGTCGGTGCTCCCCATGCTCCTGTGGGTCTTTGTCGTAGTTCACAGCTCTGCTCTGGCACTTACCAGGAAGAAACCTCTGCCTGCCCCCAGTGCTCTGCCTGTCCTACTTGCCCTTGCGAAGTCCCCTAAGGGCAAAGCCTGAGTCTTCTTGTCTCTACCTGCAGCCTCGAGCCCAGAGGCTGGCATCTAGCAGGTGACAGGACATTGATTAATTAAATGAATGAATGAAGACCAGAATGTGCCCAGTTCTTTGATAGAAGATCTGTTATTCTGAAGTAAGCAGCATTCAGACATTTAGTGGCTACCCCTTACTTTGCCCCTTGAGTCTACCATGCACTGAGCACAGTTTGAGGCCTGGAGCTCAGGCCTGAAGGAGGGAAGAGAAGTAAGAGTCAAGTACACAAATAAAGAAACAAGAGATTTTAGATGGTGATGAGGGCCATGGAGGTAATAACCCAAGGGGTTAAAGAGAGGGTCACTGTGGTGATAAGGGGTCAGGGTGGCCTCTCTGAAGAGGTGAGATATGAGCTGGGAGCTGAATGAACACAGGAGCTGGTGGGAAAGACCAGTGGCCAAAACTATGCCAGGCAGAGTGAGCATCGAGCAGAGGGACTCTCCAGAAACGCAGGTTTGTCATGTTGGAGTTATAGCAAGGGGACATGGACACCTGGCAGGGTGGAGTGAAGGGAAGGTAGAGGAAATGAGCCTAGAGACTCCGCAAGGGTCAGATTTTTAGGGCCTCACTGGCATGGTAGGGAGTTTGAATAGTTTGACCCAGAATAGTGACTGATCTGCCTTGTGTCTTTGAGAGATCACCACAACCAAGGAAAGAAAATGAGTTTTTGAAGTCATAGCAGAAGTAGACATCAGAAACCCAGTTAAAAGGCCATTCCATTAGTCCAAGTGTGAGTTGATGGCAGCTGGTCCAGGACATGCTGCTGGTGATGGAGAGGAGGTGAGAGTCAGGAGCTATATCAGAGGTAGGTCCTAAAGAACCTGCTGGTGCACTCAGAGCAGAGGGTGGGAGAAAGATGGGAGCCAAGGGTGGTGGTGGTTTGTGCAGATGTATTTCTACATGAGAGCGTTCTATGACTCCAATGCTTACAGAAAGGACCCCTCCATATTTGTACCTCTATGTCCAGGGAAGGTGCTCCAGAATGAAATCTGCCAGCACACCCAGCTCCGTCCTCCCATTCCCGAGCCCCCTACGCTTGCCTCCTGCATCTTTTCCTCTTCAAAAACACTGCCTGAGCCTACGAGTCCTTGCTATTGGTTTCTCTAGCAAAATGTTATTTGGGAAAAGCTGGTTTCCTTTTTTTAAAGCATCATTTGTACATAGGAAAGTGCGACATGGGGGATGATGGCTTCCACGGAAAGCTATCCCATCTTGGGCACGGTAAGACACTGCATGAGCCAGCAGTGCTGGGGGAGGATTGGGGAATGTAACATTTTAATAAAGTGCTGATTTCGGATGGGATTTCATGTCTAGGAGGGAAGTGGCTTGAGCCAATGGCATGCCTCTTTTCCTCGTGTTTGCCAAAGCCCTTTGAGAAGGTTGAGAGCCTCATTACTATAAGAACCTATTGTAGACCGCACACCATTGAATCCTTGGCCAGCCTGTGAAATTGATTCCTCGCACTTTCATGGTTTAAGTAACAGATGGAGGCTGATGGCAGCTGGTTGACCAAAATCTGAAGATGGAAAACATACTGCATCTCCTGAGCACCCGTTCTTTCCATACCCCACCCCCTTGGTCTGCATTTGGCAGCCGAAGCCCCTCCCCAGGGGGCTCTCAGTGTATACCCAGCATCTATTTATTTTTCTCATTCAAGCCAAATGTATTTATTGAATGCCCCCAAATGCCCTGAGGTCACAGCCAGAAGCAAGAGGCAAGGTCCCTACTCTCATGGGAAGCACACTCGAGTAGGGAAGGAGAATAAATGACAGATAAGATAATTTCACAGAGTAGTATATTAAGGAAAATATGACTGATGACAATGGAGGGACTCTAGGACAAGGTCTGCAAATATTTTCTATAAAGAGCCAGGGAGTAAATATTTTTGGCTTTGTGGGCCATATGGCCTTGGTCACAGCTATGCAACTCACCTGTTGTAGGACGAAAGCAGTGCAGATGAAATGTAAAGCAAGGAGGAATAAAACTGCATCCACAGAAACAGGTGGCAGGCCTGTGGACTGTGGTGTGCCAACCCCTGCTCTAAGGGAATGTGGGAGGAATATTTAAAAAGGTGCACTGAAATAGGGTGATATTTAAGCTGAAGTCTGAATGGTGAGAAGGAACTTGCCACATAAAGAAGAAAAGGGAAGGTGTTCCAGACAAGGGAACAGTACGTGCAAAGCCCTGAGTCATAACGATTTCAGAAACAGTAATGCCCACCCATGTGGTAGAGCAAAAGGAAGAGGAAGGCCATGGGTAGGCAGGGATTGGGCTACAATGGTCCATAGTCCAAGATGAGGCCTTGCACATAGTAGGTGTTCAATTAACGAATTATGGCTCTATCAAAGGAAATTTAAGGAGCTCCTGGTTATTACCCAAATAATTTAGACAAAGTTCCACAGTCTTCATTCAACTCTGTGTGCACCAGTCCTAGACACAAGAATCTTTGCTCCTGTAGTCAAATTCCCACTTAGAACCTCACTTCCATCATTTATTTTTCAGCCTTGTCTCCTATTAAGGAGCCCACCTATGCCCAGACCCTGCCTCCCTAACCTAGCTTGAGCTCCCAGAACTTCCAAAGCCGGGGACTGACTTAAACCTAAGGGATTCTTGCCTCTGCTCCCCTAGAAGAGAGGGTCCTATTTTGTGTTAGCCGCTGACAAGTGAAAACTCATTACAGCAGTCACTAGACTAGGTACATTAACAAATATTCTAATTCTTCTCCTTCCAGGTACTTCCCCATCCCCTTAAAGTAATATGATCAGTGACATGCTTTAGCAACGAACTGTAAACAGATAAGGTGTGAGTAAATTCCAGGTAGAAGCTTTAAGAGCCAAAGTATAAATTGCCACATCTCACTCTGTCCAGCACCACAAATGTGCAGCATTTGTCAAGAGGGAGCCCCCTTCTATCCACGTTGGACATACAGTATTGACAGAAATAAATTAGTGTTGTGTTGAGGCACTATGATGCCATGGTTATGGCAGTAACACAACTTACTCCATCCTGACTAATACAGAGATAAGACCCCAACAGGAAGGGATGGCCATAACAAAGATCTAAAATATGTTACATTGATACAGAAGTTGGGCCATGGGTGACTCAAGATGTCTAAATTTAAGTCAAGAGAGCAAGCCAGAGGAACATGGAAACACAGCACTTCCAAGAAATCCAACTACTAAAGAGTTGTAGATATGACTGTTGGCTCACAGGAACCCCTACATGTTAATTCTGGCCTCTAGAAGCTCACATGCTGTGGACAGCTCAGCCATGTACATAAGGAAGTACAATGCCTTGTGTAACAAGTTGCCATGATGGAGTTGTCATAGGAACAAAGACATGGGAATAAGAGAAAGTAAAGCGGCATCGATAGTACATTTAATTATACAGTAATCGTAAGATTAATTGGCAGGTTATGTTTGGTGGATCATGTAGTCTCTACAAAGGTAGGGATTTGTCTGTCTGACTCTCTCCTATATCCCTGGAAACATATCAATTACTGGTGAGTAGATGTTCCATAGATTTTTGTTGAATGAATAAATTTTGAATCTCAGAAATACGGTGGTAAAAGAGTATTTCAGGCAGAGGCAAGAGCATATGCCAAGGCATGAAGTTTAACTTTATAATCTAAGAAGTTTCACTTACCTGGATAATATGATATGCCCAGGATGAGAAGGAGGCTGAGGGAGACATGGGAGAAGGAGTCAGGATGATCGTGGAGAAGCAACCTGGGACTCGGATTTGCAGACCCTGAGACCAGGCTACTCAAGGTTAAATACCTGTAGGGATAAGGAAGAAAATGTGAGCATGTGAAGCCATAGGTTGTTAAGATCTATGTGCTGGTAGAAATCTGGCCAACCTCATGAACAGTTGGGTGCATGTTCCTGCTAAAGGCTTTCAATTTGAGATGTTGACAAATATTGTGATGACCAAACACAACATGTCTATAGGCCACAGGCCAGTTGTAAGTCACCAATTTTCAAATCCTGCTAAGAGAGACCATCAGAAGACAACTGGGGCTTCAAGAAAAAGGGTGTAAGTCCCCAATCCTTGTCCATAATTTTAACATTCTTGAAGCTGACAACTGAAGGCTTTTCATGAGTTTGGCCCAAAACAATGTGGCAGCAAACACTGCCTGAACTTACATGAGGTTGTTCATAGTCTTCATTTTTCCCTCTTCATGTGACTATTCATACATTTCACTCTGTGTGTGTGGTCATGGCGTACACGGCTAGACCTATATAATGTGCTGTATCTTGTTTTTCTTAAACCCAAAAGATTCTGAATTTTGGGAAGACTCAAAGCTTTGAATCAAGATTTATGGACCTCTAACATGATCAGCTTCATGCTGTTTTTGTAGAAAGCTCTGGCAGCTCTAGCCATGGTAAACTGAGGGAAGGAGTCAAGAGAGCTGCTTAAGGAGCTGTGGGCAAACCACTGGTGAAAACTATTGAGAGCTGCTCCAAGATAGATATGCTGGAAATGGAGAGACTTGGGGGATATTTCCCAGTCGGAGCAACACAAATCGGTGCCTGATTGGAGGTGGGAGGTAAGAGAGGAAGGAATCCAGGATGAGTCTCATGCTTCCAGCTTTTAAGAGTGGACAGATGGTGAGCCATCCACCACAAGAGTAAATCCAGAATGATTAGAGTTGAGGGAATTAAAATTGTAAATGCCAGTTTGGACTTGGACATGTGAAGTTCTTCTGTACCTTGTGGTTGGAGATGGAAATGTGGATTTTGAGCCCAGGCGAGAAGCTAGTGACAGAGTACAAATTTGGGAAGTATCATGGTTTAAATAGTGTCCCACGAAAAGATATGTCCAAGTTCTAACCCCCTGTAGCTGTGAGTGTGAATTTCCTTGTGGATATAATTAATTTAACAATCTTAAAATGAGATCATCCTGAACTAAGAGCCCTAAATCCAATGACTGTTTTCCAAATAAGAGAAGGGAGAGGGAGATTTGAAACCCAGAGAGAACACAGCGGAAAGGAGAAATTAGAGTGATTGCCAAGGATGCCAGAGCCACTCGAGGCTAGGGAGAGGCAAGGAATAGATTCTCCCTTAGAGCCTCCACAAGGAACCAACTCTCCTGACACCTTGGTTTTGGATTTCTGGCCCCAAGACTGAGAGAATAAATTTCTCTTATTTGAAGCCACTCAGTTTGTGGTAATTTGTTACCACAGCCCGAGGAGAAGAACACAGAAGACTTCAGCCCCAGGAGATGGTGAGGAAGGAGAGAGGTGGACCCAAGACCGAAGTCAAAGACACCAGTGTGGCGATGAAGACAGGATGGTGACTAAGGGCGACTGGGGAGCTAAGACGAGAACTGGGAAAGTGGAAGCTCAGAAGGGCACAAGCTTCAGTAAGGTGTGCTCCGCAGTGTCAAATTTTGCAGGGAAGACATATAGAGTGAAGGCTGAAAAGGGAATACCAAATTTAGCAATAAGGTCATTGGTGACTTTGAGTTGGAGGAGTTCCAGAAAACTAAGCAATATGTAATTTGTGAGAAATGTGAAGACAGTAGAGAATTCTTCCAAGAAGTTCGGCAGCTGTGAAGGGAAGGAGGGGGCCGTGTCGGTAGCTTGAAAGGGTTTCGATTCAAGAAAGAGGGTTTGCAGGCTGGGGAGCACAAATATGTCCCCCCGATGTCTGTGGGAAGGAGCAGTGAGCAAGGCTGGCGATCTAAGAGAGAGAAGGGGACAAGACAGGTCCATCTGACAGAGAGTTAAATGCAACATTTGGGGCATGGAGTCCAGGGGCTTCTTAGACAGCTATGGTGGGGAAACAGGTGCCCACTTAGAGACAGCTCCCAGCCTCCCTTGCAGCCTGATGAGAACATGTGATCAGTTCTCACCAAGGGAATGGAGCAGAAGTAGTATGCCTCCTCCAAGCCAAGGTGGGGGAGAAAGGGCTATGCCTTTTCTCCCTCTTCCCTCTCACCTCCAACTAGATGCATGAGGATGTCTCAGCCCTTAGGGGTGGCAGCAGCACAAAACTGAATGAATAGATCTGGGTTCCTGAATCACCACCTGGAGGAAAGCCTCCTATTAACAGGAAAATTCACAATGGACTGTCATATGAGTAAAAGAGAAAGATTGTCTTAAATCACGGAAATGTGGGAGTTGATTTGTTTCAGCGGCTAGGTGACTCTAATACAATCTGCTTATTGTACGTGTCCAGACCTTCCACCGCTGGCTTCCTGCCACCTGCCGGAGAACTCAGCTGTTACCAGACCAACCTACTAGGGTTCCCCTGCCTGGCAGTGGCTGGTCTTTGGTTTATTCAACATAAATGTTTAATTCCTACTATGTGTAGTGCACCAGGCAGGAGACAGGGATCCAGGCCAGAGATGTAATAAATCCCTGCCTTAGGGGAGCTTACATTTGAATGGGGCACACAGAAACTGAGCAGACTCGTAAGCCTGTAACATAATACCAGGTAAGAATATATGATGTGTTATTGAAAGAAAGAAAGAAAGAAAGAAAGGAAGGAAGGATAGAAAGTGATGGGTGGGCTGGGGTGCAGTTTTAAACGAGTTAGTCCAGGAAGGTCACTTTGAGGGTGAGATGTTGATGCAAATATTTGGGCAAAGCTGGAAGAGAGGCAAGCCAGACAGAGGGAACAATTCGTGCAGAAGCCCAGAGAAGAGAATGTGCTTAGCGTTTCCGCGGGTGGCAGGAAGACCAGCGTGAGGACTTTGGGTCCTGTTCTAAGAAATAGGGAGTGCAGACCCTGTCTCCCAGGCCAGCAGGACTTCTCCCACCATTTCCGAAGAGGCTACCTGCTCCTTCGCCACAGACCTGTCCAGCTTCCAGGACCTAGCGCCTGCCCCTCAGGTCCCCACTCTGTTAACTCACTCTGAGCTCCCCTGGGCACAGAGCCACGAGACTACAGGGTCCCTTGGCCAAGGAGAAGCAAGGTAGAGGAAGCGGCTTCTTCCATGAGAGGTGACTCCTTTGCAGAGAAAAGAAAGTTCATCAGCATACTAGGGGAGAAGCATCACCCACGAGGCAGTGAGCACTAAGTCTATATTTGAGCTGAAAAACATGCAGACAGGCGGGCGGGAGCCCAAACACAACTGTTTATGCCTTATGCGATCGCAAATGAGTAATTTTGCCTCCTGGAGTTTCAGGAAGCTCCTCCAGCTCGGAAACAGAGCCATCTCTCATACTAGAAGGCTGCGAAGCTGCGTGAGAGGGTTTGGGGCCCTCCACAGATGGAAACGCTTCGAACAGCCACCGTCCTTGCATTTGCAAATGACGCTTCTCTCATTCTGTCCATTGGTCCTGTCCACACAATAATCTAGTGGGGATGGGCCCATTTTAGTTTACAAATGAGGGCATTCTGGCACTTAGAGGTGATGTGTTATGTATGCCTAAGGTCACAAGGCCTTAGGTGGGGTTATTTTTGTAAACCACACTTTTTTTTTCTTTTCCTAAAAGTTTTATTTATTTATTTGACAGAGAGAGACACAGCGAGAGAGGGAACACAAGTAGGGGGTGGTGGGAGAGGGAGAAGCAGACTCTCCACTGAGCAGGGACCTGATGCAGGGCTAGATCCCAGGACCCTGGGATCATGATTTGAGCTGAAGGCAGACCCTTAACTACTGAGCCATCCAGGCACCCCCTTGTGAGCCACACTTAAAAGTCATCATTATCCCTCTGCTTGAAATCATCGTTGGGTACCTAAAATTCAAACTCCTTCTTAGATTCTAAGAGATCTTACACCAGGGATCAGTAAACTCTAGCCCACTGCGTGATTTTGTAAATAAAGTTTTATTGGGAGGAAGCCATGTTCATTCATTTGCACATTCGCTCATTCTCAGGTTTGCAAATTGCTGTGGCCGCTTCTGCACTACAATGGGAAAATTGAGTAGTTGCTTCAGAGACTGGCCCACAAAGCTGGAAATATTTACCATCTGGAACCTCTAATTTCAGGTTTATGGACCCTAGCTCTTCACCGTCTGTCAAGACCCACTTTTCCTCTGATCTCTCTGCTCTCTCTTCTACTCACCCTCTTCCAGGCATAGTGGTCTTAGCCTTGCTTTTCCTGCCCCAGGACCTTTGCACTTGCCATTCTCTCTGCAGTGCTTCATCCCAATTTTCATATGCTGGTTTCCTTTCCCATTTCAGGTCTTGGATCAAATGCTGACTCCTCAAGGAGACCTTCCATAACCTCCATATCTAATAGGGCCCCAGTCCTGTCTCCAATTCACTCCTCTGTTGTTTTTTATTTTTTGTTTTTTGGTGGTTGTTTGTTTTTTGGTGACAATATAACCTTCTAAGTCATCTTATTTTTTTAATGCACTTATTGTGAGAGTCTCTCACTAGAAAAATATCTCCATGGAAACAAGTACCCTGTTTGGGTCACAGTTAAATCTTTGATATACAGAATGGTGTCTGACACAGAGTGGATATTCTATAGTTAAGGGCTAAATGAATCAATGAATTAATGAGTAAATCATAACTATCCTTGGTGTACATCGGCATTTTTCAACCTTGGCACTAGTGATACTCAGGGCTGAATAATTCTTTGTGGCATGGAACTTCCAGGGGCCCCGTCGATTGTTGAGTTCCATCCCTGATCTCTACACACCATATGTCACCACCGCCACCAAAATCTGCGACAACTGAAAATGTCTCTGCACATTGCCAAATGTCCCCTGGGGTGCGAGGGGGAGCGATTCGCTCCCAGTTGAGAACCACTGAGATACATGGTTTAAAGCTGCCCTTAGAACTTAAAATAGAACAATAGGCTTTTACGCAAGACAACAGTCATCCCAATTCCCAGTTAATTGTAGTTGTACATACGAGTGACCTCTGGGTCGGGTCCTTGATAAGCTGATGAAATTGCTTCATGAAGGAAGTGTCAGCAATGTTTTAGAAATGAAAGTCCCAAGTCGGAAACCACTTTAATGTTCTCAGTAGGGAATGATTAATAAGCCAGGATGTATGGAGTTACAAGTTATTACCAGGTTCTGGACTCACATGAATGTAAAGAGATGTTGCTGGGTTCCAGGGAGACGGGGAGGTGGAGGGGGCATCGTGATCAGAGAGGTCAAGGGGCTCTTCTGGGGATTCGACCATTTACAGGGAATCAGAATTATTAATGTGAGTGTTTTATTAAGTCTTTTCCCATGACAAGAAGAAAAACGGATGAGAACAGAGATGGGAGCCAATACAGCGCCTGGCAAGGGCTGTGTGTGATCTCTCGGGTCCTCAGAGGATAGGAGGATCGGGAGAGTCCCTTTAGTGATGCTGTTTTCTAGGAGGAAAATGCTGAGTTCGGGGAACCCACTCTTGCTGCAAGAAGGCTGCTGCTGTCCTGCCTTGGATGTAGAGGCTGGGCAATGTAGTTTGCTCAGTTCCTGGGGCTGGAGTCTAGTTTAGTAGCTCTGGCCCCCATGGGGCATAGCTTAATGTACCACCCATCAGATAGAGCCCTGCTTCACCAGAAGGATGGTTTGTCTTCCAGCAGGTGATCCCTGGGGCACCATGGTATCAGGAAAGAGGAGAGCCAGGACAGGCTGCCCCGAACCACAAGGTGCATTTCGTGGTAAGAACGGGAATTGGAGGGGAGAAACAGGGCGGCGTAGCCAGCAGCCAGGAACCGTTCCTGTTGTGGTTGGTACATTTCTCTCAGCCTGACTTCCCATGGGTCCTTTTCCCCTTCTGACGGCCCCAGGGGACTAATCCTCATCCCATTCCCCCCCCTCACTGCTGCTGGGACTGCCTCCAGATCTCAGATTTGTCTCCCACCAAAGACTGGTTTCAAATTAAAGATGTAGTTCTGGCTCCCAAATCTCATTGTGGAAAGAAGCACACATTCTTTTCTTCCTAGAGTGTTGGGAGAGGGAAACAGACAGGGGTAAATGCAAACAGCATAAGAAGGGAAATGAATATCGTGGGATCTGTTGTTTTTATGTATCTGGGCTCCATTCCCCCTTCTGAGTAGAACACTCACATTTTGCGGGGGAGACCCACCATCCCCTAACTCTCAGTTCTTGGGATCTGAGTTATGGCTAGCATCAGCCACACCAGATTCAAGGGCAGGCACATGGCCCAGTCCTGTGCCAATCATGGTATGGTATCTTTCTGCTCACAGTAAAGGGTTTATAGGTGGACAAATGATCCAGGTCAACCCAGTCATCATTAACTCAAGGACTCATGCTGAAGAATTTAGGCAAGACGAATGTTCCTCCTGCCAGGATTGAGGACAGAACAGAATGAAAACTAGGAGCTCCAGGGAGTCTTTTTCCACTGCTGGTGGGGAGCCTGGCAGTTGAGCCAACAGTGAGGAGCTCCGTGAGATGTGGACAGCCTGACCGTGTCCCGATGATCGTTTGCTACAGCCGTACCTGAAACTGACCCTATTCGGAACTCATCAATTACATAAGACACAAATTATATAAAATACTCCTTTCAATTTTTTTCAAGTAGGTTTTAGTTATCTCTTGCAACAAAAATATTTAATATCTCTTGCAGCAAAAGAATCTTGTATTTTAATTCATAGAGTTCCCAAATTCTCATCAATTTCTCAAAGACATGTTCTTTGGTCGATATAAGTTTCCTTTATTCCCTATAATTTCTAAACTCTTTCTTAAACAGTGGGTGGGTACTTTCTCATACATAAGAGTACTCCATCCTTAACCCCAATGCTGAAAGCTGCTGAGCATTTACTGATCACCTAAAATGTTCAAGGTGCCATGCATGCTTGGCTCTTTATCTAGAGTTTATTATAATTTAACTCAGGTTATAAGAACATATGATAGACAGTCTTACCCTCAATAAAGATGAACAAACTGGGATTCGGAAAGCAAAGTAAGTGCTGAAAACCCCAAACAGCTAAGAAATGGCAGTGCGAGCATTCAAATCCAACACACGTTTCCAGGTCTATGAACCCTTCCCTGATTGTAGCCTGAAATTACAATTAAGAAGAACAACGGCTATGTCCTGCTTGACCATTGGGATTAACAATACAATTCACCCTTGGTGTACTCAGCGGAAGCCCAAGCGCTGGGCTGAGCACATTGCCTATAATATTTCTAACATCCACACGACACTGTAAGATACGGATTATATTCTTACCATCACCTCCATTTTAAGAATGAAGACACTGAGGCTCAGAAAACGTAAGACAACTTGTTCAAGGTTATACAGTTAGCTCAAGAAGAGATAGAATTCCAGACCACGAAGAGTCCAAGCCAGCGTGCTTTCCAGTAGCCAGATTTCCTCCCAAATCTCAAGTGAGAAATTAACATCTTAAGAGCTTTGCGTTTTCCCACCCCCATGTATCTCTGATCCATAAAAGAAAGCTCTTCTTAGGAAATTTCGTCATATGCCATCCACTTAAATACTTTATGCAGGAAAGGCTTGACTCCCCAGTTAAAATAAGATACTTGGAGGCTGCTCCATGACTTACACATCTACACACCAAGAAGCGTAACAGGTGCATCATAAGCACTTACTCCATCTAGACCTTTCCCGCAAGTGAGGTCCATGGAGATTTCCCAGGGAACGCTGCTAAAATTGCAGATGCCCAGATCTGAGGCCAGGCTGGCTGAATCAGAATATAAGGGATGAAGGGATAAAGAAAATGTGATATATTGAAATAGTCTACATAAAATATGTATTATGAGATCTTTTATAAATAACATAACAGAATATTATTTCGCCCTTTAAAAAAAAGAAAGAAGGAAATATTCCCATATGGACCAATAGGCATGAACCTTGAGGACATTATGCTAAATGGAATAAGCCAGTCATGGAGATATAAATATGACAGGCCTCCACCTATGTGAGGTGTCTGAAATAGTGAAACTCACAGAAGCAAAGAGTAGGACGTGGTTACCAGGGCAAGGAGGGAGAAGGTAATTGTCAAAGGGCATATAGGTTCAGTTATGCTAGATGAATAAATTCTAGAACCTGCTGTACAACATTGTGCCTGAAGTTAATAACAATGCACTGTACACTTAAAATCTGTCATTATAGCATGCACAACAATCACTGAAATAACCCTGTGTTAGTCTCCAAAACACCCACCAATACTTATGTTTTTAAAAAATCTGTTAAGAGGGTAAATCTTAACGTTAAGTGTTCTTACCACAAGAAAATAAAAATTCAAATTTAAAAAAAGGACACCTGGAGACAAAGCACAGGGGTCTGCATATTGACAGGCAACCAAGTGACAGTGCATCCAAGGGGTTACTCTACTAAAGAGAAGTCAACCTGAGGGACAGGTGTATACTTCATTCCTTTGCTTAACAAATTTCCTGAGTGTCTTTTGTACAAAATGTACCTTGTAGCCATTGAAAATAAACAGTCACCAAGGTCCCTTCCCTCAAGGAACCTAGCAGTGGGAAAAGATAGTATATAAGTAAATACGAAACCCTGTTTACTTACAATTATGCCGGTTTTGTTGGAACATGTAATGGGCTGACTTGACGTTGTCTGTGTGTGTGTGTGTGCACGTGTGTGTGTGTGTACACAGCGGGGAAGGATCATTGTGCACTTTGAGGATCAGGTGGCATTCTCACTGGGCTCTGAATGTTGGGCAGGAAATAACCAGATAAACAAGCAAAGTGTCTGAGACATAAGAAACAACATGTGCAAAGGTCTTGTGATGGAAAGGTGAAAAGGTGGTTCTAGAAGCCAAAGGAGGGGGTCTATAGTGTAGAAAGAGAGAGTAAGAGTGTTCATTATGAGACTGATGAAGCACATCCTGGGTGTGTGTGTGTGTGGGGGGGTATACACCACTATAAGATGTGCATTTTGGGATGTATTTTTTTTTAATTCCACTATAGTGAACATAAAGTGTTATATTAGTTTCAGGTGTAAAATCTAGTGATTCAACACTTCTATCAGATGTGCATTTTTAAAATATCAGCCCACTTGCTTGATTTAAAAAAAAAAAAAAAAACATTGGGAAGAGGACAAGAGTAGAAGCAGGAAACCCAGTGGGGAGACATTTGTTGTCCAAGCAGGAAACGAAGATGAAGGGGATGTGGACAGTGGACAGAGCAACAAGTATTTGGAAAGTAGCAACAACAATCTCAGGGATGGATTGGATACAATGGCACTGGAGAAGAGTTGCAAATGGTTAGATAGAAACCCAGGAGAGAACAAGGGTTCCGTCAGGGAACACAAGGAGCTCAGTTTTGGAAATGTCGGATATAAGTGTGTATCAGTCAAGGCTCAATGGCAGACAACAAAAACCACTCCAGGTGTTTTAAGCAGTAGTGGATTGAATTCCGGAATCAGATGTTCTCTGTGGTATCTCCTGCCGGGTGACAAACCATTCTAAACTTTGTGGTTTATGACAAGAGCCCTTTCTTTAGCTCACGATTCTCTGACAATTTTGGGTTGAGTGTAGCTGTGTGGTTCTTCCAGTCTTGGCTGGTCTCACTCTTGTCTATTGTCATTTGCAAATTAGCCAAGCAGCTCTGCATGTGGCCTCTGATTGGCTGTTGGTTGAACATGATGAGGACCACTGGACCACATATTTCTCATCACTGAGCAGTCTGGCTTGAGCTTTTCACATGGCTGCTGGGAGGAAATGTACACGAGGTCTCCTAAGGGGTAGGCTCAGAGTGGGTACAATGTCACTTTGCCTCATTCTGTTGGCAAAAGCAAATTACAATGCCAGCCCAAATTCTAGGAGTGGGGAAACGGATCCATGTCTTGCTGGAATGGGCTGTAAAATCTCACTGCAAAGAAGCATGGATATAGGGCAGTGTAAGAATATCTTGGCCATTTTGGCAAACAATCCACCACAAGTACTTATAAAATCACTGAAAGGACTGGAGGAACATGCTCCACGCTCGGCCTCCAAGAATGCGTCTGAGAACTTGCTCACCAGGGGAGCTTCCTTCTCTGCCACAATCAGGAAGGCCACTGCAGGACAACTGATTTCAAGAGTGGGCCACTGTCCTTGTGATACAACAATCAAGAATCCCCTCTTGATGCTACTGCAGAAGCAACTGGCTTTCCACATCCCAGAATGCAGTGAGCAGAGATGGAGACCTGCTGCAGAAGAATCCAACACCCCAGCACCTGCAGCAGGAAGAGGGTCTCCACCTTCCCCATCTCATCTGCTAACATATAACTGATGGAATTGTAATTTCCTCTAGAACCGCAGCTGCAATGGAGTCTGGGAAATATAATCGCTAACTTTCCAGCCTTAATAGTGAAAGAAGGCACTCTAGAAGGGGTTGGGATGGAGTCTGGGTGTCAGACCACGATGTGTAGCTCAAGGTGATGGTGAAGAAGCCAAGGAGAAATGATAAGGAAGCAACCAATCAGATGCAACTGCCACTCAGGTGGGGATGGCTGGGGAGTCTGGGCTGATCTGAGATTTGAATAAGAACTGAGCATGGTCCAGGAGTCACCGTGTGCCTAGGATTCATGCCAAGGCCAAACATCCTAACCATTTCTGGTGTGCAGTTAACAACCCAGCCCATCCCCACTGCCTCAGTGATTCTCGCTTTAGGACAAGAATGGTAGAACTATTCTTTAATTACCCTGACACCAGAGCCTAAGCCTGTTACTCCATAGCTCTGTGAATTTGACCACTTGCCTCCTACAGTCTTGGTGTTTTCCCCAGTGCAGCATGATGAGCCTGATTTGTCTACACAGATGAATCTCAAAAGCCTTTTTCAGCCACAGGATCTATAAGAGTTTCTTGCTCCCATGTACAGGTATGATTCATCATCCCCCTCCGGAGTCTCTTTGTCGAATGTACACTTCCCAGCAGGGGGAAGGACTGACTCCCTTGACATGTGGTGACAACAGCAAGGAAGGTGCCCTAGATTCCAGCCAGGCTGTCCTGTTCCCCACTCCTGCTGTGCCCCCAGTGCTGGGCTCCCTCCATGCTTCTTCACATTTCACCTTTCTGTCCATGCAAACCTTCCCCCATCCTGCTGTGGACCTGGTCTCAATCTTGGGCCAGTTACAAGACTGGATCCAACTGTCCTACAAGGGCAGCCTCATGGCCAGGATCTCAGTAAACCTCTGAATCCATCTGCTGCAGACTTGGTGGTTTTCAGGGACCAGCCAGATGGTTGGTAAGAATGTCTGGGGACCACAGAGCTTTGCCTGTGGGGTTATTCAATGGAACTAAAGGGTCAACTGAGAGAGGTAATCAAAGTGGAAGAGAAAAATCTAGAAACTCAGCAGTTCCATCTTTTTATTTAATCAAAGTGTATGAGAAAAAATTT
The DNA here is from genome assembly GCF_963455335.1 of Martes martes. Classification (NCBI taxonomy): domain Eukaryota; kingdom Metazoa; phylum Chordata; class Mammalia; order Carnivora; family Mustelidae; genus Martes; species Martes martes. The sequence goes on from NC_137895.1 coordinate 13,374,660, forward strand.
AACCAGCATAGTGTCATAGACATAAAAATGAAAAAAAGAACCCTCTCTGTATAGTCAAAGACCATCCAATTGCCCTTAGCAGCCTGGCTGGCATCTGATGTGTTAGTGTCCTTACTACTGGTCCCAAAGTGGTTCTTAAACCAGGTTGAGTGGCAGGTGCTGTGGCCCCCAAGGTCTGCAGGAATCAGCAATGTAGAATTGTACAGGCCACCTGAGGGGTGGGAATTCTAAGAGCAATGGGAAGGGATAGGAGGGGTTTGAGCATAGGGACGGCATGATTTAATTTAGAAGAGCACTCTGCTATTATGTAATGAGTAGGTAATGAGAGTAAGAGGAGAGGGAGGGGAATTGGTTAGGAACGCTATCACAGGGATCCACCCAGTAGGGGGTGATATGAGCGATAATGGGGCCTCTGCACAGATGGTGGCTGTGAAGATGGCTGAGTGGGGCTCAGCTCTGGTTGGGAGGGTTAGCCAACAGGAGTTGCCATTCCATGGGGGTAAGGGAAATAAAGAAACAGAAGCACTTCTAGTTGTTTGGCTGGAGCTGCTGGGTGGATTCTGATGACATTCCTTGAAATGGGGAGGTCTAGAAAGAAGACAGATCCGGAGAATCAATGTGTGAAAACTGCCGTTGTTATACTTGGAATGTCCCTAAGGGGCTGACCTGGATGAGAGGAAGAAATAATGGATGTGAGAATCTGGAACACAGCAAGGTCAGTCCAGAGATAATAATCTCACCATTATCACCAAATACGCAGTTTATACAGGCTTAGGCTGGATGAGATCAGGCAAAAAAAAAAAAAAAAAAAAAGTACACACGAGAACAGGACCCCGGACTGAGCCCAGGGATATTCCATGATTTTGAAACCGAAGGATATCAAGTCAGCAGAGGAGAATGACAAAACTAGCAAGATTGGAAGGACATTCGATCAGTGACATCATCTGCACAGAGAAAGGGAAGCACTTACTGAGGAAATGATGTTGGGTAAATAACTATGTGATAAGCAATAACCACATCAGGCAAAAGAACAATTCAGTTTAAACAGTAATTACAAGCTAAAATCACAGGTCATTGTTTGAATTAATTTTGAGGGCTTCCTCTTGAAAACCCCAATCTCCCAGCAAGGACTCAACTCCCCCATCTTTTGGATAACATCTGTAAAGTTCCCATTGGTTTAAAGAGAAAGAAAGAAAGAAAGATCTTAATATTTTTATATAGATCTCAATTTTTCATAGATCTTAATTTTTATGTAGATCTTAATATTTTTAAATAGATCTTTATATTTTAGTATTTTTCGCTGTTTTTTTTAAATTTAATTTTATTTTTTCAGTGTTCCAAGAATCATTGCTTATGCACCATACCCAGTGATCCATGCAATATGTGCCCTCCATAATACTCACCACCAGGCTCACCCACTCCCATCCCCTCCCTTCCAAAATCCTGTTTGTTTCTCAGAGTCCACAGTCTCTCATGGTTCGTTTCCCCCTCCAATTTCCCTCAATTCACTTTTCCTTTCCTTCTCCTAATGTCCTCCATGAAAGGTCTTAATATTTAACTGAAGTTATAATTGCTTCCCAATGCTTTTAACTGTGGCTCATCAGTTGTAGTTTCAAAGTGAAATGAGCGGCTTGTGCATCAGAGGTAGAAGAGGACAAGAAGGGATTCAATGTGTGTTGTTCGAGATGCACAGTCTTAACTGGGGCCTCTTGGGGAGCCAGGGATAGAACTAAGAGGTCAATGAGGTCGAATGGCCAAAAAAAAAAAAAGAAAAAAAATCATCTTTAATTTCAGTACCTTTGACTCTGTGACCAAGAGAATCACAATTTTTCTGTATCATATTACAGTTGTCACAGGGATCTTGAAATACGGTTATCCTCATCTACTACTTCAAAGGAGACCTGCCTCTAGATCCTATTCTTTCATGTGCTAACAAAGAAGTACACACATGATTATATCACAATTCTTGTTGCTTTTGTCTTATCAATGTTTTGACAACTGAATTTCAATGTCACTGATTTATCCTCACCAACTACTTCAAAGGAGACCTGGCTCTAGATCCTATGATTCCTTGTGTTAATAAAGAAGTACATACATTACTATATCACAACTCTTGTTGCTTTTGTTTTATCAATGGTTCGATAAACTGAATTTCAGTATAACCCTTGGATGCTCCTTTGTGTTTTATTTGATGCATTAAAAAACATGACAATGAGAAGGGGCTCCCAGGCTTCCCCAGACTGCTGAAGGAACCCCTGATGTAAAGATGAAGAGACTGTGTCTAGAACAAAGTCTGGTGGGGGGTGGAGGGGTGTGGGGCGGGACCCCTTTAGGAAAAATGGAGAAAATGCTTGACTCCAGAAGCAACTCTGATCTGAAGAGAAGGTACTCAAGAACTGAGATACCACATGAGAAGAAAAGAGTGAAGAAGAGATTGCTTCTCGAAAAATCTAGAAAATATGGGGTAGGAGAACTCAGAATACTCTTAGCTCTTAGTACTTGGGAGCAGCAAAGAAGGAAGCAACCACTTTTGAAACAGTCTGAGTCAGAGAAGCCCAAAGCAGCAACTCCATAGTAAAAATTAAGAAAACACAACAGCGAGGTTGTAGATTATTACATTAATGGTTTCCGATATAGCGATGCCAGATACAGCAAACAAAAACACTGGAAGACGAGTTAAATTTGAATTTCAGATAAATTTCAAAAAAAAAAACAAAACTTTTTTCAGCGTAAATACACCCCCAGTATTGCATAGAACATACTAATACCAAAAAAACTATTTTTTACTTACCTGAAATTCACCAAGGGTTGTCCTGTGTTCTATCTTGCGGCCCCACCTGTCAATCAATCATGCCTCCCATTAGCCACACTTAAGTGTGGTCCCTCCCCTATCGATGCTGGCCATGTGACTTGCTTTAGCCAATGAGATGTCAGCAAATGTAACACACACAGAGACTTGACAGATGCTTGAGCAGAGCCCGCCAAGCCTCCTGAATGCTACGCCACCATGTGCAGAAGCTTGGTTTAGCCTCCTTGAAGATGCAAGACGCCCTGTAGAGAGAAGTCCAGCTGGCCCAGCTAGCTGAGCCCCAGCTGACCCTCCAGCTGAAAGCAACCACAGGACGCACCCAGATGAGCCCAGCAGAACCATACAGACCACCAGCCCACGGAATTAAGAGAAATTACAAATCGCTGTTTAGAGGTGTCTTGTTATGTAGCAATAAACCATTGATACGGTGCATCTTGTTATAACTCACTTAATGAAGATTTCTGCAGCACCTACTACATGTAAGCCACTAGAGTAGGTAGATACGCTGTAATTACCAGAGCACTATAATCCACCTACATTAGAATCAGGCAGTTGGAGGGTTAAAAATCTACATTCATGGGGACGCCTGCGTGGCTCAGTTGGTTAAGCGGCTGCCTTCGGCTCAGGTCATGATCCCAGCATCCTGGGATCGAGTCCCACATCGGGCTCCTTGCTCCGCAGGGACCCTGCTTCTCCCTCTGCCACTCTGTCTGCCTGTGCTCACTCTCTCTCTCTCTGACAAATAAATAAATAAAATCTTAAAAAAAAAAAAATCTACATTCATGGACCAGCCCTGTTGAATCTGAACCTTTGGAGAGAGGACTGAGTCATTTGCATTTTTGACAAGCCTCCCTGGCGATTCTTTTTAAAAAGATTTTATTTATTTATTTGACAGAGAGAGACACAGCAAGAGGGAACACAAGCAGAGGGAGTTGGAGAGGGAGAAGCAGGCTTCCCACTGAGCAGGGAGCCCGATGTAGGGCTCGATCCCAGGACCCTGGGATCATGACCTGAGGCGAAAGCAGATGCTTAATGACTCAGCCTCCCAGGTGCCCCTCCCTGGTGATTTTTAATCGTCCTAAGAGTTTGAAAACTACTACACTAAGAGACCCCAAAAGCAGGAGACCCCGGTGGGTCCTCAAGCTATGCGACCCAGGGAGGAGCTAGAGAGGTAGCAAATACTCGTGATCCAAGACAGAAGGAAATGACTGCCCCAAACATGGCAAAAGAAAAATCCTATGAGCCAAAGAGAAAGGTGAGATTCACTCTGAGGGAGACACACAAGAAGGCTTCACAGGAAAGGGGTCTTAGTGAGTATGGATCACAAAAAAGGGCAGTACTAAGAATTTAGGTTCTTGGGTTTGGGTCTCAGCTAATGATAGCCACGATTTGTTGAGCAACTACTGTTTGTAAGGGGATGAGCAAGGTTCTTTACATGTACTCTATTGAATCATCACAACAACCCTGCAAGATAGGTGCTATAATCCCATTTTTAAATGAAAACAAGAGGCTCAGAGAGAAGACGTCCCTTGCCCAAGGACACACAGTTTGCAGCTGGCGGAACAAGGATTTAGCACCGATCTGCCTGACTCCATAAAGCAGGGACCTCACACTGCATCACATCGCCCCTGACGAGGAGCCAGCTCACCCTCCGGGCCTCCGTTTCTTCATCTGTGAGATGGGACGAGGTAATTTCTGAGGCCCCATTACTAGAGCCTAATCCCTTCCATTCTCGAGGCTGATTGTCTTTGTTGGGTTGGGGGTGGGAAGAGGGCAACCGCAGAACGGATGGACCTCAGCCCTTGGGGAATTGTTGCTGGGGTCTGTCTCAATCAGTTTGGGCTGCTGGAATAAACCAGCATAAGCTGGGTGACTTATCAATAACAGAAATTTATTTTTCACTGTTCTATGAGTGGAAGTCCAAGGTCAGGGTGCTGGCATGGTCAGGTTCTGGGAACCTCTTCTGGGTCAGCAGACACTAACTTCTTGTATCCTCACATGGCAGAGAGTAGGGAGAAGCAGACTCTCTAGTGACTCTAGTAAGGGCACTAATCTCATTCATGGGGGCTCTACCCTCTTGACCTCATCTCCTCCTAATTACCTCTCGAAGGTCCCCCTCCTAATACCATCACATGGGGAGGTAGGGTTTCAACATATGAATGCGGACAGAACACAAATATTCAGTGGATAATCATACTCAACCCAGAAATGCCACTCACAAACCATCTGCCTGTCAGTCTCTATAACCATTGCTTTAAAGACTCTGCTTGCCTCCTACAGGACATGAGAGGGAAAGATGGGATGAAGGGAGGGAGGCAGACGAGTGAATGACTGAAAGAATGACTGAATGGACGGTGAGTCAATGAATGAATAATGGGAACCAGATGGTTGAGGAAACTCTGATTAAAATGGCCTCAGCAAATTAAGAGGACTAATCCGTGCTTGGTGCAAAGATAAGAGTGGCAGTGCGTGCTCCAGAGAGAAAAGGAGCTTAGCAAACATCAGCGAAGGCAAGGAGAAGATGAGATGTGTAGCAAGACTGACCTGCACAGCTTTGAGGGTCCAGGAGGAAGGGCAGAGTAGGATGGGGGGCAGGGAGAAGGCAGCTGAGGCCGGTGGAGACCTGGCCATAGAGTAAATGCTGAGTGGGGAGCATGAAGGGTCCCTGCACAGAGTTCTGCCCAAAGTGGGTGAGAAGCCACTGACTGATGATTCAAGAAACAGGGAGTTGACTACAAAGGAGCAGCAAGGACACTCAGATGGCTGGGTGGTGAAGTGCTGGGGTCATTACACCCTGAGACTGTGCGGGTTAATGAGATGGTCAAGGGTATCAGCCCGTGCTGAGAGTCCTTCATTCTGTACTAAATGAAGTCAACTCAGATCATTTAATTAACTGTCCTCCAGTTTTCTTACTTTGAAGAGGGAAAAAAAAAAACTTTCATTTTCTTCTGATTTCTGAGAAAATGAGTCCCGGCTTTGAGACCGCAGTAGGCACTTTGATAATCAAAAAATGGTCCTCAAATGCAGGAGATTGTTCTGTGAAACGAGAAAATCTATTTAGAAGGAGAGAAAAGGAACTAACATTTACATGCCGAGTACCGTACCAGGCACTTTATGAACATCAAATCAGGGAATCAGTGCACTAGCCCCAAACGGTGTCTTGCCGTCTCCACTTTACAGATAAGGAAACTGAGTCCCATAGCATCCAGCCCACCAGAAGTAGAGCCCCAGGTCCAGAGTCTGGCTGGGTGCTTGCCTCTGGGACTGTGATTTATCATTGTTTGATTTCCTTTTTTCAGGGTACAACCCAGAGAGTTCATCTCTTTAAATATTTGCCATACTAAAATATATTTTCCATTGCCAAAAGCCATCCTATTAATTGAATTTGGGGATCTAGTCTAGGACCTGACTTTTCAATAATATTTAATAACAATTGCTTCCTTCTAGTTAAAAGGGTAAACATGAGAGTTGGAAAGATGTGTTCAATCCAAATATGCCTCAAATTGAGGCTCTCTTCTAGTGGTAATAGGGATAAATTATATTTGTATAGAATGTTACAAAATTCCACGCATCTTGCACTTAACGTGTGCAAAACCGAAGCTGTGATTTTCCCTGAAACTCTCCCACTTTTGCTGATTTTCCTCATCTCACCCCTGGGTTTAGGAGGCATTTCTGTTCTCCTTTCCTTCACCCCTGACTTGTACCCCATCCAACCCTGAGTCCCAAAGCCTGTCCTCTTCTCCATCCTCACTGCCAGCATCACACTGCCCCATGTCGCATTTAGTTCACTGCCGTGACTTCCTAACTGGCCCTCTGTTCCCCACCGTATTCCACTCTGATGCGTCCCCACACGTAGCCCAGGTCGCCTCCTTAAAAAATAAGTCATCTTATATCCAAATGACCAGGAGACACAGGAAAAACCTTCCACATCACTCAGCATCAGGGAAATACAAATCAAGACCACAATAAGATACCACCTCACGCCAGTCAGAATGGCTAAAATGAACAAGTCAGGAAATGACAGATGTTGGTGAGGATGTGGAGAAAGGGGAGCCCTCTTACACTGTTGGTGGGGATGCAAGCTGGTGCAGCCACTCAGGAAACGGTATGGAGGTTCCTCAAGAAGTTAAAAAAAGAGTTACCCTGTGACCCAGCAAAAGCACTACTGGGTATTTACCCTAAAGATACAAATGTAGTGATCTGAAGGGACACCTGCACCCCAGGTGTGGAAAGAGCCCAGATCTCCAGTAATAGATGAATGGATAAAGAAGATGTGGTATACACATATACACACTGGAATATTATTCAACCATCAAAAAGAATGACATCTTGCCATTTGCAACAATGTGGATAGAGTTAGAGCGAAATATACTAAGTGAAATAACTCAATCAGAGAAAGATGAACATCATATGATTTCACTCATGCGTGGAATTTAAGAAACAAAACAGATGAACATAGGGAAAGGGAAGGAAAAAATAAAATGGCAGGAAAATTGAGAGGAAGCCAAACCCTAAGAGACTTAATCATACGAAACAAACTGAGGGTTGCTGGAGGGGGGATGATTGGGGGACGGGGTAATTGGGTGATGGGCATTAGGGAGGGCATGTGATATAATGAGCACTGGGTGTTACATGCAACTAATGAATCACTGAACTCTACCTCTAAAACTAATTGAAAAAATGTAAGTCATCTTAAATTAAGTCACCTTCCTGCTTAGAAGCTTCCATTGATCTGGAGCTAATAGCACCGTACCTGTGTTAATCCTGGGCTCTGATTAATGTAACCATTTTTGGAAGATGGAACATGTCAACAACAGTAGAGATTGTGTAAATGGTATAAGGGAACTCTCTGTATTATCCTTGCAACCCTAAATCTAAAATTATTTTTAAATTCAAACAATTCTTTGAATTGTTAAAAAATTGTTAAAAAAAGAGTTACCCTGTGACCCAGCAAAAGCACTACTGGGTATTTACCCAAAAGATACAAATGTAGTGTATTAAATGTAGTGTATTAATGTAGTGTATTAAAAAATTTAAATCCAGAGATTTCCATCTGACTTGGACTAAGATTTGGACTCCTTTCCACAGCCTGCCTGGCTCCTGTATACCAGTTCCTGTTACCCTCTCGTGCCCCCTGCTCCATTCACCGCGGCTTCCTCTTGGTTTCTAGAAAATGCAGTGGATCAAAGTCCTTCCTCATCTCAAGATCTTTGCACATGCCATCTTTTCTGCTGCTAACTTCTCCCTTCATTCTTCCCGTTCCTTCTTTTTGGTCCTCAGGTCTCAGCTTTAAAAAATCCTGCTCAGGGGTCTTCCCTGACTCCCTGTCTAAAGTGGTTCGTCTCCTCACCCTGCGTGCCTGCTTCCTCCTGGTTGTGGGCTCCCCTAGCACGTTGTCCCGTACATGGAATATCCATCGGCTTGTGTTTCAATTCCAAGATGGTAGTTTGATGTGCTTAATGCTCCCTATCTCAGGCACCAGCATTTCCTTCACAAGAGCACAGCCCTTGGGGACCTGGAGAAACTTGTCTTCAGCAAAGTATGCTGGAAATAGATAAACTAGAATTTACTTCCCCAGCCTATCCTCTAGAGAATGGGCATTTTGAACAAGAGTGATAAAAGGAATGAGAAAAGCCCCTTTCTGTACACTGTTTCTGGTCCCATTTCAGCCTTCCCCCATACACAGGCTATAAAAAGCATCTAGAAAACACGATATGAAGAGGTGGGAGAAATAAGCTTGCCATTGAGAACTTCATCTCTAATTTAGATAAGCGTGTCTCAGGAGATATCCTTCTGTCATCCCCTTGAAAGCTTTTGATAGCATGTGACCCTCAGCTCAGCGTTTTAGTGCCTGGACTCCCCCTCCCTCTTCCCGCCATGCTAGTTCAATGGATCTTGCAAAATCAAAGTTACAAAGATGTTCCATACCACCCGTGGGCAGGGGACAGGCTTCAAAACAAGCAGTGTTCATGGGGGTTCTATTCAGTGAATAAGAAAATGTGATACAAGCAGCTATCATTTGTTGAGGGTTTCACTGTGTGCCGGGCACTGAGCAAAGTGTATACTTTGTATGATCTCATTTGATTCTTCACATCATTTTGTTCAATGATATCACCCAAATGCCTAGGATAGGCACATAGAAGGTGCTCAGCGAAGTTTCCTATAAATGAATGAATAATGCTCTGACACAGGTATTGCTAAGATCACCGTAGTCTGGAGGAGGATCCTGAGACTAAGAGAAAGGAGTCTGTTCCACATGACACAAGCAGGAAGTGGGAAGTCCCAATGGAGCCCACATCTAGTCTGAGACTACGGGTGTACCAGTTGTAACAGCTAATCATCACAGCCCCCCACTCTCATCCCCGTCTCATTTTGGATACAGGTCCATCAGATGGCCTAATCCCAAAGCACAAGTCCCCAATAGCTCTCTGAATCTAAAGATAGCCACCTTCACACCGAAACCCCTCTCTATTGCCTTTCTAGATGATTGGATCTGAGTGCTGTTCTGAATGAAAGGACAACCTTACAAAGAGACCTTTCTCCAAAATGACATTGCCCTTTATATTTGAAAGTCAACCGGCATTGGATTTCTTCCATTAGTTCAGGGTTGCTGAATTTCCACTTACTTCTCCAGTGGGTAGATATACAGGGAATATGCACGGATCAGTAAGCCCGGGTCAGTTTCGTTGAGTATCCTGAGGGTGAAACTGGTTTGATTGGTGCTCTCACCAGGCTGCTGGCCAGAACTCAGGGGTGTAGAGTCTTAAATAGCTCTACCAGCCTGCAAGGCTCCTAATCTTCATGCGGAAAACGAGACCCACATGGGGTGTGGGGAACGAGGCAAGAAGATAAAATGGGAGTCAGAGCATTTCTCTGAAAATAAAAACAGTGATTAAAAAGTAAGTTTATTGAACAGGACAATCTAAGGCTATGATGGGAATGGGGCCCCTGGAGTTGTGCAATTAGACAGACTCATACCTGGGCCAACAACTGTACTAAACAATTTATATGGATTTTCTCAATTAATTCTCACAATAAGCCTTAATATAAACCATGTTATTGCATGCAGTTTCCAATGAGGAAAGTGAGGTTCAGAGAGATTAAGCATCTTTCTCAAAGTCACACAGCTACTCCATGACAGAAGACTTTTACTAACTGCTATGAAAATCAGCACAAATATGGAGAAGTCCTGTGTACTGGTGAGATGCGCTGGCGTTAGGACACTGAGTCTGCTTCTCACCAAATATGTGCTCAGGGACTAATCCCTTCCCAGCTCCTAACCTCAGTTTCCTTATCTGTCAGAGGGGGAGACCAAACCATATCAGCCAATTAAATGGGGATTTGTTGCCTACAGATAGTTGGTGCTGAGAAAAAACAGAAGAGGGGGTCTAATCTGGTGTAGACTCAGTCAGAGGGAAGACATAGAGGGGTCACAGGAGCCAATGCTTGACCTGGGATGTAAAAAGTAAGTAGAAGTTTGTGGGAACTAGGGCTTCAGAGACTGGGAACAGCACATGCGAAGAGGTGGGCTGGTGAGCATAATAAGGAAATCTTAAGAAGATGACATGTTCAGGGACTTTGGTTGGTCACTTCTCTCCACCTCCCTGCCTTGTTTTTAATCTATGAAATGAAGTGATTGAGATAGATGCACTCGGAGTTCAATGTCTCTGTGGTATTATCTAGAACACCAGAAAGTGTATTTTATTTGGTATATTTACAGTAATGACTGTTTACCCAGGTAATTAGTTATCTAGTTAAAATACCTTTCCTTCTAATCTCAACATTTTCAGTTACTAGATTGCCTGGATTCAAACCATTACTAGATTGCCTGGATTCAAACCCAGCTCTCCCTGCCAGCTAGTAGCCCTGGAGCCCTGGGCCAGTGACATAGCCTTGTAGGCACCACAAGTCTATCCTTTTTCAGAAGATATTTGAGGGGCGCCTGGGTGGCTCAGTGGGTTAAGCCTCTGCCTTCGGCTCAGGTCGTGATCCCAGGGTCCTGGGATTGAGCCCCGCATCGGGCTCTCTGCTCGGCGGGGGGCCTGCTTCCTCCCTCTCTCTCTGCCTGCTTCTCTGCCTACATGTGATCTCTGTCTGTCAAATAAATAAAATCTTTAAAAAACAAAAAGAAGATATTTGAGATAATAAACATATGTATCTCTATTAAAGGTGATAAAGCAGGAAATAGTGACTGGGTTGGACTAAAGTTCTTTTCAACTCTCTTCTGCTCCCAGAGCTAGAAGGAGTTTGGTCTTTGGTTACATCATTAGAACAAGAGAAAAGGAATGTCTTCATTTTCCTAACACTAGCCTTCCACCTGGAAACCTGGGATTGGTTTGGTAGACACTCAAGACTCAGCAGGCATTCCCCCTTCCCACCTCATTCTGCTCACAGCTGGACTCCAGAAACCTTGGAACATTAACCTACCATAACCCCAAACCATAGATCACTACTGATTTTATAAATATCATATTTACATTTTCAGATTTCAGTCTGAAACTTTCAACTTTCAGTCACCATCAGTGGCAGAACCCAGTTTTTTCTTTAAGTATAAATCAAGTGATTGCATCTTCTTCCTGACCTGTCTTACTACCGAAAAATCTACTACAAACATCATTTTAATCAAATCCTGCTGTTAATCTAAAACCAGAAGTTTTTACCAGCTAATGCCAGGCCACTTTCCAAATCCACAGAAATGGTAAACAGACAAAAGAATGAACCTGGGTATGAATGGATCAAGCAGGAGAGGTAGACAAAAAAAGATATTTCCTACTATGGCACAATTTTCCCAGGGGTTCAGTCCAGGTTAAGAAATGCAGATAATTAGGGGTTTTGCTCTTCAGAACTTGAATAAATGAAGAAAGACAATACCAAACGAACTCAATAATTAATGCATAAAGAGGTCCAAAGAGAAAGAAGGTGGAATCAACCGTGTGAATCAAAGTCCTTTTTGGTTTGTTTGTTACCTTACCATTTCCAAACAATTTTCATGGCAAACAACAGTCACAATAGAGCATCTATAGTGGTGGGCGTTGAACACCTCTGGAGATGTTAAACGTATATACCGAATGCACTGAGACACAGCGGCGATTAGAAGTTCTTCCTTATCACCTTCTCCAAACTTAAATTCAACAGATAAAAAAAGAAAGATTGGTTTTCTTTTTAAAAACCCACTTAGAAAACTGGACAGCCATATGCAGAAAAATTAAACTGGACCATTTCCTTACATCACACACAAAAACAGACTCAGAATGGATGAAAGACCACAATGTGAGACATGAATCCTTCAAAATCCTTGAGGAGAACACAGGCAGCAATCTCTTCAACCTCAGCCACAGCAACTTCTTCTTAGAAACATTGCCAAAAGCAAGGGAAGCAAGGGCAAAAGTGAACTATTGGGATTTCATCAAGATCAAAAGCTTTTGCACAGCAAAGGAAACAGTCAACAAAACCGAAAGACAATTGACAGAATGGGAGAAGATATTTGCAAATGACATATCAGATAAAGGGCTAGTATCCAAAATCTATAAAGAACTTATCGAACTCAACACCCAAAGAACAAATAGTCTAATCAAGAAATGGGAAGAAGACATGAACAGACATTTCTGCAAAGAAGACATCTAGATAGCCAATAGACACATGAAAAAGTGTTCCACATCACTCAGCATCAGGGAAATACAAATCAAAACCACAACGAGATAATCACCTCACACCAGTCAGGATGGCTAAAATTAACTAAGTCAGGAAACGGCAGAGGTTGGTGAGGATGCAGAGAAAGGGGAACCCTCCTACACTGTTGGTAGGAATGCAAACTGGTGCAGCCACTCTGGAAAACAGTATGGAGGTTCCTCAAAAAGTTGAAAATAGAGCTATCCTATGACCCAGCAATCACACTATTGGGTATTTACCCTAAAGATATAAATGTAGTGATCCAAAGGGGCATGTGCACCCCAATGTTTATAGCAGCAATGTCCACAATAGCCAAACTGTGGAAAGAGCCTAGTTGTCCATCAACAGATGAATGGATAAAGAAGATGCAATCGATATATGCAATGGAATATTAGGCAGTCATCAAAACCCCCAAAATCTTGCCATTTGCAATGACGTGGATGGAATTAGAGAATATTATGTTAAGCAAAATAGGTCAATCAGAGGGGGATAATTATCATATGATCTCACTGATACGAGGAAGCTGAAAAACAAGACAGAGGATCATAGGGGAAGGGAGGGAAAAATGAAACAAGCTGAAACCAGAGAGGGGGACAAACCATAAGAGACTCTTAATCTCAGGAAACAAACTGAGGGTTGCTGGAGTGGAGGGGTTTGGGAGGGATGGGGTGGCTGTGTGATTGACATTGGGGAGGGTATGTGCTATGGTGAGCATTGTGAATTGTGTAAGACTGATGAATCACAGACCTGTACCCTTGAAACAAATAATACACATATGTTAATTTAAAAAATAATAATAACAATAAATAAAAATAAAAACCCACTTAGGTTACAGCATTAACTCTTTGTACTGTGGAAGCTAGAGAAGCACACAGCAGTCTTCCAAAGCCTGGGGATGGATGGGTTGGCTAGGAAAACTAGCTTAGCTGGGGTTAATCTTCCATGGAAGAAATAACATTTCTCTCCCACTGTGGGGCAAATTAAATTAGAGATGGCTCTAGAGGGCCTTCTCTCTTCAAAAAGCACCCCCAGCACATACTTCCTACAAAAAAGGAATGTTCTGCCTCAGACCTTGAAGGATACTGAGTTTTATCTGAATAGCTTATTACTTTGGAGTTTGGGGATGGGAAAGGTTTGGAAGATGCAAGACTGATTTATCAAGAATTGATTCTGTTAGTGGGAAATTTTGATTACATCTCTGTAACTGCAGTCTGATGTCATTTGATGAAATTTCCTTCTGACTCAGACATTTCCTCAAAGTTCACACCCTTCTCTCCAAATCTGGTTCCATGTGATACCCAACAGCCAGTCCATTTGGAGCTATTGCTGAAGGGGTTGATGGAAATGCTTATTCCAATGGACATTAACTGGAACCTAAGAGGAAAAATCTCATGCAGTTATTAAAAGCGCCCACATTAGGGTCATAGTTAGTAGCAATATGACCTTGACCAAATTACTTGACCTTTCAGAAACATGTTTTCCTCGCCTATAGAATAGAAATCAGAATATTAACCCTGAAGGGCAAATGTAAGTCTCAAATGATATCTGTAAAACTTTGAGCATGGTTTCTGACCTGTGATTAGCAAGCACTGAATGGAATGTCCTATCTTAAGGGAACAATGAGGAACAGAAAAAGAAGAAAGGAGTACTCAGAAAATGGGCACAATGCCAGCCCTCTGGGGCTTCTAGACTTGTCACAAGCCTGGAGCTGTGTGAACCCCTCCCAAAGTGAAGGGGAAAAATGAGGGTAGTCTTCCACCGGGGATTCCATCAGTTTGAAAACAAGGAGCCCCTCATTCTTCTCTCTGTACTAGTAATGTCTGCTATGGGTCTTGGCCAATGGAAAATGCTCGGTGAATATTTGAACAAGTGAATGAATGAGCCCATCCAAAATCAACAAAGTTAAAACCTTAATAATAATAATAATAATAATAATAATAATAATACTTGTATAGTGTTTACTAAATGCGAGGTACACATAACAAATGCTTTCAAAACATTAACTCATTTAATCTTCACATCAACTCTATGGAGGATGTCCTACTATTATGCTTATCTTGGACAAGATAAAACTGAGACACAGGAGAGGGTAGTAATCTTCCCAATGCCACACAGCTAATAAATAGCAGAGCTGGAATGTATAAAATGGAATATTACTCAGTCATCAAAAAAAATGAAATCTTACCATTTGCAATGACATGGATGGAACTAGAGGGTATTATGCTAAGCGAAATAAGTCAATCAGAGAAAGACAATTATATGATTTTGCTCATATGTGGAAGTTAAGAAACAAGACAGAGGATCATAGGGGAAGGGAGGGAAGAATAAAATAAGATAAAATCAGAGAAGGAGACAAACCATAAGAGATTCTTAACTGTAGGAAACAAACAGGATTGCTGGAGGGGAGGTGGGGGATGGAGGGCACAAGGAAGGCACTTGATGTAATGAGCACTGGGTGAATGAGTGGGTGTTATATGCAACTGATGAAATACTGAACACTAGAGTTCATAGTTCATATTAAATTATGAAATAATAATAGTTTAATTATTAGTGTAACTAATAATACACTATATGTTAATTCATTGAATTTAAATTAAAAAAAAAAATAAACGTAGGCAGCCTGGTTTCGATTCTATGCACTTAAACCTAAATGTATTACCTATCTCAAAAAAAAGAAATTTACTCATTAAAAAAAAAGCTGACTCGTGCTTGTTTTAGAAAAAATGGAATGTACAGAATATTAATCCATTGGTTTACTGTCTTCCAGGCCTTTTTTCTATCTATTTGATCAGAGTTACAACCATAACCTGCACACCAATTTACAGCCTTTTAAAGGGTCTGGTTGCATAATTAGCTCTGCCAAACTTTGTAAAGAATTTTTGCAAAGTGAAAATTTAAAAAACAAACAACCTATTTATCACTTGCTAGTCATGGTGCCCAGCCCCAAGGCTGGAGTCCTTCCCAGCCCTTTGGTTACAGGGGCTCTGACAGAGCTTTCCTCCCAGAATTTGAATGTAGAATATGGAAGCTAATAATACTTAATATGTGCCTATACCCTGATTTTATCCCCTCAAGGACATTATACTGCTCTTCATATCCAGCATTCTTGTTCCCTTCACAATCTACTCAATACCCTGTTTCCCTAGACCCTCTCCACATCTCCCAATCAGGAGTCTATTTGGACAACTGCTGTTGAAGGTAGCAGGGGACAGTAAGTACTTTTTTCCTTTGAGTTCTTGTTAGTTTATTCCTCTAAGGCCTGGGAATCACAACATACAGAAAGTAGAGTCTGTGTTTTTCTAGAACAGTTAATAAAGTGTTACAGCTGAGCTTTGTGCATTCTCTGCCCATTGCTGCTATCCAAGGACAAGATTTATTAAGCCTCCCTACATGTAGAAAAGATGTGCAGGATGCAAGAACTGAAAGCTTTTACTTCTTCCTGACATTGACCTATAATTGCCAAGTAAGTTTCCTTATTTCTCAACACGACCTCACCTAGGAATGCATGGGCCAAGGCAGTGATTCCAAATTTTGGCTGAATGTTGGGCTAAGAATCTGAATAGATGTTTGCCTAAAGAAGATATACACAGGGGCGTCTGGGTGGCTCAGTTGGTTAAGCGACTGCCTTCAGCTCAGGTCATGATCCTGGAGTCGCAGGATCAAGTCCCACATCGGGCTCCCAGCTCCATGGGGAATCTGCTTCTCCCTCTGACCTTCTCCTGTAGTCTCATGTTCTCTCTCACTCTCTCTCAAATAAATAAATAAAATCTTAAAAAAAAAAAAAAGAAGATATACACAGACACCATAAACACATGAAAATACCTCAACATCCTTCATGATTGGGGAATGTCAAGTGAAAACCATGGTAAGATACCACTTTCTACCATTAGGATGGTTATCATCTATAAAATATACAATAACAAATGTTGGTGAAGATACAAGGACATTAGAACCCTCATACTCTGTTGATAGGAGTGAAAAATGAAGCAGCCACTGTGGAAAACAGTCTGGCAGTTCTTCAAAAAATTCCGCAGTTATAAGATGACCAAACAATCCCACTTCTGGGTATATATGTAGGAGAAATGAAAGTACATGTCCATACAAAGATGTGTACACAAATGATCATGGCAACATTAATCATAACATCCAAAAGGTGAAGACAATTGAAATATCCATTAACTGACACATGGGTAAATAAAATGTGGTATATCCATATAATGAACTATTATTCGGTAATAAAAAAGAAACGAAGTACTGACAGATGCTAAGACATGAATGAACCTTGAAAGCATTATGCTAAGTGAAAGAAGCCAGTCACAAATCACCAGATATTGTATCATTCCATTGATGAGCTATTTCATTAATAGGCAAATCTCTACAGATAGAAAGTGGATTATCGGTTGCATCGGGCTGGGGAAACAAGTGATGGGAAGTTGGGAATAGCTGTTAATGGGTATCGGGTTTTCTCGAGGGACTGTACACTAAAAACTCTTGTATTTTATGATAGTAACCCCATTATCCACAGTGCTGCTTTCTGTGGCTTCAGTTGCCTGAGGCTGACTTTGGTTCTGAAGCACATGATCCTCTCTCTGCCACATCATCAGGTCACCAGTAGCCTAATACTGTGTCACACTGTCCACAGCATTTACCTCAAGGCATCTCACCACATAGACATTTTGTCATCTCATACCATCCCAAGAAGGAGAAGAGTAAGTACAGCACAATAAAATATCCTGAGAGAGAGAGAGAGAGAGAGAGAGAGAGACTACACCAGAGGGCACATTCACGTAACTTACTACAGTATATTGTTATAATTATTCTATTTTATAATTATTATTACTTTTAAATATTTTATTTATTTATTTATTTGAGAGACAGAGGGAGAGAGAGACAGCATGCATGGGAGGGGAGGGACAGAGGGAGAGGGAGAAGACTCTGTTGAGCAGGGAGCCTGACTCAGAGCTCAGTGCCAGGAACCTGAGATTATGACCTGAGCTGAAGGAGGATGCTTAACCAACTGAGCCACCCAGGAGCCCCTATTCTATTTTACTAGTAGCATTGCTGTTTATCTCTTACTGTGCCTAATTTATAAATTAAACTTTATCATAGATTTCTAGATATAGGATAAAACATAGTATATAGGGGATTCAGTATCATCCAGTTTCAGGTATCCACTGAAAATCTTAGAACAGGGACCACCGTACAATTTAAGTAGATGAATTGTATGGTGTGTGAATTATATCTCCATAAAGCTATTTTTTATCCAGCAAGACAATTACCTAATTCAGTCAGACAATTGTCATTTCATCCTTGAGAGGCTCAGACACATCAACCAGACATTTTTGACCCAGTCTTTTCCTTTGTCTAGATATGCTAACTCTTCAAACAACATAGTATCTTGCAATGATGAGCATTTGTTTAGCTCATAAATCTGTGGGTCTACTGGGTGGTACTGCTGAGCTGGGCTAAGCTGGGGTGATCATGGTCTGACTCACTGACACGCTGGTCAGCTCGTCATTTGGCTGGCCAGTCTAGGATGGTCTTGGCTGGAGTGATTCATCTGCCTTACGTGATCTCTCCTTCTCCAAAGGGCCAACCCAGCTTTGTTCCCATGGAGATAGTAGAGTTTGAAGAATAAATGGAAGCCTGCCGGACCTCTTGAGCCCTAGGCTGAAACTGGAAATTGGCACAAAGTCTTAGGACCACATTTAATTGGCCAAAGCAAGTCATAAAGCCAACCAAAATCAGGGTGGGGGGGAGGAGCTCTGAAAAATCACATTGCAAAAAGCAAGGATACAAGAAGCAGTAAAGAATTAAGGCAATTTTTATAATCAATCTATCCCATAGTCTTTGGGGCAGTAAGTCGAGCTTTTAATTTCACTCATTTTGTAGGTAGCTTTAGGCACATTTATTACTTCTTCTTGTAAAAGAGATAAGGCATACTTGACCTTCAATCAGATTTCTTGGTTGAAATTATATTAAAAACTTCTTTAGACCAATTTCAAAAAAAATTAAGGTTAAATGCAAAGAGTATTCCATACTTATTAGCAGCAAGTGTCTTATGATCCATGGATATGAACAAGGCAGAGTTCAAACTATCACATACTGGAGAGACCTGAGATTTCTGAGAATTAAAAACCCATTTAGGTAATATCTTCTTTGGAAGGAAAGCAGAGTACAAAAAATTCTTACACAGACAGTGTGATTCACCCACCCTAATCCATTCAATTTAGCATGACCTGGTAGAAGACAATAGGGATGAATTACAAGAATGAATAAGACCTTATCCATTTTTTTCTAGGAGCAGGTTGAAGTGAAAATACGAAAAGAGAAGCTACATCCTAGAATCCAGAGTGTGAGAGAATTTCAAGAAGGATGGATAGTCAGCAGCAGCAAACGCATCTGTGAAAACCAGTAGAGTGACAGGGAAAAGGATCCATTGGATTTGGCAGAGTGCATTCATTCTATAAATGTGAGTTGAGAAGATACAATATGCTAGGCCCTCTGTCGAATGCTAGAACACAGAATTACTGTCTTCTCGATCTCAAAGAACAAACCAGTGGGAGAAAATAGACATCCAAAAAAAAAAAAAATACAGTGTGAAAAACCATTCTGATGGAGGTTATTGGTCTCCTTACAAAGTGTGCTTTTGGTGGAAAGAGAAACCGGAAGTAAGCCTACTTCAGGTTGGATAATGAAGGAAAGATAAGGTCTAATCATAGCAATTCAAGAGAAAGAGAAATCGGGAACAGCTTGAGGGAAATGTTGAGTTCTGAAAATGTTTGCTTTGTTTTGTCATTGTTTTTATTTTTGTGTGGAGACCACCAAAGCATATTTGAAGGCTACGGAAAGAAGCCAGTAGAAAAAAAGAGCTTTTAAATAGAGAGGAAGGGAGCGCAGTCACATCGCCTCCTAAAGGGAAGCTAGATCCGGGATGTAATCAGAGGATTTATTTTGGAAAGGAGTGGGAATCGCTTCATCCTCTGAGCAGAAAGGGAAGCAGGAAACTTGGACAAGTGCCCCCCTTTTTTTAACCAAATCTCCAAACACACAGCAGTTTGTGTCAGTTGGGGTCAACAAGAGGCAATCTAGGGAGATGTACTTTGGATTCAAAAATATTGGCATTCTCCAGATATTTCTAAGGTTTCCTGGGAAAACACAACCGGATAATTGAACCTGGGAGTTTCCAGGACAGCGACGACCTGTGTCTGCTTCCATATACTTTCTGGAGACAGATGTGAGGGAAGTTGAGAGAAACCACAAGAGCAGGTCTCCGCTTTCCTGCTGGCATGGTGGAAGTCATGACGGACAGGAGCAGGTGGCATGAGGCGTGGGACTTGGCAGAGAGAGGCAATGTCTCAGAGCAAGTGACACAGGATGGGAAAGGGTGCCAACCAGGAGTCATCTCCCAAATCATCGAAAATGACTGCAGAGGGATTTATGTATTCCAGGAGAAATGCTGAAGAGGTCATGCTGGTTTATGGGAAACCTAATTAGGAAAGTTAATCAGATGCAAAATTATCCCAATGAAGTCCACACATTCCAAAGCTGGAGAGTTATGATTTGAGGATTGCCTGCTGTTCGGGATCGTGTGTGCTGCCAACTCTCCCCTATTACTGCAGATAATTGTGTCAGCTCCGTGGAGTGTCTCTATATATAAATGCGCAGGGCGTGTCACACTTTTCCTGGGTGCCACTTGTCTCTAGGCCAACTTGTTGCCTTTCAAACAGTAGTCCTCGCGATTGTGCCTGGAAGAAGGGCAGTGCAGCCAGACAGGAAGGCTACTAAGATGTCCACGGTGTGTGAGTGATACAGGCACCATCCTGATTCCTGAAAACACGTCATCTCTGTCCCTAAGACATTAGCTCCAATTCCCCTTATTAAAATACGCTTTCTTATTTGCTAGCAGCACAAATGTTGAGGAAGATAGCTGACACTTTTATATTCTTCTTTCTTGACAGTAAAATTTAAAATAACTGTACTGAAGATGAATTGCTGACTACTTCTAATCATAAGCTTGATGTATTTTTTTTTTTAAATCCCAGCACAGTTTTGGAGTTGACAGTTCTAGACTAGAAAATCAGCTGTGTTATCTAGGGTTTGCTAAGCTCTCTGAGCCTCTGTTTTGTTCTCCATATTTTGGACCAACTAATGTACACAAGTGGGGCTAAAAAGTACATAGACAGGGAATAGAAAGAGAGATGATAGAGGCAGGCAGATAGACAAAAAGTTAAATAATAGAGATGATGGAATGATGAAGATGATAGATGGGTGGATGGATGGATGGATGGATGGACATACTAGTAAAGGAGAAAGGAAAGGAGAGAGAAGAAGAAAGATGCACGTTATTTAGAGTGTAGTAGTTAAGAGCATCGGCTCTGTAGTTAGACTGTCTGAGTTAAAGTCAAGATGTTTTAGTCACTAGCAGTTGGAAGTCAGGCAAGGTCTGCTTCATTGGACAGTTGTGGAGATTAAACTCAATTATCCTATAAAATCCCTGGCCCTCAGCTACTTTAGTAACCAACAGTTACTCATGCCAATTCCATGTCAGCTACCAAGCTAAGCAACGTATGCACATTAGCTAACTTAACTCTCCCACCATTGCCCCTGAGGAAGATATTATCCCCATTTCCAGATAAGAGGCTGAGTGTCCAGGCCACCGATAATAGCTAGGAAGTCTATGCATTGCCCACCCTCTGGGGCTGCCATCCACAAGGACGAGATGGAGCTGGGGCTTTAAAGAAATTAAGTAACTTATCCAAAGTTATACAGGAAGCAAAGAGTAAATCAGTGATTTAAATCCAGGTATGCCTGGCATCTAAATGTGCTTTAAACCCCTAAACACATTCTACCATAAGCACTTATTATGTTGCCTTAATGAGGCTGGTTGGTAAATCAGTTTAGTGTTCAGAGGAATAGAGAAGGAAACACAAAAAAAGTTTGTCTCCATTTCTCCACTGACCCAGCATCTCGGGCACTGTGCAGATTCGATGAGCAAGCCTACAACTCTGGTTGTTCCTTACTCCCGATTAACTAGCTATGACCTGTCCTTTGCTAGATCATCTGCAAATGTCCCTTACTTCCCAACCAGTAGCTACTGGCCACTGTTGCCTCCCTGTCCAAGTGTTTGCTGATGAAACAAAGCCAATTTAAGTCCTAGCCCCAGGAAATCTTAATTAGGAAGTCAGGGTGCTCTTCTCTTCCTCCCTCCTTTGACAGATTCCACGGCTGAAGGCCCAGCCTCAGCACAGAGTCAGGAGGGTAGAGACCCTGATGAACATTTAGATATTTCAGCCTGGAATAGACACTGAAGGTGGCAGGAGGCAGGTACCAGCTCATCTGAAAGTTGTCAGCACCTCAACCTAGACTGTCATCCCCACACTGGGCTCAAATCCAGGGTTTAAGAGCAGCGTGACTAAAACATTTGAGGAACCCCTCTGTCCACGGTTCTAAAAATTAACACCTTGGAAGCATCCTTCTTCCTTTCTTTAAATACTGTTGACTTCTGTCCAATCTCTGTGAGGAATGCAGAACCCAGTGCCTTGCTTTGCCTGTCTTATAAACATTTCTGATAAGGGCAAAGCTTGGTGTAGAAATGCAATATTTTGACCCATGCCAAACAAAATTTACATCAGAATGCAAAATATCCCATTATTTAAAAGCAAATTATTCTTTTATATTTTTTTATATTTGATGGTGAGTTTCTAATTGCTAGATCTCAGTGGAGACATAAATCACAATGTGGCATTTTATTTTTAAATGTCAATATTCATAATTCACAGAAAATTACATCCCTAGCAATTATTGAAACTTCAGATGAGAATTTCAGATGTCAGTTCAAAAACTTTGAGCATATTATTTTCCAAAATTATTTTCAGAGGTAATAAGCAAACACATTTGGAGACTGCTGTTAAGCCAAAGAAGAGACAAGATAGAGGAAAAACATGGAGATGCAAAACTTTTAAATATTTTTTTAGGTCTATGCTAAGTTTTAAGCATCTGTCTCTCTCCAGCTACTGTGCAAACTTGTTCATGGGTAGAGCTAATCCACAGGAGAGATGGACGGTGCCTGCCATGCAAGCAGGTGCACAAGCATGGATTCTCCATGTAGACCTGACAATTTCTCAAAGTTCAGGGATTACCCATCACCTTCGTCTCCTTCCTCTGCTCTCTCTTCCAGGTCCCTAGACTGCTAGATGCTGTTCATGAGTCAGGGAAGTTTCAGCAAGAAGCCAAAATTCCTTCACTCATAAATTATTTAAATTAATTAAAACATATTTATTGATAACCTCGATTCTAAACATGTTCTAAGTGTTGAGGAAGGCTTTGCGGTGGAAGAGACATTTCAGCCCAGACCTCAAAGACTCCAAAGAGCTACTGATGGGAAAGTCCAGGAAAAAGTATGCCAGGCAGGGTGGAGTACAAGAACAAATTCCTAACACCTGAACATCTTCGACAAAGAGAAGAAAAACCAGCATGGCCAAAGCACAGTGAATGAAAGGAATAGAAGTGTGGAAATAGGTGAGAAATGAAGGAAGCTACCAGGTGATGTAATGCCATGGTAAGAAATCTGCATAAATTCTAAATATTGAAAGAAGCCATTGAAGATTTCTAAAACCCTCTGATTTACATTTTTAAAAAGCTCGTCCTGATTCCCATGTGAAACTATATAGACTATGAGGACTTTGAGTAAAGTCAATAGGTTACACACATGCACACACACACACACACACACACACACGTTTTCTTTCCCTCTTGACACTGTGCTAAACTTACAGTGAAGACATTTTGTTCTAAGGCATACACTCAAAACACTGTAGAGAAAAAAAGAATGAAACTTTTTGAAAGTTGGGGGACATAAGAATAAGCAACAAATAACTTATAAGATCTAAGAAACCAACTCATCTTCTAGAAGTAGGGAAATCTAAGGACCAACAGAGTCCTCAGAAGGCTTTAGATATTTTATAAGTAGGAGACAAGAAGATCAAAGTAAGAAAGACTAAAAAACATGCTTCAGTCTTCAGATATACAAATCCCCTTCCCTACTCCATAGTTAAGTGATTGCCCTACCTTGAAAAAGACAAGAAGTTTCTTTCTCTACAGAGGGTGGAATAGAGGGTCTGTGGTTTTGGAGACATCAGATCAATCTGAGGGCAAGGTTGTCAAATTAAATATTAGAAGATCAAGTGAATATGTGTATTTTAGATGCTGAAAACCCCAAGCATGTTCTTTCCCTCTAATTCCAGAATCCTGGCATTCATATCTTCTAGAAGATTCTTTTAAGAAGAAAATAAGATAGAAAAGATTAAAATGTTTAAGTATCAGCCCTGAATATTCCACATTGAGGTAATACAGGTTGTGAAAAAAGAGAACAATTAAGGAAGGGAAGACATCAAAAAATAGTTTAAGAATATAAAAAAAAATATGGGAAGGAACAAGAAGACAGAGGAGTAGGAGACCTAAATATTGTCAGGTCACAGGAGTTCAGCTAATTATTACCAAACCATTCTGAACACTAACAATCAAAGAGAAGAAGAACAGCACTTCTAGGAACAGAAAAGTGACCACTTTCTGGAAGGTAAGACATGTGGATAAGTGAATCCGAGGTGATACATGGGAAGATAGGCCATGGGGGGAGGGCTGGCTCCCTGCAAGTTAGAGAGCAGCAGAGCACAATAATAGAACGTTTAGAGGTCTGCTCCACTGAGGGACGTTGCTCCAGAGGCTAAGCCAGGCGGGGGGGGGGGGGGGGGCAGGAGGGCGGGGTGTGGAGCCCTCACGTGGACACTGTGGTCTCAGGACCCATAGGGTCACAGAAAGACCAGAGGTGTCTGAGTGTGACAGAGCTGCTACGTATCACCGCAGGGAAGATGGCTGCAGAGACAGAGACAAGCAGTGTGCTCTCAGCTCGGGGTTACCTTAAACCATGATCCAAGGCACAGTCAGACCACTGTTCTTTGAGCAGGGAACCCACAAGTGGCAGATCCGGGGAGACTCACCTTCCTCCTCTGGAAGGAGCAGCGTGGCACGAATCTGCTGGGTTTGGAGACTCCAAATGGGGCCGAGCACCAGATATAGAAATGCTCAGTCACAGGCTGAATGAGCTTGAAGTGCAGCTGGAGACCAGGGAGACAGGACGGATTGACTGCTTTTCTCTGAGGACACACTGAGGAGAGGGGCCCTGAGATCTCAGCTCCTTCGGGCTGGAGGTTGGGAGGCTGCCATCTTCATTCCCATCCTCCAGAGCTCTACAGAAAGCATTCAGGGAAAAAAGCTCCAGAGCATGAACCCGAGAAGATTACTTAGCCTCACCCCTGACAAAGGCCTTGCAGTTCCACCTTGGGCAATGACACTTGAAAATCACTGCAACAGACCCTCCCCCAGAAGGTCAGCAAGAAAATCCAGCCAAGACCAAGTTCAAAGATCAAAGAGAATGGAAGAACTCCAGAGCTAGGGGAAAACATCACATAGAACTCATGGCTTTTTCCCCATGTTTCTTTAGTCTTTCAAAGTTAAATGTTTTAAGTTTTATTATTTTCTTATCCTATTTTTAAATTATTCCTCTTTCTCATTTTTTAAAATTTTTTATTTCTTTTCAGCATAACAGTATTCATTGTTTTTGCACCACACCCAGTGCTCCATGCAATACATGCCCTCCTTAATACCCACCACCTGGTTCCACAACCTCCCACCCCCCGCCCCTTCAAAACCCTCAGGTTGTTTTTCAGAGTCCATAGTCTCTCGTGGTTCACCTTCTCTTCCAATTTCCCTCAACTCCCTTCTCCTCTCCATCTCCCCTTGTCCTCCATGTTATTTGTTATGCTCCACAAATAAGTGAAACCATATGATACTTGACTCTCTCTGCTTGACTTATTTCACTCAGCATAATCTCTTCCAGTCCCATCCATGTTGCTACAAAAGTTGGGTATTCGTCCTTTCTGATGGAGGCATAATACTCCATAGTGTATATGGACCACATCTTCCTTATCCATTCATCTGTTTTTAACTAGTTTATCTTATCAATGCCTTTTTGAAAATCTTTTTTAAAATTTTCATTCTTATAGTCATATTCTATCCCTTAATTGTATTTAACCTTATTTTTTGTATACATATAGGTTTTTCTTTTTCCAAAAATTTGGGATACAGTTTTTTCTAACAGATCAAAATATACCCTAAATCTAGCACATGGCTTTGTTCTAGTCTCCTACGTGATCACATTCTTTCCTTTTTTTTTTTTCAACCAGCTTCTTATATTATCAATTCCTTTTTTAGAATCTTTTAAAATTTTCATCTTTATGGTCATATTCCATCCCTTCATTATGTTTACCCCTATTTTTGTATATATATAAGTTTTCTTTCTTTAAAATTTCAGGAGGCAGTTTCTTCTAATAGACCAAAATACACCCAAAATCAAGTGTGTGGCTCTGTTCCATTCACCCAGTCCAATATATATATATATATATATATATATATATATATATATATATGTAAAATATATATATATATATTTTTTCCCCCTCCTTTCTTCTCCCCCCTCCCCCCGTTTTGGGTCTCTCCCAGTTTGGTTAGTGTATATTTTCCTGGGGTTGTTGGTACCCTTTTAGTATTTTTTTCTTTCATTCATCTATTCTTATCTGGATAAAATGACAAGGTGGAAGAATTCACCTAAAAAAAAATTCACCTAAAAAAAAGAACTAGAGGCAGTACCAAGTGCTAGGGACCTAAGCAATATGGACATTAGTAAAATGTCAGAACTAGAGTTCAGAATGATGATTATCAAGGTACTAGCTGGGCTCAAAGAAAAAAAGGGGAGGTGGGGGGAGATACTGGAGAATCCTAGAGAATCCCTTTCTGGAGAAATAAAAGAACTAAAATCTTACCAAGCTGAAATCAAAAAAGCTATTAATGAGGTGCAAAAAAAATGGAGGTTCATACTGCATGGAGCACAGGGTATTGTACATAAATGATGAATCTTGGAACACTGCATCAAAAACTAATGATATATTTTATGTTGACTAAAATAACACAATTTAAAAAAA
This sequence comes from Martes martes, assembly GCF_963455335.1. NCBI lineage: Eukaryota > Metazoa > Chordata > Mammalia > Carnivora > Mustelidae > Martes > Martes martes. Next base: position 13,401,177 of record NC_137895.1, read on the forward strand.
GAAGTAAATTTTTAAAAAGATGGAGGCTCTTACTGCTAGGATAAGGGAGGCAGAAGAGAGAATTAGTGACATAGAAGATCAAGTGATGAAGAATAAAAAGCTGAGAAAAAGATAAAAAACTATTGGACCATGAGGCAAGAATTCAAGAGATAAGTGATACCATAAGATAAAACAATATTAAAATAATTGGGATTCCAGAAGAACACAGAGAGAGGCAGAAGTTATATTGGAGCAAATTATAGTAGAGAATTTCCCTAATTGGTGAAGGGAACAAGCGTCAAAATGCAGGAGGCACAGAGAACATCCCTCAAAATTAATAAAAATAGATCAACACCCCATCATCTAATAGTAAAACTTACAAGTCTCAGTGACAAAGAGAAAATCCTGGAAGCAGCTCAGGACAAGAGGTCTGTAACATACAATGGTAGAAATATTAGATTGGCAGCAGACCTATCCACAGAGACCTGGCAGGACAGAAAGGACTGGCATGATATATTCAGAGCACTAAGCAAGAAAAATACACAGCCAAGAATACTATATCCAGCTAGGCTGTCATTGAAAATAGAAGGAGAAATAAAAAGCTTCTAGGACAAACAAAAATTAAAAGAATTTTTAAAAAATTAAAAGAATTTGCATAGGAGGAGTCAAGATGGCGGAGAAGTAGCAGGCTGAGACTACATCAGGTAGCAGGAGATCAGCTAGATAGCTTATCAAACCATTGCAAACACCTACAAATCCAACAGGAGATCGAGGAGAAGAAGAACAGTAATTCTAGAAACAGAAAATCGACCACTTTCTGAAAGGTAGGACCGGCGGAGAAGTGAATCCAAAGCAACGGGAAGATAGACCGCAGGGGGAGGGGCCAGCTCCTGGCAAGCGGCGGAACAATGGAGCATAAAATCAGGACTTTTAAAAGTCTGCTCCACTGAGGGACATCGCTCCAGAGGCTAAACCGGGGTGAAGCCCACATGGGGCAGCGTGGCCCTAGGTCATGCAGGGTCACAGAAGGATCAGGGGTGTCTGATTTTCGCATAGCTTGCAGGTATTAGAGCAGGGAAGCTGGCTATAGAGACAGAGCTGAGGAGTGAGCTCTCAGCTCGGGGTTACCTTGAACGGGTCGCAGGCTGGGTGAGCTCGGAGTGCAGCCAGTGGCCATGGAGACGGGAGTGATTGGGTTCTTTTCTCTGAGGGCACACTGAGGAGTGGGGCCCCGAGCTCTCGGCTCCTCCAGGCCAGAGACTGGGAGGCCGCCATTTTCATTCCCGTCCTCCAGAACTCTATGGGAAGCGTTCAGGGGACAAAAGCTCCCGGAAGCGAACCCGAGCGGATTACATAGCCCGGCCCCTGGTAAGGGCGGTGCAATTCTGCCTCAGGCAAAGACACTTGAGAATCACTACAACAGGCCCCTCCCCCAGAAGATCAACAAGAAATCCAGCCAAGACGAAGTTCACCTACCAAGGACAGCAGCAGAATTCCAGAGGAAGAGAAAGCAAAGCACGGAACTCATGGCTTTCTCCCCATGATTCTTTAGTCTTGTGGTTAATTTAAATCTGTTTTTTTTAATTTTTTTTCTTCTGCTAATTTTTTTTAACTTTTACCCTTTTCTTTTTTAACGTTTTTAAACTAGTTTATCTAATATATATATATTTTTTCTTTTTTATATTTTTTCTTTATTTGTTTTCTTTTTTACTTTTTTTTTTTCCTGAACTTTTTATCCCCTTTCTCCCCCCCATGATTTGGGGTCCCTTCTGATTTGGTTAAAGTACATTGTCCTCGGGTCTTTGCCACCCTTTCAGTATTTTATTTTCTCCTTCATATACTCTTATCTGGACAAAATGACAAGGCGGGAAAACTCACCACAAAAAAAAGAACAAGAGGCAGTACTGAAGGCTAGGGACCTAATCAATACAGACATTGGTAATATGTCAGATCTAGAGTTCAGAATGATGATTCTCAAGGCTCTACCCAGGCTCGAAAAAGGCATGGAAGATATTAGAGAAACACTCTCTGGAGAGATAAAAGTCCTTTCTGGAGAAATAAAAGAACTAAAATCTAACCAAGTTGAAATAAAAAAAGCTATTAATGAGGTGCAATCAAAAATGGAGTCTCTTACTGCTAGGATAAATGAGGCAGAAGAAAGAATTAGTGATATAGAAGACCAAATGGCAGAGTATAAAGGAGCAAAAGAGGGATAAACAGCTACTGACCACGAAGGGAGAATTAGAGAGATAAGCAACACCATAAGACAAAACAACATTAGAATAATTGGGATTCCAGAAGAAGAAGAAAGAGAGAGGGGAGCAGAAGGTATATTGGAGAGAATTATTGTAGAGAATGTCCCTAATATGACAAAGGAAACAAGCATCAAAATCCAGGAGGTGCAGAGAACCCCCCTCAAAATCAACAAGAATAGGTCCACACGCCATCACCTAATAGTAAAATTTACAAGTCTTAGCGACAAAGAGAAAATCCTGAAAGCAGCCCAGGAAAAGAAGTCTGTAACATACAATGGTAAAAATATTAGATTGGCAGCGGACTTATCCACAGAGACCTGGCAGGCCAGAAAGAACTGGCATGATATATTCAGAGCACTAAACGAGAAAAACATGCAGCCAAGAATACTATATCCAGCTAGGCTATCATTGAAAATAGAAGGAGAGATAAAAAGCTTCCAGGACAAACAAAAACTGAAAGAATTTGCAAACACCAAACCAGCTCTACAGGAAATATTGAAAGGGGTCCTCTAAGCAAAGAGAGACTCTAAAAGTAGATCAGGAAGGAACAGAGACAATATACAGTAACAGTCACCTTACAGGCAATACAATGGCACTAAATTCATCTCTCTCAATAGATACCTAAATGTTAATGTGCTAAATGCCCCAATCAAAAGACACAGGGTATCAGAATGGATAAAAAAACAAAACCCATCAATATGCTGCCTACAAGAAACTCATTTTATACCCGAAGACACCTCCAGATTTAAAGTGAGGGGGTAGAAAACAATTTACCATGCTAATGGACATCAGAAGAAAGCTGGGGTGGCAATCCTTATATCAGATAAATTAGATTTTAAGGCAAAGACTATAATAATAGATGAGGAAGGACACTACATCATACTTAAAGGGTCTTTCCAACAAGAAGATCTAACAATTTTAAATATCTATGCCCCTAATGTGGGAGCAGCCAACTATATAAACCAATTAATAACAAAATCCAAGAAACACATTGACAATGATACAATAATAGTAGGAGACTTTAACACTCCCCTCACTGAAGTGGACAGATCATCTAAGCAAAAGATCAACAGGGAAATAAAGGCTTTAAATGATACACTGGACCAGATGAACACCGCAGAACATTCCATCCCAAAGCAACAGAATACACATTCTTCTCTAGCACACATGGAACATCTCCAGAATAGATCACATCCTGGGTCACAAATCAGGTCTTAACTGGTACCAAAAGATTGGGATCGTTTCCTGCATCTTTTCAGACCACAATGCTCTGAAGCTAGAACTCAGTCACAAGAAGAAAGTTGGAAAGAACTCAAATACATGGAGGCTAAAGAGCATCCTACTAAAGAATGAATGGGTCAACCAGGAAATTAAAGAAGAATTGAAAAAATTCATGGAAACAAATGATAATGAGAATACAACTGTTCAAAATCTGTGGAGCACAGCAAAGCCAGTCCTGAGAGGAAAATATATAGCAATAAAAGCCTTTCTCAAAAAACAGGATGCCTGGGGTGCCTGGGTGGCTCAGTGGGATAAGCCTCTGCCTTCAGCTCAGGTCATGGTCCCAGGGTCCTGGGATCGAGCCCCGCATCCGGCTCTCTGCTCAGCAGTGAGCCTGCTTCCCCTGCTCTCTCTGCCTGCCTCTGCTTACTTGTGATCTCTGTCTGTTGAATAAATAAATAAAACCTTAAAAAAAAAAAAAAAGAAACAGGAAAGGTCTCAAATTCACAACCTAACCCCACACCTAAAGGAGCTGGAGAAAGAACAAGAAAGAAAGCCTAAACCCAGCAGGAGAAGAGAAATAATAAAGATCAGAGCAGAAATCAATGAAATAGAAAATAAAAGAACAGTAGAACAGATCAATGAAACTAGGAGATGGTTCTGTGAAAGAATTAATAAGATTGACAGACCCCTGGCCAGACTTATCAAAAAGAAAAGAGAAAGGACCCAAATAAATAAAACTATGAATGAAAGAGGAGAGATCACAACCAACACCAAAGAAATACAAACAATTATAAGAATATATTCTGAGCAACTATATGCCAGCAAATTTGACAATCTGGAAGAAATGGATGCATTCCTAGAAACGTCTAAACTACCAAAGCTGAACCAGGAAGAAATAGAAAACCTGAACACACCCATAACCAATAAGGAGATTGAAGCAGTCATCAAAAATCTCCCAACAAATTAGAGCCCAGGGCCAGACGGCTTCCCAGGGGAATTCTACCAAACATTTAAAGAAAAAATAATACCTCTTCTCCTGAAACTGTTCCAAAAAATAGAAATGGAAGGAAAACTTCCAAACTCATTTTATAATGCCAGCATTACCTTCATCCCAAAACCAGATAAAGACCCCACCAAAAAGGAGAGTTACAGACCAATATCCTTGATGAACACAGATGCAAAAATTCTCACCAAAATACTAGCAAATAGGATCCAACAGTGAAAGGATTATTCACCATGACCAAGTAGAATTTATTCCTGGGCTGCAAGGTGGTTCAACATTTGCAAATCAATCCATGTGATACAATACATTAATAAAAGAAAGAACAAGAAACATATGATACTCTCAATAGATGCTGAAAAAGCATTTGACAAAGTACAGCATCCTTTCTTGATCAAAATGCTTCACAGTGTAGGTATAAAGGGTATAAACCTCAATATCATAAAAGCCATCTATGAAAAACCCACAGGGAATATAATTCTCAATGGAGAAAAACTGAGAGCTTTTCCCCTAAGGTCAGAAACATGGCAGGGATGTCCACTATCATCACTGCTATTCAACAGAGTACCAGAAGTCCTAGCCTCAGCAATCAGACAACAAAGAGAAATTAAAGGGATCTGAATCAGCAAAGAAGAAGTCAAACTCTCACTCTTTGCAGATGATATGATACTTCATGTGGAAAACCCAAAAGACTCCACTCCAAATCTGCTAGAACTTGTACAGGAATTCAGTAAAGTGTCAGGATATAAAATCAATGCACAGAAATCAGTTGCATTTCTATACACCAACAGAAAGACAAAAGAAAGAGAAATTAAGGAGTCGATCCCACTTACAATTGCACCCAAAACCATGAGATATCTAGGAATAAACCTAACCAAAGAACCTGAGAAGCAAAGAATCTGTACTCAGAAAACTATAAAATACTCATGAAAGAAATTGATGAAGGAACAAAGAAATGGAAAAATGGAAATCCATGCTCATGGATTGGAAGAACAAATATTGTGAAAATGTTTATGCTACCTAAAGCAATCTATACATTTAATGCAATCCCTATCAAAATACCACCGGTTTTTTTTTTTAAAGAAATGGAACAAATAATCCTAAAATTTATATGGAACCAGAAGAGACCCCGCATAGCCAGATGAATGTTGATAAAGAAAACCAAAGTTGGTGGCATCACAATTCCAGACTTCAAGCTCTATTACAAAGCTGTAATCATCAAGACAGTATGGTACTGGCACAAAAACAGACACACAGATCAATGGAACAGAATAGAGAGCCCAAAAATGGACCCTCAACTCTATGTTTAACTAATCTTCAACAAAGTAGGAAAGAATGTTCAATGGAAAAAAGACAAGTCTTTTCAACAAATGGTTTTGGGAAAATTGGAAAGCCACATGCATAAAAATGAAACTGGACCATTTCCTTACACCACACAAAAATAGACTCAAAATGGATGAAAGACCTTAATGTGAGACAGGAATCCATCAAAATCCTTGACAAGAATGCAAGCAGCAATCTCTTCGACCTCAGTCACAGCAACTTCTTCCTAGAAACATCACCAAAGGCAAGGGAAGCAAGGGCAAAATTGAACTACTGGGGCTTCATCAAGATCAAAAGTTTTGCACAGCAAAGGAAATAGTCAACAAAACCAAAATACAGTCGAAAGAATGGGAGAAGATATTTGCAAATGACATGTCAGATAAAGGGCTAGTATCCAAAATCTATAAAGAACTTATCAGGTACCTGGGTGGCTCAGTTGGATGGGCAACTGCCTTCGGCTCAGGTCGTGATCCTGGGGTCCCAGGATGGAGTCCCACATCGGGCTCCCTGCTGGGTGGGGAGTCTGCTTCTCCCACTGACCTTTCTCTGCTCGTGTTTTCTCTCTCTCATTCTCTCTCTCTCTCTCTCAAATAAATAAAATCTTTGAAAAAATAAATAAATAAATAAAATCTTAAAAAAAAAAAAAGAACTTATCAAACTCAACACCCAAAGAACAAATAATCTAATCAAGAAATGGGCAGAAGACATGAACAGACATTGCTACAAAGAAGACATCCAGATGACCAACAGACACATGAAAATGTATTCCATATCACTCAGCATCAGGGAAATACAAATCAAAACCCCAGTGAGATACCACCTGACACCAGTCAGAATGGCTAAAATTAACTAAGTCAGGAAACGACAGATGTTGGTGAGGATGTGGAGAAAGGGGAACCCTCCTACACTGTTGGTAGGAAAGCAAGCTGGTGCAGCCACTCTGGAAAACAGTATGGAGGTTCCTCAAAAAGTTGAAAATAGAGCTATCCTATGACCCAGCAATCACACTATTGGGTATTTACCCTAAAGATACAAATGTAGTGATCTGAAGGGGCACGTGCACCCCAAAGTTTATAGCAGCAATGTCCACAATAGCCAAACCATGGAAAGAGCCTAGTTGTCCATCAACAGATGAATGGATAAAGAAGATGCAATAGATATATGCAATGGAATATTACGCAGCCATCAAAAACCCAAAATCTTGCCATTTGCAATGACGTGGATGGAATTAGAGAGTATTATGTTAAGCAAAATAGGTCAATCAGAGAAAGACAATCATCATATGGTCTCTCTGATATGAGGAATCTGAGAGGCAAGGCAAGAGGGTGGGGGGTCGGGAGGGAAAAAATGAAACAAGATGGGACAGGAGAGGGAGACAAACCATAAGAGACTCTTAATCTCAGGAAACAAACTGAAGGTTGCTGGTGTGGGGGATAGGGTGCCTGGGTTATGGACATTGGGGGTGGGTATGTGCTATGGTGAGTGCTGTGAATTGTGTAAGACTGATGATTCACAGGCCTGTGCCCCTGAAGCAAATATACATTATATGTTAATTTTAAAAAAGAATATAAAAAAATAAGATGATTTTCCATATTTGAAAATTTACCAAATCTTCAGCATAATGGAAAAAAAATGAACCCAAATCCAGTGACATAATTATGAATGTTTAGAGCAGCAGTGATAAAGAGGTTTTTAAAGATTTAGCAACAACAACAATAACAAAGATCCACATACAAAGGCTAAGCAATCAAAAAGGCTTCAGACTTCTTAATAACAGTACTGGATACTAGAAGGCAGGGGATAAGGCAAATAAATGCCCTTAAAATTCATAAGGAAGTTTATTCCAAGCTATATTTTTATACCTAGCTAAACTTTTGATCAAAAGCCAGTATAGAATTAATTAATTTTCACACATGCAAAGAATTTTCTTAAGTTTTTCTATGACTCCTTTCTTCAGAAGCTACTGGAGAATATGAATCACAAAATAAATGGAGTAAATCAACAAAGAAGTTGTGGGATATTAGAAATAGGAGACAGGGCCCAAGAGAAAAAGGTGAAAAGAAGCCCAGAATGACTAATAAGGAGGATTCCTGGATGAAATCTATGCCCCAGGCATTAAAAAGGCTAGTAGTCCAGGGTGATCGAACTAAAGACTCAGAGTATTATTTACAAAGATTAAATAGATGAGAAATATCTAGAATGTCTGGACATCTTTTTTTTTTTTTAAAGATTTTATTTATTTATTTGACAGACAGAGATCACAAGTGGGCAGAGAGGCAGGCAGAGAGAGAGGGAGGGGGAAGCAGGCTCCCTGCTGAGCAGAGAGCCCGATGCAGGACTCGATCCCAGGACCCTGGGATCATGACCTGAGCCGAAGGCAGAGGCTTTAACCCACTGAGCCACCCAGGCACCCCTAGAACATCTGTACATCTTGAGAAAAGAGGAGATTTGGACAAATGGAAATGACTCAGGATTGAATTATAGATAAGAACATAAAAGTCTAAGCAAAGGGGGAAACAAGATCAGTAATAGCTCTGAGGAAACAAAACTTATGCAGAGAAGGAAAAATAATCATAAATTACTACACGGCATAGCTGTGAATAGCATTCACATAGCATGATAATGTCAACACAGAAGTTTGATCTAACCAAAATTGTGGTGGTTAGGATGATCACAGAGACAGGAGGATGGCAGGAATATGCATGTTTGGTGAGACCAATGGGAATTCTTTTTTTAAATTTAATTTAATTTATTTATTTATTTGACAGACAGAGATCACAAGTAGACAGAGAGGCAGGCGGAGAGAGAGAGAGAGGAGGAAGCAGGCTTCCTGCTGAGCAGAGAGCCTGATGCAGGGCTCCATCCCAGGACCCTAGGAACATGACCTGAGCTGAAGGCAGAGGCCCTAACACACTGAGCCACCCAGGCGCCCCACCAATGGGAATTCTTAAATAATGTCTAAAACAGAAAGAAATCAACAAGTTGGTATCAACGTGGACAGGACTGGAGGAGATTATGTTGAGTGAAATAAGTCAAACAGAAAGTCAATTATCATGTGGTTTCACTTACTTGTGGAGCATAAGAAATAACATGGAGGACATTAGGAGAAGGGAAGGAGAAGTGAAGGGAAAGGAATTGGAGTGGGAGACGAACCATAAGAGACTGTGGATTCTGGGAAACAAACTGAGGGTTTTGGAGAGGAGGGTAGTGGGGGGATGGGTGAGCCTGGTGGTGGGTATTATGGAGGGCATGTATTGAATGGAGCACTGGGTGTGGTGCATAAACAATGAATCTTGGGACACTGAAAAAGATAAAATAAAATTAAGATGTTAAAAAAAACAAGTTGGTATCTAGCTGGTTATTTAGAAACAGAAATAAACATCAAAATTAAGATCTAAAATTTAAATTATTGCTTGTGGTGAAAGGAAAGTTCAATGAGAGACAGAGAGAGAATGGATTTTTATGTCAAAATTTGGTACAAATATTTTACTTTGTAAACAATATGCATGAATAATAATGTTTTATTATAGCAAGATCTAAAGTGTACTTAGGTCAAGCCATGTACACATGCTAGATACTCTAATTTTCACAGCAACATTAGAAGTTTTGCCTTATGATTACTTGCATTTTCAGATGAGATAACTGAGACACAGAGGGATTAAATAATTACTGTGTGATTACAGGGCTCACAAGCAGCACAGCTGGGATATAATTCAAGGAAGCTGCTTCGAGAGTGACCACTCTTGAATGTTATACCAAGGGCTCTTCAACTTGTCCAAGCCATTGACCTCTGGCATTCTGGTGAAGCCCAGGGACCCTTTCATTTTAAATATTCCAGCCAGAAGCAGCAGCATGTGTGAAGGTGCACAGCTGTGAGCTGCAGAAGTGGTGTCCATAGGACCAAGGTTGTTCCAGATTGTTAGAGGGACAGGTTTTCCCTTCTCCTGATGTCTTCCCTGTGGCCTCTTTCCATCCCTTTTACTCACTCCATCCTGGGGGAAGTGAACCCTTTATCCAAGAGGATAAATTACATGAGCAAATTACATGCAAAGAGCAGGAGTTCTGTGCATCACCATATCATGCATTTTACACTTCCTGGTTGAAGACTCCCTGAGCCAGGATTGTCTGTGGCTGGGTGGATAACTTTCCTGCCTCAAGGGTATCAGCTAGCAGGCCCACGCCACTCACACAAACTGTGTCCTCTAACTTAGCTCTTATCAGAATGAGAAGTGGTATTTTGGTATCCTGGCTCCCTTGAGTTATTTTTCTTGACTTATGCAAAACCTAGATGAGGGAGAATAATATTTGCCCTTCAGAGACTCCAAAAACCACATCTCAATTTTAAAAAATATTTTACTTATTTATTTGAGAGACAGAGAGAGAGAACATAAGCAGGGAGAGGAGCAGAGGGAAAGGGACAAGCAGACTCCCTACTGAGAGCCCAACTCTGGGGCTCAATCTCATGATCCTGAGATCATGACCTGAGCCAAAATGAGTTGTTGGACACTTAACCGACAGAACCACCCAGACACCCCACCAGGGCTCAATTTTAAGTATTGAATGGAAGGTGAGGCAGATATAAAACTTGGGTGAGAAACAGAAGAGAGACTGACCAGAGAGACTGCTGTGATCCCTGCTTTGGAATTCTGATTTTAACTTGAGGGCCAAAAAAATCCTTTGGATTTTTTAAAACCAAATTTTAAAAAAATCAAAACCAAAGGATTTAAAGTAAGGGAGTACCATAGCCAGATGTACATGTTGGGAAAAAAAAAATTATTCAATAGAAGAATGGATTGGAGCCAAGGCAAGACTAGTACAGGGAGATGAATTCAAATTCTATAAAACTTGTCCAGAAATCAGGTTGAGGAAGCGGACCTGAAGGGGTAGTTATGGATTCTAGAGATACTGAAGGAATTTCTTTATGTGACCTCCACCAAGTCCTCCCATTCTGTCCCGACTGCAGGCAAGAAATAAGGTCTCTTCTCAGAATTCCATTTCCTTTTGTTCCTAACTTCCTTGTTTTGTTTTTTTTTTTCAAGATTTTAGTTACTTATTTGAGAGAAAGAGCGAAAGATTGAGAGAGAGCACACACAGGGCAGAGGGAGAGGAGAAGCAGACTCCCCACGGAGCAGGGAGTCCGACATGGGGCTCGATCTCAGAACCCTGGAATCATGATCCGTCCCAAAGGCAGACACTTAACCAACTAAGTCACCCAAGCACTCCTCCCTTATGGTCTTTGTATTTTCACTATTCTTTATAGTTAACTGCTGTGTTTTGCCTAACCAACCAGCCTGTCATCTCACGACAACAGAGACTTTGACTGATTAATCTTTATTAACCTCACTGACCCTGGTCAGAGTTAGCCATAAATAAATACAGAGAACGGGTTCATTTTTATAATTAGGAAAGAAAGATTCTGGCAAAATCAGTGAAAGGTGAACCTGAAAAGGGGGTTATAGCAGTTAGCTATTGTAGCATAACAAACCATCCCCCAAATGTAGTAACTTAAAATGGCCACCATTTCTTAGTGCTCACTAATTTACAGGTGAGGAGTGGTTCCGTTGACCTGAGCCCGGGATGGACTTACTGATTGGCCTCAGTCATGTATCTGTGATCATCTGACAAGTGGCCAAAGATCAATCAAGGAAGGATGGCTATCATCCAGGTGGAGGAGGACTCTTGAACCACGTGTCTTTCATCATCCAGCCGGCTAGTCTGGACTTGTTCTCACGGTGGCAAGCCAGGTTTCCAAAGGAGCAAACACAAGGATTCAAGGCCACTTAACATGAAATGGTAGCATTTCTCTATTCTGTTGGCCAAAGCGAGTCGCAAAACCAGCCCAAATTTGAGAGATAAGCAAGTAGAGATGGAAGGAACTCCAAAATCACACTGTCCAGGGCAAAGATACAGAGAGGGATGGAGAGTGGGGGACATTTCCACAAACATTATGCTCCTGGGAATTTTCAGGCACAGCTCTGGCTGCAGCAAAATAATCCCCTTACCAGCAGCGACCACGAGAAAGATTTGCTTGACGATCATCGATGATGAGGAGGAGGACGAGGCTGAGGGGAGGCTGAAGACAAGAAAGAGCACGGCAAGTCTTCATCACGATAATATGAAAATTTCATCTTCATGCAGAGAGGTCCTTTACTCAAGGTTAGCTGGAGGTGATAAGAGGTCCTTTACTCAAGGTTAGCTAGAAACGCATATAGGCAGTCACCATATGGAATGCAGGACAGCTAGCTAGGGGCCCCACTGAGGGGGAAATTTTCCAGAAGCTTCCTTCCTTGGCTGAGAGCTGCAGGAGACTTTTCACCTAGGTTTGTTTTCTCTGTTGCATCTTTCTCTGTTCATCCTACTTGATTATCCCTATGCCTGTTAAGTCTATTTTTCAGATTTAGTTCATAATGTTTTATAATAAAAGACTTTTTCTCACCGCTTTATAGGGACATGGAGAGGATTAACAGTTAATTTAATGTTTGCAAAATGCCTCAAGCACCTTGGAATTAAACATGTCATGTGCAAATAAATAAATAAAGGCTTTAGAGTATAGAGACGTTGGTCTTCTCTGAGTTACATGCTCAGAGTGTTAAATGCATGCATGCATACAGCCAGCTGGAAATCTGCTGATTCCACCAGACAGGAACTGGGTGACCCCAGAATTTGTTCCTCCATGTGTGTGGTATTAAAAGGAAGAGATGTGAGCCAAAATTCCATCATCCACCACATTTTCTATCTATATGGGAGGGGTATGAAAACCAATAAAAATGCTCAGTGTATGATGATCCAAGGACCCACACACACAGACACATGCCCCTTTCCAGGATCCAAAAAGCTGACAGGTGGCTGAGCAATGAGGAGGAGGAGGAGGGTCTGCTTAAAACCAAGACAGCAAGATGTTTGAAGCTTACATAGTGGCAGTGTCTAGCTTATGAACATGTTTTGTTCTGTTTTTAAATTTAATTTATTAATTTATTTAACTAGGCTCCATGCTCAATGTGGGGCTTGAACTCACGACCCCGACATCAAGAGCCAGCCAGGTGCCCCAATGAACATGTTTCTATGTTGATAACCAGTTTATTGGCACTACCCTCTCTGAGTACTACAGACAGGACCTCTACCCATGCTACCCTGTCCTAGTTTCTTGAATCTCGGCTAAGTGAAGAACTCCTAAGAACACAGCATTCATGGTAGCCTGAGGTTCAGGGACTCCTAGAACTTGTAATTTACCTGAAATTACACGTGCATTTAATTTGCCTGTGAGGACTGCCCTGAAACCATTTAAAATGTCTTCTCTTTGGAAAACACCTTTCGAGTCCTACACAACTAATGCATGAATGGATTCTTAGAGTAAAACTCATGGTTGCCAGGTGTGTGGACTTATAATCAGATAAAGCAGACCAGATGAGAAAGAGTCTCCAATTTCTCAGTCCACCCCTCCAACCACATGGTGCACTTTTTAAAATTATCTTTTAGAGAGAGAGAGAGAGCACAAGCAGGGAGGGGTAGAGGGAGAGAGAGAATCCCAAGCAGGCTCCATACCCAGCGCAGAACCCAATGCGAGGTTGGATCCCACAACCCTGAGATCACGACCTGAGCCGAAATCAAGAGTCAGATGCTTAACTGACTGAACCACCCAGGTGTCCCAGTTTTTAAAGAGACTTCTTTTTAATTAGAGCAATTTTAGTTTCACCGAATTAAGAGGAAGATACAGAGATTTCCTATATACTCTGTGCCCCCATACAGGTGTAGCCCACCCAGTATCGACGTCACACAGGATACATTTGTTATAATCACTGAACCTACATGGATACGGTTTGCTCAGAGCCCTTAGTTTACATTGAAGTTCACTCTCCATGTTGTACATTCTGTGGTTTGGAAAATGTATGACCTGTATCCGTCATTACAGTAGCATACACGGTAGGTTTGCTGCCCTAAATCATGGCACATTTTTGCTGAATTATTTTCCCTTCAAGGATCCTCATGGTTTTCTCATTGACCAGATTAGGGGAACAGGAACAGGAGGATAGCAGTCCCTAGGAGTAGCCCTGACTTCCAAATGTTAGGAGAAACAAGGGATGGAAGGTGGACAAAGAAACCAACATATGTTGGGCATCTCTAGACACCAGTTAAGTTCCATTTTCCTGCCTTACCTCATTTAATCCCCCAGACCCTTTGAGATGGATGTCTTCAGCTATGTTTTAATTATGAAGTCAATAAAGCTAAGTTTCTCATATAGCTCTTATTTTTTTTAAAGATTTTATTTATTCATTTGTCAGAGAGAGAGAGAGAGAGAGAGTGCTCACAAGCATGCAGAGTGGCAGGCAGAGGCAGAGAGAGAAGCAGGCTCCCCGCCAAGCAAGGAGCCCGATGCAGGACTCGATCCCAGGACCTAGGATCATGACCTGAGCAGAAGGCAGCGGCTTAACCCACTGAGCCACCCAGGCATCCCTCTCATATAGCTCTTAAATGGACTATAAACTCCTTGAGGAGAGGTCAGTATCTTACTCATCTGTACACCTCCCTGTACTTAGCACAGGACCTGGAAGAAAGTAGGTATTTGGTACATAGGTGCTAAAGGAAAATTAAGGAAAAGGCAGAGGGGGAATTCAAATCTATCCCTATCGGTCTATAAAATCTGTGCAAGTTTCTACAAAACCAACTGTGTGTGTGTGTGTGTGTGTGTGTGTGTGCACGTGCACGTGTGTGTGTGTTTAAGACCACAGAATTTTCATCCTGGGACAGAAAATGCCCAAATATGAAAGTCTGCTAAGCTATTTGCCTGTCCCTCCCTTCCTTCCTGAAAATAAAGGATCGGTAGAATGCATCTTCTTTGACGGTACAAAGATTTTTTTTATTCCTCTTACACACTTACATTCTGGCCATTTCCTACTGCCAGAAACCAGCCCTGAACTACAGATTGCCAGTATATTCATTCATGCTTCTTATAGAAAGACCTCTGGATAAGAACCTTGAATTCACGGCAAACTACCTATTTAGATTTGAGAACTATCTGCAGATAGGAAATTCTCATTTTATTACTAGTTAGGACTCTGAACCCTATCCTACAAACCCAATGTGACCTTGCCCCATGGCAGCACCAGGTCCTAATTTTCTACCCTCTCTTCCTTACTCACTGGGCTCCTAATGCAAGAGCCTCCTTGGTATCCCTTGGACAACTGCACACAACTCTCACCACAGGGCCTTTGCATGTGCTATTCCCTCTGCCTGGATCTGTCTTACTATAAAAACTATATTTCTGGGGCACCTGGGTGGCTCAGTGGGTTAAAGCCTCTGCCTTCGGCTCAGGTCATGGTCCCAGGGTCCTGGGATCGAGCCCCGCATCGGGCTCTCTGCTCCGCAGGGGCATGCTTCCCCCCCTCTCTCTCTGCCTGCCTCTCTGCCTACTTGTGATCTCTGTCTGTCAAATAAATAAATAAAATCCTTTAAAAAAAAAAAACAACTATATTTCTCACTTCCTCACTTCCTTCAGGTCACTGCATAAATGTCTTCTTACCGAGATCCCATTCCTGAACACAATTATCTCAAATCCCGCCCCCCTACCCCATCATTCTCTGTGGCTATTTGCTTTTTTCATAGTCTCAAGACCCCCCAACATATCACAGGTGGATTTCTTTCTCCCACAAGGATGCAAGAGCTTGATTTGCTCACAGTTCTACCTTCAGGGCCTAAAACAATGCCCAGAAATGTGGACACACAATATCTTCTGAACAAAAGAATGGAATCCCCATCACAGAAGGCAAACACATGTGCCTTCACTCCTCTCTTCTGTGTCCATTTCAGATCTCACTAACTGATTGTAGTAACCACTCCTGTTAAATCAGGATAGAGCCTCAGAATGCTCTTTAGGCAGCAGCCAGCAACCTACTGAGGGGGGCACATGAAAAGAAAGTGATGTGCCTTCTGAGGTCAGAGCGATCTTCTGCCCTGGTGATATGAGCTGGGCCGCAGATCAGTCAGGAGGACCCTCCTTTGTCCCGCTAGCTTCAGGCCAAGGCCAGACCTAGCCGAGTGGCTCATCCCTTTGTCTTTTTTTTCCTCTGAGTCCACAACCTAGTTCTCTGACTGGGTCCAGATACATACTGGAGCCTGCTTGGAGGGCCCGCGAGAGCAAATTCTGCCCATCTTTTCCCAGTCTGTGTTACAAATCAGGGCTTTTTCTTTTCTTTTCTTTTTTTCCCTTTTTCTCTTTTTTTTCTTTTTGAAAGGGAGTTGTGAAACCAGCACACCACTTCCTAGACCCTCTGAGTTCCAGTAACCAGGGGAACTGAGAGACAAGTGCTGTTTCCTTCCTTACCCAGAGCAGGAGTGACCCAAGCCACTCATGGGAGGCTTCTGTCCCAGAGCGCCCCCATCTGGTTTCTGTTTGACCTTACGAGGCATCTGGAGGTGAGGGAAGGCGGGCACCCCAGCAGGAAGCAGTCTGGGTCACCGGAGGGACAGAGAGGACAGCAGCTTGCCCATGGAAGAAAGGAGGCGTTTGTCTCTTTGTTCCTTTCATGGAAAACCCTACTCCATCCTCATAAGTGGCTGGGGTCGGTTTTGTTTGTTTGTTTGTTTTTTAGATTTATTTATTTTAGAAAAGAGGAGAGCATGAGCGGAGGGGCAGAGGGAGAGGAAGAGAGAAACCCAAGCAGACTCCGTGCTGAGTACAAAGCCCAACATGGGGTTCAATGCCACAGCCCTAAGATCACAACCCCAGTGGAAACCAAGAGTTGGACATTCAACCAACTGCACCACCCTAGCACGCCTTGGCTGGGGACCTTCTAAGAGCCCCTCCTTCCAGGTGGGGAAGTGAGGTTTGAGGGAGGAAGGGACCTGGGGGGACTCTAGAGAGCAGCATCTGTCTGAGTGTGGTTTTCGTATTGCCTACCCCAGAACCCCAAAATGTACATAAAATTTTCACTACTGTAGCAGTATCCCTCGTGTGCTGATCAAACTCAGAAAATGGAATTTAGAAAATGCATTTCTATGAGCACAACAAAATGACTCTTACGAGCATGACAAGTGATTATTCGCCTTGCTAACATGAATCAGACTCTCTTAGGGAGAGCATTTAAAAGGCACATGCCTGAGCCTCATATTGGAAGATTCTAAGTCTGTAGGTCTAGGGTAGGGCCCTATATTCCGTGGTTGGATAAAATTTCCTAGGTGATTTTGCTGTTAATCCAAGTTAGACTTTGCAATAAGCATAGATTCTTCCCTCCTTTTTTGGGGTTGTCTTTGCAAGATGAGCGCTTTTTAAAATTTCTTACTTCTTTGCAAGAGAACATGAGTTCCTTCATTAGATAAACACTCCTTTTCTCTCTTTTTAAAAAAATTTTTAAGAAGATTTTATTTATTTGACAGAGAGAGAGCACAAGCAGGGGGAGCAGAAGAGGGAGAAGCAGGCTCCCTGCTAAGCAGGGACCGCAATGAGGGACTCAATCTCAGGACCCCACGGATCATGATCGGAGCTGAAGGTAGATGTTTAACGGACTGAGCCACACAGATGCCCCGAGATAAACTCTCCTAAACACACACTGAATGTTTAATGTGAGGAGGCGTGATGAGCTCATGAGATGGAAACTTAGTGCAGAGGTAGATGTTCTATTGTTCCCATCTCAGAGATAAGGAAACTGAGGCGAGGCCACAGAGCTAATGAGGCAAAGCCAGAATTTATACCCAAGTTGTTTGATACTAGGATCTACACCCTTAATCACTAAGCTTACTGCCTCCCAAAGACTTCCAGAAATAAAAAGACAAAAAATTCAATTTGAAAATCTCACTGACTGAGCAAAAGGGTTTAAAAAAAAAGAACGAATCCTAAACATTTCACTAAAATGTCAAATTCCATTTTTCTGGATTTTCCTCATATAGAAGTTGGACTGGTTGAAATAGATTTCTATGGGTGGAAAGCAATCAGAATAATTGGTTTGAGTAGAGCAAAGTAACCAATAAATTAGCTTGAACATGACCTTTCAGAGGCGGCCTCTATTTTGTTTCTATTCTCTGGCCCCGAATTGTCGCCTGCTAATTGGTGGTTTGTTCTCCAGTCAGGCTGCCTGTTTGTGACACCGGGTAATGCATTATGAGATAATCTACTTTCTGTGACTTCACACAGTTCCCATGGCAACCGTCAATGCCATTTCCCTGCAGAGCGGCTGCTTCATTTGTTCCAAATGTGTTGCAGGAATGTAAACATCTTCAATAAAAATGTCCAGTAACATGACAGTCCAGGCAAAGAACGACATTTATATAATTACAAATGGGAAATGACCTATAATTATCCCAACTTTTTTCCCCCTGGACTATACCAGGAGAGGTGTAGGGTGGTTTCATTGTTGTTATTTTAACTTCTGTTCGAAGGAAAAAAAAATAAGGTTTGTTTAACAAGACTTACTTGAAGAGACACAGTATTTCTTTGAAAAGACCTTGTTCATTAAAGCTTTGGTTCATTAGAACCAAGCTGGCAATATTTCTGGAAGGAAAGAACCATATCTTTCAACCCAACTACCATGACTAGGAGACGAGTGCTCACTGGGAGCCTCAGGTGACCTAGATGTCCTGATGTTCAAAACTAATAATCTGAAATTTTCTTGGTTTACAGAGAGAATTCATTTTTAACTCTTGCTGGCTAGCTATCTATGTCCTCAAAGTGAGCTCCTAAGGAAATTTTTCCAATCAAACACTTCAAGACACAATCCTGAAGTGAAGGAAGTCAACGTCTGGAAAAAAAATTTTTTTTTTAGCTTTATTGAGGTACAACTGATATATAAAAATCTGCACATAGTCAATGTGTACAATTTGATGAGCTTGGAAAGCATCTGGATCTTGGTAGCATTTTTCATATGCCTTCCTTCTCTTTCTTTGCACATGCTGTCCCTTCTGCCTTGAATGTTCTTCCCACCTTCTAGTTCAGTTCATTCCACTTGTTTTTAAAAACTAAGTTCAAATGTCACCTGCTCTGGCAAGTTGTAGTAGGTAGAATTTTAATATGGCCCCCAAGATTCCTTTTTTTTAAAAGATTTTATTTATTTATTTGACAGATAGAGATCACAGGTAGGCAGAGAGGCAGGCAGAGAGAGAAGAGGAAGCAGGCTCCCTGCTGAGCAGAGAGCCCGATGTGGGGCTTGATCCCAGGACCCCGGGATCATGACCTGAGCCAAAGGTGGTAGAGGCTTAACCCACTGAGCTACCCAGGTGCCCCTGGCCCCCAAGATTCCTACCCCCTTGGTGTATCCCCACCCCTTGGTGTATGTATTGTATGTAGTCTCCTCTTGAGGATGGGGGGTACCTATGAACACATGAAATTTCTCTCCTGGGATTAGATTAATCAAAAGGAAGTTTATCTTGAATCCTCTTGACATAATTAAGTACACTCTTTAAAAAAAAAGTCAATACAGGACTATTAGTTTCAACTTGGATGTGTTAAGAGCTTGGAAATTGTCATTTCCATTTCCATCCTTAAACCAAGAGAAAAGTTAGACAACATGAAAAATCAATCAATTTTTTGGACCCATGAGATAACTGAAGATGTAAGAGAAACTGATACCTGAAGATAGTCCTGTCCAGAGAGACACAGGTGAGATCTGCTTACCTGGAGCAGAAACCTGGAGCAGAAATCTCTGGGGTCATAAACTGGTAGGAATTCTCAGAAGGTGATTTTGTCAGATTGCTGAAGGCTCAGTGTGGACTTGCCTGAGAGTGAGAAACTCCTGGGAGCCACAATCTTAGGAGGACCCAGACTTTTGTGAACTTTACCTCCAGGAACACTCCCAGGTTCGCATGCTGAAGATCCAAGAAAGATCCCTTCTTGACTCTGCCAGCAAGAGGGTATGATTAGTCATTTGGAAATATACCAGAAGCCTTCTCCATTACAAAAGCCTACCCTTCAGAAGAGCTTTGCCAGAGCCATCCAGCTGGAAGGAAGGGAATGCTTCCCACTCCAACCTGCTTCAACATTCCCAGCTCACCTACAGGGAGGAAAAAGATAGTCAACAAGGATAAGGCCTTCAAGGAAGCAGATAGAAAACACTCTAGCTGCCGGGGAAGGAGGGAGGAGATAGGGAAAGAGAAATACTTGCAAAGGTCACAGCCCCAGGACACAACCCCCCAAAAAAGATTGAGAACTACTGGGAAGGTTTAGAATCTTCCCCATTCCTCGTACCTTTCCGCCACGCCAATGGGGATCCCATAAAACAATAGTGGATTTTGGCTAAAACAGTAGCAATTTACAGACTCTCTCTGGGGAGGGTATTGAGGGAAAACCAAAGTCAGAGAAAGAGACATAAATAAGGACATTGAGGAATGAGGAGCCTCTAGCACATGTAGCTACAGCAAATATTAACCCAGCGCATCTTCTAGACGGATTAACATAAATCCTTCCACTAAAGTCGTATTTACTTGATCTCCTATTACCTGATATAATATGTCTGGATTTCAACAAAAAATCACAAGGTTAGTCAAAAGGCAAGAAAAACATTCTGAAGAGACAAAGTAATCTTCAGAACAAGACTCAGATGTGACGCAGATGTCAGAATTATCTGACAGAGAATTTAAAATAGCTATAATTAATATACTAAGAGATCTAGTGGAAAAAGAACAGATAGGTATTCAGGAATAGGTAGGTCATTTAAGCAAGAGGTGGACACTCCAGGAAACCATCCAGTGATTGCTAAAAACCGAAACATAGCAACAGATGTGAAGGATGTCTTCAGTGGGCTTGTTAATTGATTTGGCACAGCCAAGAAAAGATCCAGTGAGTCTGAAGATAGGTCAACAGAAATATCCCAAAAAGAAAATTCAAAGGGAAAAAAAACAAATGGGGAAAAAAACCCCAAGATAGAGCATCCAAAAACTGTGGGACAACATCAAAAGGGATAACATATACATAAATGAAACACTGTCAGAAGAGAGAATGAAGCAAAAGAAATTTTGAATTTTCCAGAATCAACGACAGCACCAAACCATGGATCCAGAGAACACCAATGAGGATAAAGAAAAACGAAACCAAAAATATCAAGACATTCATATGCAAACTGTAGAAAACCAAAGACAAAGAGAAAAATATTTTCTCCAAGATTTTGTTTATTTATTTGACACAAAGAGGGGGAGACTGCAAGAGAGGGAACACAAGCAGGAGGAGTGGGAGAGGGAGAAGCAGGCTTCCTGCTGAGCAAGCAGCCTGGTGCAGGACTCGATCCCAGGACCCTGGGATCATGACCTGAGCCAAAGGCAGATGCTTAACCAACTGAGCCACCCAGGTGCCCACAAAGAGAAAAATCTTAAAAAAAAAAAAAAAAAGCCACAAGAAAAATTTATCTTAGCTATAGAAGAACAATGGTAAGAACACAGGAAACATTGTGTTTTTTTCCTGTTTTGTTTTGTTCAAATATATATTTGTTTATTTGAGAGAGAGAGAGCTGGGAAGGGGCAGAGGGAGAGGGAGAGAATCTTAAGCAGACTCCCCACTGAGTGTGGACCCTGATGTGGGGCTTGATCTCACGACCCCGAGATCATGACCTGACCCAAATCAAGAGTCACCCAGGGCCCCCAGAATCACAGGGTACTTTGTATCAGAAACTGTATGAGAGAAGTGAGTGGAGTAAAATATTTAAAGTTTTGAAAGGAAAAACCCCACCAACCTAGAAATCTATATCCAGCACAATTCTTCAAAGGGAAGGAAACAGAAAGAGTCCCAGACGAGCAAAATTGGAGGGGTTTATTACCAACAGACCTATATTGCAAGGAATGTTAAAAAAAAAAAAAAAAAAAGGTCTTCAGGCTAAAGGAAAATTATATGGGCCTGAAACGTGCATTTATGTAAAGAAAGGAAGGATGTGGTAGAAGAAATACATGAAGGTAAAATAAAATATTTTTAAATTCATAATTGACCTAGAATATACCTTATTGTTTAAAGCAATAATGTACCAGATGATTGTATCAGATAGATACGTGAAGTAAAGGATGGAGGGAAGAATGAGGAATTCTCTGTTTTGAGCAAGACACCTGTACAAGCCATGAAGCAGTGTCGTGTTTTTTGAAACCAGACTTAGATTGTTTGTAAACATGGATTACAAACTATAAATGGGATGGGAGATCCTGAAAGTGTTCTTGGAATAGAAAATAATGTTAGGAAGAACATGAGGAAATCTGAATAAAATATGAATTTAAGTTAATAATAACAGTTCGTTATTGGTTCATTAATTGTGATAAATATGCCATACTCATGTAAGATGTTTATGATAGGAGAAAGTATGTGTGGGATATATGGGAACTCTCTGTCCTATCTTGTGACTTTTCCATAAATCTGAAACTACTCTAAAGTTTGAGGAAGAAAAGTGATATGCAAAAAGATCATCCTGCTAGTGTCAAGAAGGAAGCAAAGCCGCCTTGGAGAAAGGCAGTGGCTAGTGGCGAGAGCCTCAGTCCTACAACCACAAGTCAGTGAAATCTGCCAACAGCCAAAATGAGCTCAGAAGAGCACCTCAAGCTCCAGCTGAGAAGCACGGTGTGGCCAGTGCCTTGATGGCAGCCCAGTGAGACAGAGGATCCATCTGAGCCACAAAAACTGTGAAATAATGAATTTATGTTGTTTGAAGCTGCTGCATTTGAGATCATTTGTTATGCATCAATAGAAAACGAATGCCCAAGACTTCCCTGACTACTGTCAGACCTAATGTATTTCCCAGAGGAGTATCCATCCCTTTTATACATTCACTCTTCTCGTACATACTGAGACCTACTGTGCATCGCACACTGTCACAGATAGTAGAGAGGGGTAAGCGGAGTATACTCCTTGCCTTCTTGGAGCTTCTTGGAGTGTGGTGGAAGACATAAACAAATACCATGTAGATGCTGAATTTACAAATATGATAATTCTAGAAAGGGGGGAAAATAGGGTAAGAGACGAAGTTTTTAAATACTGGAGGATCGGAGAAGACTTTTCCAAGGAAATCACAGTGAAGCTGAGACCTGAAACGTACATGTGCATTGCCCCGACAGCACTGGGGAGCAGAGAAGGTAGCATGTGCTAAGATCCTAAAGAGGAATGAGCTGGAATGTTTGGAGGGCTTGAAAACTCCCGGCATGCTAGGAAACCAAAGACAAAGAGAAAATCTTGAAAAGAGCCAGAGACAATGGCCCACATGGTTGCTGTGAATGAGCAAGGGGAGAGGGACAGGAGACACGTGGGGAGGTAGGCAGTGGTGGTCTAGGTGGGGTCTCAAAGGTGATGGAACAGGTGCTAGAATTTTGGGTGGAGGACTACAGGAAGCCCTTGAAGGGCTTAAGCAGGGAAGCGCTCAGACTGCTGCATGGACTTGAGCAGAATGTTGAGCTGATTCCAGAAGTCTAGGTAGGAGACTGACTGGGCTAGAATGATTTTCATAGATGTGGAAAGGAGAAGGCCTGAAAGCAACTCAAGTGCTGGGGTACCTAGACATAGTGGGATTGATAATATAGGAAGGCAGCAGCTGTGCCAAGGAGGATTCCAAAGTTTCCAGCATCCTGGATAAAGGTGAAGAAGGCTAGGGGAGGTGCCCCCTGTTCTCACCTCATATGCCCTTCCCAGCCATCTTGGCCTAACCAGCTCCTACTCTACCTTCAGAACCCAGCTCAGGGGGCACTTCTGGGAAACATTCCCCGACCTCTCAGCCCTGGGCTCTTCCTCTTGTCCTTGAGCATCTGGGCACCTTGCTCACAGCGCAGTGCACTGTGACATAAGTGTTGAGGTACTCCCTTGGCCCACCAAAGCAGGAGCTCTTTGGAGGGAAAATGGTACTTCAAAACTCTCTATTTCCAGCAGGAACTTATCTGGCACACAATAAGGGTTTGTTGCATGAGCAAATGGAGTAAAAATGTAGGAATGATTCAACGTTGGGAACCACTGCTCCTCAGCACACAGTCCAAATGTGAGCAATAAACAAAAGCCTTCTGGAACATGAAAGCAAGTGCCTTCAGAAGCAAGCAGTCAAGTTCATGGTCTCTCCTCCAAGGCCGGACACCCTTGGCCAGACTGAGAACCAGTTCACAATTTTAAGGAATTCGAGTTATCTGGTTTCTGAGCCCAGAACAGATTAGATGAAATTTATGGGAGTTGTTGACCTAACAATGAACACGGAGCAGGAAAATAAAATGTACTTGACTATAGAAATTGTGTCTAATCTCCAGTCTGTAGCAACATAATGATTGCAAATTTAATAACAAGGCAGTTGTAATAATGAGCACCTGCATTGCACGGTCCACAGAAAAGGTTCATTACATCTTCTTAACAAACATATGAGAAATTAAGATGTTTGCTTGCAAGGAATTATAAAAATTAAATTCAGGAAGTAATGGGGATAGAGGGTGGCACAGACTCCAAAAGGGGAGGGATATGAGATGGGAGAGGATTCACTGTGGTCTTGAGAGGTATTGGTGATGTTCTGGGTGTGACAAGAGTATCCAGGGAGAAGACATCTTAAACATCTTCCTTGGTTACTACCACAAAGTTTAATAGTAATGATGCCATTGTTATGATTTACCTTTATAGTGATTGCAATGCATGGATGTGCATTGGTCTATGCTGTGTCTGATTTTATGCATAGAAAATCACTCAACTTCCTCACAAGTGCCTGCAGGACAAGTCATATTGTTCCCAGGAAACAGGAAAAGAAATTCAAGTTAAGTAACTCGTAAGCTAGACAGGATTGAAACCACTTCTGCTGGATGCCGAAGTGATTCCAGACACCAGCCTCCTCTTGTGAAGCAGGTCCCCACTCTCCATCACCTGTTCTCAGTGAAGGACAAAGCAGGGATGATCGCTCAGACCCCGACTTGGCAACCACCCCTCGTGCTCACGCAGGGACAATGACAGATTGGGGTCAGGGCTCCATCTCGACCAGTTTCCCGTAAGCCGCCTTCTTCACAGTGGAGTGCAGGAAAGATGCTGAGCACGGGGCTCAGATGTGAGACCCAAACATCCTACTGCCCTCTGGTGCTAGAGGTGAACATGTTCACGGAGGCCTGCAACAAGAGTGACAGACAGACAGACAGATAGACAGACAGAGATCTGACTCCTCAAGAAGGCCCCTGAGCCACCTGGATAATGGATGTTGGGGCTCAAGCCTTTGTAGACACCTTGCTTTTCTTTCAAAGCTTGGCTGCTGGGTGTCCTGAGCCTTGAACGATCAGGTGAGTCACTCCGACGTGTTTTTCTTTCCTTATGGCAAGTTCAGTGCCTGAAGTGTGCTGTTGGAAATAGAAGTGTTTATTCAAGACCCAGATGGTGCTTTCTGTCAGGCTTCCCGCACCAGCCTGAAGAAGTCTGGGCACCGCTTGGCCTTCCTGACAGCCCCAGCCCATCAAGCTCACTCACATCTTCATGCAACAGCCCTCAGAGCACGCAAGGTCTAGCCTTGGGTCATGGACGAAAGTGAGGACCCATTACTTCTCTGCACGTCATGTGGGCTGGTTCCCTCCAGCACCAGACTGGGCATGATCTCATGTGTGCATCAGGGTTACAACCTCTCTCCCGGACCCCCCATGGCCTCCCTGTGGGCATCCCTTTGCCTTACCACATCGTTAACTGGAAGGGCTGCGGGTCACTTGCAACCACAGAGATGTCGTTGTCAAGGGCAGTTTTGAAAATCCTGAAAGTCCAAGGCCTGTCACTCTCCTGCTCGGCAGGTGTGTCCCCCCAAGAGAAGGGGAGCTGCCATCAGTTTCTGAATGATAAGCGGGTTTCCGGTCTACACAGTAACCTCTTACCCACCCTATTCCGTGAGTGACCCACATATATGCACTTCCATGGGGAATAAAACTCAGCTTTCATCAACCCCCATCCCTGTTTCTTCTCCTTCACAGTCCAGACCTTGCTTTTACATATTCTGTTATTTGCTCATGTGTTTTCTTGGTGGTTCCTCTCCTCTTACCTGCCCTACAATATAAACCCCATGAGCCAGAGCCAAAAGCCAAAAGTCTGGTATCTTTGTGCCTCGTCTGTTATACCCCCAAAACAGATGGGAATATATTGTTGCTTTGTAACTATTTGTTGACTGACCAAATGAATATTAGAGGAAAATTTTTCTAAAGCTTCCAGATATGCCTGGGGGACGCCTGGATGGCTCAGTCGGTTAAGCGTCTGCCTTTGGTTCAGGTCAGGATCCCAGGGTCCTGGGATGGAGCCGCACGTCAGGCTCCCCACTCAGCGGGGAGTCTGCTTCTCCCTCGGCCCCTCGCCCTGCTCATGCTTGTGCTTCTCCTCTCCCTCTCTGTCTGAAATAAATAAATAAAATCCTTTTTTAAAAAAGTCACTTTTCCAACCAAACTTCTTTTACAATTAATTAATTAAATAAATTAAATAAAATAATGTTTCCAGCTATGCCTGACAAGGCAGCAACAAACGAGGCTAAGGAAACAGCCGTCCCATTTTTAAAACCTTACAAAATCTCTATGTGAGACTGCTTGCCCAGTTTTTTTCCTGAGGTTATTACTCCACACTTGCAAGTAAGAGATGCACGATGTTAAATATTAGATATTAAATAAGATCCGAAGCTAGACCTACCCTGAGACTCCCATTTTTACCTAAGCCAGTCTGAGTTTGCTTCCTGTTCCTTGCAACCAAGACTGCTGACCCATCAAGGGGGTAGCAACTGATCCTGTTCAACAAAGATTCCTCATGGAAAACTGCACTGAATAATTTAGACTAAAGTGTAAACAGCACCACGATGAGCTAACAATGCTCTTCTATGTGGTTTATATATAGGAACTCATTTAACTCTCCAAACAACCCCGTGAAGATAAGGACTAGTATTATGCCCATTTCATAAGTAAGGAAACTGAGGCACAGGAAGGTTAACGACCTGCCCAAGTCACACAGCTAGTAAGTGGTGGTGCTGGTGGTAGAGTTTGAACATAAATAGGTCACTAGGCTTTATCATTCTCACCAACTGAAAGTCCATATGTGGGGATCGGAATATTAGAAAAACCACCCAAAGACACTGAACTGGCCTCTGTGTCTCCACGCTTCACCAATAGCTACCACCGCAGCCTCCGTGAACCCCCATTGCTGTTTCTTCATCTAAACAAGGTCACCGGGCAGTGGCGTCAGGATAGTGTCCCCAAGCAGAGAGCAGGGACAATGGAAGGGAGCTCACCTTGGCTTTGTTTCTGTCAAGAGGACAGGTCCCACACTGCCAGCCATCCAATGTCTGGACAATATCCTGTCTTCCCGTAGTTTATGGTAGGAGAGTAGGTGGGGTTCCAGTTATCCCATTGTGCCTGGAAACGGGAGTCTGGTCCCTTTATAAACTATTCTTAAGCATGAAGAGAATTTCTGTTTTTGAATGAAATCTGTCACATATTTGTGATATAATGGAGGGGTAAGTGAGAGGGATTTGGGGTTTCCCTGAATTCAAATCCATACCGTTGGACACAATTCTTTCATTATTTATGGAACCCACAATGGCTTCCTTGTAGGCATCAAGTCTAAAAATCATTATCTAGATCAGTCACTAAACCTCTAGACCAAAGAGGGTCACGATGATCCACAGGGGTGTTGGAAAAAAATGCTAGAATTTACTTTTATTTTCAACTTATTTTAAATTTATATTCTGGGTGTTTTGTGATGAAAAGTAGATTCGAATGGTAGTACTTTTTTTTTAAGATTTTATTTATTTATTTGACAGAGAGAGAGAGAGAGAGACAGTGAGAGAGGGAACACAAGGGGGAGGGGGAAAGGGAGAGGCAGGCTCCCCGCTGAGCAGGGAGCCCAACACGGGGATCGAACCCAGAACCCTGGGATCATGACCTGAGCCGAAGGCAACACCTAACAACTGAGCCACCCAGGTGCCCTAGTACTTTTAAATATTTTATAAATATATCTATGTATTTCAAAGAATGTGTTTTTTGTTTTTTGTTTTTTTACTAGAGGAATATACGATCAAAATAGCTTGAAGTTCTCTGAACTAAACAGGGGTCGGTCAACTTTTCTTGTAAAGAGCCAAACAGTAAAATATTTCAGCCTTTGAGGGCCATCTGGTCTCTGTCCAAACAACTCAGCTCAGCTTTTGTATCATGGAAGCAGTCATAGGCTATACGTAAATAAATGAACATGAATGTGTCCCGACCAAATTTTATTTGCAAAGACAGGTAGTGGCTTGGTTTGGGCTACACACTGTAGTTTGCTGACCCATGGCCTTGGTGATTTCTGAAGATATTTTCAGCAAGAGAGTCTTCTGGCTCAATTTCAATTCACAAACTCTAGTTGGCCAGAGCAGAGGTTCTCCGAGAGCACTAGCTCCACAATGTTCTTAAAGGGTTACGATCACTTACACCACTCAATCCTAACCTCCCACCCATATATGCAACCCCTTCTTTAACAGCATTGAAGTGTAAAACAAAATCTCTCCAGAAATTACAAAGTGGTTAAAACTCAGGCACTGGAATTCCACGGGAAATTAATATCCAACTCAGCTGTGTAGAGCTGGGCTCAGTTTAGTTAATCCTGTGGCCTCCATCCCCATCACGTGTAAAACCCAGACTTTACCAGCTACCCAGCAAGTGTGCTGCACTGATTGAAAGGGATCGTGGATCAGAAAGTGCCTAGCACAGGGGCACCTGGGTGGCTCAGTGGGTTAAAGCCTCTACCTCTGGCTCAGGTTATGATCCCAAGGTCCTGGGATCGAGCCCCACATGGGGCTCTCTGCTCAGCAGGGAGCCTGCTTCCTCCTCTCTTTCTCTCTCTCTCTCTCTCTGCCTACTAGTAATCTCTGTCTGTAAAATAAATAAATTAAAAAAAAAAAAGTCTTTAAGAAAGTGCCTAGCACAGAAGCTGACCCATAGCTGTATGGATTCCAACCCTGTCTTGGCTCTGGGCCCTTTTTGCGCTCCAAAGCAAAAAAAAAAAATTGTTAAGAAAAACCAGAGTAAGAGCAAAAGGAAAAAGAGAGAACAAGAGAGAAGAAAGAAGGTTTTGCTATTCCTTTGCTCCTTCTCCCAAAGGTCTGGCTTCTTGTGCTGGGAAAGCTATAGCTCCTACTTGCTTTGTCCCCAATCAAGGCGCCTCCCTGAAGACATGGGGCAGGGGTAGGAAACTGGGGGCGGGGGGTGGCCAGCAGAAAATGTTCATATTTATTTTTCATCTCATCTTTTCTAAATTTCTATTTGTGATATGTTTCTTATGGATTGAGTGTATTATACTATAGTACATGCATGTGGTTTAGCAATAATGATACCTACATTAAAGGCTAGGCTCAAACAAATCTCTGGGTTGTGGTACATGATCAAGGAGATAAAAAGTTGGGGAGACCGCTGCTTTGGGGTTTGACAGGGATATTCAGACCCACTGATGTTTTAGAGGAGTCAAGAGGCAGCAGGATGAATTCGGTGCATCTTCTTGGAGAATTCATGTTGCAAAAAGATGTTTCAGGTCTCATTAAAGCAAACGCTTGTTTTGGAGTTGAAGGCCAAATCCACGCTTTTTTTTTTTTTTTTGTAATTATGAAGTGCAACATAAGACTTTTAAGAAACTTTAAGAGTGATTGTTCCTTCCTTCAGGTATACCTCAGACCACTCAAGAACATGTGTTTGTACTCTTCCATCTAGAAGGAGGAAATTGGGGAAACGGTGCTATTGTCAAAGGACCTCCTTGAATGAAGTTGCTCTTGGCTGTCTGAATCCAACTCATCCCAAAGTACAGAGTGTGGGGAATATTCTGGAAGCACACTCTGGAGACTCACATGTAACTCTGACGACAATAGAAATAATAGTCTACATGTATTGAGCATGTTTTCCATGAGAGGCATTTAATCTACATCATGTCATATAATCCTCGTAACAATATTACAAAGTAGATGCTATTATTATGCTCCTTCGGCAGCTAAAGAACTGCAGTGGGTAAAATTCTGAAATGACCCTTCAGGACCCATGTTTTTGTAGAACCCCCTGTCCTGGAGTGTGGCCAAGACCCATAGTTATGACAGGATGTCACTCCTGTGGTTGTGTTATATTATATGGTAAGGTGCATTTTTGTAGATGTGATTAAGGTTCTTAATGAGTTGAGTTCCTCAGCACCTCGGTGGCTCAGTCGGTTAAGCATCTGCCTTTGGCTCAGCTCATGATCCCAGGTCTTGGGATCAAGCTCTGCATCCGACTCCCTGCTCAGTAGGGAGTCTGCTTCTCCCTCTGCTCCTTCCCCGCTTGTGCTCTCTCTCTCTCTCACTATCTCTGTCTCTGTCTCTCAAATAAGTAAATAAAATAAGTAAATAAAAAATAGTTGAGTTCTTCAAAAGTGAGATCATCTTGGGTGGGCCTGACCTTATCAGTTGCTCTTACTGGGTCCTGCAGTCACAAACTAAAGAGATGAGAGAGATACGCTTCTGCTGGCCTGGAAGAAAGTAAAGAGTTATGTCATGAGCTGCCTAGAGCAATTATGTGTTAACCAACTGCAGATAGAATTTAGGAGCTGAGAGTGTTTCACAGCCAAAAGCCGGGAGCGGAACAGGGATCTCAGTCCTACTACCACAGGGAAATGAATTCTGCCAGTGATCCATCAGCTTGGAAGTGGAGCTCAAACCTCAGCAGAGAACGGCAGCTCCAGCCAGCACCCTGATTTCAGCCCAGTGAGACCCTAAGTAGATTCCTAGCCCACAGAAACTGTATTATTTTAAGAAAACATATTCTTTTAAAGCCACTGAGTTTGTAGTAATACGTTACTCATCATGGAAAATGAATACAGGAAAGCTAATATGGCCAGCAAGGGGGGGGGGTCCCAGATGCAAACCCAGGCAGTCTTGGTACCTTCATCCATTCATGCATTCACTCATTCAACACTGCTCCTGGTTCTGGAAGTACAGCAGTGAGTAACAGTGTTCCTGCCAGCCTAGTGTCTCTGAGCCCCGGTTTTTAGTGCTGCACCACACTGCCTCCCTGTAAGCCAAAGGGGCTCTGAGACAAAGGCTAGTCTCCCCAGAGAGGAGAGGGATCTCAGATCCTCGTCCGCAACTTCTCAGGAGAGGGTGGTTTTTCCCAAATAAGGGAAGGGGAACGCAAGTCAAGAGGAGGTCACCACACCCATGACAATGGCCATATATTTCACTTGGCTTTGACTTTCTTCTGGGACTCAGGGGGTCTTTCCCATATAGACCGAAGAAAGTCAGTGTAGACAGGGGCGTCTGTCAAAATGCACTTAGTTATATATTTAATCTTATTTAATCTGGTTTGTTTCCGTGGATTTTGTTTTCCAATCAGTTTGTGATCCTTATAAAGATATTCAAGATAACTAAAAAATCTTCCAATATGGTTTTATCTTTTTTTTAATTAATTAATTAATTTTTTTGTAGATTCACTACTTTGATGCCCATGCCTGGAGAGAAAGGACTGGAAAGTTACCATTAGTCTGGGAGGGCTTTGGTCAAACCACGTCTGGGTGTTGGTACATGTCTTCCGCACGCCAGAAGCTGACAATACAGCAAACGAGATAAAGTCTAGTGCCTGGCCGTGTCCTCAGAGACTGGACAGAGAAACACACAAGTATGAAAACCTAACAGTGTAAACCTTCATAGATGCAGCCAAGAGGCACCCCCAGGAAAGCGCATGGACTTTGGAGCCACCGAGACCTAGGTTCAAATCCCTGCTCTGCCCCTCTCTACTGTAGTAGATTTAATCATAACGACAGCAATGGCCACAATTCTATTAAGTGCCTGCTGTATGCGAGGCACAATGCTGAGCCCTACCTTACACAATTGCAGTGACTAATTCTCGGGAATCTGCGAAGTACAGTATGCTCTTCATTGTAGAGAAAAGGCCATAAAATTCAGGAAAGTTAAGCAACCCTGCCCTACATCCCCCGCTAAATAATGGAAGGGGTGAGATTTCTGTAGAACCTCCTCTAACTTCTCTTCCATTTCCTCAATTATAAAATGAGTTTAATAATACCCACTTTACAAGGCTGCACGGAGGAATACATGAGATAATGTCCACACTGCCCCTGGTTAAAGGCAGTGGCTCAGAATGTGTTCATTTCCCCGTGGGAGCAAGTATCCGGCTGCAGGAGTACCAGTGGGCTTCTTGGAGGAGGTGTGGCCTGGGAAGGGTAGATTACACTCAGAGACTATTTTGAGTTCAAGGTCATTAGCGCTACCTCCCCTTTGCTCTGCAGTCAGTCTGCTGGGCACCACGCAGAGAAAAGAGAGCTCTGCCCGACTTAATAAATAGCCATTCATCCTCTTCCTCCTCCAGGTGTGTCTGGTGAAGGAACCTGGGATCCCACTCTCAGTGCACACTGCCCAGTGCTGGGCACACACCTGGATGCTTTATTCATCCACTTTGCAGAGGAGGGGGAGCACAATTATGTGACCCCAAAATAGTCCACTTTGGCATGTGGATTTTTTTTTTTTTTTTTTTGAGCTGAAGGCAATCGAGACTCTGCAGGTTCAAAAAAACTTTTCTTTAAAAGCATTTAGGTAGGGGACCTAGCCCAGAAAGAGAGCTATTACCGGAGATAACTTTTTATTGGAGTGCCCTGTCTGAATGGTAGAGCAAACATCTAATTACCAAACATCTGCTCTTCCTATAGCTCTGTGAATCACCCTCCCCCCACCCCCCACCCCCGCCTTTGAAGCCCCAGGCCCCTACCCCATTCCTCAGCTCAGGATAACATATCAGCCACAATTGCCAGATTTGGCCTTGGGTGTCATATTTTTTATGGGGCTCTAGGATGTACGTAATTAAATTTGTTTTTCTCCTGTTAAACTGTCTTACGTCAATTTAATTATTAGACCGGTCAAAGAACCAGAGGGTGGAAGGGAAATGTTTCCCCTTCTACCCAGAACTGCGGCAGAAAGAGGCAACAGTGCCCTTTCTTGCGAAGTTATAAGCTCTTTTCCGTTTGAATTGACAGAGAAATATTTATCCAGGGTTGCAAAAATCCTCCAAGAGGGCATTAGACCAATAAAAAAGAAAGAAAGAAAGAAAGAAAGAAAATAGAGAACAGAAAGAAAGGAATTTCTTGGTGTATTGAAGAAACAGTGCTTCCCTTTTGACATTTCATAAGGCATAAATTTGATAGCAACAGAAGCCCCAGGGGCACGCTGTTCGCTAAACCGCAGGTGAAGGCGTATTGCTGAAGATCTCGGGGAGCGCCATGTCCTTGCCTTTGTTATCCTGAGCACACTTGCCTACAGTATCTCTGGTGTAGACTTTTCTCCATGGTTAACTCACCAGGGACTCTAGCTTCCAGTTGCCTCTTAAAAATGCATATTCTAATCCCTGCCCCTGGCTCTGTTGCAGAACCCGTCCTGATAGGCAACCACTGCAATATCTGAATTTAAGAAATTTGGCCGAGCTGTCTGGACCCTTGCAAGAGCCTGTTCCTATTGTTTCTGGCTGACTTCTTAAAGTCACCCCCCTTGCTCTTCGGTGAAGGGGGGTGACGGTGACTTGCCATCCAGGTAATGAGAGGCATTAGGACCAACAGAGGTTTGGGAGCAGAGTCCCTCACTCACTCAGTACTACCAGAAACTCATGGTGGTTTCAAAGATTTTTTTTTTAATTT
This sequence comes from Martes martes, assembly GCF_963455335.1. Lineage (NCBI taxonomy): Eukaryota > Metazoa > Chordata > Mammalia > Carnivora > Mustelidae > Martes > Martes martes. The sequence goes on from NC_137895.1 coordinate 13,434,496, forward strand.
TTTTATTTATTTGACAAACAGAGATCACAAGTAGGCAGAGAGGCAGGCAGAGAGAGAGGAGGAAGCAGGCTCCCTGTTGAGCAGAGAGCCCGATGCTGGGCTCGATCCCAGGACCCTGAGATCATGACCTGAGCCGAAGTCAGAGGGTTTAACCCACTGAGCCACCGAGGTGCCCTCATGGTGGGTATCAATGAGGCATTTGCTGCACCAGCTTCGAAAAACAATTTAAAAAAAAAAAGTAACAGGGAACCTGGGTGGCTCAGTGGGTTAAGCCTCTGCCTTCAGCTCAGGTCACGATCTCAGGGTCCTGGGATCGAGTCCAGCATCAGGCTCTCTGCTCAACAGGGAGCCTGCTTCCTCCTCTCTCTCTGCCTGCCTCTCTGCCTACTTGTGATCTCTGTCTGTCAAATAAATAAATAAAATCTTAAAAAAAAAAAAAAGTAACAATTGGGCACCTGGGTGGCTCAGTGGGTTAAAGCCTCTGCCTTCAGCTCAGGTCATGTTCCCAGGGCCCTGGGATTGAGCCCCATGTCGGGCTCTCTGCTTGGCGGGGAGCCTGCTTCCCTTCCTCTCTCTCTGCCTGCCTCTCTGCCTACCTGTGATCTCTGTCTGTCAAATTAAATAAAATCTTTAAAAAAAAAAAAGTAACAATTGGATAGAGTTTGGAATCTGATCCTCTGTGAGATGAATTTAGGGATCTCCTTGGTTACGTAGAAGACATTGACTTGCCGTGGGGTTTGAACTTCAGCATACGTGTGATTTACATGCTTGGGTTTGGTTTGGTTTGGTTTGGTTTTTTACAGTATACAAAGTAAGGCTTGATTTATGGAAACTTTAGATTCCTAGCTGCCCCTCCAGGAAGGTCTGATTCAATTCAGTGAGACCCTTGACTTGCATTTTGCAAACCTTAGATGTGATTTTTTTTTTTTTTAGATTTTACTTTTAAGTAATCTCTACATTCAGTGTGGGCTCGAACTTACAACCCCAAGATCAAGAGTCACATGCAATGTTCATAGCAGTAATGTCCACAATAACCAAAATGTGGAAAGGGCCCAGATGTCCATCAACAGATGAATGGATAAAGATATGGTTTATATATATATATAATGGAATGTTACGCAGTCATCAAAAAGATGAAATTTTACTACTTGCAATGACGTGGATGGAACCAGAGGGTACTATGCTGAACACAATGAGTCAGTCAGAGAAAGACCAATATATGATTTCACTCATGTGTGGTATTTAAGAGACAAAACAGATGAACATAGAGAAAAGGAGGGAAAAATAAAATAAGATGAAATCAGAGAGGGAGACAAACCATAAGAGACTCATAACTCTGGGAAATAAACTGAGGGTTGCTAGAGGGGTTATGGGCAGGTAGGGGGGATTGGGTAACTGTGTGACAGTCATTAAAGGGGGGTATGTGGTGTAATGAGCACTGGGTGTTGCATGCAACTGAACTCTACCTCTGAAACTAAAAATATACTCTATGTTAATTAATCGATTTAAAAACAATAAATGAAAAAAAAAAAGAAAAAGAGTCACATGCTCCTCCAACTGAGCCAGCCAGGTGCCCCAAGCCTTATAGATAATTTTGAGGCAAATGGCTCTGGAAGCTTCCATTAAATGAAAAGAGAAAGGACTCTGGAGTCTGGAAGCAGTCTCTGGCTCAGATTCAAACTCCCCCTCATATGCAACTAATGAAACATTGAACACTACACCAAAACTAATGATGTACTGTATGTTGGCTAATTGAATTTAAATAAAATAAAGAAAAACAAACAAACAAACAAAAAACAAATTCCCACTAGGTCATTTACTTGCTGTGTGCCTCAGGGCATGTGATTTAACCTCTCTGGGCCTTGGTTTCCTCATCTATTAAAAAAAACCCTCTGTCTCAAGATGCCTGTCACCGTTTAGAACCCTAGACTATTGAAACTTTGGGTAGAAAAGGAAAAGGGACAGAAACCAACATTTGATGGAGCCTCTGTGGTATTCCAGGCTTGGATTACAGCTCCTCTAGGGCTCCTTCAGCTAAATTTTTCTCCTTCCCAAGTCAAAGAGCCTACGCTAATCTATTTGGGCTTCCAAAAAATGCCTGCAGGGTAGTGTTTTCTGACTTGTATTCTAACACAAAACATGCATGGTGGGTTAATTTTGTTCCACACACCTTGGTTGTTTTGTAAAATAAAAATCTGTGCAACTGAGTCCATTCACTGGCACTCCTCGCCGGCCAAGCCTGTGAGCGAATTCGAAAGCAGCTGGGGCAGATGCTGCCCCTTTCAGCCCAGGTTAGGTGAGGCTGAAGAGAAGCCGTGAGAACCTGCTCTGGGAGCTGAGCCGAACCGCATCCCGGCTTGGCTGCTCAGAAATGAAAGAGGCTCAGGCCAGCTCAATTCAAAACACCTGCCCAAGATAAATAGCCAAATAACAATGGCGTGATATTTAAGCACTGACATCCAGACTTCTAATCTGCTGTGCAGGCTTGTAGGGAGAAGACTAGAACGATGGAAAGACCACACACATCCGCTTACAACAGAAATACAGAGATACAAACAAGCAGCAGGTTTTCCCAACATGTGGTCTCCAGGCCACTGGCCACACAACCTCTCTCAGGGGGCTTATTTTAAATTCGGGTTCCTGTCCCCTTTCCAAATGAACTGATTCAGTACCCCAAGGGGGAGGGCTTGTAAGCTGCGTGTTCACAAGATCTCCAAGCCTCCCTGCTCCCACCCCCGACAGTGAACCTACAGCCAATCTAGCAATTACTGTAATCTTGCTACATCTAAATCTGCACAGCTTTTGTAGTCGGTGTGTCTCCCTCCTTTCTGGGCTTAGTGGTAATAAAAATAAATTGGGAATGTTTATAGAGCACTCTATCTACCAAGGAGGGGGGATCAGGCATTTCACAGACTCATTTGATCTGCACAAAAACTCTATCTTGGTTCTATTGTCATCCCCATTTTACAGGTGGGGAAACTGAGGTCCAGAGTTTGGCAACTTGCCCTAGGTCTTACTCATTAGGAATGCAGCCAAGATTCTAACTCAGACCCACGGATCACACAGGAAAGGATCCACCTTCTTGTAACAAACAAATCAAAAAGGAAAGCAAGATGTTGACAGCACTCGTTTCCAGGTGGTGGGAATACGAAGGAGTTTAGTGTTTGTCTATGTGGCTCTTCTCATTTTTTCTACGGTAAACATGTGTTTGTTTTTAGTATGCAAACAGACCTGGGTTCATACTTGTTTTTCTGCACTTCTTTGCTGTACAAATTCAGGTAAATATCTAATCTCATCGAAGTTCAAGGTTCTCATCTATAAAATGTGTTTAATTTGTGTTATTGAACCAAGATACTGAACCAAGATACTTGAAATCAAAGAGAGCTCAATGCAATTACATTCCTGGTGACAAAACCCATTAGGTCCCTTTCCTTACTTCTTTCCCTCCGCTGACCCCAAAAACGGCTCATCGTTTTCCCTGTCATTAGTGAGGGGAGCTGGAACTGCAGCCTGAACTCTAGAGCCTTCCCCCAAGTGGGCTGCTGGACCAACAGCATGGGCATCCCAGGGAGCTTGCTAAAGTCATGGGCCACCCCTCCTCCCAGACCTATTGAAGCAGAGTATGCTTTTTAAGAACCGCAGTGCTCTCACAGAAGCATGGTCTAGAAGATTGTTCTCCAAAAGAGGGCATGTCACACGCAGAATAAAAACACTCATCTATGGGAGTACAGGAAGAAAATACGAGAACTTCTGTTTATGTCGATTTTCGGTGTCCTTTGTTAATGTCTGATATTTATGTATATTTTATAATGTACTTAATAGATTAGTGGTGAGTACACACATACACAAGGGTTATAAGTTAAACATTGAGGAGGGGACCCCTGAAGGAGGGGACCCAGCGTTCTGCACACTCAGATAACACTGGCCCTGCAACACGTCCCACACCAACTTCCAGGAGGCTGGTTGGGAAGGGGGAGGTGCCCTCCTGCTCCTGCTGTTTCCTTACCATTTGGTACTCCTTCTAACCTTTATTCTCCCTGGGAAGGGAAGTGGGACTTAACTGCTAAGTTGGTAGACTACCCTCTTTTTCTCCTATCTCCTCTGGGAGAGGACATTTCATTCCTCCTCCCATGATGTGCCTTTCAAGGGGGCTCCTCTCTCTCTCTATGGGGTATGCCCTGCATTACCAGGCCATCAAGTGTCCCACCTGTCCTTTCTCCATTGTACTTGCTTGGCAAAATTCACATCTTGGTTAACCCCAACACTCAACCTTCACTGTGCTTGCCCCAGGAAGCAGGAGGTGGCCTGGAGAACACACTGACAACACTCTCCTTAAATTCATGTCCATCGGGGCACCTGGGTGGCTCAGTGGATTAAGCGTCTGCCTTCAGCTCAGGTCACAATCCCAAGGTCCTGGGATCAAGCCCTGCATTGGGCTCCTTGCTCAGCAGAGAACCTGCTTCTCCCTCTCGCTCTGCTGCTCCCCCTGCTTGTGCTCTCTCTGTATGTCAAATTAAATAAAATCTTAAAAAAAAAAATTCATGTCCATGAAAGTCAGCTGGACCCCTAATTCTGCCCGCCCACCCCCACCACCAAGTTTCCCTCCTTCCATTACTCTTTTCCCTCATTTCTCAAAGCCACCCCCCAAACATCCCATCCCCAAACTCAGATCAGGACCTTCGTCGTCCCGTGCTTCCTACTTGAGAAGCCACTGCCCTTTGCCAGGGAGTGCCTGGTCTGGATGTTGCATTTTAGGTATTTCCGTCCTCTGGAATCAAATCAGCTTGTCTCCAGCATCGTGTTCTCTCCAGCACGCTCCGCACCGCTGGCCCTCTGTCAGTGTTGGAGCCAAACACCACAGTTTTAGAAACTGCCTTCTCCCCAAGCACCTTATTCATCCTCAAAGCATTTGTGAGCTTTAAAAAATTGTGCTAGCAGCCTATGACACGTGTGACGGGCCACAGCTTGCGCTCCCCATTTTCCAGACCGGGAAAACTGGGACAGGAAGCCAAGCTCCTGGGCCAGCATCACACGGGGAGTCAGGCCAAAGTTGGAGGATCTTAGCCCCTTCCTAGAACCCATGGCCTCTTTGGGACTGTATTCTCACAAAAGGGAAGTCAAAAAATGCAAAATACAAAAACTTCTCCCCTGTCCTCCCCCAACATTCACTCCCCTCCCCCAACCCCCCCATGAGTTTGAAGGATGCATTCTGGAAAATGTCTAATAATATGAGCTGGTTTCAAGGCCCAGAATCCAGGGTGAGAGCTGGGGACCCCGGGGACGAGTCAGTGTTTTCATTTTATTTATTTATTTATTTAAAAGATTTTATTTATTTATTTGACAGAGAGAGATCACAAATAGGCAGAGAGAGAGAGGTGAGGAAGCAGGCTCCTCGCCGAGCAGAGAGCCCGATGTGAGGCTCGATCCCAGGACCTTGAGATCATGACCTGAGCTGAAGGCAGAGGCTTAACCCACTGAGCCACCCAGGTGCCCCGAGTCAGTGTTTTGAATCCAAAGAGACCTTTTACAATAACAAGAATGACTCCAATCTGGGCTGGTTGCAAAGGGCTTTCAGTTGTTCCAGTGGCTGTCAGATGGCAGGCAAGCCGGGTTTTACAGAATGGGCTCCCGAAGAAACACCCAAGCCAATTAAAAATGCCTATTTCGGGGCACCTGGGTGGCTCCGTGGGTTAAAGCCTCGGCCTTCAGCTCAGGTCATAATCCCAGGGTCCTGGAATTGAGCCCCGCATTGGGCTCTCTGCTCTGTGGGGAGCCTGCTTCCTCCTCTCTCTGCCTGCCTCTCTGCCTACTTGTGATCTCTGTCTGTCAAATAAATAAATAAAATCTTAAAAATAAAATAAAATAAAATAAAATAAAAATGCCTATTTCTAGGCCCTCAGCTGGCCCTAGAGAATCAGAATTTCCAGGGTTGGATCAGAAAAATCTTTATTTGTAACATACCCCTCAGCTCCTCCCGAAGCCCAGGCAGGTTTAGAAGGCCTTGAGGCCTTGTCATTATGAATCTATTTATATCCTAAAATGGCAAAGCTGGCAGGGACTTAGAGATGCTTTAGTCCAACCCCTCATTTTACAGATAAGAGAGAGAAGTCTTGAGATGGGGCCTGTCCAAGTTCCGAGACCCAGGCCGAGTTAACTGCGGCCCATTTAACTCTGAGTTCCGGTAGCAGATCTAATTTCAGGATCTAATTGGCACCACTCAAATGCATTTGAATATTAACTTTTTTTAATAGCTAAAAAGCGGAGCCAGGTTTCTCATTTAGATTCTTCTATCCAGCAAAGTAGGTAATTTAAGTCATAAGAATAGGCATCCTCATACACCATAAAACTCAATAAAGTGATTTCCATCGGCATCCCATGAACCTGTCTATTTTTCTGCATTGGTCTTCAAGTACTGAGCAGTCTTGGTCCTGAAATCAGCTCTCTAGCCCCTTTTACAGCTCCTGGGAATGACTGCTCCCTCGAAGTTGCGCAGGGGGATGGGAGCCCATGGCTGGGTTGAGTCTTTCACACACTGAGTCATCAGGTCACCTCCTGAGTCAGCCTGGAAAGCCACTCACTCACCAGCAACAAACAAAATGCAAATGTATTCTGCGTGTCCTTTCTCCTTGTGGCAGGTTTGCAAGCAGAGGTTGTACACCTGGTGGGGAGATGGTGCGTGGGGGGGGGGGGGGGAGGCACATGCCCCTGGCCCAGGGAACAGAGGAGCTGACAGGAGAATAAACATGCCATCTTAGGGACTGTAAGAATGGGAGGGCAGCTGCTGCCTTTACTGCCTCAAGTCCCTACCAAGCCCCGTCTAGGGATTTGTTCCCACCGTCTCTGCTTGAGCTGTGCGACCCAGGCTTGTGTATCTTGCTATTGGCAAGCTGACTGCTTTCCTGGATGTCTGCCTCCTTAAACCCACCAGAGCCTGCCGGGAGCCTTGAGCCCAGCACGGCACCTGGAACTCTGTGGGCTTTCACGAAAATATTGGTGGAACTTTTGAACTAGACTTACCCTGTCTCGTATCCATATGTTTCTTGAGCTGCTTCCAACCCAATATCTGATGCCAAAGTGAATTCAATTGGATTTTTATCCAACAAGCGTTGAGTGCCTGCTGTTTGCTAGAGCCGTGTTAAGATCAGAAGATCCCCTCTGTGCCAAGAGGCTGTAACTGAGGGGAAATGCACACACGCATGCGTGTCATGTCTTCCTTACACAAGGCAGCCTGTGATTAACACAACTCAAAGAATTGCAAAGAGGCCGGCCGCACAGTGGGAAGATTCCCCCTTGACTTTCTCCTCTTTATAAATATTTTTAACAGCTTTATTGAGATACCACTGACATTAAAACTTGTGTATATTTAAGATGTGCGAACTGATGTTTTCATATGCAGATACATTGCAAAATGATCGTCACCATCAAGCTAATTAACATATTCATCACCTCGATGCAGTTACCCTTTGTGTCTGGTGAGAAGATTTAAGATCTACACTTGCAGCAAATGTCAAGTATACAATACAGTATTGTTAATGCGCATCAGCGCACTGTACATTAGATGTCCAGAACTTACTTGTCTTGCATAACTGAAACTTTGTGCCCTTTGACCAATATTGTTCCATTTCCCCCACCTGCCACCCGCTCCCCCCAACACACATGCCTACCCGGCGACCCCCATTCTACTCTCTGCTTCTGGAGTTAGAGTGAGATCATGTAGCACTTCTCCTGTGTTTTTCTTAGTTTGCCTAGCAGAATGCCTTCCAGGACCATGTGTGCTGTCTCAGATGGCAGGATTTCTTCCTTTGTTAAGGCTAAGCGATGTTTCATTGTACATATATCCAATCTTCTTTGTCCGTTCATCTGTCCAAGGACACTGAAGTTGTTTCCACATCTTGGGAATTGTGGATATTGATGCAATGAACTTGGAGGTGCAGACAACTTCCTAACCCACTGTAGGCTGTCTGTCACCTGTTGCCACCTCTCCGGACAGTAGGCTCAGCAAGGGTAGGGATCTTTGCTTTCGTTCACAGATCTTGCCAAGTGTCTAAAACAGTAGCCAGCACGTGGTAGGTGATTTACAAATATCTCTGAATGATTTTGACTCAGGTGGGGTCTGGATTCCAATCCTCTTTCTGCTGATTATCTGTCCCATGACCCAAGACGATGCTTTTTCGTAGCTTTAGCTTCCTTATCAGTGAATCTGGAATAATGCCAGTTGTGAGGCTCAGAATTTATAAAGCAAGTGGTTTTCAAACAATGGCATTAATGTTACTGTGATCATCATATTATCTTAGTGATAATATTTTCAAAAGGCACAGCATCTTGGGAGAGAAGCTTCATTATAAGTGACACACGGATTGTATCTTTTGACTATCCGCTAGGTTGCTATCAGCCAGAAGTCACAGAAAACCAAATCATGGTGGCTTGATTTTTTTCTTTTCTCACGTAACAGGAAGTCTGGAAGTGGATCCACAACGTCAGGGCTGGTGTCTATGATTCTCCTGACCGAGAGTGGACAAACAATGGCCCAACGACCAAATCTGGCTGGCCAACTGTTTATGCAAATAAAGTTTTATTGGAACACAGTTATGCTCACTTGCTTACGTACACCCTGCTGCTGCTTTTGCACGACAAGGGCAGAGTTGAACAGTTGTAACAGAGACTATACGGCCTGAAAAACCTAAAATATTTGCTATTTGGCCTTTACAGAAAACGTTTTCAAACCCCTGCTCTGGACCATTTCTTAATGTGTTCCAGGAAACGTATTTGCTTCCAAGACAATGTGGGAAAGGGGACGTAAGGCCCCCTTTTCCCTTTAATCAGGAAAGCAACAGTTTTCCCAGAAGGCCCTAGCTGACTTCCCCTTTCATCTCATTGGTCAGAATGGGGTCACATGATTACCTTTTGCCGAAAAGGACTCTGGGAAAGTAAGAGCTGGTTATAATTGTCTAGACCTGAGCGGTCCAATAGTGGGTGCGGGCCCTGTGTGGCTGTTAAGGTCTTGAAATATGATTGACTCCAATAAAGATTCAGTGTAAGTGTAAAACATATGTCAGATTTCAAAGACTTAATGCAAAAAGAAAGTAAACTCATTAATAATTTTTTATTGATTACATGCTAAAATGCTAATATTTGGGGTATATTGAGTTAAAATATGCTACCAAAATAATTTTTAAAAAAATTAAGCTATACTATCAAACTAAATTTCTCTCTGCTTTTTTCATGTGCTTACTAGGAAAATTTTAAATTACATATGTGCCCTCACAGGTGTGGCTCTCATTCTGTTTCTCTTGGACAACACTGTGCCAGGCTAATCATGATCTGATGCCTGAAGCTGGGAAAATTGCTACCTTAACTACGTGGGCATTCTGTCAGCAAGGAGAAAGGGGGAGGAGTGGGGAGGCAGTCATTGTTACTAACAGGGTTTGCCATATTCATTTATTTAACAAAAAAAGGAAAGAAATGAGTACCTGATCCATGCCAAGCACTAGGAGAAATGATTGGAAGAGGACAGAGAGTGACACACACATGGTCCTGAGATCATGGAACTTAAAAATCTTCCTGGAAAAGGGAATGCTAGACCTGGTTCTTGTAGGATGGATTGGACTTTGACAGGCTGTAGCAGGCAGTGTTGGGTGGGATGAGCTGGAGAGCATCCCAGAGGGAGGGTGGAGAATGTAGAGATGATTGGGAGAGAATAGGGAGCTAGATGAGGAGGAAGAGTTTTACTCCCATTGCCCTCCTCTTCTTGCTGCACCCTAATCTGGGCAAACTCACCTTGTCTCCATTTTTCAGACTTATACAAGCCCCACCCCTGAAACTGAGATGTCCTTCCTCATTTTCCTCTCCGCCTTGTTGGTTGTGAAATACCATTATTCTTTGAGGATTAGTGCATGCATTCCCCCTGCAGGAAAACTTCCTTGACCCCCAATCCCAGAGGTTAAGCTCTACTTTCTTTGTGCTCTAATAAAAATAAGAATAGAATAATAAGAATAAGAATAAGTCATAGTCATGAACATCTGCTGAGCATTTTTTGCATATCTGGCATCATGGTTTGAATTAGATTATTTGAGTGTCATGCCCACCTTATTAAATAAAAGTGTTAACCTATTTTACAGATGAAGAACTAGAGGATTAGAGAAATTAACAGGTCCATTCCTCACACCTTGAGCTAAAACCAAACACTAAGAAAAAGTTAGTATGCTTCCAGGTAGGTTAAGGGTAGAAAAAAGACTTTAGAGAGAAAGAACAGAGAGAGCATGGTGTTTCACCAAAGCAGGTGATTCCCCAACAGGAGAAGCAGATGTACCAGGAATAAGACCCTGGGAAAGAGGGGGAAGGAGAAGTAAGTAAAGATCAAACAGGGATGAGCCCAAGTATCACACAAAAATGTGTGAATTCTACCTTTTAGATAACTAGGAGCCACAGAGGAATCTACACAAAGGACATTGTTCAGCTTGCATTTGGGAGACTGGAGAACATTTAGGAGGTGACCCCATCCATCCAGAGGAAAGACGATGAGTTGTATCAGAAGGAAAGTAGCAGCGGTAACAGAGAAGTTTGGGAAAACTTTGGGAGGCAAGCTTGACAGCTCTGGTGAATAATTTGTACACTGGGAAAAGCAGATGAGGCTCACTCCCCAGCTTAGGATGTGGTTACATCACTCATCTCATCTGACCCCACATCACTCTTCAGGTTAGGTGTTGGCATTCTTGCGTTTCAGATGAGGACACTGAGACCCAGGCAGGATGAGTGGTTTATTCAAGGTCACATCAAGTATATGACAGAGGCAGATAGTCTGTCCTTTCCAAAGTCCAAGATCTTGTTGCAACTCTGAATTTCCTCTAACCCTAAACAAGGAAATGAATCCCATCCTCAACACTCTTTGTTTGTCAGACATTAAATATGATGGACTCATTCATATATAAAGTGTTTAAATTCCTCACTAATCTGCAGAGTCTTTTGCAATCTGGATTCTTCACTTAGAACCCATTTGGTTCCTTTTGGGTAAATACCATGTTGCAAATGGATAGCGGTACCCCCATTCTGTATATACTCGTGCCTTTTTTGGTGAGTAAAGCCAGAGACGTCCAGTAAATTCTTCAAGATCCTGCCATGAGTAATGAGCAGAACTTGGGTTTGAACTCACATCTGTCTGATTCCCTGTTCTTGCTCTCAATACTACACTCTCCAACTTTCTAGATTAAAGGATTAGCCTGCAGATGGGACAACCTGGGAAAAGACTGACAAGGGAGCCATTAGGTTTTTTGATTCCCCATTACCCCATCTACCTACCCACCAGGCACTTTGCCCTTCATTCTTCAACTGCAAAATGCAGGGGATAATAGTACTTGCTTCCTAAGGATACTATAATCCATGCGATTAGCTCATGCACACAGTACGTGTTTGATAGAAGAAAACACTACTTTTTATAACTCAACCACTAGCTGTTCCTTCAATCGTGTGGGCTGGCTTTGCTCTGGCTTTGAGTCAACTTTTCTGCAAAAGTTGACCCTTCACTGACTCCTATATCAAATTCAATTTTTCAACCATTGTTTTCGCAGTTTTGGTAAATTCTTTGTGATGAGACAATGGAGAGGGTGTACTATCTCCAGCAAACAGCTTAGACTACCCCCCATGATATAGTGGGGGTGTGTCCTAATCAGGGCGCGCCCAAAGAATCCATGTCTGCTCATACACTGAGGTATATACATACAATGGAATAGTACCCGATCTTAAAATAGAGTGAAATCCTGTCATGCTACAACAGAGATGAACCTTGAGGACATTATGACAAGTAAAATAAGCCAGTCAAGGAAAGACAAATAGTACATGACTCCACATATAGAAGGTATCTAAAGTAGTCAAATTCATAGAAACAGAAAGTAAAATGATGGTTTCCAGGAGCTGGGGCCAAGGGGAAATGGTTCATGGTGTATAGAGTTTCAGTCATTCAAGATGAGAAGTTCTATAGATCTGCCATGTAATAATATGAATATAGACAATGGTATGGTATTATACCCTTAAAATATTGTTAATAGGATAAATTTTATGTTAAGTGTTTTTTAGCCTAATATAAAGAAAGAGAGGGGAAGGAAGGAAAGAAGGTAAGAAGGTAGGAAGGAAGGTGAATGGAGGAAGAAAGGAAGAAAGAGGAAGAAAGGAAGGATTCTTCCCTAGAGACTTCAGAGGGAGTGTGGCCCTGCCAAACCTTGATTTCAGACATCAACTTCCAGAATTTTGACAGAATAAATTTCTGTTGTTTCAAACTGCCCAATTCATGGCCATTTGCTACAGCTGCCCTAGGAAACTAATATAAGAAAAAACACTAAGTTCAAAACCCAGGGAAATCTCAGCTCCCCCCCCCAACCAAAAAAGGAACAAGTCTTTAAAAGAAAGAAAAATAAGAATTTTTGTAGGGACAAGGAAGGATATCCACGAAATAAGAATAGGCTCTTAAGAAATAAGACCAGTTCGTCATCATGGATAATATAATTCCTTAAGCTCAGAGCAAACTTGGTAGTCTGAAGAACAGGATGGACATATATGGAGAGAGAACAATGTGGGAAATGGGTAGATTGAGCCTAGGAATTTTCCCAGAAGGCTGTGTCAAAGAATAAAAAAGTAGAAAGTAAGAAAGAGTATAAAGATATAAAAAATAACCTGAAAAGCACAAACATCCTCACATAGGAATTTAGAAGAGAGAATGAAGAAAATACAGCTGACCCTGGTACAGCAGCAGTATTAGGGACACCGACACTCACCATGAGCACAGTTGAAAATCCAATTATAACTGCTGACCCCCCCCAAAAAACTTAACTACTAATAGTCTACTGTTGACCACAAGTCTTACCGTTAACATAAACAGTCAATTAACACGTTTTGTATGTTATGTGTGTTTTATACTCTATTCTGACAGTAAAGTAAGCTAAGAAGAGAAAATCATAAGAAAAAATATATTTAGAGTACTCTATTATATTTACCAAAAAGAATCTGTGTGTAAGCGGACTGCGCAGATCAAACCCGCGTTGCTCAAGGGTCAACTGGGCAGACGAAGTAATGAAATGAATGGGAAGACATTTCCCAAGGTTAAGGAAAGAGACAAGACTTCAGACTCAAAGGGCAGAAGAATACTGAGCAATCTGAAGGAAAAGACAGTATGTTGATGTTACAGATTTGGGTACCTAGCTCATGAGATGCTCGGGGGTAACTGGGTTCCCCACCCTTTCCCCTCACATTGTACCTGGTGTATCACTACATGGAGGCTGTCTTCTTGCTCTCTTGTCTTCCATGGAACTTCTCCACTCTCTGAAACACAATAAAAGCATCAGGTCAGAATTCGTCCTTTATTCTGGGCCAATATTTGTGGTGTGTGGAATTGGAAGTGCCCATTTCAGAAGAAGCCTGTGGTATAATTAGAGTTTATCAGTCTCCGTAGTGTGTGCTCATCAGAAGTTCATCCCATTTGACACAGTTTTGGCCTGTGACAGGCAACAGCTTTTTAATCCCTGCCAAACTGGGGGCGGGGGGGGGGGAATCAAAAGAAGAAATCATCTCTGAGATCCATTATTGCATATAAAATGCGCAAAATGCTAAGAAAAAATATCATATAACAATCTGTTTAGGCAATATTTGAATGTATTTATTGGAGATGTTGACATTTAAGCGAGAAAATGAGTGTTCATCAAGTGAAGTGGACTGGGGATTATAAGAATCTCTGACCAAATAACAAAAATAAAGAGCTACATAAACCAGTCAATGTTTTAAATTAAACAGCATGAATCTGAGGAGGAGTCAAGATGGCGGAGAAGTAGCAGGCTGAGACGACATCGGGTAGCAGGAGATCAGCTAGATAGCTTATCTAACCATTGTGAACACCTATAAATCCAACGGGAAATCGAAGAGAAGAAGAGCAACAATCCCAGAAACAGAAAATCGATCACTTTCTGAAAGGTAGGACCTGCGGAGAAGTGAATCCAAAGCGACGGGAAGATAGACCCCGGGGGGAGGGGCCGGCACCCGGCAAGCGGCAGAGCGACGGAGCACAAAATCGGGACTTTTAAAAGTCGGCTCCACTGGGAGACATCGCTCCAGAGGCTAAACTGGGGGGAAACCCAGGCGGGGTCAGCATAACCCCAGGACCCGCAGGGTCACAGAAGGACTGGGGATGTCTGAGTGCCGCAGAGCTCGCAGGTATTAGAGCGGGGAAGCCGGCTATAGCGACAAAGCCGAGGAGTGAGCTCTAAGCCCGGGGTTACCTTGTGCCGGTCGCAGGCTGGGTGGGCTCGGAGCGCGGCCGGAGGCCACGGAGACAAAAGCGACCCGGCGCTTTTCTCCAGCTCCAACAATTGACTGCTTTCCTCGAGTTGCGACCGCAAGCCAGGGAGGCGGGGCTATTGGGCGCTTTGCTCTGAGAGTGCACTGAGGAGCGGAACCCCAAGCTCTCGGCTCCTCCGGGCCGAGAGATTGGGAGGCCGCCATCTTCATTCCCGTCCTCCGGAACTCTACGGAAAGCGCTCAGGGAACAAAAGCTCCGGAAAGCGAACCCGAGCGGATTACTTAGCCTGGCCCCTGGCAAGGGCGGTGCAATTCCGCCTGCGGCAAAGACACTTGAGAATCACTACAACAGGCCCCTCCCCCAGAAGATCAACAAGAAACCATCCAAAACCAACTTCAGTCACCAAGAACAGCGGAATTCCACAGCAGGAGAAAGCAAATCCTACCTGGACAAAATGACAAGGCGGAAAAACTCGCCTCAAAAAAAAGAACAAGAGGCCGTACCGAAGGCTGGAGACCTAATCAATACAGACATAGGTAGCATGACAGATCTAGAGTTCAGAATGACAATTCTCAAGGTTCTAGCCGGGCTCGAAAAAGGCATAGAAGATATTAGAGAAACCCTCTCCGGAGAGATAAAAGCCCTTTCTGGAGAAATAAAAGAACTAAAATCTAACCAAGTTGAAATCAAAAAAGCTATTCATGAGGTGCAATCAAAAATGGAAGCTCTCACTGCCAGGATAAATGAGGCAGAAGAAAGAATTAGTGACATAGAAGACCAAATGACAGAGAATAAAGAAGCTGAGCAAAAGAGAGACAAACAACTACTGGAACACGAGGAGAGGATTCGAGAGATAAGTGACACCATAAGACGACACAACATGAGAATAATTGGGATTCCAGAAGAAGAAGAAAGAGAGAGGGGAGCAGAAGGTATATTGGAGACAATTATTGGAGAGAATTTCCCTAATATGGCAAAGGGAACAAACATCAAAATCCAGGAGATGCTAAGAACGCCCCTCAAAATCAATAAAAATAGGTCCACACCTCGTCACCTGATAGTAAAATTTACAAGTCTTAGCGACAAAGAGAAAATCCTGAAAGCAGCCCGGGAAAAGAAGTCTGTAACATACAAGGGTAAAAACATTAGATTGGCAGCGGACCTATCCACAGAGACCTGGCAGGCCAGAAAGAACTGGCATGATATATTCAGAGCACTAAACGAGAAAAACATGCAGCCAAGAATACTATATCCGGCTAGGCTATCATTGAAAATAGAAGGAGAGATAAAGAGCTTCCAGGACAAACAAAAGCTGAAAGAATTTGCAAACACCAAACCAGCTCTACGGGAAATATTGAAAGGGGTCCTCTAAGCAAAGAGAGACCCTAAAAGTAGTAGATCAGAAAGAAACAGAAACAATATACAGTAACAATCATTTTACAGGCAATACAATGGCACTAAATTCATATCTCTCAATAGTTACCCTGAATGTTAATGGGCTCAATGCCCCAATCAAAAGACACAGGGTATCAGAATGGATAAAAAAACAAAACCCATCCATATGCTGCCTACAAGAAACTCATTTTAGACCCGAAGACACCTCCAGATTTAAAGTGAGGGGGTGGAAAACAATGTACCATGCTAATGGACATCAGAAGAAAGCTGGGGTGGCAATCCTTATATCAGATCAATTAGATTTTAAGCCAAAGACTATAATAAGAGATGAGGAAGGACACTATATCATACTCAAAGGGTCTGTCCAACAAGAAGACCTAACAATCTTAAATATCTATGCCCCTAACATGGGAGCAGCCAACTATATAAACCAATTAATAACAAAATCAAAGAAATACATCGACAGTAATACAATAATAGCAGGGGACTTTAACACTCCCCTCACTGAAATGGACAGATCATCTAAGCAAAAGATCAACAAGGAAATAAAGGCCTTAAATGACACACTGGACCAGATGGACATCACAGATATATTCAGAACATTCCATCCCAAAGCAACAGAATATACATTCTTCTCTAGTGCACATGGAACATTCTCCAGAATAGACCACATCCTGGGTCATAAATCAGGTCTCAATCGGTACCAAAAGATCGAGACCATTCCCTGCATATTTTCAGACCACAATGCTCTGAAGCTCGAACTCAAATCACAAGAGGAAATTTGGAAAGAACGCAAATACATGGAGACTAAACAGCATCCTTCTAAAAAATGAATGGGTCAACCAGGAAATTAAAGAAGAATTGAAAAAATTCATGGAAACAAATGATAATGAAAACACAACAGTTCAAAATCTGTGGGACACAACAAAGGCAGTCCTGAGAGGAAAATATATAGCAGTGCAAGCCTTTCTCAAGAAACAAGAAAGGTCTCAAATACACAACCTAACCCTACACCTAAAGGAGCTGGAGAGAGAACAACAAAGAAAGCCTAAACCCAGCAGGAGAAGAGAAATCATAAAGATCAGAGCAGAAATCAATGAAATAGAAACTAAAAAAACAATAGAACAAATCAACAAAACTAGGAGCTGGTTCTTTGAAAGAATTAATAAGATTGATAAGCCCCTGGCCAGACTTATCAAAAAGAAAAGAGAAAGGACGCAAATAAATAAAATCATGAATGAAAGAGGAGAGATCACAACCAACACCAAAGAAATACAAACAATTATAAGAACATACTACGAGCAACTCTATGGCAACAAATTTGACAACCTGGAAGAAATGGATACATTTCTAGAGATGTATAAACTACCACAACTGAACCAGGAAGAAATAGATAACCTGAACAGACCCATAACCAGTAAGGAGATTGAAACAGTCATCAAAAATCTCCAAACAAACAAAAGTCCAGGACCAGACGGCTTCCCAGGGGAATTCTACCAAACATTTAAAGAAGAATTAATTCCTATTCTCCTGAAACTGTTCCAAAAAATAGAAATGGAAGGAAAACTTCCAAACTCATTCTATGAGGCCAGCATCACCTTGATCCCAAAACCAGACAAGGATCCCACCAAAAAAGAGAATTACAGACCAATATCCTTGATGAACACAGATGCGAAAATTCTCACCAAAATACTGGCCAATAGGATCCAACAGTACATTAAAAGGATTATTCACCACGACCAAGTGGGATTTATTCCAGGGCTGCAAGGTTGGTTCAACATCCGCAAATCCATCAATGTGATACAATACATTAATAAAAGAAAGAGTAAGAACCATATGATACTCTCAATAGATGCTGAAAAAGCATTTGACAAAGTGCAGCATCCCTTCCTGATTAAAACTCTTCAAAGTGTAGGGATAGAAGGCACATACCTCAATATTATCAAAGCCATCTATGAAAAACCCACCGCAAATATCATTCTCAATGGAGAAAAACTGAAAGCTTTTCCGCTAAGGTCAGGAACACGGCAGGGATGTCCGTTATCACCACTGCTGTTCAACATAGTACTAGAAGTCCTAGCCTCAGCAATCAGACAACAAAAAGAAATTAAAGGCATCCAAATCGGCAAAGAAGAAGTCAAACTATCACTCTTTGCAGATGATATGATACTATATGTGGAAAACCCAAAAGGCTCCACTCCAAAACTGCTAGAACTTATACAGGAATTCAGTAAAGTGTCAGGATATAAAGTCAATGCACAGAAATCAGTCGCATTTCTTTACACTAACAACAAGACAGAAGAAAGAGAAATTGAGGAGTCAGTCCCATTTACAATCGTACCCAAAACCATAAGATACCTAGGAATAAATCTAACCAAAGAGGCAAAGAATCTATACTCAGAAAACTATAAAGTACTCATGAAAGAAATTGAGGAAGACACAAAGAAATGGAAAAATATTCCATGCTCATGGATTGGAAGAACAAATATTGTGAAAATGTCTATTTTACCTAAAGCAATCTACACATTTAATGCAATCCCTATCAAAATCCCATCCATTTTTTTTAAAGAAATAGAACAAATAATCCTAAAATTTATATGGAACCAGAAAAGACCTCGAATAGCCAAAGGAATATTGAAAAAGAAAGCCAAAGTCGGTGGTATCACAATTCCAGACTTCAAGCTCTATTACAAAGCTGTCATCATCAAGACAGTATGGTACTGGCACAAAAACAGACATATAGACCAATGGAACAGAATAGAGAGCCCAGAAATAGACCCTCAACTCTATGGTCAACTAATCTTCGACAAAGCAGGAAAGAATATCCAATGGAAAAAAGACAGCCTCTTCAACAAATGGTGCTGGGAAAATTGGACAGCCACATGCAGAAAAATGAAATTGGACTATTTCCTTACACCACACACGAAAATAGACTCAAAGTGGATGAAGGACCTCAATGTGCGAAAGGAATCTATCAAAATCCTTGAGGAGAATGCAGGCAGCAACCTCTTTGACCTCCACCGCAGCAACTTCTTCCTAGGAACATCGCCAAAGGCAACAGAAGCAAGGGCAAAAATGAACTATTGGGATTTCATCAAGATCAAAAGCTTTTGCACAGCAAAGGAAACAGTTAACAAAACCAAAAGACAACTGACAGAATGGGAGAAGATATTTGCAAACGACATATCAGATAAAGGGCTCGTATCCAAAATCTATAAAGAGCTTATCAAACTCAATACCCAAAGAACAAATAATCCAGTCAAGAAATGGGCAGAGGACATGAACAGACATTTCTGCAAGGAAGACATCCAGATGGCCAACAGACACATGAAAAAATGCTCCACATCACTCGGCATCAGGGAAATACAAATCAAAACCACAATGAGATACCACCTCACACCAGTCAGAATGGCTAAAATTAACAAGTCAAGAAATGACAGATGCTGGCGAGGATGCGGAGAGAGGGGAACCCTCCTACACTGTTGGTGGGAATGCAAGCTGGTGCAACCACTCTGGAAAACAGTGTGGAGGTTCCTCAAAAAACTGAAAATAGAGCTACCCTACGACCCAGCAATTGCACTCCTGGGTATATATCCTAAAGATACAAACGTGGTGCTCCGAAGGGGCACGTGCACCCGAATGTTTATAGCAGCAATGTCCACAATAGCCAAACTGTGGAAAGCGCCTAGATGTCCATCAACAGATGAATGGATAAAGAAGATGTGGTATATATACACAATGGAATACTATGCAGCCATCAAAAGACATGAAATCTTGCCATTTGCGACGACGTGGATGGAACTAGAGGGTATCATGCTTAGCGAAATAAGTCAATCGGAGAAATATAACTATCATATGATCTCTTTGATATGAGGAAGTGGAGATGCAAGGTGGGGGGGTTTGGGGGGAGGTAAGAAAAGAAAAAATGAAAAGATGGGATTGGGAGGGAGACAAACCATAAAAGACTCAATCTCAAGAAACAGACTGAGGGTTGCGGGGGGGAAGGGGGATGGGAGAGGGTGGTGGGGAAATGGACATTGGGGAGGGTATGTGCTATGATGAGTGCTGTGAAATGTGTAAACCAGACGATTCACAGACCTGTACCCCTGAGGATAAAAATACATTATATGTTTATTAAAATAAAAAAATTAAAAAAAAAAAAAAAAAAACAGCATGAATCTGAGATGCGAGTTATCAATTTTGTAAGCATGTTCAGGGCTGGCACTTGGTAAAGTCCAATGTCTCTCGAGGAGTGAACAGTTCACAGGATCATTTTGTGAATCAAGTCTTGGGAGACGAAACTGAACCAAAGCATTTTGCTAGGAAAGGAAACATATTTAATTTGGTGTCTCATTCCATGCCAGCCTGTCATTAGTGGGACCTACATCAAAACTTATAACAACAGCTTTCCATCAATAATTGTTTGACAGTTGCCAGGCTACTGGGTGTACCTTTCAAATGTGTAATTAGGAAGACTTGGCAGATGGGACATATTGATCAATAACATAGTCAATTTTCTATTATGGAAATAAATTGATATTTCTATTGTAGAAACATTCCTTTCGGAACCTCAGAACAACACGATTTATTTCCAGCAAGAAGGTAACTAAGAGGAAGTGTAAATGTTAAGACAAATAATAGCAGGCATTTACCAGTCCTTTGAACTATACTCCATTTTCAATGTCTCCAGGCGATGTCAGGTTTGGTTAGCAGTTTCGTCCCAAGAGATTTGTTCTTAAATTTCTGCCTTAGGACAGGAGAACTGGCTCCAGTACTCACCTTATTGTTGGTCCAATGAGGGCCACTGTTACTGGAGGTGGAGTCGGCTTTGCTGGGAGATGTGACACGGAGGAACAGGGACTACAGAGCACAGTGGAGGAAGCAGATAGATCTGGGTATAAATTTTAGCCTTGAACCTGGACCCACTGCTCTCTCTCTTGGAAACACACACCTCACCTGTAAGTTGGAATCGACTCAATCTAAACTCAGGTCATTCCCATTCTGCTTACTAACTAGCTAGGAAGCCTTTTTCCCGGACCTCTCTCAGCCTTGCTTTCTTCAGTGGACTGCGGACAGTGAAATGACAGATTTGAGTTCCTTTCCCTTTCCTGTGATATGGGCAGTGTACAAGCAATGCACCAAGTTATAGGAATCTGAGGACTGAATGTGCAAATTGCTCAGCCCTTTTTTTTTCTTTTTTCCTTTTCCCGGGGTCCTCCCTGGTAACCTGCCCCTCTTACGGGCTAGGCACGGATGGGAGGTTTCCCGTGTTCCTGAGCTCACTGCCCTGGCTAAAGACAGAACTGAAGGTGCCCGGAGAGGAAGCCAGGGGCCTAGAGAATGAAAGAGAGACATTTTAAAGGATTAGTGGAGAAGGTGTAAATTGATGCTTTCCTCCCAGGGGCAGATTGGATTTTCCAAAGATGGCTGCCACATTCTCTCCCATCCTACACCATTTAACCTTGACCCTCCTCCCTGAGTTGTGGGATCTAATCCTCTTGTCCTTGAAATCTGAGCTGATCTCCCAATTTGCTTCTACCCAGTAGAATGCATCAGAAATGGAATCCGTGACCTCTAAGATGAGGTCCAAAAAGGCCAGGTAGCTGCCACTTGGCTTTCGTGGAACGTTCACTGTGGGCACACTGCCTCCTGAGAATCAGGCCCCGTGCTGGGAGAAGGCCCGGCCATGCTGAGAAGGCTCCGGTCGAGTCATCCCAGCCCAGCTAGCAGGCAAGACCTCCAAAGTCAGGGGTGTCTGATTCCCCACCTGCCCTCTGAGTCTCCCCAAAGGAGTCCCCAGTATTGAGGAACAGAGATAAGCTATCCCTTCTGGCTCCTGGCCTAAATACTTGATCCCCATAATATGTGACCTGAACAGGGGCGCCTGGGTGGCTCAGTGGGTTAAAGCCTCTGCCTTTGGTTCAGGTCATGATCCCAGGGCCCTGGGATCGAGCCCCGCATTGGGCTCTCTGCTCAGCAAGGAACCTGCTTCCCCCTCTCTCTCTGCCAGCCTCTCTGCCTACTTGTGATCTCTGTCAAATAAATAAATAAAATCTTTAAAAAAAAATGTGACCTGAACAAAATGGCCATCACTCAGTGTTTATATCACTCAATGGGAGACAGTCGCATGCCCTGACGCCATGTTGGGAAGCCAAGGACACCTGTCCCATGGGGAGATGAACATACCTGAGAATTCTACACCAAATGTCGTTCTGTCCAGCCCAGGGGTCTTCAAAACTTGCTGCAGTGAAATGCATTTTATACTCCTAATCTTGGTGTTCCTCTGACAAAACAGAATGATGTGAATGTCTTCATTTGCAGGGGAAATATGTTGATGACGAGGGTTTTTTATTTTCCTCCCATAATTTCTTTTTTTTTTTTAAGATTTTATTTATTTATTTGACAGACAGATCACAAGTAGGCAGAGAGGCAGGCGGAGAGAGAAGGGAGGAAGCTGGCTCCCTACTGAGCAGAAAGCCCGATGCGGGGCTCAATCCCAGGACGCTGGGATCATGACCTGAGCTGAAGGCAGCGGCTTTAACCCACTGAGCCACCCAGGCACCCCTTTCCTCCCATAATTTCTTTTTAAACCTTTGCCATTCACTGCCCCTTGCTGACGAGGAAAACCAGCTGTAGTTCAAAGGAGAGGAAAATAGTGGAGCAGTTAAGAGAATGGGCCCTGGAGTTAGAAAAAAAATATGAACAAAGTGAACCAGGCACTTCCTGCTATGTGACCTTGGCCAAGATCCAGTTCTAACGCTTAATCCTGTCATCTGTTATAGGGTAACTGTAGATCCTCCCTCATGGAGTTGTGCTGGGATTGAAGGAGAATATGTATTGGGTACAGTGCCTAGTCCATGTAAATAGCCAATACAAGTTCGCTGCTTTTATTAATAAACCATTCCTATACCACTGCAGGTAAATTCAAGGCAGAAGGTAATTTTCAAGGTGATTTCGTCCTGCTAGAAATAGTCTCAAGAATAAGGGAATGTTATGTGTGTTCACGCATACACATCTGAGTTTTACAAATTAGATAACGTCTTACAACAAAAACTTCCAGATTAGTTCTTGAATTTTTCACTCTTCTGATATAAAAATTCCCTCCTGAAAACGAATCTACCGAAACAGGAACTGCACGGCCATTGGAGCAGAACAAAAATAGATTCTAATCCTGGATTAGTTGCTTATCTTCTCTGAATCTTGGGTACAGACACGAAGTATTAAGTGCTCAATAAATATTTGCGTCACAAAATTCTAAAAATCATTATACTAATATCTACCTATTTCTTCCTTAGGATTAAACGAGATAGGAAGTAAAAGCGCCTAGCTCGCGATTGCTGGTTGGCAAACGTTCACGCAAAACCATTTTTTAAGTGCCTGGCATATTTTATTAAGAAACTCCAAATTTGATCAGTTCTTTTCATCCTGATGAATTTTAATTCCTTTACCATGCAGATAACGGCGTGTTAGCTACTGAGATGGCTTTACGGAATATACTCTCTATTCCATCCTAGAGATTAATAACAACAGGCTGTGCGGATAAAATAATGGAGCTTCTCAGAGGAACTCAAGAAGCTGTACATATATTAATCCTCATCCTTGTGAAGAAAGTAGGAAACACCTCATTTTTCATGAACTTAAGAGTTAGCTGAGTTTGCTTTTATCTCGGACACATACACGCACGCACACCGTGAATACAGTGTCTCTTTATAACCATGAAGTCTCAGGTGGTCATGGAATCATTAGACTCCCTTCCTCTAGAGATAAATTTAGATCTCCGTGACTTCCTGAGAGATCATTTGTTTTATCTTTAAAATTAAGGAGTAGTGGGGGAAAGTTCCGGTGATTCTTTCGTTAATGCTCAGCAATTTCTAGTCCTCTGCTTAGAAGCAGCTAAATTCCCATCACGTGACTCACCTTCCGGCCATAAATCTGGCGATCAATCAAAACGCTTCAATCTGGCAGCCATTTCCTAGGTAACCAACCCCAAGTGACTTTAATGGACAGCCCGTAACAGACAGAAACCAGCAAGAGAAAGGAAAAACCTGTCCATTTGTACTTCTTCCTCAATATGTTTAAATAATTAAAAACACCATCAAGAAACGAATCCATAGACACAATGGTATGGAAAATACGGTCGCATAGGGCTTTGCTACTACCTTCATTGACTCGCCAGAGAGGGGAAGAACCATTTACTCAAGGCTTGACTTATCCCAGAAGGCGTTTCTTTCAACCTTTGACATGAAGTTAGTTATGGGGTCAAATGAGCATAAGCATGATCTCAAAGTTTCCTTTCGAACTAGAACTATCGCAACTGGATAGATCTATCCAGACTCTTTCTGGAACGCTCACTGGATTACGCCGAGTAATTCAAAAGCAGATCTTTCCCTCCTAGCCCAGCCTTCAGGTAACAGCAGCCCCTGTTGCCATCCTGACTATAATCCTGGGAGTTGCCCTGAGCCACAATCACCATTCCTGGGGGAAGGGGGGTCCTACCCCTCAGACTATGTGAGATGATAAATTTGTTGCTCTAAGCTGCTAAATTTGGGGTAGTTACACAGCAATACGCATATTCTTTTTTTTTTAAGATTATATTTATTTATTTGACAGAGAAAGATCACAAGTAGGCAGAGAGGCAGGCAGACAGAGGGGGAAGCAGGCTCCCTGCTGAGCAGAGAGCCCGATGCGGGGCTCGATCCCAGGACCCTGAGATCATGACCTGAGCTGAAGGCAGAGGTTTAACCCACTGAGCCACCCAGGCACCCCAATAGGCATATTCTTAAGTGGAAAAGCAAGTGGCACACCTTTAGGCATGCGATGATTTTTTTTTTGTTTCTTTAAAGTATATCTATGCCTATGCAGGAAAAAAATCACAGATATTGCTATCTCTAGGTGGAGAGGTTACTTAGGTTTTTTCCTTCTAACTTCTCTTTATTTTCCTACTTGTCTACAGTGAATCTCTTGTTTCTGTAATAAAAAAAAAATTGAAGTTAAAAAATTTTAGTAGTTCAACAAAGCTTAAAGGTTAAAGCATCCATCTGGGAGTCCGTCTTCAGTGAGTCCTGGATGCAGCATGTATCAGTACATGACCTTTGGAAAAGATACATAATCTTTCGGAGCCCCTATTTTTTCTTTTGTAAAATGTTGGTAATGAAAATAATCGTATCTCATTAGGTTTGGGGGTTGCTTAAGTCAGAGAATCCAGGTAAAGCTTCTAGCATAATGCTGGTCACATAGTAAGCACTTAATAAAGGTAAGACATACATTTAAAAAGAATCACCTTCCTATAGGTAAGTACTTTCTGAGTGTCAGGCAGCAGGTTAAGGTAATTAAACCTAGAAAATACCAGAGCAATAAAGAAATGGCTGCTCTGGAGTCAAAAGAAAGAAAACCATTAAGTCTGGAATATCAGCAGTGGCATCACAAACAGCAAACGAATACTGAGCACCCTCCGTGTGCAACGCAGAGGAGAAGGTGGGAAGAGCACAGCATTTAAGAACGGAAAGACGTACGTTCAAATCCTGTCCCTTATAAGCTGTGTGACCGTGGAAACACAACCTACTGTCTCATCTTCAAAGTGGGTAAAGTCCACTGGGGTCATGGTGGCAATCAATGTAAATGGACCCAACAATCTTAACCACAAGAACAATTCATTGAGAATACTCAGGACACATACACAGTCAGTGAGAATAGAAGACCAGTTTTGGAAAACTATTGAGTGTGGAAAGCTTCCAGGAGGCTAGGCAGAAGCCACAGAAGGACCAGGCAGCAACAAGGGTGTGATTAGCAACCATCAGTGTGAATATGCCCTCCCATTGGCCCCATGTCCTTAAGTCACTGGCTCAAGATTCACAGACCTCCGTTGGGAATACCATGTCACTCACACGCTATTGTTGGCTCTGCCAGGGCAGAAGAAGTGTCTTCAGCCCCCATCAGTAGAGGGGGTGTTATCTCCACCATGACTATTTCAGGAAAGGGAAACTGGGCACCAAAATGCCAAGTGCGCACCGTCATAGGAATAATGATACGAAATATTGCAAACTCGTTACAAGGATGAAGGAACCAAATAATGTCTTTAATGTGCATATCACAATGCCAGGCACATAGTTGGTGCTAAAAAACCAGAAGCTGGGTGCCTGGGTGGCTCTGTGGGTTAAGTGTCTGCCTTCAGCTAGGGTCATGATCCTGGGGTCCTGGGATCGAGCCCCACATCGGGGATTTTGCTCAGCAGGGAGCCTTCTTCTCCCTCTCCTTCTGCCTGCCACTCCCCGTGCTTGTGTGTTCTCTCTGTCCCTATGTTTGTCAAACAAATAAATAAAATCTTTAAAAAATAACAAAAACTGGAAAAATAACAAAAATTGGAACTTATTTTATTTTTTAGACTTTTTTAAATATTTTATTTATTTTTGAGAGAAAGAGAGAGAGCAGGAGCACAAGTAGAGGAAGGGACAGAGGGAGAAGCAGGCTGCCCACTGAGCAGGGAGCCCGATGTGGGGCTCGATCCCAGGACTCTGGGATCACGATCTGAGCCAAAGACAGACGCTTAACTGACTGAGCCTTCCAAGCAACCCTGGAAGTTATTATTATTTGACAATCCAAATACAGCCTCTGGAACAGAGCAAAATTTAACTGACCACATACTATGCGCCTGGCCCCATGCCAGGCTGAAGATAGACTAGGTACAATATCACTGGCAGAGTGTTACATCTGCTTATAATGGCATTACAGGATAATGGAGCAGGCAGAGAAATAAAAAATAATAAAAATTTGAAATAGTCATGATGAGGACCAGATGCTCTGGGCTGGAGTAAAGCGTTCTGGATTCTCAGAGGAGGGAACTATTCATTCTGGTGAACTTGGAAAGAAAAAGGAATTCCTCACTGAAAAGATGGCATTTGAGCCTGGAAGATATTCTCCTCCCCATCTATCTCGATCCTGCACATTCTTCAAGATGCTTCTTCTCATAAAACAGCCTGGCTACTCCATCCAAAATGCAGATTAAGGAACTTGAATAAGGGAAAGTTCTGAATGAAACCTTCCAGGTGGGCAAGTGGTCGCCAGGCATTCTTGCATTCATTTCTTTTTTCTTCGTTATCTTCCATCATCATCCCCGCATCATACCCAGGGGAACACTTTTCCTTCTTAATTAATGGTCTGACTCAAAGCAAAGGCTTTTTTTTTCTCATTTACTCATTTGTCATTTCAAGAGTTGGCCAACACTTATCCAGGGGGGTAACCCAGACAGCACTTTCTAGTGGTTAAGCACCTGCGTTATAAAATCAAACACGTCTGTTCCAGATTCTACTTTTGTCCTTCCTCTCCAGGTAACCTTGGGCAACAAACTCGCTGTAACTGATTAGGCATGTGTAAGCCAGTAAACATGATTCTCAGAGTTGGGACACCAGGTGGGTATACCCTTACAGGGCGAGAGATATTCAACAACTATTAGCTATATTGTTATGACAGGTAGGATGTGGGTTAGCTAGGCTACTATTCAAAGTGCAGGGTGCATCATTAGCCAAGCGAAGACAGCGTGGAATTTTCAAAAGCCTTTGTTAAATACTAGCAGAGACAGGAAGGAAATAAAAAGAAATTCGAGAAATACGATAGTTTGTTATAACCAAGGACAGCTTTCTGACTCTTTGCTAGCCTATTCTATTACTGTTTCTTCATATCCTATAATGGTGGCTGGCCCCGGGAAGGTGTTCTATAAATATTTAGTGAGTTATGTAATTAATAATGTATGTTTTCTCAGTGAGGTTTAGCCTAAGGACCATTACCTTCCAAAACTCCAAGGGTCATTTACACATGATATACATAGATGACACTGTACTTCAGAGCGGTGGTTCTCAAACTTAGCTGGACTTTGGAATTACCTGGAAACAATTCAAAAGGACTGAGGGCCTGGGTGTCACCCCTGGAGACTCTGGTTTTAATCGGGATGGGGTGTGGTCTGGGCATCAAGGGCTTCCAAATGTCCCAGTAGAGAATAATGTGCAGCCAAGTGTGAGAACCAATTCTCCACGTATTCTGCATGAGCTCTGACCTCTGGATGGTGCAGCAGGATTGCCCTGTTATTAACAGCTCAAATCCTTTGTGGGTTTTTTTTTTTTAAAGATTTTATTTATTTATTTGATAGGCAGAGATTACAAGTAGTCAGAGAGGCAGGTCAGAGAGGCAGGCAGGCAGAGAAAGGAGGAAGCAGGCTCCCTGCTGAGCAGAGAGACCGATGTGGGGCTCTATCCCAGGACCCTGGGATCATGCCCCGGGCCGAAGGCAGGGGCTTTAACCCACTGAGCCACCCAGCTGCCCCTCCTTTGTGGTTTTTGAAGCTGTTCTCTAAGATGTACAATGAGGGGGAAAATGGGCAGGTCTGCCTGCAGTGGTAATTTATTATGGTGAGAGAGTAAAGAGTTGAGATCAGATAGGCCTGGATTTAAGTGTAGACCAGCTTATTAAATTGTATAGCCTTAAGCAACTTGCTTTGGTGGGGAGGGTCTCAAAATTCAAAGCGCTATGACACGGAAAGCCCAGCAGAGGGTCAGCCTTGAATAACAGCTGATCATCACTAAGTCTCCTCTGACTGTTCAGCACTGATCCCTTCTTCCGCAGCTTTCTCTCATGTCCAGTCTAATCAAGAAATTAACAAAGTACAACAAGTGGATCGAAAAGATTCTGTCTCCTGTGTTTGTTAATAAAGTTTTATTAGAACACAGCCATGTTCTTTCTTTTATTGTCTATGGCTGCTTTCAACTTCAACAGCTGAGAGACTCTATGGTCCACAAAGTCTAAAAAATTTCCCATCTGGCCCTTTACAGAAAAAGTTTTCCTGCCCCTGGTCTAATCACCAATGAAATACATTTTATGATAATGAGGATCTACTGTTATTTGAAAACCCCCTCCCCCACACTGTGATTTTGGTTCTTTGAAGCCCGACCAGCTCATGTCATTTTTCTCTGATAATTCTATTTCATATTCACTTCTTGCTTGCCAAAGAACTTTGATGTGTGAGCTGTCATTTCCCACAGAGTCAAGCATAGTGTTGAGCAAACAAGAGACACTTGAAAAATATTTGACTGATTGATTGCCTTTCTCTGATTTATTTCAAGCTCTGAGCAATTGGGCCAATGGTTATTTTTGTCGCTGACGTGATAGGTCATGAAGACCATCCCAAATCCCTATATCAAATGGGGACAGAACATTTCAAACCATTGTATGAAATGGCTTTTTTGTAACCTTCCTGATTGTCACTAGTTTCCATCCATTTCTTTATAAGCGATATGTGATTCTTCCCACAAGAGACAGTGCTGTTTCTGTAGAAAAGAACAATGTTTAGGCTTGAGCTGAAACCCCAGCTTGGCCACTTTCTAGCTTTGAGGCCTCAACCATATGGCTCGTGATTCAGTATCCTTTAAAATCTGGACGAGTCAGAAACATGCTCTTCCCTTCACTCATTTGTCTTGGTCTCACTTCCCTACCAGTTCCTGGGGAAATCATATTGGTGAGTTTTGTTTCACAACTGCGGACAAGGGCATAGACCAATCTAAAGGCAAGCAAGCTGGTCGAGGAAAACAGAGATGAGAAGCAAATGTTCAAGGCAGGAGATAAGGGATGTCGTGAAAGGTACCTGTCTATCTGTGAAACTCTGGAGCGATGGGATGTTTCTTGTCATTGGTTTGACCTACTTCCACCTCTCCTGTGTAATAAATGGCAAGGCATTCAATACTGTTAACTACTCTATTTCTATACATTGTATACTTGGGTTTAATGATATTTTCCAGTTATATTGTGCTTGTTATCATACCAGAAGGACCCACTCTTTTTTTTAATAATTGAATTTACCAAGGAGTTTTCAGTACAAAGACAGGATGAACGTGGTCCAACTACTTAATACCGTGGCTCTATGTGAACCTGATGTTGAAGTTTCTAAATGGGAGGTTATGTAAGTATTTTGAGTTAATTCTGTCTTTATTCCAGGTATTGGATGAACCTTTATTGGAATTCTGTATGTATTCGATCCTCTTCTCCTGGATAATTTCTAAAAGAGCATCTGAAAGAGATTATGTAGCTGCAAAATAAGACCAAGGGTGGAAGAGATATTTTTCAACTCTATGGGAAGATGGCATAGTCGCTAACAGTTCCGCAGAATTGTCTTCCCTGCACTCATATATTTCACAGCAAAAGGGATTTTTAAATTTATATTGGAATATGGAAAGGTCTTAGATTATGGGAATTCACTTCAAATTAAATAATGAACCATGAAAAATCAAACCTGAGCACTCTTCAAAATGCTGATAATGTAAGTCTTGACTAATAAATAACAGTCATCTTTCCATGGTACTCATTGAGTAATCACAATGATCCTACAAGGTAGGCGGGGCAGATATTAAAATTCCTATTCAGTAGGGTAAGAAAGCCTTAGGGAAAGCAAAACCTATGCATAGAACTGGGTTTTAAACCTGTATCTGACTTCAAATCTTTCGGGGTTTTCTATTTTCTATAGATACACCATCTTCTGATCCCCAGGAGTGGGGCAAGCATGGTCTTAATAATTGTCCTGTGTTTTTCTCTACAATCTATTCAGCTTCTGACTTTTTCTTTGGTTTTGTCTCTCAGCTCTAATCTGCACCCTCCCTTTGAGAAGCATTACAGAATTCAATTTCCCTCTTTGTGGCCAGATTTCTTGGCTCCTCCTTGTTTTAGGGTAACTGTCCAGCCCTACCCAACTCTGCTGCAAGACCTGAATCTCTTCCTCTCTACACCTGGCAGACAGTGTCTGCTCCAATAAGGTGTTTTGGCCAGCCAAGAGGCTATACACTCCATTTCCTCCAGGAGCTTCTGTTCAGAGACAAGTGGTGGAGACCAGCGTTCGGGCTGGGGGCTGGAGACACCAGAGGGGATGGAGATTCTGAAAAGGATATTCTCCATCTGGCAGGCCATGAGAGCCAATTTTGGTCCTTATGGCTATAGGAATAAGACAGAATTGTTGAAAAAAAAAAAAAAAGACAGGACTGTTTTCATGAAAAACTGTGTGAGACTCTGACTGAAATCAAAGCTGCTTGAGAGACTCCTATTTTCATTCATTCAACAAATATTTAATATGCAACTACTGGGTGCCCCACATTCTCAATAGACACTGAAGAGACATCAGGGAATGAAATAGGAAAGAATTCCTGATCTCAAAGAGCTTACTCTAGTTGGAGAAGCAGACAATGTACATATACACAAAAATAACTACATTTTAGTCTTCCCAACCCTTGGACATGATCTATGTTTCTATTTTAATTATTTTATTTCTTTCAGCAATGTTTTGTTATTTTTAAGGTTTAGATCTTGATTTTTGTTATATTTAGTTCTAAGTATCTTGTGGTTTTTGAAGCTGTTATAAATACAATTTTTACATTTCATTTTCTAATTGTTTACTGCCAAATGTACAACACAGGTGATTTTTTTTATATTAACTTTGTACCATGCAACCTTGTTAAATTCAGTTATTATTTCTAGTCATTGTTTTGTGGATTGCTTAGACTTTTTTACGTATATAATCAAGGCGTCTGCAAGTAGAGACAGTTTTACTTCTTCCATTCTATCCTTATGCCTCTTATTTTTTTATCTTGTCTTATTGCAAAAGCGAAAATGTCCTGTGCGATATTAAAAAGTGTGGTGACGGTGGACATCCTTGCCTTACTCTTACTCTTGGGTGAAAGAATTCAATATTTCACTATTAATTATGATGTCCTTTGTAAATTCTTTATAGATGTCCTTTAACAGACCGAAGAAGTTCCCTTTTATCCCTGGTTTGCGGAGAGATATTACCTGAGTAGGTATTTACTTTTGCCAGATGTGCTTTTGCATCATACAGCTTTCCTTATCTATTCTGCTAATATTATTAATTATATAAAATACTATATGTAGCATTATATATAATATATAATTATAACATAAAAATGTAAAATAATGAATTATATAAAAATTTAATTAATAAGTTGTAGTATAAATGGTATAAAAATAAGTTATTTTCCACATATGAGTAAAATCATATGGTATTTGTCTTTTCTGACTTATTTCACTTAGCATAACACTCTCTCACCACTCGTGTTGTTGCAAATGGCAAGATTTCATTCTTTTTCATGGCTAAAAATTTTCCATTGTTTAAAGATACCATATCTTCCTATGCATTCATCATATAGAATTAAAGAAACAAAACAAATGAGCACAAGAAACAACAAAAGAGAGGGGGTGGGGGAGAGAGAAGAAGAGAGAAACCAAGAAACAGACTCTTAACTATGGAGAGTAAACTGCTGTTCCAGAGGGGAGGTAGGCAGGGGGATGGGTGAAGTAGGTGATGGGGATTAAGGAGTACACTTGTGGTGATGGGCACTGAGTAATGAATGTACAGAATTGCTGAATCACTATATTGTATGCCGGAAACTAACATAATGCTGTATGTTAACAAGACTGGAATAAAAATTTAAAAACAATTAAAAAATAATAAAAAACAAACAATTAGGAAGGAATAAGAGTAATGGGAAGACTGTTTCACACAGTGGGCAAAAAAGATCTCTCTGGAGAGATCACATTTGAATGAAGACTTAAGTAAAATGAAGGAGCAGATTGTGCAAAAGTTTGAGGAACTATCATCCCAGGCAACAAGTGGTAGAAGATAAGTTTGAAGGGATAATCAGGGGTTATTTATATTAGCCCTTGGATGCCAGTGTGAAAGTTTGGGATTTTGTTCTGAGACCCCTGGAGAATCATTAGAGGGTTTTTAGCAAAAAAGCACCATGAACAAATTTATGGCTTCTAAAGATCCTCCTAGCTGTCGCACGGAGAATTAGATGCAGGTGTTAAGAGTGGGTGGGAGGGTCAGTGGGGACTCTCTTATCAGGCCACCAGGAACAGCAGCATCCTGGATTAGAATGGTAACTGATGAGGTGGTGGAAAGTGACCTGTCTGGGGTTTGCTGTTGGACTGGATCTTGGACCAGAGGAAAGTGAGGATTCAAGCTGGGTGCCTGGTCATGCCACTTGCTGATAGGAGAGAAGAGGATTAGGAGATAGAATCAAGAGGGCTGCTTCTGGCATGTAGACCAGTAAACCCAAAATAAATACCCAGACACACACTTCTGGAGCTCAGGGAACAGGTGAGAGTAGAGAAACAAAATTGGAAGCCTCTAGAATATAGATGATAGTTAATTTCATGCCATTAGGTGGATTCATGGAGGAAATGAGAGTAAATAGAACTGTGTGCTGGGGAATTCCAACACAGGTAGAGTCAGGAGGAGGTAGGGAAGGCGCAGCCAGTGGGGTAAGGGGAAACAGGCAGAGAAAGGGAGTGATCCATTGGTCCAGTGCTCCTGAGAGAACAAGTGAGATAAAGATCAAAAATTGACCACGTACTTTGTGAGGAGGTCGTCGGTCACATGGAAAAGAACCACCTCAGTGAAGAGGGTGGGAGGGAGAGCCTCAATGGAGTAAGTTGAATAACCCAGAGATTTATAGTGACTGGGTTCAGT
The DNA here is from genome assembly GCF_963455335.1 of Martes martes. Lineage (NCBI taxonomy): Eukaryota > Metazoa > Chordata > Mammalia > Carnivora > Mustelidae > Martes > Martes martes. Next base: position 13,467,684 of record NC_137895.1, read on the forward strand.
GGCTTGGAGAGAGCAGACAGAGTTTTTATAAATTTCACTTTAAAGGAAAGCAAAGAAATTACTTAGACCTGAGATAGGAAATGAAGCCTAAGGATGGCTTGTTTCATTTTGCTTAAACATTGCAGGTATGTCCCATCTGCTTATATGCTGATGGGAATGCGCCCTACAAAGGGAGAAGCTATGGGTACAGGAAGCAGATGGGATTCTTGAAAAAGCAGTGAAGTCTGTGACTAATAGGGCAGGACGAAGCCTAATCACAACCCCAAGGACAGGCTTGATCCAGGAACCAGACCAGTTCTCCCCAGGGAGAAGGCAGAAAGGGGGAAAGTGATGAAGGTTGGTGGGTAGATCAGGTAGAGGTAGGTCTCTTCCTTCAGGTTCCATCATCAATGGCAGTGACAGAAGAGACGGAGCCATCGCTGCAGGGATGAGGCCAGAGCAGTCCTGCAAGGGTGGGGAGAGGAGACGAGGACACAGGAGCCCTACAGGTAAGAGAGTGAGGGACAGTCCCATCGAACAGACAGATGGTGCTAAAGTCTACCTGTGACTTACCATAATTTGCAGTGAGATCTATCAGCAGGGATGTGTGTTCTTCTGCCTCCATGTTCCGTTACTTGGGCTAAGAAGCAGACAGCAAGCAGCATTGGGGTCTACTATGCTGGTTGGGTGGTGGTGACGCATACAAGCTGTTGGTTGCAGAGGTGGACTGTGTTATCTGAGTTATGAGGGAAGTGATAAATAGTAAAATGGTGTTAGGGTCAGTGGAGGTCTTAATGAGGTGGGAGAAGTCTGTTTGTGGAGGGGAGGTTGGGACAGTAGAGTCGAAGAGTAAGATGCTGAATCAAGAATTGGAAGATGGGGGACGCGTGGGTGGTTCAGTCAGTTAACTGTCTGCTTTTGGCTCAGGTTATGATCCCAGGGTCCTGGGATCGAGTCCCTCATCAGGTTCCCTGCTTGGCCTCTCAAATAAATAAATAAAATATATATATTTTTAAATTGGAAGATTGTTCAGGTATTGCCAATGACAACATCAGGGGGAAAAATTATGGGACAAGATGCTGGGGATTTGGTGGAAGAATAAAGTGGGAAAGATACAGGAGGGCAGGACAGAGGTCTGGATGTCAGATGGATGGACGGATCATCTAGCTAGATGTGGTCCTCAAAGACTTTGCACATCGAGTGTCTCTTGGATAGCCACATAGGTCCCTGCCCATCAGACACACTCTCTCCTAGGTCCTATCAGCACTGCTTTCCCCTTCCCCTGCTTTATCTCTACCATATTTACTGCCAGCCAATGTGTTTCATAGGTATTTGTTATCTGTCGCCACCCCTGCCTCCTTCACAAAGGCAAGGATCTGCTTTGGTTCACAGCTGTAACTTTAGAAATGAGGGACAGCGGGTCTGGAAGAGACAATGAGAAGCCCTGAGGACACGAGGACATGTACCTTGTCCCCTAGCCTGGTAATCCTCAGGGGTGAAAATAATAACCAGCACTTAAGAGGGCCACAAGGAAGGGGTTACTCTCAGGGGAGTTATAGCAATGAGAGGAAGGGGACACACAGAAAAGGGGTTACAGGTGTAGATTTCTTTCTTTTTTTCTTTTTTTTTTTGGAACACAGAGGATAAGAATGAAAGGGACCAGGAAGTGAGTGGGAAATTGGGTCAAGTTAGTGATGTGCGGGGCAATTTAGGGTTGTGTCCAGGGGACCAGGGATGGCCAGAGAGGCTTGGGAGTGTCATAGAGACTGAGATAACAAGGCGTGGAGGGCATAGTGGAATCAGAGTTGGGGTCTTGTAGGAGAAGGTGAGCTATTGATTCTCTATTTGGACTCTATTTAGGGATTAGTTTAGTGAATGGTCCGTTCTGGGAAGGAGATTGTAATGGCCTTGCCAAGAGCCCATAGATTTCTGGTGGCGTCCTTAAATACTCTGGTGGGTTACATCATGAGAGGTCTGTCCCACCTCCGCACAGGAGCCCACACCCAAGTCCTGGCAGTTTGAAAAGACTGGGTCACTGTGCCCTGCGTGGACCTACGTATCCTCACAATGAGCACATCAAAGAGCGACAATGGCAGGGAACATCCCAGGAGAGTCCAGCGCGGTAGAGCAGACGGATGGGAGCTGGAACAAGAAAGGGTTTTCCTCTAATGGCCTACGTTCCTGCTTGAGAAGATGTGACGATGCAGACTGGAGAGCTCCAAAGTCACTGTAGTTTGGGCGTAAGTGGCAAGTGACCCATCCTATAATCACGGGCGGAGGAGGCCAGGGGCCATAGAAGTTACATGCCACAGTCCCCATCTCTAGTCTCCTTGCCACACCTTTTCCTAATAACTCACTTCTTGCTCCGCCTCTTAAAAAAAAAAAAAAAGTACAATTTGTCTTTTTAAAAAGTTTCCCTAGAGCAGAGGTGATTCTTAAGCACTTACGTCAAAGGATATCTCAGTTTGCAGAGCTATCCAGAGCTGAGATGTCAACAGATGAGGTTAGGAAGTGGAGAGCCCTGGGCTGCCCCTGGGAGTTGGTCATGTTCTATACCAGGATGCCCACAACAAGCTGCGCCATGGACTAATTTGAACAAAGACACTTTATGGGCAACTGGCCGTCCTGAGTCAATAAACTTGAAAGCAAAATCAGGGCGTATATCCAAGAGAAAACGGAGGACTCTTCATCTATATGAAGCGGGAAGGCATCAACCTAATTTATGGGATGAGAGAGTCAGGTGAGAGGTGGAGATAGATGCACGTATTAGAGTGGTTCCAAGGAGTCCCAGAGAACAGCTTTTCAAGCAAGTCTTCTCCAAAAAGGCAATGAGCAATATTTTCTCTTCAATTCTGCATGAGTGGAGGGTCTCCCAACATCTCTTCTAGCTCTTGGAATAGATTTCTTTGTGTTTCCCTTCTCCTTCTCCTTCCAGGGGTGAGGGTTCTAGTCTAACTGATCTTTGCATTCCCAGGACTTGGCCAAGACCGGATATTCAGAATATGCTCTTTGAGCAAAACTGGATGACATGCTATATGTAGTAATGTGAAGTTTCAGTTTTAAGACAATTCTGAGCTCGGGGCACCCGGGTGGCTCAATTGTTAAGTGTCTGCCTTCGGCTCAGGTCATGATCCCAAGGGTCCTGGGATTGAGCCCCACATCAGGCTTCCTGCTCAGCGGAGAGCCTGCTTCTCCCTTCCCCGCCCCCCTGCTTGTGCTCTCTTTCTCTCTCTCTCTGTCAAAATAAATAAATAAATAAATAAAATCTTTAAAAAAAAAAAAAAAAGGACAATTCTGAGCTCAACTTTTTAATATCATAAAATCTGGGTACTAAAAATAACTTTTGGGTGCCTGGGTGGCTCAGATGTTTGGGCGTCTGCCTTTAGCTCAGGTCATTATCCCAGGATCCTGGGATCGAGGCCCACATCAGGCTAGGGGAGCCTGCTTCTCCCTCTGCCTCTGCCTCTCTCTCTCTCTCATGAATAAATAAAATCTTTCTAAAAAATAACCAATTTTTATTGAGAGAGCTGTATGAACTATATGATTGAATCCTCCCAGCATAATCTACGAGGTAGGTACTGTCATTACCTCTCTTTTACATAGAAGAAGAAGGAGGTGGAAGAGGAGGAGGAGGAGGAGGAGGAGAAGGAGGAGGAGGGAGAGGAGGAGGAGAAGGAGGAGAAGAGAGAGAAGAGGGGGGAAGGGAGTGAGGGGAGGAGAGAGAAGTGGAGGAGGGGGAGGGAGGAGGGGAGGGAGAAGAAGGGGAAGAAGGGGAGGAAGAGTGGGAAGGGGGAGGGGAGTAGAGGGAGGAGGTGGAGGGGGATGGGAAGAAAAAGAAGGAGAAGAAGGAGGAGGAGGAGGAGGAAGAAGAAGAAAGAGGAGGGGGAGGGAGGAGGAGGGGAACAGAGGAGGGGAGGAGGGGGAGGAGAAGGGAGGAGAGAAGGGGAAGGAGAGTGGGGGAGGGGGAGAGGAAGAAGGAGATGGAGGAGGAGGAGGGGAAGAGGAGGAAAAAGAAGAGGAAGAGAAAGAAGAAACACATATATAGTGTTTAACATGTGACAGGCACTGCTCTAAGCATTTCTATTTATGTTATCTAATTAAATCCTGCTAATAAAACTTTGTGGTAACTACCGTCATCATCCTCATGTTACTGACAGCAAAACTAAATTGCAGTAGCACCTTTAGGAGGTAGCAGCGCTTGGAAACCTCCTGGGCCCCAGGGTCCACGTGATCAACCAAAATTACCCCCCAATGAATCCCCAAATTCCCCGCCCAAAATAATAAACATCCTGGGACCTTCCGAAACATCTATATTGATCTTGTCCAAGAATCCATATCATTCTAAACTCGGAACCCAGAAGATTCTGTCTTCTTGGGAGAGGAGAGAGTAATAAGAAATAGGAACACGTTAATGGGAGAAAAAGAAAAAAAAAAACCACCAAGAGTTTTAGAACTGTTCTTTCAAAGCCTGACAGCACCCTTTCAAGGATCCGTGTGCCGCCCTCACAGTAAGCGGTTCCAGTATAGATTTCCCATTTGGTCATTAACACCCATTATCTCACTCCCCCCGCAGACTTGCCAAATTTACTTTTAACTGCTCTCAGCACTGAGGGGGGTGGGGGGGCAGGCTAATGAGTCTCCACAATGCATAATTATTATAAATGAGCAGACATAAACTACACCTGTCAAAATAAATGATCAGCATCTTAAAACTGCTGGTTTCTCCATTCACTGTTTTGTAAACTTGAGTTACCTGGTCCTTGCTAATTTCTCCTCCTGCTATTCCAAGACTCCCCCCGCCCCACACACACTGCCAATTCGAGCGCCTAGAGTCAGCTCAGAAGGTGCTTGTCGCCCCCAAATTCTTCTGAGGATAAGAGAAAAGCTTAAAGTAAATTGTTCTGCAGGGAATGAATTAGTACATAACTAGAGCTCCCTGAAAAGGTGTCAGACATGGGCTGGTTCATTGTGACTCTGTCTATCAGCATTCAGCCTCTCAATAGTACCCCGTTTTTGTTCTTTTCCTAAGGTTTCTGCCAAAGTGACAAAAAGACAATGGCAACACAGCATAGAAGGCAAGCTCATTTTTAGTGTAACTATATTTAAGGAATATTCAGCCGACAGTATTTTGGATGCAGAAACACTGATTTCCATAATCCCCGAAGTTCAAATCCAGCTAACAAAACGACTGACTGGTCTACATCAGGGTAAAATAATGGTCAATGTGGGTTTTTTTGTTTGGTTATTTTGCTTTTTAAAGATTTTATTTACTTATTTGAGAGAGTGAGAGCAAGAGAGCACACGAGAGGGGGGAGAGGGGCAGAGGGAGAAGCAGACTCCTGGCTGAGCAGGGAGCCCGATTCCGGACTTGATTCCAGGACCCTGGGATCATGACCTGAGCTGAAGGCAGATGCTTAATGGACTGAGCCACCCAGGTGTCTTTGTCTAAGTTTTTTGTGATTTTTAATGATTGTGTGTTTGTGGTTTTTAAAGATCGTATACTTGTGTCTTTTTCTTGCAAAATATTTTCCCCACTATCTTGGGTGTATTAGTCAGGATTCTCGGGATGTGAGCAACAGAAATAAGGAGGGGACCTTTATTAGAAGGACAATGAGGTCACTCAGCAAATCAGAGATAGAACTGAATGGTCAGACAAGAAGCAGGAACAGGGACACAGGACTTCCTAGGGAGACTGAATGAGATTAATTCCAGCACCCTGACTTCTTTTGAGAGAAGATCTGATTGCCCTTGATAGAGCCATGTGTCCGTGTGCAAGAGTGGGGGACCCTGTGAAAAGTGAGCCTATATCTAGAAGAAGGAAAAAATAGAAAACCAATGGAGCTCCTACTCTGTGTGTGGCTTGTTCCTCCATACAGGAAACCCTCAGCTTTCCGGAATTTAGTTCCTGTTCCAAAACACTCTGGTCCAAGACACAAATCTGGTTTTTTTTGCTTTCTCGGGTGACAAACAACTCTAAGAAACCAAGGGCCAGTGGTGGTCGGTACATGAGGCTTTTCAGACAGCTCTGAGTCCACGGATGTGCTCTCTCTTGGACGGATCTGGATAATCAGAGCTTCAGGAGAATGAAGATTGGGTAGCTAGTCTCTCTTCACCAAACACCCCCATGAAAGTTTTTAAAGATATCGCTCACCTATCCTCAATCCACTGCTGATCCGTGGTTAAATTTACCTTGGGGATAAATACATTCAAGGATGATATTCAAACCCTGTAATAACCTCCCCCCAAGCCCCCTGCCCCGAACAGATCCAGACTCCGCTGTGTCAGGAATTACCCCTATAGCTGCTGGATCATGGGAGGTCCAGGCAGATCTATCCCAGCACCAACCAGAAGCTTGCCCCTCGTTCCTGGGGAGGGTCCACCCAGCTTTGTGGACCCTGCCCTCTTGCCCACAGCTGCAGCCTTTTGAGCTGCCCCTGCAACCTGTGTCTCAGGGGCCCTCTGGGAGCTCTAGTCAGAGACTTGGCGTCAAGCCATTTTGCTGTACATCGGAATCTGAGTTTCCTCTGTTGGATATCTGGGTTCCAGGCCTATTCTTAAGCTATGGTCCCCATAGAGCATCTGGATATCGAGGACAACAACCACCCTTCGTCCCTTGTAACCAGTTTCTGTTCCAATAATATGCCTGGTATTTCATTCCCAACCTACAACTGGGGCATGGTCTGCTATGCACTATGTCCCTTGCCATCCATCCATTTGTCTGTTCACAAACGTTCCCTGGGGATGCTGAGATTGATTAAACATAATCCTTGTCTTGAAGAACAAACAACCCTACTCTTGAGTCCCACCTTGTGCCAGGGGGTTGACTCCCAGCTCATGGACCTCTTAGAAAGCAATAGCCTACTTGGACACCAGGATAGTACTGTGTCTAAAATTACTAAAACCAGGTGTGCCTGGGTGTCTCAGTCATTTAAGCAACCCACTCTTAATTTTGGCTCAGGTCATGATTTCAGGGTCGTGGGATTGAGCCCTGTGTTACACTCAGCGTGGAGTCTGCTTGAAATTCTCCCCCTCTCACTGCCCTCCCCTCAATCAATCAATCAATCAATAAAATCTAAAAAAAAAAAATCAAATTGCTGAAGCTACACTCGACCCATTTTTTGGGAAATCTGAGTACTGGTCACTATGGGCTGGAGAACTTGGATGTTAGAACCAATCCTTCCTTCAGCATTAAGAGATGCTCCACCCCCCCCCAAGTGAAATTAATTTAGCTCTTTGAACCCCCCTCACCTTCCTTGGTCTTACTAAATAACCAGGAACACCTAGCCACACCCCCACATATAGCACCCCTGAACTCTCCCGAAATTCATGCTCCATCATCGTCAAGGGAATTCTTGTGTTTTCCCTGTTCCTTGGAAACTTCAAGGCTAAGGGCTGTATGAGTCTGTACGAAATGTGAATGTTCAGCTTTCCCCAAAGACTCTGCTTTAATATAAAAAGTATAATATTAGCTTAGAGATGTCACCATAAAAAAATCATCACCAAAAATAGGTTATTAATTCAGAAGATGTCTGATTTTGAGATGTCCTACTTTGTTACCCTAAATTTCAGACTTTGCTACATCCATGCCTGGCTGCTAGAAAGCTAACATAGTGTTTACAGAACACAGAAAATTGGAAGAATTAGCCAAAATGTATTTGAGAGTTTATTTGTCCTTCAGAGGGAAAGTAACCCCCCAAAGGCAAAAGGCAAATTTTTGGTTTTATTCCAAAGGCAGCCAGGACGTGTAACTAAGCAGGCACCAGATTGTCTTCATCCTTTGGTTCTGCAGCAAAGAGAAACCTGCAAAGGTGAGTGGGCATCATTGGGCTGGCTGCATCTTACCAGTGCATCTGGTTAATGTCCTAAGATGTGAAGAAGAAGTATTTGTAGGAGTAAGTGGCCATTGGCAGTCAGTCCTACAAGGCTGACTCCCTGATTCACCAATATGGAACTTCTATGCCCAGCGTCACCTGGTTCTGCCCTACCCCACCCGCTGGTTGCACTCAGTGCACAGCATTCCAACCTGGTCCCAATCATCCAGGCTTCTATCCTCATCACTCTTTTTCCTGTTGATGACCACGATTCATCTCGAAGACCTACTGCTCAGTCTCTTTCCAAACTCTGACCTTGACTGACATTCAAAAGCCATCTCCAGCTGCTCCACCTCTGGATTCTCAGGGTGACTACCTTTCCCGATTTGTTTTGGCCACTGGGCACTAGAATGCTGCCTCCATAAAATGCAGATTGATAGTCAAGCATAGTCATTCTCTAAAATAAGTTAACATTTATCTTTCCCATAAATACTGGCAATGGCATCAGGCCATTCCCTTCAAAAGAAGCTGTGAAGTCTATTGCCCTTGTTTCTATCTGAGATTTCATGAGGTTTTGTGCAAAAAGCAACAACAACAACAACAACAGCAAAAACCTGATTTGCTGCCCAAGTGGTGAAGTTGGAAGGTATGAGGACATTGCAGCTTACCTTTGGTTAGAGCAGCAGGGCCTCCCAGCTGGGTCTTTTGGCCCAGTCCTTGGCTGTTGAAGCCAGCTCTACAAAAGATCCTTGCTGCTTTTGGCTATTTGGTACATTGTAATAATTAGTTGGCAGTTTATGTGATTGATAATGGTGCTTTTCGCTTTTAAAGCAGATCCCCCCCCACCCCATCCTCTTGTAAAGAATTCAGGGCTTAATTGTTCTTTCAGGGCACTATGCGAAGAACTGGGGTAGGGTGTGGAACTCAAAACAAAACGGGTGTTCATGTGAGAGCTTTTCTGAAAACATTCCATCATGCACCTGCTTGCTGGGGGATAGAATTTTAGGGGAAGGATGTTGGAAAAGGAAAAATGACTCCTAGAGTCAATGGGTTCCTGGACTGAGAGTTGTTTATAAAAGCAGAGAAGTAAAAGTGGCTTTTGGTTCCTTCTATCAAAGTATGTTTTAGTGGCAAGAACTCTGGACTCTGAATTCTAGACTTGAGTGTCCCTAAGACACCACATGACACAGAATGCATATTCACTCATTTCATCACAATCATGTATTGAGTACCTACTACGTGACAGAATTCTTAAGTATTGTAGACACCATCCCTACTCTTAAGAGGTCATATGAAATGAGAATTGGATCCAGCAAGATGGAGGCCAATGGTGACCTTAGCAAGAGCCATTTTGCATGAAGTAATAGCATCAGAGGCTTTGCTGGGGGGGTGGGGGGCAGAGAGGTGACAGTGTCGAAGAGTAACTGTTGGGACATGAATTGCAGACAGCAAGGGCCAACACACGTTTCCAAACTTTCAAGAAGGCAAACCAATCTGATTTGCCCACTTTTAGAGAAGAGACGTAAAGTGTAGGTCACTCCTCCTCCCCCAGATACAGCAAATGGATAATGTCAAGATTAACTACTTGATGGGAATTTCTCTCAATGGAGTTTAAATTCAGGATGAATTAGATTCCATTGTCCTGGAGCAGACTGATTAACATCTTAGTGAAACTTAACCAAGAAGATTTCCCCCCCACCTTCTACACTTTTGCCCTCAGATACCGCTGATTCTCTGCAATGGACTTTGGCAACTACAACATGAGTTCAGACTAGGGAGTGAGCCCTTAAAATACAATTTTGCTTGGAGTAGATCCTCCAAAGGCTGAGGATCAAGAGTTTTAAAATTTTATGGATGTTGGGCTAGTGTTGGGAAAATCTTATGAGTACTATGGATAAAATCCTCCCTTGACTCTCAAGCTACTATCCTATTTATCTCTTTCTTAACACGGAAACTCCTCAAAACACAAGATATAAAGCACCTAGAACAGTACCTGGAACATAGCAGACTGTTGTTGTTAGTACTTTTCCCCCGGGATTTAATCCCCCTGCATCTCTAGTTAGGACATCAGTGATGGGTGTCCACATATTACATGTGATTTTGAGTGCCAGACAGGTGTTCACGGTGAGCTACTTGTTGGGTCCCCCAATAATGGGTCCATGGTCAAAGGAGCGAGACTGATACAAAGCGAAGGTCAAGCAAAGCTTTATTTCACGCCAAGCATTGAGAATCAAACCAACCGCCAAACTGACCGGTTGGGGACACACCTTACAGAGAGGGCGACGATCCCTCCCTGCCTTACAGACTAACTTTTATAGAGCAAAGGCCATGTGGTTGGGCCTGGCCACACACAGGTGGCCAATTGAATTACAATTCACCCCATAGTAGCTATTCAAACTAGCCTATCACCTTGGTCAGAATGGGTGCCCAAAAGGCGGGCCCACACTCCTTGGTAGCTAGGGAGACAGTAAGAGCGCTTTACTGATTGGATGTTTCCACCTGACCCGACTCATCCCTGCATTCAGGCTGTTACCTCCACCTGACCTGATCCACCCTTGTATTTGGGCTTTATTACCTGGGACTGGTTTCCCGGACTTGTTTTTAAGTAAGTTCCCCGGGGGGGAGGGAGGGAGGGACAGGGTCAACTTAAGTTTTACTGCATAAACAACAAAATGGATGTTCAACCGGGGTGGGGCCACTCTGGCTGAATAGGCCCTTACACTACTAAACAGAAACACTTTCTTTTTAAAAGATTTTATCTTATTATTATTTTTAAGATATTTATTTATTTATTTGTCAGAGAGAGAGAGAGAGAGAACAAGCAGGGGGAGTGGCAGACAGAGAGAGAAGCAGGCTCCCCCCTGAGGAGGGAGCCGAAGCGGGACTCAATCTTGGGACCCCAGGATCATGACCTGAGCTGAAGGCAGACACCTAACCCACTGAGCCACCCAGGCATCCCAAATATTTTATTTATTTATCTGAGAGACAGAGAGAGCGGGAAACCATGGGGTAGAGGGAGCAGGAGAAGCAGACTCCACACTAAGCAGGGAGCCCAACACAGGACTCCATCCCAACACCCTGAGATCATGACCCGAGTCATGACCTGAGCAGAAGGCAGATGCTTAACCAACTGAGCCATTCAGGCCCCCCTAAACAGAAACATTTGTATACATAGTAGAATTTGAAAAACTATAAAGTTGATCATTACAGCTCAGTTTTGTTTGGGGGGGTGGTGGGCATGAGTGACCAGCTCTTGAGATACATGTGTTGGGATGCCTTTGGCTTCAAGTAATGGATAACATTGACTCAACCAATCTAAACAATGAGGATATTTAAAATTTTCAAAGTGCAAGGGTTCTGAGACACAGTGGCTTCAGAATTAATTCAAAGTTCAATGACATTCAGGGCCCAGATTTCTTCTAATTTTCAACTGTACCATGGTGCTAGCTTTGTCCTCGGTGAGATCGTGGCCACAGGATGTGGTTGCCGCCATTCTGAGTCTTACATGCAAACACAGCAATGTCCGAAGGAAGGAGAGGGACCACATCTTCCTCTTTTTGTCAGTAATGAAGCCTACCTCCCAAACCTTCAGCATAGTCCTCATATCTCATCGGCCAGAACTGCCTTAAGTCATTACCTCTAGATCCAGTTTCTGGCGAGAGGACTGTGACTCAATGGCAGTTGTAGACTAATTAAGATCTACCCCTAGAGCTGGGGCTTTGCCTGCAAGGATGAAAGGAGAACGACTCTGGCAGTAGGTACCGGCACCATCTTGGAAATGCTGCACCACTGACTTTGAGTGGTTTGCAGGGGTTGCTTTGCTTTAGAGAACCAAAGAATAATCAGGCCTCCCAGGATCCCTTTTGGCAGGATATACAGAGTAGCCTAGGAGTGTTTTATAAATAAATATTTAACAAAAAGCTGGTGTTCTGGGCTAGGGTTGATAAGGGAGCAGGCTTGGAAACACTGCTTCAGGCAATTTCCTGCTGGCCAAGCCTTTATAGCCAGTGACCAGAAACTTTCCATGGACAATGGATACTCCAAACTTTCTTTAAGACCCCCTGGCTGGAAGAAGAGCCAGTTACACTACAAATTCAGTGAGGTTGGACAATTTGATATTGTGATTTATAAAAAGAAATATATGGTCTTTTTCCCCATTTCTGGCGTAGAGCTCCTAAATCCCTTGGAATTTCCTTGAGATAAGTGAGAGAAATGTGTGTTTTGTTATGCTAATGACATGACTTTTTTGCCTTACCTAAAGATGTGGCTGGTTGCCAGGAGAACGAACCACATGGTGAGAGGGTTGTAACTTTCGTTCTGATCCCTTGCCCTCACCCCCACCAACCTCCAGGGAGGGCAGAGGAACTGGAAATTGAATCTACAGCCAATGACCAGTGATTTAACCAATCAGGCCTATGTCATGAAGCCCTCACTAAAACCCAAAAGGCCCATGTTGGGATAGCCTTTGGAGATTCCGGAGGAAGTGGTGAGATCAGACAGTGTGGAAGCTCTGAGCCCTTTCCCCACACCTTATCTTATGTATCTCTTCCATCTGGCTGTTCCTAAGTTGCATCTTTTCACAGTAAACCAGTGACATAGTAAGTTAAGTGTTTGTCTGAGTTCTGTGAGCCACTCTAAAAAATTAATGAAACACAAGGAGAGGTGACTAGGTGGCTCAGTCAGTTGGGTGTCTGACTCTTGGTTTCAGCTTAGATCATGATTGAACCCCATGTGAGGCTCTGTGCTTGGCGTGGAGTCTGCTTGGGATTCACTCTCTGCCCACCTGTGTACCCTTTCTCTCTAAAATAAATAAAAATAAAATCTTAAAAAAAAAATGCAAGGAGGAGGTCGTGGAGACCTGTGATCTATATCTTGTTGGTCAGAAGCACAGGTGACAACCTGGACTTGCTAATGGCATCTGAAATGGTGGGGGGAGGGGCCATCTTGTAGGACTGAGCCCTTCACCTCCAAGATTTAATGTTGTCTCTGGATAGACAGTGTTGTAATTGAGTTGAATTCTCAAATACCTCAAGTACCATCCTCTCCCTCTCCCCCCCATGGAAACTGGGTGTAGGAACCCAAAGTAGACTGTGAAATATTTGAGTCTTTCATGGAAATAAACCCCAAACAAATGAAACTGTTACTCCAAAACTGGGTTTGCCTCTTGGTGGATGTCCAGCCAAAAGACACAATGAAACCAAAGGATAAGAAAAGAAGGGTTTCATTTGCAGTGAGTGAAGAACAGAAGGGACATGTCCCAAAGCAGTGTCTCCTTGAACAACAAAACTGGAGAAGTTTGAAGCTAAGGGTGCACACATATTCACGAAGGGGCTCATGCAATGGGGAATTCAGCATGGAGCTGGGGCAAAAGTCATCTAATGAGACAGATTCCTGGTCTCAGCTGATCGAAGTCTCCTGGACTGGCAAGGGTGAGTGTCATTGATTCTCTGGCTCCAACTGGCCCGCTATTTGATGGCTTAAAGGGGTTGAAATCCTACAAAGATAACTAAAAAGTGTGCATTGTCAGGCCAGTCTTTACTTTTGAACCAGCACTGGGAGTTTTATCACTGATTTATTGTCCCTGTTATGATTAGGGACATAGGAGGATATGATTATCCTCCACTCTGATGATGGCTGTTCTTACATTCTTTTTTTTTTTTTTTTAAAGATTTTATTTATTTATTTGACAGAGAGAGATCACAAAGAGAGAGAGGAGGAAGCAGGCTCCCTGCTGAGCAGGGAGCCCGATGCAGGGCTCGATCCCAGGACCCTGAGATCATGACCTGAGCTGAAGGCAGAGGCTTAACCCACTGAGCCACCCAGGCGTCCCACATTCTTTTGTTCCCTTAAAATTATTAACCACTAGGTCTGTTCATCTGCAATTTCGTCATATCCCAGGAAGTACTGTAAGAAATGCGCTCTGGGGGACACCTGGGTGGCTCAGTGGGTTAAAGCCTCTGCCTTCGGCTCAGGTCATGATCCCAGGGTCCTGGGATAGAGCCCCGCATCAGGCTCTCTGCTCGGCAGGGAGCCTGCTTCCTCCTCTCTCTCTGCCTGCCTCTCTGCCTACTTGTGATCTGTCAAATAAATAAATAAAATCTTAAAAAAAAAAAAAGAGAAATGCGCTCTGGGCAGGTGGTGCCATTAGGCTACCTCACCAGATGGCAGGTTGGCGGGGGTGGGGGGGGTGGGGGGGTGGGGGGTGGGGGGCGGGGGGGCTGGGGACGGGACTCCATTGACTTTTCTTATGTCAAGAAAGGTTTGTCTCCTCTTTCTTTTCCCAGGAGACTCCTAGCTCTTTCTACTTGCAAAATCATCATGACAATAAGGGCCCTGACTTTTTGTCTCCCTAACCGATCTCCTAGGAAGTGGAGTGGGAAGAGGTTGCAGGGGAAAGGAGACAGGATAAATAGCAAGGTTTTTCCAAGAAGCAGAAAGGACCAGAGGCAAGAATTGGAGAGCTAGAGACATAACTGCAAATCTGCATCATGCTTTAAAAAAATCCAAGAAAGACTGAATTTCCTGCCCAGAGCAATTCTGTATTGTATAATAGTAGCATGTTTGTTGGCAGCTAGACTGTATAGGTTTTTTTAGGGAGCTCATCACCAGATTAGGCACTTGGATCAACATTGATTTTTCCATGAATGATCACTGAAGTTTTTAAGTCAGGTTTTGTTCACATAATTTAAGTAACATCTCTCCCTTAAACAATGATTTTTTTTATACTTTTAGACCAATCACGACTGTTTTGAGTTCGTTTTCAAAAATTAATGAATTAAGTAACTGCACTCATGTCTTTAACATAGAAACTAAGATGTCATGTGATCTAAAAAAAAAAAAAACAACAACAACCATACTACTCTTGAGAGTCTTAATGAAAATGATTAAAAAAATTTGTTAATGACTTTGGAAATTTTAAGTAGACTATCTGGATGTTAGAGTTACAGGTAGCTCAGGTTTACTCCATCCAGCCAAAGCTTGATAGCCAAAATATCAATGATATCAGCACAATTTCTGGGTTGTACTGAAATCTCGGGTTTCAGTAGAGAGAATGACCATGTAATTTTGTTAATATCACACACTGACATAGAGGACCAAGAGAGCGTCTAGAGAGAAATCACCAGAATGACTAAGTAGATGAAGGGATTATTCCGGAATGGACTCAACAGAATTGTACTTGACGGAAAGAGCCTTAGAGGACTTTTGATTTCAATTAACTAAATCATAAGGGTTGTTAACTAAGACAATCGTCACTACCATTTACTGGTCGTCCGGTGAGCCAAGCATCCTGCAAGTAATGTAATTTATATTACTTAGGCTGCAAATAACAGAATCCATTTCTGGGTAAGATGAGCAGACCTGGATATTTGGGGAAGGAATTCAGGGATCTGCAGTGGAGTGGAGAAAGCTGGTGAGACAGCAAAACTGAAGGGACCCCATTTTGGAAAGTCTCCTTCTCTGTTGTTTTTCTGCAATGCCCTACTTGTGTTCTTTGTTTCCCCCTGGCATCTGAGTAAACCAGAGAAGCTATATTCCCACTCCAAGGGGGAGGCAAGAAAGTTAATCATTCTCCCAGTTTCATCCTAGGCCCCCAGATACCCGAAGACATCTACGAAGAACTTAATCCTGAGCATGTTCTAGGACATTAGCTTCCAACAAACCGCAGTCACACAGGTGGCAATATGCCCTGCCTTTGGTGATGTATGGAGCAACACCTATTTTGGGCCTGACACTGGCCTTTGATCGAACCCTACCCTGGATTCCTGGAGGAACACGCACCCTGCCCTCTTTTGATTATAAACCTCTAACCCCAAGTGAGGGGGAGACTAACTTTTCCTTTCCGAGTCTCCCAGATACTCTGTCTGCTATGCTCTATCACTCACGGTATTCAATAAACTCTGCTCTCTCTCCCTCTTGGTTGGTATTTGATTTCTATCCTGCATGATGCTGAGGATCTTTGTGGCTCATCCTGGGGGACCCCTCTCTGGGTCTTTGGATCTGACCTCCTTACCTCACCAGTGAACTCAAACTAAAAACTGGCAGGGGATGCCTGGCTAGCTCAGCTGGGAAGAGCGTGACTCTTGATTTTGGGGTCATGAGTTTGAGCCCCATGTTGGGTGTAGAGATTAATTGAATGAATGAATGAATGAATGAATATTTTTAAAAAACCAGACACAAACTAAAAACTGGCAGGAAAGAAAGGGGACTAGGGAAATAAGGCAGCAGGCAAGGACATATTTCAGAGTGAGTCGTCCTTTGGATTCAGCAGCTTCTAATTGGTCAACCTGGATCACATCTTAGTGGCCAAAGGGAGGGACCACCTGCTCCTATCAGTTTCCTTATTGGGGGTGGGGCCATATCCAACCACCACCCGGACCTTAATCGGGTTATTCAGGTTGAGGGCCACAAAATTAAGATAAAATAAGATAGATAAGAGTTCCTTGAAGGCTGCCCCTTCAAGGATCCAATAGCCTCATAACAACTTTTCCTATATTAAAAAAGAAAAAACAAAAAACAAAAAAAAACTACTTGCAACCAAAATAGTACCAATTCAACTGAGAGTGGTCTATGAATGTTCTGCTCAAAATCCGTGTCCAAGGTAGTGCCGCGACCCCACTATCCTCCAAGCCCACCCATGAGTACCACCACAGCCCTATGTTGAAAAAGAAAGAAGCTCAAATTGGAGCCATTTGTTACCTATCCCCCCCCCGCCCCCCCAGCCCCCCCAGCCAGCAAAGCAGACTTAATTCCTATTTCAACTTATCCCAGGAATGTGACCTTTTAACTGTCAACCTGAAATTCCTACCAGCCCTAGTGAGGTCATCTGCATGATAAAAGCCCTGCCTTTGGTTCCGCTCCAAAAAAAGCTGGCCCGGCAGAAGCAATCCCCTTTTGTTTGCTAATAATGTTCTTGCCCCGCCTATTAAAAAAACCTGCCTATAAAATCCTTCCATTTTGTGCATCTCTTCCCAGCATCTCATTGTCTTGACCAGCTGTTTGGGATGCTGCTGGGTTCCTGGATCGCTCAGACTTTCAGATGTACACAGTTAACTTTTGTTTTTCAACAGGTACAATCCTGGCTTAGGCACACAGTGCGGACCCAGACCGACCGTATGCCAAAACTCCAATTGTTTCCCCCTCTGTCGCTGGAAAAATCTAACGACTTCGTAAAGGTGAGGTCTAAGTGAGCAACAAGGGAGAAGAGTTAGGTACACTTGGAGTTTGGGGCAGTGTTCCAATAATTTATTTGTGACTTCAAGACCATTTGGGGGCTAGTCTGTGCGTGTGTGTATATGTGTGTGTGTATGTGTCCTGTGTCCCCGTCCGTGTTCATACATTTCAGCCAACCAACCAAGTCATCGATTAGAACTAATCCCAGTTGTTGGAGCTTACACACCGAATTCAGCATCTCCAGCCTGTAAACCCATATCAGAATTATTCTGTGGCTCATCTTTTCCCCCAAGGCTTAACTTTTAAATTGGACTTGCCGCTCAAGGCCTGCTGGGACCCTGGTATTCATGGATATGGATGCCCAGCATAGAAATGGCTCCTTCTTCAAAGAGAATGCCCTTAGGCCTTCAAGCAAGGAAAAACAGCCTCATCAAACTTGGGGAGGGAGGGCTGCTTTTCCTGGGGTTTAGTGGGAGAATTACTGAGGGTTGGGAGCTCCTTGAGCTCTAAATTCTCTCATACCCCCTCCTTCTCACTCTTGGGGGCCCACTCTTAACAATAACCCCACCTTATACAAAAGTCACTTGGTGATGCTGTGAATTCAACAGACATTGCTTTGGTAATCCACGGGATCAAAGTTCGCTTTTGGTTTTCAGCTGCAATAGATAAGAGATTACTCAGCTGCACTCATCCAAAGTCCCGGATTTCTGAGTTTTGAGCAAAAATGCGAAGATATGGGAACGTTGTTCTATTTCTTCACATGACCACCCGTAGTCCACGAATCCCTCACGCTCTTGTAAGTACAGAATTTGATGTGTTCATACGATAATTGCTAAACATTTCTTTATGGCCTTTTTCTCTTCCATACCGTTAGCTTTAAGCTTCTTCCCCCTCTCACCCCCTCTCACTGCTAACTGATGTGATTTCATTGCTTAGCTTGAAACCGCAGGCCCTTCTAACCTCTGATGAAAGGAATCTCAAGAAAAATAAGGAGATAAATGTTCACCTTTTTGCTTCAGCTGTAGAAAAGCAGATAGGATTTTGTACAATGATGCTGCATGTGAAAATATATTTTCTTAACAAAGGAGTCTTTACAACACTCAGACTTGAGATGGTTTCAGCGGGCTGGGTGTTACCTTTCACTTCTAAAGAAGCCGCAATTGTCTTTGTTACTTTAATTATTTGCTGCCTGAATATAAGATACACAGCCGCATCTTCACTTATAAAGGCTGCAAATACATGTGAGGTTTCTTTGAGAAAACCAGGAGACTTACTGATACTTCTCTCTTTGTCCTGCATGCATGGATGCTAGAAAAATTAATACATAAAACTTTTGACTCTGTTGGAGTTCTTGTTTAAACAAAGTATCCCAGACAATTTCAATAAAATAGTTTATTGATTGGCCTGTAGCAGTGAACACTCACTAGCCCTCCGGTGGGCACTGCGCGGATTGAATTAACTGCATGACTGACTGATATTGTAACATAGGAAAAGATATATACATTTGGTCTTCAACCCACTTCCGGCATGGAGCTCCTCCAACTCCTGGAATTAACTAAGTGAGGAGAGAGATAAAGGCGTCTTTTGTTAGGTTGAGAGGGGACTTTTGGATGGCACCTAAAAATGGGACTGGTTGCCCAGAGAACCCACCCGATCTCTGGGGGTTGGAACTTTCAGGGACAGGGAGAGGAGCTGGAGGGCCAATCATTTGCCAATGGCGGATGATTTAATTAATCATGACTTTATAGTGAACAGAGCTCTTGGAGGTGCCTGGAGAGCAGTGCCCCTGAAGAGGACGTGGAAGCTTCATGCTCTTTCCCCAGACTTCACCCTCGGTATCTCTTCCTTGGTTACTGTTACTGAGTTACATCCTTTTATAATAAACCAGTGGGTGAGCCATGCCTCTGCGTTCCATGAGCTACTCTAGCAAATTAATCAAACCTGAGGAGGAGGTCGTGGGAACCTCTAATTTCCAGCCAGTTGGTTAGAAGCACAAGTAACAACCTGAGCTTGTGATGGGCATTTGAAGTGGGGGAGGGGCAGCCTTGTGAGACTGAGCCCTAAACCTGTGGGGTCTCCAGGTATCTAGTGTCAGAATTGAGGTGGATTGTAGGATATATCCCCCCCCCACTTTTTTTTTTAAAGATTTTTATTTTATTTTTTAAAAGATTTTATTTATTTATTTGAGAGAGCAAGCGAGAGAGCACAAGCAGGGGGGAGGGGCAGAGGGAGAGGGAGAAGCGGACTCCCCACTGAGCAGGGAGCAGAGGACACAGGGCCCTCCGGGATCATGACCTGAGCCAAAGGCAGACACTTAACCGACTGAGCCACCCAGGCACCCCAGGATACCCATCTATTGTCAGAGACTTGCTCCACACTGTGGGGGAGTCAAGTGTAGGGGCCAAGGGCAGGCTGCCCCAAATGTGCCACTCCAGCATATTGATTATTTTAAATTAAACGTTATTTAAGAATCAGCCAGTGTAAGAAGAATACCTTGAATTCCCTTTGTCTCCCTGAAAGCAGGAAGTAAATCTCCTAAATGAAATGCACCCTCCTTGTACCAGGAGGTAAAGAGACACGACCTATCACCAGAGAGGGAATTTAGAGCCAAGAGGCTGTATAAATAAGCCTTGTTACTTTTTACTAATTTACTACCCCAGCCCAAATGCTGTTGAGAATTCCTTACTAAGTGAATCTCCCAAATGTGAGTTTCCTTTGTCCTGTCAATTCCTCACAAATGTATTGTCTCTTGTCTACAAAGCATAGAAACTGCCTGCCTTGGTCAATTTTTTAGGTCATAATTTCATTATTGGGCCTCTGTGCACATGTAATTAAACTTTTTCCCCCCTCCTGTTAATCTGTCTTGGGTCGATTTAATTCTTACACCAGCTAGAAGACCTTGAAGGATAAAAGAAAATTTTTCCTCCCCAACATCCTCATGTTAGATCCAGAAATGAAAAGACTATCAGATGCCTTAATCTGCCAGATTCTCACAACCCCAGTTAGTCCAGAACCAATCACAGATTATTCCCTTTTCCCTATTGGTCTCCTCTTGCCCACGGCCTACTCACTAGGACCAGTTTCTGTCCCAGTGAGTATTGCCAATATTAGATAAATGATTTTTAAAAATTTTTAAAATTTATTTTCTTTAATTTATTTAAAGATTTTATTTATTTATTTGACAGAGACACAGAGAGAGAGAGGGAATACAAGCAGGGGGAGTGGGAGAGGGAGAAGCAGGCTTCCCGCTGAGCAGGGAGCCCAGTATGGGGCTCGATCCCAGGACACTGAGATCATGACCTGAGCTGAAGGCAGAGGCTCAACCCACTGAGCCACCCAGGTGCCCCTGATTTTTTTTTTTTTTAAGATTTTATTTATTTATTTGACAGACAGAGATCACAAGTAGGCAGAGAGGCAGGCGGTGTTGGGGGGCGGGGAGCAGATTCCCTGCTGAGCAGAGAGCCAGATGCAGAGCTCGATCCCAGGACCCTGGGATCATGACCTGAGCCGAAGGCAGAGGCTTAACCCACTGAGTCACCCAGGTGCCCCTAGATAAATGATTTCATTGGAAGGTTATTGCACAGCTCACAGGACTGATGGAAACAATGGAAAAGGAGACTCAGAATAAATGTGGAAATTAAAGGAAGCTATGAAGGTAAACCATAATCAAGGCCATGTCTTGGAAAGAATCTGGTGGTTAGGATGCCCCTATGGGTACTATCATCCCTGGAAAGCCACTGTCATTGCCCCCAATTTCCAATTCTACCATGGCCACCACGAGTAATCTCCAGTTGACCTGGGTGTCTGTCTGCTTTGCTCTCTCAGATTCCAAAGTCCTTGATGGGAACATTTAATTAGCTCAGCCTAGGTCACATGCTTTTGCCTTAGCTGCCAGAGTGAATGGAAAGGGAATATCATCCCTCTGATAGATATTTGTATATTTCTTGTGTTTTATGGCTGTCCGGTACCCTTTGATCACCCTGTGATCGCTAAGTAATCCCCCTCCTCCCCCACGGGTCTCATCTTCCCAAGGTAGAAATCAGAAAAATTATTTCTTCAGGTTCCTTTGCAGCCTTGGCCCAGAGATGAGACCTCAGAGTGCCACATCAATAAGGGACAATAGAGGAAACAGGTTTTGTGTGGAGTGTCCACGTTTTGTGGGGTTGCTGGTTGCAAGGTCAAGCTCCCCATGCAGAAGTGGCATTCAAGTCAAGGCAAAAAGTTGAGTCCGTAATGGGATCCATGCTCTCACATCTAGAACACAGAGACAGAACAACAATTTCCTCATGGCGCCAGCTCCCCAGCAAGGTTTTGGCGTCATCTTTAATCCCAAGCTCCTTTGTTCAGCCCTCCAATAATCTGTAAATTATCCCTCTTCTTCTGCTTTGTCATTCAGGGTCACTGAACACTGATCACAATCAGGATCCCTAGCTAGTAACGTAGCCCTCTTCAATTTCCACATCTAAAGTCAGGACCTCACTCTTACCAAGACTAAAATAATGAGGATTTTCCCTCCCAGTTAAGTGGTATTTTGAGGAGTCTGCCTGGCTCAGTCAGTAGAGCATGGGACTCTTGATCCTGGGGTTGTGAGTTCGAGTCCCACATTGGGCATAGAGCTCACTTTTTTAAAAAAGTGGTATTCGGACTCTGGGAAGTGAAAGAGAAAAAAAAAAGACATTAGTGTTCCAACACTCACAACAATCCCTAAATTTGCTCTTACTACCCCCATTTTAGAAATGAAATAAATGAAGTCTCAGAGTAAGCAGCTTGGGTGAAGCCACACAGGCAGCTACGTGGCAGAGCTGCCTCTGAACCCATCGGGCTCTGGTGGTCAGGGAACATTCCAAGCCAGAGTTTCCTACGTCCTATTTTCCACTGGGACACATCTTTTCGTTAACAGTAAAAACACAACGTGACACAAAAGTCAACAAATCCGTTCCTCCAGAGAAAGCACACGATGCCGCATAGCACATTTTGTGAATTTACTGGAAAAGGGGAGTTCTCTAGGAAGATTCCAGAAGGTGACCAGACTGTGTCTTCACCAAGTTCCATAGCAAGCAGGGGTGGGCTTTGTTGGGCTTGGTCTTGAGTGCAGCAGCATGTTGGTGTCCTGGGCAAGTCCCTTAACCTCTCTCAGCTTCATTTTGGTCATTTGAACAGTGGGGATAATAGAACACTTTGTTCTGAGGGTTGACAGATAAAATGCATCTCAAGCATTTACGCAGTGCAGTGTGTGACATACATTAAGTACTCAACAAGTGTTGGCTATTATCCTTGGGTGACCTTTGTTAAAGACAGAGGCATTGCACAGAGGAGCCGGTCAGCTAAGGGTTCAGAGGGAGGCCTGTGATATGGTTGGAGCCTCACGTTGGGCCAACCTGAGTCTACCAGAGTGAATCAAGGCTGAGTTGTTTTATTTTTCCCCCAGGGAGATAATAACATCCACCCTCCCTAATTCACAGAGTCATTAAGCGGACAAAATAAGATAATGTATGTATAAAAAAAGCACTGGAAAAAAAAGTTAAGTGCCATAAAGTTGCAAGGTATTGTTGTCCTTGTGGCTGTTAGTGTTTTTGGAAAGCTTTTACCCTGGGTAATAAGATATGCCCTTGAAAGCCCTTTAAATATGTAAGGTCTAAGTGTGTGACCAAAAAAAAAAAAAAAAAAAAAAAAAAAAGTGTAAGGGATTGAAATTAGTCTGGGAAAAGGAAAAGCTGAACAGGGTGATTTAATTATTCTTTGTAACTTGAATATTGTCTCCACAAGGAGGGCTGTGACCAAATTGTCTGGTTCCTACCAAGGTCTACATAACAGGAAATTAGTTTCAAGTGCTACCGGAAGAGATCAGGTTTTGATTCTAAGGAACACTGGCAGAGATTGTATTGGAAGGATTAAAGATGTCTTATGTAAATGCTATTAGTGTAACAGTTGAGGTTTTCCAGAATGAGGAGGGCAGTTGGATGCTCTGAACAAAAAAAGGCCCAGTGGTTTATAAAAGAAGATCATGGCTTTTAGTCAAAAGATGAGGTGGAAAGGACACAAGTTCCCCAAAAATGGGAGCTGGAGTCACTCAAATGATCAGAGGTGATCCCAGTAAAGCCACAATCATTGTAAGTCCATCCCATTACCACTGGGGAAGGGGATGGCAGGTGATAGGCTAGGATGGAATATCGCAAACCTACTCAATGTAGAGTCAAAGAAATAGCGACAGTTTCCAAAGAACCTCCCTGCTTAGGACAAGGTGTTTCCAGAATATGGTCGAAGAACAGGCGACTTGCGAAGGTTCAGTAGGCCTTCCAGCATGGATTAGAGAATGCAGAGGTGAAGGGACCAGGCAGACCATCACAAAGCATAAAGCTGGGTTAGCCTGCATCTCTTTAACACAGGCAAGACTGGAAGACACAGTGGTAGAATAGTGTTGGAGAAAATCCCAGAACCGCATTGAGTTGGATCAGCACTCATTCATGCTACCCCATTTGCTCATCTCTGTTGATTGTCTCAAATGCCCCCAATAGCTGCTCATGTCCTAGTCTTCTCTTCAAGACTGCCCTTCCTGCTTACCAAGGGGCAGGCACACTGGCTGACCTTCTTTCGGTCCGTTATGCCTACCAAGTCTTCCTACCTCATTGCTTTGAACATTCTGTTCCCTTTACCTGGAATACTTTTTTTTTTTTTCCCCCTTTTTAACCTGGAATATTCTCTGTCCTCACTCATTGCCTGAATTACTCCTACTTCAGATCCCCCTAAATGTCCCTTCCTTGGAAAGGCCAACCGGAACTCAGGCTTTGGTCTTTTCCCCCTGTACCTCCTCTGTGGACTCTGTAGCATTTCCCCCAGTTAACAATTTTGTATGTATTTGTGTTTGTCTGCTTAACGTCTGTCTCTCCAACTAGATCAGAGGCTCCATAAGAGAAGGGATATATCTATTCTGCTCACTTTTGCCATCAGGCTAGAAATGCAGGCCCTCAAAAAATCCCGGTTGAATACATGAGTATTACAATAAACCAAAATGTCTGGAGACATTTTCCACCAGCTTTCAGCATGTCATTTATGTTGGGCAGGAAAGAGTTAACTCATAACCACATTAGTATCCGTGGGAACCCGAGTCCAAAGCAACAATTGGGGTAGGTTAATCTGGCTGACTTTGGTTTGGCCAACCTGCCCAGTAAGCTATATTTTCTTATGCTCAGTTGAAGTGGAGAGTTGTTCTCAGGAGAATCAGTATCTGAAGGTCCCACTCTCACTTAACCACAGCTGGCTCCCACCGGGAAACCAAAGTATATATAAAATTCTAACATTTGAGAAATCCTTCAGAAGGTGATGCTCATGGTCAAAGGCCCTATAACCAGACCCAAGAAAACGGTAAGTTGTGATTGTCTCTCACGAGCATGAAAAAGGTTTAGCCGATCTTACATTGCCTTTTGCAACTTTTTGCAACATAAGAACATGGAAACGTGGGCCTGTCAATTGAGTTATTATTTGTACCAACCACATGGCTGCTGGTGGGGATGAAGAAGCTCAGTGATGGCCACCTTCATTGGGCCAATAGAAGCAGCAGGAACTTGAAAGGCAGCCCAACTCCCACCCCTTGCCTTCTGATTGAGAAGCACTAGGTCTCAAGTAACCAGAGTCTGGTTTGCCTCACAGGCAAAGCAGGATAGGGAAGCGGTGAGGGGAAGAATCAGGAATGCTAGTTTTGGGTATCAGAGAGCCAGGTGGCAGGGAGAGAGAAGGTTCATCCTCAAATAAACAAGCAACATAAGACGCAACTTGGCTGTGGGATGGACGGGGCAGGGAGACATTGGGTCAGGAATTGTTTGTGCGTATCAATCTCCGTCCAGCTGTGGATCTGGAAAACAGTTCAAAACCACCACCCTGAGAATTGAGCTAAGGGGAATCCATCACCAGTGTATTGGTAAACACGGGCTCGATGGATTTGTTCTTACTTGAGGATAATGAGCAGGAAACAACCACCATAGGAAGCTGGTGAGAAACACTGCAGAATCAGAGAAAGGGAAGAACATCCTGAACACCGAAGGAAAGAAGGATTCTCTCAAAGTGATTTACTATAGGAAATAAAGTAGTGCTTTAGAATCTGCTTAACATCTATAAAACTAGAGCAGGAAGGCCAAGATGTCAAGACAAAGAAAATGAAATTAAAAGGGAGACAGGTGATATAAATAACAATTGTAAGGAGAATAAAAAATGAAGTACAAATAGAAAAATTAAAGTCTACAATGAGGCAGTAGAGAGCAGAACAGAGCATATGGAAATGTGGGTCAATGCCAGGGAGGACGGAGCAGGGTAGCCTTCTCAGAAGGCATATATAAATAATTAGGGGTTAAAAACCATGAGAGGGTGGATGGCATCACTATTAGGTGACACATACAGGCAAATACAGGAAATTAACATGCACCTTTGTCCTCTCCCTCCCTAGCCCTTAGCCAGGGTTATGAGCAACCTTTAAAAAGCCCCTGCAGCTTTGTTCTAGTGGCTCGGAGATGTGTCCCCACGTTCATCTCAGCCTGTGCTATGACCTCCTTAATTTATCCTAGTGCTCACACTTCGCAGATGCAATATGGCATGGTGGTTAAGAGTTCAGACTCTAGAAATAAGCTGCCTGTGTCTGGAATCCAGTCTTACTGTTACTGTGTGAAACTTGTAAGTTATCTGATTTCTTTCTGTCCTCATTATCTCATCTGCAACATGGCCACAAGGATGATAATAACTGTAATTACCTTAGAAGGTTTAGTATAACTAGATGAGCTAATGCACAAAAGTGTTTTGAACAGTGCTAAGTGGATTGCAAATCCATGGCAAAGCATCATTCAAATCTTTTGCATTGTCCCAGGTTTCTTCCTCTCTACTGAAACTGATTGATCTTTCAGGATTGATCTACTTCATTTGACAATTTCAAGGGATGCTCTGGACTTTGGGTTTTCCCTTGGAGTCCGTGGAGTTTTGTGGATACTCCGTAAACCCTAGTCTGCGGTTGGTATCCCAGATCCCCACAGAGGGGAGTCAAACTAGAATTACAAATATTTTGGGTAAGGAACTAGGATAAATAAGACAAAAGTAAGTGTAAGTAAGAAATATGCTCAGATTTCTTACTTACATGTAAGAAATGTAAGTAAGAAATGTAGGGATGGGGAAAGGCTGGTTTAAGGAAGTTGAAGATAGTTGGGTGGGTTTTGCAATATTCCAGGTGAAAGTTAAAGGTCTGAGCTAAGGTAATAAGGAACAGTTTGGATGAAGCACTTGAAGATGCTCCGAGGGTGGGATGAACAAGTTAGTGACTGAGGATAAACAGTGGATGAAGTAAGTCAAAGTTAAGAATTTAACTCATCACCTTTTAATATTTTTCTTTCCTCTGTCCACTTGGCTATGAGCCACTAAAAGAGTTAAGACCTGTCTTTATTTGTATTAAAATCCTCAGTGGTCAGCATGGTAACTGACACACCGCAGGGATTCAGACACTATTTGTTAAATAAATTCTAGACCCAAATTAGCTTTCCAGGCTCTGATCCCTCAAATAATTGTGTCAGCTTAACCCATCACACCTTCTATTTAACATCTTCGTTGTTTCTCACAGCTTGAAACTCATTCCCTTTGTAGACGGTCAAATCTTGCCAAGGCTTCAATGTCCAATAAGAACCTCCTGCTTTTAGAAGTCTTCCAGAGGCCAGACAGAGTGTGGTGATCTCTCTCATCCAGATTCATAGCACTGCTTGTCCTCACTGGAGCTTTCAAGAATACTCAAGGACATCTCTATGGATTTATCTCATTTTTGCAGAGTCATTTGGCCCTTCAAAGTAAATGCTTTGTCCCCTGAATTAGATTTGGAGATTCTCAAATGCAGGAATGCATCCATGGTTCCTTCTGCTTGCTCTACCCACTATGCCTACCCCATCGAGTGCATAGCAGAGTAGTATTGTACGCATAGTAGCTACCCAATAAACCATGAGGCACACGATTTTAAACACTACATTTTTAATCTTCTTAAGCAAGTAATTTTTAAAACTACGGTTTTAAGTTGAGAAATCCTTGACTTTCTAGCAGGACTGGGTAAAACACTAATAGAAACAGCTCTTGTCTGGCTTCCAGACATGCCCTATTTGGCCATGAGAGAGACCCATTAGAGCCCTGGGTTTGGGAGTTTAACTGGGTCACTGTGATTTGCCCTGTCCACACAGAGGTCATCAAATCAAACCCACTAGTTCTGTGACTCCGGCATACTCAAGCCCAAACCTACAGAAATAAAAGCCAAAGGTCCAGTTGCCATGGGGGAGAATGGGGCTGTTATAGGAACTTTCAGCCATGGTCAATTCTCAAGTCAGGTTCTTGCCGAAATGTTGATCTGTCAAGGTCAAAGCATAGGTTCTATGCTCTAGCTCCCATGATAAAAATGCTGGCAGAAACTCTGGGGTAGGGGTGAAGATGGTGAAAGTGCTAGCCGAACAGGCTGGGTGTTCACTCCAGACCCTGCAGGAGGCTGGAATGATAAATAGATCCTTGTGCAAAGGGAAGTTGTAGGTGGGCAGATCAACCACATGTGACAGATGGTGGAGACAGTGTGAGACCTGCAGGTTCTAGGTCAGTTCACATCAAGCATCAAATAGCAAATGATTTCCAAAAGAAATTTCACTCTGGAAGAGAGGGGGCTCCTTGTACCCTTGTAGGATCAACTGTTGTCACATCCAGGAATAGGGAGGATGAGAATTGATAAGTCCGAGTGTTTGAGCAGCAAGCCCTTTTACCTAGATCGGTTAGGATGTTTTTGGATGCAGGAAAGAGAAACCACAACAAAAACTTACACAATAGGTGAACTTATTGGCTCATGTAAGTGAGGAATTCATAGGATATGTCAGGGTTGCTCCTAGAGAACGCCCTATTAGTTGATACCTAAGAATTTTGTCCTCCCCTTCTTTGCTAACAAACCCAATGGTGTTCCATCTCCAGAAGGGGAATCATGACTAGCCCAAGTCAATCCTAAGGGAGAAATCTAATAAAAGACAAAATATTTTTTGCCTTTTTCTTATTACTCTGGATGCTGGTTTGAGAACATGGTGTTTAGGGCAACTACAGCCATTCTGTGACCACGAGGCAACATGTAAAGCCAACAGGGAAGATGGCAGAATAGCAGACTAGAGAGAATGATCTTAGGTCCTTGATGAAATCAGGGAGCTGCTGTATCAAACATGGACCTGTCTACTTTAAGATTTCTCATTATGGGAGATTATTACTTAAAGTCTTACTACCTGGGTGTTTTGTTACTTGCTGCCCAAAGCAATCCTAATGATAGAGATTGATTTTTTTCTCTCTCTGTGCACTGCTGTTCTCGGTGTCCTTTATGTGTTGTGGCAGCCAAAAGGTCGCAGCCATCCTAAAGTTTGTATCAGTAGACCTCACAGGCCAGAGGTGACAGAACACTTACGAGTCCAGCATCCCAGATGAAAGTCCTGAGAGTCAACTTGATTGGTCCAGCCTAGGCTGTGTACTCAGCCTTGAATCAATGATGGTGATCAGGATATGGAATGCATTGATTATAGCTTTTGCCCTTCATGTCTACTCTTGGAACTGGGGATAGGTCAGGTTCAAAATAAAATCTGGATTCTTTTAGCCAATGTCAGGGCCTTGCTCATATCCCCTAGGCCTACCTGGGTGATCACCTCCATCTTTGATGGGCAGTTTCCATATATGCTAAAGGTTTCCTATCTTAAGCACCTATACTTCTCTGCTGTGGATAGTCTCTGGTCATGGGAGCATGGTAGAAGGCTAGGACTGACCAATTCCCAGGAGCAATGCTCAACAGATGAAGGGATTTGGTGGATAATTACTTCTCTAGGTTTTCTTACCCTTACTGGGACAATCCTGAGTTATGTTCTAATCTCTGCTGTCCCACGCAGTAGCTAAAAGCCACGTGTGGCTATTTACATTTAAAT
Organism: Martes martes; assembly: GCF_963455335.1. Classification (NCBI taxonomy): domain Eukaryota; kingdom Metazoa; phylum Chordata; class Mammalia; order Carnivora; family Mustelidae; genus Martes; species Martes martes. Next base: position 13,496,587 of record NC_137895.1, read on the forward strand.
CAATTAACATTAAATAAAACTAAAAATTCATTTCCTAAGTCAGACCAGCCTCATTTCAAGTAAACAATAGCCACTAGTGGCTACAATATTGGACAGTTCAAATACATAGCGTTTCCATCACACAGGTCTTTTGGACAGTGTTATTCTACACATTCTCTGAATGTCATCCCAACTAAGCACCCACTGACCACTTATTAATTTACCCTTATTGGCCTCTTGCCCTTTCTGGTTTCATTCCCTCACATCTTCACTGGGCTTCTTGGAATCAACTTCCAAATAAGCATCTTGCTCAGTGTTTACTTTCTGGGGAACCCTACTAGCATCATACTCTTGGGAATAGGAATGGGAGGATAGGATATTGTTGATTACCAACAAATGTCCTTTACATCCTGGTTACTCAAAGTGTGGTCCCTGGACAGGAATTTGTTGGAAAAGCAGCATCTCACACTCTGCCCCTGACCTACGGAATCTGTATCTGCATTTTAAGAAGATTCCCAGGTGATAGGTACGCACACTGAGGTTTGAGATGTCCTGCTCTATGGGTCTCTTAGATTGGGGGCGGGGGGGGGGGGTGGGGAGCTGGGAAAACATAACTGAGAAAATTTACCCACACAACTGTGACTGCCATTTAAACAGGGTTTTGTGGGTTTTTTTTTTTTTTTTTTGCCTAAAAGCTCAAAAAAAGTATATTTCACCTTTTTTATTTCAATACTTTGATGTCTTTACCAGTGCTTGAAAAAAATATAATATATATGTTATATATAATTTTTGTTCCTTTTTTTTGCCTTGGGTCTTCTGGCCCACTAACTTGAGGTCTCCTTTTCTTCCTAGACGGCAGGACCTCAGGATAAAAGCTCACTCTGACCTTTAAATTGACCTCTTCAGCACTGAGTTTCTCTGTCTGTGTCCACAAGGCCTTCCCAGTTAAGCACTTCATCATAAGGTGATCAGGGAGCTATGTACCTGACAAGGTTTTTACTCTGATGGGCTTTCACATCCAGGAAGTGAATAAAACCTTTCTTTTAAAAACAATGGGATTCTCTTTCTACAGCCAAATTTATTCTAATTAGCTGGCTCTGAGGTTTGCGGTGGCAAGTCTTCCGGAAGTTAATAATGCTATTTTGAGAATACCTGTATGTTGCCTGCTTAATGAACATGATGATGGGAACATAAACTATTTTTCATTCTGCTAAGAAAGACTTTTTCCCTAGTCCCCATCTCATGTCTCAATTCTAGACTTGCTTTGCTTTTAGTTAAATTATGTTCAAATCAAATTTTCATTAGTGTTAATTCAGTGGCTTTTATAATGTTCTTTAATTCTTCAGCTAGCAAGTGGCTTGTTTCCTGCTTAGATCGGATGGAGGCATTTTATTTTGCTCAGAAATGTCTTTTGGTGATTGGCCTGAATGACAAGAGGGACGTTTCACACCACACACTTACATTTTCACTTGAAATGCGTCTGGATAGAACATCTTCTGCGGATATTTCTCCAGCATTGGTTGAAGGGTAACTAGCCTGCTCTCTATTTGTGCAACCTGAATGCTGTTTGATTCTTGACCCTTCAGAGGACATCATAACCTTATTTACTGATAAGATGTGGGAAAACCATGTGACTGTTAAGTCTTCTGAAACCTTGAAAATTTGATTGCTAGATACTGAAGTCTGCAAAACAATCTGAGCAAACTTTACGTACGATCAGATCTGATGTTCAGTTGTTTCGACAAATACAACATTACTATTTAAAATATTGAACTCCTGGGGTGCCTGGGTGGCTCAGTGGGTTAAGCCTCTGCCTTTGGCTCAGGTCATGATCCTGGGGTCCTGGGATCAAGCCCCGCATCTGGCTCTCTGCTCAGCAGGGAGCCTGCTTCCCCCACCCCCTTCTGTCTGCTTCTCTGCCTACTTGTGATTTCTGTCAAATAAATAAATAAAATCTTTAAAATAAAATAAAATAAAATAAAATATTGAACTCCTTCCATACGGGCTGTTAAGTGTCCCCCACAGTAAGTCCCCCATTTCTCCCACACCCAGCCCCTCTGCCTCAGCTGCTATAACCCTTTCCCAAAACCATTCCTTCCTCCCACCACCATTCCACTGGAACCCAGCATCAAAGAATTAGTACTTGGCCTACCAGGCCCGCCAAACCCTGCTCTAGGGCCGATTCCCCATGTCTGACTCGACTTCCCCTAAGTTGGCTGGCAGGCACCCTGTGTTAGAGGTTGTGTAGTTTTCCTACTGCCCCCATGAGGATTCTTTGCTTTGCCTATGTAGCACTTGAACAACGTTCAAAACATTCAGAAAACAGCTGTGAAATCTTAGAAAGGAGGTTTATTTGGAACAGTAAAAGTCATTGAGTTGACTTTAAGATTGTAAGAGTATCAGGCCACCTTCCTCTGGGTAAGAGTAATATTCTTTATTATTATTATTATGATTTTTTGGAGGCAAGACAAGAATTGGGAAAAGGGGACTCTGGTCTTTTATTTTCTAATTTTAAAAATATTTTATTTTATTTTATATGCTGGGGTGGGGGGCGGGGGGGACTCTGGTATTTTAAAACGTAAAACCCAATCTGCCTCCAGAATTTGCATCATGTTCTTATTCCATTCCAGTTCCTTTAGGTTGACAGAATGAGACAGGGAAAAGCGGTGGTGAGAGCAGGTTTCTCGACTTCCTCTTTGAGATGCCTTTAGGGCCCCCTAGTGGCTATTTTAAGACAGGTTTTTTTGTTTGTTTGTTTTTTGTTTTTTTGGTTTTTTTTTTTTTTTTTAAAGGATTAGGTCTCCTGGACCCTGATTTAAAAAAAAAAAAAAGACCTTTCTGAATTTCTCCTATGACAGGTGCAATAACTGTGTGGAGAGGAACAGATAACGGTTGGTTTAGGGGGCTCAATATTTTTTCACTTTTCAGTCTTTAACAAAAGCATTGCACAATCTTTAGAAATAACAGATATATCACCTTACATATTTTATTCTGCATTCTTCATACTATATTATGTCATAGCTGAAATCCTTTTAAGACATTTATATCCTGGTTTGTGTCAGAGGGCTATAATTCATAGGTAAGTACATCTTACCTTACTTAGGCTTTACACACACACACACACACACACACACACACACCTATCCATCCCATTGGTGGGGCAAAGGGATGCTTTTTATTTGGGGCTTTACATGGTATTAACTAACAGAAGGGATCCTTTGTGGAATAGTTCATTCTGACAACATTCCTATCATTTAGAACATTAGATATGCCACTGAGTTCAAAACACTGCAATACTGAACTGATATTGCAAAGCTTTATGCATTTAAGGTGACTTTTGACTGATGCAAGTAATTTTTGTGAGATCCTCTAATAATGAAATATGTCTTCAATGTATCTTATTGACCACAGTGAATATTGCTCCCTCTCAATGGTCGTATTTTTCTTTCTAAAATCCAATCTAGACAATGCACTACACTTGGGTAATTATAATGGAGATGTTTCTTTACTACAGGCTTATCTTTTAGTTTATTTTTTTATATGAATTCATTATTTCTCCTTTGCTTGTAAATTTCAGGTCTCCCTCCCCTTCCTCAGTCACGTTACCATTAATATGCTAATGTATTGTAATATTGCATTTTACACCCCTAATGAAGTGAAGCAAAGCAATGAATAAAAAGCAAGCCCAAATTCTTGCTTTAACTTTACCCGGTTCCAGGGCGGGGGTTGGAGTAGGGGAGGAGGAAGAGTAGGAAGGACAGTCGACCCGCAAAAAATAAAAATGATCCCCTTGTTTTCAGTGCGTTCTAGAACAGAGCTGCACGTCAGAGGGAGAACGGAGCAGCGTTCGAGCTAAAAGGATTGGCATTAAACTTTGACACTTGAATGGTCTCTAGGATATTAGATTATATTTTATCCTATAACGTTCTTCTCCGACACGGTAGTGACATCAAAACCAGATACGATCTCCTATCCCGGCAAACGTGAAGGGTGAGACTCATCCCCGCGGAGATAAGGCAGCAGGACCCCAGCTTCACAGCGAACTTATCCTGAAGCTCCAGGGCAAACGTTTTTTACTTCTTCGCCGGGGACGCCGCTGTGTAACCGCTACCTTCTTTTTGCATTCTCCTCTGCTCCGTCTGTAGCTGCGATTAGGTAAACAGGGCTCCCGAGCTGGGGGAGAGCGGGCGGTGGTGCACGAGGAGTGGGGGTGGGGCACTGGGGCGGGGGGTCGTTGCCTAAAGAGGCTGGAGGGAAGGGAGGGCATGGCGGAAGGGTCCCGGCTGGGTCGAGCTGAAGGCGGAGAGCGGGGTTACTTGGCGGGAGCCAAGTCCCGAGCGGAGTGGGGGACCAAACCTCCGAAACCCTTGGGCCCCCAGCCTGACCTCTGGGGAGTGTGGTCGGAACCGCAGCCCCAGCTCGGCGCCCTTTCATTATGCACCACCCCACCTCCCCTCCTTGCACTTTCTCTGGGCTTTTGCATCGTTTCCCTGCCCCTTCCAAGAGTGAGGTGGGCTTCCCTTTGCCTCATCTAAGCCCTAGGGCCGAGAGAGAGAAGCGCGCGGAGGCGAGACTGGGACCCGGTGCCCGCCGGGCCGGGGAGGGGTGGGGACCCGGGGTGGGGGGGAAGGGGACCCCAGAAGCCCTGGGACGAGCTGAGGAAAAACCCGGGAGCTGGATCCCGCGCCGGAGCTCCGGTCTCCCAGTCAGAGTTGCCCATCCTTCTGCGTCCTCCTCCTCTCCCGGCCTGTTCTCCCCTCCTTTGGGTTTTTCTCTCCAGGCCTCCTCCTTCCATTCCACTGTCACACCCCCGCCCCCCTTGCCCAGCCGATTTCACCCACTCTTTCCGTAGCTTCATAGCTTCGGAGGACTCTCGGCGCCCCACTCTCGGCTTTAGGGCTGGGAGGCTGGAAGTCCATTCAATGGGATGTCGCGCGCGGGGCTCGTGTGCCAGGAAGAGGAGCAAGAATGAAATCAGAACGGGGAGGGGCGTGTTGTGCGTGCATGGGTGTGTGTGTGTGTGTGTGTGTGTGCGCGCGCGGGGCGGGGGGGGGGTGCGGTGGCGGCAAAGAAATGCAGTTTTCCCGAAAGAACAGGGAGCCTTGGACCGGATTCTTGGATACAGAGCCGCAAATAATGCTGTCAAAGCCCTTCATCGTGGCTCCTCGCAGCCTCAGGCTTCCCCATACCCTGCCCACCTCGGAAAGAAGCGGTGAACCCGAGTAGAAGTGGAGGCGGGGAAACTTCCTACTTCCCACGACGGCGGCTTTGTACATGGGGGAGTGGACAGGCTGCACGGCCCTGCGAGCCTGCCGGCGTCTCGATAGCGGCAGCTGCGGACCCGTCCCTCTTCCCTTCCCCCTCTTTCCGCGAGGCTGGCCAAGCCCGAGGCGGCCGGGAGCGGCCGGGGTGGGGGGAGAAGGGCGGGGAGCTCCCAGCTTGCACGCTTTCATCCGGACCCCGGCCGGGATCCCGGCTCCGGGTGTTGCTTCCACCCGCGTGCGAGCGAGCCAGAGAAGTGGAAGGGAGGAGCCTCGCGCGAGGAGGCGGAGCCCAGGCGGGGGAGGCCTCTAAGTCCGTGCGGCTGCGGCGTCTGCCATTGGCCGGCCGCGCCGTCACGGGGTGGGGGCGGGCACCGAGGCGCGCGCTGGCCCCGCCCCCGCCCGGAGCCCGACCCGGGCTCGCGGTCCCCCCCAGCTGCACAGACATGACACAGACACACAGTCACTGCAGCTGCTGAGCGAGCCCGGCGCTCTGGGCACGCGGCGGCGGGGCCAGCCCGGAGCCCGGACCCCAGCGCCCGCCCGCCCGCTCCCCCCCTCGCCGGCCCCCGCGCGGCGGCCCCCGCCTGACCGGGCGCGGGAGGCGGGGATCGCGCGCCGGCTCCGGCCAGCGGCGCCCGGCTGCCGGCGGCGGCTGCAGCAGCCGCCCAGCTCCGAGCGCCGGGCGCTCGGGGAAGCCGGCGCGTCTCGGAGGCGGCGGCGGCCGAGGCCGGCGAGCGCTCCCGGCGGCAGCGGGGCCGCCCGCCTCGGCTCCCCGCACCCACTGCTCTGCGCCCCGCCTCCGCTCCGGTGACCTTCCCGGGGCGCCTCCCCCGGCCCCCGCGCCCCCGGCCCCGCGCCCCAGGCCGGGGCGAGGCCCTCTCCAGCGCCTCCTTCCCGCGGAGCCGCGGGCGGGAGGGCGGCGCAGGCCCGGGGGGAGGGGGCGCCGCGGCCGGCTGCAGCCTCTCTACCGCCTCGCTCGGCGTCCGGCCCGGTCGGACCGCTGCTGCCCCGCCGCCGAGCGGAGCCCGGGCGCCCGAAACTGGGGGCGCGGCCGCTCTCGCCTCGCGGGGCCGGGAGCGGGCAGGCCCTGCCCTGAAGGGGCGAAGCGGCGGGGAGCGCGGGAGGTGGAGCCGGCCCAGGCGGCCGCCCGGCGTCTCTCCCCAGCGCCCCCTTCCCGGACCCAGCCCGTGGCGGACGCAGGCCCCTGCCCATGCGGGGCGCCCCCGGCTCGGAAGAGTCTTTGGGGCAGGGATCAGTTCCAGGCAGCGGCGCCGGAGGGAGAGGAAGAAGGGACAGTGCTCAGCTTGGGCAGCCCGGACCCTCCCCGCAGCGTTTGGAGCCGGGGACCGCCCCGAAGTCTGCGCTTGGCATCGCCGCTTGAACTAGGGCAGCGCCTACTGGGACCCCGACCCCGACCCGGACCCCCTGCGCCTTGTAGGAGGCACCGCCGCCGCGCCACCCAGCTCTTCCGCGGTCTCCCTGTGTTTGGCGGCAGTCACGGCCAAGGTAAGAGCCGGGGGTGCTTGAGAGCCTCCGCGGGGGGCGCCCTGGTGAGCGGCGCCGGACAAGTTCTCCGAACCTGTAGCTGGTACCCCCTGTGAGGGCACAACCTCAGCTCCTGGGTCAGGAGCCCTGGACAGGCCGGAGGGAAGTCCAGAAGTCTCTGATGTCCCCAGGACCCTTCCCAGGGACTGCCCCGCTCCTAGGCACAGAGGGTGCTAACCTGGGGCAAACAAGGACGAGATTCTCAACAGCGGGAGGTGGTGTGCCCTCATCTCGCGTCCCACCCCCCGCGACCCCCTCCCCCGGTCCCCGCACCTGTGTTATGTTAGTTATGGGCACCTGTGTTTTGGGGGACCTGCCGTGTTTTTCCGCTGTTCCTCTTGGGTGATCCTCACCTGTCTTTCCTGGTGTGATGCTGTGAAGAAGTTTTCTTTGCTCCTTGTGGTAGAGAGCCAAGGGGATTTAGGGTGAGCGGTCAGAGCTTTCCAGTTCCTCTGTAGGACAGAGTGTTTGGGTGGCAGCGCTGTCTGTAGAGAGGGAACCTGCCTAAGCAGAGTGGCCGTCCTGTTAGACGAAGCTGCTTAGGATGAGTGATCCCTGTATAGCGATCCAGGCGTTCGCCGCTGAAGGGTGCAGGGGCTGACTCCGCTAAGTTCCTGCATCCTTAAGTTGTTTTGTTTATTGCTTTATTACCTTATTTAACATTTCCCTTTTTAAGGAACCTCAATCCTACAAGGCTGTCCTTGGCAATTTGAAATTTATTAAACCTGTGAGATTTCCCTGGAACAATCTGATTTTAAATGGGTCACTTAGGAGGGAACAGATTGTCTCTCCTACATTGAATCCATCCCTCCGGTGACCCTGTTTAATGGGGATGGATTTCTGTCGTCCCTGAGCTGATGTACCTCGGTTGAGCAGGTTTCTGTTGAACTCTGAATCCGTGAATTTTGTCACTCAGTCCATTACAATGATCTCCTGGGGGAGCAAAATAGCAGTGTCTGTTTTCCGTGAATGTCACAGGAAGTTTTACAGGGTCTTATGTAAGTTCCCCAAGAGAGCACTCAGGCTTCTGCTTCCTTCTTGGTGGTGGTGGGTGGGGGGGGATGATGTGAGGCAGCAGGTGGGGTGGTCACCGCCCCTAAATGCAGGTTGGTCCCTCTCCGACACAGGTGGAAACCCAAAGTGCTTATTCACTCCGTGGATGCAACCACTTCAGGCTCATTTTTCTCCTTACCTCTCTTGTCTTCCCTCCCCAGGAGTCAGCTTTGGTAGACTTAAGGGAAGGTTCTAAATTCGGAAAGGAATAAGTGGTGTTTTCTTTTTGCATCTCTCACAAATGGGTGACATGAATGAATTACTCACAGGCATGAGTCCTTACTGGGGATTAAAAACAACAACAAAACCTGGCTTTAAGGTTTCACACATCTTAGTGTACCTTTATATTTCAAGAGTGTTTTACTTCAATGAAAATTGTTTGAGGAGAACACACATTTATCGAGGCTGGCCCTGTTAATTCTATACCAGGAAGAAAAGTAATTGAAACAGAGAGGCAGAAGTCGTCAAGATTTAGACGTTAGTGGGTTTTCAAGTAGCAGCAAGGACAGGAAACAAATCGGCCCAGTAGGATAGGGAGGTTTTTCAAAGCAAATGTTGGATCACTCTGGAGTGGGCAGTCGTCCACTGACAGGTGTGGGTCCTTTTCCTTCACGTAGTGAAGTGTGTTGGCTAGTGGGTTAACTTTCTGATGTGAGGTAATGCAGGTCACATTGGCTTTTAAACCAGAACTGTAAGGGCCTTGGAAATGAAAGGTCAGATTTTCCGGTCTCCTCCTAGGTCCCAGCAAGCTTCCATCTCGTTGCAGGGGAGGGGGATTTGAAGGTTTCCTTGGGGTTCTGGGTTCGTGAGCTGTGCCTTATTTAACGTGGATGCAGAATGCAGGAGTGTTTCCATCCTTCAGCCACCTACAGTGGCAGGACACTAGGGGGACTAGTCTTCTATTCCACCACCAACGAAGAAAACACAAGGACCCATGTTACAGAAGGCTGTGGTTTATCTTTAGGGTTCATGAACTTGACTTTTTGGTACTTGATGTATGCTTGCATGAATGAGTGGATTCCAAATGCTTGAATGATGAGCCTGATCACATCTAAATTGTCTTTTGGACAAGTCAGGACTGGCTAACTGCAAAGTTCTGAGCATATGAGGGCTGCTCGTTTTTGGGAGACAGAACCTCCTGCAGAGTCTGTCCTTTGGGCATGAGACCGTGCTAACTTTGTGTTCCCTGAAGGTTTGTAATCAGAACTGCCTTTTGGGGGGGGGGGTTGGATTGCATGTCACCTACAGTCTTCATAAAAAATCACATAAAATCATCCATTCTAAATGGTCTCTAGAATCAACTCTGTCAAACTTGAAATTTCTCACCGTCATCCTTTAAAAATACATACCTTGTATTTTTGCACATATAACCTCTGACGGTCAGGTATGCACTTCTGTCTCAGATGCTCTCTGCACTTTTAACAGCATTAAATCGTTAGCGTCTAGGTTTCTTCCAGCAGAACTGGAAGATAATTCTGTTTTGCTGAAGAACAAAGCCCCATTGCCCAGGCTTTACCCACGTGGCCAAATCTTATCAGAGCTGACTCCAGAGGTGGGCAGGCAGAGTCCAAGAAGAGATTACCGTGTTCAGAATACTGGCACCAGAAAAGGCAGATGTCACAGATTTAGGACTCACAGTTTTCTAAAAGTCCCAACTCAGCATATGGAATTAGACTCAGTGTTTGGAACCTGTGAACCTACATGAGTTATTACATTTTCCTGAACTCTGGGGTCCGGTAGACACATTGGTGATCTTTTACCCATATGTGTAGTGCATATTTAGGTAGTTTAAAGGGAGCTATTGTTGTGGTCTAAGGAAAATGGTCAGCATAAAGCTTTATTTCTGCTATTAAAGCTTTATAGATTGATTCTCATAGGCACAGTATAGCCAAGGGGTAAGAGATTGGAGCAGGAAAATACTATAAAATTTACCATTGAGCATCAACTAGTGAAAACCAGTCCCGGAAAAGATATATACTGTGGTCCTAAGGCATGGGTGAAGTCTTGTAAGTTCCAGGGAAGCCAGGTGCCAGAGGGAGAGTAAGGAGTTGAGGCAGAATTCTGGTCTTTAGGGTCTGTGGATAATGGGAAGGCGTCTTTGAGCCAGAGTTCTCAGAGAGTAAGGAGCACACAAGGTTGGGGGGTGGGGGTGGGGGTAAGTACATCCCAGGGGACTGAGAGCTCCAGGCACCCCGCCACTGACACCCTTGAGCAACATGGACAGCTCACAGGATCAGCAAGTGGTGTTGAGGCTTTGCTGCTCTCCTCCAGTGCATTTGACATTGAGAGGTCCTCCGGCCCCTCCCTTCCTCTCTGACCACGTTTGACTCTTGGAGGGCAGTAGGCAGCAGCCAGTAAAGTTACAGCGTAAGCAAATGTATTTTAGAAGACGTTTCTCCGTTTAACACGACAAATGATAACTGAACATCTATTACGTGGCAGGTGTCCACGCTCCGCGTGGAGGCTACAGGGGTTTCACTTTTCGTTCAGGGAGGTGGAAGTCTGGGGAACGAACCATCATCACGAGCTAAGTGCTGTTGTATGGGTTTGCGCAAAGGAGAGTTTGAGTTTGCCGGAGGAGTAGTGAGGAAGGGGGACCCAGGTAGAAAGAACAGCATGGAAACCTTAAAATATGTACTGTGTATGGAGAACAGTCATTAGTTAAGGTGGCTGAAAGGTGCTCTGGGAGAGGGGAAGCCTGGTGTTCCAAGGGAGATCATTTAATAGGGTTCCATGCTGGGGACTGGCTTCATGCTCCATGACAAGAATGGTTTCTGGACAAGATCCAAGAGCACTAGTTGCTTATCCCACATTGTTAATAAAAACAGGGAAAGGAATTTTCTTTTTTGTCCTTTATCCTTCTACATTGAGCACTTTGCCAGTTCTCTTAAAAAAACGGTTAGAATGCAAATAAAGAAAGGGTCCCTTATCAACCGTAAGTCCGCCCTCTTGTGTACATGCATTCCATCTGGGGCTTTCATTCTGTGATTATGCTGCAGTGGGAGAAATGACAATGTTACTTGACAAATAATACAGTATGAGGGAAAAGTCCTTCTCTCTGAGAACAAATTCCATTTTGTCAGATCGGCTTCTGGGCAGAGTTATGGCCCCGTTTATCACTAGAACGAGGTTCTTGTACTTGAATCAGTTCACTTCTAGCCTAAACTTTCTTTGCTGTTGGAAAAGGAAGAGTTGAATGATGAGGATGAGTGTGTGTGCGTGCCTGTGTGCATATGTGTATGCGTGTGTGTGTGTGTGTGTGTGTGTGTGTGTGTTGTGGGGTGAGAAAACTATAGTGGAGAAGAGACGAGACACTGTAACTGCTGCAGGATGTTAGGGAGAAAGACTATCATTTGCAGCAGTGAGCCCCAGGACAAAATTTATTTGTTTGTTTGTTTTTCAGAAATAAGAGCAAGAGAATGGAGGGAAAAAAGGCCCTGTGTGTGTTTTGCCTGTATCATCACCTGCGTTGAGTGGGAGGCAGGGTGGTTTAAGTAAAATCAGGAGATCTGGGTCTAGATTGCATTCATCTGTTGCTAACTTGCTGCGTGACATTAGAATACTGCTTGACCTCTCTGGGCTTCAGGCATTGTCTCTATACATCAGCTCTGTACCTTGCCACTAGGAATTTAGGGCCCAGAGAGGGAGTGGGTTTGCCTAAGTTAGTGGCAAAGCTCCGACTATTTAAGATTTCTATCTCTGAAATGGGAAGAGGCCTGACCAGTTCACAGGTATACTCTGCTTTGAAATACAAAACACCACGGGTAGACGATGCTGAAGAAAAGAAGCACCAAGTCTTTGCTGTGTTGCTTGTAGATTCTCTGATCTCTCTTTCTGATATATTAGGCCATTCACACATAAGCATTTAGACTTGCCTGCTAACTTCGTAAATAATATGAAAACAAGTTGTTTTTGATGTTACCTGTTCTTTGAGAACTACTTGAGAATTAAGTACGTTGTGATAAAAAGCAATGCTGAAAATTTTGATTGTTTCCAGTTGACCCTTGGGAATTTTGCAAAGTCTGGACTCTACCATGGAAAGGGGAGGTGGAGCGCGGTTTACCTGGGAGGCAAGCTCTTGGTTGAGTGTAAGGGAGGGATGTTTGGAAGAAAAAATGGGTGCAGAAAAGCAATCATGTAGATGCACAAGTTGGGAAAAATGAAAACCAATTTAATTTTCTGCCTCCACATTTGTGTTCTAGAAAGAAGCGTTCTCACTACTCAGGCATTGATCTCCTGGCTATAGAGGGCAGTGCTTATTGGAAAGAGGAGAGTCAAAGTGAGTGTAATGTAGATATGAGGGTTTGTTTTTTTTTTTACGTTATTATTTCAATATTGATGCTAAGTATAGGAGTGCCCTATTTTAGCAGAATTTGCCTTCTAAAATCTGATTTTAAAGGCAAACACTTATTAAGATAAGTAATTGGGGTACAAAAGATTCTTATTTTACAGAAGGGATTCATAAAAGGCTCTTTTTAATAGCTAGTTCCTTTATTGTATTTCAGATTACTTGATTAAGACAATCATGATGGATGCTTTTGGGAGTCTTATCTATTACCTGAAACCTAGGATTTTTTTAATACAAACTTTTCAAACGTTTTAACATATAAATCCCCACGTTCACCTGCCAGGGACCCTAATATGGAACTGTGTTACTGAAAGAAGTCTGGTAGTTATATCAACTTCCATAACTGCTAGCCAGTACCTGGTGTTCCCTTACTTCCCCGTTACTGGGGGAGAGATTTACTTGTTTAACTGCTTTTCTTTCTGGGGATAGCCCTCACCTTCCCGAGTTCCTTAACTGTCCCTACTGAGTTTCTACCTCTAAGAATATACCAAGAACAGAAGTGGTTTAAAAAGTGAAATTAGGTATCGGGACTCCTGGGTGTCTCAGTGGGTTAAACGTCTGCCTTGGGCTCGGGTCCTGATCTCAGTGTCCTGGGATCTGGGTCCCACTTCTCCTGTCCCTGCTCAGCGGGGAGTCTGCATCTCCCTCTCCCTCTGCCCCTCCCCACCACTCCTGCATGCTTTCTGGCTCTCTGTCTCTTTCCTTCTCATATACATTTTAAAAATCCTTCAAAAAAATTTAAAAAATTAGGTAAGAGTTTCTAGGATTCTGAGCTTTCGTAATTGCGGAGACATGGAATTAATCGGCTTCTGCGAAGGTATACAGGAGTGGGGATAAACGTAGGAGACGGTCGGAATCTTGCTAGCCTGCCGGCTCTTCCTTCGCTGCAACTGAGATATCTAGGGCTTTTCGGGTTTTTGTTCCTTTATCTCTTATGAAAGTTTCCAGAAAAGAACTTGTTCTAGGAATGACGTAAAATGTAAGGCATTTGAGGCTCCAGACGTAATTTGGGGCAACCTGGAGTTGTAGATAATCACAGGCTGGGGCGGAATGGAAAGTGCCATAGCACCAGTCATTTTAGCCTCTCTCCTCGCATTATGGGGCTGCGCTTTGGACGGGCAGCAAATGCAGACGGAGATGGAGCCCTGGCCGCTGGGAGAGGTTTGCTCTTCACGTGGCCCTTGTTTGAAGTCCCAAGGCCAGTTGGGAAGAAAGGGCTTGCTGGTCTTTCCACGGAAGAAGCGGTAGAATTTAGGAGGATTTACAGCAGAACATAGACGTGTGGGCATTTCTTTCTTCCTGTGTTGTTGTTGTCGTTGGTTTTTGTTTTTGTTTTTGTTTTAATTTAAATCCAGCAGGGAATCATGGGCTCTCCAGTGTGATTGTGTGTGGTTAGGGATTGCCTTGAAGACATCGGTCACCTATTTTATTATTGAGTAAGGTTAACATTTCTGTGGCTCCTGGGAAACACTCCCCTTACCTTTTGTTTCCAGAACAGTTGCGTAGATCCTTCACATGCCAGCCTCCTTGACTGATGTCAGCGCTCATCTGAGTAATGGCGTTTCCTGGTTGTCTCTGGAGCCAAGGGAGGTGCGTGGGCAGAGTGATCAGCCCGAGAGGGCTTTTCCGCTGCCTGCGGGCACGGCGTCCTGTGCTTAGTAGGTCTGCGCGAAATAAGGAGTGTGGCCACAAGAAGCAAGTGTTTGCAGTGCTTCTCTTGAGGGAAGGGGAGGTGCTGGGAGAGGGAGGGCGGGTGAACACCAGCGGTCGGACAGACTGGAGGCGGCTCCAGGAAGGTGTTATTTTAGAAATGTGAAGGACATTTCAGGTCAGCAAACTGAATTCTCTTCGGGGTCACTGTTGTGGTTCAAACGCTGATGGCTTTGTAACAAGGCAAAGTGGGGTACAGTCCCCGCAGGCCTGGCGGCTTTCCTTTGCTCTCACTTTGTGGGGATTTGGACTCTTCTGGCACCAGACGAATGGGCGTGCCCTACGGCCTGTCAAACCTACAAGCCTGGTGGCCTGGAAAAGCGTGGATGGTTGTTGATGCTCTTCCCAGCGCTGGGGAGGGTGATTGTGGAGTGACCTGCGGGGAGCTGGGGCGTGTGACTCCCTGGGAGGAGGAGGAGGAAGAGGAGAAAGGCTTGGGAAAGCTAGGGAAGGCTGGAGCCCTCTGTCTCCTCTGGGAGACCTCTCCACCACTATCTTGGTGTCTGTTCTCCTTTCTCTGTTTTCATGAATCCCTCCCCCCTGGGCTTTAACATGCGTGACGTTCTCTGCCACAGGGGCAGAGCTGTTGTGTGGAGACCCCTCCAGGGCTGGACCAGCACCTTCCTTTCACACCTGTGGCTACTATGTTCAGGGAGGTACAGAGAACGATCCAGAGAGGAGGCAGGACCAGAACCCGGGCTCCCCGATCTCCCCATGTGGCCCGTGGCTGTGCCCTCTCACACGTGTGACGTCTAGGTATCTGTCCTCCGCCCCCTCCCTTCCCTCAGTCGCTCTACATCAGCCTGTTCTCGCCCAAAAAGTGTGTTCCTCAGTCCCTCCTTCGTGCCAGGCTCTCTTCCATTGGATCATTTCGTGTCATGCCAGCCTTATAGCACGCTAGGCAGTGGGTGCTCTTACTCTCCCACTTGCCAGGTGTGGATGCTGAGGTTTGCCCGGCTCATACGGCCATGAGGCATGGGGCCAGGACTCAGCTCAGTCTGCTGTCTCTGTACTGGCCTTGCCCTGGCTTCCCCACCTGTCTACCCTGGCCGTCATCTTAGCTTCCCCACTGTCTACACTCATCATCTGCCCTAGGACTGTGCAGGTCTTCTCTAGTCCTGGCCTATGGGCTGCTGCCTAAAAATGTCCCTTGTTTTCCTCCTTGGTTCTGATACTGCTTCTCCCTTTATTGGATCAGACTCCCCTATCCTCCCTCCTTTCTCTGTCCGCTCAGCATCTCTCCTGCCTCCAGGCCCCGGGCACTCCGGATATCCTTGATGGCATGTCCTTCACTCATTCAACATCCACTCAGCCACCACAACTCAGGCCGCATTCACTGAACTCTCACGGTGTGCAGGTCTCGGCTTGACATTGGGAACCAGAGGTGAGATCGACCACCTGCCATCGTCGGTAGCCTTGTCTCGGTGAGGGCGGTAGATGCTAATAAAGGCACAAATGAAGGACAGTGGGCACAGTGGGTTGGGTGGCATTCTGCTTGAGGGAGTCCACGAAGAGAATATTCCATCTGGGTCTTAGCGAACAGGAGCAGGAAGAACAGCATGGGAGGAGGCGTTGCCCCAAACCCTGAAGACTCTGCTTTTCCTCTTCTGCTTGACGTTGTCAATGTCCCGACATGTTTCTTATTCCCTTACTTGTGGGTCAGCTCCTTAAGCACCATGGCTAGGTCTCCCCTTCCGTGTACCCGTGGGTATGTCTTGCTACACTCCTAGCACTTAGGAATCCTAAAGTAATCAATCATTAAATTAAAACGAAAGCCTGCTGTCCTTGCCCTCAAGAAACGTCACTGGGGAGATTGAAAGATTGTGTGATAAGTTAAGCAACAATAGAAGTTTCAAACGAACGGTTCAGAGCAGGAACAGAAGGCGTGCTTCAGTGCCGTGAATGTCTGTGGATTATCGAAGCTGGATGGAAAGTCAGGGGTGGGAGTCTAGCTGCGTGAACTCGGTGGAGGTAGGATTTGAGTTGGGTCTTTGGATGCAGGATGGTTAAAATCGGAACAGAAGAATTATAGGGAGGTCAAGGGGCCGGATTAGGTTGACAAATAGGTATTTCTGGGCTACAGGAATAACCAGCGTGTGTTTCTGTTGGCAGGAAGTTGGAGATGAACTTGGCAAGCTAGGTTAGGGGCTGCGGGCTCTCAGAAGGCAGGACAACTTCTGAGCAGGAGGATGGTGTATTCAAAACTCTGTTTTAGGGGCGCCTGGGTGGCTCTGTCGCTTAAGCGTCTGCCTTTGGCTCAGGTCATGATCCCAGAGTCCTGGAATCAAGCCCCGAGTCAGGCTCCCTGCTCAGTGGAGAGCCTACTTCTCCCTCTCCCTCTGCCTTTCCCTATCGCTCATGCTCTCTCTCTATCTCAAATAAATAAAATCTTAAAAAAAAAAAAAAAAAACAACCACACAACTCTTAGGAAGATGAGCCTAGTAGCAATATTGGGGTCAGACTGGAGTGGGGACAGGTAGAAGCTGGGAGGCTTTTGCCTTAGTTCACGCATGAAGCTGTGAAGACCACTAGAATGGGTACAGAGAGGAGGCAAGCCGAGGGGAGCTTCTGAACTTTTCTCTGACCCCCATCATCGGTGCAGAAGTCTGAGATGATCTTCATTGCCCACTGGAAAGCGGCTTCATTGGAATAGTTTGCTTGTGAAAGTACTAGCAGTTCTTGAACTAGCACTCTCTCCCTTGGCGAGGCTGGGCATGGGGATGGGGCTTGGGCTTTTATTGGGGGGGGGGGTTGTTCCAACAAGCCCAGGGTTACAGAACAATCTTCTTCCTTAGCCTTGGATGACACCCAGTAAGGGTCATGGTAGAGACAATTCTTCTTTTCCTCACGAGTGGTTCCCAGAGCGCCTGCAGTGGACCGAGAGCAAAATGGCCAGAGCTTGGACATCTGGGCTCCAGATAATACCGTAAAAGTGAAGTTGCGCTGAATTTGCCCGGGCTGGTGGTGTTTCTCTGCCCGAGGACGGCCTTGCTGGGAGCTGAGCAGTACCCGCCTTTCAGAACTGCTGCAGACGCCATTCTGGATAACTGAGGTTTTCAAATAGGCTAGCCTGATCCCTTACAGATAGGAGAGCCTTTATTTATAATCTTTAAAGAATAAGGGCTTTTCTAGAATGTTCTGTGTGTTTACGCTCACTGACTCACACTTGGCTCCTGGAAAACTTCCAGCTTTCTTATCAGGACACATAAAGCTTGTTAGGAACTGGCCCCTGGCTTTCTCGGCAGCGGCATCCTCAGTGCTGACCTCCAGTGTTTTGTTTTTTCTTTTTCTTACTGGTCATTTTCCCCCAAACCTGCCATGCTGTGCACATACCTCTCCTGTGTGATAAGTTCTTTCCCTCTGTCTGCCTTAGGACCACCTCTGTTTTTCCTGCACGGCCCAGCTCCGGCAGCCCTTCCTGCCGGGTTTTTCCGATACGGGGTGCTGAACTGCACTTGTACCCCGTGCCGGCCTCTGCTTCTGCACCTCGCGTTGCACGCTCGCGGTGCTGCAGGCTGGCTGCCGTGCCAGAGCGCACGAGCCCTTCAGCGGAAGAGAGCATCTTAGGACGGCGTGGTGGGGTGGGGGTGCAGGGAATCTTCGATGTTTTACCGCACGCTGGACCAGCCTGTCTGCTCCCTGCACCATGGCAGTGGTGGTTATTTGGGATTTCATTTGCTGTCCAGGCATAATACAAGCCCTTTCTTGCTGAACCTGGGAGATTCCAGTGTCCTGCTGGGGCATATGTGTGGATTAGCTTCTCAGGGATTCCCGAGCCAGAAGAGTGCATGCCCCCTTGCCCATGACCAGCGTGGCCAATGTGCGGGTAGAGGTGGAGAAGGTGAAAGTGGGCAAGGGGCCCTTGCCACCTCTCCAGACCCAGACCTGCCTTTCCCCAGACCCTCCAGGCTCAGTGTTGAAGTTCTGTGGGACAGAGCTTGAAGAACCTTTGTCTCCCCGCGGCTTCCCTTGTCTCGTCCTTCTTGGATGTCACTGTGGTGCCCTCATCCTCATTGCACCCTCTTCTCTCTGCCGCCTTAACGTTGCATTTCTCTGCTCTCCCCATTTTCTTGGGTCTTCAGCCTTGTCTTTCTTCTCACCTTAGGCGTCTTAAACCCTAACGGAGAAGGTCATCCCTTTCCCGCAAGTGGATTCTTCCTGGCTATGCTGTTGGTCCCTAGGTGCTGATGGAGTCTTTGACTGTGGTTTCTGTTTACTGGGCTTCACACCCATCGGGCGTCCCTGGGAGAACCACTGCAGAGTGGTGTTTGGGGGGGATTGAGAGATTATCTATGGTGGGGAGGTCTGGGAGGACGGCTAAACTTGTACGGAAACTCAGCCCCAGCGCCCAGAGCCGCTCTTTCAGATAACTGGCGTGTTTCTCATGGATGTTTAGGATTGCCTCTAGTACTTGTCAGGTCCGTTTGGGTTTTTATCACACTGTCGTTGTAAGCCAGACACTGTGCTGCACGAATAGGTTTGCTTAGCGAATCACGGAAGAGTGATAGATGAACCCCGGGCTTATCAGAGGGTGTGTGAGATCCAGGCACCAGCCACACTTTATAGACTTGCACTTGGCATGATGTTGGTTTCATGGTTCATGAAGCCCTGCTGCTTTTCCAGGGGTGGTCTGACTTAATACACACCAAGGGATGCTTTCTCTGGCTCTTCCTGATTGAGATTTCCCTTTTTCTTCTGCTTGGATTTATCCATGGCTCCTATTGAAACAGCATTTTTGAGCTCATTAAATCTGTTAATGTGTGTGTAATGCTTAGGACAGAGCCATACACAGAAGGCACTCGGTAAGTATGAGCTATTGTAATTGTGTTATTATTTAACGCTTCCCTTTCTTTTTCTCCTCTCTCCATCACTATGTGGTCTTCGCCCCGGACTTATGGACTTATGGTGGTTGTGCTTGGCAGAATAAGGAGACACATGGCTCCCGGGAAGGGGCTACAGGCTTTGTCTTTCTGGCCATGTCCAGAGATCTCAGAAAGCTTGCAGAAACCCTGAACATCATGGCAAACTCTAACCCACTTGTCACCTGGGGCCATTTCCCTGGAACTTTCTGTCCACCTCGCTCTTTTCTCTTCTTGGGAATTGGCCCTCTGCCTGGGAAAGGGGATGTGAGCCCGTCAGTGGGATAGGAGAGGACTCTTTCTTAGCAAGCTGTGCTACAGAGTATTTAAAATAATAGTAACAGTAATAATGGGGATAACAATTGTAGCGAATATCCATTGAGAGCTTCTTTGGTGAATAGGAGACACATTTTCCATGCATGATAGCTTTTAACCCTGCTCAGCTGCACAGTTCATTTGACCCACGGGGAAACTGAGGTGCAGAGATGGGGGTTTTGCCCAAGTATAAAGCCAGAGACTGGAACCCCGTTCGGTCTGTAGAACATACCCTCTTAATCTCTGTTCCGTAATCCACCGGCCCAGGTGTCTCGACACTGGGATGTACGTACCCCTGGGGATACACAAATGAAGCCTTTCCACGGAGGATGCAGGTGTGGCTGGTTTTAAGGGAATCAGTTTTCAGATTTTCAGTCTCACATATGGATCCTCCCCTGAAACTGATTGAACTGAGACCATCCCTCCCAGGTCCACGGATCATCCTTCCATTTTCCCAGTCTTTCCCCCCGACCCCACCCTGTTTATGAAGGCGTAGCTCTTACCCAGCACCAGTCTTCCTCTGGGACACTGCTCTTGAGTACCAAACACTTCAGAGGGCCCCAAAGAGAGGAACTGTTGGAAATGGGTGGGTGGGAGCTTTCTGCTAATGTAGGCACAGCCACAAGGCACCCCATCGCACACTCTCTCACCTGTTTGCACTTGGGGTTGGAAACAGGACATCTGGGCCCCATCCTCATGCTAAGGAATGATACACATTTTTCAGGTCTCAAAAACATAACTTGCTCTTGAATTTTTAAAATGAATGATGGGTCTCAGATGGTTAGGTTCTGTTTTAAAAATGTGATGTGAAAGTTTTATTTTAAAGTGTTACTGTTTATAATATGCTGGGAATTCTGTCCTTAGAAATGAGTTTATG
This sequence comes from Martes martes, assembly GCF_963455335.1. Lineage (NCBI taxonomy): Eukaryota > Metazoa > Chordata > Mammalia > Carnivora > Mustelidae > Martes > Martes martes. The sequence goes on from NC_137895.1 coordinate 13,516,537, forward strand.
ATGAAAACTTCAGATGTCAGCCTAAAAATAGGCAAGGTGGTGCAAGTTTTTCAAATTTCAGAATTCAAAACGAGCTGGATCCTTGTGCTAAGATACTAAAGTTTGGAGTGGACAGTCTCTCAGTTGGTTTCTCCCACGGACCCTTATGCACCTAAATATATCTTCCCCCCTAGAAGTTCAGGGACATCAGTGTCTCCTAGAGCTCCTACATGGCACTCCTGATTAAGCACCCTTGAAATTACATGGATGTTAGTCAAATGTAAACACACTTCACATTCTGATGAAACTTCTGTGCATGAAGCGAGATGTGACCATGTATACCGAGTGCCTCAGAGACATAAATGGTAGAAACCCTGTTCATACTGATGTTAGTGAAAAAAAAAGGAAGGACTTTATCTGCTCAGGTAACGAAAAAAGAGGAAAGCATCGGGCCATGCTGGATCCACTCAGGAAGTCATTGCTCTGTCTTCTCTTGGCTCCGCTCTCTTGGGTGCTGGCTTCGTTCTCCAGCAGTAACCCCACGGGAAGGCAGGCTGGTCCTCAGCTGTATATTCTACCCACCACGCCATTGCAGCTGAGGGAGAGCGGCTCTTCCCCAGTAGATGTGGCGGAAGTCTTGGTCGTGATCTGGTTAGAGGGGTTGAGACCACAGCCCTGGAGCGGGTTGGGGGAGAAGCAATCAGTCCTATTTGAATGACTTGGAGAGTAGGGAGGCTGGGCTAGCAGAAACCCCAGATGCTCTTTGGGAAGATTAACGTGAAGATCTTAAAAGTCTGGTCAAACCGACCACAAGTCTCTTCTCTAAACCCTTTTATTCTCTGGGGTAGGCTTCCCTTACACTCCCTACCGGCCAGCACTTGCACTGTTGTGATACCCATCTGCCCGGTGACAGGGAGACATTAGTGGTACCTTCTGTTTCCTGCTTTGGTAATTGCAAGACTTTTAAGGAAATGGCCAAAAAAAAAAAAAAAAAAATCCCTGATGTAGTGTATTTTGTGATTTTTTTTTTTTTAAAGAGTATTGCTATGTGATTAAAGAAAAGAAATGAGAAAATGTAGAATTTCATGTGCATCATTTTGCTGGGGCTGCCGTAGCAAAGGACCACAGATGGCGTGGGGCGGGGTGGGGGTGGGGGTGCTTACACAGCACGTTTATTGCCCTGCAAGTCTAGAGGCTAAAAGTCCAAGATCAGGGTCTCAGCGAGGTTGTTTCTTTGGAGGCTTCTCTTGGCTTGTCGATGGCAGTTGTTTCCCTGTGTCTTTACATGCTCCCTCCGTGTCTGTCTTGTCCCAATCTCCTCTTCCTGTGAGGACACCAGTCGTATCGGATCAGGGCTCTGCCCACCCTAATGACCTCATTTAACCTTATCATCTCTTTAAAGGCCCTGTCTCCCAATACAGCCAGTCTCTGGGGAATCGGAGGTTAAGCCTTCCACTGATGAATTTGGTAGGTTGTGGGGGAGGCACAGTTCAGCCCATAACACCATCAGTTGTTTCTGCTTTGTGAATGGGTTATGTTTTGAAAAATAACTTTGCTGTATACACTTTGTTTAAAACACAAATTAGTAATAGATTCACCTGCGCAAATGCAGACCAGCCATTGTAGGGCGGTGAGTTTGACTCAGTTTGTTGTTTGGGTATACTTTAACCATTAATGTGAGTCAAGGGAAGTCCGTGTACTGATGAGAACTGGTTGTGGGTTTGCCACCAACGCTTGGGATCGGCTGGCGGGATCTGGACCTTTCCCTTCCTTACCTGCGGCTGCCACTGCGGCTCTGGTTCCAGTGACAACTTACCCGTAATTCCCGGAGGGTGGACTGTGGTTGTGAAACAAGTTTTAGGACTTTTTAGAGAGCAGGGGAGGAGGCTGCCCAGGGGCAGGAGTCTCCCCTTTGCCCAACAGCCCGTGGCCAGAGCTGGTTTCCTGTCCTCTGTCCCTCGGAGCAGGTGGACCATGTGGCTTGGAGCTTTGCCGGTGCCCGGCCTGGTGTGTGTGCACGAGAGTATCTCCTCACCCTGTATTTTGTGTCTCAGGCAGCCGAGTTTGCAGGTGAAAGGTTTTAGGAGTCACCTTGACCCAAGTCCTGCAAGGGTCACTGTTATTTCGGAAACTACTTCCCATTCACACGCAGGGCTCATCTTTAAACTGCGCAGGTGACGAGCCTGCCCGTGATTCTCCTTGCTGAGTGGTTGTCACTGTTCTCACTCCTGCGTTAATCATTGTTTTAACGTGGCTCGGGTGGTTCGTCGTCTGGTCTGCGTGTGCTTGTCGTGGAACGTCGCGGCTGAAAGATGGGCAGAGTAGTAGGCAGCCGCTTGTCAAATCGTCTCCTCCTCTCAAAACCCCCCAGATGCCCTGCGCAGATGCTGCTCACCTCCCTTCCAGAGACTTCTCTGCAGTGGGACATGGTTGAAGGGAACATCCGTCCGTTCCCTGGGAGGAGGGTGAAGTTCAGAAAACTCCATCCACATTGTAGGGCCGCTTCATGTGCCAGGAGGGCACTGCGGTCACAGATTTAGAGATCGTCTTTATGGAAAGCCAGTCACAGCCCTTGAGAGACTGGGACCCAGCAGGGAGAAGTGTTGGCAGAGCACGGTTTCTTGTAACTTGCAGCTCCGGCCTGTGCAGCCTTGGGCGAGGGCTTCCCGCCTCTGTATGGGCTTCCTGGGGCCGCCGTGACAGAGCACCAGCAGCTGGGGGGCCCGAAACAATAGGAGCGCAGTGTCGCACAGTTCTGGAAGTGGAGTCTGGAGTCAGGTCACCTGAGGGTGTCTGCAGGGCTGTGCTCTGATGACTCTAGAGGAGGGTCCTGCCTCGCCTCTTCTAGTGGGTGCGGTTTGCTGGATCCTTGACGGTCCTTGGCTGTCGCCGCTCCGGTCACGAGGCTGCTTGCTCCCTGCATGTCGAACATCGTCTTCCCTCTGTGTGCAGCTCAGTGTCCAGATTTCCCCTGTTTTGGGAGGACACCAGTCGTATTCCATTAGGACTTACCCTAATGACCTCATTTTAACTGGCTTCTTCTTTAAAGACCCTGTTTCGGGGCACCTGGGTGGCTCAGTGGGTGAAGCCTCTGCTTTCGGCTCAGGTCATGATCCCAGGGTCCTGGGATCGAGCCCCGCGTCGGGCTCCCTGCTCATCAGGGAGCCTGCTTCCCTTCCTCTCTCTCAGCCTGCCTCTCTGCCTACTTGTGATCTCTGTCAAATAAATAAATAAATAAAATCTTAAAAAAAATAAATAAATAAAGACCCTGTTTCCAAATACAGTCACATCCTGAGGTCCTGGGGCTTAGGACTTCAATGCCTCTTTTTGGGAGGACACAACCAGCCCATGCAGCTCCCTGAGCTTTATTTTACCCCCTCACAAGGTCCATGATCTATTCCCACCTCCCGCGTAAAGATCAAACACCATCGCTCAGAGTCAGCCCTCTAGAAACCATCTCCCCGGAGTGATGATGGCAGAATGCCCCATTGGATGTTAGATGGAGTTTATTCCTAGTGTCTGGTACCCGGTGAGCATTTGGATCTGGCACGTGACATGTTCGTTGTGATTTTTCAATTAAAAGTCCTCCAGGGAGTGTGAATGTTTGACCCGAGCGTGCGTTCACTGGAAACTCAGAGCAGGCTGGCAGTGGAGTTGCCTGGGGGAGCGCCACCCCCAGGGTGGGGCTGTATCCTGGTCATGCCGGAGACCGCTGTCGCCTGCCTCGTCCTGACCGCCGGCCGCTCACTGCTGCCCTGCCGTGCAATGTGGACGTACACCCCCAGACCTCCGTCCAGCTCTTACATCTTTCATGGCGTGCGTGGGAGTCTGTGGCGGCTCTGTGGGTTTGCTTTCATGAGTTATATTTTGATTTCAAAAAAGGTTCACAGGGGCAGAGGCCAAGAATGTTTCCAGAGCCTCTTTTTTGTTTTGTCTTAGTAACTCGCAGTGGCAAGAAAAAAATTAAAAAGCTACGAAACAAACAAACTGAAAAGAACCCTCCAAACCCTCACCCCCAGACACTGAAAGGTTTTGGAGTCTTTAGTTCCCTTTTATGTACTTAGTATAGTGTAAGTAAGTATACATGTATGTCCAGATGTTTTCTCGGAGGTGCTCAGGCTGCGCTGAGATCTCACTTCTCTGTTAAGTAGATCTTGACCTCGTTCCCATCAACCGGATCAGTGTTTCCAGGGGCTGTGGGTCATCCATGTGGCCTTGCTGTGTTTCCTTCCTTCGCTCCCTCATTTAGGGAGCGTGCATCAACCGCTGTGTGCCAGGCGCTGTGCCGGGCCCTGGGGCGAGGAGAACAAGACTTCAGGTCTTCCTTGCATGGGGCTCTCTTTCCTCACAGCCTGTGGTTCGTTGCAGTTCATGGCGCTTGGGACACGTCATCTTCCTGCTCCCTGTCCTGTTCGCGCACAAAGCTCCTTCCTTTGACACTTGCCATCTGCGTTCGAGGCTAAAAGCTGCCATATATCTAACTCCGCTTGCTGTTTATGGGGTTGTTACACCAGAGTTTGCAAAGCCAGACAGGTATTGCTTGGTTAGAAGGAATCCTCTCTCTCGATCCCAAGAGGCTTTCCAGTGGGCTTTGATGATCCATAAAACCCAGCCCCGTTTCAAACACGAGAGAGCTTGTAACTTTTTTTGCCTTTTGAGTCCTTTATAGAGTATTCTGAGAGTTGGGCCCCATGAGGCAGCTTATGTCCACGCCTCTCGGATGGGCGACGGAGTCCTGGGATCAGTTCTTTGACCTGGCTGTCTCGCATGGTGCCACCCTTGGAAGCATTGCACTGCAAGAAGCATTCTTCTCATGGTGAGATTTAGATGTGGCCATTGAAATTGGAATGGTGGAAAGGACTGTTGGTGTCCCCACACCGCGTGCGGGCGTTGGCAGCCATCTTGCAGAAGAGTGGAGAGCGGGTGTTGCCTCGTTCCCTTCTAATGGGGAAGGGCATATATGGGTCCTACCGTGGGGAGCTGGCCCAGCCGGCTTGATCCTTCCGGACCTCCCATCCACTTCCTGCTGGGTAAAATTGGGAGGACTTGTTTGCAGGATCTACAGTGAGCTGCCCCAGAGAATAACTTCTCAGGGAGGAAGGGGCTGGGAGGAAGGCTTCTACGTGGATGGGAGAAGGAAGGGGTGGGAGGTGTCTCGGACCGTAGTGTACTGGGTTGGTTTTATCTTAGGATGACTCTTGTAACCATCTTCTTGAGAGAGAGGAGCAAGTAAATGTAAGTACTATTATCTAGCTTAAAGTTCTGCACCCTCTCTCTGTATCTTATAGAGATGCTCTTTGGGGCTCCAAAGAGATGTGTGGACCGATTGGTTTGTTCGGCAGATGGGGACACTTCTGCCTGGGAGGTCCAAGGGACCTGTCCAAGGTCACACCAACTTAATGGTGAAACCCGGATCCCCTGACTTGCAGCCTCTGGCTGCCTCCCCTGAGCCCAGGTTACTTTCCACATAATTCGGTGGCTCTTTAGATGTGACCGAGGCTGTTATTAGGCAGGTGCCCCTCCTACCCTCCCTCCCCCCAGAAGCGGCCTGGCCCTCCTCGTGACAGTTGGGTGTCTTTCAGGTTGCTCCAGTCATCCTTCCCTGCTGGAAGGAATAGCAGGGTTGGGTCTCGTTTTTTAAGCGGGGTCTCATTGCTACGATTATTGAATGCATCTTTTAAAGATGAATATAAAACAGCTACCCTCCCAAGCAAATCATAAAACAAATTATGCCCTTGCCACCCAGAACTACAGAAAAACAGCAGGCTCTTCGCAGCACGGAGAGTAATGGCTGCAATATTAAAACAATGATGAGAAAACCAGGATCTGAGAGCTGGAAGGCAGGGAGGAGAACAGTCCCTTCATCCCCCAGGGATAATGGGTCTCAACGACAGGTCCCTGTGATTTATTGGGCTTAATGTACTTGTTTTTATTTGTCCCCTTCAACACAGAGCTTTGTCACCGAAGAGATTTGATAATGGCCTGTTTGCAGTCACTTAGACTCCGTAATAAAGCGCCACATTTTTGGCTGTCTGGAGCTCGTGCTTCATTGGCATCCCCCTCGGATTTCACCTTCACGGGCTGAGATGGGATGGAGTGAGATAAGGACTTCTTTGCCGCTCTTGTGTATTCCCGTCAGGCCCAACTCCTGCCCCAGAGCCGGGCCCACTTGTTGGCCGCGTGGACCTGGCCTGCCTCCCTCTCTCTTCTCCCGCGACGCTGGGGCAGCAGGAAGGAGCCCCTTATTCCGCCCGTAGTAACAGATCCTGGGGACTTGGTTTTCATGAATCTCCAACGAGAATTTACCGCCCGCAGCTTTTGGGGTAAGCAAAAAAGGAAGGCAGAGAAGTGGATGTGGGAGGTTTTCCAAAGGAACAGGCTTGACTTAACGGCTGCAGGTGTTCTGATCGAGGTGGCCAGCTGCTTTGCAAAGTAGATGTGTCTAATTGATTTCCTTGTGAGCGAGTCAGCCTGAGGTGTCATTTCAGCTACCTCCGGGGGTCTGGGGGAAGGGAGCTCCTCAAAGGCCTGGACTCCTTCCGGCCACTGCCCCTAACCCGGTGAGGTGTGGGCAGAGAATTCCTGAAACAAAAGATAGTGGGAAATGCCTAGAGAAGAGCCCCAAGTCTTTTCTAATCCCACGTTTCCTGTCTCTGAGGACCTCTCCTGGTGTTCTGTCATCAGATCTGGCCAGTGGGGAAAGCGCTGTGCTGTGTGGCATCCACACTTGGCCTTGAGGGCAGTGTGGGGAGAGAGTGTCTCTCACTGTGAGCTTTTCTGAATACTGGGAGAGAACAAGCCTCTAATTCCAGGAAGCTCAGATAGGAAAAAAAAACTTCTTTAAAGTGTGGAATCATCAGCAAAAGTCAGGAGCACACAAAGGCTGGATGGGGGGGGGGTGGTCGGCATCTGGGATGCCTGTAGGTGGGGTGAACTGGTAGGTGGGGTAGCTGCAAACACCATCTTGTTCGCACATTCTAGCCGGGTGACGGCATCATTGAGGGTGATGTGGTGCTGACGATGTTCTGTTGCTCTGGGGTCTCTGTCATTCCACTTACATGAGGTCCCCAGAGGAGTCAGATTCATAGAGACAAAGCATGGTGGTCGCTGGGGCCTGGGGAGAGAGGAGGGTGGGTAGTTAGCCCTTAATGGTTGCAGAGTTTCAGTTTGCGAAGATGAGAAAGCTCTAGAGACAGGCGGTGGTGATGGTTGCACAAGAAAGGGAATGTATTTAATTTCACTGAATTACACACTTAAAAATGGTTACGGTGGTCCATTTTGTTAGGTGTATTTTGCCACAGCGGAAAAAGTAGTGGCTCTCTGTACCTCCACCTGCCGACGTTCATGCTCTCGTGTGATCCCTTGCACGTGGCACGAGTGGGGCTTGGGGCTTGCTTGAAGCAGTAGAGTACAGCAGGGGTGATGGGGTGTTGCTTCTGTTACTACGGTCACTGGCTGACTCGCTGTCAAGGCTCTCCTTGTTAGCTTGATGAAGTTGGCGTGCTGGGGAACCCCACATGGCCAGGAGTTGTGGGGACCGCCCCAGCCCGCCGCCAGCAAGGAGGCTAGCCCCTCAGTCCAACAGCACAAGGACTCGAGCGTGCCCGTAGGTGGCTTCCCCCGCCAGAGCCTCCACGGGAGGATACCCCCTGGACACCTTGATGGCGACCTTGCGTGTTTCTGAGCAGAGGACCCAGCTCAGCCTTGGCCAGACTCCCGAGCTGCAGAAACTGTGAGATGGTACATGTGTGCTGTTTCAAGCCACCGGCTTGGTGGTGATTCGTACAAGCAACAGACAGCTAACCCAGAGCCCCACGAGGGCACTTGGTCTGGATTTCTTCCACTCTAGTTCTCCAGCCACCCTGGTCCCTTCAGACCTCCATCTTCCCTGCTTGTCCCCGGGGAGTGTTTTAGGTCCAGTCACATTCGTTGTTAGAGCCACTTAGCCCTTCAGGTTCCTTCCGACTCGCCTTTGGTTTTGTGCTTGGAGGGGATGGGACGCATCCTCTGTTGGTGGGAAGAAGAGTAGTTTTCAGTGCGATGAGGGACTTGGCCAGAGCCTCTGGGTACCAACGCCACTCACCTGTGCACGTGAGCGCCTCTCTCCATCCCTCCGCTGCTTACCCGTTGGCAGTAGCTTAACCCGATCTCTTTCCTCTCAGTTACAGTGCTCGCGCTACAAACCGTAGGTCATCAGATTTTCTAGGGTGGCTCTGATTTTGAAGATTCTGCCCCATTTGCTGTTCCCGTAAACCATGGGAACTGTCCCAGATGCTCTGTTTTGGTATCTAAACTCCTTTTGGACTGGCTTCCTTGTCGTAAATTAATAAGAGCCGCTGCCATTTTGTGAGCACCTGCTGTATGTCAGACCTGTGATTAATGATTCCCCTTGTGTCTTCCCATCAGCCCCGGTGAGGTGGATATCGTGAAGCCTGATTTACACAGGAGCACGCTGAGATGCAGTGGGGTTTATTTTCCTGTCCAAGGTCACACGGAGAGCGTGTGTGTCCAAACCAGGATTAGAACTCCGAAACCGTCCTCTAACTTGTCTGGGCTCGCTGCCTCGGAAGAGGATGGGGGTATTCCTGCCAGGTCCTGTGTCCCAGTTTTGCTTGGAAAAGAGAGTTGCTGCACGCAGGCCACCTGGAGGTTTCTGATAATTTCTTCCTGGTGGGCCACAGCAGGACAATGTGGGGTAGAGGGCACAGCTGAACCCTCAAGCTGAAATAGGGAGGGAGACCAGGTGGTCAGGAAGGGAGGTCCAGTAGGGCTTGGCAGCCCTGGTGGGCAGGATGAGAGGTCCAAAGGGGTTCTCAGCCTTAGCTCTATGTTGGAATCATCTGGGGAGCTCTTAACATCTACTGATGCCTGGGTCCCACCTCCAGAAATTTTGATTCAACTGGTTTGGGGTGCAACTTGGGTACGGGGGGAATCCCATGCTCCCCAGGAGATTAGCACACGCAGCCAAGATTCAGGACACTGCAAGGAGGCCCTCCCCGTGGCAGGAGGTTGGGCCCGAGGTTGAGGGGACCGAGGCCAGGTGTGGGGGGCATGGTCCCAAACACCGCCACACTCCCCTCTCCCCATTGAGAGGCAGGCTCTGTGTTTATAACTTTGACCTTGTACGGTCCAGCCCACAGGACTGGCTTCTAGGAATCCAGTTTGGGGACCCAGTGAGGCAAACTCATCGTTTGCTCTGGATTCGGTCGAGCTCTGCATCTTAAGTGCCATCAATGCAGCCCACCTCAACACACAGTGAAAGGGATGGAGGGGTGGTGATCCACACCCCAAAGGCCTTACTGAGTTAGCTGCTTATGTCTCCATGGAGTGCTTTCTGTTACTGGCTAGAGTTAGTGGTTACATTGCAGGGCCATGGTGGTGGCCGGGGGTGTGTGTGTGTGTGTGCATGCATGTGCGCACACCCATGCTCCTTTTCCCCACGTAGCTGGAATGCCTCCTGGTAAGCAGTGGTAGATGGCAGTCATCTCCCGGGTAGGACCCAAAGTTTGATCTGCTGGAGTGGATGGTGTGAAAACTTACCCGTCGTGGGTACCATGTACAGCCTCAGCAGGCGATCGGTTCAAAAAGCTTTTGAGAGTTGAAACAGAGAGCCTGAGGTCACCTGGGGAAGGGACACACTTGGTGATTTTTTGCCCTGTTTAATTTGTAACTCTGTGTTAACTGTACCCACCACCTTCTGTACCCCGCTCAGCTTTTCCCTATATGTGGCGTCACTGTTTGTTAATATACTGTGTGATTTGCTTGAATGTAAGCTGATGACAGCAGGCATTTCTGTCCCTTTATGTCTTGCACACAGAAGGCTCTCAAATATTTGCTGCATGAAGGAACAAATGATGGCTTGTAGCTGGTATCCTTGGGACGTGGATGGGAAACAGGCTCATCTAAGACTTTTTCCCTTGGTTGAGCTCCGGAAGGAACTGCAGGCTTTCCTAGGGCAAGAGGAATGGAGAGCTATGGGTTAATTTTTTATTTTATTTTATTTTATTTTTTTACCTACCCTCTTGGAGCGGTTGTCTTCTTTCTTAATTAAAATTTATTTTTTTCTTTTAGCAGTTACCTTGTAATGGAAAATGACAGTTCTGCAGGTTTTAGTCTTTTATGTCTTCCAAACTGAGCCCTTTCCCCTGCTGTGGCTTCAATAATGCATCATTTCATAAGTTCATGGACTTTAATGTGCTTCTGCTGAGCCTCTAGTCTCAGGTAGGTAGTTAAATGAAAATTAACCACTGTAGGTTTGATTCAAAGTCACCTCTTCACCTTCTCCTTTTGTATCCCCTCCCTTACCTCATGTATGCAAAACACTGTCACGTTTTTCTTCTTTTAGTGAGAGGGCGTGATGTGTGCGCGCATGCGGGCTCCCGTGTGTGAATGGATGTATTGATTTATTTCATAATCTGAGACTCATGAAAAAAAACAGCAACGTGTACATACAAGGTTTTGAGATTTTGCCTCTCCAGCTAAAGTCCAGTTGAGACTAGGGACTTGGAGCAAACTAGTATTTAATGATCAGGTTTAGGACTCACCGTGGCTGCTGGTGAATTGTCATGTGTCTTGACAAAACTCTGAAAGCCCCTTCGTTTTCGTGCATTCATTCATTCATTCAATCACTCATTCATTCATTCAGTGCCTGAGGATTATTTTTGCATGTCAGATGTGATAGGCCCTTTGCATTAATGGTCTCGAGTCTTCATACCTTTCTGAATTCTTGGAATTCCTACCTAAAAATTGTGGTATCTTTCTGCCGCTTTTGAGTTGAGACTCCACCGTGTGACCTGCTCTGACCTGAAGGACGAGACAGAGGTGACCGTGTGCTAGCTCTGACCCTGGACCTTAGAAGACCTTGGGTGCTTCTGCTTTTCCTTCTGTCTCTGTGCCTTTGCCACGATAGCAGCGTGCCCTGGTAGCCTGCTCTTCCAAGGGGGTGCGGGATGAGAGACACTTGGCACAGAGCCTGCTTTGAGGAGCAGAGTCCACCCTAGATCTGCTGAGTCCCAAGTGACCTGCAGGTGAAGGTAGATGATGGTGGCCTCTAGACACTGCTTTCTGGAACAGTTTGTCACACAGTGTTAGGATGTGACGGGCAGCCTAGATGAAGGATATTAATATGACTCTGACCTGGATCCTCAAGTCTTGGAGTTTGGGGATGGCACTGGGGGGTGCCGGGACAAGATCATTAGCTCCCCCACGGCAGAGAAGGTGCTTCAGGGGCCTGAGAAGGGATTCAGTAAAGGTCGTTCAAGGAAGGAGAGTGTGCTGGGTGAGTGATCAGGGGAGGCCTCAAGGATGGGGTGGCCTTTTGAAAAGGTGTTCTTTGACTATGTCATCAAAGTTCACAATTAAGGACCATTTACTGGGTTTCCAACTTTTGGATATGTGATGTTTCCATATTGATTTCTCATCAAAGTTAATGGCATGGATGCCAGTTTCCCATGAAATATCTTACGACTTCGCTTTCGCTGGACCAAAGAAGACTCTTATGATTTGAAGCTACATTGGTGTCAGAGAGCAGAATTCCCCCTTTGATGACCGCCAGTATTTCCAACGCGTGTCACAGAGAGCTGCACAGCGTGTCTTTGGCTTACGTACCGGGTGCCAGGGATGTCATCGTTCGGCCCTTCGCAGGCATGATCTCGTGTAATCCTCATCCTCACCTAAGAGGTGGTGACAGCTACTAACGTGAATTCCATTCTCCAGGTAGATTAACCAAGCCAGAGAGGGGAGGCAACTTGCTAAGCCACGCGTTAACGTTCTACTCCCTGTACCCATGTCTCCTGTCAGATTGGTATCCTCTCCATTCATTTTTGTATGACCAGCACATAGGAAGACGTTTCGCACACAGTACGTCCTCAAATGGCATCTGTTAAGGGAGAAAAAGAACCAAATAAATCTATTAAGAAGGAATAGTGTTAGTACGGAAATCGTAGCTGGTAAGGAAATGGGTTTCTGGACTGATCTTTATAAAACAATGAGGCCAGGTCAGTGATGGAGATCCTGAAAATAATCACAGGTATTTGGGAGAGCACGGAAAAGCAAAGAAAGGTAGCACCTTCTGGAAGTGGTGGACTCTGAGATGCGTCTCAAACGAGTCTGAATTAGGCCAGGGGGAAGAAAGGGGCTTATCTGCAGAGGAGCTGTGAGTTTACAGAAACGATACACACGTCCCCCAGTGCCCAGTGTGGCTTCTGGGACACGGGAGGTACGTGTTCATAAATGTTTGTTGTTCCTGCCTGTTGGGTGAGGGAGGTGCTGGCACCTGGGACCAACACAGCTGTGAAAACTCGAGTCTCAGTAATCTCAAAACCTTTTTGTTTCCAGCTTCCCTAATGCTTGTTGCTTTAGGGAAACTGAGGCAGCATAACAAATGGGATCCATTTTTGTCTTAAACAACTCAAGGAATTGTTGCCTGGTCAGGCTGGCTAATCATCAAGATAGTGATTCTCGTGAAGAGAATGAATTCTGAATTCTGCAGATATTAAATAAATTTGGAATAGCTCATGCCAGTTCAAACCTCAACAGACTTAGACACAATGACTCTTGAGTTTTGCAACTATTTACTGATGACTCTCAACTTGACCCAGATCTGAATCCTGGCCCCAGCATTTACCTGTGAGAATTTGGTGATGTTCCTTAATAACTTTCCGAGCCTGTTTCTTCATCTGTGAAATCGAGATTAAAAATCCACATCCTAGATTTCTACAGGTTAATTAAAAAAAAAAAAAAAAAAGAAGCTAGGATTTCTTTTTCTTTTTTCTTTCTTTTTCTGGTTTTAGCACCAGCTATGTGCCAGGCGCTCTTGGACCTCTGCATGAATGGATTCATTTGCCGTTTTGAATCTTCCCGGAAAGCCCTATAATGGGATAAAGAGGATGACGATCCCCACCTTAAAATGAAGTTTCATAACTCCACTGATAGCTCCAGGGCTCCTGTGGGGAAACTAGGATTTGAACCCCCAGAGTCTTGGTCCCTCAGCGGTACTGACTCTGTCCCTAAAACTCAGCAGGAGTCCACAGATCATCGGTTTCCTGTCCCCTTCTCTTTGCCGACCTGTCTACTGTTGTTCTTGGCCGTTCCGGAGGAACCAGTTTGTCTGCCGGACTGGGAAGGCTCAGCAGGCACCAGCTGGGGTGTCCCTATTTATGGGCAGACACTTGCGGGGGGCGGGGGGGAGCGCGGTCCTTTTCTGTGTGGAGACGGCGGGTCATTTGTGTCTGCCTCCATGTTTATCATTGTCCGTCCCAGGAGACGGTGCGCCCCACCAGAGGCAGGGACCGTGTCTGTTTCCCTGTATTTCCGGCTTTGAGCTTAAGACCTTTTCTGCTTCATGAGCACTCCGTAAATAGCAAATGAATGAATCGATTTCTGTTCGCGTCTCGTCTCTCCTGCCTTCCCATCACTCGAGACCACTTCTCCAGACTCTCCATTTCAGACCCAGTTGCAGCGATCCCACCCGCTTATGGGGGAACCAGCAGCTGGAGCCTATGTCTGTTGTGCTGACATTTCATGTGGGTGCCTCGGTGAGCGTTGGTGGGGTCTCCTTTCCTCCCTGCTGGCGAGCGCCCGTGGGACCCCTAGCAAGTAGCAGGCCCAGAGCCCACCTTCCCAGATCAGATGTTCTCAGCGCGATGGACTTGAGTTGATGGAACAGAGGCCCTATTTGACTTTTGCCTCTGTTAGAAGTTCAGAGGCAACTAAGAGGGGGAAAAAAAAGTTCATTTCAGGAAACTATTTTGCAGAGTTTCCAAATATGTATTATTCCGGCTCAAAGTCATGAACGGGTGGACTCCAAAGGAGACGTTTTCTTTTCTCCTGGTGAAAAAGATGTCATAAGTGGAGCCAAGGAATGTAGGTTCAGGACACAGAATTCCCCCTGGCCCAGGAGGGGAGGAGGAGCCCGGGACCTTTGCCACAAAGTTGTCAGATGGTTCCACTTGCAAATCTGACGATTACTATGGGAAGGTGATACATTGAATCAGACTATTTTTCATTTATATTGAATGAGGAGGCTGGTAAGCTCCAGTAATTAAAAGGAAAATCGTGGTGCTCCTGAAGGGAGCTGGGTAAGAATTCTGGAGACACCTGCTGTTTACAATTCAAAGGAGAGGCTTGGCTTTGGGGGAGTGAGGTGAGGGGCTGTCCTGAGCCCAAGCCCCAGGACCAGGCAGACCTCCATTAAATCCCCTGCTTGACTAAGTGGGTGCCTGACCTTGAGTAAGCTACTGAAAGCACTCCTGGCTTTCTCATCTCCACAGGGGGTGAGGTATTTTACGAAACTGAGTATGGTGTGAGGACATATTGGAGGTGCTTTTTAGCCATGAGCATTAGCCCCTGTCTCATCCCCATGTGTCTAGAAGTACTGGCTCTCACAAGCACCATTACTGAATTTACCCACGATCCACACACTGTGTCTGAGGCTGGAAGAAAAGTGGAGAGGCGTTGAAATGGCAACAGGGAGGGATTTTTTTTTTTTTTTTTTAGGGTGTGGAGATTTTTGATGCATGGCAGGGAAGAGGGTAACTCACTACAACTTTATTTCTTAAAGTGACCCTTCATGGGCTTATAGGTGTTCTCCTGGAGACTTTCTTTTTTCCCACTTAAATTTTTCTAAATTGATGCTTTGATGTCATTTCAAACTAATGTGAGTGTCTTCTGGGTCATCTGCGTGACCACCTCTAACCAGATTCCGGCCCCGGATCTGCACCAGTGAGCCATTGCGTTGGGACCAAGTGGTTCCTGTTCAATTATGTGAAGCTCGTCAGTGAAGGATGGGGCTGCTTACCGTGACGGAGGCATCGGTTCCACCGTTCCACAGTGTTTCCAACATCAAGGAGGCACAAGGCTGTGGGGTCCACTAACCTCAAAAGAATCTGGTCAACTTGAGTGGAACAAACCATTGCTCCGCTCAAGAGAGTGCTGGTTTAGGTTCAGCATGGATGATGACGTTGAGTTAATTTAAACTTGCGCTGGTTGTGTTAGAGCCGCAGGTCCTGGGCATGCGGCCCCCACTGGATGTTGGTGCCCCCTGCTCTTCACCCGACAGTCTGCCCTCATCCACCACCACCACCGCCCTGGAACTCCCCAGCCTCAGTTTACCTGCCAGCCCTTAGTCCTCCCACACTGCCCTGTTCAGGTCCAAACTTCCAGACTCTGTGTGTGTGTGTGTGTGTGTGTGTGTGTGTGTGTGTTAAAGATTTTGTTTACTGATTTAGAGAGGGAGGACGGGAGAGCACATGCGTGCAAGTGGCAGACAGAGAGGGAGAGAGAACATGAGGCATACTGCATTGAGCGTGGAGCCTGATGCGGGGCTCGATCTCACGACCCTGAGATCACGACATAAGCCACAATCAAGAGCCAGACACTCAACCAACTGAGCCACCCAGGCGCCCTAACCTTATGTGTTTTTAAAAGAGCTTTGAGACCATTTTCCGTGTTGATTGTTAACAGTTTTTGTGGGATGTTTTGGTTCCTTTCTTTCCTGGGTGATTTGCTGGACTGGAAGCTTCATGAGGGCTGGGGGCACCTCTTTGTTGCTGTATCTGTAGCGCTCAGCCCAAGTGCCTGGCACTTAGTCCTCAATAAATATTTGTTTAAATCATTTTTTAAATTTTAATTTTTAACATTCTAATGCTTAAATAATATTGGGGAAAAAAAACAACCTGAGCCAAAACAAGGGTTCCCTGCCAACTTCTTTTCTATACACATGGTCCCTGGTCGCTCAGGCTGGGGGAGCATTGTGTAAGAGGGATGCCCCAAAGGAGAAAGGCCGTGCTCCAGGTGGAGGAAGGGGGGACATAGGAATGTATTGGGTCCACGTGTTCCTGCTGAGCAGCAGGGGGAGGACTGCCCTGGGTCCGTGTCCGATGGGTTCAAAAAGAGGGACACCAGCAGCCTGCCGCTCAGCTTGGCTATTTACCTGGGATGCTGACCAGGGGAGTTTGTCATTTAAGCCCACCCTTTCTAGATTAGGTGTCTCCTGGAAAGTCGGTATAAGGTCTACATTCTTGTCCTTTATGAAGTTTGGAGAGACTCAGGCTTGAGTGGGAGGGAAGTAGGAAATTGTAATTCGGGTGAACCCACGCTTTTCTCTGGAGGGTAGCTGAGCTGTTTATGCCTAATGTTCAACTTCTTAATGGGTGTCACTCACTGGCTTTCATCGTAATTATAACTTTGTTCTAACTGCCTTTTACAGGTCGCAGAGCACACAAACAAGCCTTTTATTGCCCTGTCAATAAACATTATAAGGTCCTTACTGCAATCATGGGAGGTAGGTATGGGATTGACACTCCTGTTTTGCAGATAAACAGACTGAGGCTTCAAGGGCTTGATTTGAACTTGGGTCTTAGGACTTTAAGGTCCTCTCACCTCCACCTGTCATTCGGCCGTCAAAAGGAAGATGTGCTTCTAGATTCCAGTCTGGAGTTCCAGCTGCCCCCCTCCCCCCGCCTCCGCCGAGGGTCACCTGCCATACCAGTTTGTGACAGAGGGACTCAGTGGCAACTTTATTATCTTCTCAGCACCTGCAAAAGGGATAGATCCGCTTGGTTCTATGAAAGGCGGTGTTGCTGGTGAGACTTACACCCTCGTGCCATACAGACCAGGTTTGAAAGCAAGCTCCGTCACTTTCTGGCTGGAGTGGACGACTCCTTATCATCCGATCCTTGGTTTCTGGGTTGGTAAGACGGAGGTGCTAATGTGGAATCGGCGTTAGAATGAAAGGGGTCATCATTTGAAAACTGCCCAGCTCAGCGCTCACACATGTGGTTACTCCTGTCCTCCACGGTTCTTGCCTGGCCTTTTATTACAAAATTGTGGGGGTTTTTTTGTTTTGTTTTTTTCCTCCCTCCCTTGCATCCCCCCCCCCCCCAAAGCCTCAGGAATGCACCTGCTCTTGGTAGCATCACGGGCTCAGGGTGACTCTGCCTTTAAACTTGGCAGGCATCTTGGAGGCTGTAGGGAGCTTGGGCTTCAGAGAACACGCAGGAGGTTGCCTTGAGCAGCTGGTGGAACCTAGTCGTTGTCCCCTGGAGGCAGGCATTGGCTTTTGGTGTCACCGCATGTGTGTGGTTTGCAGGAGAGGGGAGGCCTCCCTTCCCGGTGCAGGGAGACTGAAGGCCCGGTTGCCAGCCCTCAGCCGTGTAAGCAGTGACCTCAAGAATCTGGCAACTCGGCAGGACGGTGGCATCTGGCCTTGCAGGGCCTCCCCCCATCTGGCCCGGCTGCGTCTCCCACTGATTGATTCCGTGCTCGGTTTGTGACATTCCAGCCAAACTCACAGTCGCTTGGATGCGGCACGGGCCTCCTCATGTCACGTGTTTCGCCTGGGTGTGCGACTGTGGGATGGCTCTGTGTTAGGGCCTCAGAATAGATATGGGTAAGTGGGCAGCTGCTCCGGGGCCGACTCACCCCGAGCCACTGCTGTGTCTAAGAGTCTATGCTTTCTCGTACCATCAGAGGAAAGAGGTTCCGCAGCCTGGGACCCGGGACCGTTCTTTGCAAATACATAAGTGCTTTAAAGTGATGTGTTGTTCCTAGCAGCCTGGAGGGACAGTCCGCTCAGGAATGACTAGTAAATGGTTGTCAGTGGAGGTAGCCAGTGTTGACCCAGACCCATCCTGTGAGCTGCCTTTCTGCCCCCCAGGACCTTATGTTCCAGTTGAGGGAGACAGACTAACAAAAGAAGCAGAATACATCGAGCCCCAGGGAGAGTCCCAGGGAGAAAAGGAAATTGCTGACGCCAGAGAGGGAGGGTTGGGGGTAGAGTTAGCAAGTTTCAGTTGCTCAGATTGGGATTCTTGGAGGTGATTTGAGCAAACATCAGAAAAGGTAAAAGAATGAGTCATGGAGATACTGGGAGAAGGAGCTGGGTTAAGCGCAAAGGCCCCTGAGGTCATTTTTCAATTGCTCATTGAGAGGCCACAGGAAGTTAGTGTCTAGGAGGGAGGGGGCACGGAGGAAAGTAGTGGGGGATGAGGTCCAGGAGGAGTGGAGGCTCAGTGGTTCCAGTGGTGGGCTGGGGCCCTTGGAGGAGTGGCCTGAGCCCACTCATTTCTCAGGGTCAAGTAGGACCCTCCTCTGTTGAGGATCTTCCCTAGGGAGCAGGGATGGAAGCAGGGACACCCTGTAGGAGGGTCTTGCTTTCATTCAGGCAGGAGGTGACCGTGGCATGGGCCAGAGGGGCACTGCCCACCCGCCCCACAGCTGGGTTGGAGTCTGTGTGCTGTCTCTTCCGTCGTGTCACACGGGAACGGGTTTAAGAGCCGAGGCTCTAACAGGCTTCCACTGCATGGTCTCCCCCCGGGGTTGGTGGCCCAGCAGGTCTGTACGGATGTTCTCACCCAACTTTCTTGGGTTATTGATTTGGAAGCTGGGGCACAAAGTGACGAGTCTTCGCATTGTCCACATAATTCATCCAGCTCTGTGTCGTGTCTCATGGCCTCCCTGGATTTGTGGAGAGGCAGGGTGATTTGTGGTCCATCGTGATGAAGATTGGAGTATGGAGCAATAAATCGAAAGAGGGCTCCATCAGTCTGTTGAAATCCCCATAATATTGGACTCTTGGAGTTCAAGGTAATCCTAGCAGAGAGGGTATAAGAACAACAGAAGAAAATAAAAGTTGGGGCTCATTTTTGTAACCCACACCTGTTGTTAGGAGACCGAGCTCAGGGGTTGACTGGAATTGCTACAGTGAGCTGATGAAGGGCATTTTATTGCTCTGTGGGATGTATGGAACTTTCATTTGCAAAGTGCATTATTTACTGTCATTAGTTCTTACCTTTGACAAAGGTCAGCAATCCTGTTCCATTTTTCCTGATGAGATAGCCCTGGCTTTCCCAGTTGAATTTTATTGGAGCTGTTTTCCCAAAGGTTTCACAGTGTTTCTTGCTGGCGTGTCTCTTGGCCACTCGTGACTGCTGGGGGCAAAAGTGGGAGTCGCTTGGCAAGATCTGGGTAGAAGTTGGACGGCTTTAAACATAGGATTTCCTTGGCCCTGGGTCACTGGCCTTTTTCATCAAGCAGAAGGACAAGGAGGAGGAAGGGGAGAGGCGGGTTGGCAGGCATGGGAAGGGTGTTCTTGTCTACTCTGTGCACGTTGGGGGAGACTTCTGTGGCATGGGTTGGTCCTGATCGTTGCTGCCTTGGGGAATTTTGCAGTCCGCCTCCTGTCCTGGAGAACGAGTCCCGGACGTCAGTGTCCATGTGCTCATACACAGGCGAGGCATCCCTGCACTGTTCCTCGTAACTGTTCCCTTGACCCTTAAGCGAGGTGGGTCTTGGTCATAATGAGGTACGCTGGGTCTTTATTCTGTAGCATCCTGGAAGAGGGAGCTACGAATTCAACACAACTTTCCAAATGGGGGCTTATATTTTGATGATAAACCAAACAAACAAAAATAGCCATGAGGCTTTGCTGTGATCTTTTGCAGTTGACAAGTAGTTTCATCAAAGAAGACCGTGCTTCTGAACCAGCCTCCCCCTCCCCTTTGAAAGGGGTCGGTTTATTACCTACCTTCCATTTCCTAGACTCCTCTCTGGGCGGAGAGGCTTAGATCAGCCTTCCCACACAGATGCACGCCTTCCCTTCGAGTTCTCCACCTGCTCTGCTCATTTGGGGAGCAGGAGGTGACTTCGCCTGGAGACTTAGCACGGGGACCCCTGGGGGCTCCTGGGCCCGCCTCAGGCTTTTGTGCGGTTTGCTCACAGAGCCGGACAGGAAGCTGGGCAGCGTGTCTTGTGCGCACAGCTCCATTCTCCGTCCCAGGGGTGCTCGCAACTGCTTCTGGAAAGGGGGTACATGGCAAAGGCATATGGAATGTTAGACTCTCCATATGGAAGCCCATCAGGGAATGTCATCACGGGTCGGCCTTATGGCCTCTGTGGCATCTTTATTGAGCAAACAAAAAGCTGCTTTTTTCTAAAGTAGAAGGGGACAGTTTGGAAGGATGACATTATTCTTTGCGATCAGAAGCCTGAAAAATACACGAGCACATATCGTGCGTCTTCCCCTCCTTGTTCCTTCCTCCGCTCCCGTGTTTGCCGCTCCCAGAATGGTGCGGAGACAGGCGCGCGTGAAGCGGGGGGACCGCACCTCCGTCAGCTCCCGTGTCACCGGTGAGAGAAGCAGAGGGAATGGAAACGTCTGTAGGAAGACTTGTCCTGGAATTTGAAAGCAAGATTCAGCTGAAGGTTCTGATGGAAACGGCTTCACTGTGTAGCGTACGTCGGGGAAGGATGGGGAAACGCACTTGTAGGAAAGAAACTCCGAACCACATGGGGCAGCCCCGCTTCGGGGAGGTGATCAGAGCGAGGCAGGTGGGTTGGGGAGAGTGGGTCAGGCCCCAGGGGGGAGGCAGGAATGTGGCCCTCCTGTCCTGGATGGCCTTGTGCAGATCTGCACGGTGGCCCTGGGCGAGTCTGTGGCCATGTCTCAGCTGAGCCTCAGTGGCCTTACTTGCAAGCCCATGTGACAGCAGCAAGCTCCCGGCCTTGGGGAGGGGGATGGTGCTCAGATGGGAACGTATGTCGGCGTTCACCCTGATACCCACCTGCTGCATGGAAATCCTGGACAGCGGAGGTTCTGGTCAAGACTGTCCTGCCGTCTGATGTGACTTGGGCCCACGTAGTCTGAGAAATATGGCATCCAGACTGGGTCTGGAAGGCTCCAAGATCCTGCCTTTTGCTTCATCATAAACCTCCTTCCTTGGTCATCCAGAGATGCTCTCATGTTAGCGTGGGTGGGCACAATTTGGAGTGCTTGATTAACCCAGCAATTAATAAAAGTGGAGAGGTGACAATTGGTGTTACCAAGCTACAATGGAAAGCGATGCATTTGGCTTCTCTCCACGCAGACAGATTGGTGGAGAAGCCACCCGTGGGGAGGAACATCGGAACGCAGATAAAGGAAGCTGGTTGGAAAAGGTATTCAGAGCAAAAAACGGTGTCAAGATGGGTTGCTTGGTTGATCATTTCTTTCAGTCAGCAGATATTTATTGAGTAATTCCTGCGTGCCTGATTCTGGGCCAGGAACTGAAGGTACATTTATGGATAAAGAGTAGCTTCTCCTGCAAAGAGCCCGACACTGTTGATGGCGGTAACAGACACATAAGCAGTGAATTCTAACACTTTGTAGGAGGTACAGGATAGATGGCGTTTGAAGTTCGTGGGGACGAAGGGAGGGAGTGATTCGTCTTATGAAAAGAGAGCAAGCAGTGTTAACGTCACCGAAAAATGGGGTAAAAGGGTATTTTTGCACAGCAGCAAGGGCTCGCGGAGGCATGAAGTGAGGGGTGGATTTGTAGTTGACGAGCAGGGGCTGGTTTGATTTGGTGCTCTGCCGCCGGCTAGCTGGGTGACCAGGCACATCCCTGCGTCTTCCTGTGAGTCAGTTTCCCCGTCTGTCAAGTGGGCGTAAGGATGTCACCTAAGACGCAGTGTGCTTGGCCCGTGGTGAGCCCCCCTGTGGCAGGGAGCCCTGAGGTCTCGGGTCCCTTGAGTGTGCCTGGTGTGAGAAGGACCTGAGACTGGAAATGTCACATAGGGCCCGCCGCAAAAGGGATCAGACTGCCGCACGTCCTGGTTTTATCCCTGCAGACATTCACTCACACCTTGTGTGAGCCTCGTCTCCCCTCAAGGTACCAAACGATCTCACGGGTAAAGCACAGTGACCTGGTGGTGATCCCGGTGGCCAGGACTTGCCTTGTTCCGTTCTTCCCTCTCTCTTGGAGGTGATGGTGTGGGGCACTTGGAGACATAGGTGAGGTGGCGAAAAGCTCGGCTCAGCATCTGGTTGGGTCGGTGGGGACAGAGCGGGGTGGGGGAGGATGGGGGGGTGCCTTTTCTGCCCAACCCCCTTTGGAAAGCGTGTGACCTCAGGCGGACTCATTTCCTCCCTCAAGGATGGAGTTTCTGCCCCCCGTGGCAATTTATCTCACATATATTTACGTATCGAGTGAAACATTGATCTTAAGAACTAGGATGAAAACGCCTTTGAAGGAGGCAACTGCCTTGTGTAGGAGAAGACCTTGATCGGCTGCAGTCGGATGGTCCGATAGAAATGGAGACCACATAGGTGATTTAAAGCTTTCCAGTGGCTACGGTTGAAAAATAAAAAAAGGTAAAAAGAAATAGGTGAAACGAATTCTAATAATTGGTTGTATTTAGGTCAGTGTAACCAAAATACATATAAAAATTACCACACGATTTTTCTCTTCTTTATTTCACACTAATTCTGTGAAATCTGGGGCATGGCTTACAGTTGGAGCGCGGCTGGGTACAGACCCGCGCAGGGCGAGTGGGGCTCTCGGCGCGGGTCCTGGGAGGAGCCACAGCCACTATGCGGCAGCTCTTCCTCCCTGTCTCCATCTGTGTGTCTCTGCGTCTCTCTCCTCCTCTCCGTGCTTCCCCTCCCAGAGAGGGACGAGGAGATAAATGAGCCATGGAGACCACAGTGGATGCTTTGTGTGTGTGGATTTTTGTGGAACATGAAGATGGGGATCAGTTTCACGGAAGGCCGTGGAGGAAGGGGTTAGGGCACTACGAATAGGCAGAAATCACATGAATCACAGCAGCCTCTCTGTGTCAGGCACTGTTCTAAGGCCCCCGCGGGGTCCTCTCATTCAGTCCTCACGGAACTCTAACAGGTCATTTCTCCTATGTTGATAATGGGAAAATCGACACAGAGACGTTAAGAAACCTACCCACAGTTGCACAGCTGAGGGTCGAACTCAGATGAGCTGTCTCTGGAGCCCTGCTTTGCTCGTGACTTCAAAAAATCTCGGAGGGAGACCCTAGGTGGCTCAGTCAGTTAAGCATCTGATGCTTGATTTTGGCTCAGGTCATGATCTTAGGGTCATGGGATCAAACCCTGTGTTGGGCTGGGAGCCTGCCCAAGACTCTGTTTCTCCGTCTGCCCCTGTTCCTGCTTGCCCTCTCTCTCAAAAAATAAAATCTTGGAGGAACTGAATCTTCCAGATGGCTTTGGGCTTGCATTTGGCATGGACTGGGTAGTTTGCACCAGAGATTTAGGGGCAGGAAGGCCCCAAGTATCCTCTAGATGAGGCTGAACTTTGCGGAAGTGTTCAGTTTACGCTGTATGCCAAGTGCGCTGCCCCGGGCACCATGATTATACACAGCAGGGCCTTCACAAATGCCGCTCCTTCCTTCCTTCCCTCGGGCCCACAGAATAAGCCTGTCTAAAGAAGGGGCCTTCTACATTTTGCTCACATCTAGACCCACGCCTGGCACATACTGGCTACTTGGTAAATATTTGTGGAAGTCAGCGGGGATGATGATCCCTGAGCCCCATCTCGGGCTTGCAGGGGCAGCTCTGCCGTTACGGGATGGCCTCCTAAATACAGGCCCGGGTGAAGGGGGGCGCTTGTGGAAAGACGTGTGTTCACATCTAGAGTTCTCGCTTTGAGCTGAGGACAGAGGCCAGTTTGCACATCTCATGCCAAAGCTTTATTTTGTTTGTTTTTCAAGCAAATTTAAAAAACTGAAATATAGCATATTCTACAAGCAGCAAAGTACAGAAAACAAAGTGTGCAGCTTGATGTATTTTTACAAGGGGAGCCTATCTCTCTAACCAGTTCCCCAATCAAGAGATAGGTCATGAGCAGTACCCCAGAGCCTCCCTCCACCCCGCACCCTTGCCCTCCTGAGAGCATCTGCTCCCTGACTTCTGACTTTAGAGACTGCCTTCGTGTGCCCATGCTTTTGAGAAATCCCAATGACTGAGATGGGCGGGGGGCAGTTTGTTTCTATCTTGCAATGCTGATATTCTCCAGGGTTAGAGTTCTAATCTGGTTCTTGTGTCCATTTCACAGATGAGAAACTGAGGGCCGTGGAGGGAAATACAGCTTGCCCATGTCTCATGGCTTGAGCATAGATCAGCGATTCGATGCAGACCTGTAGGGCTCCAAAGCCTGGGTTCTTGACCATCCCACGTCCATAGGTTTCCTTCTACGAGACTTTTTCTAAAATCCTACAGTCGGGACGTCCAGGTTGAGACTTCTGGACTGAGCAGTATCTGGGGTGGCTTCCCTGATGCTGCAGAGGAGGGACCAGCCATCCCGGCTCAGAGCCCAGGGTGCTGGATCCGTCCAGAGGCCACACTCACCCTCCAGAGTGACTTGGCTGGCAGAGCCCATCCAGGTGGGGTAGCAGGGAGCTTCTGCAGGTGGGGCAGGAGCGTTCCTCGTTGCCCCATGCTTCCCACCCCCACCTGTTGCTGACAAGCATGCTCAGGCTCTGTTGGGGGAAGCTTTCAATTAAACAGAGTCCAAGGGCTCCCTCCCACCAAAGTCAAAGGGCTCTGTGCTGCCAAGTACACTGGTCTCCCGCTCTGGGGGCATGGCTAGGGCTGCTCAGGGGAGGGAGCTGGCATGGCAGGCTGGGGAGGGCAGCGCCTGCCTGACTGGGAGGCCCCTTGGATGGTTGGAGATGGGCATCTGTGTTTCAGGCTGGGGAGCCTTGCTCTCTCTGTGGCCCGGCCCTGTGCCCCCACCGTTCTCCAGTCAAGAGGGACAGGTGGTAGCTGTCATTCTGCACTTGGCCCTGGCCACAGATTGATTTGCCAACAGTTCCCGAATGGAGCTACCCCCCAGCCTCTTTGGCCCAGAGAATGCAGCTTGACCCATAAAACTGCAAGCAGGCAGTCCCCTCAGCCAGGCTTTCTCTCCGCTATGATGGGAGTGGATAGCAGGCAGAAATAGAAGCTATTACGCCAGGCCTGGTGCCCCTAGGACCTAAATTTAATTCAAAAAGGCAAAATAAAATCATCCCTCTGAGGCAATGGTTCTTATAAAAATAAAGCCAATATTATTATAATAATCCTAGCAAGTCAGTTGCTGAAGGACTTACTCTTTGCTGGCCACGGGGCCTGACATCCGAGATTGAACAGCGTAGCTCTGGAGCCAGATTGTCTCGGGCTGAATTCCACACACTCTGCTTAGCTGTGTGACCTCGGGCAAGTTCCTTGACCTCTCTGTTCATCTGTGAAATGAAGATCTCAACAGTCTGTACCTCTCCGTTTTATGAATGAATTGATCCATGTAAAGCACTGAGATTATTGCCTGGCGTGTTCAAGGCTCAGTAAACTTTCATTGATGATGATGATGATGGAGGAGAAGAAGAAGGAGGAGGAGGAGGAGGAGAGGAGTAGCATAGAATCAGTTCTAGTTCCTGGGCAGTCTGGTGTGCTAGGTAGTTTAGTATTCCTGGTTTACAGACAGAGACACTGAGGCACAGAGAGGGCCATTTCCTGGCTCAGGTTGCACAGCCAGTAAGCTGCCGGGGTGGAATGTGGACCCAGAGGAGCCTCCTGCAGGCTTTCCAGTGAACGGGGTTATTGGATCCCCTAAGGTTTAAATATATTTCACCCCCGCCCCCGCCCCTGCCACATTGCTCCGGGAAACAACAGGGTAGATGCTGTTTATTTTATGATCAGTTTCATAAACACAACTAGTGTTTGTTGAGTGAATCGCCTCGAGTCAGCTGCTCCATTGCCTTGGTGTTTGTGTTGTGTCTTGATACCTTTGTGGATCAGTTCTGAGGTCCGATCGGACTAGAGGCTTCCCTTTGCTCGCCTCGGTGGACACGCCCACAAGAGAGGAGACTCCTCGACGTGGCGAAGACGGTTGCCGCGTAGTCTTAGAGACTTCGTGAAGGCCCGCCGTCCCCTCTGTGACTGAGCAGGTGTCGCCCAGGCTGGCTGGACCCTTCTGGCCTTCAGTCCCTCGTGGGGCTCGGGAGCGGCACTGACTCTAGGAAAGGACCCAGTCGGCCGGGAAAGAGGAGGTTTTGGTTGTCAGAGGTGGGATGGCATGGGGCAGTCTGTGGAAAGAAGGTGCCGTGTTCTCCTTGATGTTCCTTGAGGGGAGACAGGAGAAAGGAGGGAGGGAGGGGGAGAGAAAATGCAGTAGGGGTGCGGGGTGAGGGGGGAGGGCACGAGCAGGGGTGGGGGTGGAGGCTCAGGAGGAGGAGGGGAAATCAGTAGCTGTATTTGGGTTTTTGTGCCTGGAGGAGGGCAGGACAAGCCCGGGGTGGGAGGCAGATACCAGCCTGGTGGGAGCGGCCGGGGGCGGAGGGATGTGAAGTGGGGGCGGGGGGTGCAGGCAGTGGGGGGGGGGGAGGAGAATGGCGAGGGAAGAGCAGGGATCCCACAATTTTTAGTGCCCAGATAGACTGCAGGGCCCCTGATGGGGTGCTGCTGGGTGGCCGACGGTGGCCCACCATTGGACATGTAGGTGGTGAGTGGCCCAGCTTCCTGACTCCCACTCCAGTGCTTCCGGGCTTGTGTTGCGTCTCAGGGTGGAGGGAGGGGAGCCGGGGTCTGCTCTTGGGCTGGGCCCTGTGGGTTGCCCACCTGCTGCAGAGTTTCCGAGAAGCCACCCCACCTCGGGACCCCGCCCTCCGTGCGGGGAGGGGCGCGGGGCCCCTTGCCCCACCCCACATCATTCAGCAGAGGCTACCCAGATAAACTCCGCGGTGTGTCTCATTAGTCCGGGAACAGCTTGAGCTCATCGAGGCGTGCCTCTGCCGTGTGCTGCTCATGCCAGGGGGGTTAAAAAAAGAAATACTCACGCCGATCCAAGGGCTTTTTGTGGCAGTGCAGAAATAATAAACCCAAACACAGAGGCAAGCCCTTTCAGGAGTGAGGCAGGTGCCCAGTTGGGGTCTGATTCTGCTGGCTTCCGTCGGGCCCCCGGAGAGCCGAGCTGTCCCGGGCGGCCCATTCTGCGCCCCCTCCGTAGGGGCAGGCCTCTCTCCTCCAGGCCAGAGGTGAGTAGGCATGTTTCCTGGTGGAAGGATCCAATTTTAGTGTTTGTTGGCCTGGTGAGGTCTGTTCTGTGGGCCTCTCCCACAGGTCTGCCCTTCCCGCCAGTGTGCTCCAGGAAGACCAGCTCCCAGCACCAGCCTAACGCCCACTCCTTACACACCGGCCGTGAGAACTTGCCCCCCAGATATGGATGTAAGTGGCCCGGCCCGGGTTTGTGCACAGCTCGGTGGCGGTGACGGCCACAGGGAAGGAGAAGCAAAGTTGCTCGTTTGCCCGGGCACCGCGTTCACATTCTTTGGCGTTGAAGACTGTGTTCGAAACAGGCATGGGGAGCGCTGACTGTGTGTCCGTTTCGCGCCTCACTTTCCTCTCTAAAATGGGATGACTTTGTGGGGTTGTGCTGGGGTTAGAGTAGGGGATTAGGCAAGTTCATATATGAGGTGCACTTGATCTTGGAACCACTGTGCTTGCCCCTTTAAAGGGGCACGTCTGAACCTTCATTCTTACTGCCAAGCCATGCACTGCATGGTGACCATGCCCACCTGCTGTGTGCGGAGGGACCCGGCAGTGGCCAAGTGGCTGGCTGAAATGTTGGTGACAGGATGCATGTCTGTTCTGGAGCCTTCTTCCTTGGCTCCCGGGACCCCACCCCACCCCCCCTTTTCCTAGTACTGTCTTCTCCTCATTTGTTGATAAAGAATACAGTAATCTGTTTTTCTGTGAGCAAATGAGGACTAGTTTAGCAGAGTTAACCTAGTAACCATCACTAGTTGTCTGTTAACTTGAGTTCTGCAAGGCTCTGACTCCCCCAAAACCCTTTTTTTTCTTCCTCCAAAGGTGAACAATTCATTCTGTTCCCCCCGCTGGAGATGAGTGATCATGAAAATTGAACATTGAGAAATGTGCACCAGTGTGGTTCGTTCAGTGAGAAAAATCTGTTTCAGGGAAAAGTTGAGAGGAAAAAAGGAGTGGGGGAGGGAGGAAAGAGATCTGTGTGCACGGGGATGAGAGCTGTTTGGGTGGGCCTTAAAATAAGCAAGAAGCTGAAATTGAAGATGCAATTCAGACGTCCCCCGTTCTGGAGCCCATGCCGTGCACCTGGCAAATTTAGGTACCTCCACTCCGTCCTCCTGCCACATCTCTGTCGTGACTTCAGTGGTGGTGCCTGCCAGGATTTATGGCCATTGGACCATTGCCGTGTCCTTGCTAGGCTGGAGCTGTGAGTTTTGCACTCCCTTGGCCTGACACCATGCTGGCGCATAGTAGGCACTCAGTAAACATTGACGGAAATGACAGGGTACATAGAGGCTTTGTAAGTGTGGAGCTTTATTTCACCCTCCCTGCTTAGTACTGGAGATGCCCTAATTGCTTCTTTTCCTGTTTTCTGTTGCCCATATGGACCTGGGTCAGTTTTAACTGCTAAAATGAACTAATTTGAATTTAATTTGAATTGATGGGATGTAGGCAAGCCCCTGCTCATTTAATTAATTTGTTTGTGTCATCAAATAAGCATTTTCAGGGCCCCTAAGTGCAGTGCATTCTCTTTGGCAGGTGGAACACGAAGTTGAGACAGAAGCCAAGGATGTGGGCTTTAAAACCGGACCACCCGAGTCCAAGTCCTGATTAGAGGCTCCCTTCTGGTGTCAGGGGTTTATAGTGGATAAGAGCCCTGATTTCCCTGTTTGAGTCTGAATCCCAACTCCACCACTTACATGCTGTGTGACCTCAGGCAAATTACTTAGCCTTTCTGTGCCTCCCTCTCCTCTTTAAAATGGGAGGACTTTATGGGGTTGTGGTGGGCTTTGTGGGGACCGGGCAGGTTATTATGTGTAAAGCACTTAGTACCAGGTTGGTCGTTGTTACCAGTATTATTTGCTATCAATGCAGCCTTGGTGCCCTCACGTGTAAAGCTTGGCTATCTTCGTACTCCCATCTTCGTGAAATTGTGCTGAGGGTTATATGGGTCTCCCATGGCTGCTGTGCCAAATGCCACACATGGGGCACCTGGAAAGAAGAGGCCTCTGTTAGCTGGGGTTCTGAAGTTAAGGTGTATCAGCAGGGCCACATGCCCTCCCAAACCCGTCAGAGGATGCTTCTCTCCTCCTCCTGGCTTTTGGTGGTCACCAGCCATCTTTGGTGTCCCCTGGCTTGTGGACACCTCACCCCTGTCCCCTGGGATCATGGGTGTTTTTTTCAGTCTGTCTTCACGTGGTCCTCTCATAAGGACACCGGTCATTACTGGATTCAAGGACCCACCCTATTCCAGTATGACCTCATCTTAATTTAATTATATCTGCCATGACTCTGTTTCCAAATAAGGTTACATTCTGAGTTGCTGGGGCTTAGACTTCCACATACCCATTCAACCCGTAACAAGGATGGAATGAGTGACTCCAGAGAAGCGTTGGGCGCAGAACCTAGAACAAAACCGTGCCAGCCGGTATAAGCTGTGCCTGTTATTACTATTACCGTGTCATCATGAACACTGTGACAGCCCTTTGCCGGGTGGCCTTGGGGGGGTTCTCTGAACGTCTTTGAACCTCATGTTTTAACTGTTGGTTGAAATACGAGGCTTCCCCTGTATTTACTGTGAATGGTGTGGCCCATCATACGGAGCCAACCAGTTCCTTGGCCTCACTGATCTGCGTTCTGGTCTCTGAGTTGGGAGAAAGGAGGACCACTTCCTGGAGGGGACCCCCTCTTATGGTGACGTTAGGCCGAGTTCGTCGGTGGCCCATGCTTACTGCCCTTCCTTTGTGGTCGGGGCTCAATAGCCCCACTGAAGACCAGCCCCAGTGCGTGCCACTGCACAGACCAGGGAAGGCTCCTCTTTCCCTTCCCATGGGCTCAGGAAGGCTCAAAGGCATGTCCAGACATTAGCCAGCTTGGATTTTCCAAACCCCACCCCTCCCCCCCACCCTGGTTCCTTTTGCAGATAGAATGGGAAAAAAAAAATTTTTTTTTTTTTTCACTTGGGAGCCAAACAGATTTGCTACAGAGAAGTCTAGATATCTATGGAAACAGTCCTAATTTTAGCCTTGCCACACTTAATGCCAACTCGGAGAGTGCTGTCTTGGGTCAGCGCCCAGAGAATGGGGAAGGTGAGCAGGCCTGGAAGGGTCAGGACAAGCACGGAGTAGCCAACTGACAAGCAAAACCTGGGAGACTGCTGCCGAAGTCTCGGGGTCTCAGAGGGCATGGCTCCAAGGGCAAAACGGGTCTGGGGAAAGGGGCTTTGAGAGAGGCACAAGTGTCAGGAATGAGTGTTTGGAACCAAGGGATCTCCTTCACCTCCCCCTCCTGCTTTCCCTGTCCAAATTCTCATTTCCAGCAAGTCCAAGAGCCTTACTCCACTTCCCCACCCCTGGAGTCAGCCACTGCTGCCCTGAATTCCCACCATCTTCTTTAATTCTCCTGAAGCACATCTCGGAACCCATTTCATTTTGAGGTTTGGGCCCCTGTTTGTTTTTTAGCCCCTCGAGCTCTGCCACGGTCACTGTCACGTCCGTATGCTGAGCCTGCCACGGGTTTGACATGCAGAAAATGTGAAACGCGTGGAATTAGACGTGACTAATGGTGTCTGGTGGCCCAAACCAGGGCCTGGGCAGCCTGGAAAAGGACGCTGGGTGAATGAGCATGAAAGAGTATACAGAGAGCCCTTTGATGGGAAGAATCCACATGCACGGAACTGGAAATGTCCCGTCATTCTGTGAAGGACATGCTGGGGAACACACAGGCATGGGGCCCTGCTTGGGGTGCTGGGTGTTCAGTGCGACGGGGTGAGGGCAGAAATGGACAGAGGTCGTTTTAGGCCACTTAGAGGACATCGCTTCCCTGTGTCAGCCCCGTCCTCCCGGCCAGCTCATCTCCTAGCAGAAATCACTGTAGAATATCAAACACAGCCAGACCCGTAGACATCATCCAGTCCTGAGTGTTCTGAAGTGTGACATTCAAGGCAGGCGTTGTTACAGGAATGCTTGGTCGTTTATTTTCATGTGCATACGTGAGCCATGTGTAACGAGCATCCTACACCTGCCGTTTCTTAGGGATTCCTGCTTAGGGTGAAGCAGGTCACCGCAGCTCTCTCTGGCAGACACACGGACTGCGTGGTGGTGTTCCCGCACGCCTGTGGATGTGTGAGACCCATCATAAGCAAATGTCCTGTTGTAAACATTTGGAAGTAAGGCTGGTACAGATGGAAGGCGTCGCCGACGTGAACTCCTGTACTGTGTTTCCAAATACCTTGTGTTCTTTTCATCAGGCTGAAAAGCAACGTGATTGGGGTGAAATAGGGAAGGTCACGGGCAAGGGACAGTGCAGATCCAGTTCACCCTCCTCTTCAGAGTGAGAAGGAGGTGGTCGAGGCATGGGTTGACCGGCTGACCCTGCTGGAGTCAGCACACAGGACTTAGACCACATCTCCCGATGTCCACCGATCTTGACATGCTAGGCAGAATGTAAACTAGTTCCTACTGAATCCTGGCGCACTTTATTTAAGTTATCTCATTGAATCCCACCAACAACACCGTGTAGCAAGTGGTATTTCTCCTCACTGTGTGACCCTAGGGGAGGCTGAGACCTCGGGACTCGAAGTAACTTGCTGAGGCCCACCCTTCGGATAGGATATCGGTCCAGTGACTCAACACAGCCCCCTTCTGTGAGAATTTAGCAGTGTCAGGGAGCTGCAAACCTACCAAAATGAGCTTTTGGATTTTGCAGATAGAAGCACAGGCAGAGATACGGTGCCATTTGCCCATATCATATTTTGTTGGGAAAGCTCTGCCCAGTGAGTAGTAGAACTGGGGTCAGCATGCAGGCTGCTCAGGTCTGCAGGTGAGTCCGAGGGCTGGACAGGAGTTTGCGGGGCCATGGGATGCCTCCCTCTTGGGTGGCCGTTTGTCCAGCACCAGCAGAAGGTTGTTTGCCTGGTGGGAGAGATGGGTGGGAGAAGTGGGTGTGGGCTCCCTGATTGGTTCATTTCCCCCCTGGGTACTACTGAGGGGAGTAAGCAGGCCCAGCTGGCAGGGTGAGTCAGAGCAGAGCCCAGAATAGAAGCCAGAGGGCACGTATGTGAAGGCCGTCCCTATCCCAGTCATTCGGGTTTTAAGATTCCTGTTAAAGATGATTAAGCTTCTATGCATAACAGTTTGCACATTGCTTTGGGATCATTTATTAGTGTCGCCTGGCAACAGCTCTCTAAGTTAGCCACACCCACCAGAGGGTAATTAAGTGGGTCACCCAGGGCCCAGCTTACTC
The DNA here is from genome assembly GCF_963455335.1 of Martes martes. Lineage (NCBI taxonomy): Eukaryota > Metazoa > Chordata > Mammalia > Carnivora > Mustelidae > Martes > Martes martes. Next base: position 13,548,566 of record NC_137895.1, read on the forward strand.
TTTATGCATTTCTTTAAAAGATTTATTTTAGACAGAGAAGAAGAAAAAGACAGCGTGCTCAGTGGGAAGGGGCAGAGAGAGGAAGAGAGAGAATCCCAAGCAGACTTCCTGCTGAGCATGGAGCCCAAATCAGGGCTTGATCTTGTGACCCTGAGATCATGACTTGAGCTGAAACCAAGAGTCAGACGCACAGCTGATTGCACCACGTAGGCACCCATTATTTGTGCATTATTGAGCCTTCTCCAAACCCTCATTGATCCAACCACCAACCCACCCATTCATCCATCTGTCCATCCACCCACTCATTCATCCACCCATCCACCCATCCATCTACCCCCCACCCACCCCCCTACCCACCCACCCATTCATCCCCCCCATCTGTCCATCCGTCCATCCGTCCATCCATCCATCCATCCATCCATACGAAGAGCATTGTTATTAGGTACCTCTTTGGGGGTAGCTTTATATCTGGCAGCATTCTCTCCTCATTGCTGAGAGCTATTGTTATGTGGTAAAATGGAAATCTTGGTGTTCCTATTTATATCAGCATAATAGATCCCCCGTTTGTCAAGACCCTAAACTCTAGGAAGGCAGGGCCTTGGGTCATTTCTATGTCTCTAGTGCCTATCGGAATGCCCGGCACATAGTAGGCGCTTTGTGAACATTTGTTGAAAAAAAAGAATGAATGAACCGAGTGTTTGTAATGTGTTTAGCCCCATGGGAGATTATACTTTATGTAATTTTTTTTTTTTTTTTTAATTCTCCCAGTAACTCACCTTGCAGCACACCTGTGTCTGTCCCCTCTTATAGGGGACTGGCTGGGGAGCGCTTACCTTTCTTGTGAGCGTTATTATAAGCACTTGCGTAGCAGAGAACCATCATCAGTGCATAATGCCGCTGCTGTTTTCCCCATTTCACAGGTGAGGAAGTGAGGCGCAAAGATGGTAAGTAACTTGCCTAAGGTCACCTAAGGTCTCGCTTCAGGCAGTTTTTCCTTCCCTGCATACCAGGGTTGTCCGGTAGAACTTTGCAGGTGGCAAAATGCTCCGTGCCTACACTGTCCAGGACAGTGGCCACCAGCCACAGGTAGTTAGTTACCAGGCACTTGAAATGCGTTTAGTGTGACCGAGAGCCTGAATGTTCGGTCTGACTTCATTTCGGTTCATTCCGTGCGGCCAGTGATGACCACATCCGACAGCACGGTTCCTTCCTGTGCGATCTGTACGTGTTAAAACAGCTCGCCTTAACTGTTATGTGCTGCGATTTGTCAAATGCTCTATGACTCAAAGTGATTTAAGTTAATCCTCGCCACCACAAATGGACTCAGGAAGGTCAGAGGTTAAGTACTTCCTCCCACCCCCCCAGGATTTTACAGCCAGAAAGTGCTGTCTCTGGATTCTTCCCCAGGGAAAACTCTGCCTGACCCCAGCGTTTTAAATGATCTCTCCGTTTGCCTTCCCATTTTCCACACACATAGCAAGGGAGATCGCCGTGAAAAGCAGACGATGTCTCATTGTTCTGTGTGGTTTTTAACCCCAGTACCAGCGCTCCCCTCCTCCTGCTTGGGAACGGGGTCAGCCCGTGTGCAGGCTGGCGAACTCCCTGTTCCCACCAAATGACTCATTTAGGTCGAAAACTTTTATTTACCTGAAGTACGGTTGTGCCTTTGTCACTCAGAAGAAAAACAAGATGGCAGTATTCCTTGCCAGGATGTTCTATAGTGGAAAACAAACAGACCAAACCAAACCTACTTCTTGGTGTCCTGGTGATAATATTTCTAGGTCGGGCTGGGAGGAGAGAAAAAAAAAACTCCAGCTGAAGTGGTCTGGAGTCCTGCTGGGTGCAGGAGGCGGGTGCAGCCCGTGGGCTGTGTGACAAGGGATGTGGGAGGGCTGTGTGTCAGGGGCCGGGTGGCAGGCGTCACTGAATTGTGGCCCCCAGTAGGGGTCAGCTTCCCTGGTGATGAAGATTCCTCTGAGTGTGTTGTGCATGCTGGGCTGGGGCGGTCATCTACGCCTGTGGTCCGTCCAGAAGCTGTGAACCAACCCTAAGGCAGAACTGGCGTAGAGGTGACGGGGAGAGACACACCCGAAGGATGAGACCATGTCAGGACCACAGCCCAAGTATAGCGAGTGGTTATAGAGCCAAGGGGCACAGGCCGGCAGTGAGTGCTCTGGGTTCTGAGAAGTGGGACCAGGAGAAAGGTGGCGTCTGGGGAAAGTGTTCTGAGGGCTTCCACTGACCAGTTATTTCCTTTCATTATTATTATTTTAAAAATATTTATTTGTCCTAAAAAGAGAGCACAAGCAGGGGGAGCAGCAGGCAGAGGGAGAAGCTAGTTCCCCGCTGAGCGGAGAACCTGACGCGCGGCTCAATCCTAGGACCCTGGGATCATGACCTGAGCCCAGGGCAGCGGCTTAACTGACTGAGCCATGCAGGTGCCCCCCGGCTTGAGCAGTTAAATCTGCATTCATCTTGCTGTTGCCTCAAGGCAGTCACACAGCCTCCCGGGCCAGCCCCATCTCTGTCCGTTCAACTGTCATCCACTCACACACACCTGGGTCTCCTCTCTCGGACTGGGCACGGTGTGGCGAACAAGGTATCATCCGTATCCTCGAGGAGGTCGCAGGTCCACACATGGGCCTGTGTTTGTTTCTTTAGTTTTTGTGTTTTGTTTTTTTTTTTTAAGATTTTATTTACTTATTTATTTGACAGAGAGAGAGCACAAACAGGCAGAGCGGGAGGCAGAGGGAGTGGGAGAAGCAGGCTCCCCACCAAGCAGGGAGCCCGACTCAGGGCTGGATCCCAGGACCCCAGGACCATGACCTGAGCCTAAGGCAGATGCCCAACCGACTGAGCCACCCGGATGCCCCCTGAAGCAATTAAAGGAAGTGTTGGGTGCTCTGTGTTCCGAGGCCAAGTGCACCTCGCCCACATAGTTTTCTCCATGGACACAAAGCTGTGCTGGTTTCTCCACTTCTCTTGTCTTCGTCATACATGTACTTAACTGTCTGTGTTAGGCATTGGGGGTGTTTGGTGTGGACTCCGTGTCACTCTTCACTGCATCTTTATTGTAACCTTCCCAAAAATAGGGGCCTCCCTGGGACCCAGCTCAAGTGTAGGCCCTGCTGAGGACTCCAGGATTTTGGAAGCCCCTTACACCTGGAAGGGACCTTAATGGCCCTCCGTGACTTGAAGGGCCATTCCCAGCTCGCTCTCTTTCTTTGCCTTTCTTGGGTAAGGCCCTCCAGGGTAGGTTCTGTTCTAAACTGTTGCCGTGTCAGAAGAGGGAAGAAGCCCCCCCTCTCCCTGAGGACAAGGGTTCGTTCACTGAAGCTCATCGCACCTCCATACATGTCCCTGTTCCCTAGAAACACAGGAGGGATCAGTTTTGCTGGATTAACACGTGTGAGATGTGACATACTTACGTTGCATTCAGGTAAAACAGGAACATAGGCATGCCAGACCATGTGTCTGGTCAGACAAAACTCCATTGCTTTTGGCGTCTTTAGTGAAAGAACCACAGTTTACAAACTTTGGGGGGAAAAAGCACTCGGAGCTCTGCTTCCCTTTTATTCCTAATAAAGTTCACTTGAGCCTAGGAGGAGTCTGGGGTCTGGCCTGGAATTCTAGAAATGGAGCCGGCATCGTCCAGGCTTTGTGAGGGATGCCACAGCCCGCCTTCCCACCGGGAGGCAGGAGGCTGTCCAGCGCCAGAGGAAAGAAGGCCGCTGCCCTCGTGGGAGTTTACTCTGCCTCAAGGACTTAATTCATGTTGTTTTATTTGAATTGTCTCAGGAACCTAGTGAGCCTGGATTAATTTCCACTTAAAAACGAGGGGACTCTGGAAGCCCAGGGAAGCCCGGTTTGGACTTACAAGCTTCAGACCTGTAAGCTAATACATTTGTCTTAAGCGCCCCAACCCCAGGTGTTTCCCAGCGATGACCTGCCCAAGGTCAAGCAGCTGCCGAGGGGCAGATCTGGGACTTGAACCACAGTCTGTCGGCTCCCCCACGTTCCCATCTGTTGCGGGGCAGCACGGAGAGGTGGGGACACCGCGTTCCCTGCTGAGGCCCGGTGTGGAGAGAGAACTCTTTCTGGATGACAGTCACACAATCTGGGGGTAACTGTTGATTTCTGTGCCTCGGTTTTCTCATCTGTGAAATAGGTTATTAATACTAGTAGTAAGGATTAGATGAGCTTATTCAGGTGAAGCCTGGACGTCGTAAGCCCTCAGTGCACGTGAGTGCCAGCAGGTAGGTAGCTATAATAGCAACATTAGTGATCATTCCAGTTTTGACAGTTTTTACTTTAAGGGGTGTCTGGGGGGCTCCATCGGTTAAGCGTCTGCCTTTGGCTCAGGTCACGATCCCAGTGTCCTGGGATCGAGTTCCGCGTCGGGCTCCCTGCTCAGCGGGGAGCCTGCTTCTCTCTCTGCTCCTTCTACCCAACTCATACTCTCTCTTTTTCTCTCTTTCAAATAAGTTAAGTCTTTTAAAAAAATTCTTCTAGTAACAGTTTTGACTGTTGTGTTCCTGGACTGCCCCTTTGTTAGTAGAGTCGTCCCTTTTTTTTAATGAGGGAAGACACAGCTCTTCTGTTAAGAACTTACATTTCACAACTTTGAGCCCGTGTGGGACATCATGGTATTCCCCAGGGACACGTGGCAGAGCCGGCTCTCCTGGGCTCTCCTGGGACCCCCGTGTCCTACCTGGCACTCAGTTTCATCTCCCACGGTCCCGGTGACTGTGCTTCTGGAAGCTCTGATATCAGTGAGCTTTTAATCTCGTTGGGAGCCCCATACTCCACGTTGGAGAAGTACAAAGTCAGTACAAGAGTGCGGTGTTATTCAAGTCCGGGCTGTCAGCCTTTCCGTGGGAAGGTCCTGTATTGTTCATGGCACGGTTCAGATGTCGCCACCCCCAGAAGCCTTCCCTGATAACATGGACTATCCACCTCCCAGGTGGTGTGAGCAGACTCTTCCGCTGCTCCCTTGGCAGTTTGTGTGAACTGTGATCTGTTGTAGCATTTTCTGTTGTGTGTTCTTAGGGGGGTTGTGAGTCTGACCTCCCGTGAGTCTGAGCTCCCGCATGTGCTGGGAGCTCTTGAGGATGGGAGATTGTGTCTGTGTTAGGAACTTCTGCGTGTCACCCAGATCCCGTCCCAGGTTCTGGGGACAGAGACCTGTCCCTTCCCTGTTCTCGCTGTTAGGCAGGGCCGTGTGGCTCCTTCTGGGGGAAGAGTGGTGAGCCGAAGTCACGTGCCTACTTGGCTACAGCGTTGATTTGTTCAGGAGCCTGTGGGGCTGGGGGAGTCCCGCCACGTGTGGGGGGAGGTGTCTGCGAACTCTGCGCTGCCAGGCTGGCAGCGTGTCGTTCCGCAGGTGAGGAGTCAGGCTCTGCCGTGTTAATCACGTGTCCGAGGTCCCACCGCTGGGATTCACGTCCAGGTCTGGCTTGTTCTGTGGCTGCAAGTAGCTGGTCCCGGTTTCTTTTGTTGTCGTGTCGTGGGGCGAACGGGAGCGTGTGTGCAGGTGGGTATCAGTGCATGGGGGGGTGCATCGAGCAAAACCACAGGACTTGGCTTCATGTGCAGGGCGGGTGGTTGTGAAGGCTCGTGTCCTTTGCCTGCCAGGTGAACTGAGCACAGAAGCCACTTTCCCTTCAGCGTGGGGCTTGGGTGAGACCAGCAGGACGGGGCTGTGCTGACTGGCCTTTTCCTTGCCGTCCAGATGGGACCAGGAGGGTGGGAAGAACAGAGGAGACAGGACAGGAGGCTGAGGTAGAGGCTGCGTGGGCAATGCCTCCTCCTTGCACACTCAGGCTGAGCAGGCTTAGCGCCCCCCACCCTCCCCCCTCGGATTCTAGGATGAAGGAAGTAGATGTACCATATCCGCTATCGCGGCATTTGGCGGGGCGGGCTGGCAAGCCGGCTGGTGGGTCCGGGGAGGCTCTGTGCGTGAGCACTCCATGTGTGCCAGGCACATTGTTCCCGGAGCTGTCCCCTCTGAGCTCTGGTGCTGCTGCTGCCCACCCTATAGGTGAGGACCAGACAGGTCAGGTGACTTTCCCCGGGCCACACCTGCTGCGACTAGAGGGACCATTTCCTCTAGGGACCATTGTCCTCCCTCAGGACATTCGGACTCCGGGGTTCCTGACGGGTGTGATTTCTGCTCCGGGCGCTTCACTTGTCTGGGTCACAGCTTTAAAAATTACTTTTAAGTTTTTATTATGATACAATACCCATAACATAAAATGGACCGTCTTAACCACTGAAAATGTGCAGTTTAAGTCGTGGGGATACATCTGCATTGTTGTATGACCGGTCCCAGGACTGTCTTCATCCGGCGAAACTGGAACTCTGCACCCATCGAGCAGCAGGTCCCCCTTCTCCTGTCTGCCTGTCCTAGCTGTCACTGTTCCACTCTCTGTCCCCACGAACTGACTGTTCTCTGTACCTCTTCTGAGTGGAATTCCGTACCACTTGTCCTATTGTGTCTGGCTTCTTTTGTTTGGCATGATGTCCTCAGAGTTCATCCAGGTTGTAGCGTTCCTTTAGACTGAATGATGATCTGTTGCGTGTCTGTATCCCATTCTGTTTTTCTGTTGGTCCACCAGTGGATAGGTGGATTGCTCTCACCTTTTGACTATGTTTTGTTGTTTTTATCAGTCAGACCAAGGTCACACTGCTGGCTTTAAACCCAGGTATCTCTCTGGAACTGGACTTCTGACTTCTTTTTACTTCTAAGCTCTAGGAGTTAAAAAGAATTTTGATACACGAGGGAGTAACATTTTTTGTAAAGGGGCCAATGAAGAAGGTTCTAGAAACATTGGCTGAGGCTCTTCAAGGCTTCTCCTGAGATCTGGCTGCTGGTACTGACGGCTTCTTTTCTACTTGAGCTTCTGCGGGGGCTTAGGAGATGGTTCTGAGAAGTCCCAGGAAAAGTGTAAGGGAGGACAGGGGCCGGAAGAGAAGAGGGTGGTTTCTGGCCCCGCCTCCCCAGACACACCTGGGATCGTCCCTCCATTGCCCTGGGTTCAGTTTGTTATTTCTAGAAAGATGCTCTGGATGACCTCAAATCTCAAGTACCTGAAGGTTTCAAGTGCTGTTGACGTCTGGCCCTGTCTGCACTACTATTCAAAAAACACATTCACGCGTCTTTAGTAAGTCTCAGATGGTGTTGGGCCGTAGAGATGGCTTGGGGCCCTTTCTCTGAGTCCCCACTCAGACAGCACTTCTCCCAGAAGCCTTGTGGGGACCCAGTTATATTACCAGAAGCCAGAGGAAGGATTTTTGTTTCTGTTCTGCGTTCATCATCTCCCCAAAGTGTAGTTCCGCCCTCTGGTTTGTTGGGTCGTGTCTCAGGTTATGTGAAGACTGTCTTGAGATGCCATTCTGAAATTACTAAGGACAAGAATATAATCATATAACATATGATTATCATGACCTAGGTCTGCCAGAGCAGCTCCCTTGAAGGTCTGAGTTTTTTTCCTCAAGCCCAGGGCCAAGCCATGGGCTGTGTGGTAAGCAGGCAGGATCTCCCGTGGCGGAAGCCGCCATTGCTGTCCCATCCCGTCTGTTGTCAGTTTCAACCTAAAATAAGCATTCTGGGGGCACCTGGGTGGCTCAGTCGTTAAGCCTCTGCCTTTGGCTCAGGTCATGATCCCAGGGTCCTGGGATTGAGCCCTACATAGGGCGCCCTGCTTGGCGGGAGGCCTGCTTCTCCCTCTCCCACTCCCCCTGCTTGTGTTCCCTCTCTCTCTCTCTCTCTCTCTCTCTCTCTCTGTCAAATAAATAAAATCTTAAAGAAAACATAAAGTAAGTGTTTTGTTTTACTGGGAGAGCACTAGTCACTACCTGCTCCCGTTTCTCTATCAACAGCCAGAAGAAAGGTTTAAATAAGTGTTTTCTTAGCATCTTCCCTGGGAAACAAACCACAGCTGGATTCTTACCTTAGCTGTACCTTTTTCCAGACCATATCGTTTCCTACCAGTTGCGTGTCCACTGGGAATGTTGATTGCACACACCTAGTGAACTCCAGCATTTCGGGGACTATTTGAATATCAGAAGCTCATAATGGATTTTCTCCTGCCCCTGAGGAGCATCTGTTTCTTTCTGTTTCCAGTGTAGAGCCAAGAAGGCGTGTGGGCAATGAGGGGCGCTCCCAGAGGTGGCCAGGCTCCCTCCGCCCTGCGAACTTTGACTTGAGATGCTGTTTTAGCCTTTTCTGCTCGCTCTTGGCAAAACAAATCGGAAGAAAAAGAGAAAGATAACGACAGCCTCCTCCCACAGCTCACCTTAGGGGAAGGGGTCTTGTCTTTCTTAGAAACAAAATCAGATGCCTTCGCCATTTGTAGAGCACCTGTCGTGTGCCAGGTAAGACGTGGAGTATTTTCAAAGCAGTTTGATTAAATCCTTTGCAAATTGCCGTTTTGCAGCTGCCTGATCCGTGTTTAAGTGACTTGCCCACTGTGTCACACGGCTGTAAGTGGAAGGGCTGGCAGCTCAGCCCACGCCTCCTCTGAGTTCTGGGGGCCTCTGTTCTGGTTTTCCCACCGCAGAAGACTTCCTCACAGCGACCCCGAAATGACTCCGAGCCCCAGCTCCGGAGGGGTTCTGCCTCAGTGTCCTGCTCTCTTTTGCCGACGGTCAGTAGATCGCTTTCTTACTCCTAGGAGCTGAGAGACCTCAGAGGCTTTGTCTGAGCCTCATAATTTCATCTCCAGTGAGGCCCTGAGAGAGGAGGAGCTGCTGAGACCCCCGACGCGGTTAGTTCCTTCAGGAGCAGTTCCTGGTCCCCTTCCGTGTGGAGAGGCGTGTAGCTGGGTGGGGAACATTTCTAGAGGAACATCGCCCCCCAAGAGCTGTGACAGCCATGAATCTCTACTAACTCTGGTTGCACTCCGCATGTGGAACATTCTAGAATTCCTTTAGTTCAAGTCTGGCATGGGGTTCTCTTCCATCACTCCCCCTTACAGCCCCCTCACCCCCTCTCCCAGCCTCGCTCTGTCCTTGCTTCTAAAACCAGTTCATTCCTTGTGCATACCCAATGGCTGGGTCCCTGGGAAGCCCCCTGTGAGCTGTCGGGAGGCAGAAGGCGCTTCTTACAGGGCTGAGGCTGAACCCTCTCACTCATTGCCTGTTACTTGTGTTCTCTTAGCCTTTCTTGCCTCAGTTTCCTCATCTTGGGGTGAGTAGTATCCCGTGGTATTGCTGCTGAGACTCAGTGAGCAAAGCTGTTGAGTGAGAGCTGGTGGTGGTGGTTTAGTCACTGTTGTTCTACGGGGCGAGTGCCCAGTACATTTCTATTGAACGATGGAAGGAGTAAGGAGTGTTTCTCTAAGCTCATTTCCCCCACTTTGAAAAATGAGACAATGGTGTCGATAATGGTGGTTCCTAAGTGGGGGCTGCTTATCAGAAGTTCCTTGGGGGCCCTTCCTATAAGCCCTGCTCCTGAAATTCTTTTTTTTTTTTTTTTTAAATTTTATTTATTTATTTGACAGAGATCACAAGTAGGCAGAGAGGCAGACAGAGAGAGAGAGGAGGAAGCAGGCTCCCTGCTGAGCAGAGAGTCAGTTGTGGGGCTCGATCCCAGGACCCTGGGATCATGACCTGAGCTGAAGGCAGAGGCTTTAACCCACTGAGCCACCCAGGCGCCCCAGCCGCTCCTGAAATTCTGACTCACGACGTCTTGGCCGGAGCTTGGCACGTGCATTCTGCAAACAAGCGTTCCTGGTAACTCTCACGTGCAGTCCTGGTTAGGAAGGAGGGGGCTCATTGGCCACTGGGGTCTCTCACCTGGTTCTGTGTTGGAAAGGTAAGGGACAAGCCATCTGGGGCTTCTTGGGGTCACTCCAGCCCCCCACCTCCCACCCATCCGTCAAGACTCAGTTTCAGTGTCACCTCCAGAAAGACTCCCCTATCCTCCTTGGATTGAAGGCACCGCTCTCTGTTCGGTGCCCCGTGGTCCTGCTCATGGACGTCTGTAAGGCCACCATGAGCTGGAATGAGGTCTGTCTGTTTTATAGGCCTGTAGGTTCATGGAGGGCAGAGTCTTACCTGATTCAATGTGCTGCCTCCCCTACCCCTCCCCGGCCCCAAACACCTTCCCCAGCCTCTTGGACCGAGTTGGTACATCATATATATTTAAATGTGTTACCAATACGTATATGAGTTTTTCAAAAGCTAATTTCTCCGGTTTTACATGTATAAGTTATAACTGTCTCCCCGAGATTCCTTCTGTTCTTACTCAGATCAGTAACAAAGGACATCTTTGTTTGATGGGCCTTTTTTCTTTTTTTAAATAAACCAGGGACATTTAGGGGGAAAAAGCGATACTCTTCCTTTGTAATTAGCCTTGATGATTAGACTATCTTTTCCATTATGTTTTATTTTTACTCTCCTGGAATTTATCAAGTGGCCTCTTTTCCATGAAGGTTACCCTACAGCGGAGCAAGGGAGCTTGATTAGAGCACTGGGGGATTTACTTTGTGTTTTTTAAAAAATAAGGAGCGTGGCAGAGAGGACTTGATGTGAGCCGGTGGGTGAAAGGGCAGTCCTTCAGCTATAAAAAGGGATTTTCACGCTGAGAAACAGAAGCCTATGCTCCCAGGACAGGATTTTTTTCCCCCCAACAACTGCTCAAGTAATTAATGGTCACTTTTATTTTTGAATTTGTTTTATATGTGGCAAAGCTTCCTGACCAATCCTCATGGCCTGTCATCTGTGCCAAGGGCAAGTTCCTTTTATTTTTTTTTTTATAAAGCACATTAATAATTGCATTCATTAACTCTGACTTTCTGGTAGCTGTTTGAGTGTGAGGTTTGTTTTATTGCATTTTTTTTTTTGGATACAAATGGATTTCAGAGTCCATTGCACAGTGCCTTGGTAAACTACTTAATGCCTAAGAGGCAACTTAATTTTCTTGTCCAGCGGGGCGGGGCTGTGTGTGCAGCTGGTCACTGTCCTTGCCTGTCCTGTGGGGACTCAGCTGGGGACATGCTGAGAGCAGTTTCATTTCACACTTGCTACCTCTTGTGCACAGCTGAGCCAAGAGGTGTTCTTCGGCAGGGCGGGGCGGGGGTGGGGGTTGGGTAGCGGGGTGGGTGGGGGTGGTCCCTGGAGCATCTTGGCTTCCAGGCAGGTTCTGAGGATACAGAAGACAAAACAAAGTCCTTTTCTCATGAACGTGCTCTTTCCAGCTCAACTTCTGTGGGAAGGTAGGCATCCTTGCTACATAGGCATATTTATTTAGGCCTAACAACTCTGAAAGTAGATGTTATTAGGGATCACACACACACACACACACACACCCCTGTAAACATGGTTCTGGCCTGTGGCATTTTGCAGAATAGTTAAGCTATGGAATTATGCCGTCTGCGTTTGAAAATAAACCCTGCCTGTTGCCGGCTGTGTGGCATCAAACACCTCTGACTTCAGCGCTCAGAGTCTTGTGTCCTCCTCTGTCGCATGAGGCTAATGGTTGGACGTACCTCTGTGGGTCACCGAGATGACGTGGGAGGGGCACGGCAGATGGCCGGACTGCACGGGGACAGCCGGTGGTAGTAGGTTGGAGCTGCGGCAGGGAGGACAAATTTTTCTCCACCCTCTAAGGTTCAGTGGCCAGAGCTGTGAAACAAGCTGACAGAAGACAGATCCACGGGAGAAAAGTGTACACTTTTTTTTTTTTTTTTTTGGATGTTGAAAATTTTATGGGGCACGGAGGTAGGGGGAGGAAGCTTCAGAGAAAGAAGAGAAACCGCCCCCCCCCCCAAGAAGCAGCTAGAACAGGACAAAGGAAGAAACAAAACAAAGAAAGGGGTTTTTTTGGACCTTTTAGGGATGATGAATTGGTGGTAGGTCACTATACGGGGGGCACTGATGGCAGAAAAGGGTTATCTAGCAGGGCCTGTAGATTGTCCTCGTTGCCCTCTGCCTCTTTGACGATAAAGGTATTCTCCCCTCTTTCTGATGTGGGGAGAGAGGGCACCTTTGCAGGGGAATTTATGTCCTGCTTCTAGGCAGGTAGGGAGAAGGCAGAGAGCACATGCTGGGTCTGCTTTTTCTCAATGCCATCTGCTTGGATAGTCCCTATGCCACAGGGGCATATCTTGGGTAGCATATTCTGACCCTGGCAGTGTGGCCACACCAGCATATTGTCAGCCTGGCCGGGAGAGAGAGGGAGGCTCCTTCTGGTCAGAGTACGTGCTTACACCCGTAAGTCTGGAGTCCTTCCTGGACCCAGGCCTGCACCAGGATGACCTAAGATCCAGTTCGTGGTCAGAAAGGTCACATGTGGCAGAGGATCTGGGGACCCTGGGGTTCCCTGGTTCTACCATGTAGGAGGGTGGTCTCAGACATGTTCCCACTGCTGCAAATGTCACTTTTGTCCTTTCTGGACGGGGACAAGGATGCTAACTTCTGTGGTCACTTCCTTCACTTCCCTTAAGTCTCTGTTTAATTTTCACATGAAGGAGGCCACCTCTGGCCACCTGCTTGTCATGGGTCCTTGCCTGGCATGCCCTGTCCCGTTTGCCCTGCTCTGCCTTTTCTTTTTTTCCAAAGCACTTATCACTTCTAACATACTGTCGGATTTGTTTCTTTTCATGTATTATGTTTATTTTTAATTACCTCTTTATCCCATTGGAATGTAACCTCATTAAGGGTCAGGATCTTTATTTGGTACCTTCATTATTTTGAAACTGCCTGACACAAACAGGGGCTGTGAAGAGTCGAAGCTTCTGTCTGCTTTCTGCATGGGGCTGGCCTGGCTCCGAGGGCGAGGCTGTGGTGTTCTCCTGCCGGAGAAGAAGGTGGTCACGGCACACCGGCCTGTGGCAAGGTCACTGGGTGGTGGTAGAACCGGAGAGGAGGGCAGTACTACTCTGTGATGAGACAGGATCACTGTGCAGCTCACAAAAGTGGCCGAACCCCTTCTCTCCAGCTTATGAGAATGACTGCTGTGACTTCACCGATTACAGCTGTAGTTCTCCTCCGTTCCTCCTGCTTCTCGTGTTAGGATTACAAGGGCACAGAGTCACAGAATTCCTGCTTTATGAGTGCACCCACCAGAGCAATCCTGTGCTTCTGTGAACAAGCCCAAGCTGTGTAACAGTCACCTCCTAACATCTTCATGCCAGGACGTCCACGATTCGCTAGGATGACTTCCTTCTTTGACTTCAGGTGTGTTCTTGGTGGTTTTTGCATTGAATGGCCTGGAGAATGAAACCTTGTCACTAGGCATCGCTCTACAACCGTGTAGGTTATCATTAATAGATAAATGGGGTTGAACAGATGTGATAGCTGCTTGGCCTGAGTTTTTTAATTGTCAAAGTGAGAGGGTTGACCACATGACTCGCTGGGTTTTCTTTCTTTCTTTCTTTTTTAAAGATTTTATTTATTTATTTGACACACAGAGATCACAAGTAGGCAGAGAGGCAGGCAGAGAGAGAGGAGGGGAAGCAGGCTTCCTGCTGAGCAGAGAGCCCGATGCTGGGCTCGATCCCAGGACCCCGAGATCATGACCTGTGCCGAAGGCAGAGGCTTTAACCTGCTGAGCCACCCAGGTGCCCCCCTCACTGGGTTTTCTTATAGTCCTCACATTCTCTTGACTCCTGAGACCGCTAAGCACTCGGTGTGTGTTATGCATTGTGGGGCCTAGGAGAGAGGTAGGAGTAGGCGGTCTTGGAATTCCTCCCTGTGGTATAGCATTTGTTGCGTGGCCCTGTGCCAGATACAAGACCCCGAGTTTTGGTTTTATTAACTGTAAAATCGTGATGATGTTGATTCATAATTATATTAATAAATAATGTTAATTATAATAATAGCATAAAATTCCCCCACGCTTACTCCGTGTCATCTGAACCAAAGTCCCGTGAGTTCTCACAATAACCGAATGAGGGAAGCGCTGTTACTCCATTAACCACGTGAGGATATGACGTCACAGAGAAGTTAAGTCACTTTCCGAAGATCACACAGTTAAACAGCATCAGAACTGGGATGGACTCCTGTCACATATTTTCTTCATCATGACACCGCGGTGAACTAATGTGATTGCGGAAGAGGGGTCCCGTGGGATGTCGTGTGAACACTGCGCTAAACAGTGCAAAGTTTAAGTGGAGGGCTAAGTCTTGCACAACTTCAACGGCTGCGATGTTAACGCAGGGTTCGTGGTACGCATGCCTGAAGGCGTGGAAGTGGAGAGAAAGGGAAAGCATGGTGGACAGGGCTAGGAGAACTCCAAGCTACAACTCCAAGAGACACCATGGGTCTTAAGAAAAGCACAGGGTTCAGAAGCCGAGAGACCTAGGCCTTAGGCTGAGTTTATTGCATATGAGCTCTTGACGACTTTAATTGCTAGATTTTTCATATGTCAAAAAAAAAAATTAGAGTCAGTCCCTTCTTACCTCACCGAGGAGGTAACACCTGTGTAAGGACTCTAGAAATAGGTCACATGCTGTACAGGGGTAAGACCTCTCTAATTGTGGGATGGTGGGGGGGACCCATGTGGTTTCAAGGCATTTCACGGAACATAAGCCAGGTGCCAAGTGATCCCTCTGGCTTCCACTACCCAAACTTCAGAAAGGAGTGTTGCCATAGGAACCTTGCCATTATTATTCAGCAGCTGTAGACCTGTAAGGGTAGAGTCTCTTTGAAAGGCCCTTTAGGTTACTTACAGGGTCTTGGGAGCAGGAGTGCGGTAGGAGGGGCATGCTGGAGGTGGGTGGATTGAAACAAGGAGGGATGCCCACAGGGCCCCTTCCCCTGGGTGAGGGGCCCCCGGACGAAAGACGCTGCTACCTTTGCACCATCTGCCTTGTCCCCTCCACTCTGAGTCAGCCTTCATTGTTCAGGGATTTCAGTTGGAAAATGTGTTAGCCACATTATTCTTCCAAATAAGGTTATAATGTCTTGCTGTGTTAAAGTGGGGAAGAGTTCCTTCTTTGGAATTTCAAATCATGAGGATGGTGATGATGGTTATAATCATGCTACTGTCTAGCATTTCCGGGGTGTAATATATCAGACACTGTATTTGGCATATCTTAGCCCTTACAGCAAGTTCCTCATTATTCCCCTTTGTAAATGAGGAAGCAGGTGCAGAGAACCTGAATTCCCTACCCAGTTACCGGCCAGTGGGGCTCACGGCGTAGATGTGAATGAGGCCCTTCTGACCTCAACTTCCAAAGCCTTAAGACTCTGCTCCCTGTGTCCTCTCAGAGAATCCTAGGATAGGAGAGCTGTTACCTAGGAGCATTGTCTTTTAGACTGGAAAAGGGGAGTTTGGAAGAGGTGGGGCGCCTGTTTGAAGGCCATGATGCCGGTGGCCCTGGATGAAGGCCTGGGTTAAGGCTCCGGTCTCCTCCTCAATCTGGAAAGTTAATCTGATTTCTCGTAGTGTGGTTTCTTGGACAGAAGCGTGGGTCCCCTTTTGGGTTTTAATTAGAAAAGACCTAAAGCCTCGGAGTCCAACTGTCTGGGCTCCCATTCTGCCTCTCTGGCCCGGGCCAGCCACGGGACACGGGACTTGCTGCGTCATCTCTGTGGGCCTTTATGTTTCCTCATGTGGAAAACTGAGATCACAAACCCTTCTTACACCAGAGGGACGTGAGCAAAACGAAAGGAATGAATGTATTTGAAACTCTTAAGGCAGGGCCCGGTGCATCGTAAGTTATCAGCCGGTGCTACCTGTTCCGTGGCCTGTAGTCCTCATATATGAGTCTGGTCCAGGATGCTGGAGTTCCGGTCCTTGCCTGAAATAGGGATGCCGTTACGGGGAAGTCACGGGTTCGCAAAACATATTTGCTTACGCATGCGCCCAGGTGGTTGGGTGTTCCGTGAAACAGACCGGCCCGTGTGTGTCTCCTGGACCTGGTGTCGAGGACAAGGGTTTATTTTGATCAGCCTCCCGTCCTGCGGTGACTCAGATGAAGGTGGGGCCTGGGGCTTGGGAGTGATGCCGCAGCGCTACCCCTAGGCCAGAAGTGGCACCGGGGCGTGGAGCTTAGATCCTGCTCCCCTTCGTGTGGCTCCCGTGGCAGAGCAGGTGTTTGCTGGAGGTGAGGCAGAGGGACCGAGTCCGAGCGAGTGAGGGATGGATGGAGTAAGGACGTGAACCCAGGTCCCTCTGCCTCAGAGTCCCTCTGGGATGGACCCGAGTCGTTAGTAGAAGGCCAGTCCACGCAGAACGAGAGTGCTGCAGCAGAAGGCGGGCCAGCCTCTGGTGAGGTGCTGGGATTTAAGGGCCCTGTGCCTGGCAGGGTGCCGGGGGGAGGGGGCCCCTTTGCCTCCATATGGCTTCCGGAGGGGTTCCTGCTCCTCTGTGGCTGAGGCAGAACCGGGTCAGACTGGGGATGAGCTGCTGGCATGGGGGCAGCTGGTAACGGGCACCTCTTTTCCTTCGTGAATTCTGGCGGGAACGGTTATTACTCCTTGTTATTTAGTGGCCCTTGGGAAGTAGGGACTAGAGCTACTGGCCAACAACTCTGAATGCCTGCTTCTTTCTTAGTCCGCTGCCTCCTTGGGCCTGTGAGCCTGGTTTAAAAACCACGTAGCCGTCATCCCGTGTGCATCCTCATACACCACACACCCCCCACACACCATGACCAGATGTAAGTACATTTGCCAGGAGCAGTGTTGGAGTGACGGACACAGGCGTGGTGGGAGATTTTTGGTCAGTCTTTTCCTGAGAAACACCCCCTTGTTTATACCCTGAACTTCCACAACAGTTGCAGACAATAATATCTCTGCCGGTAGAAAACAAACCAACAAACGAAAGACCCACGGAGGGCTTCACGCAATGTATGTTGCCGATTTGGTTTTGATCGATTGCATCTCTGGCTTCTTTCCAGGGGACTGTTGATGGACTATGGGGAGTGGCTGCCCTTCGGCACCGTGAAATCCCTGATCAGGAGTGGAACAGGGACACCGATGGTTTCGGGGTCCTTCAGATTGTGCCACACAGAAACGGGCTGTTCATTTTGTAAGCTCCAGCTGGCGTTCGTGGGGGTGGCAGGAATTACTGTTTGATCGTCGGTCAGGGGCTGTGGCTTATACTTAGTCTCTTTGGGGGGAGGGAAAACTGATGCGTGTGTTGAGGCAGCAAGAGACGGGGTTGTGCTGGGTTTGTTAAGCCGTTGTTTATAAAAGAAAACGGGACATGGTAGGAAACAGGGTTTGCTTGGCTTGGCCTGGTTTATCATCTAAGGTGATGGGGAATTTTTAGCAGGCTTGGGTCTGTCACAGAGCACACCTGGGGGAGCCCTTGGACAGGTAAGCTGATGGTATTCAATACTCTGAGAAGGCCAGTGGATTTCGGGGTGCCTGGCTGGTGCAGTCGGAAGGGCACGTGACCCTTGATCTCGAGGTCATGAGTTCAAGCCCCACGTTGGGTAGAGTGAGTACTAAAAACACTAAGTAAGAACTTTTAAAAAGTCCAGTGGATTCATGAGCGTTGCTTAGTGATTGAGGGACTGTTATCAGTCAACACGGTTCTGAATCTGGACAAATGACAGAACTTAAACTGTAAGTTGTTACAGTGTAAAGTATTCCCAGTAGCGTCACCAAGTTAACCGTATCTTACTGAAGTCTAATTTTTAAGAAATGAATAATGTCCCATCATTGAGCAGAAAGTTTCAGATCAACAACAGGGTGTAATCCACTCTGGGTAAAAATAAAAAATAAAAAATAAACAATAAATAATAAAATAATAAATAAAAATATAATATAAAATATAACTAAATATGTTTACTATAATATAATATGTATTATATATAATATAAAATATAAAATATAATAGTAAAAAATAGAAATAAAAATACTAAAATTTAAAAAAAAATCACTTCATGTGTTTGTCCACGGGTGACACGTTTTGGAAGATCCACAAGAAGCCAGAAAACAATCCAGTATAGAGAGTCATATACTTAATGGCTGCCAACAGAACAGAAAGACAGCAAGCAGATGTCCTGTGTCTCCTGATGGAACTGGAATCTGGTCGGGACTCTTGATCCAACTCGGAAATCAGAAATAAGAGAGGCACAGGCCCGTGTGGAACGACGGAGGGGCCGTCATGAAAACCCAGGCAGTGGGAAACCCTCTAGAAAAACAGCCCAGTCCTTCAGCAGGTTAATTGTAAGAGGCAAAAACGGGGCAATGACTGGGATGTCAGATGCTATTAAGGAGCTAATGTTTTTATTTTCTTAGTGTGGTAACGAAACCGAGGTCTAGATTCTCAACATCTCTATCTTCTAGAAAAACAATGCTGAAATATTTTTTAGCAGATAGCGATATATTTGGAGATAGTTTTGAGAGTACCCGCAGGGGGTTGGGAATGGGTAGGAGAGAAGCAAAAGGAGACTGGCCGTGACTTGGTAATTGTTGATCCCTGGGTCACATGCGTGGAAGGAGTCTCTCTAGTTTTGAATACTTGACATTTTCCATCACAAGAGTTTTCGATGAAGTAGTCATCAGAGAAGTCTCTTTCTCCTCCACTCCGCGTGGAGAGGCATAGTAAGATCCACTGCAAGTAATATCCTGAAATGTTCCAACTTGGTATGACCTTAGAAAGATGAGCTAGTTTGCTGGCACTGTCCCCTGGGTTTCCGGGGGCTTAGGGGAGGGGAGGGAGAGACTCTGTGGGTGCGGCTTCTCGGATCCCTCAAACGCCCTTTGATCAAAGCTCTTCCCTTTGTATATTTTATATCTCGGAGTTTCCCCATGAGATTTCATTTGGAACAAAAAGACATTTTTGCTGCTTAAAAAAAGAACAGAGTTTGGAAATCACTCCCTAACATTCTAAATTAGGAAACTGAAGTCCCGGGAGGGAAGGTGATGTACCCAGGTTCACACCACGGGCAGATGGCGTAGCCCCAGACCTCTTGTTAGATGTTCCTCGCACTATTCAGTCATGTTGCTGGTTATTCTTTAAGCTTCTTATGTAGGGTCCCGCAGGAGGACAGGTCACCTGTGCTCTGGGATCAGGTGCCCCCCCCCCACCACATCCCCCACAGTGGAAGCTGGGCTGAAGTGATTCTCTGTGGGCAGAGTGCTGGCTCCGGGCTCCGGCTCCAGGCTCCCGGACTTGCTCTCTGCCTAAACTCCAGGCTGTGTGTCTGTGCCCGGGAGCCTTGCGGCAGGAGCAAAACATCAAATTTGGGAAATGAACAGTCTCGCTGGGACTCTACACGGGCTGAAAAGCCTGTATATTGAACACTTAATCATTTTTAATGCTTGTTTCATTTGCTGCTCAGTAAAACCTAGGAGCCTCGTAGGGACGCAGGAGATGCCCCATCCTTCAGGGCCAGGTACATACATGGAGCACAGCTAGAATGCAGGCCTGGAGGCCTATTTCTGTAAAGTGAGGGGTCCCCCCTACCCCGTATCCAGCTATCCATCTAGGCAAAGAGTGGAATGGGTAAACTCGAAGTATCGGGGAGAGTTCTAGGAACAGATTATTGGGGCTTGGAGTTGCTTATAGTATCTCTGACTTTGATGTTAGGCCAGTGGCCCTGACACCGTTGTTAGTGCCCCCTTCCCCAAAAAACCCCTCTGCAAGATAAGGCTTAACTTCCATCAGGAACATTTTGATAAGAGATTTGGCCAGATTGGGGTTGGGGAGAGGGCCTGGGGTAGTGATGGGACATATGGGAGGGTGGTGGTAGTGACTTTGGCTGCAGTTGGAGTAGCCCCCCCAATAAAACTCTTTGATCTACCTGTGATCTCACTCCACTACCCCTGCTTACCTTGAGCTCTCCTGTTTAGTCTCAAGGCTGTTTGGCGTTATGGAGTATACTTAGAGCCGAGCTTGGGTCCGCCATCCATCTGCTGGAGGCTTCATTAATAATTGCAGTCTTCAAGGTGTGCCTACTGTATGCTCTGATTGTGGGTTACAGGGATGGCTAGGCTCTGCCTCCTATATGCTCTAAAGTGCATAGTCTAATAAGCTAATGAAAAATAACACATAAGGGCTCAATTTTATTGAGTCTTTGCTCCTTACCAGGCGCCATGTTAATGTTTTACCTGCATTTGGTCATTTAGTCCTTCAACAGCTATAAAGGAGAGTTAGCATGAGTAACCCCATTTGACAGAGGGGACACTGAGTTCAGAGAGGTCCTGTGGCTTGCCTGAGGTCCTAGAGCTCAGGGTAAGTGCTAGAAGCAGGATTTGACACTAGAGAGCTGTCTCCAGGGCACTCACTCTTACCAGCGTACTCTCCTGCCTTCTGCCGTGGAGGGGACACTGCAGTGTGCTAAACACAGCCACCGAAGGGCACATAAGTGCAGAGGTGATGGAGAAGCAGAGGTGACCCACTCTCATGAGGGGGAAGGAGAGAAGGGTAAGTCAGGGAAGGCTTCAGGGAAGAGGTGAGACCTGGGATGGGTTTGGGGGGAGAGTTGGAATCTACCCCGGTGGGCCGGGAGTGGAATTCTGTACTGGAACCAGAGCAACAGACCGAGGCCCTGTTTGGAGACTGGCAGGTTGGCTTGTGCAGGGATAGAAAACGCAAGTGGAAAAAAAAAAAAAAAAAGAAAAGAAAACGCAAGTGGAAGAGAAAGCAGTAGAGGGACATGCTGGAGAGATCCTCGAGGGCCCTGTCTGCACTGCCCTCCAGTTCAGTAGTCACTAGCCACATGTAGCTACTTTAAATTAATTAAAATCAAATTAAATAAAAATTCCAGTTCCTTCGACTTAAGAATCCCACGCAGCTAGTGGCTACCATACCGCCCAGCACAGATGTAGAACATTGCCATCATTGCAGAAGGTTCTGTTGGAGAGTGCTGGGCTAAATCATTTTCTTATTTGGCACACACCTGTCAGGCCCCACCTGGCATGTCACCTGTAGGTGTCAGGTGACAAAGAGTTTGTTTTGTTTTGATTTTGGTGGAAGAGTCTGTGTGGGCCGCCTGGGCTCTCAGTGGAGGGTAGGGGGATGGTGCGTGTGGTTAGAGGAGAAGCCTCGGATAATAGCTGAAGATACGAATGTTGGTGACTTTGTTTTTAAGGCCCTGCTCAGATCAGTACATAAAGCTCCCAAGAAATATGTCATTTCCCCTCTAAGCCGGCAGAGCTACTAGTTTCATTAAAAAGGCAATGGCAAATCTATTTTTAATTTTATTTTTTATTAAAAAACACCCTACTGCTTGAGATTCTAATCTCTAACTGAATAATAGGTGTCATTTTAGAGTTGCAAATAGCCAGCAAAATAGCATGCACCGAGAGTGCTTAATAAATAGGATTCGGGGCTTTACATTAGTGTAGGGACAAAAATAGGTCAAAAAGCTTTTCCTTTTTCCTTTTGAGTACAATGTTCTGACTTTCCAGATGGCGAGGAACCATTTAGAGCTATAAAGGGATTTTGATTTAGATAATGGTAACCTTGCTTAATTTCAGAAAATTTATGTTTTGTAAAAGAGGCTTGGCTTTCTTTGAAGCTCTCTGAGCAGTGGATCAATAGTTTTGAATGTTACTTGCGACCAAGAGATTTCTGTTTTGAGGGCTTTTTGAGATTTACTCCCTGTGTTTTGAAACAGTTTGCCACTATTTTTGGAGTATTTGCTTCCAGAAGATTTGTACTTGAGTCCTGATCGCGTCTCATAGTAGTGGTGTGACTTTGGGCGAGTCAGGCAGTCTGTAGCGGGCACCTCTTGGTTTTCCAACTCAGTATTTATTTTCCCTGCTTGGTGTTCCTCTGGAAATCTACTTTAGCCCATGAACTTTGGAGGAGACGATACTGTGCCTAACTTCAGGGTGTGGCCTGTAATGCAAATCCCCCCCTCATTGCAGTGATTTGGTGGGCACAATTAAGTGCCATGGGACTTCTGTAGGGACTGTCGAGACAGGCGCATGTGTTCTTGCCTTGCCACTGGCCTTGATGCTTAAAGGCTGTCGCTGTACACATCCTAGCCACATCCTACCTCACAGCTCTCTTTTCACTGCCTGGTGTCTGAGAATGAGGTCAGTGTGGATAAGAGCAGAGCTGAGAACCAGAGACAGACCAGGTCATCCCTTAGACCTAGATCACACCTTACCTTGAGGGCAGATCTACCCTTGGACTTTGTAGACTTGGTAGACTTACAAGCCACTACATTCTCTATTTTGATTAGAATAGTTCTTCTATCACTTGCAACTGGGAGACCCCCCCTTACAGTCTTTGTGAGTCCTTTTTACATGTGCATAAAGGAAAAAATATTGAAATGTTTGCCCATCCCCTAGGGTTGTTGTAAAGGTGAAGGAGGGTGCTATATCCAGAAGCATTTTCAAAGGATAAAGTCATGTTCAGATATTAGATATTGGCAAGAAAAAAAGTGTTAGAACCTTTCAAGCCAAATTTTGACTTTGTTCTTTTTAGACAGGGAGCAACAATTAGTTTAATGGATCAAAGCTAAAAGAAGAGATTATACCATATTGTAACAGTCTTAGTGTTTTTCCAGACTAAGTTGGCCTCCCAAAATTATTTTAAATGAATATATGTAAAAGCAGTTCTTAAGGACTGGGAGTAAGACTGCAAAAGGATTCTTTATTTTGAGGACCATTTTTGTTTTTCTGAACTAGGTCCTTTTTTAGTATATTAGTTTTCCTAAATTTTTAAGTGGGGCTATCCATTTTGAGAGGCACCTGTATAGTGCTGGGCTAGCTGTTTTACATGTGATTAAATCAAGTACTTTAAAAAAAAAAAGGTATATTTATTTTGGGGGGAAGGGTCAGAGGGAGAGGGAAAGAATCTTAAGCAGACTTTGTGCTGATCATGGAGCCCGATGGGGCTCAGTCTCACCAAGAGTCAGGTGCTCAGTTCACTGTACCACCCAGGTGCCCCATTAAATCAGATACTTTTATATTAAGTATGAGGTAGGGGTAGAATCCCAGACCTAGTCACTATGGATGTGGTTTTCACATTACACATTTTCCTCTTTTGGTGTGTATTATCTCTTACCTTCTGCAGTTGGGCATTTTAGAGTCATGTTCTCTAATGATCTAGCCTCTGGATCATGTAGTAATAATTTCATATTCCACAAGGGACTGGGATGAGCAGAGTTTTTATGTCCTAAACAGCAGAAAGGGCATGGTTTACGGTTGGGTAGATGCAGGTGTGAGATCTGGAGCCCTCACTGCTGGGTCTGGGTGACTTCGTGTGGAAAAAGGAAGGCTTACCATTCTCTGTGGTGGGTTTGTTTTGAGGATCACAGGGGCTGATGTGTGTGAAAGCACCTCACACCTGGTAGGTAGTCAGTAATCACTTTTCTTATCTTCTTATTCATGTAGATGAGATATTTTCAGGCAGTGAGTCTAGCTCTAGGGAAATTAGGAATTTTATTAAAGAGTCAATTGGTCCCAGTAGCATTCATCTTTTAATTCTTTAGACTACTAAATAATCTTGTTCTTACCAGATGTTCTGTTTTTTGAGATCTGGGCACATTTAGGTAGAAAGAGGAGAGAATGTTCTCCATTCAGGCATGCTAAAATATATTTATTTGTCCATTCAGTATTCATTCAAATTATAATGGGAACTTTCTCTGCCAGGTGTTGAGGAAACATCTTTCACCTATCCTAAGTCATTATTTAACTTCCTGGTAGGTCTGTGGGCTTTGTTTGGGGTTATTTCTGAAGCTGATACTTGGATAAAAGTAGAGTTTTCTGCCACAATTCCATGTTTGCTCACTCTCTTAGGACAGATTTTTCTGTCATGGGCGTAGTCCATTTCTTTCACTTTTTTCCCCTCTCTTGATGCAAATGAAAATGTGGAGAGCTCTCAGGGCAAAGTGGACAGGATAAAATCGGGAGACCCAGGCTCTGGGGAAAGTAACCAAGAGGTGAGAGCTACCCGTAGAACTTTCAGCACTGGAGCTGTCCACCAGCTGATGGGCTGTTTCCTGACGCAGGTGAAGATCCAGCAAAGATGGTGTTTCCTTCAAGGCCAAAGGACAATTTTTCAAAAACACTTTTTTTTTTTTTTTTTTTTTTTGAGATCTAGTGCCTCTGTGAGTTACTGAAGATTGAGTAGAGGCGATTCCAGAATCCATAGCCCCAGCTTAGAATATCAGGAGAACCTTGACGTTTAATCCGTGTGATAAGAGACAGCCATGGAGAGTGGTCTAGAGCAGGGATTAGCAAAGTGCAGCCCACCACCTGAGCCCTTCAGATAAGAACGGCTTTTATTACATTTTTTAGTGGTCTAAAAAAAAAAAGAAAAGAAAATACTGTTTCATGACGTGTGAAAATGGCATGGAATTTAAATGTCAGCGTCCACAAAGAAGCGGTTGTTGGCACACAACCACACCTGTTCCTTCGCCGTTGTCTGTGGCTGCTTCCCGCCACAAGAGCAGAGTGGAGTGTTCGCAACAGAGGCCATATGGCTGGAGAGCCTAAAAGATTTACTGTCTGACCTTTTACGTAAATAGTGTGCTGATCCATGCTCTCGAGTAGAGCTTCTGGACTCTTCTCATGCCGCAGCTTCGTAGAAGATCATGACGTTTGCTCAGCAGACTGTGATGCATGGGAG
The DNA here is from genome assembly GCF_963455335.1 of Martes martes. NCBI lineage: Eukaryota > Metazoa > Chordata > Mammalia > Carnivora > Mustelidae > Martes > Martes martes. The sequence continues at coordinate 13,573,056 of NC_137895.1, forward strand.
GGGCCCCGTGGGCTGCGGGCGGGAGGGGCAGCGGCTCAGCGCACCTGCCATCCTCGTTCTGAGGCCACTCTGGCCAGGGGCTTCGATCCCACCTGTGGCTGTTTGATACGGACACCCTCCCATGGGCTTGCTTTTCTCCATCCTCTTAGAGTTACCCAGGGACTCAGATGTCTGCAGTCCTCTACATCATGTCTCACAGAGCTCTGTACAATTTACAGATGCTTTTCACTTGTGCTTCCGTCTTTTTTTCTTTGTCCTCACGCCCTAGCTCTGCCTTTTGTAATCTGGTTGAATTAGCCCTTCTTGAAGGTTTGTTAAGGGCAGATATGAAAGTCTTTTTAAGAATCTCATAATGTTGGAGAAACGGTCTTCCCCTTACATATGGGGAACGGAGGGTATTACGGAGACTCTGCCCTCAATGTGACTATCCTGGGATCTGCCACAGCCCCAACACCTGCTGATAGAAATGGCCTCATGCTGTTGATGGGGCTGGCCTAGGCGTCTGTGCTCACTGCTATAAGGGTGGGCAGCTGGCGAACTGGACATTCCACAGAGTCTGGGCAGCATTTTTTGTAGTAGGTTAGTGTAAGAACCTGAAGCCTGGTGTGACTATGGTGATTAGCTAAGTGTATCTTTTAGAGAATCTTAACTAGAAATACAGAGCAAAGCAGTTGCTGAGTAGCAGGAAAAGAAGCAGCCAGAGAAATTCATTCCAGTGGCAAATCGTTACAGTGTTTCTGCTATGAATGAGGTACTCTTCTAGGGGCATGGAGAAGCAAAGTCTCTTCTTTCTTGGATATTACATTCCAGGGTAAGGGGATATAGAAAAATGCTTTTTAAAGGTAAGTGCTTACAGAGGCGCCTGGGTGGCTCAGTTGGTTAATTGTCTGCCTTTGGCTCAGGTCATGATCCAAGGGTCCTGAGATTGAGCCCCACATCGGGCTCCCTGCTCGGTGGGGATCCTCTCTCCCCACTTGTACTCCATCTCTCTCTCTCTCTTTCTCTCTCTCTCTCATTGTCTCTCTCAAATAATAAATCTTAAAAAAAAAAAAAAGGTAAGTGCTGTAAAGGAAATAATCCCTATCGATGGGCTAGAGAGTGGATGACAAAAGGAAAGGGTTAGTTGTCAGGGAAGGACTCTCAGGGAGGGGACAGCTGAAGGCTGCGATTAAGTGGTTATGCCAAGATAGGACAGTAGGGCATTCTAGGCAGAGGGATCAGCAAGTACAAAGGTCCTTAGGTGCAAGACACTTGGCTTTGTTCAAAGGACAGAGGAAAGCCGTTGTGTCTGAGATGTAGCAGCGGGATATGAGGTTGGAGGAGACAGGGCCAGACCTTACAAACACAGGGAGCCACGGAATCAGCTCAAGACAGAGCTCGTGCTCCCCGAGCGGATGTCCCTTGTGCTGCCTAGGTCCTGGAAGCCAGTGCTGTGTTGCTTGGTGGTACTACAGCTGCTGTTCTGGAGCTCGTGGGAGGGGCTGTCACCCTTTTTGTCCTTGAAGTGTTCACAGTGCGTTGCCGTTATCTGAGCTGGCCTCATTAAGTCTCTGTTTCTCGCAATCCGATCTGAATCACAGCTGGTACTTAACAGTATGCCAGACCTGTCTCCATACATGGATTAACTCCCCCCCCCCACCAATGTGGTAGATAACCGTGATCATCCCCATTTTACAGATTGAGAACCTGAGTCATGGAGAGGTTAGGTTACTGGTCTGAAGTCACTAGCTAGAAAGTGGGAGGGCTGAAGCTTGAGCTCAGGTGGCTCAACTCCGAAGCTCAGACTTCTCCTTCCCCATCCTGCGCTGCGCCTTGAAACCCAGGAGTGCAGCTGAGGTACCTGACGGTGGAGCCAGGCCCGGATGGAACTGGGTGGGAACAGAGGGAATGGAGAACTGTGGGTGGGTGTAGACAGGCAAGATTCAGCCTGGCGGGGGTGGGGGGTGGGAAGAGCTGAGGTGGCAGGGGGTTCGTGACATGCATGAAGCAGCAAATGGAAAGAACGATAAGACAGTGCTTGCCCTTGGTCTTGTTGGCCAGGGGAGCCCTTCCGTTTTCCCAGGGGAACTGGGAATGGGGAGATAAACAGTTGGCACCACTGTATGCCGGACACTTGTTACTGTTTTTAACACCCCTGCCCACCCCCCCCCCCAAAAGAAAACCCTGCAAGGAGTTGGCCTTGATCCTGTTTCACTGTTGAAGCACCATGCTCAGAGGGGTAGAGATCTCTGCCACCATCACCTAGCAAGTAGGGCGCCAATCCAGGATTTGACCTTTTGAACTAAATGACTCCACTGTCTCTCCACTCCATCACCCTTCCTCTGTCTCGCCTGCTTCCTGCTGGACAGAGGAGCAAGCTGCCCTCTACATGGGTCATTGTCAACCCCTCCTGGCTGTGGATGCCTTTGGGGAGGCTGTTAAAATGTGGCCTCTTCTCCAAAAGTGCTCTATTTGTGCACACTTGCATACACACAGTTCTGCGTGCCCATTGAAGGGCTTTGCTGCATCCCTTGAATGGGTCCAGAGCCCTGTTCCCCATCTCTCAAGGTCAGGCTGGACCTGACATAGCAACACAGTTGGTGGGAGGTGGGGGGAAGAGGAACCGAGTGATTCCTGACTGCTGGCCTTATGTGGAGCCAATAAGCTGTTACCTGTCTTAGCTAAATAGCATCATTGAAGTGCCTAGTTATGTGATGTGTCGGGTCTGGGACCAAAGCCCACACTCTTCATTTCATTTTAGCATTTCTATAAACCTGTGTTACGGCTTTTGTCATTTCCTCTAATTTATTTATTTATCAAAGCTTTTATTTATTTATTTGAGAGAGAGCATGCACAAGCAGTGGGGAGGGACAGAAGGAGAGGGAGAAGCAGGCTCCCCACGGAGCAGGGAGCCTGATCTGCAGGGCTTGATCCCAGGAACCCACGATCATGATGTGAGTGGAAAGCAGATGCTCAACCGACTGAGCCATGCAGGTGCCCTGATTTCCTTTATTTTGAAGATGATAGCACAGAGCTTAGACTTTGAGGGATTGATCCACGCCGGGTGAGCTGCAGAGCCAGGATTCCAGCTACGCTCTTGGTTTTCCTGAATCTCAAACTAGTCGGGCTGCAGTTAGTGCCAGCATGTTCTTAGCATGAATAAACAGTGCTCGTAGGTCCTGCCAGGTCCTCAAATGTCATTTCTCACCTGCCTCTGCTAGACAGCTCAGATCCACGAGCCTGGGGAATGCTACTGAATTTCTGGTTCTGTCTTGAATGCCATCGATGCATTAATTAATGTGGCTGGGAGAGCACCTGATGCTCCTGGAGGGCCACGGGGATGTGGAGTCCTTACCCCCTGGGTTGCACACAACGGTGTGGTTAATCCCCGCTGAGACAGCTCCGAGCTTTCCGGCGGGGGTGCTGGGGGTTGACAATCATAGGGGGCTTGTACAGACTCGCCTGCCATTACAGACCCCAAAGTGCAGAATTGTAAATGAAAAAACACTTAAAGATGCCACATAGTGTGTAAATGCTTCTCCAGCGGTAAAATATTATACCCACATAAAACCCTTATAAACATGTAATAATAATTTACGCATAAGCACCAGCTATAAAGTGAAATGCAACTCGATCCAGTTTTGCAAGAATTTTCCCTGGCGGAGAGTGCTAGCCATTGTGTGAATTCTCATCTGGGTGAAGAAAAACAAAATCCATTTCCCTGAGCAGAGTTACTCTTTGAAATAGCTCTGGCTTCAAACTTTAGAGGGAAAAATTATCCTGCGTAGGAAATGCTAACTGTATCATTTCTAAAGCTGTAGCTTTGTTGCCGAGGCATATGAACACCATAGAAACTTTTACTCAGGGCTTATGACTTGCCCCTGCCTGATTTTCCCATTTACTTAAAGGAGAGTGAAATGAGTGAGCGATGTTCTTTTTTCCCCAGCACTTTTCCTTTGAATATTCATTTTATGGTTTAGCTTTTTAAAAAGAAGACTTTAATTGTTTGGCTTAAGTGTTCATCAGTGTTCATAAATGAGAGACTGGAATAAGAAAAAAAAATTCTCATTTTCCCAGTGCTCTCCAGTTGTTTCTGAAGGTAGATTATTTTCTATTTATTGGATTATGGTCATCACTGGCTTCTCCTTTGGTCATATGCTTAATGAAAGAAGGGACTTTTTGTGAGTGTAGTACCCTTAGCATCTTAAAGAGATCTCAGCATGTAGTAGATACTCCATAAATGTTTTGCTGTAAATGTCGGATCCGTAGGAAGGGCTGGAAGGAACTAGGCTTTATTCTCTTGAATCCCACTTGGCGGCAAAATCTGAGAGGTCCAGTGTCCTCATGGTACAATGGCGGCAACTACGCACCAAGACTGACCTCATGGGGTGAGGGGCACCTGGGTGGCTTAGTCTGTTAAGCATCTGCCTTCGGCTCAGGTCATGATTCCAGGGTCCTGAGATCAAACCCCATACTGGGCTCCCTGCTCAGCAGGGAGTCTGTTTCTCTGTCTTCTCTGTCCGCTCTGCCTCTCCCCCAAGTCATGCTCTCTCTTGCTGTCTCTCATCTAAATAGAAACTTAGGAAAAAAAAAAAAAAGACCAACCTCATAGGTGTTAACCTAACCTCATAGGTTAGGGCTATTGTTAACAGAGCATCTGAGACTGGGGGACCTAAACCGTAGAAAGGCATTTCTTTCCGGTCCTGAGGGCTGGAACTAGATCAGGGGGTCTCTATAGGATTGCTTCTCCAGAGGCATCTCCCCCTCGGCTTACAGTGCCATCTTCTCCCTGTGTCCTCTCAGAGTCTTGCCCTCGGTGTGCGTCTGTCCCAATCGCCTCTTCTTCTAAGGACACCAGTCATTGGACCACCCTAGAGATGTCATTTCACCTTAATTACTTCTTTAAAGACCCCGTCTCCAAATATAGTCACAGTCTGAGGTCCTGGGAGGTAGACGTGGGTCTTTGAATTTGAGCAGGGGGAGGGTGCGGGGGTGCAGGGACATAGTTCAGCCCTGAGCTGGGCAGTCACTGACTTGATCATAGCACTTTGTAATTGGTGAAGTGCCTTTCAGATGTTTAGCTGTTATGAGGAGCTTCAAATCTAATTGAGGCTCTAATAAAATTAACAATGTCAAAGTCAGTTCACCATACAGGCTGATACAGTCTAAGCTCCTTGGTGAGCATGGTGTTTGTGGGTCCTTGGGGTGGACCTCATTCTACCCACTCCATGGGACATAGGGGGTTTTCTAGCACGTGTCCTCCCATTGAAGGTGCAGGTGTGTCCTGGGGCTTACTGAATCCTGTGGCCTGACGTTACCCACCTGGGGCTCAGACACGCCATGGTCCCTGCAAGGCCCAGTCTGCCGAGGCCACTAACAGTGACCTAATAATAGCACTTTCTGAGCACGTAGTGTCTGCTGGGCGCAGTTTCAGGTGGGCTCCTGTCCAGAGTTTTGGTACGGTCCCCCAGGATCGAGTAGCAAATGCAACCCCAGGCTCCATGCTCTCACCTGCTGTAGATTGCTTACTGGTGAGGGTGTTCTCCGGACACAGGTCGCTAGGTGCTGAGCCTGGCAGCAGCTGGAGCCCCCAGGTGCAGTCTGGGGCTGCAGCTCATCTACCCGCTGCCTTCTGGTAGACCCCGCCTGGTCCCATCCCTCTGGGGTTGCCACAGCCCAAAAGCCCTTCCTGACTTTCATTCTGTAGCGTTCCAAAATAGAGTCCAAGCCACAGCTCCTGGGAAGCTTGGAGGCTCTGGCTTGGGGTCCTCCTGGCTCCCTCGGGCACTGACCCCACTTTTGGTTAAGGCTTGAGTTTGTCTCGGTCCCTCTGATGGTGTTTTTGGTTGCTGGACCCCCATCTCGGGTGTCTTCTAATCTATTTTGTGCTTAGGTGGGAGCTCTTGGAGCCTGTCAGGCTTGGGCGTTGCTGTCCGTGCTTAGATCTGATCCATGCGTGAGGGCAGAAGATGGCTGGGTGTCTCCAGTGTCCTCCAGATCCTCGGGTGGCGGGGGGGGGGGCTCCCTGGGAGTCTGGTTGTTGCAGTAGGTGATGGGACTCATGGTGCTCCGACAGGGAAGGTGCAGTATTATGGGGACCTGGAAAAAGGGCCATTGACTAGAGGCTTTCGGGGGAGGCATTTGGTTCTAGAATCTTGAAAACAGGTTTGGAGTTAGCTAGAAAGAAAGGAAGGGGGGGCGCCTGGGTGGCTCAGTGGGTTAAAGCCTCTGCCTTCGGCTCAGGTCATGATCCCAGGGTCCTGGGATCGAGCCCCGCATCGGGCTCTCTGCTCGGCGGGGAGCCTGCCTCCCCCTTTCTCTGTGCCTGCCTCTCTGCCTACTTGTGATTTCTGTCTGTCAAATAAATAAATAAAATCTTAAAAAAAAAAAAAAGAAAGGAGGGAGGGGCTCCTGGTCGGCGGAAGCTGCAGGAACAGAAAGGTGAGGGACTTTGGAGATGCGTGGAGGAGAGCACTATTCAAACCTGTTAGTACCACTGCCCAGATGCCTGAGATTTGGAAAGGCGAAGTGAGTGCTGGGGGTGACTCCTGGGCCAGGTGGGGAGTGGCTTTGTGTGCAAGCCAAGCAGCTCGAATGTTCTCGCCTTCTGGGGGCTCAGGTCTGTGTGCGTGTGTGCGCTTGTGTGTGTGTGTGTGTGTGTGTGTGTGCGTGTTGTGAGGACTCCATCCTATAGGTCTGACTTCTCCCCAGTGCTGTGCCTGTGCCTGCATGAAAGGGGTCACTGGACTGGACTTTGAAGGCTGGAAGGGCTGGATGTGAAGCCACTGAGGAGAGAGGCAAACATCCCATGTGAGTTCTCATTCACTCATCTTTTAAAAACTGGAAAGTACTTTTCCAACAGCTCGTTCCAGTGAGTTCTCGTGAGCCCTGAGAGTGCTCCTGTGGGCCAGGGGCTGCCCTAGGCCAGGGGCTGCCATTCACTCCTCATGCCTCATGGGCCGCTGAGAATCCTTCTCCTCCCCCACACCCACCACTGCTGTAGGCAGCTTTTCATCTCTCCAGATCCCCTGTCTCCTCATCTGCAGGTGTGCTCCTGGAGGAGTGGGAAAGGAGGACCAGAGGAGGCAGTGCTCACGCACACCCCAAGCAGGATGTAAAAGACTGCATTGCCTGGAGCTCTTCTTCCAGTGACTTTCTTATCACTCCTTTGTGTAGCCCCCGAGTCTCTGCTAACACAGCAGTAGGATCACCACACTAGCACCATTGCCATTACCACAGCCATCATTACCATCAGCATCCCCGTTACCACCACCACCGTTACCATTACCACCACCATCGCCATCAACATTGTCATCATTACCACCACCATCCCCACCAGCATCAACACTACCACCTTTACCATTACCACCAGCACTAACACCACCACCTTTACCATTACCACCACCACCAGCACTGTCATTACCATTAATACCATTGTTACCACCACCACCACCACCACCATTAGCATTCCCACCACCATCTTTACCACCACCACCACTCCCACCACCACCACCACCAGCAATAGTACCATCATTACCATCACCACCATTATTACCACCACCATTACCATCAGTATCACCATAACCATTACCACCATCATTACCAGCACCAACCCCATTACCATTACCACTACCACCATTACCATTACCACTGTCATCATTACCACCACTACTACCATTATCATCCTTACCACTGGCACCACCACCATTATCATCACCATTACCACCACCATCACGATTACCACCACACCACCACCCTTACCACCAGCACCAACACTACCACCTTTACCATTACCTCCAGCACCAACACCACTACCACCATTAGCATTCCTACCACCATCTTTACCAGCCCCAATACCACTACCACCAGCAATAACACCATCGTTACCATCACCACCATTATTACCACCAGCACCACCATAACCATTACCACCACCACCATGACCAGCACCAACCCCATTACCATTACCACTACCATCATTAACACCATTACCATCACCACCATTACCATTAACCCTTCCACCATCACTAGCACCTCCACCATCACCAGCACCATCACCACCAGCACCTCCACCATCACTACCAGCATCACCGCCATCACCAGCACCATCACTACCATCACCAGCACCTCCACCATCACTACCAGCAGCATCACCAGCACCTCCACCATCACCAGCGCCATCACCACCAGCACTCTTCATCCTCACCTTCATCGTCTCATCTTCTCTAGCCTCTGCAGTCCTTGCACACCCCTGTACTTGATCTTTATGCTTGACATAAAAGAACTTGTCTAATTTTCGGAACTATCCCAGTGGTTAGTCACTTGTTGCAGTCTTCATTTTTGCCTTCAAGGACACCAAGGCATGGGGATGTTGGCCAGGACCACGTGGCTGATGTGTGGCAGAGGTGGGGTTCCAGCGGGCCGTCTGGCCCCGGGGTGAGCCAGGGCTGCCTCTTGTGGAGGCAGCGTGTCCGTGGTAGTTTCTTCCCCTGTGTGCTGGGGAGGAGGTGTGGTAGATGGCCGCCGGCCCCCTCTGCGTTGTCATCTGTGCGGTGCTGCTTCCCTCTGCCCTCCGGAGCTCCCTGAAGTTTTATGTTCTAATCAAGTGTGCTCAGCACTGGCTCATGGAAATGGATGAGGCAGCACAACCTCTTTCTGTAAACTTCAGAGACGGATCGTCTGTTGAAGACAGAGTGGCCATGGGTCCCAGGCCTCGAGGGTGGGAGCACGCACCGTCATTCTAATCAATGAGCTGAAAGCATGGTTGACATCTAGCCCAAAGGGCCTGGTTGACTGATGGCCGGATGGTATGTTACACCTGTCAATGGGGCACCGTTCCTCACGTCCCCACTGCCCCGATCTCGCCCAGGCGCTTCTGCTTGCACTTTCTCCATCTCTTCCCTTCCTGGGACAGGTCACCCGTCCTCTCAAGCAGGGACCTCGCCAGCCTTCTGCCTCCACCCCCCGGGAAGGTTGGTTTCTTCTCAGGACGTCTGCAAGCTCTGCGGCTCAGAAGGGGTTAAGGCCAGCCAGGCTGCCTCTTGGGAACCTGTCCCCCCAGATCACTGTTGGTTTTAATCTTCATTATCTTGAATGACAATGCTGTCAGCACCCGGGAGGGGTCCTTGAACAGCCAGATGGTGGCTGGATTTTTCTGCCAGTCATCAGTTTTCCTCTGATTGCGGCGCAGGTGCAGGGAGGAGCATTTTCTCAGCACTCTTCAGGTTTCCACTGCTCAAGTCGATTCCTCCAGGGGCCCGTAAAGGGAGTATTAAGGCTGGGCGTGTTCCAGAAAGGTAAGGCGGTGGATTCGTAGATAGTTAGTGGTGTCAACTCTACGCCGGTAGAAATTTTTTAAAATATATTTACTGAGCACCTACTATGGGTCGGGAGTTACAGTAGGCACTGGGGACACAGGGATGAGCAAAGCCAAGCCCCTGGTCCAGTGGATCTTTTAGTAAACACACACGCATCGTCTATGTTTTGTGCAGGAGGTACTGAGAAGGGAAGACAAAAGCAAGATAGAGCACCAAGGGTCAGGGTGATAGGACCATGACGGTGGGATGGGATGTCATCTTGAAAAAGAGGTTTTAAAGAGCCTCTTCAAGAAGGTAGCAAGTAATCATAGCCCTGAGTGAGGTGAGGAAGCGAGCCACCTAGATAAGCCAGGGAAGAGCATTTCAAAGGGAGGGGACAACAAGTACAAGGGCTGTGAGCAGGGAATGATGAGAAAGGAGACTCTGGTGGCTGAGGGGCAGGTGCCCAGAGGTACACACCAGTTTTTCTTTCCTTTTCCCTTCTTTCCTTCTTTCCTTTCTTCCTTTGTTTCCCCTTTTAATCTTCATATCTTTAAGTATGGCCAAACGAGTATTTGCAGCCCTGTCAGCCAGATGAGCCATTTCTCTTTCTTTGGGGAGAGGAAGAGAAGCGTTGGTATAAGGGAGTGGAGTGGCAGATGTATTTTTCTTTTCTATCTGCACCAAGTTTAAAAAGATGGTTCTCAAGTAGAAATGCTAGAGCACAGTTTAAGAAGCAGAGAAGTCCGAAGATGGGAGACATTTGTAACCTACCTTGGTCTGCGTTCTCCCTTTTTTCTTTCCATATTGCTCGGATAGAATGCTGGCAGTCATCCTGGATAAAGGAATTCTCTCTCTCATTCTAGCATGATTACGTTTTCTCGTCAATTCGATTCCTTCAATGGTCCTTTACTAAGGTCGCTGTTGGTGTCAGGTGCTATTTTAGGGACTGGGAATTCAGAGGCAAGTGTGATCCTTTGGGGGGCAGCCCCTGGGATAGGGGGTGCTGGTACTGAAGTCACCCCCAGAGTTGTCGTTAATTTGTTTCAGCTGATGGCTGCCGCCTCAGCCTATCCCGTGTCACTTCTCTCTGCTTCTCTCTTCCACCGCTTTCTGCAGCTCTTTGACTTCTCTGGAGAGCGGTCCCTCGCTGAGAGGATAGATAGCCCTTTCTTGGTCAGCCCGGCTTCCTTGTGCACCCTCCTTCAACACCAGGCCTCAAAGAGCCCTTGGGCAAGGCTTTCACACTCTTCAGCGGGGCCATCAGAATCTGGCTTCTGACCCCAGGCTGTCGTCAGTGCCCTCAGGGAGCCGGTGGTTAGGTCACACCCCACCTCCGTCCTCACCCTTCCCGAACTGGGATGCTCATTCATCCCATCCACCACCTCCTGCTGCAGAAGACCGCCCTCTGGGCACTTTCTGGACGAGGACTCGCACCCAGGTGCCTCAGCGACACCCCCCTTCCTGCCCTCCAGCCGTCGGTCACCTCCGACTTCTGCAGCTTCTTCTCGTTCATGAACTCGCCCCCTTAGCGGCTGGTGCGTGGGTACGTTTTCCCGCCCATTCTGGTGGCAGCTTTGAGCTTAGTGTGTCAAATATCGAATCCTTTACCTCCGCTGCTCCTTAAGGCTCCCCCTTTCTGCTCCCACCTTCTGGGACTGTAGCGCCTTTGTCCTTGTCTGTCACCTGACTTCTTCGCATCTACCCGAACCCTGGGAATCCTCTCAACCTGTCTCTGACGCCCACCCGCCTTCGGTTCCTTTCTTCCACCTTCTCTCCCCCTCCCAGCCCTCACCACCCGGGTCCTCCGGAGAACAGCGGCCCCCAGACCGGCAGCTTCAGCAGCACCTGGGGACTTGGGAGAGACGTGCACATCCTTGGGGCGGCCTTACCCCAGACTTACAGAAGTTGAGCCTCTGGTGTGTAAGGCTGGGAAATCCATGGTTTAACACTGTCCAGGTGATTCTAATGCTTCCAGAAGCTGGAGAACCACGGAGGTAGGTAACTGAATAAGCTTCCTTCCTCATCTCCCAGACTCACTCGTCTCAGCTCCCGTCACCATGCACCACGATGCCTGCCTTCTCTTCACCACGATGCCTGCCTTCTCTTCCTCAGGAGCAGCCCAGTCAGATCCCTGTGGTCACCCAGCTCCCTCCTCCTGCGTCGGCCACTGGGGGACGGGCCTGAGGTCACGCTGTCCAGGCGTGAACCCACACCAGAGCTCTTGAACTCTGTATTTCTGGTCTGCTGGGTTAACTCAGAAGCTGCTTTTTTTGGTAAATCATATCCTTTTGTGGAGATGTGGCTCCTTTTCTGCAGCAGATGTGCTAAAAATGTATGCACGGCGGATTTTTTGTGGGGAGCGAGAGGAGGGCAATAGAATATTCTTTTCAGTGAAGTCGTTTAAATGCCCGGGGAGAAGCTGTGGATTGAAGTGGCTTTTGTTTGCTTGGCTGTGTCTTCTGGGTGATTCGAGGTCAGTAACTTTCACCCCTGGCCTCTGTTCAGTTGGAGGAGGCTGGAAGGTGCTAATTTCCAGGGCTACGCCAGCTTGGGTAGATCCTAGGTTTGTGACACTTATGATAAAATATTTCTTGCTTTTCTTAAAATTAGGCAAGAAGAGAACTGAGGTAGGCTGAAAAATGTCTTCCAGGGATATGAAGTCTTAATCCCCGGAACCTGTAAATGTTACTGTATTTGAAAATCAGGAAAGACCCTTTGCAGGTGTGATTAAGCAAAGGCTCTCAGGATAAGGAGATAATCCCGGATCATCGGGGTGTGCCCTAAATGCAGTCACATGCGTGCTTCTAAGGGAGAGGCAGAGGGAGGGTGTCCCCACACAGGAGGGGGAAGGCGATGTGACCACCGAGGGAGAGACTGGAGTCATGAAACCACAAGTCAGAAGCTGGGAGAGGCAAGGAGCGAACTCTCTAGTCCCCTGGAGGGAGCACAGCCCTGGGGGTCCCCTTAATTTTTGGGCTTCTGGCCTCCAGAGCTCCAAGAGAGCAAGTTCTGTTGTGGTAAGGCACCAAGCTTGTGTTAGAGCAGACACAGGGAATTTTACCACAATTTAAAAAACCACTTTAAAAAAAGAAGAAATGAGTGTGGCTGTGTTTGAAATGTGTTCGGGTGGCAGATCTGTCTGTCCTTGGCACTCAGGTTTCTAGATGTGGGACTGGCGGCATGGGCGGCCTCAGCACTGCCCCTCCCCGGCTCTGCTCTGATGATCTCCTAAGCCTCCCACTCTGCTCTCTTCCTCCTGAGTGGCAGTTTGTGTCTCGCCGTCCTGGCCGCTGCCTCCCATCGCGATGCTCTCCCACATCCACACCTGCTGTTTTGTTCTCACTAATTGCAGCTGGGGAGTGGAGCGGCTTCCAGTCCCGGTTGGAGTCGGCTTTGATGGGTGGCAGGGACCAGCCAGGTGGGCTTTGTTTCCCTGTCTCTGTCACCGTCCCATATTTGCGGATTTAATAAATATCCCAATCCTGACATGAAGAGTGGCTTCTCGAACGTTCCTTTCTGGGGTTTTTGTTTTAGAGTGGCACGGGCCTTTGGGACCCCTCCCCAGCTTTCTGTAATAAAGGCCAGTGTCCTCTGCAGAGGGGACCTGGGAAATTGTCTGGGGTGGTCGGTCATTAAGTCGCTCGTTTATTGGCCAGTTACTAGGATCACAAATCAGAGCATTTTAAGACCCGTTCCTGGAGAGGATCTAACCCGTTTTCATCTTATACATGAGAAAACTCGGGCCCAAGGTGTTGCCTCAGGACTGAGTGATAATACCAATAACATGAGACTTACTCCGTGTTGCCCACCTGTCTCCATGCCTCTCCCACCCCTCTCCACCCACAAAGTGTGCTAAAGTGTGTTGGTGGGCAGTAGCTGTCATTATATTTAATTTTATAAACAGCTGCCGTTTACTGAAGCCGTACTGGGTGAGAGGCACTGCTATTAGCACTTTTCCTATATTTGTCTATTTTGTTATCATTAAAACAAGGGGTAGGTGCTATTATTAGTAGGGAGTGTCTAGGCTTTATAATTAGTCAGACCTTTAAATTCTGGGACCATCATTTGCTAGTTTAATTTAAACCTCATATAGAAAATGGGGGTAGTTGTACCTCCGGCCTTGCAGATGAGAGGAACAGATAAATTACAGACTCAGAAAAATACATGTAATTAAGGGATATCAGTCAATCAGATATTCACAAAATCCAGGGGCCTGTGTGTTTCACTCGAGCCTGTGACATGAACCTTTTGGTTCATTCATTTTCCCATCTGGAAAATGAGGATAGCAATGTCGCGAAGTGAGTGACTGACACCTTCCCCGCGGCCCCAACCCCCCCACCCCCGCTTCGTGGCAGCAATTTCTGTTTGCTCTTGAGGTACTTGAAGGGCAAACGAGGAGTGCATCATCATTCAGCTGTGGGGTGCTCTGGGGTGACTGTTAAGTCCTGTTCCGAGATCTGCCCTTTGAACAGGACAGCCAGCGTGAAGTACAGATGACTCAGTTTGAACGAGGCTGTCTTGACCCCAGAGGGCAGGAGAAAGAGCTCTCTCCACCATCGGCCCCAGCCAGAAAATTCCTCACTGTCTACTGGGAAGGCACAATGGACAGAAGGAGCCGTTGGCTGGGCGCAGTTGCATCTGTCCACGGTCACGCTGTCTGTGGGCATGAGTCACGGGCTCTGTCCTCAGATGTGGAGGGCAAGGACAGGGAACGGCATGTCATCGGACCTGTCTGATGGGATGAGTGGAATTGTATTTTAGAAGGATAGTTGAGCCTAATTCTTTTTTCCAGTAGAAGCTCTGTGTCAACTTGGGCAAACTCTACTAATTATATTTTCCAACTTAGAGGAGTATGGATTGCGACCTCTGCTCTGTACCAGGCACTGTAGTAGGTTCTGGGAAGACAGAAAGGAGAGAGTCGGTTTCTGCCCTTGGGCAGTTTCTAGCTCCCAGGAGATCTAGGCAAGGAAGGGGTGACATCAGGCGCACACTGGGGCTAGGGCTGTATTTACACACACACACATGTGCGGCCAAGGCTTGTGTCATGGTCTGAGTGTAAGCTCATGAATGTTTCTCCTTGGAAGGCCTCTTGGCAGATGACTCATGATCTTGTTTTCTTTTTAAATATATCATTTATATTCATCAGGATGGATTAGGTGATGCTGTTTATTTGAACAATCCCTCGATCTCCGGGGTTTAACTAATAAGGATTTATTTCTTACTCATATAACGTGTTCCTCTGCGATCGGTATATGTGTCTGTGGAGAGTTTCTGCTCCATGTGACTCATACTCTGGGACCCAGGCAGGTCCCATTCTCCGAAATGTCCTTGATCATCGTGGCTAGATGAAGTTGGAACCCCGAGAATCATGTTCTGGCTCTTACCAGGCTTTTGCTTACAGTCGGTTGGGCAAAGGCAGACACACGGTCACCGTTCACTTCCGGCAACTGGGGAAAATCGGGTCTACCTGGGACTGGGAGGAGATGAGCTTCACGATTCCCGACAGCCTTAGGTTATTCTGACCAACTTCACGTTTGAATTCCTAAGCTAGAGGATATAACAAAACAGTGCATTGAAAGGGGAGCTTGAGAAGGCGGCCGGAAGCATGAAAAGGAGTGACAGCCTGACCTCTAGGAAAAGGACAGGAAGGTCATGTCTACAGGGGTAAGTTCAGGCAGATCCGTAGCATAGAGCTGATGGCCTGGGCACCTTTGTGGCTCCTGAGGGCACACACACTGTGTAGTACAACTTAGTGCCACACGGTGCCTTGGCCAGGCGTCCAGCCAAGGTTGGGAATGCATAAATAACTGGGATCGTTAAGAAAAACTTAGAATATATTTATTATATTGGTTATAAGACCAGGCAAGTATCTTTTCACTTAGTTAAACCTAAATCTAACAAAAACAGTGAGCCTTGTGTTACCCACAAAAGACACTTAAGGGCCCCTGGGTGGTTCTGACTCTTGCTTTCAGCTCAGGTCTCGATCTCAGGGTCAGGAGGTTGAGAAGCCTGTCGGGCTTCATGCTCAGCAGGGAGTCTGCTCTCTCCCTTTCCCTCTGCCCCCTCTCCCCCTGCTTTCTCTCTCTTTCAGAATGAATAGGATTTTTTTTTTAAAAGATTTTATTTATTTATTTGACAGACAGAGATCACAAGTAGGCGGAGAGGCAGGCAGAGAGAGAGGGAGAAACAGGCTCCCCGCTGAGCAGAGAGCCCGATGCGGGGCTCGATCCCAGGGCCCTGAGATCATGACCTGAGCCGAAGACAGAGGCTTTAACCCACTGAGCCACCCAGGCACCCCGAATAGGATCTTTTTTAAAAAGTCGCTTAAATGGAACTTGGGTAAATTGAGGCATTTTTGGTTATAGTTTTCCATTTCTTCATGGGTAGTTTGTAGGTGCTTGATCGTTTGGACAGACTCTAGTCTATCTCCCTTGTTCTTTTTTCTTTTTTTCCCCCTGTTTATCATGCTCACGATTGTTGAGAATTTACAGTAATGTATTGACAATGGAGCTACTGTGCTGTAGGTACATATGGACGCATGCACGCACACCTTTCTATTAGGAGAAATACGGGCTTCAGCAGGCAGGTCATTGGTTGGGGTCAGAGAGGACCAGGACATTATTTTGAAACAGCCTTACCGGTGTCCCTGCTCTGTTCGCTTTCCCAGCACGCTCTTCGACATCCTTTATACAGGTGGCTGGGAAAAAAGCTCCTTAACTATCTTTGGCTCGCTTTCCTGGAGATCCGCAGTAGCTAATCAGTCAAACAAACATTTACCAAGCATGGTTTATATCCCCCAAGGCGTGGTGGAAAAAGAAGGAGAAGTGTAAGCCCCCACACTCTAGGAGTTTACAGTGTGGAGATGGGGAGAGAAATCAGTATTTGCCCGCCACGTGCCGCACACTGTTCCAGGCTCATATCTGCGAGGTTTTCTACCGTTGGATGAAGCTCTGTCATGCTTCCGTAGTACATGGCAGCATTTGCATGTGAAGCCAGGGTTCTCTTTAAGTCCACTCTGCCTGGGGCGTCTGGGTGGCTCAGTCAGTGATGCCTTTGGCTCAGGTCATGATCCCAGGGTCATGGGATCAAGCCCCGCTGTGGGCTCTGTGCTCAGTGGGGAGTCTGCTTCTCCCTCTGCTCCTCCCCCTCTCTTGTTCTCTTTCTCTCTCTCAAATAAATATGTAAAATCTTTAAGACCAGTCTGCCCTTGCTATGGTATCTGCCAGCTACCACAGACCATTCAGCAATCCCTAAAGCAGAGTGGGGTCTCAGGAGGATACAGATTTTTGTTCTCTTCTGCACTTATGTTCCCGGTGGGGACACGGGAGCCTGGCTTCGACGCAGTGATGAGTAAGAAAGGCTCCTGCTCTCAGGGAGTGAGCAGTCTCGCTCTGTGAAACTGACAAGTTCATCAAGTCAGCGCTGGCCCCGGGAGTCCGCTACTCCGGGCACCAACCCAGACAAGGGTGCCTCCCTCCCAGGTAGTTCATGAGAAGTGGTGAGGACGCGCAGCAGGGCTGTGACCCTGCGTGACTGGGTTTCAGCCAGCGTGCACGTCTCACCCCGTGGCAGGAGAAGGACAGGAAGGAGCGAGAACCTTGCGAGTGAGGTAGCAAGACCGCCAAGATGCTGAAATAGCAAGAGGCGCTGCATGCGGATGCCGGGGCGGGGGGGTGGACCAGGAGGGAGACCTGATTGAGCAGAAGATACTCCTGTTTCAGACAGGACAAGACTGTGGGCTTTGGAGTCAAGCCTCCGAGTTCTCTATTATTAGCTTTTTGACCTTGGGCAGAATACTTCACACACACTCCCCGCCCCGAGCCGTAGATTCCTGTAATATGGCACTCGAAACTGTACCTCCCCTGTAAGGATTTAATAAGGATGAAATGAAGTCATGCGCATCACGCACTTCCAGTTTGACCGGCAGGTGCCGGCTGCGGATAATTACTAATAACCAGTAGTTAATAACTGATAAAGAAGATGGATAAAATAAAGCTTACCACAGTGTGGGAATTTGTGTATTTGTTTTGTAGTTTTATGATTTTATTAACACCGATACGGTACGCACAGACGCTGTGCGGCGTGGTGTTGGGATTGGCCGGCTGGGCTGCTCTTTGCACCGTGGGTTTGGCACAGCCACTGTGAGCTGTCTCTGCACTGTGAGATGTGTGGCCCATCAAGCTCCTTGACGTTGTGGACTAAGAGCTTGCGGGAGCCGCTGGGCGGCGTGTGCTTTGTTTCCTTGTTGCTCCCATAACCCATGCTGGGCGTCAGGATCTGGCCCTTGAGTCTTCTGTGCACCCTGCCATCTGTGCCTCTGGGTTTCCGCCGGTTGGGCTTAATTTTGACGCATTGGTCTGACTGGTGCCGGATGAACGTCTTAGTCCTCTCTTTAGCGATCTTGGGCCTCACCAGGGGTCTGAGTGGGAGACGGCTGCCCCCTCCCCGGGCAGCACCGAGGAAGAGAGTACAGTAGGGAATTGACTATCTGGTAAATATATTCTCATTTTTAAGAGTTGAGGCCAAATGCTATAGGGGCAGATAAAGGGGAAAAAACTTAATCAAATATCTGTTATATGGTCAGGCTCTATGCCAGATTGTATCTTAGGTATTTTGCAGAATTTTATTAACTATTTTGACCATCCCATTAGAGCAGGCTGAACAGATTCGAGAATGTATAATGACTCAAGAGATGTATTTCTCACTCCCCAAAGGAGTCGACTGGGGAGAGTAAAGGAGGGGGGTAGTATGTCTGCTCCACGCAGTGGCTCAGGCCCTCGTGTGGTCGTAAAGCTGTGGACACTGATGTCCAGCCAGCACTGGGAAAGGGCGTGAGCCTCCTTGCTGCTCACGTCCCCCTGGTTAAAATTGAGTCCCAGTGTCGCGCCTCACTGCAGGGAGGCTGAAAACGGTCTTCCCTGGTGTGCAGAGCTTGGTGAACAGTTAGCTCTCTCTGCAGAGGGCCCGACGTAGAGGTGAAGGAGCTGAGTTTCAGAGAAATGGATACATTTCTTGAAGGATTACTAACGGAAGACAAGATTCACACGGGAAATGCAGGTGGACGGCTGGGGGATATGTGGGGGAAGTGAAGTGGATTTCGTGGGATTAAATAATTAATACAGGAGAGAGATTTGCAGTCAAGGTAGTTGAGGCAATTCCTGGGTGATGTCCCAGGCCATGAGCTGGTGCTCAGGAGGCATAGTGGTGAGGGTTGTGGGCACCCGGCGGTAAGGACAAGCTAACCCGGTGTGTGGATGAACAGCTACGGGCCTGTGGGGGTGCGCTGGGCGGCAGTAGAACCTGAGATTTGTCTGAGTGGTAGAGGAATGCAGAGTTATGGCAGAAGGTCTGAACCTAAGACACGTCGCCCAGAGCATTTCTATGTGTGGAATAACTCATTCAGCCCTGCTGTGTACACTGTTGGATGGTGGACCCCGGGAGAGCTTGGAGCTCATGAGCCCTGTGCAGGGGGAGGTGAAACAAGGTGCAAAGAGAGGGTGAACCGAAACCGGACGTCGTGAGCCATACTTTCAGATTCCAGAGGTCACGGGAGCCCGTGTGAACTTGGAAACCGTTCAGCGTCTGGATCAGGCTGCCAGGGAGAGGGGTCAGTGAAGTCCGTTCTCTTCACATGGGTGGTTTTTGATGTCACTTTTGAGCACGGGGATAAATCAGCCTGTCGGCCCCTGTTTATCAAACACGCACCATGTGCCCCCAGATCTGCGGCACCAGTTCCTAGGATGGCAGTGAGAAGCGGGCATGAGGTCTGACCCGCTGCCTAAACCAGAGCCTGCTTGTAGCGAGGGCACCCTCCTGGGGAGTGGTCGAGGGCTTGAGGGTCCTTTCGGCATCCGAGGGAATCCGCGATCGATCACAGCACCCAGAGCCCTGGGAGGTGTGACCACCACCTGGGTTCTCATCCCCTAAATTCTGTGAGCCGTTGTCAAGTCCCTGGGCTTGCCGGTCCTGGGTGTCTCGTCTGTTTAAAAATAAACCAAAAAGCATGGGCAAGACTTTTTTGTTTTCACTATTCAGTCAGCATTTGCAGTGTACCATCTGTTCAGGTCTGTGGGGGCACAGAAGGGTAGGACACAGAGCTGCTGCCCCAAGAAGCGAAGGAGTAAGATTAATCCACGTAGAGGGAGAAGGCAGGCTTGCACAGGCTGTCGGCAGATACTGATGAGAACCTCTGCCTTACAAGGCTCTGCTCCCGGGGCCGCCGCAGTAGCCTGCCTGCCTCCTTCCTGCATGCTCTCCGTCTCTCACGATCTCGTGCGGCCACCCTGAGCTCCCCCCACTCTCCCCTCCTCCTCTGCACCCCCCCTTCCCTCTCCTTATTCATTCAGAAAGTATTCATCGAACACCTGTAGTTTTTCAGGCTCTGGAGAGACAACCGTGAATGAGTTGACAGGGTCCCTGTCCCCATGGAGCAGACATTGTCTTTGGAGCGACAGACTGTCAACAAGCCGGCAAGGCAGTTCCAGACCCTCCTTACGTGCCCTGGATAAACCAGAGACCGCAGCGTGGTGGGAGTCAGCACACTGGATGGGAAGGTTTGTGCAGGGGTGGCGTCGGGCTGAGTCCTAAGAAGGCAGAGGAGCTGCCCCCTGACCAGGGACCAGCATCTAACACGAGGGTCGAGGTTTAGCCACGGACAGCAGGAACTGAAGAGACCACGGAGGCAGGCGTCTCGAAAGATGATGGGGGAAGAGTGTATGCATGGAGACACATGTAAGAAATGTTAGGCCCCGTCCTTGACTAGTCTCTGGCTCTTAGTAGGTGCGCAGTAAATACTTGTGAAAGGACGAGTGCACAGATACACAACAGCTCTTTGAACCCCCTTCTCTCCCATCTGGCTCCTCCAACCTCCCGAGGCAAAACTTTTTAGTAAAAGATCTCCCACTTTTTGCATTAAAATGTTCTGGCTATGTAAGGACTATTATCCATACACATGAATAGATCTTGTAAACCAGCACTCTGACCATGCCTTGCTGTATGGGCTGAGCCCCGGGATACCCCTGGTTGGAATCCTGAGCCCCTTATACCTTTGTGCTCCACCTTGAATAGGAAGGGAAATGGCCTTTATTTCGCTCTCATAAACTGGCTGTTGTGCCACAGGGAGACTCTAATATTTGTGCTACTGTGAGTAAGTATAGTCATATCCTGTGTTTATAGAGGAGACACTAAGGCACGGACTGTCCAAGGTCAAGTGACTTATGGAGCTGGAGTCTCATCCTGAGTCCTCTGCCTGTAAAGACCCCCTTTCCACACGCTGCACCACGCTGTCTATGCCCCCCTCCATTCCCCCCCATCCCCTTCCGCCCCTCCTCAGCCTCCCCACCTGTCAAATGTGGATAACGATCTTGTCCTCCCTTACCGCTGACCCCCTCGATAATATTGACCTAGCGGGAAGTTGTAAGGCATAACCAGTAAAAATGACAGTGAAGCATTTTGCCAATACAAGGTGTGCTGCCGCATGTTAATTCACAGCAGAGCCTGTCCGTGATGTGAGGGCACATTTATTACGTAGCTGTTTGGCCAGCGGGCTTCCTCCTGCCCCCAGCTAGGTGCGGAAGTGGTGGCCGGCGCCGGCCGCACTAGCTCTGCCCTCTATATTTTTGCTCCGTTTCCCTTCTCTGAACTCTCCACGTGTGGATTCAGTGACACAGCAACAACTCAGAAGCTCTTTTGCTCCGTGAATTGGGTTTGGCAGCCACAGGAACAGTGGGCGCCGTGCTGGTTATCCGGCCGTGAAAGCTGGAGGGGCTGCCCCGAGGGTCTCCTGGTCTAGAGAGAGGAGAGGGGCAAGTGCGTGACCCAGTGCAGTGACAGTGGGAAGGCCAGATGTGGAGCCGCGTGAGAAGAGGGGGCCAGGAAGGGACACCTGCGGGGCTTGAGAGGCTGGTCCTCTCTGGAGCCCACCTGCCACTTTCTGGCCGGGCGACCCTGGGCAAGGTATTTGACCTCTCTGGCTGTAACATGGGGATGGTAAGACTTGTGCCTCACAGGGCGGTTGGGGGGCGTTCAGTGAGTTCATGTATGTGCGGAGCTCACAACAGGATCTGATGCACAAGGACTTGACACTTAGCACACGGGTGTGTTCTGAGCAGCGGCATCAGTACCTGCAGAGGCCTGTAGAGGGCGTGTACCTGCAAAGGGCTGAGGTGGGTGGGAGACAGGGTCTCCCCTTGTCCTAGGCAGGTGCCGGGTGGGGAAGGCACTGGTGTGCCCGCTGAAGGAGAGACTACATGGAAACTACCGAGCGGCTCGGCGGTATGTCTCTGACACTGTGTGTGGATGTGCATTTGTGTGTACATACACAAATGTGTTGGGGTCTGTAACACTCATAGGACTTTCAGCCAACGTCTCAGCTCTAGGGACAGATTGATGGAGGAGAATGACTTGAGGGACAGAGGCCCCCAGGGGAGAGTGTCTCTGTCCCTCTGGCCAGCCTTTCCAGGAGAGCGCTCTGGAATTTGAGATGGTGGAGTGAGAGTAAACTGTGTCACGGAGAGGATATTAGTTTGGGAGGTCACACACCCCTGACTTAGGATCTTGGCCTCAATGCTATATCTGTCTGTCTGTCTGCCTGTCTCTGTCAGCCATCCATCTGCTGATATCAGTGTCTGTCGGTTGTCCTTATCTATCAGTCCATCAAACCAAGCGGTCTCTTGAGGGGGACACTCCGCACGCTGCTCCGGCCCTGCCCTGCGAGGTTCCCTGTTGGTCGGTGATTTCTGCTCCTTCCCCCACACAGGCCACAGGGGGTGCCTGTCGTCGGCCTGGAGTTTTCATCACCAAGACTCCTTCTGTTTGCGGAAACAGCGCAGGCATCCAAACGCCAGGCCGCGCTCTGTGTGCTCATGTAATGAGAACATTGAATGCAAAAGAGGGCATGTGTGGAGATAATTGGACTCAGGAGGGTTGCGGGTTTTGGGAGGTGATGAGCGCTTGATCGTCTCATAAGAAGCGCTTATGATGGCCCACAAATGCCGAGCAGTCTGGATTCCTACTTCCAAGGCGCATCTCCCTACGGTCTTCCTCCCCTAGCGATGCCTCCTGTTCTCCGCGGATGCGCGAGGCCGAGCAGCTCGAGGGGCATCCGTGTGCCTGTGGACGCGCCACTCCGGGGCCAGCCTCGCGGGGAAGGGCAGAGGAGGACGGCCCACCCTTGGCGCAGCTCTGCCTTGAAACTTCATTCTCACGGTCGGCCTCTGGCCTGAACTCGCTCCCCGTGCCTGGGTCCCTGAGCTGGGCGCTCTTAAATTCCCAAGAATGGGTCTCAGATGAAAAGAGTTCTCTGTTTTTTGGGGTCATAGAAGCCATGGTCAAAAGCCAGTCACTCACCCGCTTGTCGTAGAGCAGATGAAGGCAACACAGTGCTTTCTCTCCAATGGCGATTCTCCCGGCGTGAGGAAAGAAACATAATTGGAAAATGGGCAATATTCACAGAGCAATTACTGTGCCCGTTAATGAGGTTTACACGAAGGCTTCCAGTGAATTAATGAAGAGCAGCGATTTTGGCATTCACGTTGAACAGCTGGACAGCTTGATAAGGGAGCGGACTAGGAGGGCCCAGGGCTCAGCCAAGGTGATAAGGACGGAGGGAAACTCCCCTCGGCTAGTCCCTTCTTCATGTCTCCCGGGTCTCGTTATTGTTCTGGGAGAAGTTGCCCATGGTCGGCTCCGGGCCGCCATATTGGAGGGCCCCCACCGAGAGGCAAGAAACCAGTTCACCCAGGCCGTGGGTGCCCATCTTCCCTGGGCTGTGCTCAGAAGGTAGCCCGTGGCCAGCTGCGAGCTCTCCTTTCCTCGAGTATTCTGATTAGGGATTACATGATGGTGGCTTTTGGGCCGGGGCAGTGTGTCTTGGAGAATATCACCTGCCATTTGAATCCAGAGGTCTAAGCGATGGCCCGGTCGTTTCTGTGTGTTCCTTGGACACCTTGTTTCGCTGCGGGGAGCTGTCGTTTCCTCCTCTGTGGAAGAGATGCTCTTGCTTACATCGGTGACCTATTGTGAGGATCGAATTTCCGTTCGACTCATTCACGCGGAGTCACATTCTGCACGTGATGGTCGTTATCTCAGGCAGGGTTCGTTGGAGAAAAAGAACCAAGAGGACATAGAGGGAGAGATCATATACCATCGGCTTTATTTTCAGGACTTGGCTCATGGGACTGTGGGAGCTGTGACATCCATAGGGTGGGCCAGCGGGCTGGATGATCAGGCAGGAGTCAGGACTACAGTCTTGAGGCAGAAATTCTTCTCCTCTGGGAAACCTCAGTTTTTGCTCCTAAGGTCTTCAACTGATTGGACGAGGCCCACTCACAGTTTTGAGGCTCATCTCCTTTCCTTGAAGTTAGCTGTTAAACATGTGAACCACGTCCACAGAATGACTTCACCGCAACACGGAGGCTGGTGTTTGGCCAGGGACTATAGACTAGCCACATTGACACACAGACCTATCCATCATAGTCATTGTCATTGTCATTGAGATGTCAGGAACCAAATACTGTCTTTGCCCCTGTTGGGGGGACTATTGGAAAAGTGTCATTTGCTGGTCGGACACAACAGCCAGCATCTTAGGTCTAGGGATAGATGGTGGTGGTAAGGTCAGGTTGAGGAGAATGATTTGAGAGGCAGAGGCACTTACAAGAGAGTGATAGCCCATCAGACCAGCCTTTCCAGGAGAACAGTATGGAATTTGAAGTGGCCAAGTGAGGGGATCCATGGAGAGGATATTAATATTGGAGGCCAGACAGACCTGACTTAGAATCTTGACCTCAATATACCTTCCTTCCCATCCTATGTTGTGATAAGTAATTGAATCTCAGTAATGCTTTTAAACATTTTTTTTCCTTTAAAATGAGAAAAATAACACTTTTCTTTTATGCTTATTATGAGCGTGGAGTGTATCTGGCACGATGTGACCACTCAGTAAATAATGGTTTGCTTCTGTGTGTATCTGTTCACTGTTCATTGAGTTGTTACCATTGGACATTGGTTTTATCATCTAAAGATGTTCCTAGAAGGGTTTTTGAAGTTGGGAACATTGCAGAATGCATGAGTTAAGGAAAGCTGGAAGTATCTATCGAGATGGGGACAAGTTTGAAGCTTATGGGTGGCTCAGTCAGTTAACTGTCCAACTCTTGGTTTCGGCTCTGTCACGACCTCAGGGTCGTGAGATCAAGCCTCAGGCTCCACGGAATCTGCCTGACGTTCTCTCCCTCTCCCTCTGCCCCCTCTTCTCCCTCTCTTTCTCTCTTAAATAAAATAAATAAAATCTTAAAAAAAAAATGGGGGCAAGTGTGGTGTTTTAGGAGTGCCAGGGTTTCCCCAGTGAAAATGCATTTCACCAGGAGATCTGTGATGAGCAGAAAAGATGAACGGTCCTGAAGTTGTGCTCTGTTATCCGAGCTGAGGGCTGAGCGAAGGCAGAAGCGAAGTGTTGTTCCCTGATGCTTGTGTCCCAGTGGGAGTGGCAGCATGTCACCATTTTTGAAGACAAGCGATCACTGTTCTCAATCCTGTTACATTTATTCCCTGCCTTGTTCTAAGAGGATCCTGGACACACCTGTCTTTCCCCCCACATGTTTGTATGGGACAGTGTTGGCACCTGTTGTGTTTCTGGTCCTTGGTCCTTGGCTGTCAGAAGATGAACAGAAAAATCTCTGACACTGGTACATTTCCACAAGCTTGGCATCCTCATTGGGAAAGCTTGTTGCTGCTTAAGAATGGCACTTGTGAATGCGGTGGATGTGTTTAATCATGGCCCTGCACTAGACCTAATGTCTCCTCCCTATCCCCCCACTCCCCATTGAAATGTTGACATCCTAACCTCCAGTGTGATGGTATTAGGAGGTGGGGCCTTTGGGAGGTCCTTAAGGTCATGAAGGTGGAGTCCTCCAGAGAGAGATTAGTGCCCTAATAAGAGTCGCCACCAAAAGGCTTCCCAAGCGTGGAGTGTGCAGGCCTGCAAGAGAACAGAGGTCTCACCAGAAACCAGCCATGCCAGCCAACTCCCAGCCTGCGGACCCAAGAGAAATCAATTTCTGTTGTTCCTGAAGCCCCCAGCACATGGTACTTGGCTACAGCAGCCCTCAGAGACCAAGGGAACCACTTAAATACAGACTATTCCCTTAGTTTCGGTTCACATACTAACTTGGTACCTCCTAATGGGAAAGAGACTAGGAAGCACGTAGAACCCGTTGCATTAAATAGATCTGTATTTTATTTGTCCTTTTCTTTCTTTGTCTCCTTGAGGAAGCTGTGAACTCCTTGAAGGACAGATGGTTTTCTTTTCATCTCCGAGCCTCCTCGTCTAGCCCAGGGCCTGGCGTGTTGTCAGGGCACAGTGTCCATGTTTGTCGGATGAGCAGACAAACTGTGAAGGAGCTTCTTGACCCATGTTGTGCTGTTGGCCCGGACAGCTGTTGAGGCTTGACTGTGCTTATGGAATGAGCTATTCCACACAAAGGGAAGCTCAGTCATGGACCAGAGTCCCCAAGGGGACATCTCAGAGGGGCTGATGGATGGATGGGACAGCCTGGCGAGGCCTGCGCCATCTGTGCCTCCGACCCAGCGGAGTGAAGGTGAATGCATGATTGAGTGAGGTCTCTCCAGTGGCAGCTCACCCTGGCTGCCACGTACATGCTCGGAGGCTGTGGGTTCGAATCCCAGTGGCCCTTGAGACTTGAATGGGGAGACGTGGCTTCATGGTATGCAGGGGAGGGAGCCATCACTTGTGCATATCTGGGGGAAGGAATGACCGGGAGAAGACAGTACTACCGTGCCACAGATCACGGGCAGGTGGGCTGCTCTGTTGGAACCACAGAAAGGCAGGGTAGGGCGGGCACGGTTCTTAGTACATTTCAGAGCACGTTGGCACCTTGTGTAAACTTGACCTCGTGGTCTTAGCCCTCTGGGACCTCTGCTCTTGGAGTTGTTCAGATATTAAGTGCCCTTGAGTGGGAACAGAAATGAATTTTTAACATCTATATTTGCGTGTGTTAATCCTCTCCGGCATTTGCCTACCCGGATTAAACCTATCAAAATAATTTCGAAATGTCTCTTTTAACGACACCATTGTATCCCCAAATTGAAACTGCAGAGTCCACCATAGGAACTTTCTCTCTGATTTCCCCACCTCCTCGTTCCTCCTTTATTTTTTATTTTTATTTTTTTTTAAAGATTTTATTTATTTGACAGAGATCACAAGTAGGCAGAGAGGCAGGCAGAGAGAGAGGGGGAAGCAGGCTCCCTGATGAGCAGAGAACCCAATGCGGGGCTCCATCCCAGGACCCTGAGATCATGACCCGAGCCGAAGTCAGAGGCTTAACCCACTGAGCCACCCTGGCACCCCTGTTCCTCCTTTATTTAGGTTATCTGGCTGAGCAGGGTTTTCATCCCCACCTGCCACAGGCCTGGGCGGGGTGCCCATCATCCCGGGGCCTGGACAATGGCACTAGCTGCTGGCCTGCTCCCCTCTTTCTTATGTCTCCTAACCCATCGTTTCCATGCTGTGCAGGGTTGCTCTAGAGCTCAGAGCAGCTCAGGGCAAGTCCATGGCTAAGAGTCTTTGATTACTCCTCATTGGTTCTCAAGGTCAACAACTGGTCACATTATATACAGTTGTTCCCAGTAGGGCCCCGGCTTCCTTGGCCTTGGGCCCTACATCTCTCTACCAGACCTTAATAATTTGACCACTCTCTGAATCTAACAGATTCTCTGTGTTCCCAAGATGTGTGGATCTGTTTTTTTTTTTCCCCTTGGCAATCCTACTACTAACTTTTTCTCTCTGTCAGACTCTTACTCATCCTTCAAGACGCAGGTTTTCTGGGTTTGGTTTCGGTTTGGTTGGGTTGAATTGAATCGCAGGCAAAGGAGCACTGAGAAGGTGCTAGAACCGGCAGACTTCTCTGCAGCGCCTCGCTTTAGTTCAGTGGGAATTCTCTTCGGCTGAAGCCATGAGTGCCCCACAAGGGAGCCCAGTCTGTTCATGTCTTTACTCGCTCTGCTAAATTGTGTTTTATTAATGTGTGTGATTGTGCTGATGCTTGGGCTACTGTGCTAATGACTGATAATTGCCTTAATGAGCTATTTGTAAGAAATACAGTAATACCAGTAGGGATGAAACCAGACCCCACCACAGCTGGTGGTGTAATAGCCCTTTCATTGGTTTTGGGGAAGAGCAGCCTGCAGGATTCTGGCAGGGAATTTAAGGAAGAACTCTGAGTTACCCACTTTTCCTCGAACACCAAAGTTTCCCATCTTCGGCTGCAGGTGTGCCCCTCCTTCAGGGGGGCAGGGTTATCTGGGTAGCTAATCTCAGGAACTCCCACCAATAGATCCCCTACCGCCCCCGTAATGTGTGTTCATCAGAAGTCACCTGTGGCTCTAACCCATGCTGTCTTCACTCGGGGATCCAGGGCAGTGTGGTAACAACCCCTATCGGGACCATTGCTAGTCATCATGGCAGAGAGAGGAGGGCCCACATGCTGGTTCTTAACACTTCCCTCCCCTCAGTAGACGTGGGCTTATTTCATTGGGCAGAGTAAGTCATGTGGCCATGTGTGGGCAGAGAAGTTCTGTCTTGATGGGCTCTGTGCTGGAGAGCTGGTGTCTGGTATCTGGGAACAGCCTGGGTCCCTACCACAGCACGGCAGAGTGGGACATTCCTGTGCCCGCGTGGTTCGGTTCTAAGGAGTCAGTACGGAGAGACTGTTGGCCCCACCTGAGGCTTAGCGAGTACTTTGGTGAAGGACACAGACTTGGGAGTTAGTGGTCCACGGTTCGAATCCTCACCGCCATGTCTTAACCATTGTGATGTTACTCAACAGCTTAACCTCTCTCAAGCTCAGTGTCCTCACCTGTCACATGCAAATAGCAATGACTGTCCTATAGGACTGTTAAGGTCATGGGAGATCATGGATTGAAAGCCCCTCTCATTTCGTCACAGTCAGTGTTAGCTCCCCTTGCCCTCTCCCCGTGGGAGCCACAGGACTAAAAGCTGCCACGCTTGTGTGCGCACTACCGTAGTTGGTATCCGTCCTCTCCCTTGTGGCAGCCACACCCTCTTGCACTCTTGGAGCTCCTGAAAAGTGCCCAGCGCGACTGAGAAACGGCACTTCAGCTTTTATTTAATCTTGATGATTTAAATTTTAAAGCGAGCCGTGTAAAATATTTTCCCTTTAAACACAAGCCTGTTGTTCTGGAGACATTTTTTCCTTTAGCTGCACGAGGATAATTGTTTTGGAAGGACTCGGTTTCACTTTAATTATTGAAAATACGGCATTGAAATGGAAATGTACTGTGAGTGTAAAATATGCACCCAGTTCTGAATATTTACTATGAAAACAGCATGTCTGTTACCGCATTCATCCTTTTCATATTGACCACATGTTTTTGGATATATGGGGTTAAATAGATATATTGTTAAAGTTAGTTACTAGAAAATTTAAAATGACACATGGGGCCAGCATTCTGTTGGGTGGCAGTGGTTTAGAGAAACAGAGTGAGGTCCATGCCTTATTGGGATTTGTCTGATTATCTCTCCATCTATCCATCCATCCAGCCCTCCAATCAGTCGAGATTCACAGATAACCTCCTATGTGTTAAGCTCTTGGTTATCAGTAAGGATCAAAGCAGATACGTTCCCAGAGTTCAGGCTTAGTGGGGGGATGGGGGCCAATGATCCAGTCATGTACATATATTAATATAAGCTGTTGTATGACACGTGGGGCAGATAGGGCATTAGGAAAACATATGACATAGAACCTGATCTTTTTAGTACATTAGTTGGGGGGTGGTCAGGGAAGGATTTGCTGAGATCCAAAATCGGAGGGGTGGGGGGCCAGAGGAAGGTGGGTCTGGGGTTTGGAGAGGAGTGTCACAGGCAGAGTGAAAAGTATGCATCTGGGTCCCGAGGCTGCAGGGGAAACAGCGGTGCGGCCCCCACCAAACCGCTCTCCATCTCGTCCTTCCGAGCAGTACAAATCGTTCACGTTCACGGGAGAATACAGAAAGGACAGTTGCCTGAAACGTGTGAGAGCCTGGATCCTGTAGGCATATAGTCCACGAGGTCCGAGTCCCGCATACACTTCAGTCCATGGAGCCCGTCTGTGTCCCACGTCTGACTGTGCATCCTCGGGACGGGGCCCTTCTGAGTCTCAGGCTTGTGATCCAGGGCCTTGCAGCCTCTAAACCTCCATAAATACTGATTAGATTCATGCCTTCTCGCAGAAGGCTTGTCGCCACGTTTCTCCACTTTTGTGCCGTTCGGTGGGGGCCGAGGAGGGCTGCGTATTCTCCCTTGCTGACTCCTCTCAGCACCCTGGTGGGGCTTCATCCTCCTCTTTCCAGATACAGACATGGAGGAACTTGAAAAGTGAAGATCTGTGTTGGAAAAGTGAACAGTTATTGCACACTTACTCTGCCGGTCCCTATCCTAACGTGCTTCCTACGAACTGACTCATTTACTCCCCAGCGGTCTGATGAGGCTGTCAGCCTGACTTTGCGGGTGATGACTCTAAGCACAGAGAAGCTGAGCAATTTACCCAGGCTCACACAGCTCCAGGCCAGCCCTCCCCAAGGCTTTGCTCCTAACAACCCGCTCCTCACGGGTGTGTTTCTGGAAGTCACACAGTTTGACAGTGCAAGGAAGAGGACCCGAGGCCAGTTCTGAGTCTCTTTGTTTCCCTCTGAGCAGGGCAGCTGGCCTCCCCAAGACCCTTGCAGGGCCTGAACCCTGCTCTCGGGGCCGGAATTAAGAGATGAAGAAGCCATCTTCCAGTTTTCAAGGAGTTTATCCTGGGGGAGATGTTGTATTGCAGATGATTTCAATGTAATGATACAGCCATGTTCCTGGAAAGTGTTCAAGAGCGATGTGTCCTCTTCCAGGATGTGATTATGTAAAAGAGGCGTTTCTGTGAAGGTTCTGTAAGCACTGCATCTAGAAAATGCGCCAGGTTCATTTATAAGGCTTCAGGCTGTCCTGGAGGCCAGACTCGCAGGCTGCCGTGTCCCAGCGTGTGACTCCAGCCGAGACATGCAGGCCATGCCGGGTTCTCGAATCACAGCCCTGCCTGACACTCCTGCTTCTCCAAAGAATCTTGCCCGAGTCCCCTTTTGCTTCGGTTCTCTTCCCTTCTTCCTTCCTTCTGGACGATATGGCCTGTTTGACTCTTCCGTGCCCCCTCCACCTGTGCATTCGTTCACTCAGCAAATGCTTACTTTTGCCTCCTGGTCTTCGGTCGGGACAGTCCCGAGACACAGAAGTCCAGTGGTCACGAAAACAGACGGCTGCCGGCAGCTGATGTTCTGGCAAGAGGCAGATGCTCAAGGTCACGAACTGTAAGGCTCCCCTTATGGGAAACATCCAGAAGAGGTAATCTGTAGAAACAGCGTGCAGCTTGGTCATGACCTGGCCCCGAGGGGGGAGAACCTGCCCAGTGGATTGGGGGGCGGGTATTTTGGAGTGGTGGAAATATTTTGGAAGTGGCTAAGGTAGGTGGTCGCATGCCATGGCAAACGTGCTAAGTGGCAGGAGATCATTCACTTTATATATTTAGTTTTACGTTGTGCTGAATTTGGCCTTAACGAGTTTGTCAAAAAATAATAATTAAAAAAAAATCCAGTGAGGGGAGATAAGCACTAAATGAAGAAGTTCGTAGAGATGGTGGCAATTGTACAAATGGAAGAGAAGGAAGGGAAGGGAGATGCGGCTGCTGCGGGGAATGACCGGTCATCATGATAGATGGGGACATGTCAGCAGAGGGTTGAGGGAGGCCAAGGGAGGTGAGGGCACAGCAGGGCAACAGGCTGGGGGAGAGCATGTCTGTTGTGTTTGGGGAACAGGGGATCAAAGCCAGAGGGTCCTTCTGCCACCCCCAGGTGCCCATGTGCAGATCAGAACAAGGCTCCCCCTCCCCGGACATGCAGCCCATGAGCACAGGGCTCCCTAGTGGGGCAGCTGGATTTTGTCCTTCCCTGTCCAGCCCCTGTGTCCCTGTGTTCAGGCACAGGGTGTGGGTGTCACGTGGTGGCCCTGTTAAGAACTGTAGGACACGAAGAATCGCTTTAAAAAAAAATATATATATATATATATATAAAATACATAAAAATATTTAAAAAATATATATATATTTAAGCAAAGAGTTGCAGACTTTCTCCCTGGGGAAAATAAAAACTAGGTTGCTCAAGGTATCAGAAGCACACAGATACACAGCTGGCTCAGTGCAACGTTCCAGTAAGCGGTCCCCCGGTGTGTACGCGGTAAGTGTTTGCTGGGCTGAAACGGCAGTGAGCTGGGCCTGTGGGTCTCCTGCAGCCTTTTTCTCCTATGTGTGTTGCCAGCAACTGAGAAATTATCTCTCTGGTCCTCACAAGGTGCCAAATGCATGTTTGAGGAATGAGCTCTGTGCTTGAAGACCAATGTAGGAAGGTCCGGTTTTGTTATTTTACTGTTTAACTCATGTTTTGAGTCAAAGAGGCTTGCATATGCCTTGGTTATTGGAGAGACAGTCCACCTCATGGGTTGAAAATTCACCGTGTTTTACTCAGAGGGCACTGAAGGCAGATACTTTAAAAAAAAAAAAAAAATCCAAAACGGCTGTGGATAAAGGCAGCATTATTGGAATCAGCGAATGACTTTCCTAGAAGACAACTCGGGCCAAAATGCTTCTGGGTGTATCGTCCTATGCAGGCGAGAACTGACAGGCCCAACTGGTTTCTGTAGAGAGGCCTGCTTGCAAGGTTGGGCCCTTGGCTGACATCTGAAAACTTGCATTTGGGGAGGCGACCCACCGTGCCTGAAGCTGGTTAGAGTGGCCCACCAAGCCAGGACTGTTTATGCAAATGATACAGCTTATGCCGGACACCCCTTCTCCTTGTGGGAGTCCAGAATTTTGGTATGTGCCAGGCCAAGGATGCCCACCTGACCAGTCTCCAGTAAAAACCCTGAGCCCCGAGCCTGAACTTCCCCAGCCAGACCTTGCACATGTGTCACCACAGCTCTCTGCTGGCGGATTATGTGCGTCCTGCCTGGGTGACTCCAGTGGGAGGGGACTCCGGAAGCTAGTGCGAGGTTCCTTCTAGACTTTACCCATGCAACCTTTTTCCTTTGCCGATATCGTCTGGTGTGTGTTTGCTGTAATAAGTCATACCCACGCATGTGTGTGAATATAGGCTGCGTCCTGTGAGCCCTCTTAGAGGATCATGGAACCTGGGCTGGGTCTTGGGGACCTCTGACACCCCTCCACCTTTGGAGGTTGGCTTTATTAAATAATTAGTCCTGTCACCTTAGATACCATTGAGTGCCTGTCACATTTACTGTGTCCCCTTTGTGTACACATCACGTCCTTAAAATGGCCACATCTCTGGGCTCATTGGCCTTTACAGAGATTCACACTGCAGCCTGCTTCCATGGGTGACTTGTCCCCGAGACATTTCCATAGAGAGGGCACCATGCAAGGCACGGAGATGACTGAGTCAGGGACAGACTCTCAAGTGTAAGTTCTGTAAAAGCAGAACCCCTAGAACTTGGGGGAAATTAAGTGCTCTGCCACTTCCGTGATGTGATAGTAGTTTCTATTAAGCACAGGCTTATCCCTCTTGTCTTAAGGGAGTTCTAGAAGTGATTGTAGGATGCTGGCAGGGTTGAGTGGTTTGAGGAAAGAATGCTTGGCTCTTCCCCAGTATCCCTTGTTTCTCTTTGAGTTTCCATCAGTGTGTTCATCTGCCCGTCTTCTTACACATCCAGTTACCCGTCTGTCTGCACTCACCCAGCCAGCTAGCCAGCCAGCCGTGCCAGGCACCTTACCTTCCTGAGTACTGATTACGTGTCACACCACATGCCAGGCGTGGGGTACAGGCATGAGTTGAATAGGATCTCTGCCCCCCCTGCTCCCCGCTAGTGTGGTCTTGGGGGAAGGAGACAGGCATGGGAACAAGAACTTCCAGGTGGAAAGTGATAGGCACAGGTGTCTCTAGATTCAGTCACAAAGGAGCACATGCCTAATTCATCCTGCCAGGGAGAGGGGGAGGGTGACAGCCAACATTGTCACCCTCCCGTATGTTCGAGGAGACGAGACGATCAAAATAAGGGGACCCATGCAGAGAGGGGTGTCCCCTGTCCCTGTCTTCATGGGCATTTAAGCAAAGGACAGGGGAAAGCCCTCCTCCTGTGGGAATTCCCCAAAGGTTAATTTAAAACACTCTTTTCATTTGAGTCGGAGCCGCCTTGAGCTTAAGGCTGGGGACATGGCCATTCCCAGACGAAAAGTAGCAATTACCCTCCTTCACCTGCTGGTGGTAATCAAAGGAAGACTCCCGAATGGGGTAGCCTGGAGCTTGCAGCAGGGTCCACACGTTCTTCCTGCCATGACGACGGGGCCAGAGCCCCCTCCCCGGTCCTTCTCGGACGTTCTGTTAGAGAGTCGGCAAGCCAAATTATTGTTTTTATTTTTGGCTTTGCCTGGGGGTCAGAATTCCTTTTGTTTCAGCCACTTGAACTGGTTTGGTGTTTAGAACATTCTTTTCATCTCTGCCTCCACGAAATCACTCCTTTGCATGGCTGCTTGTTAGCCCTGTGTTTTTTTCCAGAGTTAATTACCAGCTCTTTCCTCTCTGGGCTTTCTTGAGGAGGTCAGAGTGCAAGCACGCATTCCACAAGCGAGCAAAAATAGTAAAATCTGCAAACACCGTGTTTTTTTTTCAAGTGCTTCATATAATATAGTCTGGCTCTTAATTCTTATGGTGGCTCAAGCTTTAGATGGGGGGCTTGCCCTCCCCATTTTACAGATGAGGAAACTGAGTCAGAGGAGGGCGAAGGAATTTGCTCCGGTGCCTCTGCTTGTCTTGGACTAAAGAAAGTTGGGGCACCCGGAGTGTAATTCACCGAACAGCGCGCAGCAGAATGGATCCATGGTTCTTCATCACAATTGAGGATGTTGCATCGGAGGGGGAGTCCGTTAAGAGGAGGGTGAACGATTGGGAGAAAATTGTGCAAATCACCTATCTGACAGCAGACCTGTCTCCGGGTTTGATAGAAATCCTTCCAGACCCGACGGGAAGAAACCGAACAGTGCACTCGGAAAATGGGCAGCAGACATACACGGGCACCTCATCGAAGGGGGTCTGCACAGATGGCCAGTGAGCCAGTGGAGAGGACACTCCACACCGTCAGGAAATGTGGGGTAAAGCCACAATCCGCAACCGCAACACACCTGTTACAATGACGGACGTGACGAGGGCTGGCAGCCCCCCATGTCAGTGAGATGTCTTCTGCGGACGGGTGAGATGGGGCGGCCCCTCTCTACATCTGTTGGACAGTTTCTTAAACAGTTAAATATATACGCACCCTGCGGTCTGGTGTTCACACTCCTGGGCATTCATCCAAGAGAAATGAAAACTTGCGTTCACATGTATGCTTGGACGCAGGCGTTCATAGGGTCTTTGTTTGCAATAGCTCCAAACCGGACATGGCCAGTTTGTCCTTCAAACAGGTAAATAATAATAAAATTATTATTGGATACCAGAATTTTTTTTTTAATTTTGGCATATGTGTATTTTTTAAAATACAGCTATAATGGGGTGCCTGGGTGGCTCAGTGGGTTAAGCCTCTGCCTTCGGCTCGGATCATGATCTCAGGGTCCTGGGATAGAGCCCTGCATCGGGCTCTCCACTCAGCGGGGAGCCTGCTTTCCCCCCTCTCTCTCTGCCTGCCTCTCTGCCTACTTGTGATCTCTGTCTGTGAAATAAATAAATAAAAATCTTAAAAAAAATACAGCTGTATTACGATACATTGATAGATAAAAAGTGCACACATCGAATGTAGGCAATTTGGTGCATTTGGATGTACGCAGACACCTGTGATCCCATCACCACATTCAGAGTAATGAAACATCTTCATTATCAACAGGCGATCTATTAAAATGTGGTCTCACCTTACAGGGGCATACCACTTAGCAGTAAAAGAACAAGAAGGAACTCCATGTGTACAACAGGTGAGGCGGTCTTAAGGGCGGTGGGAACCATCTAAAGGGGTTACACACTGTGTGATTCCATTTATACAACATTCTCTGCACGACAGAGTTGCAGAATATATGAGCAGACGAGTGGTTGCCGGGGGCTTGCAGGGAGCAGGGGGTATGTGAGTATGATGGGGGTAGCTTGAGGGAATTGCTTTGGGCACAGCACAGGAGTTCTGCATCTTGATTGTGGTGGCGGTCACACCGATTTTTCCATGTGACAGAATTTCCTGAACTATACCCAAAGTCCAAAAAAACCCAAAACACTAGGACGTGCAAAAACTAGTGCTATCTGAGTGAGGTCTGTAGTCTGATTGATTGCACTGTGCTGGTGTTAATTTCCTGGTTTGATAATGACTATGTAATTATATAAGATGTCACCCTTAGGGGAACCTGGGTGAAGGGTACACAGGACCTCTTTGTACTGTTCAACTTTTTGTGACTCTAGAATTATTGCAAAATAAAAATAAGCATAATTAAAAAAAAAAAAAAACCCTGAGAGGTAAGTACTTAGCAGTCAGAGCATTTGAAACAATCCTTGCCTGCAAGAGGCTTGTTGTCTGGTGTGTAGGGTTTTGGTATGACCATGCTAAATTTTTCAAAGAGGAGTCAGGGCATAAGAGAAAGCTGAGCTGCATAGAACCCAGCGTCTTCAGAATGAAAACAGGCGGAAAGTGCCCGGGGCGGCTGAGATGTCGCTTCTCCCTGCTCTCTGTCTGAATGCAGCTCCACACGTATACAAGCGTGTGCACGCACGCACACACACACACACACACCCCCACACAGCAAACTCTTGTCCACCTTTGACATCCCTGCTGCCATGTGGTCTCATCAATGGAGACCTCTCTGTTTTCCTTGCCTGCACCCCAAGTCTTTCCCAACACCAACACGCTTAAGGCCAATGACTCCTGCTTTTGTTTACCGGAATGTTCTCTCTATCTTTACAAAGACAGGTACCGCTTTTCGCTTGACTTGGTTGTCTCCTGATTTGTTTCTGCTGCATGGGTTACGCCTTTATTTTCACAGCCGCAGTGCCGGGTCACAGTGTTGCTCTAGAAATGCTTCTCGGATGAACAGACAGCAGGTCGCCGTGTGCCCTTCTCCAGTCTGACTTCCCAGGGGCTAGTCTTGTGTCCTACCCACGGGATTCCAAGTGTCTTAGT
Organism: Martes martes; assembly: GCF_963455335.1. Taxonomy (NCBI): domain Eukaryota; kingdom Metazoa; phylum Chordata; class Mammalia; order Carnivora; family Mustelidae; genus Martes; species Martes martes. The sequence continues at coordinate 13,609,524 of NC_137895.1, forward strand.
GGACTAGAGACGGTATTTTGCAAAGGACTGGGCGTGTCCCTGGCTCTCCATCCTGATACGGATCAAGGTGTTATCAGCAATTTCTTGGAGAAAAAGAAGGCTCCCAGAATCTGGGGATACAGTTGAAGGTGTACAGTTGAAGGTGTCCAAACCAGTCCTGCAGACCAGAAGCCACGATTCACTGCTATAGATGACCGAGGTCCACCCTGGTGTCACTTTTTCAATCGAATGCAGTAGAGTTGGGTGGGACGTGGATGGGCCTGACCTTGAAAGTTCCTTCCGCCTCAGAGTCCCTAGGGCTCCACTTGAGAGCCTTATGGAAAGCTCTTGTGGAGGACGGTTTCCAGAAGGACTTAGGAAGGGTGTCATGGCATCTGCGCTCATCACCTGCGTCATGGGCCAAATGAGGCTGGGCCGGTGCCCGTTTTCCTTTGTTCATATTCCTCCAGGATTTAAGAGAGCTGGAGGTGGCGGGGACCTGAATGATGACATCATCCCCTCCAGATTGGATCTTTGAAAAATGTGTCAAGATCCTACCTCCCATGTATGGAGCAGCAGTTACCAGTGTGGAATATTCCTGATGCAGAATTGCCACGGGTGTGTGTCTTGGTAAAGTGTGTGTGTGTGTGTGTGTGTGTGTGTGTGTGTGTGTGTCTTGGTAAAGAGTGGGGAAGAGGATGGGGACTGTCAGCCGTGGAGCATTCCTGGTGGTCGTCTCTTCTATCCGTTTCGCTTTCAGACTTCAAAAGTAGGATTACCCACAAGGTTCTGCTTACTCGTTTCCTACAGTTTTCCTGCATTCTGTTTTCACTGATCCTTTTTATTACATAATAAGCTCATTTTTAAAGATAAATGCAGCTTGTGTGCGTCTTCACATGTGTTCTCATATGACCTCAGATACTGCTCGGTACTTTGTGTTTATCGCCTGACGGAATTCATCACAGCACCCTGCCCACGGGGATTACAGTCCCCATTTTATAGATGAGCAAAACAAAATGAGCGCTGGGGTGGGGAGGGAGGTTAAGTAACTTCCAGGGTCACGATCGTAAATGGCAAAATCGGGTTAAGACTCGGGTCAGTTTATTCTGACACCGATGTTTTCAGTTGACAGTGTATCTCCAGGGTCCCAGAGCTCAAAGGCACTGGGTCCGTTAGTATGACTTTGAGCAGCAGTATCTACAAACTGGCTTCGGCAGTTTAGGGACTAGACTGGAAGTTCCCTGTAGTTGAGAATTCCAGGAGTAGGGCTGACGCAAGGGGAGACCGTGTCCTCTTCTTTGTGCTGCTTTTCCCAGAGCCGCCATTGGTCACTCAGGTGCGTGCCACCTGGAATCATCACTGGGGCACCGGGGCTTTGATGACAATGATTGTGTAGGTTGATCGGAACCCACTGTAACCCTTGAGGTGGTGGTGATGTGGGAAACAAAGGCAAAAATGAAATTTCCTGCCTCCCCGTAGCCCCTGACAAGTCCTTGAAACAGGCAGAGTGACCTTCCTCCAGGAGCTCAGCTGCCTCGGTGTTACCACTTTGCTAAGGGCAAAAGGCAATCTTAACCCGACCCCCAGGATCCTGTAAGTCTGCTTTACTTGTATAAAAATTCCTTTGAAAACTTCCTTTATGTCTACCCACCCAAGATACATGTTGGCAATCATCCCCAAGCGTATGACCCACCGTATACATCTGAAGAGTCTCATGACTAGGGTATTATTGGACCTAAATGACCTTTTCCTAACAAGGAAAAGGTCCTGGGAACCTTGCATCTAAAATTCCTTAGAGACTTAGGCTGTCCCTAACCTCCTCGCAACTTGAAAGTGTGTAATGGGCTATTCCTCATGACCCCAGGGTAGCTCTTTCTGGGTCCTCTCCCTGTGCTTTAATAAAACCACCTTTTTGTACCAAAGAGGTCTCAAGAATTTTTTCTTAGCCGTCAGCTCTGAGCCCTAACATCTTTTCTCCATCAGTGGGTCTCCTCTCCAAACCCAGTTGCCTGGGTAGAGGGTCCTTCGCATCCTTTGGGGAGAGGGAAGAGGAGAAAATGCAGACCACAGAGTCTGAAGGGCTCAGTGTCCAAAATGGACTCAAAAGGCAGGAGGCACAGGCTGGGGAAGGCGAAGGAGACTGGAGGGGTCCCCTTCCTCCCCCTTTCCATCTGCCCACTTGCTGATTGACTGGAAATCCAGCCGCCCACCCATCCACCCACCCCCATCTGTTGCTAATGTTGTAGGTTCCCACTTTGACTAGCATCTTTCCAGATGCTTTCAGAAGTCTTACCGCATCACCTTGAAGGTGGAAATTTCCCCACCTCTTCCACCGGTCTCTTTAACTTTGCATTTTCCCGGGGTCTTCTGTCACAGGAATTTTCCTGTTTTCTCTTAGTTCCTTTCATTGTGTTCTTCGCTGGCGTGATAACTTTACAGGAAAGATCCTGTTCCTGGCACCTCGTCTGCCTTGATTTATCATTTCAAAGGTTTATTTTGCTCTCACCATTAGGGTTTTGGATTCTTTTCAATGCTTCTCTATTCTGCCACCAAGTGTGTTAGAGGTCACGGCTTTATCCAGGTTCCTCCCTTCTAATGTTTCAAATTCTTAGCTGTTTATGCTTTACTCCCATTGAAATTGACTTGCAGGAAAGGTGCCACTAGCATGTTAAGTTAAATTCTGTAAGGCAGGCATTAATATCTGTATTACCTAGGTAACATCTGAGCACTTAATATGTTTTAAGCATTATACATGCATTAACCGATTTAACAGAACCCCAGTGGGGTAGGTATAATTTTTATCACATTTTTCAGATGAAGAAACTGAGGTCCAGAGAGGGTCATTGATGCGTACAAGTCCCACAGCCCGTAGGTGGCAGAGGCTGGATTTGAACCTAGGTAGTCTGGCTCCACAGTCTACACTCTGAATCATTATGTCTGCCACGTGTACGCATTTATAAAACCCCCTTACACACATCTCCACTAATATATATATATATATATGTGGTTGTGTTTGCCAGAGAAATCAAATAGGTTGTGCCTGTGTCAACATAAATATAAGTAAGTAGTAGCCATGATTATTATGGCTAAGAGTTAACCAAATATATACTGTATGCCGGGCGTTGTGCTAATTGCTGACTTCAATTATCCCGTGCTGAGCTTTCAACGGTCCTATGACTTGCTACTATTTCTTTTTTCTTTTTTTTTTTTTTTTAAAGATTTTATTTATTTATTTATTTGACAAGATCTCAAGTAGGTGGAGAGGCAGGGAGAGAGAGAGAGAGAGAGAGAGAGAGAGAGAAGAAGCAGACTCCCCACAGAGCAGAGAGCCCGATTCGGGGCTCGATCCCAGGACCCTGGGACCATGACCTGAGCCGAAGGCAGAGGTTTAACCCTCTGAGCCACCCAGGCGCCCCTACAACTTGCTACTATTATCGCAGTTTTTGAGGTTGAACATACATGAGGCTGACAAAGTTATTTCTGCCAGCTGACACAGGTTACAAAGATGGAACCTGAATTTAAACCTTTGTAAAGATCAGTTCTCTTAAAATAGGACCAGCAACCATTACCATTCACAGAGTCCTGTTCGCTGCCAAAGACTGAGGAGAACATTCCTTACGTGTCATATTGCAGCCGTCTTCTGTTGTTTTGGCCTCATTTTGTATGAACACTACTCCCTTTTGCTCTGGAGATTGTCCCCCCATTGGGTAGTTGCACCCCTGGATGCTGGTCAGATGAGGAAACAGAGAGCGTGTGTGTCTTCCCCAAAGCCCCAGAACAGTGAGGGGGCAGATTGGGTTGGACCCCGGGTCTATCTGCTGGAAGAGCCAAGGCTCTCAACTACCACCTGGCTCCTCCGAGATTTGCTGGCCCCGTGCTGCCCCTGAGAGGGGTTCCGGCAGAGGAAACTAGGCCTGTGCACAGAGAGGCCCCAGCTGGGTCTGCAGGTGCCTGAGCAGCACCAGGGCTGTGGGCCCGTCCCTCCCTCCCTCCCTCCTTCCTCCCCACCCAGCAGCGAAGCAGCAGACCGAGACTCCATCTTCTATGGTCCGGTGTCTGGGAAGAGATGGCCGCACGGTCTTGTCAGCATTTGCACATAATTCCCCAATTATATGCACAGACACGTGGGACCCAGCCACATGCTTCACGGACCAGAATGTAGGTGCTCGGAAGCTTGTGGATTCTGAGGGTTTAGGAGGCTGGGTGGGCGTCGCATCAAGCATAAACTTGTCATCTTCATGCTTTCAGCCTCACAATATCCGAGCCAGCTTTTCCCCTTAGCATCCCATAAACTTCCTTATTTTCCCTGTAGTTGTAGGAGAGAGAGGCCCTACAGAAAACTCAGAAACCAAAATATATTCTTTTGCAAAATAACAAAAAAAAACCCACAAAAGCTGCCTCTCTCAGTTGCATCTATATTAGTATTTCTTCCCGGTGTTTTTTTTTTTTTTTTTTTTTTTTGGGTGAAAGCGAGAGATTCTCACACCTCCCCTTTTATGATTGTGACGGAGAGGCCACAAGAGGACAGCTTCTTAAGGACGAAAGGGGGCTTTGCCTTATGTAAATAGGCAGACATCTGCCATGGGGAGTGGATAATGCAGACACACCACAACGATTGGGAGAGGAGTTGGAAAAAGTTCTATTTAGGGAGAAGGATTTTCCCATGTTCTTGGGGGAGGCAGAAGGGACTCGGACGGCATCCACATTTTGGAGTCCAAGCCATTGTCCTGAGGGAAAGCAGCATTCTTCACTCTTACCGCGTGTGCTGAAGTCTTTGAGTGGAAATTGGGCAGGTGAGCCTTTCCTTTCCATCCACGGCACCGTAAGAAAAGAGAATTTATGTCCCGGCTGAGGTAGGTAGGACAGAGCTAGTGGAAGCTTCTGGGCTGGGAGGGTTTCTTCTTCTCCATTTGTGGTGGGCATTACGGATGCCAGGCAGGGGCTCAGGCTGACTTTTCCTTCCTCATGTGCACGTGCAGAAAAGTCCAATATCCATTCTCAGAAGTGGGGTGGTTGGCTGTTTCCTTTTCTGCTCCTCCTGTAGTATTAAAAAAAAAAAAGAAGAAAAAGAAAAACAAATAAAGACACCACTCAGGGTGGTGAGAGAGGAAAGGGGATTTTAAACTTGGAGAACGTGTTTTCCGGCTCCTGCTCGGGTCCCTAGCGTGAATAATAAGGTGTTCTCGAACACCTGTCTCCGAGGTGCTTTGAGAGTGTGGTGTGCACCTCAGACATCTGGGCATTGCCTGCGGGAGCTCGGCCAGCCACGGAGCTCCCTCCTCCGGAGGCGCCCGGGGGTTTTCTGTTCTGTGTGTGCAGAGCTTTCATGGATGTTAAATAAGATAATACTCAGTGCCGACTAGGTGCTCTTGTGACCTCCCCAGCCCCAGCTTTTCCTTCCCTTTTCTCATGGGTGGGGTTTTGGGGAAACCCCTGGACACAGTGGGTAGGGAAGTCTGTTCTCCTGGAAAACTGGGAAGTGCTGGGTCATGAAGGAGGGGAGAGAGACACTTCTGTGGGCTGCGGGCCGGGGGCTTGAGAACGCCTGCGTTGCCTGTGGAGGAAAAGTCTGGAAGCTTGTGTTTTTTGGTTTGTGTGCTTTTTGTTTGTTTAAAGTTTGGTCTGGTTTTGGAACATGTGCCTTGACTAGTCTGGTTTGTAATGCTGCCCTTAGAGCACAGAAGAGGTTTCTTCTTCCTTCATGTCCTCCCAACATCCTGCCGTCTTAGAGAGGTCTCCGAGAGCAGATTTTCCTGGTGACACCTTTGCCCTCCTGACATGTCATATAATTCCAGAATATCTGCAGTCAGAGTACGTTCTGTCCCAGAGACGGAAAATAACACTGGCTTTGAAGTCATCGTGTCTGAATTTGAACCTCGGCTCTGCCACTGGCTGGCAGGGGGTGGGGTGGGGCGCGAGAGGGCACCGTGCCCACCACTTAGCCTCTCTAGCATCACGTCCTCAGGTGGAGAAGGGGACAGGTGAGAAGGAAGTTTAATCTGAAGACGGAATGAGATAGCATCATCCAGTGCCTGTCCTCGCAGGTAGCAGGTGCATAACAAATAAGACACACAAAGATTTCCTTGTCCCTTAGATACATAAAAGACTTAAAAAGTATTTTAACTAGAAAAATGGTGGTAGTTGTTATTAGTGGTGGTGGTGGTAGTCATAGGAGTAATAAGCCTTTGGCTTTGCTTCCATATGAAAGTGCAAAATGATTTCCACATAATCATCTGTCCAGTTATTATGTATAAAAATAACATGCTACGGATATTACTCAGATATATGCTCATATAATAGTATCCTAATAACAGTGCCACCTAGCAATATGATTCCTAAAGAAATCCATTCATAAAACACCCCCCCCCCGGCAATGGCCTAATTAAATAAGGCATGGTCAACCATGAAATGTCCTATATGGGTGAATTTCCAAATGAAAGGACACCTCCCCCCTTAAGCAGCAGAATTTCCCAAACCAAAGAAAACCAAAAATGCGTGATGATATTACAGAAAATGTTCTAAACTCGTCTTTCTCTCCCTTCTCCAACCCAAGAGACCAACGCTTATTTAAACTTCTCATAATGTGATGCCTTTCACGTGTCACCCATGGGGAGTCCCCCCACAGTCAGTGGCCCCAAACTGTTGTGCTTTGGTGGTGTCTGTTGGTTTCCGTGGCTGCCTCTGCTTGTGTTCTTCGGGCTTGCGGTGCGCTGTCAGACCGTCGGTCTGTGTCCTGCGCCTGCTCGTGGGCTTTTCAGTATGAACTGTTATCTCGTCACTCACGAGCTTTTCTCATTTATTTCCAGGAAAGTGGTTCTTCCTTCATTTAAAAGTCTCGTCTTTCTAGCTACCACAAGTTATAAAACAGTTCTCTTACATGGAAATTTTGTGTGCGGAGCGTACAAAGAAAAGTCACTGTGGTTGTTTTGGGCAGAATTTTTACCTGATGTTCACCTTGAGAGGACACGAGCCCGAGGGCGTTTTAAAGCAAAAATGTAAGGATTGAAACTTCTGAATTCATCTAAATAAATATTCTGGATATGTACTGCTATGGAAAAAAAATTCAAAACAGCTTTTAGAAATGCCTGTCAATTTTATCTCCTGTTTTGCTGAACTTAGGCAGTTGGCATGTCAGATAACTAGGTTCTGTGCATGTGAAGTTTTTTTTTTGAGTCATTGTGATGGGCAGGGTAAACTTAAACTTTGGTCAGCCTCCATAGAAACATAATTTGGCTTTTCATGTTGTTTTTGGAAGGCAAGATGGTGGATGGAAATCTTTGGATGGTGTGAGTTGTTGAGTGTTTCTGTCGGGTTACTAATACCTCGACGAAAAGAACCATCTCAGTTTTCTTTTCATTCACGTAACAAGCATTTATCGGCTTTTGAAGCCGTTTGGTACAGAGTTCCCAAGTTGAGAATGTCTGGGACTCAGAGCAGGAAGATGTGGTTTAAATCCCTGCTGTGTCCTTGCACCATCCAGCTTAAAGTTCCCCGAGTCTCAGTTTCTCTCCGAAGCAGAGCTGCTGCTTCGTTCCAGGTGCCAAGTGTGTGGACTTGGCTGAGAACCAGCTGGACACCCAGTCCCTACCCGCAGGGAGTTTATAGTTGGCCAGGGCTTTGTGAGCTCTGCCGTCCCGTCTTCCTGTTCAGTGATTTTTCACATCTCCTTTTATTTATTTTTTAAAAGATTTTATTTATTTATTTGAGAGAGAGTGAGAGAGCTGGAGCAGGAAACCGGATGTGGGGCTCGATCCCAGGACCCTGGGATCAATGACCTGAGCTGAAGGCAGACGTTTAACCGACTGAGCCACCCAGGTGCCCTTGTCCGTATTTCTTAAGACCTTATTATTTACATAAATACATTTATGGTTATGAGAAATTTGTATCACTCTCCCTAAGCAGGTTGATGAAGGAGCCCATGCTGTTTTGAAAGCCAGCTAGCTGCTGGGCCAACCCAGAGCCCTCCGAAGGGGGCTTCTCACTTCCCCTTGTCATGTGTTGGAGGGCTCTAAGGATAAACTAGCATTATGTTGAGTGCTGAATAACTTTCTCACAAAGTTCTTTTGAACAAAGATGTGAAGATTTGCAAGAAAATTCAGTATTTGATTTTCTTACTCTGATGGAGCTGAGCTCTGCCTGCTGAGGAAGGCTTCCTGGAGGAGGTGGCCATTGAGTGCGGTCTGATGGACAACTAGCAGTCAAGCTGGCAGATAGTGGGGAGGAAGGGCATTCCAAAAGCCTGGTTATAAACTTGCTTTTATTTGGTTTGTACAGATAAAACTGTACATTATTTTATATCTGGTATCAAATATGGAAGTCTGAAATTCTAGAAATTAAAAGACATTTCAGAAGAATCTTGAGACTTCACCGTGAAGACCTGTTTTTAGGAAGATCGTAGAAACAAAATGCCCTTTCGGTCTCCACCTGCCCTCAGTTCTTGCCAAAGATGAACAACATCACCTCTTGGTTTAAGGTCAGGAGCCTACGTAGGACCCCTTATTCCCAGGAACTTTGCCTCTCCCGCACTTTTCCAGAGGTTTGGTTTAAGCAATAAATCAGGGGTTTCAAAGATCTTCTCTAGTTCCTATTTAAAATTGGGTGAAAAAAAATCATATCAGCCATCAGTTGAAAGTAGAGTATATTACTTACTTAGAAGCAAGCCTTGTACTCATGGAGCATGTACTCTAGAGGGTAAGGGGAACATTAATAAAATAACCTTCCAAGTAAGTATAGGTTGTAAAGCTGGTAAATGTAAGGAAGGAGGATATTCCCGGGGGATGTGAGAATTGAGAGCTGAAGGGAATGTCAAGGATCAGAAGGATCTAGAAGGAGGAGAATACTCCAAGACCCTCTGGAGGGAGTGGGGACGGAGTTAGGCCTCGACCCTCCCTCTGCGGTGCCTCTATAAGGGCCTGATAGGAAGTGGGATTCCAAGGGCTGTAACTAACTGAATGTGACTCATTCCTCAAAGAAAAGTGCCCTTTGACTGTTGAGTAGCAATATATTTTTTTAAATTTTATTTATTTATTTGACAGGCAGAGATCACAAGTAGGCAGAGAGGCAGGCAGAGAGAGAGGAGGAAGCAGGCTCCCTGCTGAGCAGAGAGCCGATGCAGGACTCGATACCAGGACCCTGAGATCATGACCTGAGCTGAAGGCAGAGGCTTAACCCACTGAGACACCCAGGTGCCCTGGGGTAGCAATATTGAATCTTCCCCCAAGAGCTTACAGTGGGGCAGTTTGGAGGGAGATATGCTGGGGATGTTTTATTATTCTGACGAATACACTTGAGTAAGAACCTTGGTGTTCCTCTACATTCTAAAATGAAGGCAACCATAAAAAAATTTTCTCCTAGCAAGGCACCTTACTAGAACTTGGAAAGCCACCTTCCCATCTTCCTGACCTCTGAACGGTGCACCCTACTTAGCCCAAGACGACAGGCTTCTTGAAAAAATTCCTCATTTCCTAATGATTCTGAGTTTTAGAATCTAAAGGCATGTTTTTGGCATACCTACAGGATTTGGAAAAAAAAAAAAAGAGGGAGAGAGAAGCAGTCAGAGTCGCCCTACAGGCAATGTATTGTTGCCAGTGGCTGGGAGCTCGGGGTACTTGAAACATCCCGGGCCCTTCTCCCTTCTTTTTGTTTCCGATGCCACCCTGCCCTGGTTGTGCGACTCAGCAGCGTGTCTGTAAATATCTCCGACGTGTTTGCACAGAAATAGTGCCCAAATTGAATCAAACAGTATTTCCTTTCTCTCCTGGCAGCTTGGATTTTATTTATTTATTTATTTATTTATTTTTTAAGTGGCTTTGACAAGATTTGGGGCCAAATGATGAAATCACCACGGTGACCCTTTCTGTTCATCCGCCGCTAATGAACTTAGAAAATTGGGATCTCATCCGGCAGACAAGCTCATTTGGTTTGACAGCTTAAAAGTATTTGTAAACAAGAACCGATCAGGGCTTGCATTTTTTTTTTTTTTCCTCCCACCTGGCACGGGTTTTCTAGGTTTTCAGTTTTCAGCTTCTCCGAGGTTTGTGGAAATGAAGCTTTCTTCGAGCTTTTGTTACTTGCGTGGTGTTAGTCATCAGCCCGGTGGACCTCACACACAGCAGCTGTTCTAGAATCTGTAGGTGTGGTATATGAACAGGAGTGCCAGGTGTGTGTGTGAAGTATGGATTGACCAGTTGGTTACTCATCGAGGGGCTTGGTCATGTTGTTTAACACCCGCGTGCCCCAGTTTACTACTTCATTAAATGGATAGTAAAATAAAATGGTGTACACATTTGTACACAGATGTGTGCATACCTGTCTCTATGCTTAGTATCTATACTGCGTGTATCTACATTATATAGCAATCGTATGTGTATTATTTTCAGGTGTGAATGAGCTATAGATGATGTGTGTCTGTGTGTGTGTAATTGTGTGTACGTGGATATACAGGTACGTTTCTATGTATACACATGCAGATAAGAAAAAGGTTCATTTGGCTTCATAGTACCTGCAACTCTCTCCTGAAAACAGAAGGACAGGCTTCTCGGAGAGGTGAATGCCACCTTCATTGTGAGTTTTCAACTTATTATTTAATTGCGCATTGGAATACCTAAACTCTGAGGTAGTTCAAGGAGCACATCAGGACGCTGGAAATCTTTACCGCTGATTTGCATTCCTTCACATTTAGAAGAAAGTTCAGAATTTCTTTCGGTAATGGCCAGTGATCCTGCTGTGTACACGGGAGGTGGAAAATGGATGTGCTGGAGTCAGATGGCTGGGTGGCCATTCTGGCTCTGTGACTTACTGGCCTGGTGACATGGGATGGATTGCTCAGTTTCCTTTTCTAGAAAATGGGGATAGTATTACCTAGTTTACAGGGTTGGATTTCAGTAAGACCCTGCATGCAAAGCACTTAAAACGCAGTGCTTGGTACGCATCTGTTGCTTGGAATGTGATAGAAAATACTACTCCTAGTCGTCATATTTATCAGCGATAGAACCATTGTTGCAATTGTTAAAACAGAAAAAAAAAAAAAAGATTCTAATGACACAGAGTCTTGGGGGGCAGGTGGCTCAGAGGAGTCTGGGTCAAGCTTCCCCGAAGAGTTGGCCCCTTGCAGGACGGATGGGAGGTTGTCATGAGTTGGCACGCACGAAAGGAGAGAAGAGGAAGAATAAAGTGGAAGATCGTCTTAGCGGCTCCGTATTGATTCGTTTTAGCGACTTTGAAGTTCCTTTTGAGCCCACACGTCGTCTTTACCATCCACCGATGAAAGAAGACTCTGTCCTCACCCGCCCTGCCCTTTCTTGCCCATGACTTCCCACAGAGCCTGGTGATCAATACCCCCCAGGGGACTTGGAGCCACTTCTCAACACGAACTGTCAGAATCCCGTGGTGGCACCAAGGCTGCTGTCATCTTCTTGTGTGACCATGGGCCTCTCCCCAGCTGGACAGTAAGCACCGTTTCTCAGGCACAAGCAGGCCTCTGGGGATATTTGTCTGATTCAATGAACAGGAATTAAAGCCCTTCTGCCTGGACTACCTCTAGTAGACAGATGCCTCTCCCTCTTTTCACGGAAACTCAGTTCTCAACCTTCTCTGTTTCCCATTCCCTGGCCCTGGTCTGCCTTCCAGTAAATCTCAAAAGTAGTCTTCCAGACTTGTTCTTTTCAAAATATAGTCCCTGCTTATAGCGGCTCGTTCTCTGGTGAGAGAGATCCGGACTAACTTAGTACCATGTATTTTGTGAAGCACTATGACAGCAGATAGAGGAGACAGGTGTTTGCCCCCTTGTACAATCATGAGGAGATCTCTTGACTTTTGGGAGACTTCGTTTTTTATCTGTAATCTGGGGACAAGCGTATTTGTGTCACAGGGTGATTGTGTAGATCCAGTGAGATAAAGAGCTGTTGTGGGCTGACATGCTTATTTCTAGAAATTATTCGGGATACATAAGGGTGACTGGTAGAATCTTTTTCTTTTTCTTTTCTTTTCTTTTCTTTTTTTTTTTTTAATAAATAATTTTATTTATTTATTTGACAGAGGAAAGATCACAAGTAGGCAGAGAGGCAGGCAGAGAGAGAGAGAGGAGGAAGCAGGCTCCCCGCCGAGCAGAGAGCCCAATGTGGGGCTCGATCCCAGGACCCTGAGATCATGACCTGAGCCGAAGGCAGAGGCTTTAACCCACTGAGCCACCCAGGCGCCCCTTTTTTTTTTTTTTAACATCTTGATTCTTTATCTTGGTAGGGGCTAGTCTGTGTTATTAAGCCCTAATTGTTCCGATGTCACTGATCATTTTTTCAAAGGAGGCGTAGTTTATATACCGTAAGTTTTACTCTGTTAGAGTGTACAAGTCAGTGGTTTTAGTGTAATTCACAAGATTGCGTGACTGTCACTCCTGTTTCATTCCAGGCCCCAAAAGAAACCACATACTCATTAGCAGTTTCCCCTTTCCCCTGTTCCAGGAGCCCCAGCTAGACACTCTGTGTTTCTCTGGATTCGGGCTGGGAGTTTCTTGAAGGGTCTTTTTCTTCCCCCACCGCCCATCTTGAATGCTTCCCCAATCCTGAAGCTTTCCACATTGAGTAGGTCCTTTAAATATTTCTTAAAATATCTGTTGATTTGAAGACGACAAAGAAGATAAAAGCAGTGGGACAAGAAAAGGACCCAGGACGAATGTCCGGACTTCACTCTGTCCTTTTCTTTCTGGATATCTTTTGGGCATGTCTTTGAGCCTCCCCGTTTCCACGTTGAGATGACTGGCATGGAACTTGAGAACCACACCCTGGCCCAACTTCTCATTTAGCTTAACCTCAGTGATTTTGAGTCTAAGCATGTTTATATTGATTGGCTTTCATTATGTGCTTGTTCCTTAAGTTTCTCACTGCTTTCTGTTATCTCCCGAGCTGGCGTTGCTTTCCATTTTTAGTCTCAGTGTGCTAGGTCCGTGTAAAAGGACGTAAATACGTTATATGTGTTGTGTGCATGTGTATCCGACAGAGGCGTTTTTGCAGGCAGCTGTCTTGTGAGGACTGATGAGATCATGCATGTAAATTAGCCCGGGATTTGGCACTGGGTGTTAAGAGAACAGTGCTTTTCTAGGTGAGTGACGGGCTCAGCGGTCGGTGTTGGTAGACCAGTTGGCATTCGCCGACACGAAACTTGTTAAATCCGTCATCCCACGTGATCCCAGTTTGAAGCTTCTTTATCTCAGGATGATCTTAGATCTTGATCTAGAGCTGCTTCCTGTCCCCCTTGGCCTTCCCTGGTGTGTGGAACATGTCAGTGCGAAATTATAGATTTGGAAAAACAAATGCCACGAGAGGAGCCATTTACCTTATTCTGCTCTCTTCGAGGGGCAGGGGAAATGAAAAACGTCCGAACGAAGACGAATTTAGTGGAAACCAAAACCACCAGGCTATTGATCCTTAAAGCCGGACAGCACGGTTATGAATTGGGTGATAAAAATGGAAAGCGTTTAGCTGACTTCTAAGACGGGGACGGCTTTGTGTGTTATCTCCGCGATTAGGTTCTTCTGACAGCGCCACTACTAATGAACTCAGTAACTAGCTCACTCTATGTGCTACATCGGTCTGACGGCTTCAGTGAATGAGATACATCGGAATACTTAGATTGTTTTTTTTTTTTTTAATGAAGCCCGGAGGCCTGAGATTTCATCGCTACCTTTAAAGGGGGCAGGACCACTAGCTGGAGGTCCCTTCCTGGAGCTAGGACAGTAAGAGGTTGTTAGACGCTGTGAAGAATTCTGTACCCTCTCAGAGGAGGGCTTTATAACTCCTGATGGCCTTGGAACTGACAAGCAGATGCCTTTTGGGTGGGAGGGATCCGTTAGGGAAGCGGCATTGATTGTCATTGGATGCTGAGGCCCAGAGAACGTGACTTTCTGGTCAAGTCACGGTGTGAGTTGCTGGTTGAGCAGGATTGGGTTTCCTGTGGCTTGGTTTCATGCTCTTTCTTTCACATCATCCAGAAGGTTGAGACCCGTGGTAGGTCCAGGCCGTCCTGGCCTTCCTCCGGCAGCACTGAGTCAGTCTTGCTGCTCTCTGACAGGTGGCCTCTGCGGACAGGGGATCCCTGACCCCATAGGACTGAAATGCCTCTTCCTGACTCTCTACTTTCATGGTGGTTTTTTTCCCTTGACTTTTGGGCAATGGTGAGGTTAACTGTTGCTGGCTGAATTTTATCTGTTACCCCCACCCTCCCCCCAAATTCATGTGCTAAAATCTTAACCCTGAATACCTCAGAATATGTCCTTATTTGGAAATAGGGTCATTGCAGGTATAATTAGTTAGAATGAGATCATCCTGGATTAGTTGGGCCCTAATCAAGTGTGACTGTTGTCCTTATGAAAGGGGACATTTAGGCCCAGATACTCACACAGGGACATGCCTAGCGAATCCGGGGCTTGTGCAGCCATAAGCCAAGGGACCACCAGAGGCTCAGAGGGGGGCCTGGGACAGGCCCTCCCTTAGAGCCCTCAGAGGGCATATACCGTGCTCGGGCCACAGGCTTGGACTTCTAGCCACCAGAACTGTGAGGGCCCACATTTCTGCTAATCCACCCAGTTTATGGAACTTTGTTCCAGCAGTTCCAGGAAACGAATCCAGCCACCCACGGAGCATTTCATGCCATAAAAGTGCACTGAGTTATGAGAGGGGAAACAGTAAATATTAGCCTGTACCTACCTTCCTACTCCTCCAACTTCTTTTGCTTTTTAATGATCAAACTGCCACTAGGTACTTGGTGAATTAACTGGAGCCTGATTCATTCGTTCATATTTGTTCATCGACATTCATCATAATTGTGCCAGAAAACACACCGGGCACTTCTGCACCATGTCTAATCCCGGTTCTACCCCGTGTCACATGTGTGACGTGTGTGGTGTGGCATTTAACCCACACTGAGCCATGGTTTTCTCATCTCTGCAGTAGACCAATGACACACATGTTAGGAGACTTGAGGGTTGGGTCGCCTGGGTGGCTCAGTGGGTTAAGTGTCCAACCCTTGGTTTCAGATCAGGTCATGATCTCAGGGTCATGAGATCAAGGCCTTTGTGGGGCTCCGTGCTCAGTGGGGCATGTGCTTGAGATTCCCTCTCTCTCCTTCTCCCTATGCCCCGCCCACTGCTTGCACATGTGCACACTCTCTCTCTAAAATAAATAAATCTTTTCTTTAAAAAAAAAAAGAAGGAGCCTGGAGGGTTGAATGAGATGGAAATGTTGTCCAGTACCCAGTATAGACCCAGCTGCATAGTAGATGCTAAATTGCTTTTACTGCTTGAGCTCCCAAGTCTGAGGTTCTAGACATTTAAAATCATTCACAATAATAGATTTCCTTAAATGCATAGAACAGAAGGATTTCAATATCCTTAAGAAAAGCCGCTCTTCTCGAAAAAGTACTGTGCACAAGTATTTATAGTTGCACAATTCAGAATTACCCAAAGATGGAAACAATCCAGATGTCCATCCACCGATGAATGGATTGGCAATGTGTCTGTCCATGCAATGGAATATTATGCAGCCATACAAAGGAGTGATGTGCCAGTGATGCTAGAACGTTAGATTCACAGATGCTAGAACCACAGATACATTATGCTAGATGAGAGAAGCCAGATACCAAAGGCTGAACATGGTTTCACTTATATGAAATATCCAGGATGTGTGAACCCATAGAGACAGAAAGCAAAGTGGTGGCTGTTAAGGGCCTGGGGAAGGGAAAATGGAGAGTAATTGCTTAATGGTATGGGATTTTCTTTTGGAGTAATGACAGTTTTTTGGAATTAGATCAAGGTGTGGGTTGCACAACTCTGTGAATGCAGTAGATACCACTGAATTATGTGTTGTTAAAATGGTTCATTTTAGGGGCGCCTGGGTGGTACTGTCGGTCAAGCGTCTGACTCTTGGTTTAGGTTCAGGTCATGAGCTAATGGTCGTGAGATTGAGCCCCACATCAGGCTCTGGACTCAGTGCAGAGTCTGCTTGAGATTTTTTCTCCCTCTCTATCAACCCTTCCCTCTCATGCTCCCTTACTCACTCTCTCTCTCTCTAAGAAAAAAAGTCTTTTTTTTTTTTTAAGTTTAATTTTATGTTATGAGAATCCTACCTCAGTAAAAAGAAAAAAAAATCATTCTTCTTTAGTCGCAAGGATATTTCTGTGGCCCACAACAGGGGACCATGGAACAGAGTCCAGATGTCACCCTTGGGAGCCATCACAGTGTAGCTCAGACATCTTGAAATCAGGAGGCGTCAAGTGTTGCCTCTGTGATCTGAGACAAATAAGGTTTCTATCTGTCTGAAAGAGGAATTTTCTTCATGACACTTTCCCTCCTGTGGCTTTGGTGGCACAGGACTGGGTCACAGGCCATCCTCAAACCAGTCTGTGGCAGAGGAGAGTCATGTCGCTTCTAGCACTCTGAGACCAGTCATGACTAACAGCCTTGTAGCCAGAGGCACATCCCTCAGCATAGTGCTGCCTGGCTGTCTTAGTCCACGACGGCTGCTGGGACAGTGCACAGGCTGGATGGCTGTGTACAGACTACAGAGATTTATTTCTCACTCTTCTGGAAGTCGGATATCTGAGATCAGGCTGTTGGCATGGGCAGGTCTTGGAGAGGGGACTCTTCCGAATTACAGGTCGCTGACTTCCTGTATCCTCTCCTGATGGAAAGAGTCCCTTTAATGAGGATATGAGTCCCATTCATGGGCTCCACCCTTGTGACCTAATTACCTCCCAAAGGCCCTACCTCCTGAGACCATCATACTGGGGATTAGAATCTCAACATACACATTTTGGGGGAACACAAACATTCAGTCCATTGTACCCACTTATGGACCAACTTAGCATTGTGTTAACAGAAATGTTGCCCAAACAAGGACACAGCTATTGGGGTGGTCCCCAGCTGGGTCTGCCACCAGAGGCCTTCAGGTTGGCCTCTGGGAGCCCCTTTCTTCTTCGCCTGCCCCAGAATTCACATCACTCTCAGAGTTGTGGGTTTTCTTAACCAAGATGCTGTAATTGTTGCTCAGTAGCTCCTGAGGGGGCTGTAGGATGAAGTCCAAGTTCTCCTTCCCTTGGCTTTCAAGGCCCTCCAGGCTCATTCCTCTCCACCCATCACCCTCCTGAACCTGAGCCTGGAAGGAGAGGTTGGCTGCCGTTCCCTGATCCCAGACATGCCCTCGCACTTTCCTGGGTGGCTCCCTCTGCCAGGAGAGACTTCCCTTTCCTTGCCAGCCTTTTGAATTGGGCCCTCCTCCCTTGGCCCAGCCCAGATGTTTCCCCCCGAGAGACCTGTTTCCCTGGGCCTGTCCTGTGCTCCTGTTCACGGTGTTGGTGTCTGTCCCCTACACTCTTACAGGTCTACTAACGGGCAGGGACCCTGTTGTATCCTTCTCTTAACCTCAGCCCCAAGGCCCGTGTCTGGGAGAGAGTGTGTGCTCAGTAAACACGTGCAGGTAGAATGGGGATGGAAGTTGGGGAGTCAAGAGAAGGTAAAGAAATAGCTACCTTCTTACCATTTGCCACGAGAGATTTACATAAACTCTCCAGAGGCCTTGAAATGGCCTATGACTCTGCACGTAGACTCTGCAAGTTAGACACGTGCTCATTCAGCAGTTGGGAAGACTGGAGTGCATTTCGCAGTCTCCGCCCTTGATAAATGCTCATGAGTGTTTGCTTAAGCAGAATGGAAATGGGAGGCATGCCTGCTTAAATCATCCCTTCCCAGAGTGAAAATCAAAAGAACGAAGACCAAAACACTCCAATGGGTAGCCTCATGGATATGATTAAGCGCTGATTTAACATTCAGAACAAAAACATAAAAATCAGCCTTCCAGGAGCTGTAGTCTGACCCCAGGAAAAGCGCGTATCCCTGGGAAAGATCAATTTGCATTAAAGATCTGTTTGGCGGTGCATTGTTGAAAGAGGTTAATATCGTAAGTGGAAATTTTTGATTGTTTCTCGAGTCTTTTCCTCTTTTTTGCTCCTCCACCTGTCTCAGCTCAGAGAGAGCCCCGTGCTAGAAGGGATGTTCACACCGCCCGCCTGTTGACGTCTCTATGAAACTTGAGTTCCTGCCATGTACAAGCAGAATCCGGGTTGTATGGCATGATGGGAGGTGTGGAAATTAAGGTCCTGGGGTGCAGATCAGCTCACCTCCCCACCGCCCAGGCCAAGCGGGGTGGCTTTGGAGGATGATGGCCACAGCGAATGTGCAGTACTTCCTGGGCCCCTAGATGCTAGGAGCACCCCATTCTCTCCAGTCTTGACTATCAAAAATGTCTCTTGACATTGCTGAGTGCTCCTGGGTGGAGGAGGGGACAAAATGACCCCCCAATTGAGAACCCTTGTCTTCGAGGCTCACCATGAAGATAAGAGGGAGTTAGACCAGGAGGAAGAAGAAGTCACAGCAAGGCAATGTGAAGGACACGGCATCCTTCATCCAGGTGCTGGTCCTGTATCAAAAGGTGTGACGTGGGTGGGCTGTGGCCTTTAATGTCATGTGGAGCAAAAACACATTGGATCTGAAGTCAGGAGTCTTGGGGTTAACCCCAGGCACCCCCCTACTCCCCCCTTCCCCCAGCTCTGCAACCTGAGTCACTCACCCTTTTGAGCCCTTAGTGCCCTTACCTGCAAATTGGGGTTGCATAGCTTGGTTGTAAAGACTGAGTGAGTTAAGACTACGTGGAATGTCCATATGGAGCTTGGCACCCTCATTAGCACACACGTGTTGTCTCCCTTCTCACATGCACTCACGTCCGGTAAAAATCTAGTCCTCTCTCGTTCCACCGTCACCCACTCAGGCTGCCCTCTCTCCAGCCTGGGTTCCTCCTGGACCCTCTGCTCCAGCTTGGCCTCCGGCCTGTAGCCACAGTTGCCTCCCGAAACAGTATGACGCACATGCTCACAACCAGCTCACCTGGACGGTTCCGCACGTGGCTCTGGAGTGCTTGACACGTGGCTCATTGGGACTGAGCGGAGCTGTTCCCAGTAGGCGCACTCTGGATCTTGAAGACTTAGCACGAGAAAAAGAGTGAGCTCTCTTCAGTTATATTTTATACTGGTGACGTGTTAAAATGCCAATATTTTAGACACGCTAGGCTAAATAAAATCTGGTATTGAAATGAACTTCCCTTACTTCTTTTTGCCTTTTTCGAAGGTGGCTGTGGAAAAGAGGACGAGTTTTGTAAGCGTAGCTGTGTCTTGTCCAAGGAAGCTTATTGGTTTGGTTCTTCGCGAGAGAATCATTTCCTGGCACCGAGTTCTGAGTTATAATTGGCTTCATGGGGCAATTCCTTTTTAACGAACAGAAATGGCCCCTTTAAAAAAAAGGCGATACTCTTTGAATAATGTTTTCTGCACAGTTTATGTCTCCCCCATCCCCCCCGGAGATGTTAGGGTGTTTTCCCCTTTTACAGTATATGCCATCTCGAGGCAGGAGCAGGACACAGCCATATTTGTCACAGTCCTCCCCTCCTTAGTTATGGTCTGGATGTTCGTGTCCCCCTAAAATCCACGTGTTGAATCCCAACCCCCCAGTGCAATGCTATTAGGAGGTGAAGTCCTGGGTGGGAGGTGATTGGGTCACGCAGGTGGAGCCCTTGTGAACGGGGCCCTGCCTTTATAAAAGCGACCCCATTGCATTTCCTGCCATGTGCGGACACGGGAGGTGGGCTCTCGCTGGACACCGAATATTCTACCACACGGGTCTTGGCCTTCTATCCTCCAGAACTGTCAGAAATAAATGTTTGTTGTTTAAGCCACCCAGTCTATGGTATTTTTCCAAAGCAGCCCACATGGGTTAAGACGCCCTTCTAACTACTTGGTAGGCCTTGGAGTTTGATTGGTCAAGCAGCTGAAATCCAACTAATTTAATGTTATTAATACTACTCTAGGGGCACCTGGGTGGCTCAAGCCTCTGCCTTCAGGTCAGGTCATGATCTCAGGGTCCTGGGATGGAGCCCCGCATCGGGCTCCCTGCTCAGTGGGGAGCCTGCTTCCCTTCGGTCTCTGCCTGCTTCTCTGCCTACTTGTGATTTCTCTCTCTGTCAGATAAATAAAATCTTTTTAAAAAAATACCACTCTAGCATCTCGTTGCAGTGTAATCTTATTTCGGAGATTCTTTTGATCTCCCTCAATCCTTTCAACAGTCATGAGTGCTTGATGTTGCCATGGCCTTCCACCAACAGGGATGGGAGCCTCTGGGATATCGAATGACTTGTTGAGATCCTACAGCCAATGTGCAGAGCTGATATTTGAACCCAGGTCCTGACTCCCCCGTCCTCTGTAATGCTGTGAGGCTCACATCAAATGCAGACCTTGCCTTGGAGCTCTCTGTGAACATCACGGAGACAAGATGGCAAAGCTCAGTCAGGACGTGGCATGTCCTGACTGCGAAGTTGTGTGAAATGGGTGATTGGCGACTGGCTCGGAGACCTTAGTGAGACCTCTGCCCTTGATCCAGGATATCACGGTGGTTCTGAGAGCAAAAGGACATGTTTCCCTGCAGCAGGAGGATTGGACTTCACAGTGGGACCAAGACAAACCAAGTTGGCAGAAATGGGCCCTTAGAGTCCTTTAGAACTTGGTGAATTCAAGATTTCAGTGCTTGTTCCAAAACATACTGCATGTAGCTTTTACTCTTACGGTTCACATGATTTTTAAACAGTGCCCCAAGGCCAAATGCCATTCTCTGAAGGAGAAAAGGAATCGGGAGTGCCATTTTGACAAGCTCAAGATCATGTCCAGGAGGGAGATGCGTTGGGCCCTGATGTGCAGAGAAGAGAGTGAGAAAGAAAGCATCTGTGGGGTAGACCTAGGAGGGGAACCCCAGACTCTGAGGGAGAGGCCAGCTCCCCCCACCCCGCCCCGCCTTGTGTGTTCTTTCTTGTGAAGCAGAGAAAGGAGAGATAATTACCAAAGTGAACTTGTCAAGTGACCTCAGATGTTCCAGAGGGGCTCAGCAGGGTTCGCCCCAGCTGTAGGGACCTATCCAGGATGCTGTGTGGATTCTGTTTCTCTTATTATAGACATTAGAGGGTCAGGCAGTAAGATGGCGAACTTTCGTGTGGAAAGGGCTTATCAAAACAACAGTAGTAGGGCTACAAGGTATCTGGTGGTTGAAGCTGTCCGGCAGTATGCCTTCACTGGCTCCTTCCTCCCTTTAAGGAATGCCTTCTGTGTGCCTGGGCGTGCACTGAATGTAAAGCAGCCATTTTTGCCCAAGGGGAGACTGAAATCTAGTGAGAGAGGCAGCCGTTAAATAACTAATCCCTCAGGTAATTTTATCATGCCAGAGTTTGAGGAGGACAGTAGAGGCGGCGGCCAGAGCATGGTGACAGATGGAGCGAAGGAGGGGCCCTTGGGCTGAGGGCCATCTGAGAAGACCTCTCTGAGTCGACCGCACTCAAGACCTCGGCTTGAAGAATCAGAAGCCCTTTGCCTAGCAAAAAGCAGAGTAATAAGCATTCCAGACAGAGGGAACACACTTGGCAAAGGCCCTGAGGTGCATTCTAGAAAAGTGAGAGGGCTGGGATGGCTGGAGGCAAGGAGAATTAAAGGGCGAGTGGCCAGAGATGATGACCGAGAGGCGGCTAGAGGTCAAGCCACGTAGATCCTTGCAGACATGCCAGAGAGCTTGGCATTTATTTTGAGAGCTGTGGGGGAAATGGTGAATAATTTCCGGTGTGATCCTAGTTAGGAGGCTACTGCACTGGGTTCACACATGAGACAATGGTGGCTTGGATTTATATAGTGGCAGTAAAACTGGAAAGAAGTGGGTGTCTCATTGGATAGCATACATGTTTTAGAGGTAAAAATGGCAGGATCTGAGGATGGCCAGATTTGACAAAAGATGAGGAGTGAGTAAGGAATGGGGAAAGGCTCGCAGGTGTCTGGTTTGAGCTTTGATGGAGATGATGGTGCCCTTTAAGCAGGTGGAAAGCTCTGGAGAAGAAGGGGGTGGGGAAGGGGGATATTGGGAATAATGTCTGCGGCACACGTGGTAGGGGAAGGTCTTTGTACACATGAATCTGGAGGTCAGAGGAGAGGCCAGAGCTGGAGATCAAAAATGTGGGAGGCACCAGCCTGGAGACGGTCTCACGGGACATTAGAATGAGGGATCACACCTGGGGAGAGAAAACACCATAGATCCCACGCTGAATCATGGAGCCCTCCTGGAATTTGCCATTCGGAAAAGAGAAGACTTGAGAAGTAAAGGGAATGTATGAAACAAATATTTCATGTAATAAGAAAGTGAGTTTACTAGAGAAAGGTAATAGTGTCTCTTAGCAGTTGACTGCCCATTTGAGATCAGACATGATTAAATGGAACGAAATTAGTGGTTTCCTACTCCAACATTTGGCTTCCCAAGGAGAGCCATGGTGAACACGTATGGTTGTGCTTCTCTGCGTGAGTGGATTTTTCCAGGTTAGTACAATTGGAGAGAAGGAGGGCCAAGGGGGCCGTGTGTGCTCGAGGAAGGAGGTTACAATCCTGAATCATGGCCTTTCAGCCAAATGAGAGCAAGCATAAAGAAAATCTAGAGCTGGGTGTGGATAGCCATGAAGAAAGCCGGTGGTGGATTGGGGTTCATGGTGCCAGTGACGAATTTGTGTAATGACAGCCTGGGAAGGCTGACGGGGGTTTGATATTGACATTTGAGCTTTTGGTTGGGGTGACACCAAGTTCTAGAATGTAGATTTGGTTCAGGTGGAGCGGCACACGTTTTCAACGGACTGTCATGGAATTGGGGAGGAGAGGTGAGAGAGAGTGTGGTAGACACTGAGGTCTTCTGCCAGGTGACAGTGACAAGGACAGAGAATAATGGGGAACCACAGAGGAACACGGTCTTCAGAAGAGGGAGGGCCAGTAAGAGGGGGCAGATGCCTGGAAGTTAGAAGGGCAGAGGCCCACTTCCTAGCCCTTAGGTGTCTGCATGAGAGAGAGTAGGCGAAGGGGTTCTCCTTTGGGGAAAGCAGTGATCCCGGGTCCAGCTGTCCTTTCCCGCAAGAGCAGAGCTGGAATGAAGCCAGGGAAAGTGGAGGATAAAGAGGAATTCGCTG
This sequence comes from Martes martes, assembly GCF_963455335.1. NCBI lineage: Eukaryota > Metazoa > Chordata > Mammalia > Carnivora > Mustelidae > Martes > Martes martes. The sequence continues at coordinate 13,632,575 of NC_137895.1, forward strand.
ATCCTATAGCGGAAGTTCCTCAGGATTCCATCGTTGGGCTTGGGAGGAAGGTGTGGGCTGGCACTTGTGTCACACTTGTAGTTTGTATGATAATGCATATCAGGGACGAGGCCGGCTGTGACTGAGATAGTCATTGGTCCGTTCAGTAAATCCTTCTGATCTCATCCTGCATGCTAGATGTGTGCTAGCAGCAAAGAAAACAGCAGTGGCCGAAACAGAGCACCTGCCCTCGAGGCGTTGTGCTCTGACTGGGGAGACAGACTGGTTGTCAGTGGTGTGTCATGTAGCCCGGAACTGATTTTGTGTTTTCTCAGGAAGCACTGGGATTTGAGTCCTGGGGTTTCCAACAACTAAGTCAGTGTCCTCAGCCTCTCTTGGTCTGCAAGGTGGGTATAGCGATGCCTCGGTGGGTGGTGGTGGAGCTTTGGGTCAGCAGTGTTTTTGATGGGAGCTGAGGAGGGGTCATCGGAGCCACTCAGAGTCCATAGGATGCTTCTGCTTCAGTAGAAAAAGACGCTTCTCCTTCTAGGAACTCTCCTTCCATCTGTTGGAGAGCTGTTGTAAAAAAGGGACCGTCAACAAAGTCCATGACATGCCGGTTCTCCCTAGCACCCTGGCGAGTCCCTGCAGGTGAGAGGGGAGGGAGGGGACCAATAGCAGTGGGGGGAGGCCAGCTTTATTTATCAATAACCGGCTAGTTGCTCAGTGCTTTAATAGAGTACAGGCCTCGCAGTGATGTGGCCTTGCATTCCCTGGGTTCTTGTTAAAATGCAGATTTTGATCTGTGGCGCTTGGAGGAGGGGTGGCGGTGGTACCTGATGGCTTGCATTTCGGGCAAGAGGAGCTACCGCTGCTGCTGGTTGGTTCAGGGACCATACTTCGGATGGAGATGGCTAAGTGTCAGCTCTGGGCTTAGCTGCTGGTCTCAGGCAGAAGCTCAAAACAAACACGAGAGGACCTGGATCCTTGGTCCTCAAGGGGGTTTGGTGTAGTGAAGAGAAATTAATGCCAGGAAATGATTCAAAGACCGTGATGTATCAGGAATGTGCTCCTGACCGCCTTTGGAGTTTAGAACAAAGGGAGGAGCCCCTCCAGGTCTAGACTTGTCGGGAGATGTTCCGCCCGAAGCAGCAAGGACTTGAAATTCCTCGGGAGGTCCTGCAGAGGAGGAAAGGCATGGCTGGAGAGTCAGGCTGTGCTTGAGAGGCTCGGGAAAGGCGGGAGGTGTAATAGTACAAATAAAAAAACCAAAGCTAACATCTAGGGAGGGTCTGTCTGCTGTAGGACCTGTACTAGAAGCTCAGGGAGGGCCAGCCCTGTGCCCTCTTAGGAACTGGGACAGCATCTTGCAAGAAAGGTTCACTTGAGAGACTCGGATGGCAGTATGGAACTGATAGGATTCACCCGATCTTAAAGTTACAGTCGGTGACCCTGCTCTGTTGCCTGCCCATGAGTTTGGCTCTAAAGGGTTTTGGCCATTAGTTTCCTTAGACTTTTTGTTTGTTTCTTTTGGGGATACTTAGATCTTTATTCCCTCTTTGTGTGCAGTATTTCTAGACAACTCATACATCTTGAACACCCATGAAAACTCATTTGTAATGATGCTAATTAAAAGACAATCTCCAGGGGCACGTGGCTGGCTCAGCTGGTGAAGCATGGGGTTGCGAGTTCAAGCCCCACACAGGCCGTGGAGCTGACTTTTTAAAAAAAGTTTAAAAAACAAAACAAAACAAAAAAAACAAGGACAGTCTCCAGTGTTGATCAGTTCAACATTTGGAATGTGAGCTTCTGAGTAGAGTCTCTCAAATGGTAGCTGGCCACCCCTGGAGGGTGTTTTCTTAATGAGGATCCTACAGATTTTAAATCACTACACCTCGCATGTAAAGTGAAACAAACACATGTATTCTTCACTGTCAGCACTGAAGTATTTTGGATCATGTGCAACATACCAAGAAGACGTGATAATTCAAGTTTTTAAATTTTTTTTAAAAGATTTTATTTATTTATTTGGCAGAAAGAGATCACAAGTAGGCAGAGAGGCAGGCAGAGAGAGAGGAGGAAGCAGGCTCCCTGCTGAGCAGAGAGCCCGATGCGGGGCTTGATCCCAGAACTCCGGGATCATGACCTGAGCCAAAGGCAGAGGCCTTAACCCCCTGAGCCACCTAGGCACTCCTAAATATTTTTAAATTATAAAAGCCACACCTATTTTTTGTATAAAATCTGGGAAAAGTACATATTTAAGTGATCCATATCCTATACTTGGAGATAACCTGTAACTTCATTTTTTTTTAAAGATTTTATTTATTTATTTGACAGAGAGAGATCACAAGTAGGCAGAGAGGCAGGCAGAGAGAGGGGGAAGCAGGCTCCCTGCTGAGCAGAGAGCCCGATGTGGGGCTCCATCCCAGGACCCTGGGATCATGACTTGAGCCAAAGGCAAAGGCTTAACCCAATGAGCCACCCAGGCGCCCCAACCTGTAACTTTTTTTTTTTTTTAAAGATTTTATTTATTTATTTGACAGAGAGAGATCAAAAGTAGGCAGAGAGGCAGGCAGAGAGAGAGAGGAGGAAACAGGCTCCCTACTGAGCAGAGAGCCTGATGCAGCGCTTGATCCCAGGATCCTGGGATCATGACCTGAGCCGAAGGCAGAGGCTTTAAGCCACTGAGCCACCCAGGCGCCCCCCAACCTGTAACTTTTATACCTTTTTTTGTATGTAGTTTTATTTGGGTATTTATTCATGTACATACAGTGTATTACGTCGGACTGAAGGATACTTGTAATCACAATTTACTTTCAGCTGTGAATGCTGTTTTTGTGGCTTTAATTGATCACGATAATCTTTCTGGCTCATGCAATGTTTTGCATAAATGTAAATTTCATTGGTTGAGACATATGGGAGAAGACAGATGGAGTAGTAGATGTTTTAGTAGGAGAAATTGACCAGCCTGGGTAAGGAATTGGGTGTTGGGTTTGAGGCAGGGGCATTTTAGCCATGACTCTTCGCCCCATCTGTTCACCCAGGGGTCTCGTCTCCTCCTGACCAGGCAAAAGCAGGTTCCAGACTGGTTTACCCAGGTCATCCATCAACATTTGCCCGTGTGTGGGAGGTAATTTCCAGCCCACCTCTGGTTTCTTCCTTCCTTCCTTCTTGTGTTGATTCCTGTATTGACTTCCTAGAGTAGCCTCCGTTGAAAATTGAGATTTTTCTTTAAAATGTGTTTTTAGTGCACAGAGGTGTCATTTAAAAGTCAAATCCATGAAGGAATATTTTTTACCTGCTGGGTTTAATTTCAGACTCCAGTGTTATCATAAAATGCAAGCCACCCTAGACTCTGTTTTAAAACTTTGGGCGAATTATGCCAGTTGAAATTAACTTTTGCAGATGGAGCGAGGAAAAGAGGAAAATAAGTGTCTTCAAGAGTTTTTTTTTTTTAAAGGCTTTTAAATATTAACGCCACTTGAGTTCAGCTCCATGTAATATTCCTGGTTTCCCCTGAAATCCAAATTCACCAATGGCTTTCCAGTTTTTTTTTTTTCTATTAAACATTTTTTTTTTTGAATGAGAGCAAACAGTGGCAATATATTTGACTCAGGGAAGAAAATAATCGTAAGACTCAACATGAAGGATTTAGGTTAGGCCAGAAGGAAAATGACCCCTGGCAAAGGTTGTTAGACTCAGTTCCTTAGGGAGAGGAGAGCCTGAGGTGTCGCTGCCTTAGGTGTGTATGACCTTTGGCTAATTGGTCTTTCGAGGCCTCGGTTTCTCATCCATTAAATGGGGATGCAAACTGGTTCCTACCTCATAGGTTATTACTGCTAGTTGTCTTTGCTACTATTATTATAGGTGACCTGCAAAACAGAACAAGCCGGGGCGCCTGGGTGGCTCAGTGGGTTAAGCCTCTGCCTTCAGCTCAGGTCATGATCTCAGGGTCCTGGGATCGAGTCCCGCATCGGGCTTTCTGCTCAGTGGGGAGCCTGCTTCCCCCCACCCCCTGTCTGCCTCCCTGCCTACTTGTGATCTCTCTCTGTCAAATAAATAAATAAATTCTTTAAAAAAAAAAAAGAAAACAAGAACAGAACAAAACAAAACCCACAAAGGGCCATTTTAACGTGGTGGTGTCTTCTAATGGAGATTCCCGTAGGGATGCTTCAGGCTGAGATCACCCATTGCATGGTGATCTGTTTTCTGGAAAAGCCTGAGCAGGGCTGCTCTACCCTCTGTCTCAGGAGGAGGTGGGGCTCACCCTGCCACGCGCCCTATTGGTCTTTGCTGGGCACTTACTCAAGGGCTCTCTCACTTAAGACCCTCCGACAGAGAGTGCATTGCTTTCGAGAAACAAAAGGAAGCTTACCCAGCGACAGGGGGCTTGCCACTGTCACAGCTAGTGGGGTGTGGGACTGGATTTGAATCCAGATCTAACTGCATAGCCTCCTGTCCCCTGTTCCCCCTGCGAGATGGGCCCGTGTCGGGGTGATCCTCACCCACGGCCATCCTTGGTGACTCAGATTGTGTGAGGGGTTCGCTGCCCGAGCTCCAGAATGAAAAACTTCCCCCGGCCGGGGGTGGGGAGACTTTTCTCCAATCAACGTGCTTTGTTTAAAGCGATTTTGCTTGTTTGGTTTCCCTTGCTAGTCCACGCCCTCCAGCCCTGTGGTCATTCATCTGTTTCAAAGGAGGGCCCTTTAGAAAATCGTGTCAGAGTGGGTGCGGAAGCCCGTCTGGCCTTGACCGTTGAGACTGGCTCCATTAGGTGTTCATTGCCAGGGACTTGCTGAACACAGACTCCTGAAGCTTGGCAGGGCCGCCTTGGGTTAGGATCTGATCCCACTGATTCGTTCAGCGGTTATCACCCAGCCCGCAGGTGACAGACGGTATGCCCAGTCTTGGGGAGCACACGGTGAGTGGTGTCTGTCTCCCGGAAACCCCCAGGCTGGTGGGGAGGGCAGACGGTTCAACCGGACCATCGTCTCATGGGGTCAAGGGTTATGGCAGAGGGAAGGACATACTCTGGGAACACCCCAAGGGACACCCAAACCAGCAATTTCACGGACATCCGTCCTCGGGGGGTGGGAAGCCGTGTGTAGCTGCTGCAGGGGTGGGTTCTGCTCCTTTTGGGAACAGACTCCTGTCCGTGGACTGAACGTGGACTCCTCGCTCCGCCGGCAGCCAGTGTGACTTCAAAGAGAGGAGATAGGTGGAAATGAAATTGCGTGGTCTGTTACTTTTTAAATTCCTTTGTAAGGCACATGGCTGCCGGTCAGATCCCTGGTGGAAGATTCTGGACCTTTGCCGCAGGTGGGTTGACCTTCCTTGGACATGTCTCAGCGAGTCTTCTCCATGGCCCGAGGACTGGCTCTCTGCAGGCTAGTGACAGGTCATCTGTTCCTCTCCGTCTTCTGCGCGTTTTAATCATTCCCGTGCTTTTCTGAACATCTTCCTCCCTGTTCAAGGTGGAAGCTATTAAGAGTCCCTGAGGAGTGTTTTTAGGTTATCGGCTAGGATCGGGGTGTAGTTCCCTGCATGTGACCTTGCGGCCAAGCCAGCCTCCTCTCTGAGTGCGCCGGCAGGCAGCCCCAGGTGCCTTCCACCAGCTCTCCGTGTCTCGAACTCAGGAACCGTTCTGCCCTCTTGACTGCCCGGGGATCGGTCAGCAACTTCCTTTGTCTTCCCACAGAGTTCCGTGCAATTCTCTGTCCTCAGCATTTCTGGAGTTCCCGTGGATGTTTTACGTTGGTCTCTCTTGTTAGACTGTGTTCTTTTACGCTAACCCGCATTCCTGTCGCTTTTGAAAACACAGCACCCGGTTAGCGCTTGGTACATACAAGGCGCTAACTAAATGCATTTTTAGTAAGTGTGTGTGTTCAGACTTCAGACAAATCTGTGCTCTAAAATACTTGTGTGTGTGTGTGTGTGTGTGTGCGCGCGCGTGTGTGTGTGCATGCAAGAGAGAGAGGGAAGGGGGAGGGAGAGATGTCATAGTTCTCATCATCCTTTATTTACTAAGGAGCTGTTGTGGTTCTGGTAGATATAAGACTGCGGCATCATCTCTTGGGCTAGAAGGTCAGCAGGAAGTCGCCAAGGAGCCAGATACTTTCAGGATCTCTGGGATGCCTTTCCCTTGCAATTTTCGTCCTTTTACAGTGCTCAGCCCTTCCTCTTTGCTCTTCCTTTCAGAAAGTATTATGAGGGAGGCCGAGGACCCCGTGCTCCGGGCAGAGAAGCGGCGCTGGGACTAGGGGTTGCCACTTCTGAGAGGATGCTGGGAATCTGCAGAGGGAGACGGAAATTCCTGGCTGCCTCGCTGACCGTTCTCTGCATCCCAGCCATCACCTGGCTTTACCTGTTCGCCGGGAGCTTGGAAGGTAAGAAGGCGGCTTCCGCACAGGGTGGGACAGGGAGGGAAGACAGAGGACATGGGCTGTCCCGGAGTCCTAAGAAAGCCCCTCCGGGTCACCTGATCCCAGCTTGTCATCACGTGAAGCAGGTGGAGATGGGCGCCCTCTTGCACGCGGGTGCAGGCTGAGACTTGCTAGGTTTGCATGGGTGGTGAGGGGTGTCGGTAGGGAGGAGGACAGAATGCAAACGAAAGCAAAACGAGGTGCACCTGTGTCCAGTGGCGTGGTGGGAGGGGACGCCCAGGTCAGAGACCAGCTTTGCATGTTGATCTTTGTGCCGATGAGGGGTGAGAGGTTGGGGCCCCGGAAGGATTACTCCACTGTTCATGGAAACCAGATGTTTCGTTCATTCTGAGGTTTGTGCCTTTACTCACACATTGAACCTTTTGTTGTCACCATTGCTACGGCTCGTGTTGAACCCCTCTGCTGGGCCAGGAGTGGGGAAGGCGGTGATGGCAGATCTGGATGGGCACGGTGCCCTAGAGGCGGCGGACGGGTTAACCTGGGGCCTCCACATGTAGGGCACCACGGGAGACGGTTGTGGGAGCCGGGCGGGTGCGAGAGATGCGCAGCCACGCTGACAGGCTGCTGTAGAAGAGCTGCCCTCCCCAAACAAAGAGAAACGAACGCCAGTCCCCATCACTGTGCAGAAACAGCAGAAGAGACCAGACCCACCCTTCCTCCAGCCAGCAGTTTCCCGAGCCGTGCGCTCTTCCGAGGGTTGGAGATGGTTTTCTGAGCTTCAGGGAGGGAAGGGATGGCAGCGTTGAGGAGGACGCTGTCTTTTGATTTGCCTCCATAAGTGAGGTTAAAAAAAAAAAAAATCCCCAGTGAAGATCTATCTCAAGGAAGTCACTGCTGTGTTTTATTTTTCTCCAAAGATTTTACTGATTCATTTTTAGAAAGAGAGTGAGGGGAGGGGCAGAGGGGGAGGGGAGAGACAAGCAGACTCCATGCTGAGCGCAGAATCCCATGTGGGGCTCAACCCCACAACCCCGAGACCATGACCTGAGCCAAAATCGAGAGTCGGACACTCCTCCCCCCATCCCCTTTTTTTTCAAACATTTTCATTTTTTAGAGAGGGAGAGAGAGTGTCACTACTGGATTTTTCAGCATTACCTTGATGCATAATTTTATTGACAGCTCAGGCCAACCTTTTAAGTAGGAGTTCCCCTTCCCTTCCTGAGGTTTGCTCAGCTGCATAGGATCGAGGTGGCACTGTGTGCCTACAGAGCAGGCAAGGGCCTGTCACTTCCCTGTCCCATGCCTCCCCAGAGTAGAAGAGTTTCCATCTGATCCGCTAAATGGGGTAAATTATGCTGTGGCAGTGGGTCAGTAAGTTTTGGCAGAGATCAGAGGGAGGAAAGTGAGTTGCCCTTGATCCTAGAAGGGACCGAAGGAAGCATTATGCCAGGAACAATGGAAGAGCCTTGGAAAAGAAGGTTGAGGGTGCCCGGTGCCGGTCCAGGGCTGGTACCAGGAAACACTGACTTTGCCAGTACAACTGGACGGGTACTGATCCTATCAGTGTAAGAATAATAACAACAGTAACGAGGATGATCGTGTTTCAGGCATTGCTGCAGGCCAGGTTTGGTTGCAAGGATTTTGCATGTGTTGACTCTTTCTCGATGGTAATCCCATGTAGTTGGTACAGAAGAAGATGGTGAGGCAGAAGTCCCACAGTGATCTGTCCAAGGCCCCAGACCCAGTCAGGATGGATCTGGGTTATTGGACTTGAGATCTGGAGTTGCTAACCACAATGCCATGTTGTAGATGGGGACTTCAGTGAGGTAGCAGGCTTTGGCAAGGGTTTGACGAGGTGTCACATGACCTTTCTGGGAGGCTGTGAGCAGAATTTTGATTTGCGCTCATTGATGGATACCCAAATGATTTTGGTAACAAGGGAACCTGGGAACTAACAAAACCAATAAGTTCAAAGGTAGGACAGGCTTCAGGTAAGGTTGGATCCAGGGGCTCCAATGATATTTTTGTAGCTCAGTCTCCCTCCTTCCCTTTGCTCTACTTTTCTCTGCCATGGTTTCTTTCAGGCAGTTTTATCTACATAGAAGAAGTTTTAGCTTACAACTTACCCTCAGCAGTGCCTATAGAAAGAGTTCCTTCTCCCCCTAATTGTGCAATATTTCCTTGGATTGGATTATCCCTGGTCACATGTCGTCTAGAGGTTGTTTACTGCGGTTGGGGGAGGCTGTGAGCCCTGTGCCTATTTTTGGTTATAGGGTAGAGAGAGGGTCCCTAAAACATGTGGAATCAGAATGGGGGATGGGTGGCCCCCAAAGGTGAGTGGTGGAGTTTCCCAAAAAAGAGACTGGGAATTGATCTGTGGCGTGGAGAATTCATAATCAACTGTGCTTAGCGATAGGTTAATATCAGCTAGAAGTCTGCTTTCCACCATCATGCTGTCTGGGCCAGCTCTGGTGGATGGAGTGACCATGATCCTTGACTTTGAATGATTTTATTAGACGGGCAGATAGATGACGGGAAATGGGGAGGATCGAGGCAATCATACTCTGAGGTGACCTGCACAGACCGGGTGTAGGTGCCCTATTTATCAACATGATGCTTAATCATAAATCCTCCCCTTGGGACCGAATCACAAAAGACATTAAACAGGGGCTAGATGATGTGAGTACATTAACAGGTGTTCTGGCTAGAATGACAAAGGTGACCATTGTCTTTTATAGGGTATCCGTTAGTCTGTAGCCGGACCACAGCATTTGCTTCTGGATGCCGCACTTTGAGAACAGTCGAGACAAGTCAGCACATTTAGGAGAACCTAGGTGAATGGCAGTGCCCATTCAAACCTTGTTATGTACGAAATAGTGGAAAGAATCGAGGCTGTTTACCTCGGAGAAGCAGAAGCTACAACTGTACATGGTCAGCTTCAGCATGTGGTCACGGGGCTGTCACCTGAAAGAGAGATGGCCCCTAGATCTATGGAGGACATGGCAGGGAGCCAGCTGTCAAGGTCATCATAGTAAAGGATCACTCTGTCCAGGGCTGGGATGAGCCGCCCTGAGAGGTAGGGAAACCCCTAACATGAGAGGTGTGTATGCAGAAGTACAGGGTGGTGGGGTGGGGGGTTGGGGGTGCTCATCGTCAGGATGACCTGCCTGACCCATCCTGACCCAGAGTCCAGAGACTCTAGAAAAGGCCACGTCTTCACTGGGAGACAAAGGGTACCTCGTCGCAGCCCCGGCCAGTTGCCAGCAGACATCCGTGCATTTCCAAAAGTGCCCGTGGAGACAGTCTTTTCTCTGTAGTTAAACATAACAACTTCGCAAACCGTTTATTGACACCCTTGAGTTTTCTGTTTCAAGGCAGGTGGAGCCATAAATCAGGGACAGAGTCGCTGCCTGCATTCACGGAAATGCTATTTATACTTTATGTGAGTTTATTTATTTTTCAACCCGGTTTAATTCAGGGGATCGCTCGGAGATGCAGATGCCCTCCGCATAACGTTTGGGAGTTAGATTACCTGCAGCAGCAAGAGACATTGAGATCGTCTTAGATGGGGCGGGGGTGGCGTGGGGGAGGGTCACAGGCCCCCAGATCAGCTGAGCCACAGTAGCTGGGTGACTAGGGGGTACGGTCACTGCTCATTCTAGGCCTTCATCTCCTGCTGCATGAAATGACATAAAACTGAAGGTCATCTGTGGGGGCTGTTAGGGCACTAACGTTCTAGAACTTTTCCATGCGAAGCATGTGATGTGAATGATTTAGAAATGACCAGAATCTTCCCCAGTTAAAGGGAAGTATATCCAGAAGAGGGAATAGGCTTCCTGGAATTTTCTCCTGAGTGTGGATTCAGGGTCAGTGCAAAGAAGTTACAGGGAAGCAGGCATTGTCTTAGTATAAGAAGGAACTCCATCATGAGAAGTAGACTTCCCGGGCGTTAGTTCGCGTTACCCTCTGGGACAGTGAGGAGATGTCCCTGCTCAAAGCTGTTTGTCGGAGGCCAAGTGACTGTAGATTATGGATACTGCTCAGGCGGATGTTTCCGCTGGTATTCAACCCCCAGGTTCCTAAGCCCTACTTCCTTCATTTCTTCTCCAGTCCACCTTTCCTCCTCTAACATCTCAGTGACCCTTCCCAGCTGCCCATCCTTCGTGCTCGAAGCGGTGAGTCTTTGCTTCAACCCGTGGGTCTCAGCTGAGCACACGAGCCCCTCACCCTTAACGATGTTGGCTTCCTGGGCCACATGTGTCCAAACTACTTATATTGTCTTTTCTTCATACCTGCTTTACTTTTTTGGGTTTTTTTGTTTGTTTTTTGTTTTTCTAATCACGTGTCTTCACAAGTGAGTACCCGTGTCAGGGAGGAAGGGAGAGGTTTTCTTCTGTTCAGGCTTTCGTCTCTAGAGGAGCCAGGAGAACTGTTTGTTGAATGAGTGAATGAGCAAAAAAAGGCCCTCTTCTGGCTTGGAGGACTGACGACTCTCCCCGTTGCCTCCTGGATTCCCTCCAGACTCCTGATCCTGGCTCGGGGTCTTTCACAGGCATTTTCCCTTAGCTTCTAATTTGTCTTCACCCAGGTGAGTGCCTCATCGAACGCCCTGAGAAAACTTTTGTTTTCTTGCTTCTTAATGTTGGCTCTTTGCTGCTTCTGCCGAGTGTGCAATTCTCTTTTTTTCCACCGCCCTTCCTCCCAGCTGGCGTCTTCCATGCCCATGTTCAATGTCATTTTCTCCTAATGTCTGGTCCCGTGTGGAAGCTTCTCTGACAGCATTCATCAAGGGGTAGTTTGCTTGTTTGGTGTCTTTCTAGCCACTCGCTTTTGAGTTTGGGGACTGTTTCGCTCATCATCACATTGTCAGAGTCTGGGCATCACTCTCAGTGGGTCCTCAGTGTGAATGTCGACTGGGAGGGAGTCTGGATATTGAAGGGACGCAGGAGCCACTACTGGGGCTCTGAGCATCTGTGATTTCGAGACCCCAGAATCCGGTTCCAGGAGCCTCCCCTTCCTTCTGGATGTGATATTCATTCTGGGACTTGAGGAAATTTCTGCTTAAACACACCTCCGTTTGAATTTAGATCGGGCGGATTACTTTCTTTCAGAGTGCCCTTTTCTCGTGGGTATGTGACTTTCTTTTGCTGGGTGTGGTTCTTTCTCCTTGGGGCATCAAGGAGGTGGTGTTCAGCTGTTACTGGATTTCCAGCATGTGGAGAAAGCGTGCTTTTCCACCATTGAGAAGGTGGTTCACCCATGCTGCCCTCCAAGAATTTATAACCAGCTCCGTGCAGACACTCGTTCCAGAAGTTCTCTGTGGTCAGGGAGGTCTGCCAGCGGAAGGTGCAGGTGTTGTTATTATTATTTTTTAAGATTTTATTTATTTATTTGACAGAGAGAGATCACAAGTAGGCAGAGAGGCAGGCAGAGGAGGGGAAGAAGCAGGCTCCCCGCTGACCAGAGAGCCTGATGCTGGGCTCGATCCCAGGACCCTGGGATCATGACCTGAGCCAAAGGTAGAGGCTTTAACCCATGAGCCACCCAGGCGCCCCATGTGCAGGTGTTATTTGAAAGGAAACATTCTTCCGAGGATGCAAAGTCCTGAGCATTTAAAACCCGTGTCATGAGTGGGCACAGGATATTAATTTCTGGACAGATTTCAGCCCACACCCACATTCTCATTCACTGTTCAGCCCGTCCTTATCACCGCAGAGTCCTCCTGAAAAGAATGGTTTGAGAGTCGTCTTGATAAATTTGAACAGAAAGAAATGGGGTCCTGACATTGGACTGTTTTGAAGAGTTGCAGTGAGAACCAAGGAGTTGTAAGTTAAACATTTTCTTTGCTTTATCGCTGTGAGGGATCATGGGGCCCATGAACCGTGGAACAGGAGAGCGGGTGGGCAAGGGAGGCTTTTCTCCAAGCAGAGCTTGTTCAGACACGACTGAGTCCCCGGCCTCACGTCTGCGTCCCTCGGCCCAGAGACTGCCGGATGCCGGTGAGCTCAGAGTGTGCAGGGAGCTAGTGAATAATTTGCTCAAGGTTTCAGTATCCCCTGAGGCTAGGCTCTGTGGCAGCTGTGAGGGCAGCCAAGCCATCCTGCCTTCCTGCCAATGGCCCTACCAGAATCCCTTAATAAGGGTATTACAGGGTCCGAGAACACAGGGTGCTGAATGCAAAATGAAATGGGAAGTGTATTATACAAGTTGTGTTTAATGTGTCAGAAATGAAGGGCTTTCCTGGCCAATGCTAACGAGCTGTTCGTGAGCTCCAGCGGAAGCCTGCAAAGCAGGGCGTGAGTGAGGCAGCATGGAGGAGGGACTCGAGGCACAGGTGCAGGGGGCTGTGCGCATCTCTGCTTCTTACCTGGGGCCCGGAAGCGTCTCTTTTAGCTCTCAGACTCTGAGGGTAGTTGAAACCTGTCACAGTTGTACCCAGGTGTGAGGTGCTTGCTTAAGGTGACCTTGACTTTTGCACCAGGCTTTGATCCTGTAGCATCATCAGCGGTCCTGCTGGAGTAGAGCAAACGGCCCCGACAACACGTGGTCATTTGGCTGCGCCTCCTGGAGGAGCTCGTGGCTAGAACCTTGTACCAGGTGTTAGGAAACCCGATGTCTCCTAATGAGTACCTCGTATGCCTTTCCTGTGGCTGCGGCTACAAAGTCCCACACGTTCAGTGCTGAAAGGACCACAGATTTATTGTCTTACGGTTCTGGAGGTCAGAAGTCGACAGTCAGGTCTCATTAGGCTAAAGCCAAATGCTGGCAGGGCTTGCTCCTTCTGGAGGCCCCGGCGGGGATCCATCTCCTGGCCGTTCTCAAGGGCAGAAGTGGAGTTCCTTCATATTCCTCTTGCTGACTCTCAGCTCTGCTGCTGGAAATTGTCCCGTCTCCGTCTGTGACCGTCGTCTTCTTAAAAGGAACTTTGGGAGTCCATTGGGCCCAGTTGGAGAGTCCAGAATCATTCCATCTTATGATGGAATGTGATGTGAAGTTCCTTCTGCCACAGAAGGTAACAGATTCACGGGCTGTGGGGATTAGGACATGACCCCTGAGGGGTCATTTGGCCTGCCCTCCGCATTGCTGGGTCCTATTCTCCGCATCCCCTCCCTCGTGTTATTCTTTAGAGACAAAACAGAGACGTGTTCTATCATCTCTTCTATGGGTATCTTATCCTGCTCTAGGAGTTTCAGGTTCTGTAATTTTAATACATAGAAACATCCAGCAGGACTTACTGCTCACGAAGAAGACATTGAATTCAGATGGGTGTGTTCAAACAATTTTAAACCATAATATTTTGTCTGTCACAGATGTTTAATCAATAATGATCGGTTAAGGTTTTCTGAAAAGGACAGGAACTTCTGCTGTTCGGGAATGCTGGTCTTCAAGTGATTTTATTTTTTATCTCAAATGGCAATTTAACCAACGAAAGGGGCATTTCATTCAGAGAGACCTGTTGATGGTCTCTTAATTTTAAGTAAAGTATTTGTATAACTCCTCTGGAATACGATTTGGTGTTACCACTGAAACCTGAACATACGCCATGACCCATCGGTTCTGTCCCTAGCCATATACCAGAGAAAGAATCTACGTACGTTTGCGTTAAAAACATGTACGAGGATGTTCACATCAGCATTATTTCTAATAGCGCTAAAGAGGGAAATAGTGAAATGTACAGCCATAATACAATAAACACGGAAATAGTGGCATGTTTCTATAGCGAAGTACTACGGAGCGGTGAAAATGAATATTCTCACAGATGGCATTGAGCAAAAACAGTCGCAGAGGAGCACGTGTGCTGGTGGATTCCAATTCCGTAAATACAAAACCAGACAAACGTTGATCTCAGGATAGAGACTGGGGCCAGGACCGAAGGAAGACTTTGGGACACTGGCAATTAACTTTTTTTTTTTTAATATTTCATTTATTTATTTGACAGACAGAGATCACAACTAGGCAGAGAGGCAGGCAGAGAGAGGGGGGAAGCAGGCTCCCGGCCAGGCAGTGAGCCCGATGCGGGGCTCGATCCTAGGACCCTGAGATCATGACCTGAGCCGAAGGCAGAGGCTTAACCCACTGAGCCACCTAGGCGCCCGGCAATTAACTTTTTAACCTGTGATTCTACAGGTAGGCTCACTAGGTGAGCATTCCTCAAATTTTTCATTTGTAACTCACTTTTCCACATGGATTATTTTATTTAAAAACAACTGCACAACTCCAGATAGTTAACTGAACGGGAGGAGATTTTTGTGGGGTTTCCATTCTTTTAAGATGAGAAGAATTTTGTTAGCCTTTGGGATTTATGAATCTATGTCGTTGTTTAACTTTGAAATTCAAATACTTTCTAAGCACGAAACTTTTCTTGGGGGATCTGTACTTGACACTTCTCTTTAACCACAATTCCTTTTTTCCCTTCCTGATTGACCTCACATCTGGATACACAAGGCCCCCGTGGGGGTTGGATCACAGCACTGATGAGAGATCTGAAATTTGCTCATAAAACTCTAATTCTGAAAGAGTGTGTTCATCACTTTGAGACAGGATTAGTGTTCCCACCAGAACGCTGGCAATGACATGTTCCAATTAATATGGAAGTGATAGTATTTCTTAATATGGATACCAGACCATGTTGGATGAAAGTTTCTATCTGCATTCGTCACCCGACCTGTATCACCCTAAAACCCTTGTGCCTGAAAAAGATGATATTTATTATTATATTATTGTATATTATTATATATAATATATTATATATTATTCCATGAAGACACAGAAGGGCTATGTACTATTTAAACTATAGCCACAGTGGGAGGGAGAGCAGTTGCTAGCTCCTGGTTAGTCAGACACTGGCTGCGTCTAGCCCACGGTTGTTTTGGGCTTGGCCGGTGCCTTGCTTTTACCATTTTCAGCCTGATTATTGAGCATTAACACTTGGGAGGTTGCACATAAAAATCGAGTTTTCTGGCTCTCCTTAACAACATGGAAAGATCTAACAACGCAGACCCTCCTTCGATCCTAGTGGCTGTGGGTTGGAGCGGAGTCCTAGCGGTCCCTTTGCGCAATGCATGAACGCTGTAGTGTGTCACAGTGACCTCCTTCCTGGTTAGTCCCTGAGTCACTCTGTATGCTGCTTTACGCAGAGCCGGACTGAGAAGAAAGAGTTCCTGGTCGTTCCTTGTCACTTGTTGACCCTGGCTGGCTCGGTTAGACTTGGCGTTTGGACTTATGGCTTCCTCCGTGCCACCTGCTGGAGGGGGGGGGGGGATGTGACCTGCAGGCTCTCCTGCCTCCCTCCAAACAGCTCCCCGAATCTCCCGTTGGACAAGGAAGCCAAGGCTCAGGGTGTTTTGCTCCTTGGCCGGGGTCAGCTGGCTGGTAACTTGGGGAGCTGGCATTTGAACCCGGGCCTGGCTTGAAAAGGTCCCGCGTGCTGCTCACTCTCAGTGACTTGCAGATACAGAAACGTCTAGCAGAGGAGATTTTAAAGTCCACACGCTCAGGTTCCTGACCTGGACAAGACACAACCCCATCTTGGTCGAGAAGGCAGGCCATGTTCCGTGGCTGGCAGGATTATTCTAAGCCAATATAAGCAGAGAATACGATTAGTCCTTCAGTGCCGTTTGCATTTTGCCTCTGCCTTAGACTCCTACAATTAGGAGCGGGAATGAATTTTCAGATTCCTCTTGGCAGCTCGACAACCGAAGCCCGTAAAACCTTTGGAAACCACTTGAGGTTTCCAGGGCAGGGGCTGATGGGGGAGGCGGTGAACGTGTCCCCGAGGGACGAGTGGCACTATTTAAATCTGACTGACAGTGGACCTGGTACTTTGCACCACTGCAGGTCGGTTCCTCCCCCCAAGGCAAGAGGGGCATGACTGTAGCTCCCGTGTTTGTCGTGAAGGCTGAGCAAAGTCCCTGTTACCAGAGATGGCATGGCCATTTTCTTCCTCTTCTATTTTCCTGGAGTGTTGGAAGGCCATCCTGGGACAGATGCAAAAGATCACCCACCTGGTCCAAACAAGGCCCACGGAGGCCATGAAGTCTAGAGAAGTGGCCATGCTACGCTCCCAGCCTCTGGAGGGGGCCGGGGGGGGGGGCGTGCGGTTGGAACCAGCAGCCACTCAGACCGTCTGTATCACCACATGACTCACTGCTTCTTACCTCTTCGTATCCCTTCTAGCAGAGACCACAGATGAAGGACACATTTGTTCGTTTTTCATCTGTCAGCATTCTGTCCATACGCACTCCCTGTGGGGGCTGGAAAGCAGGGGACGGGGGCAGGGACACTGAGACTTGTACCTGTGGTCGTCCGTGCACCTGTAGCTGCTTGGGGACCCGGGCACCGTGTTTGGGGAAAGGAAGCTCCTGCATGCGGATGGCCTGTCGTGAGAGCATTTGACGAGGAACAGGGAGGAAAGGACAATCCTCTGAGGCCACGGTAAAGTCCTTCTGGAACAAGGTGGGTCTTCAGGGCTGTAGCTGAGCCTGCACCCCGCCGCTCATTTCCAGACCTGCCTTTAAACACTGTGTCCTCAGCCAAGAAGCTTAACCTTTCTGAGCCCAAATTGCTGCCTCTAAAACTGGGGTGCGGTTCCCTGTTTAACAGGGTTTTTGTGCAGATGAGGAGTCCGTTGTGCCTAATGCAGAGTCGATTCAGAGTCCCTTTGTGTTCAGCATGTTTTTATATGCCGACTGTGCTCTCTGAAGCAAAAAGAAAAAAAAAAAAAGAAAAATCACTTACGGACTCACCGGAGTTGAATGTTGGTGACCGTGGTGTTCTGCAACCCCAAGTCATCAGGATCCTCCTTCTCTTTCCAGGGTGGGCCCCTTTGGCGATTGGTATTTGTCATTTTTGCTCCAGCAGAGGGCACTCCACGTCCCAGCTCCTGCCTCCTGGGAATTCTCTTGCAGGAGCAGGTTCGGGGAGTTGAAGCTTGCGGTGGGGTCGGAGGCAGGAAGCCTCTCCAGGGCTCAGTAGGGAGCCAGGACATTCGGGTAGCATGGTACTACTGAGCGGAAGCTTTCTCCCCTACATTTAACTTATCCTCCCACAGCTCCGTTAGGAAAGGCGGTGTTCCCCGCGGTGGGCCACCGAGCTTCAGAACCATTGGTGGGTCGTCCAAGAACTTTGAGTCATTCATTCGTTCAGCGGACACAGGCACTGTTCTGGGACACTGGGGATCAGGCGTTCTATCCCATGAGCCTGTCCTCTTGTGTCCCGGAGCGCCCTTTCTGGTGGTGGGGGGAGAGATGATTCACAGATAGCTTCCTGCCCTGCTGAGTGGGGTAGATGCTACAAAGAAAACTAAAATGTGGCGAAACGATGCTGAGGGCAGCAGGGGAGGGGAAGGGACTATTTTAATAGGGCAGCGGGACAGGCCTCTCTGATGGGGAACGTTTCTGCAGAGCTGGGTGGAGAGGGGAGGGGCAGCATTTCAGGCGGAGGGAACAGTGGGCAGCGGAGGATGCTTGGCACCTTTGCGGAAGGGCAGGGAGAAATCAGGGGGCTGGAGAGGGAGTGTGGTGGGCCAAGTCTGGAGAGGCCGGTGGGGCCCCCATACTGGCCTTGGGGAGTGGGTCTTGGAGCTCTCTGCTCTGATGCCTTCATCCTTGTCTCCTCGGGAAGCTTATTCTTTGGGACCTCCCTTTGGCTGCTAAGGTCAGAGGAACCTGAGGAGCATGTCCTCCTCCTTCCTGGAAGGATCTCTGGTTCCAGCGTTGCCTGATGATCAGAACCACCTGGGGTCTTTGTTGAACTTGTGGACTCCCGGCCCCTCTGGGGCCCTCAAAAAGAATACTGTTCCCGGGGGTTCTACAGTGGAGATACCTGTGTTTTCAGTAAGTCCACTCGGTGAGCCTTCTCTTCTGCCAAGTTTGGAGAGTTGGACGTGAGTCTAGGTCTTTCTCTTTTCTATGTACGTTCCCTTCTTCCCCTGGGAGGCTGATCTCAGCTCCCCTCCTCGACTCAGGGGCTCCGGGACTTGGATTTGAAAATGATCAGGTTGGTGAGGACATCGTGGATGGAGGGCCTGCTGTGTGTCTTCTGCGGCTGCCCAGCTTTCCGCTTCATCCCTGACTTTGAAATCTTCGTCCGTACCCGCAGTTCCCGAGGGAGATCCTACCTTCAAGCAATAGTGTTTGTGCCACTGTTTGGCTTCTGGTGTTGGGTGACCCCTCCCTTATGCAGAGGTGCCCCTCCTTTTTTTTTAAATTTTTTAAATTTTTAAATTTTTAAAAATCTTTTTTATTTTCAACGCAGAGTTTCCCTTCCCTCTTTTGCAGAGTTGCTGGGTAGACTGGAGTAATGGTGCGCGTTGCTCGGAAGAGTGCCTGGCATGTGCCGAGTGCCGGATACATTGTTTTTCTTACTTGTATTCACCCTAATTTCTACACACTCGCCCTTCTGTCATCTTCGAATCCTTCGTGTTTGGCACAGTACCTGGAATACAGTAGTTGTTCAACACGTGTTGACGTGCCTGAGATAGAAATACTGGCTCTTTATCTAATGAGGGTTTAGATTCTTGTAATAACTCCTCTGTTCCTCAGAACAAATAAGGTAAGTCCTGATCTTCCCATTTTACAGATGAGGAAATGGAGACCCAGGAAAGTTCAACCATTCGCTCAAGCTTCGAGAGCTAGCGCGTGGTAGAGCTAAGGCCTAGCCCGGAGATGTCGGTGTTTGCCAAGATCCCGCCAAGATCCCTTCCATTCTCCTCTTAACTCGACATGATTGTAGATCTTTCCCTTTTCTGTGGAAGTTCCTCTCTCCCTGCTTCCTTGTCCGAGGAGATTGGGAAAAGCTGATCATTCCCCCTTGTGTGCGGAACTCTTCACGTGTTGTAGGAAAGTGTGCTGGACCAAAACTTCAAAGGTGGTGGAGAGCCCAGTTGTGTTAACCTTTCTTACTTTTCAAGCCCTGGGGTTTCTTGGCCCCTTGGGCTTCTCTGCCCTTTGCCTCTGCCTTGCTGAAAGTTGGATCCATACTTCAGGGACAGATAAGGGTCAGGCTGTTCTAGAACAGTAGAGCTAAGTAGCCTGTGCTTCCCCCAACCCGGAAACCGTGCCTGTGATTTATGCTCCCCAGCACGCAGTGCCTGGCTCCCTCCAGGGAGGTGGGAGTGGGGGGGCATGCCGGGGTCTGGGACTGTTCAAACCCGTCCAGAAGTGAATGTAGGTGCTCCTCCATGCCGCACGAGAGAGCCAGGGCTGAGGTGGCAGAGAGTGAGACGGGTCTGGGCAGAGCAGCATCTCACCCACGGCTTAATTTCATGCTTTGGATAAACACTCTGAGGTGAGTTGGCACGAAGGGGACGGAAGGATCTCAGAGGGTATTCATGAAATCTTTGTTTCCCTCTCACCACCTCTCCCGGTTTTAATAGATTTTCCTGCCCGGTGGCTCTCTGAGTGGAAAGGAGTCTGCTTTTCTCCTTTGGTTCACTCCTCTGCCCCGAACGGTCTCTGCACTGCTTTCCAGATGCTTCCGTGACAGGCAGTCGTCAGAATGAGACCCTTGAGTTGCCTGTTTTCTCAGCTGCTTCACTCGTTCAGTTCCCAGGTGAAGCCTCGGGGCTTTTCAGGTGCTGAGACCATCCTTTCCGTCCGCCCTGCCTGAAGGACGATGGAAGTGTGTGCCGGTGAGCACTGGCTCCACGGGCTGTTCCCAGCTCTTCGTTTCTTTCTGCAACGCCCCTCTCAGGCAGGTTCTACCCTTGTCATCCTCGTATAGATCGAGCGCAGGGTGTTAGGAGGCTTGGCCTAGGTCACAGAGCCAGTGAGCACAGACCCAGCTTGTCTGGCCCAGAGCCTGTGCTCCTAACTGCATACATACATACAGCCTCCTGCTTCCCTTTCTTCCGTTATGGTCAGCAGAGTGCCTGTGGGTCTTCCTCTGTGCAGGCACAGCACCGGCCATGGGGAACAGGGGAATATGGTTTTCCAGGGCATGGGGTTGGCATAGAAATTCAGAAGTCCGTGCGATGAGAATACTGCACAAAGCCCAGTGGGCCGTGCATGGGCCACAGGTCAGAAAAGGACTTTACCAGGAAGTGATCCTGGAGCTCCGTGTTGAAAGGGCAGGAAGTGTGCTTCGGGGATTTGTGAGAGCACTTTTGTCCTTTGGGAAGACACAGGAGGGAAACCACCAGGACAAGAAGGATTTAGAAGGTGTCTCCTCTGCCCCGTACGTACATTGTCATGGCCCATCAGAAGAGTGTGCACCTGAACATGAGGATAGCAGGCGCATCAGAATGGAAGGGGCATGGGGCTGTGCAGACAGAAAGCGCTGGGTTTGAACTCTGTCTGCCATGCAGACAGAGTTACCCATGCTGGGTAACCTCAGGCACACCTCTCACCTTGTGTACACCTGTTTCTCCTGCATAAATGGGTACAACACTACCTTCATCCAGATTTACTCAGAGAGCTGAGCGTGAAGATGTACGTAGACCCCTGACACATACTGCGCTCCTGGTGAATTGTAGCTACTTGTTTTATTTATTTATTTTTTAAAAAGATTTTATTTATTTATTTGGCAGAGATCACAAGTAGGCAGAGAGGCAGGCAGAGAGAGAGAGGGGGAAGCAGGCTCTCTGCTGAGCAGAGAGCCCGATGTGGGGCTCGATCCCAGGACCCTGAGATCATGACCCGAGCTGAAGGCAGAGGCTTTAACCCACTGAGCCACCCAGGGGCCCCTACTCGTTCTATTTTTGACGAGATCATTTATTGATAAACTTCAGATCTATAATTGCAAATCAAATATAGTATAAATAAATCTCTTTGGCACATGTTGTTGCCCAGTAAATAGAAGGCAAAGGCTTCTTGTGCCTGCAGTGGGACTGGGCCGGCAGGGCCTAATGGGAAAAAGCACAAAGGAGAATGGAGGGTGGTCAGGTGGATCGCCGAGGGTCCCCTGGCCAGTATGCAGTAGAGCCCGCTTTCGCAGTCGGCCATCGCAGCCCCTCTGAGAGTCTGGCTGGGCTGACACTCTTTCTCTTAGAGAAGATTAAGATCCAGGGAAGCGGAACGTCCGGTCCAGTCACTCAGGTCCTTGGCACCTAGAGTGGACTATCGCTAAGTAGCCACGTGGCAGGTCAGGGACTACTGTTTCCTAATCTGTAGGACAGAAGTGATATGTATCTGCCCCGCCCACCTCAAAGTTGTCACGGAGATCAGATGAAATAGTCCGCCAAGAAAACTAAGAAGTATATAGACGTGAGCTGGCCCGACAAAGGACAGGCGGAATTTCATTACCAGTTCTGATTTCCCCCACCCCGAGTCCACTCCCATTTTCTAGGAATAAGGAAAGTGTTTGTAAACTATTTTTGGTCCACACAAGGATCTTAGGATAGTAGTCAGAAAGATGAAAGTGCCTCCTCCCTCTGAATGTAGCCGAGGTCTGCAGGGTTAGAAGGTGGACGTGCTTGTCCCAGAGCAGGATTTGGGTGGTGGCGGCGAGGTGTGGCAGAGGTGGCTGGCTGGAGCTTTCTCCAGAGAGCTCCTCCAGGCCCTGGTGATGGGAAGGGGGGCGGCGTCGGGCAGACTCAATGGCTGGGTTGGGCCCTCTTGATGGCAGAATGAGGATCTGACCATGACCACCCTCAACCTGGTCACACCTGGGTGTTGGGACCCTGGAACCCATGGCACCCAGCAGTGAGGTGAGGTAGGATGTCGATGTCAGCTTTCTTTGCTGGGAAAAGGGTTGTTTTATGGTAAGACTGGGATGGCTTATTTCATTTCCGGTGTGAAGTAGACCCTGCGTTTTCCTACGCATCGTGAAGCAAAGTGTGGTTGGAGGAAGGCAGAGGTGCCCCAGGGACTTCAGGAGGTGGTGCTGTCATGGGAGCTAGGCTCACAGGTGCACGGGTCTTGCATCCCCAGACTTGGTTCTAAGTGGGATTCTGTCGCTCACCAGCTGCATTGCCCGGGAGCGGTCCCTTGCTGTCTTGGACCCTCTGCTCCTCCTCAGCCTTTAGGGGATGGTCTAACAGGTGACCTAATACGGGGCAGGAGCCTCGCACACATGGCGCCAGGCTTTCAGGGGTCCTTCAGCAGCTCTCAGCCCCCTTTATGGGAAACGGGATCAGAAGGAACACAAGTAGTGTTTATCGAACCCTTACGTGTGCTCGGCACTGTTCTCTCGGGCTGACACAGATGCCCTTCCGTCCTCACCCCTGCCCCACGAAGTTGGTCTCTTAATTATCCCTGCATGCAGGTGAGGAAATGGAGGCACAGTGAGGTTAAGTTCCTTGCCCAAGGTCACTCTGCTGGGCAGTAAGGGAGGTGGCCCCAGGGGCCACATTTTCAGTTACGGTGCTGCGTGCTATCGTATGTGGAGGGGAACCCTGTTGTCCCTGTCCAACAGATGGGGAAACCAAGGCAGCTGGAGATCAAACACTCTACAGAAACGGCTTTGGGGTGGCCATTGGCACATTTCTCCCTTGTGGATGGTTCAAAGCTGAAGCTGGTTCTGTTGGGACGCTCAGCAGCAGGAGGAGGAATTTTTCTGTCCCAAACAGCCTCCTGTGGAGGGGGTGGCATGGAACCAGGCTCCTGTCCTCTTCCTTTATGCCTCTTGGCTCTGGGCTTTGGAAAGGTTGGCTCTTTCCGGGGGTTATCTCAGGACCCGACCGTAGGGCTCCTTCTCCCTTCTGGCCGCAGTTCCAGGTGCTCCCTGGGGCTGCCCAGTACCCTCGCTCCCCTGCAGTTCCTCCCCCGGGCTCCGCCCCTGCCCCTGCTTGTGGCTTAGTGAGAAGTGACTGTCATGGGGGTGTGAGGGGTGCTTCAGCTGGAATCGTGCTGCTATGAGGACTCCAGCACCCCCCCCCACCCCGGGTTGGGTGTCCTCATCGTGTTTTTATACTTGGTTTCAGCATGGTTGTGCATTTAGGAAAGCATCCTTTCCCCCAGACGTGCCAGCAGCCAGCCCCATGCCTGACATTGGCTCTCCCAGTGGCTGGATTTTCTGTGGGTATTTGCATTCCCATCAGCCTGCAAGAGCCTTGAAATTTCCTCCCTGTGTCGCACGTCTTGGGGCTGTGATCTCTAGTTGCAGTGATGGTCCTAGATTGGCCACTTATAAAAATATGTCTTTTTTAACCTACCTGACGGAAGCCTGTATCACACTGTTTTTGTTTTTGTTTTTGTTTTTTAATCTGAGAGCTGGGGCAAATCAGTCTCAGTACTTTGCAATACTGGAGTGTTTGTTCTTTCCCTGTGTGTGCCTTGTGTTCCCGTGTGCTGGTAATTACGTACATGGAGAACATACGTGGGCCGCAGACACCTTTTGATGATGCTTTGACTTCCTGTGTGAATTCCAAACTAGTTCCCTTCGCTTGCAAGTTTTTTGTTTTTTTTTAAGATTTTATTTATTAGAGAGAGAGAGAGTGCGCGAGAGAGGAGTGAGCACAAGCCAGGGGAGGGACAGAGGGAGAAGCAGACTTCCCCACTGAGCGGGGAGCCCGATGTGGGGCTCCATCCCAGGACCCTGGGATCATGACCTGAGCTGAAAGCAGACGCTTAACCGACTGAGTCACCCAGGCATCCCCATTTGAAGGTTTTTTTGTTAATGAAATGATTCCAGTTCCTTCTGTAAGATGTGGGCGTAAACATTGTTCTGCACAAGGCCTGCCCTTCCGGATTGTCCACCACGATTTCACGGTTCCCAAACCCTGAAGCCCAGATGTCAGGTGGTGTGGCATTTGGGGAGTCAGTTATCCTGAGACTATGAGGAAAATTTACCCAGAGTTCGTGTGTGAGGTTTAGTAGGGAGTGGGGGAGGGGTGCCCCCATAACTGCCTTTTTTAATGATCCACCCCCCAGCCCCCAAACACCTCCCTTGAGAAAATCCCGATATTTTTGAGCAGGGAAGACCGGCAACACTCCTGCTTCTTTGTGCATTTCTTTGTGCATGTGGAGGTCTCCTCTGGAGAGCCAGCCAATTTTAGATTCTTCGTTTCCTACTCCCCTATTTTCCTGTTAGGTGATGGAGGAGGTGATTATTAAGTATTGGGTCTATGTTTGATCCTGGACTGGGGTCTGAGAAAGACACAGATCAGGTTAAGGCATGGGCCCTGCCCTTAAGAAAACTTGTTCTGTTGTTAGTCTCAGGTGATAATGACCTTTCTGAAGGTGGTCCTTCCCCGAGGACAGTGGATCCTTGGAAGAAAACAGACAAGGTGAAGGGACCATTGCTGCGGTGGGGGAGGGAGGTGATAGGATGATCAGAAGTGAAAATTTAAGTTTGGAGAGCAGCGCTCTCTTTTGGAGGCCGTGGCCCCCTAGTTACAACCCAGAGTAACTACTGTGTGAGAGGTATGTGCACCTGACTTTGAGAGTCCAGAAGGAAGGACACCTGACTCTCTGGGGACATCAAGGAAGGCTTTACGAGGACTGTGCCTCTTGGGATGACAAGGAGCAAGCCAAGGAGAGCAGAGTTGGAAGACCACACACCCCGGCACACCAGCTGTCGTCGGTCAGGGTCATGAGGTTGTGACGTGATGCTTGGTCTCTGCCGAGATCACCCAGCGATGGCACATGTGGTCTCTGAGAGCAGTGTGTTTAACGGATCGGTCCAGTGGTCTGAGTGGACAAGCAGAAATTACGCTGGAGACTGGTATCGTGCGTGGCCTCCGTTAGCAGGTTTCTGTATTAACTTCTGAGCCTTGCGGAAATCGCGTCTTCAGACGGTCAGGGTGTCCCTTTCCGCTTCTGTATGGTATTTGTGGGATGCTGTCATCCCATCCCCTACCTCCCTCCACGCCCCCATCTTTGGCCCTCGGTGATTCTGTATTAATAGCGATTAAGCTGCCTCATCTCATCAGGGAGGAGATATTAATCTTCATCAGGCTCAGGGAGGAGCTGGATTTCTTTTTCTGTTCCTCCCTCCCCTTCCCCTTCCCCGCCTCCCCCCCTCCCCCCATGGAGCTTGGCTGGGGTGGGGGTGGGGGGGGTTGCTGCTCCAGGGTCTGCTCCGAATCTGGTTCCGCAGATGCATTTCAGGGGTCACTTCTCTGCTTCCCTCTCTTCGCCTCCCTGGATCGGAGCATTGCATGCGGTAACTGAAGACCACTCAGGGGCCGGAGGGAAGGGAAAAGTGCTCCCTCCAGTGGGAACTCCCAGCTTCACTGTCCTCACTGCTGCTGGGGAACTTAGAACAGGGCAGAGCCAGAGGTGGAAGCTACAGGCTACTTGGTTTATGAAATCCCATGCAACCCTGGGAGAAGTACACCGGCACCCGCGTGCCTTTGTCGTGCTCTGTTTCTGTGATCCACGTTGAGCTGAGGATCCTGGATGCCAGTGGCAGGGGCAGGAGGCAGAGAGCTTGAGGCCCAGAGTTAGGATAGAAAGGAGCTATCTCCCAGAGCTCTTCTCCATCCTGTGCCGTTCCTGCTTCTGGAAACCAGCTGCCAAAAATAGCTCATCGTGCACCAGACTTCTCTTATGTGCCAAGTGCCGTGTTGGCACAGCAAATCACAAACGAACTTGCCAGATGTGTGTTGTGTTAGTCC
Organism: Martes martes; assembly: GCF_963455335.1. Classification (NCBI taxonomy): domain Eukaryota; kingdom Metazoa; phylum Chordata; class Mammalia; order Carnivora; family Mustelidae; genus Martes; species Martes martes. The sequence goes on from NC_137895.1 coordinate 13,658,435, forward strand.
ATTTTCCAGCCGAGGAAAGGGGACTGGGAGGTTGAGTGCTTTTGCCGAAGTTGCGTGGCAAATGTGGGAGGAACCCGATTCCATTGTAGGTTTCTTTTGGGCTCTGCCCACCAGGGGTGACGGTACAATTTATTGTCCAAACCGGGAAGGCTTGAAGCAATGAAAGAGGATGCCAGCACGGTCCGGCTGGGCCAACGAGCATACGTGGCGACTGGTCCAGGGTAACCGAGAAGCATGGGCTCTTGCCTATGTGCAGCTGGAGGGCCAGGGATATTTCCATGCTGGTTTTGTAAGCAGAGACGGCAAGGCTCTTACTCTGCCTGCCTTCCCTCCCACCTCTCCTCCCACCAGGACAGAGCCCTGCTGGCTTGCCACATGGCTGGTGCAGGAAGGCCTGGTTAGTTCGCTTCCACAGTGAAGAATCCCAAATAACCACGGTCTTTTCTGCTCAGCACACAGCCCTCGTTCCCAGACCACCCTGCAGGCTCTATTTAACTCCCTCCACTCAGTGGGATTGGCCTTTTTTCAGCCTCTGAGCACACGCGGGTTGGAGGAACGGTTCTTTTTTTTCTCCCCGAATGGGTCCTCTTTGCATTCCCTGAGTGATGCATTCCTCTTCCTCCGAGGGATTCCCACGACGTTAAATTAGCAGAAAATGACATTAGCGCTAAGAACCAAACTCGATTACTTGAAATATGAGTATTTATTATAGCGAGGGAAGAAGCAGCCTCCTTTCTACCCCGCATTCTTAGATCCATTCTGGCCTCCCACTGAATTGTATTCATACGGTTTCCTTTTCGTTGGCAGGTTGGTTTTTGTTTTTGTTTTGCAGATTGTCTGAAAGGCACTGAGTGTGTGATAGTAAGACACACCAGCGCAGGCAAGTTTGTACGTGACTTTGCCCCCCTGTAATTTGCTGGCTCTCCAGGCTGTGGTCTGGGAGTGTGAATCCCGCCGGCGGCCGTTGCCTCTCCCTCTGTGTGGCCCTGTCACTCGGTTCCTCTGATTGACAGACCCTCGGTGTCTTTATTTTTGCCCCGCGCTCTGCTTTTTCCCTGAGAAGTTCCATGGTCCACGCTCAACCCCCCGATTCCCTTGTAGTTGAAGCTGTCCCCAGCTCCTCTGTCTGTCTCTGCAGCCCTCCTGGGTCCCTCTGTTAGAGTGCTCTGTGCAGAATTGGGCTGGATACATGCCATACGTGGGGCAGGAACATTGTTAGCTCATGAAATTGCCGTGGGGTTAAGTGATACACTTAGAACAAGAGCAGAAGCGGGCACTGTCTGATGGAGATGAGCACTTATGTTTGTTGTTGTACTTTCGGAAGGTGATAAGAGTGTCACTATTCAGTGTATCTCCACCACTGACTTGAGAGCTACTTAGGGTTGGGGCCACATCGTCTTATTCTATTTTGTATCCCCAAATCCAGGTACGTGGTAAGTGTTCCCTGAACTCAGTTGAGTGGATAAGCTAAAAGCCCACCTGGGAAAGGGAGTTTCAGAGAAAGGTCCTTTACTCCCCTGACACCCGAGGGCCATTTTAAGGACCCAGGGGGTAGGACCTGAGAGTCATTGCAAGGGTTCTGGGTCAGATAGGCAGCAGATGACACACAGGAACGAGGAAGTCTGTTCAAAGCCCGGTGGGTCGGTCGTTCCAGGTCGCTGCAGCGCTGAGTCTTGAGTTTTTCCCCTGGGGTGCCTCAGCCTTCTGTGAAGAGGGGAGTAGGATCCTTTTGTACCCACACGGTGCATCTAGAGACAGTTGGCCTCTCCAGTGCCCATGGGGAGCCAGAGTCTGCCACGGACACTGAAACATCACCTGAGTCCGAGTCCAGCCATGCGTGAAACTCCTCGTGTAGCTGTGGGCACGTCACTCGTCCTCGCTAGAATCCGTAAGCAAGGGCTGGCTGTTGGGAGAGTTGAACTTGATGAGGATTGCTATTCTCTCAAAAGGATAAAAACAAAAATCAACTCCGTGGATTGTAGAGTTCTAATAAACTTACAAGAGCTAAAGCCGTAAGACTCTTAGAAGCGAACAGAGGGATAAATCTTTGTGACTTTGTGACTTTGGATTAGACTGGTTTCTTAGATATGACACCAGAAGCAAAACCAAAAAAAAAAAAAAAAGATTGGACTTCATCAGGATTTAACTCTTCTGCATATCAAAGGATACTATTTAAGACCTTGGAAACTGTCTGAACATAGGAGAAAATATTTACAATCCGATGAGGGACTCGTATCCTTAATCAAGAACTCTTCTATACATCTGAAACGAATGCTATAAGTTGGCTAATTGAATTTAAATTAAAAAATGAAATTTTTTAAAAAAGAACTCCCCTAGATCAGTGAAAAGACAACCCAGTTAAAAAGTGGGCAAAGGATTTGGAAATAGGTATTTCTAGCCCCATAAGCACATGAAAAGATGCTCCATGGCATTCGTCAGTGGGGACCATAAGTCAGAACCACAATGGGACACCACTTCACACCCAGTAGGGTGGCTTGTTATCAAAGAGCTGGAAAAGAGCAAGTGCTGGCGAGGATGTGGGGCAACGGGGAGCCCTTCTACCGTGCTGGGAGGAATGCAAAATGGCGCAGCCACTTTGGAGAGGCTTGGCAGTTTCTCAAAAAGTCCAACGTAGAATTAGCATATAACTCAGCCACACTACGCCTACGTGTATGCCCAGAAGAATCAAAAACAGATACTCAGAAACTTGTACACAATTATTCATAGCAGCTCATTCATCATAAAGTGAAAACTACCCAAATGTCTATGAACCGATGAATGGATAAACAAGACGGGGTAGAGCCGCACAACGGAGTATTACTCAGACGTGAAAAGGAATGGAGTCTTGACACGTGCTACAGCACGCATGAACCTAGAACACCGTGCGCGAGAGAAGCCAGATGTGAAAGGCTACGTGGGATTCTGTTCCTTGGAAATGATGTCCATAGATGGGACAAGTAGGTTTGTGGTTTCTAAGGGTTAGGGGGAGAGTGGCTGGGAATGGGTACAAGGTTTATTTGGGGGCGGTTTATGAAGTTCTAGAATCAGACAGTGGGGATGATTGCACAACTCTGAATATCCTAAAAACTGCTTAATTGTATGCTTTAAAAGGGCCGTTTTTTAATGGAATGTGGATGATAACACAATAAAGGTATTATTAGAAGATCAAAACGGAGGGGCTCCTGGGTGGCTCGGTCGGTTAAGCGTCGGCCTGCAGCTCAGGTCATGATCCCGGGGTCCCGGGATCTAGCCCTGCTTCTGGCTCCCTCCTCCGTGGGGAGTCTGTCTCTGTCCCTCCCTCTGCCCCCACCCCCAAGTGTGCACTGTCAAAAAAAATTCTTTTTAAGATGAAAGTGGCGCTGTTTCCAGTAAAGCAGGACAAGGAGGAGCGGGTCCTCTTTTTGTCTTGACCCCACGTGAAGGATGCTCTTGAGATCCCCTCATGGTTCCAGGGAACACAGTTTGGAGGACCTGTATGGTCCTTTTAGGTTGAATATCTTCTTTCTCGGAAACTGCGGTGAGGGGTCACATGGCAGTAAGGGGAAGTTGGATGTGTTTCTTTTTCTGTCTGTCCCAGACTCCCCAGCCCCCCAGTCTAAACAGAGTGGGAAACGGGTATTGTGATGACTTGCCACTTAATTTACAGGTAAGTTCTCTGCCAGAGTTGAGGTAAGCGTTGTTAGGAGAGAGGGACATGACCCCCAGACCCCCCCACTCCTCGTGACAACGTAGAGGTTGAATGGGACTTTCCTGCCAGTTCTTGGGATGAAGGGAAACCAAAGGACCAAATAAAAAGGAGCTTGGAGGGGCACCTGGGTGGCTCAGTGGGTTAAGGCCTCTGCCTTCGGCTCAGGTCATGATCCCAGGGTCCTGGGATCGAGCCCCGCATCGGGATCTCTGCTCAGCGGGGAGTCTGCTTCCTTCTCTCTCTGCCTGCCTCTCTGTCTACTTGTGATCTCTGTCTGTCAAATAAATAAATAAAATCTTTAAAAAAAAAAAAAGGAGCTTGGAGATGGTCAAAAGAGTCTTTCACAAGCTGTCACCTTTTAGTATTTTGCTTAAAACCCTTTAGTGATTTCTGATAGCTAATGGGGTGGATCTGATGCTCCACGCTCTGGGCTCTGGGTCCACCGCTTGTCCCCCAGACCTCCATTCCCATGAGCACGCCAGCTCCCTTCCTGCTGTCCCGTCACGGAGCCCGTATCTGTCTTCCAGGGTCTGGCTTTTCACCAGGTTGTGGGTTGAATTGTGTCTCCCCTTCGTTCCCCCACCAGAGATGTTGCTGTCTTAATCCTTGGTGCCTGTGAATGTGACCTTATTTGGAAATAGGGTCTTTGCAGAGGATCAAGATGAGGAAAGGAGAGTGGGCCCTAATCCAGTATGACTGGTGACCTCCAACTAAGAGGACATTCCGTCCCAGAGACCCCCGCTGAGGGAAGACAATGTGAAAACACAGGGAGAACTCGATCTGCGAGCTGAGGGTTGCTGAGGCCGCTGGAAGCTAAGAGACAGGCATGGACTCGTGGCCCTCACAAGGAACCAGCCATGCTGACACCTTGACCTTGCACTCAGATTGGGAGAAGGCGTTTCTGTTGTTGAAGCTGCTTCGTTTATGGTACTGCTTTGTGGCAGCCCCTGGAAACTCCTGCACAGCCTCTCCATGACTGCTGTGGCCTTCCAGCTCTTTCCACCAAACCCCTTACTGCTTCGTGTCCCCTAGCACTTTGTCATTTGCTTATTATATTTGTCAGAGTACATTGTATTTACTTCTGTTTGTCTCTCTAAATAGACCGTGATGGCGGGGCTTAGCCTGGTGTGTTCCTACGGCATACCGATGCGCGCGTCCCGTAGGAAGGATGGATGCATGCCTGAGTCAGAAAATCCGGAGAAAAACCACCTGCTTCGCATCTGAGCTCAAAGTTGAAAATGCAAATTAACATTGGAAAGATATGCGCGGTCCCTTCTGCCTGAGTCTCTTTGGCACCAGTCTTCAGGCACGCCTTTCCCAGTGTAAATAACTTGGGGACGTGTTAAAAAGTTCACCAGTGTTTAAGTTCATTAAATTAATGTTGTCAGTTTGAGCGGCGGAGTGTGGTGCGGGCTGTAAACTGCTCGTGGTCTTTCTGTGATTCTGCTGTAGCGGCAGCCTCAGGAACGGGAGGTGCGTTAAAAATAGAAGAGTCCCTTTACACCAAAGAGTCCTAGACGAGGCATTCAGTGAAGCGGACCTGCCACTTAATGCCGATTTGGTTTTGTCAGACTTTCAACTAAAACTCGGGGAGCTGGTGGGGAAGCCGGATGGTGCAGGCGGGTCCCGTCTTTATTTGAGGGGGTAGAGTGTCTCTGCGCTAGGAGAGCAGCCTACCTGTGTCCAAGAATAGAGCCGGTTGGATTCTGGAAAGCAGAAGGGAGTTGGGCTAATAAGGGAGGGAGGCCCCATTTCCTGTGCTGTGGAGCCGAGTTGATGGAGAGCCAGTGGCAGGGCTCTGAGTGGGCATTGCCGGAGCAGACTGGGAGTTTGAGTCCACTTACTGGGACGGCTGAAGTTTACGGTCAGGCCTTATGAGCACCGGGCCCGTTTGCCCAGGTTTTTACCTGTCCCCAGTCCTTGTTCCTGCTGCTCATCCCTGCTGACGTACATTCTGTGCTGGCCCCACTCCTACCTGTACTTCAAAGCCCAGCTCAAATCCCACCTCCTCTAGGAAGCCTTCCCTGAACTTCCCCAGCCCCAGGAATTCCTTCTTTTCCTCCTTTCCTGAGCTGCTTTCTTGGCTTTTGCTTTCTAGGTTAGTCTTTTTGAGAACGGGCCTGGATTGAGGTCCTGGCCTCATAAGTCAGGTGGATTTGTGATCTTAGGCACACCGTGGGACTTTCTGGGTCTTACCTTCTTTATCTTTATCTTCTTTATCATATGGATATGATCATAATTTCCAGATGAAAGAAATAGACACACCTCGTCATCTTCCTCAAATGGCGAACTGGGGCTTGAGCCCATTACAGCGAGACCGCATTCGTGGTGGGGGCGGGGTCAGCGGGATTCTAACTGCGCTTCTCTTCATGTTCTCCTGTCCAGCCCCATTCTCAGTGAGGGGGAGGAAGAGCGGGCATTGCACACCCAGATTTGAATGCTGGCTTTTCCTCTTTGGTTTAGTGAAATATTTCGGAGCCCTTGGTTTCCTCATTGTGGTATACACGCGGTAGTATCTACTACCTTCTTTAACGTGGAGATCGAATCGGATGAGGAATGGATCGGATCGCCAACCCCAGCACAGAACGGATACTGATCAAATGACTTAATCAAACCAGCCCACACCTCGCTATTCAAGGTCATTCCTTGGACTGTCTGAAGTCTCTTGATTCTTACAAATGGAAAAATGTCTTTCCCTCTGGGGGTCCGACTTTGGGGGCGGTCTCGTTTGTGGAGGCCACTTCCTTCCCATCCTTAATTGTCTTCCACCTTGTCGTGGCTGCTGAGTCCCCTTGACCTTCAGGAAGGCTTGGTTTTGCCGCCAGCATGTGCCGTCCGTGCCACAGCGAGCTGGCGCTTCCTATGTTGCTTTTCCAAACCCACTCACATCTCTCGAACCCTCTCTCTTTCCCTCACTTCTCTTGCCTTAATTTCTTGTTCCTCTGCCGTTAAGTAGGTATTGATTTCTATTAAGGTGAACATTAGGATTTATCGAGTGGAGAGGTAAATATTGACAGGTAGGGAGGTGGGAGTTCCCCACCCACCCCTCCCCCACTCCCCCATCCTGCTTTGCCGCTTGGAGATAGGCAGGCAGAGTCCCAGTTTGGCATCCAGTCCTGTTGCAATAGGAGAACGGCCTACGCCAGGCCCGGGCAGGTAAAGATCGCTTTACAAAAGGAAGAGGAACCCCACGTGTCTTGTATTCGAATGTTCCCAGTCCTGGCGCTGTGCTCGACACAGGGCGCCTGTCAATACTTAGTTTTGGAAGTAAGAAAGGCGGGAGGGAGGAGTATCTAGTAAGGCATTTGGCACCTCCTGCCTCCTCTGGGTAAAGGGGAAGGAATCTGGGATTTGTATGGCCAGTGTTGCCATGAGGTTGTGAGCATTTTTACAAAGCTGCTGGTTCTGCTCCAGAGAATACCGGTCCTAACAGCGTGAAGGCCGGAAGTGAGTGATCTCTCTGTCTCCTGAAATCTTGGAGCTGTGGGCACTGGTGTAGCATGGGGGGCGGGGGGGGGGGCGTCCCTGGGCCATTTGCCAGTTCTTGGCAGAACTTGGCTCAAAGATACTTCCAGTCCATTCACTGATCTTGTCTGTATTTCTTGATCTTTTCCCATTTTTGTGCCAGTCTCTCTGCGTATCTATCATGCTCTACCAATCTATAGTTACCTCTGAGATAATTAGAAATACTAATTTGGTCTTTGCCCCGGTTCCTGACACAGAGTTTGTAAGACCCTTTGAAGTTTCCCAAGGGGTGAAAGGAGCTTCTTTTGTCATTATAATTAGCTCCTTTTAAGCCTACCTGAATTAATGCTAATGAGTGATACTTGGTGGACCCCCACATAGCTTTGGGGTGGGGACCTGGTGGCCAGAGCAATGCAGTGGAGAGGGAAGAGGGGCTGGACGGTGGTTAACTCATTGGCCAGCTCGGTCATGGCCTCTTAAACCGCTAAGGGGTTTGGCGAGCTTCCTGGTTGGCGCGTGCCTCTCGGTTCTGGGAGGGCGCCCCCCCCCCTTGAAAACCTGGAAGCTTCCCGTGCTTCCCTCTCCTGCCTTGTCTTCTGCGTCTCTCCCATTTGGCTGTTTCCGAATTACAGCTTTTATAATAAACGCGCCCCCCCCCCCATAGAGAGTGAAATGCTTTTCTGAGTTCTGTGAACCAGTCTAGCAAAGTGTGGAGCTCGAGGAGGGGGTCTTGGAAACGTCCCAACCTTCTAGCTAGTGGGCGGGGAGTAAGCCCACCTTGTGACTGGTGTCTGCAGTGGGGCCCGTCTCGTGGGACGGAGCCTTTTGCCTGTGGGGTCGCCAACTCCAGGGGGTGTCAGAACTGAGGTGAGGGGAGAAAGTCTCTACATTTGGTGTCAGAAGTTCTGAGTAAAAACCGTGCAACCTGTTTGCTGGCTTCTGCTGCTCCCATTTTGTAGTTTAGAATGTTTGTCTCCGTGCTCTCTTGGGTACGTGGACTTCCCCGTGGGCCCGTTTGCTGGTAAAGCTGGTAAAGAGCGTGTGTGGGGGTTACACAGAGCAGGGGAGGTCAGGGGCCTGAGGATTCTCTGTGTGGTGGAGGCCGTCTTGTGCGTTATATGATGGTTTGCGGTTTTCCCGGCCCCTTCCTGCTGGATGCCGGTAGCATATGTTCCCCGCACACACAGTTGTGACCTCAGAAATGTCTCCATTCATTGCCACGAGACCACCGCAAGCTGAGAACTGGTGGCACTGAGTAAGAAGACATCATGAGGTTTTATTAAAAACCTCATCACTCTCGATGGTCACGCAGTTTTAGGATTTATCCAGCAAGCATTTATGTAGCCTTTACCGTGTACGTTGCATTGCACTGAGTTCTGAGAGACCAGTGAGGAAGGCAGACCTGTCCCTGCCTTCTAGGAGATCACGATGGGCTTCCAGAAGCCCTGACCTGAGCATGGGCTTCCAGAATTGCCATGAACATTTTGTTCTGACCTCCATACAGCAGAGGGATAATGTCAAGGGGGATGGGAGGGCACCATCAGGCCTTCCTCCTAGGTTGACAGTCCTCCCTGTGGATTCCCAGTGAGCAGGACAGTGGGGAGAAGGGGTGACATTGTTGGTTGGTCCCCTGGTTCCTGTGAACCCAGGACTGGGAGACACTGTCTCTTTGAGCAGCTGGCCCTCGGAGATGACAGACATGGTTGCGTTGTTGTAGCTGTTAGTCTGTGTGTTCGAATCCCGCCAGAATCTGGTGGGCAGATCCCCACGCCCGTTCCCTGCGCTTGCCCACACGGCAGCAGAGCGGTCCCCTCGCACACAGCCACGTTACATGGTGCCCCTGCTCAAAGCTCTCTGTTATACCTGACTGTGGACCTTTCAGGGTGTTCCTGAACTGCCCCCTTCTGCTCCCCATCTGACCTCACCCCCATTCCTGTCTCTGCTGCACTTCCTTGGCCCTCCTGCTCATTCCACTCCCCACAGTCTCCCCCGCCCCCCAAGCTGCTCTCCTTACTGAGACCACGGCTCTGGCCCCTCTGGGAATGCTCTCCCTCCCCATCTGTCATAGCTCACTCCTTCGCTTCCAGCAGGTCTCCGGTCACACTTCATCTAGTGAGAGAAGCCTTCCCTCGGGGCCATTTGTGAAGCAGCCACCCCCGACCCTGCTCCCCACACAGCTCCTTATTTTATTTTCTTCATGACTCTGATCGCCACCCAGCATGTCCACTGTATTTTGTCGGTGAGGCTGTTGGTTATCTGTGTTCTCCCACTAGAGTGTTATCTCCTGAGGGCAGACAATCAGTAGGTCTTACTCGGTGTCTGGAAGAGGGTCTTGGGCTCCGTAATATGTGGATGGGTAGGTGGATGGATTCCCTGTTGAGGAAGGAGACTTTTAACGGTGACTTGTGTTACTACAAAGTTGCCAAGAATGTGCAGAACCTTTGTACCTCCAGGACCCTGACATGGGTACTGGTCGTCAGGACCCACTTAGAGCTGTGCGTGGTGTTTGGTCTACCTTCTGTCACCCCTTCCCTTCTGCATCTTAGGATTCTCTGTTGGTTATGAGCCCACACGGACATATGGATGAGGTGTGCAGGCTGTGACCCTTGGAGAACTCTGGCTGACAGCTCTGGTTCACATGTCTGACCCACAGCGTTGTCAGCCTCTGTGTCCTGGGACTCCCTGCTCCCTCTGCAGTGCTCACCCCGCCCCCATACTCCCCCTTGCATCCCACCCTTAAATGCAGGCAGAATTTTAACCGGCGTCATCACTGTCGCTCCTGTATCTGTGGTCTTCCACACAGCGTTGTGGCCGGTCCACCCACCGCTCGGGCACGCTCTGTGGCCCACGTACTACTCCCTGCTCCCAGCATGTGTTTCCTTGCACACTTCCACCTGCTGCCTGTCTCCGCCCACCCCCTCCCCCCACCCACACACTGTTCTGGTGGTACTTCCTTGGTCCACACTCCCCTCTCCAGCTGACGTGTCCACGTCCTCTCATTTTCAAAGCAGGGAACTGGTTTGGCCCACACTGACCCCACGTTGTCTTTTTGGGACTTCCAGAACCCCTCATTCTCTTCTGTGTTGGCTGCCACCAAGGGCTGGGCTCCGTGATGAATCCCGGTTGCACGGGTGGCCGGGGCCAGGCCCTGCTCCGGCAGAAGGTGGCTCTGGGAGCTGTGCATGTGAGTGAGGTCCGCAGGGACACGCACGGGGAGTGGGCGAGGAAAGGGGGCTCGCAATGGCTGTACAGATGGTGGGGTCCTGGAAGATGGGACTTTTTCTTCTGTCCAGTCCAGAGACCATCTTCCAGTGGTTTTTGGTGGTGGTGGTTTCCAGGTTCTGTACCTCCTTCTCCTTTTACCACAATGGCTTGTTTCAGCCTCCTAGACGCCTTACCCAGATCTGCGCAGTTTCATAGCTGCTTCTGTGTCTAGGATCCTGAGAAGCAGCAGCTGCCCTTTCGTTCTTGTTTCCACTTCCGTACCTTAAAGAGTGTCCCACATAGTAGGACTTCCAAGACTGTCTGTAGAAATGAACTGGCTGGTAGTAGAAGAAAGGTAGCATGGGGGGTGGTCGTCTCCAGAATTTCTTGGCACCTTACCCACGTCCTGAAGTTCTTACACGTGAGATAGCCCGAGATGGCCCAACTCCCTTTCTCCCTGGACCTGGGAGGGCGTGTGTCTTTGACCGTGAACCCAGCTCTGGGCTTGCTGTGCAGTTGGCCAGGAAATTAACACATTTCCCCCTTTTTTAGAGCTTCACCAAGTTCTTTTAAATGTGAAACTTTTCTTTCTTGTCTTTGCCTTTAGTGGCTGTCTTGTTTGAAAAGCCTTCCTTAGCATGTATCTGACCTCTCCTCCCTTACCTTCTGCCTCCTCTGTTCCCCTAGTCCTTCCTAGAGATTCCAGAGGACTCCTCCTCAAAGGCTGTACCACTCCCTCCTCGAAAGCCTTCTGTGGCTCCTTATTGCCAGAATGAGAGTCAAGCCAGAGCGCATCTTTGCCTTCCAGGATCTCGCTCTGGTTTCCCTTTCCAGCTCTACTGAAGCAGCTGCCGGCACCCATCAGCCTCGGCTCCCGCTCATGACCCCAGCCTTCAGCACACCCCTGCAGGAGCCCGCAGAGATCATTCTTAGATGTGTGTGTCCCTTGTCTGCATGCTGGTCCTTACGCAGAGCCCGCCTCCTCCCTCCCCTGCCTCCCCCCATCCTTTCTGTAGATCCCCCCTCCACAGTTTCCTCTCCCAGTACTGTTCCCTGCTGTCTGGTCAGAAGTCTTTTCCCCTCATTACTGTCACCCTCCCTCCTTCCGTGACTGCGTGCCTTCTGCTCGGGCTCTTCTCATGGGCTTTGGTCTGTCCAGTCAGCCCCAGGGGCAGGACTGAATGGCTAATCCCATAACATCTGGCTTCGTTCCACACACATCGTAGGTCTGAATAGACTCATTTTGTCGAAGCACTTTCAATGTCACCTGTGTCACATTGGTTGTCTTCATTATTTTCCTCATCTATGGTTGTTATTAATATCTTTTTTTAAAGATTTTATTTATTTATGACAGAGAGGGCGATCACAATAAGGCAGAGAGGCAGGCAGAGAGAGAGGGGGAAGCAGACTCCCCGCTGAGTAGAGAGCCTGATGTGGGGTTCGATCCCAGGACCCTGAGATCATGACCTGAGCCGAAGGCAGATGCTTAACTCAGAACTTAGAACTGACTTAGAACTGACAACATAATTTCTTATGGAGGCTCTCAGTTGTACTTCTGAGGCTGCGTATAAAACCGTAAGCTGAAAAAGACAAAGATTAAAAAAAAAAAAAAGCAACATTGTATCCGGGCTGCACCCAAGATGTTCGTGTTCCCACTGAGTGTCAGGGAAGATGGCGCTCAGACCAGATTGGTCAGTCCGGGTGTGAGGCTCAGAGCTTCTATGAGAAGAGAAGTTTGTTCCTGGATGTCCTACTTGACACCAGTACCCCGCATTGACCACCACGACCCCACTCCTTCTTCAGAAGAGCCCCACGCACGTTTGTCCTGAGCCTGCTCCTGTCCTCCCCATCTGTCCAATGTTTAGACCTTTCTTCGTTTGGGAGCCTCGGTTGGACTTCAGAGATGTTGCCCAACACCCTTCGTGGAAACAGTCATGGCTGCATTTCCTCTTCATGTTCACAGCTTGGCATCCTTTCCTGTTCTTTGCCCTAGTTCGTCCAGACTTGTATGTTAAGCGGGGGGATTCAGAGTCCTAGGACTCGGTACCCAATGCCCATAATTGTCAAAAAGTCTACTTAAAACACTGGCTTCCTCACATGGTCAGGGAGTCTTCACAGTAAACCCGAGAAAATGAGTATTTTTGTCCACATTCTGCAAACGAGACCATTGCCGTGCAGAAGGAATAAACCTTTGGCTGCTGTTAGGTAACTTGCCCAAGGTCACACAGCTGGAGAGCCAAGATTTTGATTCACACCTCGTGACTTCAAGTTCAGTTTTCCCCCTGCATGCCACCTGCTTCTGAAGTCCTTTTGTACAGATAGTCATGCTTAATCACACAAGGGAAAGCCCAGTTACACTGCTGCTGAGTCCCACTCCCTTCTGCCTCTATTTTTTTGTTTTGTGAAGATTTGCTTTCTGCTTTGCCTCGGTCCCCCAGGAATCCCGTGGGCACTAAGGACCCAGGATTTGCCCTCCCTGGGTCGGCCCTAGTGCCCTGCACGGGGATGGCGTTCCCAAGGGACCAGGCTGTTCTTCCGTTGGCCTTCTGCTTTCAGGGGCCCCCAGCTTTTATTAGCGACCATCTTTAGCTGTGCAACCAGATCATTGCAGCTAACCATTTTAATCTCCGACTTCAACCCCTCCAGTGGCTTCGGATCGTCTCAATTTCTCACAAGCAACAAGGATGTTTGGTGTGGCCTCTGTTGACCTAGCAGCCTTTTCTCTAGGCAGTTCCCTCTCTAACCATCTACACATTTCCGTCTTGTTTAACCACATACCACCTTCTCCAGCCTCTAGGCCTTGGACCTCCAAGTGTGCCCTGGCATACCAGCTCTCGGAAAAGAATGAGAAAAGCCCTGATTTGTAGTATGTGCCCATTTCTGGGGCATAAATTCTCCCAAGAGCCAGCCAGCACACCCCAGGAGTCAGGCGGCCTCCTCTTCTCTCTTCACTTTGCTGATTCTTGGGTGGTGTTGGGATTTAGTTCAGATACTGCTTCTCCTAGGATGACTTTCTTGACCGGCACCCTCCTGTCCCCTGCCTGATGGAGGCTCTGTGCTTTCACATGCCTCCTTGCTAACATGGGTTATAAATAACACTTATCAGAGGGGATCGTAGTTTGTGCTGAGAAATCTCCCTTCTGTTTTCTGTACTCGGTGGGTGGGTACCAGCTGCGTTTCGATTCATTTCTCCAAGCCCGTACTAAGTACAAGGTCAGAGACCGAGAAGATGTCCAACAAAGGTTTGCTGGATGAAGGCATGTTTTGACCTTAAAAGGACCTTTCTAGTTAGCTCAAGAAGAAACAAAAGACCTTTGTTTCGTGTTGACGGAAGTCCTAATCCTGCACATTTCAGTTGCAAAACCTACAGCTCTCCAGTTTGAAAAGGGCAAGATGGTGTTATCTAGGAGACATAGGTACATGCCCAGAAACCTAGGAGTGGGAATTACAGTTCAGTTTTTACCTAAAAATTTAGGAATCAAGGACTCCTATTCCAGGATATAGGAAGCCCTAGGATCCATCTAGTTCTAGGTCTTTTCTTGGTCTCTCTTTGTCCTCTACTTTCTTGCTGTCTTTCACTCATGCCCCACCCCCCATACCCTCTCCTTTTCTGCTTCTCCTTATTCATCCCCTGTGTTCTTCTCTTTTTCTCGTTCATTCTCTTCTCTTTTTTGTACAAACTAGTAAGGTCTTCCAGTCCCAACTCCTTGTGACCTGTGAGCGTAGGCATCCGCCATCAAGGATAACTTCTCTTTCATACCGTATTTAAAGTTTCCATGAGAATGGAAATGAGAGTGGTTGAAGCCCCCAGCGGCCATCTTGGATCAGGAAATCTCTGGCCGGTGTAATCCGTCCAGGGGGAGGACAGAGTCAGGCTGGGACACACGGGCAGTGACAGATGTGTCTAGGACATTCGGAAAGATGGTTCCCTCTGAACGGTGCCATCCGGGCTGAGTCGAAGCTAAAGATGATAGTGAATTGGAGTTGGGTGTGGAAAAGCCACTTCACTCTCGTTAAAATAATTGTGGATCTGGATGGAACGGGTTCAGTCATGCGGCCACGTGGCCAGCCAGTTGTTGGCTCCTGTTGTTTCCACCCAATAAGAGCCCAGGTCTATTAAAAATAATCATGGCTTCAGCTTCAATGATTGCCTCTGGGAGTCCAGTCAACACATTAATTAATTATCCTCAGTGTGAACAGATTTCCTCTAAAAAGCCTCCTGTCTGTTTATTTTCTTAGCCTCGTTCTGTGCCTTCCAATTTGTCCAACCCTATTCCCCTCATAAATTGGTCACTGTCTTAGATTTCTCCCTAGCGTCTGGCTTGCCTCTGTGTAGTGTTTTCTTCCCGTGAGCCAGCTGTGGTTCTGACGGACCTCACTTAGCCAAGAATCTTCAGAGCAGGGGAGTGGTTCTCTGCTTTGGTCGGCCTCTTGGATCAATACCTCAAGGTATTGACAACCTTGGACATTGGGTCTCTGGGGACAGTCAGTGTGCTAATAAGGGACCATAAGCCGATGGCAAATAGGTAGCACATTTGGCGTGGTTCAAGGGCAAGTAATGAAACAGAGAAGGTTGTCTGCACTGCAGAATTGTGAACCTCTCTTACATGGTGTATTTCCCAAAAGTATTACGGGAACCTGGAGATTAGAAAGAACAAAGGTTTAGAGCTGAGATGGGCAATGGAAGCAGGGTGACTGTTAAAAAGATCTCCCCGAGGTGGGAATTAATGATGAATGGAGCTGGGAGGCGTGGCACCAGAGGGCGGGAATGACGATGGACAGCCTGGCTCTTGGGGACAACCTGACTTCGGAGGAATGTGTTTGAAATGAAATTTCCGGACGTGGTCCGTCAGATGGGTCCCGTGTATGGTTTTAACGCCCTTCATGCATTAACTTTGCTGCGCCAGTGAGACAAGTCAGTGCCAGTTGGTTTCCTAAGCAGTCTTTTGGGATTGTTCACAAAAGAAGGATCTGTTGAATCCCCAGCTTTCACGCATAACCGGTGGTAACAGTGCTTGTGTCCCAGGGTGGAAGTAGTTGAGGGTCCCGGAATGGATTTATTGGCCCTCAAGGGCTCGTTGGTGGTGTTTTTGGATTTCTGCAGCATTGTACCGAGGACCCCAGGGAAGTACTGAGTAGGTTGGAGGAACTGGTTCCTGAGAAGGGCCTGGGCTTTACCGATGCCGTCAGGAAGAAAGCCTTCCTCTGGGGAGCAGCCAAGAGTAAGTCTACAGAACCCTCTTCCAGAAGAGGCCCTTGGGAGAAAATATTGGTGACTGACTCCTCGTCAGTTGGAGGCACTAACTGGGATCTATTGCCACAGATCTAGAGCGTGGCCCCATCGGATGTCTCGGTGGAATGAGGGCAAAAATGTCACACGGTGCGGGGTGGGCGGGGGAGGGAAGGTAGGAAGGAAGGAAGAAACCCACCCACATGACTCCCAAACAGAAACGTTTGGTCTACTTGGGGAGGCAGAGTGTAACGTACATAGCATGAGAGGAGTACATTGGGTGTCAGCTGGGAATCATTGGGGCTCGTGACGGAAGAGCCAGCCCACCAGATAAGCGTGTATCTGTCTTACCATACGAGACCCTGGAGGTGGGAGGTGGTTGCTGTCCGTTGTGAGGCTCAGTGATCTTGCTCCTCCGGTTGGGCATCTCTGCGGGTCTCTGAATCGTCTCATACTGGCAAGGTGGTTGCAAGAACTCCGGGCACCAGCGAGCGCTAAAAATGATCCCCTCCCCGACAGCCCGTTTTTAAACACTTACCACGCACCCCGGCCTCTATGTCTTATATTTGTAGCAAGTAACATGTCGTAGAGGCTCAGTATACACTTTTTGAATGAGTGCACAGGTGCCAGATAAAATACAAGACTCGGTTAAATTTGCACTTCAGATAAACATCAAACAGTTTTTAGTAGAAGTACAGCTTAAGCATTTCACGGGCGCACTCCTACTAACACATGATTAGTTCATCTGAAGTTCAAGTCTAACCGGGTGTGCTGTATTTTTATGTCCTAAATCTGGAAACTCCTGGGACATCACAGTGACTTTATGGAGATGCATTTGAAGGTTTGCCTTTTGTCTCCCAAAGCGAGGGCTATCTGTTGTGATTCTACTTAAGCATTTGGGTTGAGGTGGAGAGTGGAGTGTGGATTGTGCACAGAGTTGGAACAATTTATCTAGAGGGAAACATGAAATTGGAACTAGTAGTTAGTGATGGAGAATTAACTCAAAATTAAATTGTGGATAGCCTGTAACTCCATAGAGAGATTTCTTCGTGTTGCTTTCCGAGCAGTGGAAAGCAAGCCCGCTGCCAGCTGGGATTCACAGCATGTGAGTGTGGGTCTTTTTCTCCGTGACATCTGTCTGTGATCACATGAGCGATTTGAGCTGTGTTGGAAAAAGTAGCAACTTTAGGCTGCCCCGTCTGATGTCACCGGAGTTGTGGACCCGGGGTGGGGGGGTGTTCTGATTTGTGATCCTTGCCACGTGTCCTGTCCCAGGACTGGGGTGCTCAGGGAGGAGAATTTCTGAACTGGGCACTTGTTCGAAATACAATTTCCTGGGTTTCACCCAGACCTGCTGTAGCAGATGTCCCGGAGGAATGGGGCCCCGCATTCTTTGCTCTTAACCAGCCCTCAAGGTGACTTTGCCGGCTGAAGTTTGGGAGCCACTGTTCTCAAGCAAGGAGGAGCTTTCCAAGAGTGTTCTCTTTGCAGTTCAGTAAAGGGGCTGTTGTGAGCCCAGCTGGGCTGGGGAGACCACTTTGAGACTGGTTAACACCCAGGTGTTATCCCAGCGTTACCGACCTGCCCTTAGGAACCTCGGCTTAAAATAGCAGGATGGCAGGGGGCTGTGGTACCCCCAGGGAGCAGCGGGAGGGCTCAGTGGGCTTCGAAGATGGCCCTTTGGTGGTGAAATGTCTCACATGCGCTGATGCTAACATGTGGGAAAAGCCCGGGGATCATGACCTGGCCAGTAAGTGACCCAGTTAACCTCCTACAACGAACTGCTTGCTCTTCTCCGGACCTCAGTGACGGGCGGTGCCGAGGGAGGATTTCAGAGGAGTAGCCTTATTTCTGATTCTCTGTTGCCCAATCTTCTCATGCACAAGATGAAGGATGGAAGCCCAAGACACCAGCCAGCCGAGTGTGAGTTGGGGTCTCCTGTTTCCCACCCAGGCTGTTTCCTCTCTGTTTTGCTGCCTTCCTTATCTCTACACTTGCACACAAGCCCTTCTGACAGCAGGCCTTCTGAGGATGAGAGGGGACTGTGGGTGATGCGGGTTCCAGAGGACAGCCTGGAGGGGCCAGGAGCCCTGGTGGTCCATCAGGTCAGAGTTCAGGTTTCTAAACTGCATGGGGGGTGGTGGGGAGGAGCGGGGGGTGGAGGGCGGACGTAGTGACTCAGAAGGAGCAGTTCCCCTGCAGACTTGCTCAGTCCGAGTGAAGGGCTGCTGAACCCACAGTCAGAGGGGCTGGTGATGAAACGAACTTCTGAGACACTGAATCCCCCTGCCCCCCCTCCTCTGTGCATCTTCAGCAGCCTGTGCTCTGTACCCCTGAGGTTGCCACCCCACGTCCTTCCGTGACCTGCAGCGGGCTCAGGTTGGAATTCAGGATGCCGTCCAGGCCAGAGTGCGCTCGGCATGGGTCAGAGGTCCGTGTGTGGTTGGTTGGTCCTTAGAGAACTTCCCAGGGGCAGTGACAGGCCCGTGTAAGCACAGGATGGGTGGCAGCCTTGGGAGACGGTGTCAGGATCCATTTTACCTGGACTTTGTAGGTTATTCATCTAGTTTCTTTGCCCCCCTCCGCCCCCCCCCTTTTTTTTGGATCGGCTTGGTGATTTATGTGATGGTTCTTAATTTAGCATTTATATGATCAAAGCCATTGCTGCTTGTCTTACTGTGTGGTGTCTCCTGTCTCCATTGGATCTTGCTCATTCGATCTCATAAAGTAGGTATAATTCTTTCCCCCAGTTTCCCGATGAGGCCCTGGGTTTGGCGAGGTAAAGGGTACGCCCAAGGGTGCATGGAGCTGACAACTTGAATTGTTTCCAGGCAAGGGCGATTCTTCATTTCCAGCCTGTCCGTCACCATGGCGGTCGGATAGTAGGAACTTTAAGCTGTCGTAGTCCACTTCGTGGAAAGACAGGAGCCGGTTCCCCGGTTGCCTAGACCATCCTGCGGGTAGATGGGGTTCATCATCACCCGCGGGTGGGGGGAGGGGTTCGTTTTTCAGCGCTGAATATCACAAAGGAAGAGAAAACAGACCCATGGGCTTACTAGCTCGTGACTTCAGGCATTTATACCTGGAGGGGGAAAAAAATCCCCTAAAAGAAAACCATCACCTAGATAACGAAGGACCTATCGGATTAATACAAAGTCAGCCTGGTTTGCTGTCTCCAGCCCTGTGTGCTGGCTGGTGTGTTTAAAAATAAACCAGCGAGGGGCTGCCTGGGTGGCTCCATCGTTTAAGCATCCGGGTCTTGGTTTCGACTCAGGTCATGATCTCGGGGTCCTGGGATCAAGCCCCGTGCCCTTGGCTCCATGTTCAGCAGGGAGTCTGCTTAAAGGAATCCCTCCTTCTCCCTCACGCACATGCTCGCTCGCTTTCTCAAATAAATAGATCTTTAAAAAAAAAACAAATAAATAGAAACCACAGTAGGAATGGACCCCAAGTGGTAACTAATGTGCTTCCAACAACGGGGCACGGGGGGTGCCCTGCGTTCATATACTGGAGGCGTGACAGAGGTGGGGCGACTCTCCGTGAAGGGCTGTTTGGGGATATGTTTTTTTTTTTTTTTTAAAGATTTCATTTATTTATTTGACAGACAGAGATTACAAGTAGGCGGAGAGGCAGGCAGAGAGAGAAGGGGGGAAGCAGGCTCCCTGCTGAGCAGAGAGCCTGATGTGGGGCTCGATCCCAGGACCCTGAGATCATGACCTGAGCTGAAGGCAGAGGCTTAACCCACTGAGCCACCCAGGCGCCCCGGGGATATGTTTTAATGTGGTTCCAGAAGGAAGTGGACCTAGCCCTCTCCTTTCTCTTTATCTGATTCAGGGGAAGGAGGGAGCTGAAACCTTTTTAAAAACCAAGTTCATCCATTTCTTTAATGATCATCTGAACAGCTAAACCTTCTGGGACTATTATATATAATCGTTCTCCAAGCTGTATCCGTTTTCCCTGGTCTGTAGATATATCTATCCCTCTCCTCCTTTTTAAATAAAACTGATTAATTATAAGAAAATAGATGTGAAATGAAGCTTTGAGCTTCTTAGCAAATCTGAGCCCTCAAGTGATGTGATTTTGCTCTCCAGATGAAGAGGTTCATAAAGGGGAGATTTTGAGGACAAACAAAACAAATTAGCCACGGGGATAGGCAGTTTCAGTGGCTGTGAACGAGTAGCAGTCATCGGCACTGTAGATACTAAAGATATACCATCTGTGAGCACACCTGCCATGCAGGGCAGAATTCCTGGAAGTGGTACAGTTGGTGCCATAGGAACATAATTTAAACCTGACTTTGGTGGAGGCTGGTGAGGAATGCAGGGGCCAAGGTTACTGGCTCTTTTTCCTCCTGTTGTTGCTTCTACTTTTTTTTTTTTAAAGACTGAGTGTGTTCGTAGCTTTTCTTACTGGCCTCAGTAGGATGTATGATACCTACAGTGTGTGTGTGTGTGTGTGTGTGTGTGTGTGTGTGTGTGTCTCCCTCCCTCTTTCCATCCTTCTCTCCCAACTGCTGTGGCTCTAACCACTCTTGGTTCCCTCTAGTTCTCTACTTGTCCCTTTCTGTGTCTTGACCACACTTGGAGCCGAACTGAGATTTCCTGGTAATTTCCCATTGACAGTAGAGTGGAGTGTGTGGCTCGTTTAGCTGTCCAGTGGCTAGACTGCCATTCTAAGATGCTCGTAGCCCCTGGGCCCCTGGTCTCCATGGACGGTCCCTGCTTGTGCTGCTCGCCTCTTAAGGGCCTCTGGTCCCATGACCCTTCTGATCCTCCCTGCCTCAAGACTGCTTGGACATTCAGGGAAGGGCCGTAACTCCAACTGAGGAAGCATCCTTACTGGTGCAGCACCAGTCATGCCCACTGGTTGGCTTGGCGTCCAGGTTTCTTGGCTTTCCAACCAAGTTAGCATCTGCCTTTTTTTTCCCCCTAAGATTTTAATTTTATTTATTAGAGAGTTAGGGGGAGGAGCAGAGGGAGAGGGGCAAGCAGGCAACCTGCTGAGCACAGAGCCTAGTGCAGGGCTCAGTCCCACAACCCTCAGATCATGACCTGAGCCCAGATCGAGAGTTACACACCTCACGACCCAGGCCCCCCTCCCAGGTGCCCCATCATCTGACTTCTTGTTCTTCATCCCATAAGGTTATTGGCTAGGGTAATGGGTTAACACTCCCTAGAGTCAAATCGGCACATGGTACAGCTCCTGGGCCTGCGATTTTTGCTACAGTTCTCCTAGCTTGCTCAATACCCGGACAGTTCATGTCCATGGTCCTCACTGGACCCAGAACTAGCCATTCTGTAGGCGTAAAAAGAGACCGTTTTAGTCTCCCATCTGATGCTTTGATTTACTGTCTCTTTTCTTCTGAGACTCTTTTATTCTTTGAAATCCTAGCCTTACACTTGTTCCAGGGTATTCCTCAAAGGCTTAACACATCTTAATAGAGTTTGTATTGCATTATTCCATATTCTTTTTTTTATTGTTATGGTAGTCACCATACAGTACATCATTAATTTTTGACGTTTGTTCCATGATTCTTGTTTGCGTATAACACCCAGTGCTCTTCCATATTCTTGTGATTTTTTTTTTTTTAACCTTCTTGAATTCTTTTCAACACCTTGCTGTCATGAGCTGTTGTCTCCTGCTTCTTGGGAAACTGCCCATGGTAGTTCTTTGCTCATAGAGCTACTCCAATAGACAGTGATTGAATGACAACGACGTTCTCCAGATAGGAACCAGGGATGGTAGTGTCAGATGCCGATGGTGAAGTTTTCCTTCTTTTTCTCACCTAGCAAGTGTTTGGCAAGAGAAGAAAGTATTCAAAGTAGTGCTGGGATTAATTCTAAGGGCAAAGTTTAATTGGTCTTGGGGTTTTCCATCATTCTGTACCTGGACCAAAGCCATTATCTGCAATGGCAGCTTATCACTGCATTGTTTCCGTGGGTGCTGCTGCCCTGACCTGCTGGCTGGGAGGAGGAGGAAGATAGAAAGGTACGGTTTGGGGTCTGATGTAATCCTCAGCCGTCAAGCAGCTGTCCATGGAGCTAAATGAAAACCGGGAAGAGTCTTTCGATGATACTTTGAGCACTCCGTCCATTCGTACATACTTTCATGCATTCAGCAAATATTGACCAGGAAACCACTATGTGCAAGGTTTTCCACAAGACACCATCAAAAGGCTCTTCGGAAGCATGAAATCCAATTTGGAGAACATGCATCAATCACAGGGGGGCACCTGAGAGTTGTGATCCCCCAGTCGAATGGCTTGTAATGAAGGTTTTTTAAAATTGGTGCATTACAATGGGGAATGGGTAGCTCTGTGCAACTCTGGTGTCTAGACAACCCTGAATCGAGGAGAATGAGTCATGATGATAGGCAGTTACTGGCTCAACAACCAACAACAAAACCGCTATAATCCTTGAGCAGTCTTGGCATGCTCGATGCGAATGACTACTTGAGATAAAGTTAGATCTTAGGTACAAGTGTCCGTGCTCACTCTGTTTGGCCCTGCGGCCCTCTGGCGAGCTACTTCACCTTCCTGTGTGTGTCCTGTTCCTCAGAGGTATAAAGATGGTAATGACTGTTACGAGTTGAATTTTGTTTCTTTCAAAATGCATCGGCTTAAGGCCTCCATACCCAGTCCCTCAGACTGTGACTGTATTTGGAGAGGAGGTCTTTAAAGAGGTAATTGAGGGAAAATGAGATCACCTGGGAGGCCCTAATCCAGCATTCCCGGGGCCCTTACAAGCAGAGGAGATTAGGAGGACTCAGACACACGTGGGGAAGATGGCCCACTGCAAAGCCAGGAGAGACGACCGAAAAGTAAACCAACCCTGTTGACACCTAGGTCGGGACCCCAGCCTCCAGAGGGCCTCCATTTCTGTGTTTAATTAAGCCGCCCGGTCTGGAGTGCTTTGTTACGGCAGCACGAGTAACCTTGTGCAGGGACAGTCCCTTGAAGGCAGGCACTGTGAGTCAAGAAGGCGTGTAACGTCTAGCTTTGGGGTGCAGCCCATGGTGGGAATCCTGAGCGGACCGAGCAGAAGTGGTTCCAGTCGGAGTCCCCAGCCAGGCCTCTGGGTATATCTTCCCACCGCCACCTCAGTAGGTAGACCCAGTGCCCAGGGCACAGTCCCGATGATAACATTCTTGTTCAGAAAGCAGCTCTGCCGGGGCACCTGGGTGGCTCAGTGGGTTAGGCCTCTGCCTTCTGCTCAGGTCATGATCCCAGGGTCCTGGGATCGAGCCCCACATCGGGCTCTCTGCTCAGCAGGGAGCCTGCTTCTCCCTTCCTATCTGCCTGCCTCTCTGCCTACTTGTGATTTCTCTCTCTGTCAAATAAAAAATTAAATAATTAAAAAAAAAAAAGGCAGCTCTGCCAAGTGCCGGCCATTCTCTTCCATGTGTGGGGGCCTGTCACACTGCAGCGCCGGGCTCCTCCAGACCACAGGTGACCTCAATGAATTCTGAGCCTTTCATCCCAGGAGACAGCCAAAGGGGTTTTTTGCAAGGGTCCCATGGGGCAGTATTGGGGGCTGTACCGCGCTCGGCCTGTTCTGATGCCTCTGCCTCTCCACGCATGAGGTTCAGTCCAGCGGGCACGTGTGCGTGCACGTCCATTTGCTGGCCTCCGCTCGGTGGCTCCGTGGACCTCTCCAAAGCCAGGCACCCACTGGCTCCCTTGTTTCTGTCTCTGTCTTCCTCAGATGTGCTAACTCTTGTGGATTTTTTAGGGGGTGCCCGCCCCAGGGCCCGCACGGTACTACCAGAATCACAATAGTGACATCAACCGCTTGGGTGTGTGGGTAGCCTGTGGGAGGCAGCTCCATCTGGAAACTAAAAAGGGAAACAACAATCCTCTTCTTTCACTTCTAGATTTTTCTGTATCTTTGCAGGTAGACAGGGCCAAGAAGGGAATTTACAAATTGACACTCCCCTGCCCCCCACCAAGCAGGTGATTTTTCTTTTTTTTTTCTTTCTTTCTTTTTTTTTGAAGTTCCTTTGATTCCAAAGAACTGGGAGCAAAGAGGAAGTCTGGCTGGTAAACCAGAGCAATTGAAGAAAGGGGGGGCGGGGATGAGGCATAACGTACCTGGAGTCTTGCTTGTTTGGATGATCTTGGTGGTGTGCTGCAAATGTAGCCGTAAAGCCCCAAAAGAGGAGCCCTGGAACGATTTCCAGCTGTTAACACCTGGAGACTTTCTAAGTTACAATGAAAAGAGCATCTCTGGCAAAGCCAAACTTGACTTGGTAAGTTTTGTTATATGTGGCTTGGATGCTTTGTGTGCTCACCTGGGCATTTCCCGTATTTCAGTAATGGGCGCCTAGTAAACACGGTCAGGCTGGTTGTGCCAAGGGGAGGTGCGGTCCTTGGAGGTCTCCCTTTAGCAACTGGCAGGATGACAAGGAGAAAGACCCATCCTTCTCGTGGGAGGACAGTGAGAAAGGGAAACCAGGGTGGGTTTTTTCCTTTTCTCCCTCCCATTTCTTTATCAGTCATAACGTTCTTCAGCTGGAATTGGTCTCCAGGGTCAGTTCTGGATCTCCTGCGATGATAGCATTCTCACTTGAAGATGGACGTAATGATCTCTTTTTTTTCAGGCTGCCTTCGACCTGTGACCACGACGTCAGCTGGTGTGGGATCTGAAAGAGTCTGTGTTGGTTGCTGCCTTAGGGTAGAAAAGGGCCAACCCATGGGTTTCTGTCTGTGCGTTTTGAGGCAAAGGAGTATAAGATAGTAGGTTAGTTGTGCGAGTGATCTGGGACCCAGCTATCTGGTCTTGGTTTGCTCAATCTTTCCCTCTCTTTAAAGCGATTCAGTCCATTTTTACTAGAATCTTGCCTGCCGCCTCCAGAGGAGAGTCTGAAATTACAACAAGTTATTTGTCTTATAATTAGTCTTTACGAGGCCAAGACTGACTTGCCCCAGATTGCACATTGACTTACTGGCAGAGCTGGGTCTCGAACCTGCGGCTTCTTTCCCATTATGATGCTCTTGCCCTTAAAAGGGAGCTCCTTCTGCTTTCTAGGAACTGCTTTCTTCTCCATCCCCACTGCACAGGCTACCCCTGGGAGAAGCCTTCCTGTTCTCTCCCAGGCTCTAATGCTGGGGGTGGGGGGGTGGGGGTTGGTCCGCTGGAGGCCTGTGCAGGCACATGGGCTGGTCCTCATGCTCATTGTTCGTGTAGTGGGAAGCAGCCCTCAGAAGAGAAGGACATGTATTTGTATGCAGCTAGTCAGAATGGCACTGGAATAAACACCACACTCATCAAACTACACAGCCAGCAGCACGGCCTGGAAAGATGAACCGAAATGGAATGCTGATTTTTCTCACCACCATCTTTGGAAACCTCCTTCCTGGCCACCCACCTGGTGGTGGTAACCGTTTGCGGCAGTCTAGCCTTCCAGTGCAATGCTTCGGCTTCGGAGACAGCCCCTGTGCCGATCTGTTTATTGATGGATACGTTTATCATCTGTGGAGGGAAGTTGCTTCCCCGAGCTCCATTGCTTTCATCTGTGGACTGGGCAGACCCACGCCTTGCTCAAATTTCGATTGGCTCACTGACGGTGGGCTTGGGAGGATGTGCTGGTTTACATAACAAAGCAGTACGCAGTCTAGTCCCTGGACTGTGGTTATCTTAGTAAGTGAAAGCTGTTGTAGCTGTGTGGGATAACTCAGAGATCTGAATAATTCAGCAGACGCAGCGGAACTGGGGGTCTCGGGGACTTAGAATCTTCTCCCCACCCTGTCTCAAAATAACTCCAGATGGTAATAGCCTGTTGGGGCAGGTTGCTGTAGTTGACATGACCTCACTCTTGTTGTCAACCAAATGGGGTGATTGGAGCACTGTGTGCTATTGAAACAGGGGCAGGGAAGGGGAGGCGGCGGGTGGAGTGCCAGAATGCAGTCAAGCCTCCGTCCGTGGCTGGTGGATTTGAATTGTTGGCAACGCCAACAGCGCTCTTTCTGGAGAGTAAGCAGCAAGTTCACCATAGGAACTATAAATTGTGCTTTTACCCTTTAACTCAGGGATTCTATTCTTAGGAATGTACTGTCCCCAAATATAGATCCTAAAAGAAAAGGGGGAGCAGGGAAGAGTGGAGCCTGTCAGAACGGTTCTCAGCCGTGCGAAAATAGCTCGGGATTGAAAACTCTGCACGTGCCCAACGTTGTGCCCGACGTGGTCCGCCCTTTGCGGGGTTTCAACGCCCCTGCCCTGCAGAGCGCCCCCCTACGGTCCTGGAGAGGGTTAGATGCATGGAGAGCGCACTCGGCTTTCAACTCAGGGGGGGTCCCCATGCCGAAAGTGGGGAACCACTATTTTAACTGAAGCCCGGGGAGGGGTAGGGATTTTTGAAATCCATTCTGCAGTCTGCCCAGCACCCTTCTCGGGTGGGGTGGGGGGAGCGGAGGCACTGCCTTGGAACCTCCGCAGGGCCTGGCCCATGGCCTCCGGGGGCTGGTGGCAGTGCCAGAGCAAACCCAGCTTGTTCAGATCCGGGGCTGCTTAGAGGCCACCTAAGCAATCCCTTTGGCAGCGAGTGACATTCGGTAAGGGGCGCAGCTGGCAGAGGCCCTGAAGAGGTAAACATGGGCCCAGGCTGTGCTACACGCTGGGGGGTGGGGGCCAGGGCACGGAGCCTGGAGGCTAGCCAGAATTTTACATCCGAAGCCTTTCCGTGTGCAGACAGAGACTTGTGGAGATTTGGGGGGCACATGGGGAGGTGGGGTGTCTCCTCTGCCTGGCATTCTCTGATGGGCTCTGTGCCTTGTGACAGCGGTGCCCAGGGAATGGCCCTCAGTCACTGGAGAATCAGTGCACTGCACCCCCCCCCGCCCCCAACTTAAGAGTGTGGCCCGGGAGGGTGGTAATCATCCTTCCTCAGATGATCATTGTGGGGGAGGGATCTCAGCAAAGGAAATGTTCACAAAGTTTTGGCCCCAAGTGAGCATTCTATACACGTTGGTTGCCTTTCCCCTTCCTGGTGCGGAGAGAGCATCCGAAAGGGATCTTTTAAGGCACACGGCAGTCCTCCATCCAGGATTTGGGAGGGGAAACCCTCAACATGGTCCTGTCCGGCTGTCTGCACCTGCACGCTCCTACCTGATCGCCACCCTCCCGGTACAGGTGTGCCTTCCAGAACCTTAGAGTGGCATCTGGGGGGGCTGGCGATAGAGTTACATATTCCAGTAGGTTATTCCTCCTTTTCATAATGTCATTACAGTCCATGATAAAAGAAATGAGTCAATAAAATGGAGAATTAGACATGTGGTAATTCCTGAGATTTAAGATCTGAAAATGTGACGATTCAGTGCTTTCGCACGCGCGATCTTATTATATCATCCCTCTGCTTAATATCCTTTAGCAGCAGCTCCACGTTGAGGATAAAATGGAAACTCAGCCTGGTGCACAAATCCTTTCGTGGTTTGGCCCGTGGCTGCCCCCTTCCTCAGGTCCATTTTTTTCATCACTTTTCTTTTCTTTAGCATTTGTGAAGATGCCGTCAGATGGCATATGTGTGTTAATTTCCCCTTGCTCCTCCAAGGAATCACCATGAACTTTGTGGTTTCAAATAATGCAGAGGTATTCTTTCCTACACCTGGAGGTCAGAAGTCCAACCTCCATCCCTCTAGGCTGAAGTCAGGATGTCACAGGGCTGGTTCTTTCGGGGGGCTCCGAGGGGACAGTCGTTACTTTGCTTTTGCTCGCCTTCCAGTGGTTGCCTGCGTTCCTTGGCTTGTGACCTGTTCCCCCGTCTGCAAAGTGTATCCCTCCATTCTCTGCCTTCAGGCCGCACTGACTCGTCCTCTGATGCCGACAGCTCCTGCATGTCTCTTAAAGACCTTGTGATTGCATGGGGCCCACGCAGATCATCCAGAATGATCTGCCTATCTCCAAATTCTTTAATCGTACCTGCAGAATCTCTTTGGACTCACGATATAACATTCATGGGCAGCCTCAGAATTAGCTTGGGCATCTTCGGGGCACCGTTCTTTAGCTTAACCCAGTGCAGTTCCTTGGTCGTTCTGTACCCAGTGTTCTGGCTGCCTGGGACACCTTTTCCTGCTGCCTTTGTGAGGCTAATCCCCATCCCCCCTTCAGAACCCAATCCTCAGGTCTGCTCTGGGAGCTGACCTCCTCTGTCTCCTGCACTCTTGATCCAGTAATGTGCCTCTCTGCTTGCCTACACCTTGAGCCTGTGCCTTTAGTAGCATCGCCACACTATCTGATCATGTAGGTTCATTTGTCTGCCTGTCCCAGTAGTCCTTGGGAACAGGGATAGCACTGTCATCCCCTTGCTCTCCGTACTGTGTGGGCCAGTAGCCTCACTTCATAGGCACAAGATGATGGATGCCCAGAAGGGGGCTCTGGGACAGGAACCAGGCTACCCACCGTGGAGACCTCCAGAGCAGAAGCCCTCTGTCCTGATTTCCATAGTCCGTCGGCCTGGAATGCATTTCCTCTTGGGAGCTGCAGTCCCCTGGGTTTCCATGTGTCAAGGTCCCATGTTTTCCTGTCCCTTCAGCTGTCTAATTCCCTCTTTGTTGGGCTGCAGTAGATTAGCCTCCGTAAAAGCGAATAGACAATTTCCTATTAACATTTATATTGCTTTTCTTTTCTATTTCTTGGCGAGGCTCTGAGGACTGGGATGGCTGCGGAAAATGTTCTTTCATCTAAATAATGTCCCTGTTGGGGGCTGGATTCCGGCTTTTCGCTGGGCTGTGGAGAAGAGTGGGTGGGGTGGACTCATGAGCCCAGGAAGAATTAAGGCACAGAAGCCAATCCAGAAACTGCACATTTGAGTCTGTAAATATATATGAAGCGCCCACTGTGTGTCTGCTCCTGCACTAGGTCTTGGTGTGAAGAATTAGTGTCTGGCGCTTATTAAATGGTTACTATGTGCCAAGCATTGTTTCAGGTGCTTTAATTTTAATGTTCTCCTTGGCTTCTTGGAACTGAGCTTTACAGGTGAAGAAACTGAGGCACAGAGAGGTTGCCTTCCACGTTCAAGGTCACGCTCTAGTAAGTGATGTGGGCTCCAGAGCGGGCTGAGAAGGTCTAGAACAGTTCCTTCTCCCTAAAATGCTTGTGGTCTGGAGGTCGCATTTAAGTTGGCAGTGCCCCCAAAGGCGAGTGGGAGATCGGCGGGTTTTCTGGGATTTGGAAGGGCATTCCAGGCAGAGGGAATAATGAAAACAAAAGCAGGGAAGTGTGAAAGTAATTATTTTGTTCAGGGAAGAGTGAGTAAGCAAGCAATTCAGGGTAGTATAGGTTGCTTTTCAAGTTGTTCGGATGGGATGACTCCGTGAGATCTGGAAGGACAGACAGGTGTAGCTGGAGGATGGATTTCCTCGCTCTGTGGTCCGGAGGTGAGCAGCCGGAGGAGAGGAGGGAGGATGTCGACAGTAGTGTCTCCCCAGCTGTCGTGGGCATTCACATCTCCTGGTCTGCAAGCCTGGGGTGGGTCTGAGAGTCTGTTCCTCTGACCGGCTCCCCAGCGATGCTGATGGGCTGGGTATCTGGACCGTCCTGAGCGGGGTTGGTATGGAGGGGGCTGCGGGTGGGTGGGTGGGGTGTGTGGGTGAAGATG
The DNA here is from genome assembly GCF_963455335.1 of Martes martes. Classification (NCBI taxonomy): domain Eukaryota; kingdom Metazoa; phylum Chordata; class Mammalia; order Carnivora; family Mustelidae; genus Martes; species Martes martes. Next base: position 13,687,612 of record NC_137895.1, read on the forward strand.
CTTGGAAATGAGCCCCCCCTCCCCCAGCCCCATGGCATCAGGCTGAAGGGTCGGATGGCTCTGTGATAATGTTCTCCAGAAGAATGGCGGCAGATGGAGAGGAACATGGGGGCTTGGGACAAAGGTGTTCAGTAAAGGAGAAGGACTGTGGAGTGTCGCAGATGAAGAGGAGGCTGATGGAAATAGTGGTGAGTCAGGGACAGTGAGGTGCCACCGCGTGTGACAGCAGTCCCCAGGAGCAGGGACTTAAACCAGACGGAAGTTGATTTCTCCTCCACATCTAAGCAATCAAGATGTTGGCAGTAGGTTAGTGTGGTGGTTGAGTGGTGTCATTCCCATAATACTCTGCTTCGAGTGTTCTCAGCAGTAGTCCCCATCTCAGCGTCCAATATGGTGCTAGAGCGTCAGTGCCCTCAACATAGGCCAGCAGCCAAGAAGAAACAGGGACAAGGCTGCCAGAATGAGCCCAGGTCGCCACAGGCAAACTGCCTGTAAGTGGCCTTCCTGAGGTCCCATAGCCATGCTTGGCTGCTGCAGAGGCCATGCTATGTCGTGTTGTCTCTGGCTGCTTTGCTCCCCTGAATGTGAGCAGGGTTCTGTTCCTGAGCAGGAAAGGAAGAATGGACCTGGGGTGGCAACGGGGCAGTCCTTGCCCCAAGCAGCATCCGTGGTGAGGACTAGAGCAGTGGGGGGACTGTTGAAGTAACCGGGCTCTTAGAGAGTGTGTGAGCCCCTTACGCTCACAGACTCTGAATCTTCTTGTCCCGGTTCCTCAGGGTGCGGGTCGTTCTCCTCTGTCATAGAAAACCTGTTCCAAACCACCTTCTCCTACAAGATTTCGTTCCACTGCCGCCGCCTCCGAGAAGCCCACCAGGACTCTTGAATCAGAATTTCTCCTCCATCCCCTGAACAGAGCATGGTATCAGCACCTCCGTCAGCCGTCCTCTTCATTCCGTTTTGTGTTTTACTTAGTCATTGGCACGTGTACTTCTTTAGAATGTGAGGCACATTCAGCTCCCAGCACAGAGCCTGGTGCACCATGAATTCCTAGGACATTTTAGTTCAACTTGCATGAGTAGTTAAGCTTGAGTGTTCAAGCTGATGGCGCTGGGTGTTTCTCTGAGAGCAGTGCTTTTCAAACTCTAGTATGAATCAGAATCAGCTGGAGGGTGTATTATAACAACCCCGTACCTCATTTCTGATTTAATAGGTCTGTGGGGCGGTGGCAGGGGGCTGCTAAGCACGTGCATTTCTACCAAGTTCCCAGATGACACTGACGCTGCTGGTCCCAGGACAACCCTTCGAGAACCACCGTCCTTGACAAACACGCAGATTTGCTGCTTCCCCCCAGGGGAACCTGCACTGTAAATCAGGCCTGACAACAGACTTCGGGATGGAATACAGAGAAAATAAGTCAAGGGATAAACCAATAGAGAAATATTTGGGACCAGGGGTGCTTTGGAGTCTCGTTCCCCAATTTTTTTTTCCAGGCAAATTCTGTTTCCTCTGAATACCTAGATGCTGCCAACTGTAAGAGGCACTGTTACTTTATATAAAGCCAAGAAATTAAAAAGGGCTTTTAATTAAACTGCGACACAATGCTTTCTTATCCTGCTGAATCATTCTTTTGTGCTTATTGAAAGGGCCCTTTTAGGCCTAATTAGATGGGTTTTTATCATATTTTCTTGCTATGCTTACATATAAAGCAAAGTCTTGGCAAATATGTTGGTTCTGGTATTCCTAAAGCTTCTTTACGTTCGAGTCTCACTCTTCGGCTCCCTGTCCTGGCCATCTCCATTTTGCTATATTGTATCCTCTTCCTCACCCGCTGTGAGCATCCCATTTCCCTAAGAATTCCCCAGAGAAGACACCCGAGCCCACTTCGGAGCTTTGTGGAGCTAGCCGCCTCCTGGCTTCTCTTTCAGGAATGTTGCTAGCACGCATCTGATTCTCTACCTCCTCCTGCCCCTTCCCACCACCATTTGGTTCATAGGGTTGAAAGACTGCCCTCTTCCTCCGCCTCCAGGATTTTTGCTGAAGCCAAAGACACCCATTCTGCAAGTTCTGGGAACGTGCTGAAAGGGGCCGTCATGTTACCACTTCCCTGTGGTCCTGTTTCTGCTGGAAGCTTCTTGATGTCAAAGATGTTAGAATGTGAAAACCGCTTGGTCTTAGACTCAATAAAAAAAAAATGTTCTTTTTTTTTTTTTTTTTAAATGAGCACCACAGTCTAGGCACGTGTTTTCACAGTCACAGCTTTTCACATAACTGGTCTGTTAGTATTTATGACGGTTGTCCAAGATCAGCCCCGTGGCCAGTTTTAGAGATGAGGACCTTGGGTCCCCATTTAAACATGCAAACAGGCATTCATTCATTCTCCAACCATTTATTGAGCTCTTACTATGTGCTAGCCACCATTATAGGTACCGGGGATCCTGAAGTGGAAAATTTTCCAGGGGAATAGTCAAGAAGTAGATCTGCAGGATTGAATTACTGAAGTCCTGTAAGAAAAGTAAGTTGTGGTATGCTGGGTGTTAGGGAAGACTTTTTGAGTAGATGCTAGAGTGAGGTGAAGGTACACACCATACAGATATCGAAAGGATAAAGATTTGACCCAAAGGGAATTATAAGTGCAAAGATCCTGTGGCAGGAATGTGTTTGTCTTATTTGGGAATAGGAAGTCACAACTTCTACAACACTTTTCTACAACACTTCTGACCCCAGAAACTCCAAGCGGAGTTTTGTGTTGTTGGTTTTTTTCCCTACCAGTTGTCCATCTGCAGATAACAACTGGATATCGTACAATTCCATTTTGACACTAACTGTCCAGAGTTAGTACAGATCGCACAGGTTAAGGGCTTTACCCCACAAGACGGTTGAATGAATAAGATGGTTCCTACTTCATACTCAAGTCACAAGACCCAGGTTGCTACCTATACTTTTGACCGACCAGCTGTAAATTCAGAGGTTCCCACAGCCCACTCTGGAACTCAGGAGAGTGCTTTACTTAGCTGTTTTATTTTGAAAGAGCCCAAATGGAAGCGATGCATAAGGCAAGGTACGGAGGGGGCGGAGGTCTTGCGTGCGCCCTTCCCTGGCATGCTGCCTTCCCAGGAATTGCATGTGTTCATCAACCCAGAAGGTGTCAGAACCCTGTCACTGAGGGAGTTTTTTGGAGGCTTCATTACATCGGCATGATTGATGAAATCATTGACCATTGGGGCTTCATTCAGTCTCCAGTCCCTCTTCCTTCCCTGGAGGTTGGGCATGGACTGGGGCTACTAATGCTAACCATCTAATTGTGCCTTGTTCTTTCTGGTGACCAGGACCCATCCTGAAGCCACCTATGGTCCCCGGCCCCTGGCCATCTCATTAGCAAACACAGGACACTCTGGGATGATAAGAAAGTCTAAGGGAGTTTTAGAACTGTGTGCCAGGAACCAGGGACAGAGACCAAATGCATGTTGATCACAGCAAGGAAGCCCGCTGTGTTGGAGCAGTGGCAGCTTGAAACAGTTTGATAAACACCATGTGCGGATGTGGCTGAGCTGAAATTTCTAGATCTTTGGGCTCCAGGTCTGGAGTTTGTCCACGTGCAGGTGAATGTGAGAGGCCATCACGGACTATACCTCTCTCTGTTTCCTGGAGTGAATTTCATCCTTCAAGAAACAAACGTCTTGATTGATTGAGCTCCAGTAGCGAGTAGCTGTTCCATAGCAGAGGAACATGGTCCTCATTGGCACAGTTGTGTGGCCGGGAAAGTGCCCATGGCCTCTGGTTCCCGAGCAGAGGTCTGACCGGCCCAGGTGGAGGTGGCTGCACGCGTCGGAAGGTGGGCAGAGGAGGCGATGGAAAAGCAATACAAACATTTTGTTCCCAGGGCATGTTCTCAAAATAGAATATGGACTTTCAACTCTTTCTTCTTTGAAGAACACAGCACCAGAGAGAGACTCTGGCGGCACACTCTAGAAGAAAGGACAGAGATCAGGGTTTTGATCCCAGCTCTGCCAGTAATTAGCCACGGGACTCTACCTATTAGAGTTCAGTTATAGACAAGAATACACGAGTTTAAACAGAAAAGGGTCTGTGGCCATTATTGGGCACAGAATTCCTGGAGAAGCTGCAGGCACAGGCTCTAAGCCGAGCTGTGAGTAGCAGTTCTCCACGCCACACAGAAGCAGACCACCAGGGAGACTGTGGTTAAGCAGCCGCTGAGACCACTGCCCCTTGAAGACCACACCCTGTGTGCTGGGATCCGGGTCAGGAGTCCGGGTGCCATGTTTTCTTGATAGTCGTGATAGTCAGGACCGGATCCCAGGATCGAACTTCAGATGCCTTGGAAAGAAATGAACGTCCCTGGCTGAGGCTTGCCAGGAAAGAGAGGAAGCAGTAGGAGAGCTGCCCCCTCTCCTGATTTCCTGCCTTTCCAGTCTCCCAGGGTTCGGTGTGCGTGGTGGAACCTCAGTTTCCCAGTGGGCATCCAGGAATTGGACAGGAGCTAATAGGGGTGAAGGAGCTTAGAAAATGTCTCTTGTGGCTCTCAGTGTATGTAGGGGAAAATAGGAAGGCAATCCTGTTGTAAATGGGAGTGGGTAAATGGATGCCAGCGGAGGTAAGGTTTCCATACTTCACTGTGTGTTGTCCTCAGGAGACTTTGGTAAATTATGCAGGTATAACAGAATATTTAGAGCAACCATTTAAAAAGCCATACAAAGAAATATGCTAAAAACAAACAAACAAAAAACACCCCCAAAACAGCACAACACTAAAAGTGAATCAAAATGGAATTCCAAAACCTCTTTGAGGACCCCGCAGAAAGGTGGGAAAAAAAACAGGAGATACTGTCACAAGCCCACGAGAATGGCTAAAATTAAAATGACAACATCAGAGGTTGGCAAGGATGTGGCAGAAGGTAATTCTCCTACTTTACCAGTGGAAGCATCACCTGGTTCATCCACTTTGAAAAGGGATGTAATTTTCTTCTAAAGTAATTTCTTCTAAACTAATTTCTTCTGAAGCTTAACAAACATCTGCCCTCGGACCCTTCAGTTTCAGTTGTGGCCCTTGCCAAAGCTGAAAAAACCAGGTGTTCATCAATAAGAAAATGGATAATAAGCGCAAAAATTGTAATATATTTAATAGAGTGACCTGTCACTCATTGAACGATAGAATGAAACTGACAGCTCGTATGCACAACAACATTGAACGAATCACAGACAGGTTAGGCTGTGAAAGAAGCCTTCACCAAGAGCATATATACTCATGATTCCAAATGGATGTACCTATTTATAATGGGAATAAATCAGAAAAATGATTGTTTGGGGGGAGTGTAGGCAGAGGTTGACTGGGAGGGGGTTTGAGTAAATTGCATCATCCCTCCAGAACGTTCTGTGTCTTGCAAGGGGTTTGGGTTTTACAGATATGTGCGGTTGTCAGAACTCACCCTGTGCACTTCATTATAATAAGGGGCCCTTTTGGGGCACCTGGGGGCTCAGTAGGTTAAGCCTCTGCCTTCGGCTCAGGTCATGATCCCAGGCTCCTGGGATCGAGCCCCGCATCGGGCTCTCTGCTTAGTGGGGAGCCTGCTTCCCCCCCACCCCCACCTGCCTCTCTGCCTACTTGTGATCTCGCTCTGTCAAATAAATAAAATCTTAAAATAAGGTGCCTTTTTCCTCAATAAATAAATAGGCAAACATACACTATTGAACCTTAGTTAATGCTATCCATACTGTAGTGTCTAGGGAATAATTTGCTCATGACTAACTTACAGTTTTAAAATGCATTTTTCAAAAAAAAAAGATGGGTTGATGGATAGATGGGTAGATGTGATAAAGCATGGTACGTTATTAATGCAGAATGTAGACATGGGGATATACATGTTCACTGTAAAATTCTTTCACCTTTATGGTGTGCTTGAAAATTTCATAAGGAAATATTAAAGAAATTCTTAAAAATTGGTAGGATGTATGGTCCCTTTCTTTCCTGCCTCAGGCAGCAGTTGGTTCTTGAGAAAGTCACTCCAGCTGCCTGGCACTACTTTATGTGATGAGGGGATGTTTGCTGAAGAGGATAGCACAAAGGATTCATAATTGAGGTGACTGAGGTAACGGGTTTGGGGATATAATGTGGATCCACCCACCCACAGAAGATGCCAGTAAGTATTTAACCTGTTTCTCTTACTGTGTAATGATAGTCCCAAAGTCAGTGCCAGCCATGCAAAGACGGGCAACTAGGCATTTATGTGATAAGGTTAAGTGCAAACTTGTATAGTTGGAAGAAATCCTGGCAGGGGTGGGGTGGGGGGAACTCCCTAATCCTACTTTATCTTTTTGTGAGTTTACCAACATCAATTTGGTCATTTAAAAATTTTACCTGATTTTGTAGGTAATAATAGTGGCCAAAAAATCAGAGTTGGACGAGGGTTAGCTTCCCACTGTAACTTCCCTACATTCATTAGTCAATATGAACCAAGTGATTCAAGCAACCTTAAAAATATCCATGATGTCTCTGTCCTCTGTCCTTTTGGATGCTCTGGCAACCATCTTACAGGAAGGATCACAAAAGGCAGGCATGGCAATGTTACAGGGACCATTGCTGTTGTAGTAGCCAGTGTCCAGGCAGATAGAAGTCTTTCCAGATAGTGGCTGGAGACAAGACTGCTTAGGGATCCACCCCTACGATGCCATTACAGAGAATGGGTAATCTCTAGATTTGCAGTCTGTTTATGGAAAGGTGGAGAGAATCTCTAAAATGCTTTAGCCTGTCCACATTTCTTGAAAACATCCCACCAATGAGAACTCTTTTCTAAAATTCCACCTGCCATTTAACAAGTCACTGTGTCACCAAGAAAACCCCATTCCCAGATTCACTAGATCCACATCCATTCCCAAATGCACTAGATCCAGATCCATTCCCAGATTCACTTCCATGCTTCTGGGTTGAGCTCCTAGTAGACTGCAACTTGTTTGTTTAATTATAGTGAAATAAACACGAAACTTACCACTTTACTTCTTAGAGTATACTTCCTGGCATTAAGTACATTGGTAATGTTGGGTAACTATCACAACTACCGATTTCCAATAGTGCTTTACCATCTTAAATAGAAGCTCTGTGCTCATTAACCAATAGCACCCCCTCCTCCGTGCTCCCCCACCTCTCGGCAGCTTCTTTTCTACTTTGTATCTATGAATGTTGCTCTTCTAAGTCCCTCATATATGTGGGATCGTGCAACATTTGCCCTCTTGTGACTGGCATATTTTGCTTGGCAGAATATCTTTAAGGTTCGTCCATGTTGTAATATGGATCCGAGTTTCCCTTTTAAACCTGAATGGCATCCCACTGTATGTATTTGTGGTGCATTTGGTTATCCCTTCATCTGTAGGTGAACATGGGTGGTTTTCCATCTTTTGGTGATTGTAGATAAGGCTGTTGCCTCTTGTTTTTTTTTTTTTCTATTACTTAAATTTCATAGAATGTACATATCTCCACATTACACTTTTGGGGTGACATTTACATAGGAAAAACATATTTACATTGCAAAAACCCATCTAATACTTTTAACAAAATAATGTGATAAGCATTAAGTTATAGGGCAGATGCAATAAGCAGACAATCGGAATTCTCTATAGAGCTTTTTGTTTTAAAATTTCTTTTCAGTGTTCCAGAATTCATTGTTTATGCACCACACCCAGTGCTCCATGAAATACGTGGCCTCCTTAATACCCACCACCAGGCTCACCGAATCCCCCACTCCCCGCCCCTCCAAAATCCTCAGATTGTTTTTCAGAGTCCGCAGTTTCTCATGGTTCATCTCCCCCTCAGATTTCCCCCAACTCCCTTCTCCTCTCCATCTCCCCATGTCCTCCGTGTTGTTTCTTACGCTCCACAAATAAGCGAAAGCATGTGGTAATTGACTCTCTCTGCTTGACTTATTTCACTCAGCATAATCTCCTCCAGTCCTATCCACGTTGATACAAAAGTTGGGTATTCGTCCTTTCTGATGGAGGCATAATACTCCATAGTGTATATGGACCATATCCTCCTTACCCATTCGTCCGTTGAAGGGCATCTTGGTTCTTTCCACAGTTTGGTGACTGTAGCCATTGCTGCTATGAACATTGGGGTACAGATGGCCCTTCTTTTCACTACGTCTGTATCTTTGGGAGCTTTTTTTTTTTTTTTAAGATTTTATTTATTTATTTGACAGACAGAGATCACAGGTAGGCAGGCAGGGAGAGAGGAAGGGAAGCAGGCTCCCTGCTGAGCAGAGAGCCCAATGCGGGTCTTGATCCCAGAACCCTGGGATCATGACCTGAGCTGAAGGCAGAGGCTTTAACCCACTGAGCCACCCAGGCGCCCCATCTTTGGGAGCTTTTAAAAGCCCCAGGCCTCAACAAGATGGGGATGTGGGTCTAGGATGTTGCTGGTATGAAGGAAGGTCATTTTGCTGCATGCACCACAACTGATAGCTGACAGCTGCATGAGTAGTTTCCTGATCAGGAAGCAACGTTTTTAAGTATTTCACATCCTAACGAGAGAACGTCACTTCTATACAGGTATTTTATGTTTATGATGTCTTTGTTTCATTTTAGGGAATTGAGTGGGAGGAGGGAGTTGGGTTAACATGCAGTGCATTAGAAGTTTTAATTATAATTTTAATTTATAATTTTAATTATAACGTTTCCCATGTAAAATTGTGGGAAATTGGTTCCATGTTAGCTTTTTTGGGGGAAAGAGAACATCTTACTTTCAGGAATAAATTATTGAAATACAAGGGAGAGGCATGCCTTTTAAAGTATATTACAGATACCGTAACTCTGTTCATTTTGAAGAGAGGGAGAACTAGGGGTGCAGAGTGGGCAAGAGACCTGGTCCCCTGGGAGTCCTTAGGGTTCTCTAGAGAAGAGTGGGTTCACCCTCCCAGGCCATAGCTCTTCCTGGTTCCTTCAGGGTCTCCCATTGACGGCATGTCCGAACCACTGAAGGAACTGGCACAGAGGGTAGAGGTAGCCGTGGCCTTTGTCAGTGCTTGTTAGAAGGCTGCCATGATGTGCCAGACACGCTGGGAAACTTAGGAGAGATTAATGGGGCTTGGGCAGTTTCTATGTCGGAGTCTGTGTGGAGATGTGTGGCTGTGAGCAAAGAGGCCCATGTTTCGCTGGCTTTGCTGACTTGCCTCCTCCTGGCTGTGAAGAGCCATATTCCACCTTGGGGCTCATGAGCTTTCTAACTGTGCAGTCAGTATTGGATGGTGGGAAATAAGTCCACCAGTATCGCCCCATCCAGTGCTCAGCTGCACCAGTTGTCTGTGATCAGTGTCGCATGTGTGGCTTGTGGTGGTAGGGCCATGACAGATCTATTTCTCATTCCCTCCTTCCCCTCATCTTTTAGAAAAGGGGGAAGCCACTCTTCCTGACCGGCAGCCTCTTCTCCCTCCCTCCCAGTGCCAGCTGGACTCTCGTGTTGGGGCCGTGGCTGTGCCTCCACACCTGCTTACGGTATGCGGCTGGGCCGTGGCGAGCAAGCCCACAGAGCCTTTGTGGGAGTTTCTGTGTTTCCCTTCAGGATCGTCCAGAGCACAGTTGCTTTGCTCTCTAGCCGAAGGATGAGTCCAGCAACGACCAAGGCTGTGCCCTGGACCCAGGGTCTGTGCCTGTGGAGGGAGTTCCAAGCAGGGGCCCCCTGAGCTCTGTTCTGTGCAGCGGCTGTGGCTTCACGGGACCGGCAGAGTCCAGGAGAGTCTTGGATGGCCGGATGCTGCGGGGAACAAGAGACCAGACAGGACTGCAGGAGGTGGCCTTGTGGGACCTCCCTCCCGGCACTGGCTTTGCTGGCTAGAGGACCCCACTAAGCCAGATGGAGATGGTCCCCAAAATGACCTTGAACTTGGTTGTCTTTGTCAGGAAGGTTCCAGGATGTTTTTCCTTTCCCTTTATTCCCCTCTCTTCTCTCTGGTCTCTTTGCCTTCTCACCCCTGTCCCCTGTGATCTGTGGGGGAAGGAGTGCTTCTGTCGCTCCTTACCTTCCTCTTTTCCCTGCTGTCCTTTCTTCCTTTCTCTTCCCCTTGGTCTTTAGAAAAAGGAGCATGGAGCGTGTTAGAATTCTGCCTCCTCATGAGTGTGTGCGGGAGCTCGGGTGCCAGCGTCTTTAAGCGTTAACTGGGGATGCAGATCCCTACAGCTGGGGTTGTCAGGAGGTCTGGGTAATGACCGTGCGCACTACAAATCTCACAGCCCTTACATTTGTATATCACCTACTGGTTCTACTCAGGACCATCAACGAGATAGCACCACTGTCTTCAACTCACAGGTGAGGAAATCACACCACCTGGAAAGATCAGCCAACTCACTGAAAGTCACACAGCTATTACATGGTGAAGCCAGTGTTTGCCTCCAGCCTGCCTGACTCCGCTCTTCACACCATGGCGAGGTCACCCATGGAAGCTTCTAGAACATGGGGAAATGAGGGACTAACATTCAACCTCCATGGGTGAAAGTTATTTCTTTAAGTTTTTATTTTAATTTCAGTTAACATCCAGTATTATGTTAGTTTCATGTGTATGGTATAGCTATTCAACAGTTCCATACAGCATCCAATGCTCATCATGACAAGGACAGTCCTTCGTCCCCGTCACATGTTTCACCCATCCTCCCCTCCCCCCCAATCTGGGTTTATCCTCTATAGTTAAGAGTCTGCTTCTTTTTTTTTTTTTTTTTTTTTTTTTAGATTTTATTTATTTATTTGACACACAGAAATCACAAGTAGGCAGAGAGGCAGGCAGAGACGGGGGGGTGGGGGGGCAGAAGCAGGCTCCCCGCTGAGCAGAGAGCCCGATGCGGGGCTCCATCCCAGGACCCTGAGATCATGACCTGAGCCGAAGGCAGAGGCTTTAACCCACTGAGCCATGCAGGCGCCCCAAGTGTCTGCTTCTTAATCTCTCTATTTTCCCCCTTTGCTTGTTTCGTTTCTTAAATTCCACATTTGAGTGACATCATGTGGTATTTGCCTTTCTCTGACTTACTTTGCTTAGTTAGCATCATACTCTCTAGTTCCATCCATGTCATTGCAAATGGCAAGATTTCATTCTGTTTTATGGCTGAATAGTATTCCATTGTGTGTAGGTGACACATCTCCTTTTATATATTTATCAATCGATGGACACTTGAACTGCTTCCGTATTCTAAGTAATGCTGCCATAAACATATGGGTGCATGTATCCCTTTGAATTAGTGGTTTTGCGTTCCTTGGGTAGATACCCAGTAGTGCAATTGCTTGATTATAGGGTAGTTCTATTTTTAACTTTCTAAGAAGCTTCCATACTGTTTTCCAGAGTGACTGCACCAGTTTGCATTTCCACCAACAGTGCAAGGAAAAGGTTCCCTTTTCTCGACTTTCTCACCAACACTTATTGTTTGTGTTGTTGATTTTAGCTATTCTGACAGGTGTGAAGGGACTTTTCTCATTGTAGTTTTGATTTGCGTTTCCTTGCATTTCCTTCCTGCATCTTTTCTTGTATCTGTTGGCCATCTGGTGGTTGTCTTTGGGGAAATGTCTGTTCATATCTTCTGCCCATTTTTTTTTAAGTTTTTATTTTTTTATAAACATATAATGTATTTTTATCCCCAGGGGTACAGGTCTGTGAATCGCCAGGTTTACACACTTCACAGCACTCACCATAGCACATACCCATTTTTTAATTGGATTTTTGGGGGGTATCAAGTTTTGTAAGTTCTTTTTTGTTTGTTTGTTTTGTTTTTTAATTTTTTAATTTTTTATTTTAATAAACATATAATGTATTTTTATCCCCAGGGGTACAGGTCTGTGAATCGCCAGGTTTACACACTTCACAGCACTCACCATAGCACATACCCATTTTTTAATTGGATTTTTGGGGGGTGTCGAGTTTTGTAAGTTCTTTACATATAGTGGATACTGACCCTTTATCAGATATGTTATTTCCAAATACATTCTCTCATTCCATAGGTTGCCTTTTAGTTTGATCGATGATCTCCTTCTCTGTACAGCTTTTTATTTTGATGTAGTCCCAGTAGTTTGTTTTTGCTTTTGTTCCCCTTGCCTCAGGGGACCTATCTAGAAAAAAGCTGCTGTGTCTGATGTCGAAGAAGTTACTGCCTGTGTTCTCTTCCAGGATTTTTATGGTTTCTGGTCTCACATTTAAGTCTTTAATCCATGTTGAATTTATTTTTATGTATGGTGTAAGAACATGGTCCAGTTTCCTTCTTTTGAGTGTAGCCATCCAGTTTTCCCATCACCATTTGGTGAAGACACTGTTCCTTTCCCATTGGAGATCTTTTTTTCTTTTTTTTTTTTTTTGGAAGGGAATATGAGCTTTATTCAGGAGGCTGGCGGACTCTTGTCCAAAAGCCAACTCCAAGGCTTCTGCCTGGCCCAAAGAGTTTTAAAGGAATTCAGGACAGTTAATCAGTAAAGGGAGTGCAGTGGTCTGTGACGGTTCTTGATTCTCTGTGGTCTGGATGGTGCCAGCTACAGACTTAATCACAGCACTTGGACAAGGGTGTGTAAGGGGATCTGGTTTCTTGGTGTTCAGGTTGGTGCAGGAGAGCCTGGTGGCGTGTAAAAGGGCTCTTTTCTTTCTAGAAAAGAATGCATGATCTGAAACCACAGGCTGGTTCGCTTGGAGTGGTCCCAGAGTTTGGACTCTTTGGGGCTCATTGGGGCCACAGGTGGGGACCTTCTTTCAGGAACTATGGTAGATCAACAGGAGGAGAACTCAGCAGAGCTCAGCCACTGAGAGTGCCCGGACCACCTTCCAGGGCTGCATGGCTGAGTGCCACTTCACAGATGCCTGGAAGTTGTGCAGCCCGCCCTGCTGGCACCCCCTATAGGCCAACAGCGCCACAGCTTCTGTGCCTGGAGCCCCCACTCCCCATGCCACCATTACATATGCTTTCCTGCTTTGTGGGAAATTAATGGACCACATAATTGTGGGATGAATTCTGGGTTTCCTATTCTGTTCCATTCATCTTTGTCTCTTCTGGTGTCATTACTGTACTGTTTTGATAGCTACAGCTTTGTAATATAACTTAAAGTCTGGAATTGTGATGCCGCCAGCTTTCCTTTATTTTTTTCCATTTGCTTTGGGTATTTGGGGGTCTTTGTGGCTCTGTACAAATTTTAGGATTGTTCTAGTTCTGTGAAAAATGCTGTTGGTATTTTGATAGGGACTGCATTGAGTGTGTAGCTTGCTCTGGGTAGTGTGGATGTCTGAACAGTATTTGTTCTTCCAGTCCAGGAGCATAGAATGTTCTTCCATTTCTTTTCTTTCCATCTCCAGTTTCTGGCTGAAAGTTCTTCAACATGCATTGTGAAAGATGCTCAGTATACATATTTGAAAGATGATTTATTCATACCATTTTTCTCTCCATTTAATTTTTTTTTTTTTTAACATTTCTCATGCCCTTCTCAAATCCTGGGGATGTGGCCCCACTCCTTTTCCTCTTTCTTTGATCTTTTCTACTTTTTGGACTCCCCCGTGTATTCCCTTCCCCATTTCCCTTTTGTCTCCCTAAATCTCTCCACCCACCCTCTGCTTCATGCCTGTCCCTCTCCCCCTTCTCATCTCTCTCTGCTTTTATCCGTCGTGAAACTTGCCAAACCAAATTCAGCAGGGATTGCAGTCAGCCCCCGTTTCCCAGCGTGGCAGGAGCACTGGGAGTCGTGCTAGCCTGGGGCCTCCTCTTCCTGGGCGCACAGAACAGGATGGAGTGTGGCTCCATGAGCATTCGCCAGGGTCTGCTCTCTGTTTATTCCTGCAGGGAGAGATGAGCCACAGGCAGGGGGAGATCCCTGTGCACGACTCCGGCTGAGAATTCAGCCTCCCCAAAGTCAGAAAAGTTCTGCGATGGAATTTTTGCATTCCTCATAACTTAGCCAGACACACACACACACACACACACACACACACACACACACATTAAAGGCAGTAAATTTGTCAGCCTGTACAGTAACACACAGTGCTAAATATGGGCATGGTAGGAAGAGAGATGGTTACTGTGGGAACTATAATTTTTAATTTACTGGCATGGAGCTCTAAACCAGGGCTTGGTGCTTAATGTAGTGTTTTTACATTTGGATATGTGCTCAGGAAAGTCATAAAACCTTGCAAAGCTAGGGCCAGTATGGGGGTGGGGATCATTGCAGGAGGTTGGGGTAGGGGAGGGCTTGAAAAATTAGGGAGGTGGAACGGGGCCAGTTAGTGTGCCCATAACAATCAAAAAGGAAGCGGCAGAAGAATCCTGGAGGGCCCAGCTCATCGGCCCGGGAGGCTTCATGACCAGCAAGGCCACTTTTAATCAACTTGCCGCTGAGAGCAAGGTCCAGAGGGCACGGCGATGGGGCTGGGGAAGGAGGCTGGAAAGGGAGCACAGCTTTTGGAGTCAGAGGTCTGGTTTCAAATCTACGCAACATGCGGGGCGCCTGGGTGGCTCAGTCAGTTAAGCGTCTGCCTTCAGCTCAGATCATGATCCCAGGGTCCTAGGATTGAGCCCCGCTTCGGGCTCTCTGCTCAGCGGGGAGTCTGCTTCTACTTCTCCCTCTGCCTGCCGCTCTGCCTACTTGTGCTTTGTCTGACAAATAAATAAAATCTTAAAAAAAAAAAAAGTCTATGCAGCATGCGAGGGGATTTAGACTCTTGACATCTGAGCCTGGAGAAATGGACACTTGGATACTGCTTCCTACGTGCCAGGCAGTGTTCTCAGCAAGCAAGGGCTGGTCCATGATGTCTTTGTACTCTTTGTATCTCCGCCAGATAGATGGACATTGTGGTGGAGAGGGCATGGGGCTAGGACTCCATCCCATGTGGTCTGGCTGCAGTCTCTGCCCTTAGCTTGCTACATTTCACTGCATTTGAATCCTGACTTGGCTCCATCGCCATTCCCAGCCTTGATTTCCTCCCCAGTAAAATAAGGATGGTAACCCTGTCTGCCTGTGGTTGCGCTGAATCTTGGGGGAGAGAAGGAGCATATGGAAGTTCTCTGCAGGCGTGATGTTTGAGTACCATCGGGAGAGGGGCTGAGCGCGGGCTTGTTCAAGAGAGATTAGGATGAGAATTAGTATTGGGGTATTTTTGCTTCTCAGGTGGGCAGCACCCGTGTTGGCATGGGGCCCACCTGACAAACAGATCTGCTTCCTACCTCCCACCTCCCCAACGGCCCCACGTGCCCCCCTCTCTCCCTCCCACCCCCCTTTCCAGGACAGGCTGTAAGGGAGCCATCAACACCTGCTAGGGCGTTGGGAGCTGGCAGAGCTTCTCGTGTGGCTCTCTTGAGCAGAGCAGAATGGGACATCTCCTTGAACACCCATTTATTCAACAAATGTTTATTTTCCCCTGAATATGTGCCACCTGTTGTTCTCAGCTCGGGGGGTATCCTCATGACCTCCTAGAACTTTCCAGTAAGGGCAATGGGTAAGAAAGAAATTCTATCAGGTGGCAATGAATGTTAGAAAGAAAAAATGAGCAAGGGAAGGAGATAGAGCCTGAGAGCGGAGACGGGGGTCGGATGTGACCTCTTACAAGAGGCTGTCTTGGAGCAAAGGCCCAAATGGAGCGAGGGGTTGGGCCAACAAAGATCCGAGGGAAGAGTGTCCGGATGGAGGGAAGGACCGGCGTGGCTGTCTTGAGGCTGGACACGTCTGAGGTGCTCCAGCGACAGTATGGAAGAAGAGATCGGAACAGAGGTAGGCCAGTGCCGATGGTGCGGGGCTCACAGATGGTAGAAGGGAGATTGGTTTCTACTTCAAACGTAATAGGAAGCCGCTGGTATCCTGTTGCCAGATAAAATATAAGGTGGCCAGTTGAATTTGAATTGTGGATAAACCCTGGATAATTGTTTAGCTTGGACGGGCATTTTTATTTGCTCAGTCTGGCAAGTGACATCAGCGGGCTCCAAGAAGGGGCCTGCTGTGTGGACAGCGTTGGCTGGAAGGAATTTTGTGGTCGGGGGACCAGAAAGGAGGCTGTTACCCCCCAGGACGGAGGTGGGGCTGGTCCAGGCCAGGGTGGCCCAAGTAGAGGTGCTGAGGAGTATGTGGATATACTGGATGTTTATGGGACCTGGTAACGGATCGGATGTTCTAGGAGAAGAGGGGACGCCGGCAGGGCTGGGCCTGAGCTCTAGTTGATGAGAGTCCACAGGGTCGGCTGTAGACCAAGTTCCTTGCTGCTCACCTGAGCTCTTGTGGAGCTAAAGTTTCAGGGGTACCTCTGGACCCAGGAAGCAGAGCAGTTTGCCACATTTTTCTGTGTTTGTTTTTACACATGGTAAATTTATATGCACTCTGCCTGGACAGGTGGGTTGATAGGTACCCTTCTAGAAGAGCACAGCATCTTTTGAGCACTTAACCTGTGCCAGGTCCTCTGCCAACTGCTCCCCACGACTGTCTCCCTCTTGCGTGATTCCCCTACAACCAGGTGGAGTCCTGCTGGGGTCATCCCACAGCCTAGAAGATCAAGGGTCCGAGACAATGCGGCAAGCGTGCTACTTGCTTTATTGGCGTCCCCTGCCGTGTCGTGGGCATGTGAGGACCAGACCCCCCCGTCAGCCCTGTCGGCAGCGACGTTGTTCCGATGAGTGACGTCTCCTGAAGCTGTCTGGGGCCTCAGAGCCAGAATCTGAGCCCAGCTCCACAACTTTATACAGCCACCTTCTCAGTCTTGAGTGGCAATAAAAACCACGTTGGGGGGGTTGGTTAAAAATGCACATCCCTGAGATGCATGCCTAGGGGTTCTGGTTCGGTCAGACTGGGGCTGCGACCCAGAAAGGTGCTTTTGAACAAACCTCACAGCTGAGTCTGATGTCATTATCCCTATACTTGCTTCAAAAAATGCTGTGTGACTTTGCCTTAATAACGCCAAATCGAAAAACCCCCTGTTTCCCTAGATGCTCCAGCGGGGCGTGCTTGGATTCCATCATTTGGGTATTAGGGATGCAGTTTTGAAGGTAGCATGGGTTACTGGATTCATATTTTCAGGGATTTCCACATGCTTTTAACAGACGCCTCAGGGAAGACCTGCATTCAGTTTCAGCAGAATGGCTTCTGGTTTCTTTTGCATGTTGATGCCCCCTCCCATGTGCTCAGCCCCTTGCCTACTCCCAAGGGTTTTGGCTCCCTCTTCCCCCCATCAGGCTGCTTTTACCCTTCTTTGGTCCAGGACCTGCTCCAGCCACCCCCTGTGCTTTCCTGAGCCCCGTGCGCGCGCACCCCTCCCCCTGTGCACGTTTTTGGGCGGGGTTTGGATTGACTATGTATGGACTATCCGGAGGGCAATCTCTGCTGGTAGGAGCTTGGTAGTGTATGGGGGTTCTGCCCCAGGCACCTGGGAGTCCTGGAAACGGAGGTGATGCGGGGGCTCAGAAGGCTATCATCCAGCACCTTGAAGGAGCAGAGTAAAAAGCTCCAAGCTGTGGCTGAGAAAGCGGGAAGGTTGGGGGAAGAATGGGAATTACGTCGCTGTGGGAGGGCAGGCGAGGTCGGAGGGCACGCTGGGTGAGCAGAGTTTGCAGGGAAAAGAGGACAGTGTCGCACAAGGAGGTCTCTGCTGCTTAACGGTGCTTAGTGCGCTGGGCAGCCTATTTTCTCCATCCCTGGGTGTACTAACGAGGATCTAACAATTAGCATTATGTACCCAGTGAGCTAGGTCTGGAGATTCCCCGGTTCCTTCAGGGGTTCTGTATAGCCATTGCCTGTCCCCAAATGGGCCACCCCCTTGCTCACAGGCAGCGCCCCTCAGGAAACGAGTGGAACACCCGATGAGTCTTCAAGGAGAAAGCTTCTTGAGGGGTCCTCCATGGGTTTTTCTCCTGTATCAGTCTTGTTTCTTGAGGGAGGGTCACACCCTGTGGGTAGCAGGGATGTGAAGGATATTGTAACACACGGGGAGCCCGGGGCCGGTCTCTCGGTCTTTGCTCTCTTATTGGCCTCGGTGATCGCTTCGTGGTTCCCGTGTTCCCTGTGATTTTGTCGTCACCACCTCCATGGTGGGGAGCTCATGTGGAGGAGAGATCAGATGCCAGAGAGCAGGAATTCTGGGGAGAGGTGCCCTAGAACACTCCTTCCCTAAACACATTCCACATTCCCAGGGTGTCCCTGCCTGCGGTGATTTCTGATGCTGCTGACTTGAGGGCCAGCGTACTCGGCACTAAATCTTGCTTTGCGTCTTATTAAAGAGCTGCTCACCATAAAACTGTTATGTTAGCTCAGAATGGTTCGCTTTCCACGCCTCCCCGCCCTCCTGGCCTCCATGCCGAGGGGACAGCCTTCAGCCTAGAGCATTCTTGCTGCTGTCACCGGCAGCAAGTGGTTACCACCACTGCTAGGGACGCGGAGGTGGCTGGCACTTCCTAGACCCCGGGGGGTAGGGGGGCTTTACCTGTAGTGAACCCTTGGTTCTGTTCTGGTACTGCTGGACCCATGTTTGGGTATTTCCTCGCGGGCTGCAGGGAGGGGCCCTGCTGCTGTCCCAGTGGGTACAGTCCACCTGCTGGGAAGAGAGGCAGGCATCACAGATGGTTCACATACCATATTCGCCATTTAGGAGCTGTGTGACTTTGGTACCTTGCCTGACCACTCTGTTCCTCAGTTTCCTGTCCTCTGGAAATAATGAGTAACAGCATAGTTCTTACAGTGTGGTGAGGCCAAAATAAACTAAAAATGCAGAGGGCCTAGCACAGTGTTGTTACAGAGGAGGTCATCACGTGCTACCTGTTGTTACTTCTGTCATCGTGGTCAGGGACACTCGGACACAGTGGGCTGGAGCCAGGAGACCTGGCATTGAACTTGCAGCTCTGCTTCCTGCTGCCGGTGTCACTTTGGGCTTTCTGACTGGCCTCCTGCATCCCGGGAAAATCAAACCATGCGTCTCCGGTTTCCTTCTGGGCTCGACTGACCCGGTAGCTGGCACGCAGCAGAGTGCCTGGCCCACGGTAGGTGACACTCTCACCGGCGTGTTTTCTGCGAGCTTCTGCTGTCCGCCAGACTGTGCGTGCGTGGCTGGGGATCCACCGGTTCAAAGACACACGGTCTCTGGTTTGAAGCAGCCTACTGTTCCCTGAGAACACGGATGTGACCAGAGAGGATTTTGCACAAAGAGATAATTGCTCAAGTGGGAAGCTGGCGTGAGGGGCAGTGGCAGAACGCGTTGAGGATGAGCTGACTTCTGCCTGTGGGAACCACCCGCTTCCCATGGATGGGTGTTAAAGGGGACTCGAGACGGGAGTGGGGCTGGCCCCTGTGGGGAGATGGTGGAGGCCTGGTGGTAGGGAATAGCACAGGTGCTTTGCTGAAGGATGAGGGCAAAGCGTGGGAGCGGGGAGAGGAGCCAGGGCCAGTTCGGTCTGCATATCTCTTGGGGTAGAGTTTCTTCATCTTCAATATCTCACCATCCCTTTCCCAAGGAACACTGTTTGCACAGCCCCACCGATAGGGACATAAATAATTTTCGTTATAATATTTGCATGTGCGGGGCACCTGGGTGGCTCACTCAGTTAAGTGTCCTACTCTTGATTTAGGTTCGGGTCATGACCTCAGAGCCATGAGATCAAGCCCCGAGTCAGCACCATTCTCAGCACGAAGCCTGCTTAAGATTCTCTCTCCCTCTGCTGCTCCCCCTGCTTGTGCTCTCTCTCTCTCAAAAATAATAATAATAAAATATTTACATGTGCAACTTGGTACAACCTCTGTGTAGAAGTAGCTTTAAAGAACTCGAGTAAAAGCGCAACTGATTTATATATTTCCAACACAACTGCGATGTGAACAAAATGATCAATAAAAATTATCAAGCTGATTTCTGATTTTAATATGTCAGGGGATGTGGTGTCCTTTTCCCAGCATAGTCATGGATCATATCACTGGCATGGTCCTAGGAATGCCTGTGTGCCACATGCTGTTCATTTTTACTGGTTACTTTCCTCCATTCCCACCCAGAGAGCTCCCTATCTGCTCTGCACCCAGCTTGTGGCTATGTTGTGTAACTGTATCATTTACCTCTCTGGTCTTTCTCTGCCCCTCTCCTTAGCCCAGAGACCGCTCCAGTAGTGGAAATCATATTCTAGCACGTGCTTAAATTGTCCTTCTGTATGCCAGGTAGCATCCTGAGAACTTCATGTAGTCTGATTTAATCTCCACCACGTTCCTTTGAGGTGTAGGTATTATTAGTATTCCTATTTGACAGTAAGAAGACGAAGCATAGAAAGTTTCAGTCCCAGGCTGAAAGTTGGTTACACGTGTAACATACTGCAGAGCTGGGGTTTGAACCTGGGCAGTCTGGCCCCGGACCCTTTGCTCCAAACAGCTACACATTTGAATGGACTTTTCAACTCCTCTTTTAATAGCTTATGACTAATAACCCCTTCCTGCTAGTTTCTGCATGTGTTTAGGGGTTGACAACTTGCTAAAATTTAGTATTCAGCGCAACGCCACCAAATAGCAATGCTATTTGACAACTTCAGATATAAATCTACCTTAAAGATGTACAAGTACAAATTATGCAATTTGACTTTTAAGTGCTTTTCCAGCAAAATAAATAACGAAGTGTGTTGCAACTGGCAGGTATAGTACATTAAACTGAGTGCAATTAAAACACTGGGATATTTTTAAATTAACAAGAAAAAAATAAGTGGCAAAATGAAGAAATCCGAATCTGTCTTTGCAGCCTCTGCCAGCTGATCTAACTGGGGCGGGGGGTGACTGCACAGGGTATTAGTAACATTTATGCTCTGGATTTCAAGTGCAATGATAGTCACATTTAACACAAAGAGCACTTTGATTTCGCTTCTGCGTAACAGGCAGATGACATTTCCAACAACATCATCTTTTCAGTCTTTTTTTGAAAGCAGTTGACAAGAGGGTATTCTGAGAAGACATCTGAGTTGAAATAATGACTTGCCTTCTGGGTAATGTCTCAATGAGACATCTGAAAGTCAGAATTCTCTTTGCTAGACACAGGAAGAATCTGTATCTTTCACACTCATGGGTGGGCTTTGCCATTTCCAAAAGCCAGGAGTCTGTTCATTGGGAACCAGGAGGATTGCACAACTGTTCAGATTTTTTTCACGACCCACCGCCCCCAAAGGCTGGCTATGGGTGGGGTAAGAACTACTGTCAGCCAGTAGTTACTGTAGAACCAGATCAACCCGTGTTTATTAAAGGTCTCCGGTGGCCTCACCCTCAGTTCTGGGGTTAGAAGGGTACAGGTAAGACACTGCGAATTTACTTTGTTCTAAACATACCTGAACTTGTGAATTCACCTGTTTCCCTAGAGTAGTCGTCTCAGACGCTCACTGTACTCCAGGTCCTGACCATCCTTTATCAGGGTTCAGAGACTCCATGGAAACCCGAGTTTCTGAAAGTGGGTGCGTGGCCTGCAGCACATTGTTTTGGGTGGCCCAAGTGGGGACAATGAATAGCTTTAGAGTGGAATGTAATTTCTGGATTTTGGGGTCCCTGTATATTAGTTCACTAGGGCTGCTGTAAGAAAAGAGCACTCTGCAATTGGCTTAAACAGCAGAATTCCCTTAAGGTTTCAGACCAGAAGGACAACCTCAGGGTCTTGGCAGGGCCATTTTCCCTCTTGGCTTATGGCAGCCTGACCCCAGTCTTTATGTGGCATTCTCTTTGTGTATTTCCAAATTTCTCACTGGATAAGGACACCAGTCATATTGGATCAGGGACCTTCTCTCCTCCTGTATGACCTAATGATATAACTAATTACATCCACAGCTATCCTATTTTCAAATAAGGTCACCTTCTGGGGAACTAGGGCTTAGTACTTTGACGTACAAATTTGGGTGGGGATGGGGACACAGTTTGACCCATACCACCCTGTACACCAGCAAAGGGGCTGGCACATAGGTCAGTTCATCCATCCATTGTTCATTCATTGAATATTTGGCTACATACCTTATGTCAGGCACTGTTGTAGACCCTGGAGATAAGAACATCAGCAAAACAGATTGCTTGATCTCAGGAAGCTCCTATGTTAATTGGGGGAGATAGATCTTAAATTAAAAGAAAGGTCAAGCAGCGGTAAGCGCTTTGAGGCAAAATGGGAAGACAGATAACCAGTGATGTGTGCCACAGGCAGCTGTTTGAGATGGCGTGGTCAAGGCAGGTGTCTCAGAGCTGGTGGCATTTGGGCCAAAACCTCCCTGAGCTATGAGGAGATCTGGAGAAATTGTATTCTGGACAGAGGTGACGTGCTCGGTTGTAGGTTAAGTAGGACCTGTTGCTGGGGTTCATTTAAAAGGTATTCGGGGATGGGGCTTACTTTTGAAACACCCTGGGGGTATTTGGGAGTGTATTCTGATGCATAAGAAGGAGAAACATGAGGGAAAAGCAGTTGGGTTAAGCACCTGGTAGAACCCTTAGGATCTTCTGTCGCCTTTGATCTGAACGTTTGCCTGGAAAGCCATTTCCCAGGCCCCTCTCCCTGTTCGAATCTTAGTTTCGTGGGGTTTCAAACAAACTCCAAGTCTTTTCAGACCTTCCTCCCATCTGTTGCAGCAACGAGCCTCTTCTTCCAACATCTCCGGCGGGGGAGGGGGGGCAGGCTCTACATTCAGCCCTCTGTTGAGTCACCCCTTGAATATGTCTCTTTATATTTATTCAGACCCCCTGCTCCATTGCTCGACAAGCAATGGACAAGCAACTCCTGAACCCAGCTCACTGGTGCACGGAGATCCTTTACTCCTCTGCTTTTTCTCTCTGCCCAGCGGCCTATGTATCCTTCCTTAAGTGTTTTGTGCCCCAAATCCGAGGTTCTGAAGGCCACGACTCTATGATGGAACCATCTGGAAAGTTCTGTAGAAGGCCGATTCTCAGAGTCCAACCATCTCTGCTCAAATGCAGTTTTGTGGTAGGGGCCTGGCAAATACAAATAATATATTATATATATATATATAATTTGTATTATTTATATATTAATATTGTATTATTTTGTATATAATATATATAATATATATTATTTGTATTTATATATATTATATATAATATATATGTATATATTATATATATATTATTTGTATATCTATTTATCTATCTATCTATATATATATCTGTTTTACAAAGCTCTAAAGAGAATTCTGCTTTTAAGAATCACTGCCCTGAAGCATTGATACTATTCCCCCAGTGGTCATTTCTTTTATTAGAGCAACATCAAGCAAAGGGATCAATGGGCATGTCCCCCTCTCTTCCCACTACAGTGTCTCAGATATCACGAGGCAGGGCCATCTCGGGCGGGCCTCGTCCTGGTGGTGATTGGAAGGGTTCAGTCTCGTGGTGCACTGCGCTCTGGGCCGCGAGGCCACATCACAGGATGACCGCGCTCTCCTCAGATCTCAGCACATCATTCAGAAAGGCGGAGAGATCTGGGTCAGCTCGGAGAAGCAGAAAGGAGAATGAGCCAGTTCTGGGGCTGGTGCTAAAAACAGAACTTGAGCAGGAGTTTTATTTTCTCGTCACTTAAGGGACCGCGTTCGGATCGAGAAATCAAAGGAAATGAGCTTGCCTGGTCGGGGTCTCCACACTGAAATCTCCCGTCAAGCGGCGAATTCCGTGGAATGCCTGCTGTCCCTCCTCCCCCGAGGCCTTGTGCGCACATCCGCGGGATCGTCTGTGCTGAGCTTTTCGTGTGCGTTCAGACAGTCCTTGCTCCGACTAGCAACTCCTCTTAGAATCTCCTGCCGGCGTCTCTGAATCAACCAGGAGACCCTTATTTCCGTTCTCGTTGCCCCCTCAGTGCCGCCCTTCGTGGTGATAAAAAGCGGCTTCCCACAATTGTTTAATAAATTATCCCTTTACATAAAATATGAACAGCCGCCCCCTTTGTGTTTTTGGAGTTTTGCATATTGGGTTTCTCATCTATAGAATTATTTTTATCGCTCTCATTTGGCCTCCCTCCAAGTCCTGCAGATTCTTCTTGAACTGAGTAAACACGTCCCTCTTCCCTTGAAGTAAATTTTTGATTCCAGCCTGGGTTTGGGCTCCGCCCCGGTCTGGGTGCTGATCCTCCCGGATTGCAGGTCCCAGGCATCCTTGCTGTGGCGTGAGGCGAGTCGAGGGCTCTGCCTGTCTCTCCCACCGCTGGCTTCCACCTGTCGCTCTGGCGTCCCACGTGTGTTTGGGACCACAGGCCTGCTCTGTGCCCGGCCACGGCTGGTTGGAAGACGTGAATGAGGTTGTGAACCACTCCTGGTTCACCCCCGTGCCGGCTGGTGACCCAGCTAGACACTCCATCCCCAGAATTCGGACAGACAGACTCGGAGCATTAGGTGTGGGTCTGGAGCAGGAGGGGGGGCTGATGTCGGGGTGGGGTCCCACTCTGGCGGGTGCATCTGTGACCGTGGGTGGCCATCAGCTGGTGGAGCAGGGGACCCGTGCGCACGCCCCGAGGAGAGCACAGGTGAGATACCCTGAGGCTTCTGATTAGAGACGCAGAGAGATGCGGAGAGCTAACTGCCTTGATTTCCGACAGGTTTCCAGTTCCCCCAAGACTCATGGTACTCTGTTCCTACACAGTTCCCATGTGTCTCTGGTAAATTCTCTTTTTCCAGTCGGGCCGGTATAAGTGAGTTTCTGTCTTTGCCCCTGAAAGACTGCAGATTGGATCCCACTGTGGGGTCACATCTTGAGGCCCATTTCCGTATCTTCTCCAGTCCTCTTCCCAGTCGGGTTGTTCCCAAACCCATAAGCAGTTAGCCACAGGGTCTGGTGACAAGCACCTGGACGCTAGGAGCCCTGCACGCCTGGACCTGGGCCCTGGCTCTGCCCTGGGCAAACATTGTTTCAGGTCTCTGATCCTCCGTTCCTTTTTTGGAAAAATGAGGATAAATGACATTTGATTCACAGAAGTAGAGTTTTGTGAAAAATTAAATAAGACTCTGGGGAACGTCTAATTTTAACCTCTCTCGTTGTGTGATACCCAAGCTGTATGTTACTACTCTGAAGGATAGGCGAGAACACCTGTCCTTTGGGGACAGGGGTTGGCATGGGGTGGCCTGCAGGTCAAATCTGGCTCACTCTGTGTTTCTGTAAATAAAGTTTTACTGGAACACAGCTTTATGGACTGTCTGAGGCCACTTCTGAGCCACAAGGGCTCTGTTGAGTTGTTACAACAGGGACTTGTGGCTCAGAAAGCCTAAAATATTTAGTCTCGACCTTCCTATGAAAAGTTTTCCGACCCTTGTTCAGAGATCTTAGAGTCTCCATGGGAATT
The DNA here is from genome assembly GCF_963455335.1 of Martes martes. NCBI lineage: Eukaryota > Metazoa > Chordata > Mammalia > Carnivora > Mustelidae > Martes > Martes martes. The sequence continues at coordinate 13,712,861 of NC_137895.1, forward strand.
CATAAAATAGCTTTCTCATATTCATGTTGTATATCGTAGACTTTAGCTTTTTAATTTTATTATACAGTTCTGGTCTTTGATATATATTTTGGCTTTTCACTTGTCTAGTACATTTTATACGGTTCTCCCTTTTCCTTCACTGTCTTTGTAAACCATGTTTAGGTAGTTAGCAATTGTTTTCTTGCCTTTGATCTACAACTATATGATGTGCACATTTTACCCACTGGACATACTCTCTTATATGCAAAGAACTACATATGAGCAGTGACCTCTCTCCAAGGATTCTCCCACCTGTAAGTGGCTGGTCTTCACACCTCTGGTTTCCTTTCCAGGATCTGGTTTCTTTTGGGGAACCTCAGAGCTGCGACCTGAGTTTCTCAATAAGTATAGTGAGCAGTGAAATCTTTATGAGCCTCTTTTTGATGTTTTATGCAAAAATATCCTTTGTTACCAAAGTATCACCCTACAACTTGTACTGCTGCTGTCTATAATACGTAAAAACATAAAACGGTCTTTTGGAGTAAGAATTTACATAAGCATTAAAAAACAAAACAAAACCCTAAGACTCCAGGCTTCTTAAGAGCCAGTGGTTTGATGAACATCTCCTGGATGTTTGAGACAGATCTTTGTCCAAACTCTAGCCCTTTCGCAGGCTGAATTCACCAGCTCAGTTCTCTCTAAATCCAAGAGAATATACGCTTCAGGAAGGTGTTAGGAGGATGAATGGAGATAATGTATATAAGACATAAGAGTCATTGCCCTATGTACGATCCTTGTGTATGTGGAGTGGGGTGGGGAGAGGGTGGTCTTGGAGATTTATTTAGGGACCTTGCTGTTAAGTCCCTCCAAGTATGGTCCTGTTGATTCTGGAACTTCCTAGGATCAGAGGTCTTCAGAGAGAATGTTTGCCAAGGCCTTTGGGTCCTGTAGCATCAGGCACCCCAATGCCTGGAGCCCCCCCTTTGTCCACACTGCTGCATGCACACTGGCCTCTGTCTTGTTTTGGTGTGTGTGTGTGTGTCCAGTTTTCCAACTGCACCAACCTCTTTCTCACACAACAGCTTCTACTTCTTTTCCTTCTGTTTTGGGTGGTATTCTACTCCCATTTTTGCCTGGTTTGGTCTCATTTTTCAGTTCTTGGATCATATCTCACCATGTCAGGCATGACTTTCCTGCACCAATCCAAGTCGGGTTCTACTGTTGTGTGAGTTTGTTAAACAAGTAAGGAAATGACCATTCTTTGAGACCTTACTCAATGCTGGTAGGTGCTTTAGATAGAATGGGAATAAAAACGATTAAGTCGAGTGCATTCTGCCAAGTGAAATAAGCCAGTCGTAAAGAGACAAATTTTGTCTGATTTTGTCGTATGAGGTCCCTAGAGGAGCCACGTTCATAGAGATGGAAAGTAGCGAGAATGGGGGACTTCTGTGTGGGGACAGAGTTGTGGTTTTGCCAGAAGCGAAGAGTAGCACCGTGGCTACACAACAGTCTGGATGTACTTAAGGCCACTGAACAGTACACTTAGAGATGGTGAACGTGATGCTTTCTGTGTGATGTTTGACCACAACTGAAAGTATCTTTAAAAAAAAAAAAAAAAAAAAAAAGATCCAAGTGGATCAGTTGGAAGGCTGCTGAAGCCATAGGGGAGAAAACCCAGCTGGGAATCTGGCATGTAGGGATGTTGGCAGGGATGGAGAGAATGGGATTGGCTGGAGAGGTGCCCAAGGAGGTGAAACAGCTGGGACCTGGTAGCTGGTTAGCGAGGGTGTGGCTTGGCAGTGGTGGGATGTGGCTGGTTAGTGAGGGTGTGGCTTGGCAGTGGTGGGGGTGTGGCTGGCTAGTGAGGGTGTGGCTTGGCAGTGGTGGGGTGTGGCTTGGCAGTGGTGGGGGTGTGGCAGTGTTGAGCATGGCTCCTGGGGCTCAGGCTTGCCCATCCAGTGGTGGCAGTTGCCAAGACCAGGGAATCTTGGTACAGCCCCTCACAGCACTTAATACTAATCACAACGCACTAATCACTAATCACTTAATACTAATTACAACGAAATAATTAATTGGGCTGCCAGTTGTCTTCCTGGTGAACTAGAACTCGGACCCAAATAGAGACCATATCTGCTTTCTTCATGGTATGTCCCCAGCACCTAGTATGTGGTCTTGCCCACTATAGGTGCTCCGTGTCCTGTTTGTGAAATGTAAACGATTTGTGGGTTTATCAGATCTACTTGTCCATTAACTGATTTGGTTCTTAGGTTTATTTCTGTCCTTAAGGTTTTAGGGATCAAGAAGTAATACCCCTCTCTTCCGTGTCTGAGATGAGACCAGAAGGAGAGGCATAGGACCAAGCACAGAGAGATCAGAATACCATTTTTTGTTAAAACCCTTTGGAGAATGAATGTGTCTCAGTCAGGTCGACTGACTTCCTCACCCAAATTCGACAGTCTTAGCAGCAAAGTAATCATTAGGTTCTCCCGGTAGGGACCTGTGGCACAGGCTCTCCATAGGCGGACGGCCGGGGAAAGAACCCGGAAGCCGGTCCAGGCCGAGCATGCGCAGGTCCTTCATGCAGGTGAGCAGTACAATGTAGGCTCCTTTTCCCTAGAGAGGGGGAAGGGGCAGGTGCCACGAGAGACCAGGATTGCTGTCCTGGCTGAGCTCACTCCTTTAGAGACCCTGTACAGTGAGGTGGATGGGTTCATAAATACAGAATGGCAGTCCTTGCTGCCATTTTCAGAGCAAGTAGGTTTTCCTGGGAAAGATCTTGGAATTGGCCAAAGTCCCTGGCCCCTTGACCCCCTGACCATTTTCTGTCCTGCATAAGAGAGTGTGTATGAGATGCCAGTGTGGTCTTGTTTCCTCTGCTGTGTGCTCATTCTAGGATGGCCTTTACAAAATCTCTCTTCTTTATTGTTCTTCTCTCTGAGACCCAAAGGATAGGGTGATTTTTAATTACTTAATACCCTGCTGTTTTCTGACTTTTGAAACTGCGAGGGAAGTTGGGTTGATGGGGCCCATTTAGCTCCGGGTTGACACAAGTGTTTCTCTGCCTGGGAAGAAATTTTTCTGAAGCATGACATTTTAAAGGGGAAGTATCTTCATGTGAAATGCTTTAGTAAATTTGTTTACAATATTCTTTGGTTTGTTGCAAAAATATATCACACGTGCACATAGATATAGCATTCTTTAAAATCTTAGCTGAGGCTTTAGAGAAATGATAATGCACATTGTTTTGGCGTGCTGAATGTATCAGACACTGTGGCTGAACCAGGTGAATCCAAAAGTTGTTTTAGGGATTAGAGGAATAAGCAAGCGGGAGTTTTGGCACCAGTGTAGAATGATGCCGAGAAGGGGATATTCATAGCCTGCCCTGCGAGAGGTTCAGAGAGAACTTAGGTTCCCTGTAGGTTGACTAATTATAGAATATGAAACCCACATAGAAATGCTAGGTAACAGTAACTTCTGTGTGTAAAGGCATTTTACATTTAACAGTGTGATTTTACTTGGATTCAGTCAATTAAGTGAAATTGCAAACCCCAGTCTGCAGAGACTTTAATGATGGCTTTCCTTGGAACTGGTCTGGCCCTCAGTAGACCTCACTCCTCAGCGTGGACGCAACTGTGTGGTACCCACGTGATGAGCTGTGAAGTGCAGGTGTTCTGAGAACTGGGAGAGTCCACAAAAACTCAGGTGATGTTATGTACTGTGCATGGGGGATGTCTGAATCTCTTGTGGGTCCCACTGGCCTCAGAATGAAGGCCAGGTTCTAGCACATGCCTTTAAGGCCCTCTGTGATCTGCCCTATCCGTCTTTCCAGCATCTTCCTTCCCTGCCCCCCACCCCTTGCCGTCAGTGCCTTAGTCATATGAAAATCTTTTCTGTCCATTATAAGCTTCGGTCCTTTCGATCTCTCAACCACAGGTTCCCACGTTTTCTCATTTTCTGGGGCCCTTGGTGTCACCTTGCCCACAGGCCCAATGAAATACCAAGCTGTTCAGTTGGTTGGTCATGTCCTAACAATTGAGTAGCTGCGTGAAAAAAGGACACACTTAAAGGGAAGGGAGATTTCACTGTTAAATAAACAGTTAGTCACTTATGGGATGTGTAACTTCTCCAACCTGGGAAACATACTGGATACCCACTGCATATTGCTTTCCGTGCAGTCAGTGCTTTTGATCGTAGCAAATTCTGAAAACCCAGCTTTGCCGAAACTCTGGAATGTGGTACAGTCAAATGTTGAAATGGTGAACTACCTTGAGCTAGCAGTTCAGGCAGGGCCCAGCAGATACTGAGAATTGCTTGGCTTCTCCAGAAATTTTTAAATATCCTGGGGAGTCCCCGTGGGTTTCCTGGGGCACCCTGGGGGCATCTTGGCACACAGTTTGGGAACTGCAGTTCTCAGCTTTGCCGTATGCTGTTTCCTCTGCTTGAGCACGTTTCCTCTGCTTGAGCACGTCTCCTCTCGCTCCAGCTTCTCGGTGGGCCCGTCTTTTAGCTTTCAGCACGGGTGTGATGCCTCCTGTAAGTTTTCCCTCGATGTTTAAGAGCTGGAAGTTGCTTCTGTATGCACCACCTTTAGCACACTGCCCTTGATCCTACCACTTCCTCTCTTTGCAGAGATAAGCACCCTCTCTATAGTTCAGCTTGACTTCTCCTTCCCACTGGGCTCTGAGTTCCTCAAGGGAAAGGGCCTGGAGAGGGGCTCTCCTAGTGCAGATGCTTTATAAATGTGTGAAATGAGTGAGTAACTTTCTGGCTCTTGTTCAAATGAGCTTGTAGACGGGAGGAAGTCACCGCTCCAGACAGACAAGGGTTGACAACGGCAGCGCTCCTGTCATTTGTATGACGACGCCTTCTACAAAAGCCCGGCCATGGTGACATGCAGTGTCTCTTGCCCTGCATGACCGCATCTGCTCCTTGGCCGCAGACTGCAGCCCTACAAGCACGTGGCCTCGTGAATTAAAATACAAATCACAGCGGAGATCAGCTTGACCTTTTGCATTTATTCACGTTGCCAGACGTTGACCCCGGTACATATCTTTTTGGTTCGGAAATTGGAGGTATAACTTGCTGCAGATGTGTGTGTTTTTTCCTTTGGAGGGAACTAGATGACAGCACCTGATGGCTCCAACTCCCGGCAGAGTGCAGCATTACAGGCAATAGAGTTGTGCTGCAGTCACTGAATGTAGGGGTGATGGGGGCTTGGGGACGGTGGCCCAGCTCCCACTGGAGGGAGCACAGCATGGGTTTTACACCAGAGCAGGCGGAAAGGTCTCTGTAGGCCGCAGCTAGCAGATGGTGGTCACCCAGGTGCACACTGGCCCCGTGTATTTCTGCTGTCTGTTCCTGGAACTAACATGATTAATATCAAGGAAGAAGGGTGACCATTTCCTGTTCCAGGCGAAAATAATTCAGGGGGCTTTCGAGAACTCTGGGGACGCATGTTATGTCTTCAGTTCTGTCTTCTCCTCAGAATATGAAGACATGAATGCTGTAATCTCCCAGAGGGCAGCTCTTACTGCTGAATTAAATAACACAAGTGAACAATATCTAATCACAGTACTAGTAATCACAACGAGGTCCTATGTGTCTCCCCTTAAGAACACCATCAGAGTCCCTGCTCACCTAGGCCTTTCCCGTAGGCATTTTTTCGAGCTCGCCACGGAAGGTGGACAGAAAGTTTGTTCCCTGTCATTTGAGGCTTAGGGGTGTTAAATTACTTGCCCAAGGTCAGCACAGCTGATAACCCTTTTCTCTTCCCTTCTCTGTTATGGCTCAGTTGCTGTAAGGGGAGACTTGTTCTCACTTCTGCTGTAACCATGCAGGCCTTTGAAGATCTTGGAAGCAGCCTGAGGCTTCCGGACTCAAGGTCTGCTGAAATGTTTCATGTGAAGGACAAGGTCGGCTGAAGGGACGGCATAGATGCTCCAAGTCGCCTCTCTTGCGACCTTTCTTTATTGCAAGTAAAGATCGCTTTTGGTGCACCTTTTCGTTCCATTAAATGCTATTGCTACTTCCCAAAGGCGTAAAGGTGATAGGTAGCAGCAAAGTATGCATGAGAAGCAGTTTCAGGGAATGCGAACCAGCTTTTCTGGTCCTATTCCTGACATTTCCAGGCACGGGCCTGTGAACCTTTGGACCTCACTTGGCTCCGGGAGAGCGGGAATGGCCAGTCATTTCTCCGCCTGCATCGGTTCCCATGAAAGACCAAGGGATCATGACCAAAGATCCCCACTGCTTGGACCTCAGTCTCACGGGGCTCTATCAGTATAAAGGAGTTATATATAGGGGCACCTGGGTGGCTCAGTGGGTTAAAGCCTCTGCCTTCGGCTCAGGTCATGATCTCAGGGTCCTGGGATCGAGCCCCGCATCGGGCTCTCTGCTCAGCAGGGAGCCTGCTTCCTCCTCTCTCTCTGCCTGCCTCTCTGCCTACTTGTAATCTCTGTCTGTCAGAAAAAAAAAGGAGTTATAAATATATATGTATATTATTATTATTATTATTTTTAACCAGAAGCACCTCATGGTTATTTCAAAGCCTGCCCCCATAGTTAAGAGGAACAGTGACCCTGACCCCCTGTAAGATAAATAGTAAGAAGAACTTGAACCAAGCCCTTATCTCCTGCCTGGCCTGGGAAGCAAAGGGCCTCCTGGGAAATCTCTCATTCTTCCCAGCAAGTACCCCAAGGCAAGAGCTCAGTGGAGATTTCTTCATGCACCTTGACTGAAGAACACACCCAGTATCCAGGCGTGCCTCCGTTCCCTCTGCACGAGTCCTGTTCGTTGTCCGCTGCAGGCTCGGTCTCCTGGCCCTCCACCTGCGTTCTAGAACTGTTCGGCACTTGCTTCTGGCAGTTGGATATTGTGCTTAGCAAAAATCGTTGTAGTCGGGGCGCCTGGGTGGCTCAGTGGGTTAAAGCCTCTGCCTTCGGCTCAGGTCATGATCTCGGGGTCCTGGGATCGAGCCCCACATCGGGCTCTCTGCTCAGCAGGGAGCCTGCTTCCCCCTCCTCTCTCTCTGCCTACTTGTGATCTCTATCTGTCAAATAAATAAATTTAAAAAAAAAAAAAAAATCGTTGTAGTCTGTGTCCCAGTCTGTTATGGTGTATCTTTACCATATAATTAAATGATACAATTGAATTATTACAGAAGGCAGTGAAATATGAGGACAGGAGGACGTGTGTCTATAGACGACTCCTATAAGTTGTATATCTTGGAAACATGACGTCAAGGATTTGAAATTGCCGTAAAAGCCGCTGTCAGATAGAAGCAAGACCACTAAGACAACAGGGGAAAAGATAAAAATACGAAAGGAATTCTGCGCTCCAGTGACTTCACAAATGTCTTTTAAGTTCCCCCTGTATTTTAAAGATACCGCAGTTGAACTATCCCAGTCGGAAGCCGTTGACAATTGCTCTGTGATTTAAGCAACCAATGTTTGGTGCCTTTTCAGACAGTGGGCATGTTCTTCCAGAAGAGGTCTTAGTCCTCTATCAAAAGATGGTCAAAATGTGGGGCGCCTGGGTGGCTCAGTCTGTTAAGCGTCTGCCTTCGGCTCAGGTCATGATCCCAGGGTCCCGGGATGAAGCCCCATGTCTGGCTCGCGGGGAGTCTGTTTCTCCTTCTACCTCTTCCCCTGCTCATGCTTTCTCTCTCTCAATAAGTAAAATCTCTTATTTAAAAAAAAAAAAAAAAGATGGTCAAATGAATGAATGTTCATAGTAGGTACATACCCCGATGATGCTGGGTAAGAGGGTTCCTACAGAATCTTTACACCCATTTTACAGATGGGGGTACTGAAGTGCTAAGAGTGTCACAGGCTTAATTAACCAAGGATGAAGACACCCAGCGTTGATCATTTATACTGTTTAATTTTTTTAATCCTGTTATCTATTTCTGCCTTTAGAATGTCATGGGTGTAATTTTAGACACCCTATAAATTTAGACAGCCCCAGCGGCATCCTTATTACAATCAAGTCGTGGCGCCTAGAAATGGCATTGGTATTTTGAAGTCCCTGATTTTTCAAGCCACGCTAAGGACAGTGTCCTCACTATGCTCCTGGGACCAATGGCTTTTCTCCGTATGGTATCCTTTCCTCTGGGAGGAGAGCCGTGTTCAGTAACTTCTGTCCTCCTCCGCAAGCCAAGACAAATGTCATAACAGAGATAAGCCATCAGAGACTTGGAATTTGATGCTATTTGCCTTTACTTCTCGCGTCTTCGCGGCCGAAGCTGCTTAGTAGACAGGTGCAAAGATTGAAAAGTGTCAGGAATACATGAGGAAGATAGAAGCCTTGCTCTTTGGAGAAACTAATAACCATTCCATCCAGTAAAACAGCCCAGGTGTGTGTGTGGGAGCCCATGTGCGCCCGGCTGGGTAATCAACATTCCTTATAGACGTGTTTTGTGGTAGACTGCATCCTTCTCGGATCCGGAGAAAAGAGGTCTCTTATTTGAGCTCTGGATTTTGACAAATGGCGTATTTTGGGATGTGGGGTTTATTTCTGCTGAATATCTGGCTTGATTAGTGTAGAGAAGCACATGCAAAGCAGGCTGGAGCCCCACCCCACCCAAACCTCCCAGTACAGCACAATCAGGAAGTGCATTCTCCCTCCCATTGTGGCTTAGGAGGGAAGTGTGCTTTACATATGCAAATGCAAGCCCCAAGTTTCACTTAATAATTATCAGCTGGAGATTCTATTGATGAGCAGCTGAAGCTACTCATCAGGAGAGAAACTGTGAGTTAACCATTTCCAGTCCACCCCCGGATGCTGCTGCCTCCCCCAGCCTCTGAATACTGCGGTGATTGCAGACAAAGGTTCTGATTCCCACCATTCTTCGCTCCTCCTGTCCGGCCAGAGTCTGGCAGCTGAGTCTTCCTGACCCCTTGTGTTAACGTGTGTGCGTCTTTCCCCTACCCCCACTGCCTTTCTGTTTTACAGGCTACAGAAGGCAGAATAGATCCATCTCTGTTTCCCGTGGCGGGATCGCTTACAGCGATAGAAATAATGGCCTCCCTGACATCGCACTCGTGCTTAGGCAACCAACAGCATCCTTTTCAGAGGACACATGGTGGCCCTGAGATAGGGTACCCAGGAGCTCTGGCTCGGGATATCAGAAACTTTCCCCTTTCTGCTTCTCCTTTTCTTCCGTGTGTATGTGCTTGCCCTCTGGGATGTCCAGTAGCCTTCTTGGGCTCTCGACAGGTTACTGAAGCACAGTGAACCCTCCACTTCCCCCTTAAAGTGGGGTCAATAGAACCTGCCCCGTAGAATGGGCACTTAAGTAAGATCATGTGTAAGACCCACTTGAGCCAAGTGGGTGGTCAGGAGGGAGTTATAATCACTGTTCTCTTTCGAAAACCAGTTCCCGTCATAGCACTGTCCTAGTCACTGCTGTCTTCGCTGATTTCGTCATTTCAGACATCTCTCGGGTGCTCAGTTCTGGGCTCTGGATGTATAACGGAGGATAAGACGGACCCACCAAGACGTCTCCAACGTTAAACTTGTATTCTAGGGAAACAAGAAAGAAAAACAAATTTATCCGTGGGGGAGCTCTGTGCTGTGTGCAATGGGGAAGAATTACCAGGGAGAGGGATCAGAGAGAGAGAGCTGGGCTGAAGTTTCCTCTGAGGAGTTTTCTCTGAGGAGTAGTATTTCAGCAGATTTCCCGATTGAGAGGGTCAAAACCAACAGCAAGTGGAGTGGCCCCAAGGTCGGAGAACGCTTGGTATGTTCGAGAACTGTCTAGAAGACCAGTATGGAGGACACGGGGGAGCAGAGGAGTATGTTACTGTCAGAAAGATGGCTGTTGAGAGTTTTGTAACCCACTGTAGGGGATTTGGGTTTTAAGTCTGCTGGGAAGCTGTAAGAGGAGCCGTTTGAGCGAGGTCGTGATGGGACCTGAGAATCATTTTTACAGGTCATCTGGCTTCTGAGTGGCAAGTAGGTTGCAGTGGGGTGCCTGGGCAGGTGGCCTTTGTATGAGTCAAGGTCAGGAAAGGTGGGAATCTGGGACTCTAGTGGTGGAGCAGAAGTTTGTATTGGGGGCGTACTTTCAAGGTAGAGCCCACATTCAGATGCATTGCTAATGTGGTGTTTGTGGAACCTGAGGGAAGAAGTTCAAGAATGAGCCCTCCCTGTGTGTGTGTGTGTGTGTGTGTGCGTGTGTGTGTGCGCGCGTGCATGCGCGTGCACCCATGCGCTGGGAACAACGGCGATGCCCTTCGCGAGGATGGGGAGCAGGGAGGTTTGTGGCAGGGAGGCGCTCTGGGGGCAAAGGGGAGTCCACCTGGCCTCCGCCTTCACCAGCACGGTGTCTGCCCGGAACAGATGTTGAGGGAATGGGTAGTCACAGCATGAGGCAGGTTCCAGAAACAGGTATCACAGATGTAATGAGAGCCATTACCTCAGGTCCCTGTTGTCACAGGTTGCAGGAAATCCAGTGACATGAAAAAGAATGGAATGGCTGAGTCACCCTGGGCAGATGCGAGAAGGGTTCAGAGGAGGGATGTCTCAGATAATGGGCGAGTCCATGGTAACTCACCAGGTGACTGCAAAGGAAACAGCACAAACCCCTAATACCCGTTGCCAGTCGTGTTGCTCAGGAACTTAGAACAGAGTCGGCTCTTGGAGGGCTTTGGAAATAATGGCAGAGACCGCTGGTTCTCAGAGGTACCCTTCAGGGCCGAAGATGGAGTCATGAAGTGTAGGGGGGTTCAGAGCAATTCCAGAAAGTCTCTATCCTGACACGGCCTCTAAGGTCATTCCCATTAGTAAAGCCTCTGCTGGGTCCTTCAAAGAACTCATTTTTCGGAATTGGGGTCTTGTCTTGTAGGCTCCCATTGAGGCATCTCCTGGGGCCTCTGTGTCTGTTAGCGCTGGCCCACACCCAAGCCCGGCTCCCTGTCCACTCACTGAGGCCTTGCCTGCCTTTGTTTCAGGGCTGAGTTGAGGAGCCTTGATTTTATTCTCCCTGCTTTTCTGCTCCTGTTGGAAACGCTTTATAAAAAGTCTCCATCCTCCCAGGAATAGGACTTGGAGATCAATAATAACCCATCAAAAGTAGAGATGGCAGGTTTTGCTTAATAGGTATTAGCACTATATTTTACCCAAACATCTATCTCGATCTTGGTAATGTCTTATCTTTGCCAAGTGTCCATCCTGATAAAGTGTTATTTCTGTCAAGCTGAGCTTCTGATAAAATCGTCTCTCCCTCCCACCGCCCCCCCCCCCCCCGCCCCAGGCTATCCTGATAAAACCTTATACTTCATTTCCGATTTCCTCCTGAGGGATGGTTTGGATTTGCCAGGAATGACTGAAAAAAAAAAAAAAAAAGGTGGGGGGGGGTGGGATGATGAGGGTTTTCCTTTTTTTTTTTTTTCTTTTTTTTGTTCCTTTGTTTCCCTATAGATATTCATGAGAATTAGAATATAAGTAAGTCAAACTGATAAAAGGGGTTTGGAGCCTGGGAAGAAGGGAGAAGAAGTTGAAGGAAAGGGAGGCAGTCATTTATAGGCAAGGGGACGTTCAGGCAGGCTTTTGCTTGTTTGCTCTTGTTTTTAATTTCCAACTGAGCTGAGGACGATGGCCTTGATTTAGGGGATGTGGCAGTTTTCAGGAAAGGGATGCAATTGAGGGGCGCGGCCGCAGTCAAAAAAATCCTCGCTTCCTCTTCTTTTTGAAATGTGTTAGGATATTCCGCGTGGCAGCTGCTCGTGCCATCGGTGGGCTCTGTGGCTGTTGCTCACGTTAACCCGTGTCAACCAAGAGCCCTACTGGTCTTTAGTCACCCTCTCTGCTGGCCTGCCCTCCAGCCCCTTCCTTCTAGTGTGTTACCAGATAGAACTGGATCAGGAGCACCTGAGTTGAGTTCCCCTGGCCCAGTGTGCCTTGCATACAACGTGATATCCGCAGGCCCCTGGGTGAGGGTTTGTGCAGAGGGCAGTGACTTTGTCTCAAAACCAGTTGCCTGTAGAGGAGATGGGTTTGTGGAAGGGCCCCCAAAAATACGATGCAGCTCACGCCAGTCCTCACTGACACTAGATCTCCCGAAACACCAGAAATGGGAGCAAGGATGTTTCTCTTATGTAAATCCTCACTGTCATGCAACACAGGGGAAGAGAGGTTTTGCTCCGAATTGGCATGTGCCTCATTTCAGAGCGGCAGACCGCTCTGTACCATCCCCGCCATAGGGCATGAAGAGCACTTGAGGCTTTGAGTCCTGTTTTACATGGAGTTTCCCTGTTACAGACCCAAGGCATTCCTGAGAGGCTGTCCTGCAAACACAGGAGAATGGTGAAGTCTGAGTGTGCAGTCTGTAAGCCCCTCTCCCTCCCCAGGAGAGCAAAGCCCCGTCATTCATGTTGGATATCCTTTGATTAAAGACACACTCAGGATATAAAGCAGTCATTCTTTCGGATCCTTTGTACAAGACTCCCTAATTCTTTTCCATAGAGCTGACTTTCCCTGGAATGTTCCACTCCTGAAGGAGAATGACCTAGAAGCACTGGGGAGGAAGAATCAAGGAGCAGGAAGGGAGGGGGCCAGGGTTTTGCTGATTTGCGTGGTATCCTTGAAACACCTGTTGTCTGCCAGGGAAATCATCCCTCTGCTATCCAAACCGGATATTACTGTCAACACTCCTCATTAAAAAAAAAAATCCTTTTTGGTAAGTTAATATGGCTACCAAAAATGACAGTTTGAGTTTTATGGTGAGTAGGGATTCACATATTTAGAAAAGGATAGCTTTCAACATCCTTAGTGTGACAAATGTAAAAATTTTAAAACCTTGCTAGAGAGTCATCCCATGTGGCTCTGTTAATTTGAACAAGATTTTAGTTGGAAAAAATCAAACCTCATTGAAAATTTTTACTATAAAATATGATTCTCCCCAGCACATAGGATTTGCCGCTCTTGGAACATATTAGTAGGGTTTTGTAAGGGCCATGAATATTTCATATAAAATAACACATTTATTGCTAGGATTTGGAAAAAAAAATGGATCGGTGGAAAACTACTTAGGGAATCTCTCATCTTGAGTACTGCCAAAGAGAAAATAACAAAGAAATTTTGAAATATTTCTGAGTTAGGGAGTGTGTTGATGACTCTGGTGAGGATGGCCAATTCATGCTTTGCAAAGGATAAAATCATGCTAGTTTTGCTTGTAGTTTTGATGATGCTCCCATTAAAGGGGATAGTGTTTAACTGTTGCTTGCCTATGAAGTGTGACTCCAGATCCTGTGCAAGGGGAAACACTGTCTTCCAAATTCAGCCACTGGAGACCACCACTAAAGCAGGGTGTCTTTGAGGCCATGCAAAAAGGGATTGAATTCAGTGAGTTAAATGGGGACAGAAGCTAATCAGAGATGTTTGGAATGTGAATTATGCTCTCACACACTCATTGGTTTTTCAGATACGGAGCGAATATCTACTTACATTTTCCAGGACATGCTGTGTCCAGTAGTTGTTTCCTGAACCACCTGGTGATCTAAAAGAACTGGACCCTTCTGTCAAATTGTGCAATTATATTTAAAAAAAAAAAAAGGCACTATATACCTTATCCTTTGCCTGGTTTGGTGATGCTTTGAATGCTACTGACAAAGTCCTTCTCTCCGTACTTAAGACTGCTTTGACATCGAAGAGAGCTAGGATTGGCCAGATTTAGAAGTGGAAAGACTTCGGTACTCTGCTGTGAGACTAGTAATTCAAAGACCAGCTGCCTCGAACTTTCAGAACTTAGAATATTTGGCAAAAAAGACATTTGAAGCTTTGAGGTCCTTGAACCTAGAGTTTCAAGGGGCAAAACACTGATATCATTGCTCATTAAGATATACTTTAAGCACCTAGAGCAAAAACCCAGCTATGGGTACAGCAAATTGGTGCTAAAAATGTCATTTTCTTTTTTTTTTTTATTAAAGATTTTATTTATTTATTTGACAGAGATCACAAGTAGGCAGAGAGGCAGGCAGAATGAGAGGGGGAAGCAGGCTCCCTGCTGAGCAGAGAGCCCGATGTGGGGCTCAATCCCAGGACCCTGGGATCATGACCCGAGCCAAAGGCAGAGGCTTTAACTCACTGAGCCACCCAGGTGCCCCTAAAAATGTCATTTTCTAAACGTAAGCTCTTTAAGACATAAGGTTCTGGAAAATACTTTCATGGAGGAGAGAAGTCAAATTGCATCTAGCCTATTATGACAAAACAGAGCCAGGCTTCTTTCCGTGGCTTTGTGGTTGCAAATTCTTTTTAGAAGCTTGTGGGGAACAGTTTTCTTAACTGTTGTTCAGTCTTTGCCAGAAGATCTCCAAGGTCTTTGCTGGAACTCAAGTTTGCTTTGGTTGCCAAGACAACTTCCAGAAAATCACTTTGGGGAATTTTTGGGTAAAATGTTCCCTGTTTACCCCATAACAAGTGAGCAGCTTTTCTGCCTATTCCTACTGCTGTTTTCCTCCCTACCGCAGATCTGGTTCCACAGTTCTGGAATTAGGAAGATGTCCAGGCTGAGGCCCATGTCTTACTCTGGCTTGTAAACTGCCCAGAATTAGTGCCATCTCAGATGCAGCTGTCCCATAGGCATCCAGCGATCAAAATGTTTAAAAAAAAAGAAAGAAAGAAAGAAAGAGAGACATTTAAGATGAAATGGAGTTCTCTAAATTTTTCTAAAGTGACTCTGGCTGCAATATTTATTTTGTGATTTCAAAATGTATTAAAGGAGGATGTGAAATTTTGATGTTAATTAAAAAGGGCGTTGTGTTTAAGCATTTCGTAATTTTTTTTTTTTTAACTGAACACAGCCCTATATGGAAGGTGAGAAATTGGAGAATTCATTTGGCACAAAGTGATCTGTTGACCCCAAGAGGGGAGTCTGGACCCAGGGAAGCTGGAGGGTCTGGCAGCTGGAGTGGGTGGTAGGGGGGGTGGGGAGTGGGGCGCTGCTTTGGAAACAGTTCCAGTGGAGCTCAGAAGGAGAGGCCTTGACAGAATCAAAACAACCCCAAGCTTGAAGTAGCTAGAACATTGGACAGCCTAGTTTCTAGGAAATCAGGAAGGTCCTGGATTACACAATAGAGAGGTTCTAAGAATACAGTAGAGACACGGGCCGGGAAGCTGGGGCCCAGGGTCAGAGCAAAACTGGAATTAAGTGTGGCAATGGAATACTTCCTTTGCATCTGAGCCATTTCTTCAATTTGCCTTCAGGAGCCAGCAGGTGTTCTTGCAAACGGGGTTTATGGTGTCTTATACAGAGGATGGAGGGAAGTGCCTACACCAGTGTTTCTCAATCTTGACTCTACAGGGGGACCCCCGTGAGGGTGGCTGCTGCTAAAAATGCTAACTAGATTCCCACCTCCAGAGATTCTGAGCTCAGTCATCGGGGATGGGGCCTGTGCACCTCAATATTTTGTAAAAAATTACCCAGGGGATTGCAGTGGCAGCCAGGACTGAGAACCACTGGCCTAAGGGACCAGGAAATGAAGCAGGAACAACACACAATTAGATTGGAGCTGTTTAGGGAGGGGATGTTCAGGATGCATTCTGATTTGGAGCAAAAAGGGGCAATTGATCTGGAGCCGAGATGCTCCCTCTGCCATTTGCTGCTGGGATGACGTTGAACAAGTTAACTCGTGTGTCTTATTTCTTGTTTTGTTTTCCGCTCTCATTGTCAAGCCGGCATAGTGCGAATACCTGCTTCGTTACAGTCTTGCTAAATTAAATGAGATGGCACACATGGCTTCCACACACTGGACATGGACTCACTAGGAACCGTGACCGAGTGTTTGTTGAATTCGATTGATGACCTTGAAGTACATGGAATTCTTCTGTGCACTGTCAAAATCTGCAAAATGCAGTAGGAATAGGGTTAAAGAACATGATCGTGGGGATCCGCGGTGAGGATGGCAGAAACAGGGAGAGATTGGAGGCCAAGGTTCTTAGGACAGGGGTTCACAAACCAGGGCCTATGAGCCAAATCTGGCCCACTGCTTGTTTTTATAAATAAAGTTTTATTGGAACACAGCCATGCCCATGTGTTACACCTTTCTCTGGCTCCTTTTGTGCTGAACCGGCAGAGTGGACTACTTGAATCAGAGGCTGCATTGCCTTCAGAGTAAAACATATTTATTTTCTGGGCATTTACAGAAAAAGTTTGACTCGTGTCTTAGGATAGGATTAAAAGATTTGGTTTGGGATGGGATGTTTGAAATAACAGTGAGTGAAGCAAGTGCTTCAAACATGGGGAAGAATCTGCAGGCCCTGGTGACAGATTGTACGTAGGGGGATTTTGCTGTAGAAAGGTTAAGGATGCAGCGTCTTCCTCATGGGTGGAATGATGCAGGAGGACAGACTTCCTGAAATCTGGGCATGGTGCAGGCTTTTGGCTAGAGAGATCTAGGTCTGTCACCACCGGAGGGGGCTGGTAGGAGTCCCCTCTGGGTGGCTTCGAGCCTGGGAGGCCCACCCAGGTCCTGGTGTGCCAACGTTAGTGAGCCTCGCAGTCCTGTTCCGTCCATGTGCAAGCCGTGGGTTTCACGGCGTCCGATACCAGCCCCCTGGAGAGATCCAGAGAGGTTCGGTGCACACAAATTGTTCAGATCATCACTTAGATAACGTTTTGGATGGCAAGTCCCTAATCTCTGTCACCACACTGCACGGAGGTTGATTTTCAATTTACCTTTTTTGTTCTCCGTCTTAGATGTTTTGATTCTTAATTCAGAGCATTCATCTCAAGTGGATTCAGAGATTCAAATCTGCTGATAAATTCATGTTTGTTGAGAATTTTGGAGGGAGGAGGAGGATGTTGTCGACTAAGCTTTTGAATAATGTTTTCCTTTGACATTTTAAACTCAAAGTGGGCTGAACCGCGGGCCAGCACGTAGAGGCATTACATGACTGGGGTGTGACACGTGTACAGACAGACTGTGTGTATATGAAATACAGAACCTGGAAGGAAACGTAACAGAGAAACAAAGGTAAAAGGGCTCAGAAATGAGGGGTCCTTTCTGCTGTTTTCTTTACATGTCCTGCTTCCTGGTTTCATGGAGTAGGTTGGGAGGAAATGGAAAATTTATGTATCTACCTTAATTAGGCCTGATGCTTGGTAATTTACATATACACACATACACATCCCCCATTTTATATATGGAAACATGGAGTCACAGGTTAAGTCTTCTGCCTAAGTTTATTAGTAAGTGGAACCATAATTTAAATTTAGTTCTTCCTTACTCTGAATTTCAGACTTCTAACAAGTCTACTTGATTTGCTTGCCTTTCTTATCTCTCCCTCATTCCTTAGCATTTAATATTACAATAAAGTTACGTGTGTGTGTGTGTGTGTGTGTGTGTGTGTGTGTGTGTTTATAATGAGGCCACTTTTTAAGTATCTGGTAGTTTAAGATTTGCTAGGCCAATTTTTATGCCATTTTTTTAGTTCTAGATGCCAGCCTTTCCCTTCCTCCCTTCCTCAAATGTTTTTTAGGCACAGGCAGTGTGCCAGGCCGTGGGGTTTGGGAGGCCAGGTACGGGCAGTGCCACTCAAAGTATGATCTGTGGACTGTTCTTGGTCCCTACATTTGTCAGAGTTCTCCGGAGAAATAGAGGAAGAGGGTATGCGTGCGTGTGTGTGTGTGTGTGTGTGTGTGTTTGTAAAGAGTTATTATAAATAATTGGCTCATGCAGTTATGGAGATGGGCAAGTCCCAAGATCTGCAGGGTAAGTTGGCAAGCTAGAGACCCAGGAAAGCCGCTGATATAGTTCCATTCAAAAGGCTGGAAGGCTCCAGACCTAGGAAGAGCCAAATGTTTCAGTTCAAATCCAAAAGCAGAAGGAAAAAAAAATATCCCAGTTTGAAGGCTGTCAGGTGGAAGGAAGTCTCTTACTGAGGGGAAGTTCAGCCCTTTTGTTCTGTCAAGGACTTCAACTGATTGGATGAGGCCCACCCACATGAGGGAGGGCAGTCTGCTTAATGTAGTGATTCAAATGTTAAGCTCCTCCAGAAACATCCAGAATAATGCTTGGCCATATTATCTGGGCATGCTATGGTTCAGTCAAGTTGACACATAAAATGAACCATCAGAGTCCCCGAACTGTTCTGCAGCAGGGGAAGTATGAACGGTAAAAAATTGACCTTTAGAAGCTAGGGAGAGTGCTCCCAGGAGAGACCAGAGCCCACAGGACGTCACTGGGAAGTGCAGACCACCTCTAAAAAGCCGGCCTTACGCTGTCCTAACCCTTCCCCCCCCACCCCCACCCAGAGGGCCAGGACAAGCCAGAACAAAGAGGTTAGGAGCCAGAGAGAGGAGTAAGTAGTCTAGGAACAAAAGCAGGAGTCAGGATGAATGAAATTAGAAAGAGCCACGAACACGCCTGAGCAACAGGCCGCTCGTGTATGGGGCAGCAGTGGGATCCGTCACCTGGGGTAGAGACACGGTCTGTGTGCACACGGAGCCAGGGAAAGTCCGAGGGGAGAGGGCCCTGCAGCAGAGCTCTGGGACATTTCCTTCTAGAAGCAGAACCTGGCCAAGGAAGAGGACAACAGGCCAGCTCGGGATAGCCCTGTACCTTTAGAACAAACCAGAAATCCCAATTCCGCTGTTGATTGAATACTTCCTATATGCCAGGTGCAGGGCGCAGCAGACGTGTTGCCTTTCCGAACATCGGTTCCGCTCCTTGAGGCCTGGCATTTATTATTTTGTGTGTTGTCTTTGGTGACAAATCTATGGGGCTTTAAAAGGCAGAAAACACCTGCAGGCCTTTAAGAGCGAAGTGTGGTTAAAGCCATCTGGGGTCTAAAGAAGGGTAGACTGTTCATATAGCATTGCCCCCCTTGCCACCCCTGGAATTATAATTGCTTGGGGATTACATAATTATGCCTTTATTTATAAGCACATAATCAAAGAATCATGGGTATGCAAAACGGGGGGCTCTCAGGGGAGGAGCCGGAGGAAGGGATGAGGTCCCCGTGGGAAGCCTGCCTACTCTTCCACTTCGCCTCTGGATGAACTTGAACCTGCCTGAGGCTGAAGGGAAGAAGGTTCAGAGATGCCACAGATCCAGACAAGCCAAGGTTTGTCGGCCCTTTTCTCCCATATACTAGAGAACAGCCCAGTGCTAAGAAAATTTACAGCCTGTGTTGAGAAGATAACAACCTAATTTATGTCATCAACATATCTTACCCCTAATACTACCTCCTCTTACTGAAACTATTGCCAGTGAGAGGCAAAGTGCTCAGAGCTTTGTATTTCCGTATCTCATTTAAACCTCCCATTGTGTTTGTGAGGTTAACATTTCTTTTTCTTTCTTTTTTTTTTTTATGTTATGTTAGTCACTCTACAGGTTAGCATTTCTTTTTTTTTTTTTTTTAAAGATTTTATTTATTTATTTGTCAGAGAGAGAGAGAGAGAGCGAGCACAGGCAGACAGAGTGGCAGAGGGAGAAGCAGGCTCCCTGCAGAGCAAGGAGCCCGATGTGGGACGCTGGGATCATGACCTGAGCCGAAGGCAGCTGCTTAACCAACTGAGCCACCCAGGCGTCCCTACAGGTTAGCATTTCTGCTCCCGTTTCAGAGCTCACAACATTTAAGCCGTACGTCCAAAAGAACACATTTCTTGCTCCCCTTTGTTATGAATTTTCCAGAGCTTCTGGGACCGTGGTGTATTTCCAGAGCTTGCTGGGCTCCTCCCCAAATGTCCCCACGGTTTTTTTTTTTTTTCATAAGGAAGAAGACCCCACAGGCCCCAGAGCATCTGTACCTGTAACAGCACAAAGGCAGAAATGGGGCCCCATACAGTCACGGAGACCTTAGTTGCAGTCCCCCTGTACCACAATGGGAAAGCTTAAATGTTTATAGAGTCTGTTTCCTCATCCGTAATGGGGACACCCGTTGCCACCTGCTTTGGCTGCGAGCGCCTAAGACATTACCAGCGTGAACTACCCAGCGCTGCCCAGATTGGTAGCAGGTCCTGCACAGAGCGTACCTCTGCCTGCTGCCAGAAGCTAGATGCTTATCTCTCCACACCCCTGCTCGAAGGGTTGATGGCAGTTGAGGAAACAGTTGCCGTCAGTGACCTCTTCGTTTCCATCCTCGGTGGAACTGGTTTTTTTGTTGTTGTTGTTATTGTTTGTTTTTTGTTTTTTTACCAAACAGGGAAACAGGTTTCAAAAGCTGGGGTCAGAGCTTGTACAGTGTCAGTACCGCCCTAATCAACCAGTGATTTTGTGTGCCCGCACACTCCGCCTGGGCCTTTGATCTATGGTCCCAGGCAGTGGAATTCAGCGAGTCCGAGATGCTGCATTAATGCGAGAGGGCCAGGAGCTCAGGCGTTTAACCCCGAGGTGATTAAGAGGGAGAAGAATGAGTCGAGTTTGTGAAGGCACACAGGCACATCACAAAGCCCCGGGCAGAGGCCGCAGAGGCCGAGCAGTCGTAGGGCACAGGTGAAGCCCGCGGGGTGTTATTCATTGCTTCCTTTGATCTTCAAGTTTTGTGAGTCACAGAGACTCTCTGGGACAGTTTGGAAGCTCAGTGGGGTCTGGGCAGAAAGAAGAAAAACCCCAAGTGTGGAAAAAGAGAAACTGTTGGTTTGTTTTGTTTTGTTTTGTTTGACAGGCAGCTAAGAGAAGATAATTTTCTAGAGAGGTCATTTATTTTTTTTAAAGATTTTATTTATTTGACAGAGATCACAAGTAGGCAGAGAGGCAGGCAGAGAGAGAGGAAGGGAAGCAGGCTCCCTGCTGAGCAGAGAGCCCGATGCGGGGCTCAATCCCAGGACCCTGAGATCATGACCTGAGCCAAAGGCAGAGGCTTAACCCACTGAGCCACCCAGGTGCCCTTAGAGAGGTCATTTTTGCTTGGTCGTCTAGAAGGGTCTCGGGATTTCAACAGCATAGGAGCAGAGGGGAGTGACAGCTTTGGCTGTGTCCTGTCCCCGGTGCCCCTGTATATAAGGTGTGGCGTGCTGAGTATCTTTGGGAAATGGGGATTTTCATTAATAAAATTTTTAAAAAATCCATAGCGCTCTATAGGGCTGATTATGAAACTGTTTAACCGGAGCACGTACAGGTTCAGGCCCAGGAGAGACCTGGGTACGAATTCTGATACCACCATGTTCTGGTTGTGTGACTTGGGAGACCTACCATCCTCTCTGTGTATGATGGTCAAAAGGAGTGTTGCTGGCAATGGTGACTGCTTTTCTGGGAAAACCTTGTTAATTACACTCCTCCTTTCTTCTTTTTTATTGCACTTTGATTATTTGACTCTTGGCTTGGACGCATGTATCCACCCTTATGGCATTTACATTTACAGATGGTATGATACCTTACCACAAAGATAAGTATGACCTGTTCTTTGTTCTCATTGAACAGTCTTCACAGGAAACATTTGCTAAAACGATTGACCAAGTACAGTATGATGGGTACACGTTTTTCATAGCAATATGTACAAAAAGTGTGTTAGAACAGCCTGAAAAAGATTTTGCTGGCACACTGAAGAAGGCTTCCCATGGGACTGAAGCTTCTGAAACAGGGTTTTGAAGGATGAACAGGAGTTCACATAGGAAGAGCGAAGTAAACCTTGTCATTATTAATATTTGTTCTTTTTACTCATTTTTGTTTTCTTCCACTTTCTCCTTTTCTTCTTTCTCCTTTACCTGCTAGTCCTTCATTTGTATTTTATAGAGAATAAGAATGTCTACCTGGACATGTGCCAAGCAGGGAAGGGAAGACAGTGTGTTTTCTAATTGTCTTCTCTAAACATTATGCTCGTTTTTATCACCGTAGTTAAGTCCTTCTGTTCTCAGCTTTGTCCCCAGGTCAGTCTGGATGGATTTATTTATAATATAATATATATATGTATTTATAATATGATGTATATATTATTTGCAGGAGCTGCAGTGACAGATGCATGGGGCGTGGGTCAGGGCTCGCGGGCTGTTTGGTCCGGACTAACCTGGTCTCACCCCTGCCCACCACCTCCTCCTCCAGATGGGAAGCCGGTGTCCCTGTCGCCACTGGAGTCACAGCCGCACAGCCCCAGGTATGCGGCCGCCGGCCAGCGGGAGCGC
This sequence comes from Martes martes, assembly GCF_963455335.1. Taxonomy (NCBI): domain Eukaryota; kingdom Metazoa; phylum Chordata; class Mammalia; order Carnivora; family Mustelidae; genus Martes; species Martes martes. Next base: position 13,734,900 of record NC_137895.1, read on the forward strand.
GAGAGCCTGGAGGTGCGCGTGCGCGAGGTGGAGGAGGAGAACCGTGCGCTGCGGCGGCAGCTCAGCCTGGCGCAGGGGCGCGCCCCAGCCCACCGCCACGGCAACCACTCCAAGACCTACTCCATGGAAGAGGGTACCGGCGACAGCGAGAACCTCCGCGCCGGCATCGTGGCTGGCAACAGCTCTGAGTGCGGGCAGCAGCCGGTCGTGGAGAAGTGTGAGGTAAGGAGCATCCCGAGAGGCCCCCTGGCCCTCACCCCTCACAGGTGTCACCTGGCAGCCCGGTGAGGTTGCCTGGAAAGCACCGGCATCCCTGGTTCGGCCCCAGTGTGAATCTGGCACCATCCATAACCTTGCTGTGCGGGCTGGCCAGTCCTTTAGCCTCTCTGGGCCTTGGTCTTACCATCTGAAAAATGGGCACAAGAGGGCTTACACCACAGAGATGAAGTTAAGAGGAGCAAAGGGAAGGAAACTACTGCTTGTTTCTTGGCTGTTCATTTTGACCCACTCAGGATTTGTCATCCGTCCTGGGGATGCTTCTTACTTAGACTATAGTGTGAGTGGTGCACATGGGGTGGTGGCCCTGTTGGGCAGTTCCCTTGGCCTCCTTCTCACTTTATAATCAGCTTCTGGAGTTTAGAACCAGACACTTGTTGCTTCACTAAGGCAGTGGTTTAACTTTTATAGCTTAATATCCTGCCCCCCACCTTAGAGTATGCTTTCTGTGTTAGGAACAATCTGGACGTCGGGAAAACTTGCCACCCCCTCTCCCTGCCATCTTCACCCTTCTCACTTGTGCATGTGTGCTTGTGTCTGCGCGGAACACGCACATGCGCACACCCATGTCCTGCCTCTTCCCATTCCCAAGGACAGGAACGAAGAGCAAGGCCTTCTGTGACCCAGAAAAGCCCGAGTTCGTATCCCGGCTCCAGTGGTTTTTGCTGTGCGTGCTTGAGCAAGTTACCTAACCTCTCTGAACTTCAGATATCTCCTCCATAAATCTGAAAAAAAAAAAAAAAAGTTCCTGCTTCATGGAGGATTTATGAGAACTAGATGGGATGGATCATATAAAGCTAGAAATGGTGCCTGATACATGGTATGTTCTCAATCATGGTATTTTTAGTTTTTTTTTGAGAAACAGCATGTGTGCAAGTGGTGGAGGTGAGGGGGTGGGCAGAAGGAGAGAGCGAATCCTCCGGCAGGCTCCACACTCAGCACGGAGCCTGAGGCGGGCCTCGATCCCACAACCCAGAGACCATGACCCAAGCCTAAATCAAAGAGTTGAACACCCAACCAACTAAGCCACCCAGGCGCCCCATCGATGATGGTTACTTTTTATTTGTAGTTAGCTACATTACCTGCTGCCGCTTGATTCCATTTCCTGGCCACATGGTCAGAATGTGAGACTTGAGACCTCCCTGAAAACACCTGGCGGACTGGAGTATGTTGTTCATGTGAGGCTGGTTATTCGTTATGTTGCTGGTACTATATGGTCTGTCCCACGGGAATGTGGGGCCTTCTAAGCAGCATAGACTCCATTCTGGGGAAGGGCAGCAGTGAAGGAGGAGGGCCCCCTCTGTCTAGTAGGATTTCTGGTGGCTTCTCAAGCCTGGCTGAGGTGTGGAGAGGTGGACAGTGGTGGATGGAGGAGGTCCAGCGAGAATGTACACGTGAGCTTACAAGACGTGAAGAAAAGCATTGTCCCAGCAAGAAAGAATGCCGCACACGGGGAGCTGATCACTCAGGAAGCCCAGAGAGCCTGGGCTGGGGAATGGTCCCTCTGGGTTATTATTCGTTCTTTCATTCCGTGAACGGTCCCTGAGCCTCTGTCATGTGTCTCACACCGTTCTCTGTGCTGGGAAATACCACTGAACAAAAAAGAGACAAAACTCCCCTTCTGGTTCTCCTGTTGAGGTGGGACACAGAAAAGAGATGCTCAAGAAATTCAAATGTCAGGAGATGTTAAATGCCGCGCGTTGATTCAGCTCTGCCCACATGTCGGGTCCCACCCGTTTATTCTGCCACAGCTGTCACCAGTGGCCTGTGGTCCTGAACATCTCTTGCATCTTTGAAAATGAAGACTCGGCCGTGCTAACAGACTCCCGTGCTTCTGGCTGGTTTGGGAGGACCCTAATTCAGGGAACTTCTCTTCTCACCTGGGAGAAGGTTCACTGGCTTTCTTGCAGGTTCTCTGCTCTCTGATAGGGCCCTGGTGTCCGTTCAGAGTGGGTGAGGGAACCCTGCCCACTCGGTGGGAAGGCCCAGAGGGAGGAAGTGTATTTACCATGTTGTGGTTCAGGCTGACTCAACACTAACTGAGGATCAAGGAGGTGAAAAATGGAAATAAGAAAGGAAAAAAAGGGAGGGGGGGAGTGGAACAGAGGGAGAAGGTGCGGGCTTTCTCTTCCTAAGACAGTCTGTCTCCCCTGTGCTGTTTCCTGGGAGACACATCCTATTTCTAAAGAGGGCTTCTGCCCGGAGAGCCCTCCAGAGTAGTGCAGACAAAATAGCTCCTAAAGCTGGGAGACCCGAGCCTAAATCCTGGCCCCATGCCCAGCTTAATAGCTATGTGGCACTCAGCAGGTTACATCCTTTTTCCGTGTCTCAGTTTCCTCGTTTGTAAGCCCCCGAGAAAAATGAACCTCCTGCCTGGTTCGTACTACATCAGTGGTGACAATAAATATTCGAGCCAGAGGCAAACTCTAAAGGACTTGTTGGCATTCGATTTCAGGGTGAAGTATCAAAAAAATCCCACCTAACAATGGCCTTGCCTCATATTTCTTTTTGTGCTAGAAAAGTCTGGAGACATCTTAAGTAGGGATGTCCGTTTTGGGGATGTGGGTTTCAGTGATGTTTTGCTCAGCTTGCGTGCCTGACATTCCCAAGGTCGTCCCGTTGATGACGAGTGCCCGAGCTTTGGTCCTGTCTCCGCATTCCAGCTGGCAGGAAAGCCACAGTGGTCAGGTGGGGCATGCTGCTTCCCCCCATAACATGCGTTGGACATGTCACAATCCCTTCTCTTGGAGCACACTGATGGAAGAACTGTGCCGTGGGGCTACCAGGAGCACCCACCTAGCTGCAAGGGAGCCTGGAAAAGGTAGGTTTTTACTCGAGGAAGCCACATTCTCTGCTAGCATTTTGGAACTCTGCTGCCAGAGAGAACAGATGTTATGGTTATAGCGGACATTCCTTATCACATGGGTGGAGACCAGTATAAAGGGATTCAGACCTGGGGATTGTTGATTCTTCTCATAACTTAGTTTTTCGTCTTTTGCCCCTGAGAATTAAAGCTGCTTTCCTTTGTTTTTCTTCTCTTTGCGTGTCTTGAAAATGTTACTTCTTAGACCCTTGACGTTATTTCTGGTAGAATTATCTGTGCTGAAACCCTGGCCCTGTTCAAAGTCGCCACGGATGAGTCTGAATGGCTTGATCTGCTGGCGGCCTATTTCAAGGTGGTCTCCTCTGGGGGCACCTTGACCTTGAGACGCTGACTTCATACCCATTCCAGTGTAGCTGCTTTCTCTGTCTCCGTCGCCTGGCATCTTTAAAGATTTTAGTGGAGAAGCCATAGAGGCAAACAAGCAGTGTCAGTCAGTGGAGTCAGAATGGAAGCCTCCCTTCATCGCGACACTTGGCCATTACAAGTGCTGAAGCTGGTCCTGACGCCTTGTCAGAGCCCGGCACCTCATAACCGAGGACATTGTCATCCTCCCTCGTTGCACTGACACTTCTCCGGCCTATGACAAGTATTTCTGAAAAGTCTTTTATAATGATGGCCAGGCTGTCAGCCGAGATATCTGGTGACGGAAACAATGGGCCCTCGCCAGTCCTGGTGCCCTCTTATCGTTCCTAATTATGTGGCCTTCAAAGAGCTGTCCGTCTTATTCCTGCTTTTCTCTGTTGTCAGGGCAGTGCTGTGTCCGTGAGGGCTGGTTTCTGAGCGCCACAGAACTTGAAACAGAATCATCGTCTGGGATTTCCGCTTGGGCCTATGGGTGTCTGGATAGGTGTGTTTTTCTTGCATTTCTGGTTCTGGTTCATCCCGGGAGTCGGCTCTGCTACAGCAGAGAAGTTACTGGAACTGGGGTGTGCATTCCTGAGCGGGAGTCTCTGCCTTGTCGTTCACTAGTCGGATGACCTGGAGTAATTCAGCAACCCTCTTAGAGTCTGTGTCGTCATTACAAAAATGAGAATTTATGATCTGTTCTTCCCAGTGCAGCTGTGGGAATGAAACGGGATAGCAGGTGGGAAGCTAACTCTGTATGAGTGTCACAGAGCTTTATTCTGGGCGTTGCAGCTCCCTAATGCTGCCTGAGAAACACCTACAAGGTCGTGGCTTAAAGCAGCACCAGTCATTGTATCAGCTCTCATGGTTTCCTCGTGTCAAGGACTTGGGAAGGGATTCCGTGAGCAGTTCTGGTTTGGGGTCTCTCACATGTGTGTCATTAGTTTGTGGCCGGAGCTGAACAGTGAGGGCTGAAGCAGTGGGCGCTTGCCCTCCTTCCTTCTTGCCTGTCATAGACTCAGGGCCTCTCCATGTCCATCTCCGCGGCCGCCTTGGACTTCCCTACAATATGGCGGCCCCAGGCCGTCGGCCACTTCCCTGGCAGCTGAAGACTCAGGACAAGTGTTCCAGTGACCAGGGTAGAACAGAAACAGTTTTTATGCCCTGGCCTCAGCGTCACATAGTGTCGCTTCTGCTGGTAGCATAACCTTTTCATTGGGAGAGGCTCAGAGGCTCACCCAGTTTGGCAGGGAAAAGCACACACCCCATCTCCCAGTGGGAGGAATGTCAGGGAATTGGCAGATGTCCTTGAATGACAACAACCATTGATCCTGTTACCGAGGGAGGTCAGGTGAATGGTACTCTTTGAGGTGAGACCACCATTATGGCAGTCTGTCTCTCTTACTCCACGCTTTGCGCTTCATTTCTTGGTCACAACGTAATAGTAATAAAAGTTAACATTTAACTCAGCCTTTAAAGTAGATCAGACACTGTGCTAAAATTTACCTAAAATAATTTGCATAAAATATCTCATTCAATCCACATAGCATACTTTCTTCATTTGACACATTAGAAAGCTGCTAAGAAAGTTTCAATAATCATTTCAAAGTCTTAACTGCCGTGAAGAAGTGGTGCTCGAATTTAAACCTAAGCGGTTTGCTTCTAGAACCTGTACTTGGTGGTGCCTGGGTGGCTCAGTCGGTTAAGCATCTGCCTTCAGCTCAGGTCTTGATCCCAAGGTCCTGGGATCGAGTTCTACATCGGGCTCATTGCTCAGCAGGGAGTCTGCTTCTCCCTCTACTCCTACCCCCTGCTTCTGGGTGTGCATTCTCTCTCATTCTCTCAAGTAAAATTAAAAAAAGAAAGAAAGAAAGAAAAGAAAAAACAAAGAACCTGTACTTGGAACCATCGCCTTACCACTCTGCAAATTAGAGCACCTGGGACCCACACTCCCATGAGCTTAGAGCCCCAGTCCTCATCTGTGCCTGGCAGGTGTCTCATCTCAAAGGCTTCAAGGTTATGGGGCACAGTGGGGGTCGTCTTTCACCTTGGGAGGCTACAACAGCTATGTGGGGAGTAGTCATTTCTCAGTGGGTCGAGGCAAGAATGTATCTGTTCTTTTAAAAGAACTTATATTTAAAATTGCCTTCCAGATTGTGAGTGTATTTGTTAACTCAGTACAGGCGCACTGTTTTGCTTTAGGCATTATGTTTATAAAAGTTGACACCTTGCGCCTTCATTTTCTGGGCCCCAGAAACCACAGTATTTCGATCTATCACGTCTATTTCATTTTAGAGAATTTTATGAAATAACTCAGCAGTGGAAGGGTTGGCCTGCCACCTCTCCTGTTCACTGGGCTACTGGAAGATACTGTTGCAGCATTTGGATTCATATTTTATTAGCCTCAGAGGTTTTCTTCTGGGCCACCTTCAGGGATATAAATCTACTAAAATGTCTTCCCTCAATGTCAGGCCCTGGAATTTGGGAACAGTTATAGCTGGAAGAAACCTAGCAGGGTTTTCTGATGCAGTGATTTTTGGGAACCGTAGCTCCTGTAGTGGTTCCTTAGGTTACCTTCCCTACCCAAGTGTAGCAGTTACTGATTGCTTCATACCAAGGTATCCCCAAAACCCAATGACGTCAAATAACAAGCATTTATGTTGTTGTCCAGTTTGAGAAGCAGGAATTTGGAAGCAGCTCCATTGTACATTGTGTCTGGAGGGCTCTCATGCAGTTGAGGGTTAGATGTCTGCTAGGGTGGCTGTCACTGGTAGGCTTGATCCGCTTCGGAATGGCACGCTGGCATGGCTGGGACCTCAGGTCCTTCGGACTGCTTGCATCTTCTCACACTGTCGCAGCTCGCTGTCCCCGAGTGAGGGATCCAGCAGAACAAGGCAGAGGCCACAGTCTTCTCTAGGACCTCGCCTGGCATATCATATACTGGGAGTTCTGATAAGCTCTGTACGTCATAGAGGCCAACCCCGATACAGTGTTGGAGAGGCTACACCAGGACTGCACACATGATCGGGGATCTGTGGAGACAGTCTTGGAGGTGGCTACCGTACTGTGGCCCTGGAAAAGGGCCCTTCTCCCACAGCCTCCTGTCCATGCTTACTCGAAAGGAATCCTGCCTTGATCTTTGATCTGCTTTCTTTGTCATGCTCTCTTATTACACGTTATTTTTTTTTTTTGGAAAATGCGCCATTAACAACAATAATAACAACAACAAAATAACAGTAACAGCAGTAAATAAAGATGCAGCCTTCTTGTTGAAAGGCGATGACAGTAAACCAAAACAAAATAAAGGGTCCATCCTAATTTTGCACAGTTGCTCCCATGGCCCCAATAATGACGGATTCCAGTGGCTTATTTCCTCCTTCCTGTGTCTTCTCTCTTCTTTGGGAGGAGGACAAAGGGAGCACCAGCATTGGACACAGCGGAGGGAGTCCAGCAGCTCGGAAGGCCCTCTTCAAGTCCTTATTTGAAGGAGAGTTGGGGTAAGGACAGAAGGAAAGAAACGGATGTCTGACTTTCAAGAATATTTAAGGCTGAAAGCCTTGAATATAGAGCCTTCGGCATACTATAAACTCTTAAATGAATAGCAGTTCTACTGATCGCTGATGCCTGTCTTCTAAGTTCACGACGCCAGGCTCTAATCCCTTCGCATGAATCATCTCAGTTCATCTGTCCAGCAGACCTTGACAAATTTTTACCCGCCCCCCCCTTTTTTAATAGATGAAGAAACTGAGTTCCCAACAGGTGCTGGTATATCCTGAAAGATGGGGAGTTTGATATGTGAGGGGGACACCAGGGCATCCGAAACTGAGAGCATATTGTGGAAGTAAGGAAACCTCGGGAGCCCTCCAGCCTGTTCAGACCATGAGCACCGTGAAAGGGGGGCAGGGCGTTGGTGATCACGTCTGCTTTCACTTTTTGGGCAAGTATCTGGCACCAGACACTGCACTTGTCCATGTGTTAGCTTCTGGACTCAATCATTGTGAAGTTTTGACCAGGGAAGCCTGAGCTTCGCGAGGCCACGTAGCTGAAAAAAGCGGGTCTACAGTTAGAAATCTCTCTTGTGCTTAATCGTGGTATAGCAAAGCCATGTATCATGAAACTTACTCTCTTAAAAATGCAGTGTACGTTTCGGTAGTGATCAGTATGTTCACATCGCTGTGCGGCAGATCTCTGGAATGTTTTCATCTTGAAAAATGAACTCTACGTATTATACAGCGACCCACTCCCATTTTTCCGCTCCCCTCACCCAGACCCTGGCTACCACCATTCTACTTCCTGGAAATTCGTCTCCTTTAGATACTTCATAGAAGTGGGATCCAATGGTACTTGTCTTTTGGTGACTAGTTTGTTTCACTTAGCATGATGTCCTCACAGTTCACACTGCAGCGTGAGACAGGATTTCCTTCCTTCTTCTTCCTTTTTTTTTTTTTTTAAGATTTTATTTATTTGTCAGAGAGAGAACACACAAGCAGTGGGGAGAGACAGGCAGGGAGAGAAGCAGGCTCCCTGCTGAGCAAGGAGTCCCATGTGGGACTCGATCCCAGGATGCTGGGATCATGACCTGAGCCGAAGGCAGGTGCTTAACACACTGAGCCACCCGGGTGTCCCAGGATTTCCTTCCTTCTTAAGGCTGAATACTATTTCACTGTATGTCTGGACCACATTTTGTGTATCCATTCATCTGACGGTGGATACCCGGGCTACTCCCCTCTTGGTGTTGTGAATAATGCTGCCATGAGCATGGCTGTGCACACCTCTCATGGAGATCTGCTTTCAGTTCCTTTGGATATGTACGTCGAAGTAAGATGGCTGGATTATATGGCATTCCTGTTTTTAATTATTCCGGGGACCACCAGATCCTTTTCCACAGCAGCTGTAGCATTTTACACTCCCAGCAACAGCGTACTAGGGTGCACTTTTCCCCCACATCCCCACCATAGGCTGTAAATCCTAATACACGTACTACTCTGCTTCCTCTGCCGGGCAGCTCGACTGCAGACAGATCGCCAAGGACTTGGAAAGAAAACATCACGTGGCCATGTCACCTTTGCCTCCCTGTCCCGTACCACCTCTGGCTTGAGGGTGCTGTGAAGCTTCACACACACACAGTCTGTGAAGGCAAGTCCTTGAGGCCAGTGCCTGAAGATGCTGGTGGTCTCTTGGTGGTGGCTGCCCCAGGGGAGGTGGCTCTCTGCAGCCAGACTGATCCTGGCGCCAGGACAGCACATACCTCACTGAAGGGCATCTGCACAGCCTGTCCCAGCGTCCACCATGCTCAGGGCAGGTTGCAGAAGCCTCCTGACTGTTCTCTCTGCTTCTAGCTTCCTTACTCCCTCCCCACCGCCCCTGCACGTGCACGCAGGGATAATCTCTTCTCAATGGACGACTCGAGAGGATCTTCTAAAATATAAGTCAGATCATGCCATTTCTCAGCTCCGAACCCTCCAGTGGCTTCTCTCTTCACACACAGGACAAGCCACGTTCTTGCAAAGGGCCGTGAGCTCTAGAAGGTCTGCCTTGCTCCCCAGCTTCCTCCTTGTGGACTCGTTGCTACGCAGCCTCTTTTGCTCCCCGCTTTTCCCTGGCACCTCCGGGGGAGTCCGGCACAGAGAAGGCACGCCGTCTACACTTGCCAAATGGCCGTGTGTTTTGGCAACCTGTGCGGGCTTTTTGGGTCGGGGGTCATTCTGTAGGTGGGTGCGTGGCACGTGCCGTCTGTGGCGGGTCGGTATGGGGCCGTGTGCAGACAGCCAGCCCACCTGCCCCGAACAGGGGTTCCGCTTCTGCTGACCCACGCTAACACCGGTCCACCTGCTGCAGGCACTCTGTTCTTTGTCACACGGGGAAGTGTGCCGGGGGGCACTGCCGGGTGGTTCAGTCGTGGGTTTAGCGTTTACTAGGCCTTGGCTGTGGAGAAGGTGCTCGAAGTCCACTGGCCGCGTGGCCCCTCCTGTTCTCAGACTGGGCCCTGGAGCCCCTGTGGCTCCACCTGCCCTTCCTTGCTGAGCTTGACGGCTTGGCTGCCATTACAATCAGGAGGTGTCTCCTTTTACTTGTAAATTATTTAAAACTTTTTTAATAGATTTATTTTTATTTATCTCACAGTGCGAATGAGCGTGAGCGGTGGGGGAGGGGCAGAGGGAGAGGCTCCCAAGCAGACTCCGAGCTGAGCTCAGACCCCGGTGTGGGGCTCGATCTCGCAACCCTGAGATCATGACCTGAGCTGAAACCAACAATCAGGTGCTTAAGCAGCTGAACATCCCCGCCAGGTGCCCCATTTTTAATTTTTTAATTGAAATATAATTGATACACCATAGGAGGTGTCTGCTTTGGTCTTCCACAGGGTTGAGATAAGTTTGTCTTTTGGGTCCATGGTTTAGCATCTAGAGGAGATGGAACTCGACCACTGGCTTCCCAGGAGACTAGGGATGCCCTGGAGGTTTGCAGGATGATTCTAGGCGGCTCATCAGCTGTACGTTTCTCTCATTTCCCTAGTTCCATGTGTGTTTTATTGAGACTGGGTGTCTAATTGAGACTGTGTCTTATTGAGACTAGGATTTAACAGCGGGACTCTGAATTCAGCCTCTCTATTTGCCATCAACTGGCTGAGCCACAGGACCTTGGACGAGACCCGTCCCACCCTGTCTCACTCTTCATCTTGAATTTTGGAAAACCCTGGGTATTAGGATTCTGTGCCAGAATCCCACCTGAGCCGTGGTTTCACTTTCCACAGTTACAGTAACCCATGGTCAGCTGTTCTGGAAACAGCTGACCCTCCCCCTGATGATTCGTCAGACCCTCAGTAGCCTGACACTGTGTCCAGACGCCCTCATCGTTGCCCTCATTGTAGCTCACACCTGTCATCACAGGTAGGGCGGGGGAGGTACAGTAAGGTACTGTGAGAGAGACCACTACGTTCATGTAACCTGCTACAGTATGCGGCTATAATTGTTTAATTATGAGTTCCTGTTGTTAATCTCTTACGGTGCCCAATTTTATTACTTAAACTTTATCATGGTTGTGCATCTGTAGTAAAAAATATATATATATATAGGTTTCAATAGTGTCCACGGTTTCAAGCATCCCATGGGGGTCTTGGAAAGTGTCCCCTGTGTACTACTGTGTGTAGAAATTCTATCCTCCTCCTTGTGTGGAGGATTCACCAAGAATCAGAGAGGTTAAGTTACTTGCAAAAGGTCACTCAGCCACTCAGAGGCAGAACTGCAGTCACCACCCAGCTCTCCTGATTTCCACGGTTTTGTTCTTTGCACAGAAAAAGCCTGCATCTTGAGTCCTCCTCCGTTGCCTTGTCCTCCCCCTGAGAGAGTCATGAATTCCAGGACCTGCGGACAGTGATGGGTGCTGTCTCTTGTTCTTTTATACGAGTGCATGGACTTTTATGCCGTCCACTGGAGAGGCACTGGAAACAGATTCTTGGAACACCTCCCATACTCTCAGTGTGACCATGGCTAATGTCTGATTGAGTGTGTGTTTGACATTCTTCAGCGCACTTAGCTAGAGCATCTGTTCTCAAAAGGTGGTCCCTGGACAGCAGCATCGGCATCCCTTGGAGCCTGGCAGTCCTTAGGCCCCTGTGTCGAACCTCCTGGATCAGAAACTCGGGGAAGCAGTCCCCCCAACCCCCGCCACCACCCCTCGCTCTGTCTGAACAAGCCATCCAGGGATCATGGTGCACGCGGAGTTTGAGAGCCACTTATTCCTCGTCCTCAACCCCTTGAGGACAAGTGTGTTAAGTCCCTGTTGTGTAGGTGAGGGAGTTCAAGCACAGCAGTGTTGAACAACTTCCCCCTGTGCTGTTTAGGCATCTGACAAGCGGCATCCATCCATCAGGGGCGCCTCCTTGCGCTCACTTGTGTGATGTGCACAGCGACCCAGTGTGGTGCCCATTTTTATCTCCATTTTATAGACATGGCCGGGAGGCCCAGGGACACGAGTGATGCTCCAAGGTCACACAGCCGTAGCTTAGCTTGGATGTTGCAGCTCAAACCATATCTCTTCACTCCGGTGGGGTTTTCCCCACAAAGCCACCCCTGCCCCGCCTCTGTTCCCTGGCCACGTGCTTCTCCCCAGATGCCCGTTCTCTGGGAGGCCAGCCTCCCCCACACAGAGGTCTCCTGCTGTCCCCTGAATGTGGGCTGACTTTTCACAGCACAGATACTGGTGCTGAAATGGGTCTCCCCTCTCTGTCCTTGCCGGCAGTCTCCCCGACAGGAGATGCTCGCACTCAGTGGTGCCTCCAGACAGTGTCCTGCAAGGAATCCCAGGCCTTCTGTGTCCTGCTTCTCCTGGTGTTGCTGGGGGCAGCGCAGCTGGGCACGGTACTGATTCCTTCTGCCAGGCTCACACCTTGCCTGCCACCCCTTAGTTTCTTCTGGATTTCTTTTGGGAGATTTTTTCCCCTGCATCCCTGTTCGAGAAACCAACCCCATGGAGACTTTTCTTGTGTGTGTTGGGGTGGGGGCAGGGGGTGCAGAACACAGAGAATGTTCTTTTTCTGGTTCTGTTGAAGGCTGACAAGCGGAGAGCTATGAATCCCAGCTGGCCCTGACTGTCAAGAGTGACGATTGCCCTGACTGAGTCACTGGAATGCCCTCTCCTCCCAGAAGCTCTCCGGCATCCTTTTGGTCCTGGTGGCGCAGGCTACCCTGGCACGCAAGGACACTGAGCTCGCCATCGCAGGAGCCTTCCCCATCCCTGACGGGATTGTCCAGGGATTGTCCGGTTAGCGGTCTTTCTCCCTCTTCACCTGACCCCGGGGGCCTGACTTGCCTTTCTGTGCTCTGAGCACAACACAGTGCCTGGCATATCAGGGATTCCAGGAACGCCCATGTCATGCCTGGATCCTCCTTCCAAGTCCTAGAAGGATCTAGGACGTCACTCACTCGGCCCCAGTTCGACTACATCATGTCTTCAGGTGCAGCTCGTGGGTGTGTGCTGAGCACCAGAATCAAGACTTGAGGGGGTGAGCGGGAAGCTCTGTGGGCTTCCTTGGGAAGAACCTATGGTCCATGTGTCTGAGAGCTTCATCAGGCTGCTTAACATTTATAAACACAGCTGACACATTCTCCAGTTTGCTCTGTCGGTGCTCTCCCGCCTCGTTTCACCTTAGGGATCAGCTTCAGGGCCACCTGGGCCTCCCTTCCAGCCACCAGGACCCATGCGAGGCTAAGGGAGGGTCACCAGAATTGGTCAGGCCCTAGAAGGAGACCAGTGGCACATTCAAAAGAGAGGAAGACCACGAAGTCAGGGCCATGGGCACGGGAGCCAGCGAGGGTGATGGAGCTCCCTGGAGGGAGTCCCTACAACCCCTGGGCCTGTAGGGTGTGAGGCAGGTAGCCTTACGGAGCCCAGGAGAGCTGAAACAATGGGAGAGGGCTTCTGAAAGGCACAGGGGATCCAACCTCTCTTTGCACCTGCCCTCAGGCCTCCCTGTGACCAAAGTCAACCAGAAACTGGAGGCAATGGGAGCCTGGTTATTCGGTCTGTAAAGGTCAGGTGCTCAGGCACGGAGCGAGTTGGAGAGGAGTGAGAGTGGGGGACGAGCAGATAAGATCATCACCCCTGTCCGAGCTTTGTGACCAGTAAAGGCAAGTGTGACATCTATATAAGATACAAGGAGGAATTCTTGATGAGTGCCCAGTGGTTGCTGAATCTGACGTTCAAACCCTTCACTCTGAGGAGAGGAATGTCCCAGTCCTTGTGACCATCAGTCGGTCATCTTTTAAGTCACTACATCGAAACCCTTGAAACCTGGGCTTCGTAGCTTCCAAACCAAGTTATCGTTGTGAGAGCATATTTGTGACTCTGCTTTCAAGGAGCGTCCGTCCCTGTCCCCTCTTCACTCTGAACCCCAGCCCCCGTCCCATTCTTGGCATTCACTCCCGTTCCCACAAAAGTTGGGACCGTCCAGAACTCCCCCAAGAGCATGTTCACGGCCCTCGGATTTTCTGCCTTCCTGGGGAAGAGGGCTTTGCCGCTATGGCTCCCCATGATGAATTTATTCATGGTGACAAGGTGTATTGGATGAAACTAAAGAGATTGGAAAATTATGTAAAGGGTTTGAAAATGTGCACGCTCGTGCTTATGTTTAATGGGACCATTTTCAAAAGCCCCTGAACCCTGAAGCCAAGACAACGTTTGATATCTCGTGTTTAAATATTTGTGGTTCCAGAGAGCCTGATTCAGCTTTTATCCATTCTCGTTCCCTTCCTGGCTGTGTCTCTTCGTGCAGGTGTCTTCTTTTTCATTTCCTTCGTGACTGAAACGGTGACAGTAGCATTTCACGTTACGGTGTTTCATCCTGAGTCTTTGAGAGAGAATATCCAGAGATAAGCCGTGGTGTCCTCGTTTTACAGGTGGAGAAATTAAGATATGCACAGTATGGTCTAATTTTATGCGAGATGAGGTCGGGTTGGGAGCTTGTGGGTCTCAGTTTCCCCGCACCCCGTCTTGCTTCTCTCTGAAAGCGGAATTCCCTCACGACAGCCCTGTGAGCTTTGGGGCAGGATAATTCTCTGTTGTGGCGGCCACCTTGTGCCTCGTAGGGGGTAGGCAGCAGCCCTGACTCTGCCTCCCCCAGGAGTGACCACCAAAAAGGACTCCAGACTTTGTCGGATGTTCCGGGCAGGGCAGGGGGGTCTCGAACGGAGAACCTTTTGGTCATCAGAGATGGTGAGTTAATTGGTCTGAGGCGGGGTTGGGGCACAGGGTGTAGTTTAAAATCTTTCAGGTGTTTCTGGTGTACTAGAAGGGTAAAGAATCTGTTCGAGTTCGAATCCCATCCACCTAAGTCTGAGTTAACTGCTGGGTGATGTGGTGGGTGGGGTGGGGAAGAAGACCTGAGAATCAGAGGTCATTGTCCTGAGAGCCTGGAGGGGAGGGACGAGGATACCAGAACTTCATTTTTCTTCCCCTCCACCCCTCCCCTGCCCTTTTTTTTTTTTTCACTTTTTACTTTAAAGTAATTCTAGACTTCTAGGAAGTTTCAAAAGCAGTGCGTAGTCAACAGAACTGAGTTTTGAACTAGCTGATTAGAATGATGGAGGTTCCAGAAGCTGTGTCCTGGGAACAAGGGCTGTGAGTGGTTTCATTAGGTATAGGGTGCTGGAGGAAACGTACCTGCCCTGCTGTCCTCCCAGGACAGAGCAGGGTAGGGTGGGTGTTAGGAGGCCGGTTTCAATTCAGACAAGGCTGTGCTTCCATAAAAGATACACCGAGAGGCATGAACCCTTCATTCATGGAGCTGTTCTGAGAGGCCAGATGACTTTCTGTATGGGATGCCCTAGAACAGGGCTTCTCGATCTTTCTTAGGTTGCTGAGCTTAGAGGGTAGCCCAGCCTGAGAGAGCCAGCCCTGCCTGGTAGCCTTGAGCGCTCGCTTGAAGAGAGATGGGTGACTTCCTGTCCTGTAATTCATGGTGCAGCTCACTGGGGTGCCAAGGGACCCTGTTTGGGAAGCTCTGCTCTAGAGACCGTCTCTGCTGTGATTGGAAGGCAGTGTGCCCAGCACCACATTCTGCTCTTGGTGTTATCCCCTGTGTACTCCATGACCTCCTGCAGGACGTGTTATGGCCCTTGGGTTACTATCAGTCCCCTCCTGCCACCACTTTCCCAGGTCGCCTGGGGCTAAAGGACGGAGCCAGGGTTCATGTCCAGAGCCTGTGCTCTTGACTGCTCAGAGGAGGTGGGCCATGAGGTTCCCTTCAGTTCTGCCAGCCTTCAGTTCTTAGAATGGTGTCCAAGCCGGGGCCCTTGTTACACACATTCACTGGTCTCTGGGCCCAGCCAGGCGCCCCTACCCTGAGACGTCTTGCGAGAACCTTTCCCAGCTTCAAGCGATTGCTTCTCAGTCTGAGATCCCTGACTGTCAGTTTTTCCTTTCAGGATGTATTTCTTTCCTCTCTCTTGTCACCATTTGTCACCGTCTCCCAGAGTGGGGGTAGGGGACTCACTGTTTGCCTGTTTGAGCCAATCGCCCGTTCTCTCGTCCCCAAAATGTAATTGCAAAGAGCCTTAATGGTTTCCAAATGATGATAGCCCCATAAACCGATTAAACAGGCCTTAATAAAACCGTCTCAAGTTATTTTCCGCAGCTGCAAACTATGCCCTTTGTTTTCTAACGATCCCCCCAAGAGATCAGGGTGATTTTTCTTTTCCACGTGGTCTGAAGCACCAGGAAGGCTCTCTTCCATCTGTCTGACCACCTGCCCTGTGTTCTTTGCTTCCCAGACAATCCACGTTGCTATCGTCTGTGCCGGGTATAACGCCAGCCGTGACGTCGTCACCTTGGTCAAGTCTGTCCTGTTCCACAGGTAAGTGCGGCCGCGGTGCTCCGTGGGCTGGTGCACGGGGCTTGAGCGCACGTCTCGTGTGTGTGATTCGTGTGTGTGACTGCGGCCTGTAGGCCCCCTTGGGGTGGGGTGCAGGAGAACAACACTTCTCATCAGTCATCAAAGCTCCTGTGAAAGTGTGATTTTTGTCTGAAACCCGGGGGAGAATTTTGTGTTAATAATGTTTAAGAGCAACAACGACTTGCTGTCCCACATTGTTGAGGACTGTAGGTCTTAGACCTAACGGGAGCTTCAGGGACGCTCCGGATTTGAGGCTTCCGTTCCTTCGCTGGCCTTCCCTTGCCTGACGGTCACCAGACCTCTCTGTATCCATGCCCCTGTGGACAGGTTGTGTGATGGACTGAACGTGTCCCCCTAAAACTGATGTGTTGCAGCCCTCGCCCCAGTAACTCAGAATGTGAACTGTATTTGGAGGTTGGCCTTTAAAGAGGTAATTCAATCAAGTTGGGGCATTATGAATGGATTGTAGTCCTGTATGACTGGTGTCCTGATACGGAGAGGGGATTGGGACAGAGCCTCACACAGAGGACACGGGGAGAAGATGCCCACCTCCAAGCCCAGGAGGGGGGCCTCAGGAGACCCTAACCCTGCCGGCACCTAATGTCAGACTTCCAGCCACCAGAGCCATAGAAACTAAGTTTCTATTGTTTAAGCACCACCCCCTGGTAGTCTGTTAGGACAGCTATAGCAAACTCATAAAGGTTGCTTACTCTAGTCCGTCGTAGCCTGTCCCACATCTTGGCATTTCTAACCATCAGAAAGTCCTGCCTTATATGAAGCCGAAATTTTCCAACCTGTAGCTAGCTGATGTCTGTGGGTCCTAGTGGATCCCCATGGAAACAGCCCTACAAAGGATGGGTTCCTTTTCCACCTGGAAGTGATTCTGCCTCTCCCAAGTCATCTCTTATCCAAGTTAAACTCCTGTCATTTGCTTCTGCTTTTTAACAGGAACTTTCTTCTGTGTTTTCACTGTTCAGCTTGATGGATATCTAGACCTGTTGGTGTATCCAGAATTGAGTTTGTAGTTCTAGCCAGTGTCTTTGGCTCTTTTCTAACATACTTACTAAGGGTTTAGATGAAGCTTATCCATGGCTGTAGCCAAGATCCAGAGAGCCCTGAGCAGTAGGAACAGTGGCAAAAAGCTCTTAGAGCTCAACGAAACAAAGATCAATGTGCAGTTACTTCCCGGGTCTAGCGGTCAGTGGCAGCAGCAGTGATGGGAGGCGTGGTGAGCCCCCGGCCGGCCGTGCAAGAAACTGACCGTTGGTTCTGCTTTCTCTCTCAGACCCCCCACCCAGCCCCTCTGTGATGCACTCAGAGGTTCTCCCTCTTCATATTGTTAATTCCATCCCTTTGTCTTTATCCCTATTGCACATGGCAATGGAGGTCTGCATGTTCTCTCTCCTCCTTTTCCTTCCAGTCCCCACAGATCCGGCCTCTAAGGCCAGGTGATATTTCAGAAAGGCACATCTGACGTCTTCAAACTTTTCATTGGCTTCTTGTCGTGGAGGGGAGAGAATCGAGCTTCTTTACCATGGCACACAGACCATCGGGACCTGCTGTCATTCTCAGCATGCTTGCTCTCTCTTCCCCTTGCTGGGGCTTTGCTCTCCAGCCAACACTGACCTGCTTCTAGCTTCCACCCTCTCCTGGGTGTGCCCTGCCTGTTTTCCCCGTGCAGCTCTGTTTGTCCATTTCTCACCTCCTCCCTCCTCTTACCCCTCCCAACTTTGCAAACTCCTTATTCTTTTAACAGAAGGCCCACCTGTACCTGTCAGTCTGGGCTAGGGCTCCCCTTCTCCCAGCCCATAATGCCCTGTGCATCTTTCTATCACGACAGTTAGTACATTGTCTTTTATTTGTTCACGTTTGTCTGTTTAGTCGAATATGGGAGTTGTGGGGACAGAAACCTTGCCTTATGTTTCTATATTCTCCATATCTTAGGGATGGACTTCACAAGTGTCCGATGCCCAGTCAATGTTTACTTGTTTAACTAGTGAATCTGGGAAGTGTCATTAATAAGTAACCTGAAGATATATTTATTCCACCAGTTAACTAATAGATCTGGGTCAGACCTGGTGCCACACTCATGCCACGCCATACTGAGTGACTTTCAGCAGGTCATTTTAACCCTTTAGACTTTAGTTCTTAGGTTATTTAACTTTTGCTGTGAATCCGTGCACCCCAGAATTTAGTAGGTTGAGGACAAAATTTATTCGCTTCGTTGTTTGTACTGAACTCACCCCGGGCGGGTCTTTTCCTGGTGCCCTGCTGTGCTGATAGTCAGCAAGCAGGCAGATCTGCTCCCCACCCAGGAGTGGGGGGATTCCCTGCCTCTACCCCTGAAACCCAGAGTGGGGAAAGGAGAGAAATGAGTAATCACCAGGTCACAGAACAGTGTCGGCTAGTGCTAGGGGCTCTCCGTTCCCTCCTCTTAGCTCTGTGTGGCTGGCATCGGGATTCAGCTGCACGTCGTAGGAGGGGATGGAAACACCGAATAAAGAATGACCAAGTGGGGCTCAACCTCACCTTCTGACTTAAAGTGAGAGGCTCTTTCTCTACTGCCATTGCCCCTGTGCTGTTTTTAAGACTCCTTGTACGGGTTCTTGTAGCCTTCATCTAATGCTTGAAACCAGGCGCTTCGTCTGCTAACACTGAATTAGATGAGTGGTTCTCAACCTTTTTGTGTTTATTTCTTGTCACCACTAAAGAACTCTGATCCCTCCTTGACTTGGTGGGGGGGGGGGATGCCCCCTTTTTAGAAAAGAATATTTGCATGATTACAGATAGTCACTTGTGCTGTTTCTCAATTATGGCAAATTTTAAAACCATAAAAACATTTGGCATTGTTGGGCATAAATAGTATCGCTGTTGCTTTAGCTACAAATCAAATAATTTCAGTAGTTGCTGAAACCCTAAGGAATCCCATGGAGCATAAACTTTTACTCCTACAGTCACTGTGTAGCGCAAAGATGTTACATTTAAAAGTAGCAGTAGATTTATAATTGGCCACTGATGGCATGCCATGCTTTCGTGGAGGCATGGGGAGTTGAGAAGAAAACAGATTCTTATTAGTATGCATTCGGAAAATTCTGCATGCCCTGTCAGGGACTACTTGATCTTGGTCCAGATGACCAGTTCAGTCCCTCCCATCCTTGAAATCTGACAAATGACCATGTCTGTGAATTGATGTGCTGGCGATCCTGACTTGAGATATCAAGACAAAAGGACTTTTGAAAGACTTTTCGCTCAGAAAGTCTGACTACAAATAGCTTCATTGGTTCTGAAACATGTTACAGGGATTAACCAATATGTGATTATAAAATGTTTTGGCAAATGAAGTACCTTTCTAATGCTAATAATAATATAATAATAGTGGTAGGGTGCTGCTTTTGGCTTTCACTGTCAATTACAGCAGTTAGATTTATTTTCCAGACAAGATTTTCAGCAACTTTTCATTTAAGGCTTGCTTTGTTACATCCAATCCTTTTTACTTCTGCAGTATACCTGGTGACAGTGGGCACGCTCTAGTTTAAAAGATCGTAAAAGAGTGATACCCAGGTGCTCTTACATACTCCTACCAGAACTGGAAATTGCCACAATCTTTTGGGAAAGAGATTTAATGGTGTCAATGCCCAAGACCTTGACCCTATATGACTATTTCAGGGACTCTGTCCTTGAAGGATAATCCAGACTATCAGAAACGCTTTTATGACATACTGTTTATCATCCTAAAAATTTGAATAATACTTAGAAAACAATAAGGCTAAATAGTGGAACAGCCTTTTTTTTTTTTTTTTAAGATTTTATTTATTTATTTGACAGAGATCGCAAGTAGGCAGAGAGGCAGGCAGAGAGAGAGGAGGAAGCAGGCTCCCTGCCGAGCAGAGCCCGATGCAGGGCTTGATCCCAGCACCCTGGGATCATGACCTGAGCCAAAGGCAGAGGCTTTAACCCACTGAGCCACCCAGGCGCCCCGGAACAGCCTTTTGTAGTAAGCCACGTTCTTGGTTTGTATGTCCTAATGCGGACAAATTATATTTTCTATTTTATGATGTAAGGGACCACGTAGTTGAAAACATATGCATGACATTATCCCACTATGTAAGCACAGGCCGTGTGAACACGGTCAAAATACCAGTGGCAGAAAAACTGGCAGAGACCGTACTTAGAAATGGAGTTCTTTGTGTTGTGTGGGGAGAAGGAGAAATAAAGGTGAACTTGTTTCTGTCTCCTCTTTACGTGTATTTTTGGTCATCTCATTGGGCAAGCTCTGCGATGAAGGAAAGGGGTAGATGAGAAAAACTAAATACAAAAATACATGTGAACGAGGGTTTACGTCATAGAAAATAGCACAGTATATGCCTGTGTCCCCTAGATGGAAGGACGTTTAAAGAAAAATTGGGGGGGCATAACTCCAACTCCCAATTGCAAATCAACTGGGAAGCATAGTTCCTCTTCAAGGAAACCGAGCTTTTAGTGAACAGAGGAAAAAATAAAATTACTTAGCAGCTAGGTGTTTACCTCCTGGGCAGGAAGGTGGGCCAGCTTGTAAAAATTTAATATTTGTTTGCGAGGATGATCTCCTTATTCTCACACTCCGCAGCCCAGTTGGCAGGAGGAAGCTGGGTGACTTCCCTTACTTTGCATATCAAGCAGCTGGGTTTTTTGATTGTTTGTTTTTTTAAACTCCACTTTTGCCCCTGAAGAACACGGAGGATAAAACAGCATATTTGTGCCTAGCATCTGCCTCTAATTGTGTTATTGCTTATTCAGGCTTCAACTTACTGAAGAAGCAGTTTCTAGATTGTGATGGGAAGAACCTAGGATTTGAATAAAACAGACAAACAGAAGTAGGCTCTGATTCTGGTCTTACGATCTGTGAGCTGGGTGACCCTAGTGACGTCTCTGTACTTTCTAGAGCTCTGGTTTGTCCCCTAACCTCTCTTAGAACCCTGCTGGACTATCATCAGAGATAATCTGTGTGAGACATTTCTCTGTTTTGTGTATTGAAGAAATACGAACCTAGCTGTCTGTTCTAAGTGTTTTTCAGATATTAATGCATTTCATGCTTCCATGACTCCATGAGGTGAGAACTATAATTATCCCCATTTTACAGACAATGAAGCTGAGAATCCATAGATTAAGTCATAGCTCAGGGTCGCAGAGAGGATGCTAGAGCTGGCTTTGTACCCAGTCTAACTTCAGAGTCTGAGCTCTCCATTGTAGAAAAAGTTACTATTTTGGGCGCCTGGGTGGCTCAGTGGGTTAAGCCTCTGCCTTCTGCTCAGGTCATGATCTCGGGGTCCTGGGATCGAGCCCCGCATCAGGCTCTCTGCTCAGCAGGGAGCCTGCTCCCCACCCCGCCCGCCTACTTGTGATCTCTGTCAAATAAATAAGTAAAGTCTTTTTTAAAAAAGTTACTATTTGAGTATTATTATTATTATTTTTATTTTGAATCATCGTTTTAGGTGACCATGTAGAGAATTGTTATCATTACTGGGATCTCTGTCATCACCCCTTCATCCTTCCGTCAAATTATGTATTTTTGAGATGCTGAGCATGAAGTAAATAGTGGTTTTAAAGGCTTGGGAGGGGGGCGCCTGGGTGGCTCAGTCGGGTGAGCCTCCGACTCTTGATCTCACCTCTGTTCTTGATCTCAGCATCATGAGTTCAAACCCTGAGGAGCCTACTTTAAATAAAATAAAGGCTTGGACATTAACGTTCTAGAAGGACTTAGGGAAAAAGTATGGAGTAAAGGAATTTGTGAGTGTGAGTTGGGTAAGTTCATTAGTATGATTGTGGTGATTATTTCACAGTGTAGACATATATAGATATACCCCCTTAGATGTTTATAATATATTTAATGTGTACCTTAAATTTATACAGTTTTTGGCAATTACACCTCAGTAAAGTTAGGGAAAAGAGAAGGTGCCGTGGGCATGTGATGTCTTTGAACAGGTAAGGAGGGCATCTATGTGATTTGGTCCTGCAGGTACATAAGACCAAAGACAACTGTTCTGTGTAGTTCAGATACCAGCGTCCCGTAGGCCATCGTGTTTGATCTTCATCCCAGTCTGGTACAGTACATGCCCTTATCCCCACAAATGGATGAGGAAACTGAGGCTCACAGAGGTTCAATAGCTTGTTCAAGGTCACAGGGGAGTCCTTGATACTCCTGGGATTCTAACCTTGGCTCTGTCAAAGCCTGGAGGCCTTTTGATTGATTGATTGATTTTTGAAAGTTGCTCTGTTCTTCCCCCATGGAAAGCTTTTCTGCTGTGATACTCACTTGTCCTTGAATCTTCCCACATTATCAGTGCCACTTGTCCTCCCTCAAACCAAGAGCTCATACCGAAAAACCCTCCTTCTGGCCGCTGTGTTTTTCTGCAGTGAGTTCTATTAAATCTCTAAGTGTAACAGATTCACTGAGCATTGGAGGTGCTGTCACAGCCTCTTTCTTTTTCTAAAATTGCAGTTCCATTGTAAACTTAATAATTAAGGATTATTTCAGCTCAGATGTCCCTGTATATTTTAATAAAAGCAGACCCTGGATTGCCCTGTAGGGGCTGTGGCACATTCCTGACAAGATAAGAAAGGAAAAGCAGGGAGAAAGCTGGGGTTTAATCATCTTTGCTCTCTGTATTACCATATTTATTGCATCCCAACCTGGAACAGGGGAGCAGTTAAGGAAACCAGAGGCAGCAGGAGCATCGCTCATTATAAGCAAAGTCTGCAGGCTCTGCCGAAGATAAAACACGCACTTGCTTCTTTCTTTGTTGTCAAAGTGTGATCTGGTCTGAATATAGACCAGACTTAATGTCTGTATTGTTCAGACCCCGGCAGGCTACGTGGGACCTGTTATATATGAAGGTGTGCTGGCCCGTTCACATAGAAGCCTTTTCTCATGGGCTTAAAGCTGCGCTCCCAAAATGCATATAATTGGTGACTGGTATAAAAGACTATTTTAGGTGTTACACAGAAATAAAATTAAATAACATCAAATCCTGTATCGAGAAAATTATCTTTTTTTTTTTTTTCGTGAACAAGAAGAAATTCTGAAGATGTTCTTATCTCTCCCCTGGTGCAGTTCAGTTGGTGTAAATATGTCCGTAACATCTGTCTCTCGCCTGCTAATCTCCCTGTGAACAAAAGAGAGTAGGTGGGAGGCTCTTGGCCTTTGGCTGATTTTGGAATCATTAAAACTATTTCTTACCTTCCTGAGTGAGGAAGTGAATTTAAAAAGAAGACTCAGAAGTCACACATGGAGGATGAAATAGCCTTGCAGTCAGTTCTGAGTTCTGAGCTATAGGACGTTTTCTCAAATGCGGGCCCGGTAGGATGTCCTTTCACATGTGGGCACAGTCAGGCTCTTTTCTGTCCTTATTAGTTGGGTTTCCCTTCCAGTAGAGGCCAGCCTTGACGGTTGCCGGCCTTCCCAACATGGCGGACCATTCGCTGTACAGCGCAGCTCCCCAGGCAACGGAGCCCAGAAACCCCTGAGCAGACTGGGTCTCTTCCGTCCCCCAAACTCACAGGCCACTTCCCAGCTCAGGCAAATGAGTGAACATTGGAATTTAATTTACATTCTATAACGTTCACTCTTCAAATGTGTATAGTCTGTTGGTTTTTAGTATTTGCAGACTTGCCCAACCCTCTCGGCTCCCTGATATTAGACCGTTTTCATCACCTCACAAAGAACCCCACTGTATCCGTGAGGAGTCGCTCCCTGTTTCCTCTTTCTTCCATCCTCTGACAGCCTCCCTCATCTTTCTGTTCCTGTAGATTTGATTATTCGGGACATTTCATATAATGGAGTCTTATACAATTTAGTCTTTCATGATGGCTTCTTTCGCCGGGCACCATGTTTTCAAGGTCCATCTGCTTCATGGCAGGTGGCGGTGTTTCATTTATTTGTGTCACCGGTAATACTCCCAGCGCCTGGCTTGACTGCGTTTTGTTTATCTACTCATCATGTGGTGGTCACTGGGGTTGTTTCCATTTCTCGGAAGTTACGGATAATGCTCCTGTGAAGGTTTGGGAGCAAGCTTTGCTGTCCACCTAGGAATGGGACTCCCGAGGAGCTCAACAGTGGTAACTTTTTTTACGCTCAATTTTGGAAGAAACCCCCAGGACCAGTTTCCAAAGCAGCTGCACCATCTTTCAATTGCACAAGCAACAAGCGAGGGCTCCAGTCTCCCCGCATCCTCACCAACACTTGTTGTTGTCTTAGTTTAGCCACTCAGTGGCTATGAAATGCTCCTTTGTGGTTCTGATTGACATTTCCTTGTGTCTGATGTTGCTGGGCATCTTCTCTTGTACTTACTGGCCGTCTGTATATCCTCTTTGAGAAATGGCTGTTCACATCCTTTGCTTAGTTTTCTTTTCTTTTTTTTTAAAGATGTATTTATTTTAGAGTAAGAGCTGTGCAAGTGGGGGGAAGAGAACCATCAAGTTGAACCCACTGATCGTGGAGCCCAGTGTGGAGCTCAATTTCACAATCTGTGAGATCGTGACATGAGCTGAAGCCAAGGGTCAGATGCTTAACTGACTGAGCCACCCAGGAGCCCTGCCTTTGCTCAGTTTTTAATCAGCTTATTTGTCTTTTTATTGTTTGAATTGTAAAAGATCTTTATGTATTAAGGTTACAGGTCTCTTATCAGATAAATCCTTTGCAGATATTTTCTCCGATTCTGAGGCTATCTTTTCTGTTTTCTTGATGGTATCCTTTGAAACACAAACTTTTTTTTTTTTTTAAGATTTTATTTATTTATTTGACAGACCGAGATCACAAGTAGGCAGAGAGGCAGGCAGGGGGGGTGGGGAAGCAGGCTCCCCACTGAGCAGAGATTCCCAACATGGGGCTGGATCCCAGGACCCTGACATCATGACCTGAGCCGAAGGCAGAGGCTTTAACCCACTGAGCCACCCAGGCGCCCCCAAACACAAACGTTTTTAATTTTGACGAAAACCAGTGTAATTTTCTTTGGTGGTTTGTGCTTTGGGTTTTGTGCCTAAGAGACCATCGCCCAACCCAATGCTAAAAGGTTTACTCCCACATTTTACCAAAGTGCCTTTTCTCGTAACACCAGGTAACTGTGTCAGACAGGATATTGGGATCTCCTTTATAATTATTAACTTGTCTGTTTATTTATTCTTTTAATAAATAATTACTGGGTGGTTATATCTACAAGGGACTAGTAAAAGTCCGGGGATAAGGTTATTCACAAAACACGATTCCAGTGCCAAGACTCCATCTAGCAGGGAACAGAGACGTGAACGGTCAGTAGATGATAGCATTCACCTGTGTTTTGAGCCCGGAAATCTGTGGGAGGCACAAGGAAGGGCATGTGACCCAGTGCAATGGTTTCCTCAGCACCATGGTGTCTAAATTGACCAGGGAAGACTGGATACAGTTAGCAAGGCAATGTGAAGGTGGTCATGCTCCAGAGAGAGACAGAACGCAAACAAGCCTGCAGGAAAACTTGATTAATCTCTGACATTGCACCCATGGTTCGGCACTGGCCAAGCACTGGGGTTGTAGAGAGAGAAAACAAGAGGACAGGTGCATTGTCAAAGTAGCGAATCGCTGTCCTACACAGGTCACATTCTAGCAGCGGGCAGGAGATAGAACTTCAGATGAATTATAGAGATTTCCAATACTAAGAAGTGCTAAGAAGAACCAAACAGGACAGCGCCATGGGGGAGCTATGGGGAGGGCACTTTGCATGGAGTGGCCATGGAGGGCCTCCCTGAGGAAATGGCACTTTATTCCTCAGGAAGGAGAAGAGTTTGGTCACATGCAGGTCTGGGGAAGAGAACGTTGGAGTGCGCGTTTGAGGAGGGAAGAGGAAGACGTGAGCTTGGAGAGGTGGACAGGATGAGATTATCAAAGATCCTGTTAGCTCCATGAAGGAGGCTGGACTTTACCCATCGTACATTGAGCAGGGGATTGTGTGATCATTTTGGAGGGAGTTCAGGGCTCACAGGACAGAGGATCTGTTGGCGGAAGCCAGCTCAGAGACAGGGGGAGAAGGGGTGAATATATTCATGAGATCTCACCGGAAAGCAGATACACTTGTCGTGCTAGCATTTATTAAGTCCATATTCCTTGTGGGTCACCGTTCCAAATGCTTCATACATTTTAACTCAGTCTGATTGTAACAATCCCATTTTACAGATTCTGAAACTGAGACTCCAGAACTAACATGCTTTCCCAATGTCATATCGTTAGTTTGTGACGAACCAGGAGAAGCAGCAGCCAGGCATTTGGCTTCAGAGACCTGGCTTGTGCTCACCTGACTAAGCAGCCTCTCAGGGCGTGGGATTAATTAGCTGTGTGGGAGCCCTGGTTGTGCTCCTGTTTCTAGCTCGTGAGGCTGGACGGACGGTGTGCCCTTAACCTTGGCAGGGAATTCGGGAGGACGGACATGTGTCCGGAGCCCCTGTTTATTATGCCTGAGGTGGTTTTAGGGGGCTGGGCTACACCAGTGGATGACAGACCAATGTCTGTCCCCATGGCGTTTACATTCTTGAGGAGAGACAGGTTACTAACCACCCTGCAAATTCTTAGTCACCTGGGGTTAGGAGAGTCTTAAGTAGGCCATTTTGATTCTCAGTGGCCCGTGGGCACGAGGCTACGACCATCCCGTTGGTGGTTGGATTTCTAGATCAAAACTTGAGGGGAACATTCTGGTTTACACAGAAACTTGAAGCAAAGTAGTCTGGGCAGTGTTTTCCGGTGCTTTTATTGTGGGTCCGAGAGGGGTGGTTGACAGGACCCACATTCTCATGATGGTGCCCAAAGTGGAGGTTAGCAGAGCTGTTCTGGGCATTCTGCCTCACGGCAGTGAGATCAAGCTGCAGTGGGTTGGTGAGATTGTCCACGACGTGGCAGGGTCTCTGGTCCCCTGTGCCGGGGGTCTGGTGTGTCCGCTGATCGAGCATTTTCCTATTCTTCTGATGAGGCACACGGACTCCTTTGACAAAGCAAACAGCTAGTTTTTCCCTAAAGATGAGCTAAGCGTCTCTCTGGATGCTCCATTCTGGGGAGATGCTTGAAATAGACCAGAGCAAGGGCTTGTAAGGGGAAAGCCTCATACACATGCTGGCAGCATCCTCCTCCATGGGCCTTTTCCTCTTTCCATGCTGGTCCATCTTCTGCTCTGTAGTTAGATGAACATCCCAAATTACAACTTTGATCTCCTTCCTGCTTAGCACCCAAATCTTATCTGGCTCTCTTTTTCTTAGATAATGAAAGTCCTGCATCTTAAGAAGTCACTCACTCTGGCCCTGCCTGCTGTTAGGACTTTGACTTTGTCTTTTTATTCTCCTGATTCCTGGCATGCAGTAGGTGTCCAATAAATGTTCCTGTATGATCCACCCAAAGAAGACTGCTGTTCTTCTTAGACATGCTGTGTACTTTCCTGCCTCTGTTCCTTCCCTTCTTCCGTCACATCCTGCACGATGCCTTCCTCCATCCTCCCATCTCCTCTCATCCAAGGGTCTGGTTTAATTGCCACGTAGTCTGTGCAGACATCCTAGACTCTCCAGTGTCGAGAAGTCACCTCTTGCACCCCTGTAACTTTGTGCATGTCCTTGCAGAGCCGTCCTGTATAGTTGTGCAGGTTGCTCACAATCCAACTCTAGGGGTACCCTTCACTTACTGTCCATATCAGTCTGTTTAGATGGCTCTCCGGGAGGTGTGCCATTCCGAAACTTTGCAGTCACGTGAGGTGGCCCAGTATTAGGGCACACCCGTGTTCCAGTGTTTGTGTAGTTATTTGCATTCTCTCCGTGTTTCTGCCAGATTGATAGCTGCACCGAGAGAGGAGAATGCCAGCTCCTGCGTCACCTAAACCCCTCTTCTGCCTTTCATGTACTTACTGCTTCATAGCTCTTTGTTGCATGTTTCTTCATTCAACGCTTTTTTTTTTTTTTTTTGGTTTATGGATGGAGGAACTAATTGAAATTACTTCATTTGAAGCGTAATGCAAAGCAGTCGAGAAAATCGGTTTCCTAAGTTAGCACTGACAATGGTTATCCTGGTCTGCTTGGGCTGCTATAACAAAACACCTCAACTGGGGGGCCTCATAGACCACAGAAACCTACTCCTCACAGTCCCGGAGGCTGGGAAGTCCGGGATCATGACATCAGCGTGGTCTGATGAGGGGGGAAAGGGGGGACTGCTTTGTGGTTACAGACTGCCAGCTTCTCTCTGTGTCCTTCTATGATGGAGGGAGGGTGGGAGCTCTCTAGAGAAAAGAGCCTCTTTTCTAAGGACACCGATCCCTTTCAGGAGACTTCCACCTTCACAATCTAATCACCTCCCAGAGACCCCACTTCCTGATACCATCACCTGAGGGGTTAGGATTTGATCTATGAATTTGAGGGGGGACAGGGCATGGATGTTCAGACCACACCGGTGGTTCCCATACATTAAAATCTTACACACCAGGCACTTCATGTTGCCTCACAGAATCCTTACCGTGCAGTACTGTTTACCTCCTGTTAATGTTCCTGATCTGAAGATCAATAAATTGAGGCCTCGGAAGATGAGTTAGCTGCTTGTGATCACTCAGTCAGTAGTTACGCAGCCAGAGCTCCAACCCAGACGTTCTGGAGCACGGAGCCCCCCGCTCTGCACCACTGATGCAGAGAACTGTGACATTAATGGGGGCCTAGAAGGAGGGGCTTTGACCTCCTTTCCCTGTTGCACAAGTGTTTCTTGAGCACCTGTTACCTGTCAGGCTCTCTTCTGGGCACCAGGGATGGAGGTGAAAACATGGTTTCTGTCCTCAGAGACCTCACAGTAGAGACAAGGAGCCGCATGTTTGAAAACGTATCATGGTGTCGTGCTACAAATGGTAGGCGGGTGTGGGGACGCCTGGGTGGCTCAGTGTTGGACTCTTGATCTCAGCTCAGGTTGTGAGTTCAAGCCCCACACTGAGCTCCAGGCTGGGTGTGGAGCCTACTTTAAAAGAGAGAGAGAGAGAGAAAGAAAGAAAAGAAAGGGTAGGCATGTTTTTCAAAGGAGATGCCAAGTTAGCAGGAAAAAGGGGCCAGGATGAGCTCAAAGAAGGTGTCTGGGAGGAGCTAACTTGAAAAGAGAAGTCTGAAGGATGAACAGGAATCATGCGAACTCTATGTTAGGGGGTGAGTATCGTCTGGAGAGCAAGCACACAGGAAGTCAGAGACACATGGACAGCGTGATCGTGCTGGAACAAATAAACGTAGCTTGGTCTGTTTGGTATTGTCACTCTGTGTCTAAAATTATGCATTCCTCCATTGTGGATAGAAATGCAAATTGGCAGTTATAAAGGCTTTCCTTGGTCCATTCTCAATGCGTAAGACTCCACTGTGGCTCCTGTGGGGGGTGGGGAGGCTTCATGGTATCAATTCCGGGGCCAGAGGCCAGGGACTCTGACCAGCTGCCTTTCACTAACCCTTCAGGTAAGTCACTGGCTGATGAGTGCACGACCACTAATCATCACTCAGGCCAACTGGTAGCTTCTTACAGGGAGGCTTCTAATAGGGCTTCCAAGGGACCTGTGCGCCTTCCCTTGACTAGAGGTCGCTTAATGGGGGAATTTGCAGTGTTCAGGCATTGGGTTCCATGGGGAAATCCTGCAGTCCTGACTGTGTCTTCTATTTATTTATCCTGTTTCTCACCCTTGAGCACCTGTCACGTGTATGGCGGGTTACCTTGGATGCTAATTGCCCTCAGGTCTAGACTCATCCACTCAGCTCTGCCTGGCTTTGCCACCCTCACCTTAAACTTGGTGCTTCCAATCCCAAACCCCTCATCTTCCTCCATCGTGCTGCTTTTCCTCTCGCCTCCCCTCTCCTAGAGACATCACCACCAACCCAGGAGCCGCAGTGTCCCCTTCTGCTTCTTCTGCTTCATTTTCCCCCTTATCTAAGAGCTCTTTTCCTGAAATCCCTCTAGGTTGTTCTTCCTCCAACATGGCCTTCGATCAGATCCTCATTTCACATTCGGCGAGTCTCATCTTCCACATGATGTGTGCACCTCTGTTCCTCTATCTGTCCGCTGTCCATCCCTCATCCATCCATTCGGTCCTTTTATCGAACTCCTCCTGCATTCTAGGCACAGAGCTAGATTACGAGGTGATACCCTGGAGCATGACTGGCGTGGTCCTTGACCTCCCTGAGCTCACAGTTAAGTGTGGATCTAGACAGGACAACAAGCGATCAAAACTGACGGGTGGGTCCATGATACTGAGATGACCCTCTGTTAGGAAGGGCCCCTGAGCCAGGCACGGGTAGTCAGGGAAGGACTCTAGGGAAAAACGATGGCAGATCTCAGAACTGAGAGCTGAATAAGAGATAGATGCCGGCTGCAGAGTGTGAAGGGTGGGAGGAGAGGGGGGCTGGGTCATGAGATTTGTGAGGGCAGCGATGGTTATCTTACCTTGTTCCTGGTATCCTGTTCATCTCCCAGCAAGTAGTAGGTGCTCAATAAGTCCTTATCAAATGAGCAAATGCAAGGTCTCTTATAGAGCAAATTGAAGATGTGAAGTCTCAGGTGAAGAGTGGGCGTGGGAAGCCGAAAGAGGGTCTGTGTCTCTAGAACAGGGCTGGGTAGAGGCTCAGGAGGCTGAAAGCTAAGAGGTGAGTCACGTTGCTCCCCACGCCTCACTGATGAAGTCAGGACTGTTTACTTGGGTGTTGCTGCTTTCTGCACTCTCTCCTCGCCTCCTCCTCTGCTCTGACCCTAGAGTCCCAGCTAACCACTTCTCCCCACACGCTCCCGGCACGCCGTGGGCTCAGGCTGTAGTCTCCCATTACTCTCCTTGCATTATGTCCCCTCCCCCTTTGCTTCCTATCAAATTCCTGTATCTTTTAAGACACAGCTTCCCCAGCTCCTCCACGTCCTCCTGACCCAGTCAGAATTAACCCCCTTTTTTTCCTTTACTCCCAAAGAGCATTGTGTTGCGTTGTGATTGTTATCAACATTATGTTGATAACATAAAGTTATGTGTTTATATCACACTGTGGATCCTCTGTCCCTCTAACGAGCATGAGCTCCCTAAGGTCATGAGAACCAGGTCATTTGCATCTCTAGATTTCCCAAAGACACCATTTGTGATATTACAGTTGATGCTATTATTTCTGCTGGCTCGGTAGTATATATCATAGAAGAAGGCATATCTGCTATTTATGGTCCTGTGTTCATTTTTGATAGGCATTATATATTAAACTTATCTAATTGACACGGTAGCCTGATAAAGAGATTTTTCTCAACATTTTGCAGAATGAAGCAGTAGCAGTGGGAGGGAGAAATGACATGTCCCAAATCCCCACTAATAAATGCCACAACTGGGATTTGAGTCCATTTCCATTCGATTCCAGAAGCTTTGCCCTGGTGTAATGCTGCCTGATACTTTGGGTGCTCCCCCAGTAACGGCTGGTTGAGGTGAATGAATAAAAGCTATAGGAATATTCAAAGTGAGAGCAAGCTGGTGTTCAGTGATGGGGGGTCCCCAGTGATGCCATCTTGGGTGCCTGGGTTTCTTAGGAGAAGAACAAGTAGAAAACAGAACTCAGTACCATGCTGTAGGAGAAGTATCTTGTCTGTTGCATTCAGCTGGCCTGAGGACTTAATTCTCTGTCCATGTGCTCCTGAAACTAATGCCCAAACGTGTAGGTGGTAGAAATAAAGGGTTGGTCACGTTGTTTCATAGGCTCTGTTGAAGGTTTTTAGAGACACAAATATGCTAGTACCAGGTTTGGTGGTTGGCTTGAATGGAGTGTTACCAATGATTTGACCCTGTCTGAAATCCTCTGGTGGGGTGAGATGCCTGCTCTCCTTTTCAGTTTTGGCATCCCAGTTACCACAAGCCTTGGGTCGGTAATGTGCCTGATGTCCTTTCACAGATGCTCTTAGAAACTGACCACGTGTTACAAATTGGTAAGAATGTGGGTTTGCAGCTGGAACTCCCTCGCTTGTCCCTCCTGACTCCTCTTCCCCCCACTTCTCACAGGCGGAACCCCCTGCATTTCCACCTCATTGCCGATTCCATCGCGGAGCAGATCCTGGCGACGCTCTTCCAGACCTGGATGGTGCCTGCCGTGCGCGTGGACTTCTACAATGCCGATGAGCTCAAGGTACGGGCAGCGAGGTTGCCTCCCCGAGCTCCTCGAGCTGGACACTTTCTTGGCTGTGGTCCTGTAGACTGGAAGTGGCAGAAATCTCAGCTTTCAGCTGAGAATGGCCAGGCCGTTTGCCACCCAGATCTGATGTTACTCTGGAAAGCATCCCAGGGGCCACTTCTCAGGACAGAATGCATGCTGGTCTGGGCGGTTCTGGCCACCAAGGCTTTCTTTAGAGGGGGAGGCCATTGGCCTGGTATGCATCTGAAAGAGGTCTGCAGTGGCTCTCCTACCCAGGGAGCTCAGTGCTGAATTCAGAGTCAGAGAGGCCTGGGTTTTAATTTGTTGTATTGTCATTTACTCATCATAAGATACAAAGTAGTTAATCTACACCTTTGTTGTATCTTTTTTCTCATCAGTAAACAGGTGATTATAATACCAACCTCACGGGATAATGAGCAGGCAGAAGTGAGAGGATATATGTGAATGTGCTTTAAAAGATTATACTGAGTAAATACTAAACATTGTTTTGGAGTAGAAGGTTTCACCGAATGAGACTCATTTGATCATGCCATTTCCTCGCCTCAAATCCATCTGTAGTGCCACATTGCCTGGATCAGGGTTGAGATTCATAGTCTCAAGAAGTCCTGCTTCTGGTTCTTGACTCTTCTTCCCATCTCATCTGGGTCCTTCCTGGAAATTCATTCTGTTACTGAGCCCTAGGAAACCACCTCTGGTCTCTGCTCGCTCTCTCCTCCGTTTGAGGCTTTGCTTATGCTGTTCCTTCTAGCTAACACACCCTTCCACCTACTCTGTCACCGCTCCTATTCAAGGACTCTGCTGCATTGCACTCCCTCTGAGAACCTCCCTGACCTCTCCAGGAAAGAGGAGATCTTTTTCTGTCTACTGCTTTAGTTTAGAACCTTTTTTAATGGGAGAGGGGGCAGGGAGCACGTCTCGCTCCTCTGATTTCTGGTGCACAGTTGGTCCCCTGTAATGCTTATGGATTTAACAAACGGCTGTTGTTAGAGGAACATGTAACTTTGCAGAAATATGTTGATGCTGTATCTCCAATCACCTTGGGAAGGACTAAACACCTAGGCATGAGGCTGATTCTAGCAAATTGCTTGTTCCAAATCTCATAAAACCATTATCTTTTCATTTCAGAGCCATAACATTTTAAATAGATCACAGAGATGCCGGCCGGAGTTTCTGATTTTCCCATATTTCAGACTCTGAGGTTGATCGAGATGTTCAGAATTTAGCATTTGGGGATTGTCGTGGTAATTTGTGTGCCATTCCAATCTATTCTGAGCTAAAATTGATTAACACTCTTAAAAGGGAAAAACAAAATTTAGCAAATTGCTACACTAATTAAGGTGAAAGCAAGCCTCTCTGTCTCCCAGGGTCTCAGCGCCAACACAGTGGGGAAAAGCAACGGGAAGGGGAGGCGCAGCGCCCGGCACGTGGGACCTTTCTGCCTCCTTCCTCACTCTCCTTTTTTGGGCAATCCTGTGTCCTGCCCCTTGCACGCCTGCAGCCTCTACTTTTTTAAGAAAACACAGAAGTGGCTCAGCAGAACCCCAAGTTCACTTCCTGGCTTGCCATCGAGGAGCCATCTGATCTAGGCTCTGAGGCTTTGCTCCAACATGTGTTCAGTGGGTGACATGGTGACAGCCACCAAGGCAGGCACTAAACTGAGTAACTCCCGCGAAGGCCCAGCAGCATCTGAAAGGCAGCAGGTCTTTGAAAATGCCCCACTCCCCTTCGTAGCCAAGGCAACATAGGATTAAAATGCTCTTAGGGCGCCTTGGTGGCTCAGTTGGTGAAGCGTCTGCCTTCAGCTCAGGTTGTGATCTCGGGGTCCTGGGATCGGGCCCTGTAATTAGGCTCCCTGCTCAGTGGGGAGCCTGCTTCTCCCTCTACCCCTGCTTGTGTGCATGCATTCTCTCTCTCTTTCTTTCTCTCTCTCTCTCTCTCTCTCTCTCTAATCAATCAATCAGTCCATCATCAGACTTTTAAAAAATGCTCTTGAAATCCACGCACAGTGGGAGACTGAAGGAGGAAGGCACCCAGGGCTATAATCTGCTCCAGGGCACCCTAGGTCTTCCCTTGAGGTCTTGGCCGACACAGGGGGCAGGGGGATGGGTGCTCCGACTCTCACATGCCTGCTTTCATCCGGGAGGACCAGCTGTTCGTTTATTTTATGTCCTGGACTTTTATCGATTCAAATGGGAGATTTCATGGCTTAAAAAACAAGAAAAAATACAATCAGATGTGTTCTAAAGGATATTGTCTCCAGGGTCCCATCCTCTAATGTGACCTTTGCTACTGACCACCCCCTTCAAGGTCCCGAACACCTGCATCTCATTTCCCTACCAGTGAAACGCCCGTATCACGCCATCCTGTGTCCCTTGAGACTCTCCTCAGAATCCTGTAAGGACAATGAGTAGGAACGCATTTTGTAAACGCGATGTTGCCCTACTTGACGGTCACAGCAGTGATGACTGATACAGAATCCAGCTGTGCAAACCCCAAACCACGATCCGCCCAGCCACCACAGCCAGAGCCTCTCCTGGTTGTATCCCTGCCATCTTCCTGCTGAGTGGTACTCCAGAACCGAGACTTCCTCCCCCCACATCCGTCCATCCCACGTCCCAGCTGCCCTCCAGCTCCCCTGCCACCATCCCTCTCTAAGCGGTTGTGACCTCTCCCCAACAGGTTTTGTCCAGATGAGCCTTTTCCCCTCTGCTCATTCATCCCCCAGATGGATTCCCTGTGGGCAGCATGCGTAGGCTTCCCCAAAGGCATGCCCCGCCCTGCCATCCCCCTTTCCTGTGCATAAAACCCCTCCGTGGTTTCCCCTGCTCCCGTTAGAGACCACGGCCCTGAGTGGCATTTTCTTGTGCTTTCTGGCTCCTGCCTCCCTTGGCTTCATCTTCTGCCTGCGTGTGCTGTTACTCACACACTAGATGTCTCCTCCGCTCTGCCCACTTCCCCCCCTTCCTCCCCACTCCCAGGGGGCTGCTGGTCTCGTCAACTCTGTTCCCCAGTTGGCTTCCTCTTCCCCATGGCTAGGTAATTCCATGTTCTTTTGCTTAAGCCACACTTACTCTGAGAAACCTTCTGTGCATCCGCTGTCTCGTGGGGGATCCTTTGTTGTGCGTTCGCCTAGGATCACGCACCTTTCCTCAGTGACCTCAGCGCCGGGTGTGATCTTTCATGCCCTTGTGGAATACGCTGGTACCTGTCCTTCCCTCCCCTAGATCGTCGGCTCCAGGAGGGCCGAGAGAGATCTGCTTTTTATCCCTGTTGTATCTTTAGTGCCTAGCGTGATGCCTGGCCCATGAAAATATTTGCAAAATGATGATCGACGATAAACCCAGAGCTGGTCCCTAAGAGTAATAATAAAGCCATTAGGAAGGGGTTTCTTGATCACTGTCAGGCCTCACCACGTTCCTGAGGCCCGTTGTGCCTTGGGGCACAGGCAGACGGCCAGCTAGCTGTCTACCAGTGACCCTGCAGGGGCATAAATAAAGCAGCTCCATCTGTGCTACCCCGTGGAAAGTCCCAGGAGCAGCCCTGGGACAGGTGAGCATCTTTCCGTGAATGCATCAGAACACCATCCATTCGCTGACGTTAGCAAAGGAGGAGGAACAGGAGAGGAAAGGGCTCGTGCTGGGTTCTGTGGTTGCGTTCAGGAAGCGTGTCCGATGGTACCCTCGGCAGACACACACGAGGGCCTCCCCGCACTGGGCGCCGAGAAATCACTTTGTACGGCCGTTGGAAAGGGCATTTCTTAGAAACACGCCTGGGGGCCCCCTGTTGTATCTGTTAGTGCTGGAGAATGGGCTGAGAGAGGTGAGGAAGTTTACGAGGGGTTGCTGCATGATTAAAAATGAGCCATGGGAAGTCCGCAGCGGACTGGTGTGCTTCTCTCGGCAATGACCAATTAGTGTAGATTTGCAAATAGCGATACTCAGCTAGCTGGTCTCTGCGGCCTGTGAAAGGCTCGTTGGTCTTCCTGATGTTTGCAGGGCCCATTCGTTTCTGGCCTCCAAGTCCCCATATCAACAGGCTACCAGGACAGAGAGGGGCTTTGTGCCCCGAACTCTACTGAAGACGTGTAGCTCCCGTCAGCAGGCAGAGAGGGGGACCCGGAGAAGGGGGGACTTCTTCTCATGGGGAGCTTTGTAGACGGCGGCATGCTGTTCCTCCCCACTGACGACAACCCTCTGGGGTGGGCTGAGAAGTTCTATTACCTCCGTCTCACAGATAATTTATAAATTGAAGCATGGAGTTGAAGAGTATTTGCCTAAGATCAGGCAGCTCATAAACGCCAAGGCTTCTATTTAACTTTTCCCTCTCCCAGTGAAAGGCTGTGAGATATGGGGTTGTGTAATTCAGGAGCCCCAGCGAGGTGGAGCAGATCTGGAGGGAAGGAGAGAGGCCTACGCTGCAGCCACTGTGGGACCGGGACCAGACGGCCCCTGTTGAGCTGGGCTTGAACT
Source organism: Martes martes (assembly GCF_963455335.1). Taxonomy (NCBI): domain Eukaryota; kingdom Metazoa; phylum Chordata; class Mammalia; order Carnivora; family Mustelidae; genus Martes; species Martes martes. The sequence goes on from NC_137895.1 coordinate 13,771,417, forward strand.
CAGAATTCCTGCTTTCCGGGCCTCTAGACCCCATTAAGCTGCAGCGTAACGTGGGTTATTTATGGGGCACCTTGCTTCCTGGGTTTTACATGCTGCTTTTCTAGAATGCTCACAGCTCTGTGGGGGCAGGTGCTACTGTTATCCCCACCCTGCAGATACGGAGCCTAAGGCTTGAGGAGGTTCGTTAATCCCAAGTGATGTATATACCTCGTACATGGCAAAGCCGGAATGAAAACCCAGAACTACCTGGCTTCATAATCCGGGCTCTCGTACGTTAAATTTCCCTCACTGTGGCCTGCTTTTCCTATTTTTTTTTTCCTAGAGATTTATTTATTGATTGGAGAGAGCATGCAGGCATGAGCAGAGGGAGAGAGAGAATCTCCAGCAGGCTCCCCACTGAGCACAGAGCCTGATGCAGGGCTCAGTCCCAGGACCCCGAGATCACGACCTGAGCCAAAAACCGAGAGTCAGAAGCCCAACTGACTGAGCCACCCAGGCGCCCCTATGGCCTGCTTTTAGGCTGGGACACCGTAATTGCGTCTAGACCAGGGTCCTCTAAGCCCCCATTCCCTGGTCGTTGCTGAAGAACAAATGCGTTAAGCATGACCCTTCATTCAAGGCCCACTGGGGATGGAGCTTCCCGCTGTAGATAAAAGATGCTTGCGCTCAGCGTTGCTGAGGTTCGGGACGGCCTCATCACTTCCACCTGAGGGTCGTTTTCCAAACGAAACAGGCGCTCTCTGGACAGTTTGCCTCGAATCAGCAATACCCACCCTGTCCGTTTTCAGGCTACACCCTGCATCCCAGCCAGCTTTTGATGTTGCCCCAGTGGGCCCAGAAAGTGACCCCCGTGCTGTCAGCTGGAGTGAGGCTGATTCCAAGCTTGTGACGGGAGACGGCTGGGGCAGGGGCTGTTTCATGACTCCCCTGTCCCGCTAGGGTGTCCTAATTTATCTGCTTTTCTCTCAGACCTGATGCTGCTCGTTACCAGCATCAGAAAGGTTATGAAGTGAGATTCAGGGCTATGGCTACAGAAAATATTAATGGCCGACTCTAAAAATTGGCTTCCCACTCCTACTCCGTTGCTTTTGTGCCGGTCTCTGTGGAGTATTGCAGACGCTCTCTTTAGATGCCCGCCGTCCTTCTGCACCCTGCTGTCCTTTGGGAGACATACTTCTATTGTTCCTCTCACGAGGGGGCTGGATAAAGGTAGCAACCTACCCTGTTTCCCAGGGGGATGTCCTTCCTAAATGGTGGACATTTTCAGTTAGGAGAGACTGATGCAAACAGGAAGTCATAGGGTTTCAGGATCCGAAAGAAGCCCCATAAAAATACCTTTGGACGGGGTGCCTGGGTGGCTCAGTTCATTGGGCGACTGCCTTCTGCTCAGGTATGATCCCAGAGTCCTGGGATCGAGTCCTGCATCAGGCTCCCAGCTCCACGGGGAGTCTGCTTCTCCCTCTGACCTTCTCTCCTCTCATGCTCTCTCTCATTCTCTCTCTCTCTCAAATAAGTAAATAAAATCTTCAAAATAAAAATTATCTTTGCACAGAGGAGGCAGAGGGGAGGTTAAGAATTTTCCAGGATCATCTCATACGTGATCCTTTCCAACACAGTCCTCTTCCCGGCATTGAGCCTGGGTGTTTTGATTGTGGGGCCTGGGCTCTAGTTCAAAGGCCTCACACTTGACAGTTGGTGAATTTCACGTGCAGGCACCAGATAACCCCAGTGGGGCAGGAGCAGCAGGTTCGTTAGGCGTGGCCTGCAGAGGCCGGAGAGGAGTCCCAAGACGTGTCTCACAGAGGACATGATCTGCTCTAAGACGCCTGGCAGAAGAGTGAGGAGCGAAGTGAAGTATGTGTGACCTTTGGAATTGCCTCGTGCGGCTTCATTAATAATACGTAATAGTGAGAGTAACACACATTACTCAGTTGTCTTTTTAAAATTGTTACCTCTAGCCTGTCTTTACTGGTGAAGATTAAATACCAGAAATGAGGTGTCATAATGGAAAGCACACAGTGTTGGTATACAGTAGGCACTCACAAATTCTGTGTTTGTTCTTTCTCTTTTCCTAGGTTTAAAAATGGCTATGATTAACCTCTTAAATCTTCACTCTTATTCCTTCTCTCTTTTTGGGTCCCAGGTTATATAGGAAGGCTGGCTGGGGTTAAATACTACTTCCAGGTCTGGGAAAGTTACTATTCTCCCACCCTGGGCCCTGAATTATGCATGTGGTTTGTGACTCTGAGGGCTGGTTCTCTAAGACCAGCAATGCACCTCTGGCCTTTGCCACAGGCCCTTCTCTCTTGGATAACAAGGGTGAGATCATAGAATGGGCATGGATGAGTGAAATGCATCTGAAAACTATTTCGAAGGCCGGCCATTGACTTTTAAATATCACACATGGAAAATTGTAAGCAACCAACAGAAAATTGTAATCTGCATTAGAAAAGGATCTTTCCTGTGTCAGTTGTACAATTCACTTTATACACGGGGAAGTATTTCTTTGTATAATGGAGTGTCCTAATGAATGGGCCCTGTCTCCTTTTGAGAATCATAGAATCTTAATTAGGAAGGAACTTGGCATTCATTTGGCATAACCTTCCACTTTCTTCTATAATATTCTATATAAATGGTCATTAATCTTCCGCTTTTGAATACTTTCAGAGATAAGAGACCATTACCTCCCAAAGGACCTTGTTCCATATTTAGAAACTCTATTAGAAATATTCGTCTTGTGCTGTACTGAAATCTTTTATCTTTTTGATTCCCCCATTGGTCCTGAGCATTAATAAAGACCAAATGCAAGTGTGTATATCATTGTCTATTAACTTATGTGCCTTTCCCACTAGACTGAGAGCAGGAGGGCAAGACCTATAACTTGTATCTCTGTGTCCAGCTCTTAGAACAAGACCCAGTCAAAAGTGGCTCCTGGAAATGCATGGGTTCTATGCCTTGGGGCTGCAGGGTGAGTCAACCCCGTGTCTGCAGACCAGCAGATCCACTAAGCCCTCCACTCCTCTCTGGTCCTTCAACCGTATCCCAAACAGCAGGGCTTGGAATCTAGCTGACACTTAAAAATATCTTGTGATGTTTCTGTGTAGGACATGGTTGCCACCTTGTTGCCTTCCTTGACTGTGCTCATGTCTGTCTCTGTCTCTGCCTCCTATTCTCTGTGGGCTCCAGAATACAACAGGTGTGTCAGATCAGCGTACCTGATGTGCCCCATCAGGAGCTATAATGGACCTGGGCTCAGACGCTTACACACATTTAAGGCAAGGAAGTGTCCCCTGATCCACCCACCTTTTCCCCATCCTGAATGTTGATCCCTTCCATTTTCATGGCCGTGGGCTCTTAGTTTGTAGTTCATTCCCCTTGTAAAGAAGGAAGTGCTTTCGTGTACCTTATTTGACCGTGTCCTCAAGAATCCCATGCTGTCTAAACGGCACCTGTTTTCTTATATGAATAAGGCATTACCAAAGGATGGGGCAGAAGGCTGCCCATCGGAAGAAGAACTGTTTCCAGAGTCTACTTCTTTTAGCCTTTAATGCAGTGCTCTTCCTTTGGACCCAAAACCATACCTATCCACAATGTGAGTTAAAAACCAACATCAGTGATTCAAAAATGTGTTTACAGGGATGGGTTTTGAAATCTAAGCTGGACCAAAATAAAAAAGAAAAGAAAAGACCCGGAGGTATTTGATAGCAGAGTGAACTGGGAATTAGGAGGTTAGGATGTTTTCCCAGTAAGAATAAGAGACTTCGTCCACATGTTTTGAAAGGATAATAAAAGGCTGGATTTGGGGAGTAAAGTGTTAGAGCTCTAGTGTTTTAGATGAGGTACATTTTTTGACATGTTACCCTGGAATGGAGTGGCTAAAGTGGTGGGATGAAAATTTAATGAAAATTTGGAGCTCCTGGCACTCGAAGGCGAGCATGTTGGGTGGTTCATCCACAGAATGATGAAACCCAAGAAGAATTTTCAAGAGGCCAGGAGAATTCTCCGCGTGCAGATCAAAAGGCGCTCCTACAATCCAGGCTACATGGGCGATAAGTTGCCTACATCAGGGGATACCCTAGAAACATATTTGAGTTATGAGGATTAAACAAAAAAATCCCTCCTTTAAGAATAATAATAACTCTCATTAATAAGAATTGATTATCTGCCAACATAATAGCTTTACATGCATAATATTATTTTATCCCCACAGTAAGCCTTGAGGTTAGTATAATTATTCTCACCCATTTCCACGTAAGGAAATGAAATCTCAGGAAAGTGACTTGTTGAAATTAGTCAGCTTTGTGCACCAGAATATGACTGTAAGTCATCCCGCTCTTCAGCAGCACCGTCTGCTAGAAATACAGTGACGGATCACAGGTATAATTTTGAGTTTCCCACTGGTCACATTTCCAAAGGCACAATGAAACAAGTGGAGGGAATTTTAATAATAGCATTTTATTTAAACCTATATATCCAAAATATTATCATGTCAACAGGATCAGTGTTTTAAAAATTACTGAGGAGATATTTTATGTACTTCTCTTCATACTGTCTTCAGTAAGAGTAAGTGTATATTTCTTTTTTTTTTTTAAGATTTTATTTATTTATTTGACAGAGAGAGAGGTCACAAGTAGGCAGAGAGGCAGGCAGAGAGAGAGGGGGAGAAGCAGGTTCCCTGCTGAGCAGAGAGCCTGATGCGGGGCTTGATCCCAGGACCCCGAGATCGTGACCTGAGCCGAAGGCAGAGGCTTAACCCACTGAGCCACCCAGGCGCCCCAGTCAGTGTATATTCCAGGCACTTCTGCTTAGACGGGCTGCATTTCAAGGGCTCTGTGGCCACATGGAGTTGGTGGTGATGGAGGAGCAGTGGAGCCTGATTTCAGAAGCTCCACCCCTGATGCAAGGCCAGAGGGTAAAAAGACACCCGTCTTTGAAGAATAAAAATTCTGCCTGAGCCTTTTTGCTGTAATAATAGATGTCCTTAGAAAATGTCTACAGCCCTTTTGAGCGGAGACCTCAGAACACTACCATGTTTTCTCATGTGTAAAGAGAACAGAAGATGACATTCCACGCAAGAGCTCACAAAATACACACCAGTATAGACTTGAAGAAAGTATCAGTAATTTGCCAGCCAACCGAAGAAAGTAATCAACATGAATATTCAAGAACGGTGCAAAGGTCGTGTTCTGAAGGGGCAGGCAGTGTGTCCTGAGAGAAGTGACACATGGAGTGATGTGTAAATAATTGTTCTAAGTCAGCTCCGAAGATGAATGCAGATGCCAAAAGTGGTTCTTTTTTTTTTTTTTGTAAAGATTTTATTTATTTATTTGACAGACAAAGATCACAAGTAGGCAGAGAGGCAGGCAGAGAGAGAGAGGAGGAAGCAGGCTCCCCGCTGAGCAGAGAGCCTAATGTAGGACTCGATTCCAAGACCCTGAGATCATGACCTGAGCCAAAGGCAGAGGCTTAACCCACTGAGCCACCCAGGTGCCCCCAAATGTTTTTTTTGTCGTTGCTGCCGCTTCTACCCATCTTGCCCACCCTGTACCTCCCACTGCTGGCAACCATCTAGCCCTTCTCTGTATCTGTGAGCTTGGTGGGGCGGTGGGGGTGGGGGTTGTTTCTTTGTTTTGTTTTTGTTTTCTGTTTCTTTTTTTTTTCCCCAAGATTCCCATGTAAGTGAGAGTATATATATTTCTTTTTCTTGGTCTTATTTCACTTATCATAATGCCCTCAGGGGCCGTCCATATTATCCCAGATGGTCAGACCTCCTTATTTTTTATCGCCAAATAGTATTCTTTTTTCATTCGCCATCAGTGAACACTTAGGTTGCCTCCATCTCTTGGCTGTTGGAAAAGATGCTGCACTTACTGAATATCGGAGTGCTGGTCAGTCATTTAAAACCTGTTGGAAAGTGTGTGTTGCATTTAAAGGTGCTAAGTTTCTCGTGTTTTATAGAACTCGGGTGGAATTCTGTATCTCTTCACTCTGATCATCGGGGGAAAGAAATAGTAGGATGTTTCTGTAAAACTCAAAGGTGACCATGGGTAAAGTTATAAATAGAATTAAAACTGAGTTATTGGAGATGAATATTGCAAATGAAACAATGTCTGTATGAAGTAGGTAGGGAGCAAAAAACAAAATGAGAGAGAAAAACAATAATGATGCTGGAACATTAGATATGCATATGGGGGAAAATGACCCTTGACCCTCTTTGCATCACATGCAAAAATTAACTTAAAATGAATCTTACACCTAAATGTCAGAATTGAAACAGTAGAACTGGTAGAAAATAACAGAGAAGAAAATCTTAGTGATTTTAGGTTAGGCAAAGATTTCTCAAGTGGGATGTGAAAAGCACAAACTAAAAGAAAAAGATTTTAATAAATCGGACTTCATCTAAACTGATAGTTTTTGTTGTTCTGAGACATTAATAAGAAGATGACAACCCGCAGACTCAAAATATTTTCCAAAATATATGTCTGATAAAAGATCTCTATCTGGAATATGCAGAGAACTCTTAGAACAGTAGCAAGAAGACAAATGACTCATTTTAAAAATGGGCAACAGATTTTAAGAGACACATCAGTAAAGAAGACAAAGATAGCCAGTGAACCCCTGCAAAAGTGCCCAGCATCACTAGTCATCAGGGCAATGCAAATCGTGGTCATCAGGAATTTCTCCTTCACACCCTCTACCGTGGCCAAGATTTTAAAAGACTGACTGTCCAGGGCGTTGGTGAGAATGTGGGATAGCCAGCCCTGTTGGACGTTAGTAGATATGTCAGTGGTACATCCGTTTTGTAAAACAGTTTGTCAGTTTCTGAAGAAGTTAAACAGACTCAGGTTATGGCCCACCAGTACCACACACAGAAATTGGTATGTGAATATTCATGGCGGCTTTACTCACAGAACGCAAATGGCCATCAACCAGAGAAAACCGTTCTGGTCTATCCATTTAATGGAATGCTGATACTCAGCAGTGAATGTGATATATACAACAGTGGCAGTGAATCTCGAAAGTAATATCCTACAGGAAAAAAGCCAGACACAAAAGAGTGTATATTAGGTATGACTACACTTACAAAATTCTTGAAAGCAAGACAGAAGGGCCAAAGAGTGGGGCAGATGGGATCCACCTGCAAAGGGATGTGAGGGAAGTGGGGGACAGGGGATGGAATTGTAGCATAAAGTGATGGTGTGGTGGTTGCAGACTGTATACAGTTGTTGCATTATTCATTTAAAAGGGCTGATTATGGAGCACCTGGGTGGCTCAGTGGGTTAAGCGTCTGCCTTCGGCTCAGGTCATGATCCCAGGGTCCTGGGATCGAGCCCCACATCAGGCTTCCTGCTCACCAGGAGCCTGCTTCTCCCTCTCCTCCCTGCATGTGCTCTCTCTCACTATCTCTGTCACTATCTGTCTTTCTATCTCTCAAATACATAAATAAAATCTAAAAAAATAAATAAAATTTTAAAGAGGGGGTGATTGTAATGCATGTAATTTTTTTCTCAAAGCTGAAAAAATAATACATAAAAATACTATTCCAGAAGCAAAACCAACGTCACTTATTATAACAAATACACATGATCTAAATTTCTGTTAGTGGAGAAAAACCCTGATGCTTAATTAAGTAGCAGTATCTTAACAGTATGCTTAAAATCTTCAAGAAATAGACCTAGAATAAATTATAAACTTAAAAAATAAATGTGTATATAGGATGTCTCAGACATATGAAGAAAAAGAAGGTACAGATGTTAATTTCAACTATCTCAAATATAAAGCATATTTAATTAAATTTAGTAATTTCGAATTGACAAGTGTGATATCCATAAGAGGAAATAGCCAGCTGTTTTCTAAGTAGAAAGCTTTCAAATATATAAAGCAAAACCCGATAGAAATATAGGATATATTGGTAGAGTTTCAGCCACTAAAAAGGCAAATCATATTGTTAATGACAAAGACAGTTTTAAGAATATAATCATTATGAGTAGATCTCAAAGCTCATATCCATAAAGTGGAATAAAATTGGATTTTCATGTGTTTATGAAAAAACTACATAAATTGAGGGCACAAGAAAACCTCATTAAATTCTAAACCATAAAAATTACACAGGCCCCATTCTTGACTGCAATGAAGTAATACAGCATCAGAAACAAACTTTTTAATGGTCGGTTCAATGTACCTGGAAATTAGGGGAAGGTGAAGAATTTTTCTAAATGCTTATTTAATCCAAAAGGAAGTAAAACTAAAAATTATAGCCTATTTTGAAAACCACAAAAGAGGAATATTTCACAGTAAAGCTTATGGAATGTGCTCAGAGCTGTCATTGGAGATGTTTTAATAGCCTTCAGTGCCTTCATTATTCAATCACAAAAATGATGATAAATGTACCTCACATTCCATTTGATAATTTAAACAAGAATAATGGTGTGGACCTAAGGAAAGCAGAAGGAAAATAAAGTTAATAGCAGAAGGCTGTGAAATAAGAAAAATTAAAAAAAAACAAAACCTAGAATTATATTTTTGGAAGCTGGTTGTGTGTATGAGAAAATGGCAGTCTTCTGGCCAATTTAGGAATGAGCAATGGAGAAGATACTGTGACGCTGAACACTAAATAAGATGGTAGACAACAAACATGGAAAATGGTAGTAAAATAACAGTAAAAGCCAGCATTTATGTGGTACCTAAGTACTAGGTACGGTACTAAGTATTTAATGTGGGTTCTCTCATCACAGCCACTCTTTGAAGTTAGTGCTATGATGATCCCATGTTGCAGATGAGGAACCTGAAACTAGGGGCCCTGTGGCCAAGACATCTTGGCCAGAAGGGGCTGGAAACAGGACCAGAGCCCTTGAGCCTGGTAGTTGGTCTGGGTTTGGATCCTAGAACATAACACTCTGTAAAATGCCATCCCTCACATAGGTGTATTTCAATTGTATATGTATAATATACATTTTAGTACGTACTGTGTATCTTAGGTATATATAATATACAAATATGGTATATTTATAATAGGCATATGTTGTATATAACTACATAATATACCATATACATAGATATACACATTGCATATATACACATATATTATATACAATGTTGTATAGAATATATACACATTTTAATTAGTCAAATTGAAATATATTTCATTTCTGTTAATATTTTTTTCATTTCTCTTTGCCATATGCAAATTTTACTCACCCTTGGATGAAAATCTGTGCATATTAATATATGTATATATATCAACATATATTACATACATATAATATGTACACATGTGTATTATATACAGCGTTGTATACGATGTTCTAGCGTATCTAGTTCACCATGTTGCCTGAAATAGAGGTCTCCCCTCCTCCCTTCCGGATCTCTTGTTTAGAGCTCAGTCTAAATCTCAAGGAAACTGTTCTTGGCCCCCCATTCTATTAACATTTGGGTTCCCCTGCTCAGGATTGTCATGCCACTTTGTTTCCTTTTACATAACACCTGTCATTGTGTAGTTATTTGTTAAACACTTCTCTTATATACTTACTTCTTCAGTACCTTTAATGCCCAAATATTGCTCATAAGCCAGACTCTGCCGCACTGTCAGGTCCACATGGACCCCCTCTGTTCTTAACCACCCTATCTCTCCCCCACCGTTAGCATAGTGCTTGCATGTAATTGACTCTAAGTAAATGTTTGAATGAAAGAATCTTAATAAGAATGCTGAGGCTTTCCTCCACTCAGCAGGGAAGAGTCCCAGGAGCAGTTACTTCTATCAGCTGTGAATATGAAAGGAAAGAGTGATATCTTGTGTTCTGGGTAATTATCAACCTTTGCTCAAGAAGAATTTCCAACCCCTGGAGAAAGAATGGATTATGCAGCAAAAGGCGTTATTGTGAAGACTGAGCATTTGGGAAAAGATCAAATAGGATATCGCCAGATATAAAAATAAATTGTGGGTAGTTTAAAGACTAAGTTTAAAAAGAGAAACATTCAGACTAGGGGGAAAAAATAAAATTTTCATCCAAGGGTGAGGAAAATTTGTATATGGCAAAGAGAAGTGGAAAAAAAAATAGTCAAAGGAAAACTCTAGTGATTTGATTAATTGAAACTAATTGGGGGAAAAAAGGGGAAATTTTCTGAATGCCAGTCAGCAACTGAAACAAAATTAAATGACAAGTGATAAATGGGGGAAATGATACTTGGAGTAGACATAAGGAGGACACAGAGATCTAACAAATCAATAGGAAAAGTAGACCAGTGGAGAAATGGGTAAGGATCAGAATAAAGGAATTCACAAAATTAGAAAACCAGATGATTAAAAAAAAAGTGTATATAGTAATATAACAGCATTGCTATGTATTCAAAGAAATAGGAAAATAAGATTTTTATATCTAGATGGCAAAGGCTTTAAACAAAATATATTACCCAATATTGGCAGGTATCCACTGGGACTGACCCTTGTGAAAATGCCTATTATTAAATGAACGTCAGAATGCTTTTCTTGTTAATGGTGTGGCAGCACTTCTCAAGATTCTTCAAAAATATATGCAAGTTACAGGATGCAGACTTTCTCTGCCCCAAGGAAACAGAGGTGGAGTCAAAGGATTTCATGATGGTATTGTTTGTTTGCAAACATTGCAAAAATTAGACACAACTTAAATCCCGATAGTGGCAAAAGGGTAGAGAGATTGTGGTTACATTTTCACAATGGGGTATTTGAAGCTTTTCAAAATCTCTTTTTTTGATGAGCTTTTTAGTGGTTTAATAACAAAGTTGAGGGGCACCTGGGTGGTTCAGTGGGTTAGGCATCTGCCTTTGGCTCAGGTCATGATCTCAGGGTCCTGGGATCGAGCCCCACATCTGGTTTTCTGTTCAGCAGGGAGCCTGCGTCCCCCCTCTCTCTGCCTGCTTCTCTGTCTACTTGTGATCATCTCTCTCTGTCAAATAAATAAATAAAACCTTTTAAAAAAATAACAAAGTTGAATATTGCTTGAATCAATGAAGAGGGAAAAAACTTGTGATGTAGTATTAAGTTTAAAGAAAGACACAAAGCTTCTCCCCCACCTCATGTTTAAAGTCAACCAAACAGTTACATAATTTCTGAAAAAAGGAAACACATAGGGCAACATTTATTAGCTTTCTTCTGGGTATAGGGGTTCCAGTTCTATTTGTTGTTGCTGTATTGTACAAAATTTGTGTAGTTAGCCCAGTTTTAAAAAATATATGTTTTTCCTTCGGGAAGAAGGGAGGAAGAGAAGGAGAAAGACAAAGAGAAAATAGTGACGTCCCGCGGGTAACTGGAAGAGAACCCCTCTTCTCCCCATGTGGTGGGCAGCATGGCGTGTTCAGAGATAGGGGAGGGCACGCACACTGTGGGGTTCGGTTCATCTGCCTGTGAATCGTGGCTGTCATGGTGCCACCATTCCTGTAAGAGGGTCTCACAGGTGAGAATGTGGTTGGGAGAACACCTGGGAAATTCTGGGGGCTGTGTGTATTCGCTTTTTTTTTTTTTTTTTTTTTTGCTTGAATAGCGTTTGAGATGTCCTTGTGGAACGGGTCAAGGAGGACAGTGGAGAAACAGGTCGCTGAAGACTGCTGCTTACATTATTTGTGTGGTCAGACTAGACCTGGTTCATCTAGTCTAGGCTCACTGTTTTATACGGTGACAGTTCCCAAAGAGAAGGTGCAGAACTGTTGTGGATCCTGGTCTTTCACATGATGATCTGATATCAACTAGATTGCTTTTGGGTACATTAAAAAAAAAGAAAGAAAAAGAAAGAAAGGAAGAACTTTCCCTTTTAATAAATATGGCTTAAACAACCTACTCATCTTTCTTACAATGATTGGCGGTTCCATGAGACACGGTAGTTTTCTTGGGGCTTTTCTTGGGCTCCTCATGGTCCAGTGATCATAGCAAACCCAGCGGTCCTCTCCTCGAGGGACTTTGGGAAAGAAAAGGAAAGCCTTAATCTTCTTCTGTCTCTCTCTCTTGGGGAGGGGATTTTCTTCCCACAGTCTCCCAGCAGACTTCCCCTCAAGTGCATTGGTCTGGATGACCATGTGTTCACATCCTGCCTGCAGGGGAGACTGGGAAAGTGAGGGTTTCTACGGTCTGCGTGTTTGTGGCCTTTACAACAGTGAGCCAGAAGAGCCGCTCTGAGTAGATGACCGGTAGAGTCTCTCACACTTCCCTTTGTAGGTTTGCTGTGCGAAGAAGATGCATATTTAGGAAGCGGAGAGAACCTATGTTTGTATGTATGTGTGTGTGTATGGTGTTCTTTCCTAACTTGCTTTTTTTATTCTGTGACTTCAGAGTTAACTCATTTGGAGTTTGGTTTGGGTAACTTTGTTGGGATTTCCCAAGGCACTTAGTCTGTCCCTGGGGAAGTTCCCAGCCCCTCCAGGATGAAGGTAGATGGACTGCCGGTGGTTTCCACATTCTCAGTGGCCCAGGGAAACTGGCTGGCTTGGGAAACCTGATGCTAACTCTAATTATACGTGGCTGACTTCTCAATTAAGAAGAAGTATTTCAGGTCTATACCTTGGTACAAGCCAGTCGGTAGATAAGGATTTGCCGGATGCGCGGGATTGCAGCAGAGTTCAGACATAGAAAAGCTAATGTCTTCTGCAGGAATTTAGTGCCAGTGAATGAAATGGGAGGGGAGCAGTACCAATCCGTGACCAGCTGGGTAGTCAGGGCCGGCTTTCTGGAAGACATGGGGTTTGGAGCTGGACCTTGAAGCGAGTGTGATTTCCAGAAACGAAGGGGGCGTGCCCATGCTGGGTACATCATTATCCCGAACAAGGAGGGTTGGAGGAAGAGGGTGGAGAGAAGACGGAAGAGCTTTTTATCTGGCTCTGTGAATTAATGACAGGCTTTCACTGCCCAAGGAAGCGAATACCTTTCCCAGAGCAGGAATCCTTTGTCTGCTTATTATCTGCTGAGCTTAGCTATAAAACTTAATACCCTCATCATTGTACTTTTTCTGTCAGGAAAGAGAGAAATGCATTTCTTTTTATCTGCCTGGCCTTCTGTTTTTCCACTTCCAAAGACCAGACCTTTTGATGGTGGAAGAAACTAGTAAACCAGTTCACTAAGACTACCCTCCAGGACCCCTCACGATGCCCATGGGGGGGGATTACTTTTCTGTTCTAGATTTCAGTATCCATATGCTAGTATGTCCACATTTGAATGAAAAGCAAACAAACTGAATGTCTACTATGTGCGAAGTATGTTAGAAAGCCCTAGGGGGAGCTTCGGAGGTAGAACAGTGAATCCACCACAAGGAATGCTCAGGTGGGAGAGATACACGTGTATGAGTGTGTGACACACAGGGTACATGAGGCAGAGAGAAGCATGCTTAGTAGCGGGTGAGTGTGGACCTAACTGGCCTTATATTTGGAAAATTGGACTTTGACTTCGCAGTGTGCAGAATCCATTTAAAAATCAATGTCCCCGATCTGTTCAGTGGGTTTGAGGGCAAAGGGGGAGCTAGACGGCATGAGCGTGGTCAAGTTTCTTCCTGAGGTTCTGTTTCTCTTATTTATTAGATCACTTGCAACAGAACGCCGACTCTGGGTGCTCTGGGGCCTTGCTAAAATGAATAAGTCCAAGACCCCGGTCTTACAGGATCAGTGACCTGGTAAGAGGGTGCGTCCTAGGGGCAGGATGTCATGGTGGGTGAGTGAAAGATAAAGAATAGAATTGGTTCACCTACTCCAGACTTGCTGCTTTACTCCATGACCGTTCCCCAAAAGAAGGGATAGATATGTTTTAATTAAAAGTCTCCTCCTCAGCCTTCTTCCCTTCAGGTGACTACCATTAAAGGCAGATTAATTTTTTATAGCTGACGTAACAGGGTTTGTTTGTTTGTTGAATGTGTCCGTGGAGGGAGAGAGGAATCAAGTTCACCTTCCAGAATTCTGGAACAAGCTGGTGGGTGCACGGTGGTCTGGTCTATATGGGGGAGGCTGACACAGGAGCATTAGTGGGGAGAGGAAGAGTTCTGTCTGTCATCTAGATACCCACTTAGAGACGGCAGGGAGGGCGGATGATGAATGTGACTGGGAGCTGTCCAAAATGGAGAAGTGCTGATACTGTGGGGATTTTTCCTCCCTAAATAATGCATAGTGCTGGATCTTCAGGTGCACAAGTGTTTCATTCTTTAGGTGAGCCTGATGGGGACACAGGTGGGTCGATCTGGGGCTGTGACCCAGCAGAAGGAATCTGGCCTGCTTTGTACTGGGCAAGCACGAGAGTGAGGCTAACATTCGGGGCTCTGGTACAAGAGAGCCACCAGCTCAGAGACCAGCCAAGTGGATTCATATCTTTTTATTCTCAATCATGTGACACACAAGCGACACCTAGATGTTGTCTGTTCTGGACACATTCCCTGTGGACCCCATGGTGATGTCCGCGCCTCACTTCCTTACCTCATTTGGGAAACTGAAAGGCCAGATTCTCTTTCGTCTCTAATTGAAATGTGGGAAACAAGCCAGAGTTATTTCCACCCAGAGAAAACTTGGAAATTTTTTTTAAGTTTTCATCCTTCGGTGTGTGCACCATATCACCAATTTGATTTGGGGGGAAGAAAAGGTGCCCAGAGGTGTCACACCTTGAGTTTTCTTGCCAAGCAACTACGGACAATACTTTGATCGATCGGTTCCATCGCTTACCATGATGAGGTCGAAGCAGGACATGGGGGCCTCATAGAAGCGGTCTTCCTGAAGGTCAAGAGGAGAGTTTCCACCCTACCAATTACTGGCTGTGTAACTTTGGACAATGGTGTTTTAAAGTCTCCATTTCCTATATGTAAAGTGGGGATACGAATTCTTGCCTAATTCACAGAGTTATTTCCAGAAGCAAATGAAATCGTCTGAAAGTGCATTGTAAACTCGAAGATGCTGTGCAGGCATTAGCCTCATCATTCCCATTATCCTTTTTGAAAGATGGACATCTTCACAAACTGACCTGTTAAATATCCTTTTATATACTCAACTCCCTAAAAAACCTCCTCTAACTAGGATATTTTCATTGGATTTAACCACTCAGCCAGGCTCAACTCAAGAACCCCGGTGGGTTTTAAATCTGCTCACTCCTGCTAAATAATATGTTTGAAGAGAAAATAGCAAGCAGTGATCAACATCTTATTCACAGGCATAATAGCGCGGCTGAAACTCCCCTTTCTCATCCCCTGTTATTATTAATATGGTGTTATTACCTCACGTACATTGTGTCCCAGACTGTGCTTGTTGCCTTTACATTACATATACATAATACAGAAGGCCTCCCCTCCAAAACCAGCCATTATCGAGGAGCGGGAGGAAATCACCAGTCGGGGCAGATGCGGTAAGGCACCGGCATTTCAGGCTTGCTCACTCTGCTCAGGCCTTTGTTCCACTTGTCACGTCAGGCGATAGTCCCCGCTTCTAGAATCAGAACCTACTAGAAGCTGGGAGTGCAGGTTCCATGAGGTGCTCGACTTGGTGCTTCCGTCTGCATCCTCCGGTCCGCGGTCTCCCAGAACAAGGGAGCGGTGTTGGTCTCTGTTTCCCAGGTGTAGACGCTGAGAGAGAAGGGAACTGACTCGCCTCCAGCCCGTGTGTTCAGACTCCGAGCCCAGGGCTCATCTTTACACCATGCTGCTTCCAGACCAAGAGCGGCTTCAGTGTTCCCACACCAGGGAATGAAAAGAGACCACGACAAAAAAATACTCTGTAGAGGAACATGACAGTGTCTGTGCAGACCACAACACACAACCAGAGTGAGCAGAGCTCGTGCCGTCGTTGATGTGGGTCTGGATTTCCCAGCTAGGAGTCAGAATTGATTGGTTGGTTCATTGCCCCCGCTGTTGGGTATCTCAGGCTTGATTGCACCTAAGAGTCATTTGCTAGACTTAATTAGCACAAAATAGCACCCCAAAAGCCTGGGCTGGGTCCTGCCCTGTGTTGCACTTGGGCATCACTTGTGATCTTGATCAGTGCAGAGCCGGCAGCGATGCCCGGCCCCACCACCGGCTTTGCTGGGGCAGGCCCAGGAGTGGGATCTGGTGATTCTCCTGTGCAGCCTGTGCTGGACCCGGCCTCCACCTGGTCTTCCTCGGCGTCCTAGAGAAGCTGACCTTTGCTCTGGGCCCTCGATGGCACAGTTCCTGTGAAGGCTGAACATCAGAGGCTGAGATTTTCTCTGGTTCTCTCTGTAGGTGCTAAGGAACAGAAATGAAGAATTTATTGTAATACTTCTGGGGCACCTGGGTGGCTCAGTCGGTTAAGTGTCTGCCTTCAGCTCAGATCATGATCCTGGGGTCCTGGGCTCGAGCCCCAACTCTGGGCTCCATGCTTGGTGGGGAGCCTGCTTCTCCCTCTCCCTCTGCCTGACCATCTCCTCTGTTGCTCTCTATCTCTCTCTCTGCTCGCTCGCTCTCTCAAATAAAATCCTTTTTTTAAAAAATTGTTTTAAAAGATGTTATTTATTTGACAGACAGAGATCACAAGCAGACAGATAGGCAGGCAGAGAGAGAAGGAGGGGAAGCAGGCTCCCTGCTGAGCAGAGAGCCTGATGCGGGGCTCGATCCCAGGACCCGGAGATCATGACCTGAGCTTAAGGCAGAGGCTTTAACCCACTGAGCCACCCAGGCGCCCTTCAAATAAAATCTTTAAAAGAAAAAAAAAAAAAAAAGAATTCACTGTAAGACTCTTTTCGGATCTGCTTTTCAGCCCTCCCTTTCTTTTCTGTTTTGGTGTTGACAGTTTTCTTACTGCTCACTTGCAGCCTTGCAGACATTTGTGTTGGGAAGGTTTGCGACTCCTCACAGGTGGTACCGACTGTGACTGTGTTGGAATGTTCTTTTGTGCTAAAAGTACGAGCTCCGTGTCGTAGTCACCTTTGCCTTTTCTGGCTGTACTTCCTATTTCCAGAGGCAATCAGTTGCTCCATCCCCAAGAATTCTGGTGAGACTCCATTTATAGCTTTCCCTGCCTGATGATGATTTGAATATCTTATTTGAGTTAGTTTCCAAAATGATTAAGGTTTTTGGAATGAGTCAAATCTTTGAGTTTTAGTCCCAGCTCCTGTAATTCTTGAAGATTGTGTGATTTCCTTGATGTCTACCTTTTAGGGTTATTGTGTGAGCTAAGAGATATTTATAAATTGCTTATAGTGTCTGTTACATAGTGAACATTCAACAAATGCCTTATTACTATCGTAAATATAATAATACCCTTTCCTTTTATCTGTGATCGCCTAAGAAATAGAAGCATTCCATGTTTGCTGCTTTTTCCTTAGCATCTGGTAGACAGTTTGGCGCACACAATGAATGTTTAGATAAGTGAGTCACTTTCAGAATTAGGTGATTTTTTTTTTTTTTTGAAGGGGGATTTAGAGCATTAGGAATTCCTTTGATCAGTAACCAAATCCCCAAGTGGAAAGTACAGGCTTAATGGAATTATCTTTTGCCACATACCATCTTCAGTAGTACTTTCTAAGGGTGACATTCATTTCCCTTCTGCACTCTCGCGTATGATAAATTTTAAATCGAGACAAGTTAGACAGCTATCCTCAACACCTGGTTTCCTTGACAACCCTTCGTATAAATAGTAAGGGCCTGTTAGGGGAGTGAATGTCAGTATAACCACAGTCGAAGGCTTCAAGGTCAAGGTAAAAATATATAAAATTATAAGACTCTTGGTTAATGTTTGTTAGATGTATTACAAGCACTGAGTAAAGGCACCATCTTTTCAAGGATGCCCATGGACAAGGGTCATTTCAGTGGCTAGACAGGAGACATTCATTGACAAAACCGTCATTGACAAGTCCTTCCTTTGGATCTCTGCTTTGCCAGGAGAGTTTCACCTTCCATGTTTTGTGCAGGAAAACAATTTCTAAACCAACCAGAAGTTAATTAAGTGGCACCTCTGGTTTGCCCTCCTTAACCCTCTTTACCTGCTCGGGGTTACCCTCCCATGTGTTTAGAGTTAAATTGACCTGTCGGGTGGTTCTCTGAAGCTGGGACCTCAGAGTGTCACAGGCAAGAGCTTCACCTCCAAAGGATTACAAAGCCCTAGGAAAATGCAAAACACCTCGTTAATACAGAGCGGCATGGAGCCTCCTTAATTGCAGTCTGTGAGGCTGCCTTTTGGAAGGTTCCTGGGGAAGGAAGTGGGAGGAGTGGGAGAGAAGGAATGTGAGGGAGAGGGGAGTGGGGGGCAGATGCCCCTCCTAAAATCTCTAGATGAAGTTGAGAACAGATAGCTGTAATTCCTTTTAGAGATTTTATTTATTTATTTGGGGGGCGGGAAGAGAAAGTGAGTGCATGAGCAGCGGGGAGGGGCAAAGGGAGAGGGAGAGACAGACCCTGCACTGAGCAGGGAGCCTCACGTGGGGCTCGATCCCAGGATCCCCGGATCATGACCTGAGCCTAAGGTAGATGCCTAACCGACTGAGCCACCCAGGCACCCCTGTGATGTTTTGTGATTAAACTGCCTTCTGAGTAAATTCAGGCAGAGCCCCTAGACTCAGCAGATGCTAATATCTGGATTCAGGTATCTGGTTTATCGATGTGTTTCTATACACATCTCACATTTGTGCCTAGCACGGTGTCCTATAATCCTGTAGAGCAAAATTTCTCAAGCATTAAAAATATTTATCATTACCCGCTCCCGAAGAGCCTATTTCAGTACATTTTTTCCTAATTGCACCCCCTCCCCCCTGTGAGATTTTAATAACAAATCATGATAATATCCAAGATTTTTTTTTTCACCTCACAAGGAGCAATTTTACCTTGTTAAGAATGCATGCTGAAGAATAAATTTATAGTAACAGGGAAACAAATAAGAGGCTTCCCCCTCCCCCCCGCACTTGCTAGCAAAATGATTATCTCCATTTTTAGCACTTTGAGCAGGAGTTGAGAGTGAGACAGAGGTTGGGGGTGGGTTTTAGCTGGTTAAGCAGGGTCTCTGGAACTGTCAGATCCCGTGTTCTGTGTAGGTCACATTCTTTCTCCTAGATCACCCGTGACGACTTTCTGTATACACAGGCACGTAGACACATAGGCAGTCTGCGGATAAACAGGTCATGACCAACACTGATAAAAACACCACACCATGTCACTTCGAATGAGGATGGGATCCGCAGAACCATTCCTTCCTTACTCCATTCTCCCCGACCACGTCTAGCCACCCCCCCCCTTCACATAAACCGCCATCCAGAATGCTGTAATAATGCTTCTTGAAATAATTGTTTTTGTCTCTTTAAGCAGCCTCCTGGTGTTTGCAAGGCTGAATGAATGATCAATAGACGTGGAAGGTTCACCCCTCCATCCCCATCCCCAGGAAGGGTTCTCGGTCAGCCTTGCCTGTGTACTTGTGTTGTTTTCCTTCTGCAGAAACTCTTCATCGAGTGCCTTCTGTGTGTCAGAAACTGTGCTAAGTATACATCCGTAAATACATACTGTGCCCTGTAATAAGAAGAATTGCAGCTTCTAAAAATATTAAGTCCGGGCTACGCAGGAGCTAATGCAATTTTCTCCTCAGTGCATTGAAAAATCTATTAGTTAAGAAGGCAGCTATATTTCAGGAAATTAAACCACTATAACAGTCCAGTTCACAAATCAGAACTCCCGGTGCTTTGAAATGCTTCGTTTCATAACGTGAAGTACCGAGTTCAGGCAATCCGTGAATGCTCTGGTGACCGATCCCCCCCGAGCTTCACGGAGCTAAATACAGAACGCCTCTTGCCAGGCGTGAGAGGAAGGGGTTTTGTGGCCACCGATAGGAGGAGGCAGGTGTTTATAGATCCACGAGCACGTTCCTCCTGGCTCATTCTACCTTTGTCATCACTCCAGAATTAATTATGTTTATGGAAGATGGTTTCTCAGTAGATTTGTGAATAACGAGCCTTTCAGTTGGAAGCCAGCTACCTTATTTTAGGCCGGAGTTGCAAGCTCTGAATAATGTTCATTGATGCTTAGTGTTGAACGCTGTCACCTGAAAAAACCAGCCTGGGGGCTCTTACAACGTTTCCTTCCAAGCTTCCATTGTGGGGAGATGTGAAATATGTAATTCGGCTCTCCTGTTGATACGGGTTCCTTAGAATCTCACTCTCGCTGACCTAGCGTGGCTTTTATGGAAATGAGATTTCTAGGTTTAAAAGAGGACAGCCAGAAAACCTTCCTGGCTTCACAGACTAAACTGCCCATGAGGTACAGGGTTATCTAAAGATCGCCTGATCTTCCATCAGCTCTTTCCCGTATTAATCTTTGAGAAAGGTCTCCTCTCCCTGTACATCCAGCTGCGTTCAAGTTCAGGGGTTCACTTAAGTTTTGGGCTCTCTTGTGTCTTGTTTCTGCACAGTAGTAAGCTGGTCGGTGGCCCAGCATAAATGAGTCAACCAACAAGACCTTGAGAAATACAGAGCTCCCTGGGTGTCCTAACTGAGTGTGTCCTAGGGCGTAGGTAGTCTGGGGACAACTGTTTTAGAACCACATGGGGCTCTGGCTGAGATTTTTTTTAATTTTTAAAATTTTTATTTAAATTCCAGTTAACATACAGTGTAATATTAGCTTCTGGTGTACACTATAGTGATTCAACACTTTTTTTTTTTAAGATTTCATTTATTTATTTGACAGACAGAGATCACAAGTAGGCAGAGAGAGAGGAAGGGAAGCAGGCTCCCCGCTGAGCAGAGAGCCCGATGTGGGGCTCGATCTCAGGACCCTGGGATCATGACCTGAGCTGAAGGCAGAGGCTTAACCCACTGAGCCATCCAGACGCCCCGACTCAACACTTCTGTACAACATCTGGTGCTTATCACAAGTGCACTGCTGAATCCCCATCTCCTGTGCCACCTGTCCAGGTGCCCACCTCCCCTCTGGGAACCAGCAGCTTGTTCTCCAGAGTTAAGAGTTTGTTTTTTGGATGGCAGACAAACAAACAAACAAACAAACAAACAAACCAAAAAGAATGCGGATTGCCCAGCCCTAGGCCTGATGGAATCCTCACCTTGGGGGTGTGATCCTGGGAATCTGCATATTCTCCCCCCATTAATTAATTAATTAATTAACTTTAGAGAATGCGAGTGGGGTGTGAGACAGAGGGAGACAGAGAGTATCTCAGGCTGAATGGGGAGCCCGACACAGGGCTCGATCTCATGAACCAGAGATCATGACCTGAGCTGAAATCAAGAGTCGCGTGCTTAACCGATGGAGCCCCTCAGGTGCCTGGGAATCTACATTTTCTCTGGGCATCCTCCAAGGTTCTGATGCTTCTGAGCCGTCCTCTGTTAATCTTTTCCCTCCACAGGTTGCTAGAGGTCCTTCCAAGCATGCAGTTGAGGTTACGTCTCTTTGCTAGTGAAACCCTTTTTGTTTTTTCCCCCCACCATCTTTAGGACATTGTCCTGTGCTCTTTGTAATGGCACACAGTATTCTCCGACATTTGACCCTTTCCTGCCTCTCCGTGTCCTTCTCCATCATTTCCAACTCCAGGCTTTTCCTATATGTATCAGACTACTGCAAATGCACACAAACACACACGCAGTTATTTATATCTCTGTGCCTTCACTGATGATAATCTCTCCCCTATCCTGCTTTTCTCTCAGTGTCTGAGAAACTCAATTTGCGACTCATTTTTTAAGACCAAATTTAAGGCTCATCTCTTCCACACATTTCTAGCTGGTTGCTCTCCCTCCTCTCCTGACTCTCTCCTTTTAATTGTACTACTGTTGCTATACATACACTTGGAATTCGTCTTAATCCATTTTATACCATTCTAGAATTACAGATGTGGTATTCACACCCTTGTCTGGTCCCTCCCGTGCTGCATGCAGCTGACCTGTAGAACCAAGAAGACATTACAGAAATGACGCCATGTCATTTCTGAGGCCAAGCCCTAGGAGACACCCTAGTTTCTTGCTCTCTCTTGATCACTGCCTCTGGGAGAAGCCAGCTTCCGTGTTGTAAAGACATTCAAGCTGCCCTACCAGGTGGTCTGTGTGGCAAGGAGCCAGTGTCACGTGCCACGTGTGGGTGAGGGAGCCATTTTGGAAGCAGATGCCAAGCGTCTAGATGTCTGCAGCTTCAACCGACACCTTGACCACAACCTCTTAAGAAATCCTGAGCTAGACCCACCCAGCTTAGGTGTTCCTAAGTCCGTGATGCTGAAACTGCAAGATAACAACTACTACTATTTTCAGCTGCTGTGTTTCGAGGTAGCTTGTTAGGCAGGAATGGATGATGACTATCCCATAGGCCATAGTCTTCTCAAGAGCCCTAAGTACATTTTATTCATCATGGACTCTGGTCTCTAGCCTCTACTTGGTACCTGGCCCACATTCAGCGATCTACAAATGCTTGTTTAAATGATCCTAATGGAGCTGAAGTGTATTTTTTTTTTTTTTTCTGGCAAGGATAAATACAAATGCATATGACTCTATCTTGTAGATTGTGAATTTCATCTTTTCTGTTACTTTAAATATCTTTGGTAATATTAACAATGAAGAACAATAGCCAGTATGTAGCACCAGAATTCTCAAAATCCTATGGAGTCTGCACTGTAAGGATGCCCATTTTATAGATGAGAAAATTGAGGTATGTGGAGGTTTCATGACTTGCCCACAGTGACCCAGCTAGTGAGTGACAGAGCCAGGATTCAAACCCGGGCAGTCAGGCTCCAGAGTGCACACTGTGAATCAGCTTAAAAGCTTGTGCCGGGGCCCATAGTTCTCCTGCCTCATTGGATACGTTCCCAGACCTTGAGTGACATGTGTCATTTTCTCTATTTTATGAGTGACGAGGTGGAGACTTTGAGCAATGAGTTTGCCATTCTGGTGGTGGGATTGGATTTGGAATCTGGCCAGTCAGATGCCTGAACTCAAGCCTGTTCATGGCCCTCCTCCCTGGTGTCTCCCAGAGTCCCCGGCTCACCCGAGCTCCTCACCCTCCTTTCTCAACAATTATGTTCTGAACATACAGGTTGGTTGCCAAGACGACCACTCAGAAACAACATGAAAGGCAAATGACTTTTCGAACATTTTGCAGCGAGGACGACTTCTTTTTTAATTTTTAAAGACGTGTCAAGGTGATTTGTAATCCACGGGAAAATGTTGATATGGGTGAGAAATCTATTTTGAGCAATAAATATTTCCAGGATGATAGAGGAAAGCTTACAGACTATAAATAAAATAACTCCCTAGGAAGAGAGCAGGATATGCTACTAATATTCCTATTATACAGATGAGAAAATTTAGGTCCACAGAGACGTGGAAGCCAGGAATACCCAACTCCAAAGCCTTCGTACCTAATTCCCTCGAAAATCTGCTTCCTGGTGAATTAAGGTTTGGATGGAGATAGGCTCCGTTATGGCGATGCAGGAACCCAGAGGGGTGGGGAGCAACGCCTGGGACCTGGGACAGTGGGAAGGGAGGAGAGAGAGACACTGTCATCATTTCAGAGTGGAGTGGCTCAGGCTGGGGACTGGAAGATGGGATAAGGAAAGACTTGGGTCCCCATTCCCCAAACTTCGTGCACCGGGATGGTAATACCTGACCCGTCGACTCGGGGCTGGGAGGGGACGGGGTAGGTCGCTAAAATAGTCTGCATAAGGCTCTTAATGCAATGCCTGGCACCCAGGAAGCACTCAGGAAATGCTAGGTGATATTTTCTGTTGTCCTCATGCCTGGGGCATTCCGGTGCCTCCTGAAAGTCAACATCTTCAAGAAGAAACATGCACCATTCCTTGATAAAACCAGCCCCTTTTCCTGTCTTTGCCTTGTCTATCAAAGGTCGGAAACCTGGCTTCCCACTGAGACATGGCTTTCCTTCAGACCCTTCACACCATGCTCATGTTTCTTACCCTGACCAGGTTTCCTGAGTAACTTCTCTGTGGACCACCCAGCATCAGATGAACCTTGAAATCATTTGCGGCACTTAACAGAAATTCCCCTTGGGTCTCTCTGCCAAGGAACTGGCAGTTTGGGGAAGGTGACCTTTCCCTTGAGAGCATCCGCTGCCCCCCACTCTGCAAAAAAACCCTTAAAACCTGGCATTGCTTAGGCTCCCTTATGTAAGCGCGTTAGGTAGTATTCCTGGGCACGATTGCATTTTTGCAATTAAATCTTAGAACATGCCGCTTAGAATGATTAACAGCCATTGCAAGGATAATTGTCCATTAAAAGAAACCTAACTTTCATTTTTATTATTGTTTTAATTACATAAACCCTTTGGTGTGTTTCTAGTGATGAAGAACATGCCAGGTTACTGCTCCAACAGGTCTTGTCATCTTACAGGCTGCTCCGGGGGCGGGGTGATCAGACCCATCCAGTGTCTTCTCTCTGTTGACCCCATGACTTAATGTCCTTGATTGGACCAAAGTTTAGTGCAGGGTGGAAATGAGACTCCATACCAGTAAGGGTAGCCCCAAGAGACTTTCCCAAAGGTTGCATGGGTGAACATTCCCACCCACTTTGGTGGAAGGTTTTTGTTGGTTTGTTTGTATGTTTTATGTAGATAGGTTTTTCTTCCTAAAACCAAAGGTATACAGCGCAACTTGGAGGTCTACGAGGGGAGGCTTTGAGTTTCCGAGATCCTACTTGGTGGTTTTGTTAATAATCTATGTAGGAGAGACACCTGGGTGGTGCAGTTGGTTAAGTGACCAACTCCTGGTTTCGACTCAGGTTGTGACCTCAGGGCCATGAGATCGAGCCCCACGTCACATCGTCACATCGAGCTTTGTGGTCAGCAAGGAGTCTGCTTAAGACTCTCTCCCTCTCCCTCCCCCCCCTCCTGCTTGTGCTTTTTCTCTCTCCCTCTCTCTCGCTCTCTAAAATAAGTAAATAAATCTTAAGGAAAAAAAAAAATCTAGGATATTTGGGTGGCTCAGTCAGTTGAGCATCTCTCTCTTGTAAATAAATAAAAATCTTAAAAAAAATAATCTAGGAACATAGGGAAAGGTGATGAGGGACTTATTTTCCTCTGAAGAAACCATCTCCATTCCTGACTTTCCCCTTTGCTGTCAAAGGCAGCATCATATCCTGTGTTTGTCACCCTCAGCATCCTGAATCGTTTGAGCCTCCCCAGTGCGGACAGACCTCCACTGGGAGAGGCCGAGTGGCCTTTGCAGCAGCCGACCGGGCGTCCAGTACCAGGCCAGACGCTTTGCCATTCTCCCAGCCGTATTGCAGAGAGAGTGTTCCAAGCTCCCATTTTGCAGATGAGAAAACCAAGCCTCCCAGAGGTAAAATGATGGAACTGGGCTAACAGCCGGACATTGGGGGCTCAGCAAACCCCGCGTCTTCCACTGCCCTGGACCGACCGACCCTGGGCTGCGGTGGTTACAGGTGTTTCTGCTGCTGCTTGCATTCAACGTCAGAGGCAGGATTTAAACCCAGGCCTGGCCAGCTCTGCAGTCATGCATGTTCGCCATTTTTTGAGTAATGACTATGTTGTTACCACAGCAAAAATGACATCGTCCCTGCTTCAGGGAGTTCCATCCCAGAGCAGGCGAGAGATGTGGAAAGTGAGCCGCAGCGTGAGGGCGTGCTGTGCTGGAGGAGGGGAGGCAGCTCGTTTGGGGAGCCCTTGCCCAGCCTGGCGCCCCGGGGAGGCGGCGACCAGTGGCGGGGGCTGGGGAGGGGGGTGCCTTCTAAGCTGAGCCTTGAAAGGAGAGCAGGATTAGACTACAAGGCGCGGGTGGGGGACATACTACACTTACTTCGAAGAGAGAGGGCCGTTTGTAATAAACGTATCTGCTTCTTACCACACGTTCTATCCCCCCACAGATTCCTCAGTTTTCTTTCTGGGGTTTTCTCTCTGAATACAAACTCCTCCGAATGCTTCCTTTACCTCTCATTGAACACTCTGCCTTAATTGATTATGTATCAGTTGGGGACTTGGGGCGACATTCCGGCCCGGGCTCATGTTGAGATTAATTTATTCCTGTCTTCCTACTGTTCGGTGATGCATCCGAGGGCCTCACATGTGTGTTAAAAATAAAGCCGAGAGTCAGGGCGATCTAATTAGATGGCTCAGCCCAGCGCTCTGGTGTTCAGTCCTCACCCAGCTCTCCTGCTTTGATGGTAACCAAAATAGATGAATAAGTTAATCAAAAGGTCTGATTAAATAGCACCGCTCTGCTGCGTGGACCCGTGATTGCCAAGCTTCAGTTCGGGCCCGTCCTCAGGGGAGACAGAAGCAGCTGAGCTGAGTTCCAAAGGCTGGAGCTTTCACGAGGAGGAGTTTTTTAAAGCCCACTGGAGGCCCTTCCTGGAGGAGCCCGCGGCCCTGAGATCTAAGCCGACGGCACGTCAGGATGCCAGCTCCAGAGACAGGATAACGCGGCTGGGGGAGGAAGGCAAGCCTTCCCCTGGCAGATTCTGTGACTCTGCATCTTACTCACTGAGGGGATGTAGACAAGTCACTCACCTTCCCGCGCCTAGTTTGCCCACCTCCCCACCTGTCCGTCCATCCGTTCGCCCACCCACCCAGCCGGTCCGTCTGTCCTTCTCTGTGTCCATCCTTCTGTTCCCGCCCGCCCGCTCACCTCACAGACAGCATGCCGGATCGAGTCAGCAGAAGGCCTCCAGCTCTGGTCTTCATGTCATTCACTCAGTTCGGTGACAGGTCTGCCCCTCCGGGTGCTGCTCTCTGGCCCGTCCCCACCCTACCCCGTGCCCCATGAGGCTGCCGCGTCGGGCCATGGCTCTGGGGTCACGTTCCCTCTGCGTCCATTTGGGTTTGTACAGGGGGCGCCCTGGCAGCAGAGGGGCGGGCAGGAGGGGAGAGGGGCTGAGTGAGAGGCCTCTCCCTGCCCCACCCCATGAGATTCCCAACGCTGGCCGTGGCCCTCTTCCGAAGTTCACGGCTCCTGCCTCGTGGCTTATTCGGGTGGCCACCTCTCCAGATTCTAGCAGCGGCAGCCGGCACCAGCCATCTGGGCCTCGGGGGGTAACGTCCCCCCGCTCTCTGTCTTTCCAGGTGCTGCACGGTTCCTTGCTGCTGGCTCTAAATTATGCTTCTGCTTCAGTAGTTCTTTTATTCACCCCTTTTCCTCAGACCACCCAGTTCGAGTGTGCTGTTTCCTCCCACACCCCGACTGACACGGTACAAGTAACTCCTTTTATAGACGACAGAAACTCGGGCCGGACGAACTTGTCCAAGGTGATGTGGCCATTAAGTGACACCGGAATCTGGATCTACCTGTTCCTGGCTGCAGAACCAGGTTTAACACTGTGCCATGCCCCGGAGCCCCGCGCCCCCTTCAGTAGGAAGCAAACACTTGACATGCTGGGGGGCGGTGGGCGGGGATCAGGAGAAAGGTGGGAGCTTCTGTGTGTCCTGCAGGGCTTTTGTGTAAAACCCTAGAATCCTTCCACCTCCTTTGATTCTTACATGAACCACGTAACGTAAGTGTCGTATTCTTTTTACAGGGAAAGAAACTGAGGCTTAGGGAGACCAACACCGTGTATGGGGCTGGGGTTTCAGATTTGGGCTTTTGTCTCTGCTTCCCCTCCTTCATGCTGCCTGGAAACATGGTGACGGGATGACAGACAGAGTTCAAGTTTCTTTTCCGGAGACTGACGCGTGGTGAACGGTTTTGTCCATCAGTTTATGTTTTTCCTTTTTTCCTTTGTTCCCCCTGGTCAAAATCGCACGTGTATTGAGAGGCTAAGGAGTAGCTGACGTGGTATTTTCAAGTAAACTAAGGAGGAACGTAGAACACGGAGTGGGTGTGAGGGATGGGCTGGATTGTGTGAATTACCACGGGGTCCTTTGTCCCGGCTTTCCCAAGGCAGCATCTGTGTCCCTGTTTCCCCACCATCACCGATGATGGTATGTTTAAAAAGAATGCAATGCTTAGTTTTTCTTTACAATGATCGTAGCTGCTTGTTTTAAAAAGTTGAAAGGTGTGGTAAAATACATACCTATTTATCTGGAGGAGGGACCCATCATTCCCAAATGACCACTGTTAGTAATTTGATTCCTTGCTTCCGTTTCTTCTTTCTCTGCATGAGTTTGGGTGGATGTGTTTTCATGTTGTTTGATTATACATAGTGGTTATTAAGCAAAAGAAATTTTTAAAAACTTGCCTTTTTTCTCTTAACATCACATGCAAGTTTCTTTTTTGTTTTTGGGGAGTTTTTTTTTAGTACATCTTAATCTACATTGCTCATAGCCATTAAATAATATGTTATCAGATTTTTAAAAAGCATGTTTTAATTAACTGTCCAGTTTGGGGACATTTGGATTGTTTCTATTTTATAACATGGTGATGAACATCTTTGGGAATAAAACTGGTTTCTCATTTTTAAATGTGCCTTTTTTTTTAGAACAGTGTCCTCAGAATGGAATTATAGGGACAAAAGGGGTAAATGTTTTTTGGAATCTCAGTAAGGTGGCCACATTTTCCACAGAGGAATTCCATTATCAGTGTTAATTTCTGGAAGAATTTCAGTGTGTTTCGGCTTGCATTGAGGCCCCCCAGGGCAGCTAGGATGGGGCCTATGGAGTCGTATGACCTGTTCCTTTGAGAGCTCTCAACACACTGGTATTATTTTCAGCCTTGTTTTTGGGTACCAAGCTATGTGACTTGATGACAGATGTACCCACCTGTGGGACCTTGATTGTCCTGTTACATCATGGGAGGATTTCAGTGGTGGCTCTCCGTGGGCTGCTGTCTGTGGGTGTGTCTTCTCTCGCTCCCCAGTGAAGAGTGTTGCGTAGCTTATGACCAAGTCCTTCTTGTACGTGTGAGAACCAGAAGACAGAGCAACACTAACTGGTTCAATTAAAACTCGAAAAAATACATAAGCATAAACTTGAACGATGCCACTAAAGTAGCAGTCTTTAATGACAAAATATGATTGAAAGAAATAGATCTACCTTGGAACAATTAGGCACTATTTGCAAAACCAAAATAGAGTATGATCCAATTTTTATACTTTCATTCTTTTGTAACATAGTCTTCTTTTCTCCAGTGACCCTGTATATTTTTTTTCTTTTATTATGTAAGGGTAGTCACCATACAGTACAGCATTAGTTTTTGTTGTGGTGTTCCATGATTCATAGTTTGCATATAACACCCAGTGCTCCATGTAACCGGTGCCCTCCTTAATACCTACCACCAGGCTTGTCCATCCCCCCAACCTGCTTCCTTCTTTTTTTTTTTTTTTTTTCAAAATTTATTTATTTGACAGACAGAGATCAGAAGTAGGCAGAGAGGCAGGCAGAGAGAGAGGAGGAAATAGGCTCCCCGCGGAGTGGAGAGCCCGATGCGGGGCTCCATCCCAGGACCCTGGGATCATGACCCGAGCCGAAGGCAGAGGCTTTAACCCACTGAGCCACCCAGGCGCCCCAACCTGCTTCCTTCTAAAACCCACAGAGTCCATAGTCTCTCGTGGTTCATCGCCCCCTCTGATTTCCCCCTTTCATTTTTCCCTTTCTTCTCTGAATGCCCTCCATGCTATTCCTTATGTTCTACATGTAAGTGAAATCATATGATAAGTGCTTTTCTCTGCTTAAGTGAAATAAGTCAAGCAGAGCGTATATAATTTCTATGATAAAAATTTTATTTAAAAAATCTGAGCATAGCGTCTGCAAATAATAGTTATATCGTAAATATTGCTTTTCCTCTCCCTTGATTCAGATGCATTTTCTTCCAATAAACTTCACATACCAAACCATAAATTACATAAATAAATCTTTAAGAAAATATTCATTTATTCAGCAAATTTTTATTGAATACTTCTTATGTCCCAGGCACTATTTATAATGTTTATGCAAAAAAAAAATGAATGTAATGATTTTTTTTTTCTATTTTTTCCTCTTCCCTGCCTGATGTAGTCGGAAGTCTCCTGGATCCCCAACAAACACTACTCAGGCATTTATGGTCTGATGAAGCTCGTCCTGACCAAGACTCTTCCTGCCAACCTGGAGAGGGTCATTGTCCTTGACACGGACATCACCTTTGCCACCGACATCGCAGAGCTGTGGGCTGTGTTCCACAAGTTCAAAGGTAATTGTAGCCCATTTTTTCCTTGTATCTTTGAAAGTGTCGTCGTGCCAAGTACAGTGATTTTATTTTATTTTATTTTTTTTTATGTGAAGCCCACATTTAATGAGGTCATGCTAATGACATGGACAAGGAGTTAGAAATCTAGGTGTCAACTCTGCTGGCTTTTGAAGCATGTTCGAGTCAAACTGGAATTTGTTTGCATTTTTTTAGTCAATGAAGAGGTCATGTCAATGCTCATAGGAAGAACCCAGTTTAGGTCACTCTGTAAGAGATGAAGGTCAAATGTGTATATTTTATATACAGATAATTAAGTGTTGACTTACCTGCATTTATCAGTTCTGGGTTGTGGTTGTTTTTTTAATCAAATGATGCTTTGATTGCTGAGAAGGACCTTTGAGTTGGTAGAGATGAGTATTGATTGTGGTGTTGGAAAATGTTCTGACGGCTTTTGCTTTCATTAATGTTGCGGTTTATCACTTTAAGGAGGTATACAAGTTTGGCTTTGTAAGACGTTCCTCCTTGTCTGGTTAGTTTTTTCTTAGCCATTACTGGAGCTCTTGTCACTGCCTCAAGGTGTATGAGATTATGTGGTGGGGAATTGGGAGCCCAGTAGGAGTACTTGACTGGCTTGAATGCATGGGAAAAGTGCCAAGTTAGCACAAATCTTGGGCTTTTATTTTAATCCCTCCTCCAGATGTCTTCCTTAAAATTACGTTCTTACACATTCTTCTCTATATTAGACAAATGCAATGAGAGAGAAATTTGGGAGTGAGTTTTTTTTTTCTTTATTTCTTCATTTTCTTTTTAAAATTGCGTTCTGGCTACATGTTTAAAACCTCTCCTCCGGCTTCTCTGTAGCTCCTTACCCTGTGAAGGTGGACTACTACTCAGTGATTTAAAATCACAGCATTTTCATAAATCACAAGATGTTCCAGTTGGTTTCTGTTTCCATTCATGGACAGAAGAGTAAACTCTTCACCTACTCCCATCTTTGCCTGCTTCTTTGGGGGCAGTGGGGACTGGGTGGGGGCGGGGACTCTTAGCTCTAGGCTAATTGGAAAAAGCCTTCAGCATATCATGGGGGAGACACTCTGACCCTCAGACTCTTCCCCTTGTCAGGATCAACACTTACTTTCCTTCCTCACGTCAGTAGTGACACTAAGAAAGACGTCATTTGGCAAAACTGTTGAAACTGAGTGTGTCTCAGCTCAGGTCTCTTCTTAGAATGTTAGGATCTGTCTTTTCAAGTCACGAAGAAATTGAAGCTTGAAGGCATGCGGGGTTGGGACCAGAGTTGAGAACCAGAATGCACATACGTGTGCTTCTTTGTGCTTCTCTTATCAAGTTCCCCCGTCACTTCTGTTTGTTTTTCTGACTATATTGAACTCCTTGGGTACAGGTTTTTTGTTTTTTCTTTTTTTAATTGGGGGGTGGGGGCAGAGGGAGAGAGAGAATCCCAGGCAGACTCCATGTCCAGCACAGAGCCCGACATGGGGCTTGATCCCATGACCCCAAGATCATGACCTGAACTGAAGTCAAGAGTCAGACGCTCAACTGACGGAGCCACCCAGGTGCCCCTGGGCGACAGTTTTTTAAAAATGATTCTGTGATATTCCCATTTTCATGCTCATGTCCAGTATGCAGTGTTTTGTTCATTCAGCAGACCTTTACTGCCTCTCCACTGGGTGTCGTTTGTATGCTGGGCTCCGGAAATAAAGAGATAAAGAAGAATGAGAGTCACCACCTCTCCTGGGGGGATTGGAGAAGGCAGCTGGGAGGGCATCACAGAGGAGGTGGTCATCGTGCTCTGACTTGCTGGAGAGGCGAAGCAGTTGTGTGTGTGTTTGGTGCCCACATTCCCCTTTGGGAGTGAAGGACTTTGACTCCAGCTGCTGGGGGTGCAGCCCGCAGATGGCCCTCTGCTGTCAGCCCCTTGGGATAGGGCCACAGGTGAAGAGGCACATGCCTCTGGCCACGCCCCCTTCCTGAGGGATGTGGAATCTTGCAGGGCCAGCTGTGAGAAGCCAGTCACAGCTGGATGTCTCCCTCTGCCCAGTCCTCTTCCCTTCCTTTTCCCAAGACCACTCCCTAAATTAACCTCTTGCATGCTGGCTTCCATATCAGAGCCCGTTTCCCCAGAAAGGAGACCTGCGGTATGCATTTAAAGCTACAAGTCTTCCTTGGAGAAGTGTGACCCAGCAAACCCCCTGGCACAGGTGGTCACTCACTGTAGTGTTGTAGCTGTGAAATCCCATTTATTCTGTCCCAGCGAGGACCTGCCATCCTGCTGGCGGCATTCTGAAGCCAGTACCAGCAATTGTCTAATCATGGTGGTAAAGCCCCGATATCTGTGGAAGGGGGGCGCTCCCGGGGTGCTTGCTGGCCCAAGGCTTGGGATCCTGGGGCAGAGCAGAGTACATGGGCCAAGGTCAGGACGGGGAGGGAGGCACTTGAATGCAAGGAACTGAGTTAATGGGCCGCATTTTATTTGTTCATTCGTTCTTTCATTGGTTTATTTCTAGCACTCGTTAGGCCCCTGCTGGGCAGAAGAATTTATTAGATGCGGCTGTTATCCAAAACTGTCGAGAACACAGCCCCTGCCTTCAAGGAGCTCACAAACAAGGCAGGCTGCCGTATGTTTTTGTCTTATCACCAGCAGAGGGGTATAAAAACATCTGAGGTTTTCCCATGCCCGCTCTAACTCTTCTGGGAAAAATACGGAGGTGAAAAGAAAATAAGGGGGCTCTGCTCTTCCCCATACGGCAACTCTTTTGGAAAGGGTTGGTTTTGGGGGGGTTGTTGTTGTTGTTGTTTTGTAATTATTTTGTTCTAAACTGGAATAATTAGGAGCCAGGTCATGGAATAGGAAGAAAGCCCCTGAGCACCAGACCCATGAGTTTAGAAAGCTCTGGTCCAAGAGGGAGAGTTTCCTTTCTCATAAAGGCAATCACAGTCAGCTTCCTTCAGCATAAACATTGTGAGTGACCCTGATGCAGTGTGGCCTTGTTCGTTTTTCTCTGTTTAACAGCAGCTCGTTACCTGGGGCTCTTCTGTTCAGATCCCATGTGAGAGTCCCCTCATCTAAATCCAGTACCTGGAGACTCTAGTAAGAAGCCTTTTAGCAAGGGCTTCGACCCACTGTCCACCTCTGCCGTGAGTAGCATTGTGTGCCCGTGGGGGGTGTCCACACGCCCCCTGAGCCTTGACTTCACCTCCATGGCGGGTGCCTCCGTCCCCAGGTCAGCCGTCTGCACCCTTACTTACCCCCAGCTGCAGCCGCCGGAGGAGTTTCAGGGCCACTGAGTCTCAGCAAAAAGGACCGCATGGGCCACGGATGGCGAGAGTGGGGAGCCACCCGCACCGCCACGGAACAGAACAATCTGGTGGCCAGATTGTTGCCTGAATGTTGGGAATGTTGCAAGAATAAGAGACACCCGGCCCCTACCCTGGCAAGTGTATAGTTGAGTGGGGAGAAGCCTGACAATAAACAAGTAAGGCATACAATGTATAATATATTCGATGGTGATCTGTGCTTGGTCTGGAGGAAATTGGTGAGAGCAGATGAGGAATGTGTGTCCAGGTGCACACACATTGTTTTACTCTTCAAATATTAAATGGTAGTGGAATTAAATGGTGGTGATGGAAAGTCTTATAGAAAAGGTGACATTCGGGGTGCCTGGGTGGCTCAGTGGGTTGGGCGTCCGACCCCTGATTTCAGCTCAGGTCACGAGATGGAGCCCCGCGTCACACTCTACACTCAGCGCGGAGTCCACGTAAGATTCTCTCCCTCTCCCTCTGCCCTGCACCCCCATTCACACTCGCATACACTTTCTCTCTGCCTCTGTCTCTCTAAGAGAAAAGAAAAGGGTGATGTGTAAGCAGAAACCTGAAGTTGAGAGAACAGGCACACCGGGGTGCCTGGAGGAAAGCGGAATAGTGTCCTAGGCTTAAGGAACCGCACATGGGAAGTTTCGGGAACCTTGTTTGAGCAGTAGGATGGGGAGAGCCCGGGATGCGCGGGGGCTGATGGGTCAGATCAGGGAGGCCTCCCTCGTCAGACAGAGGGAGGATTGTGCCTCTCTCTTCCGTGCTAAGGGAAAGCCGTTGTGCACTTTCGAGCAGGAGTGATGGGACCTGTTTGATGTTTTTAATGGGTCATCCTGGCTGCCCATCTGAGCATAAGAGGAAGCAAGGAGACCACTTCCGAGATGGGGCAGCCACCGGACCCAGGTGCAGGAGCACAGGTGAAGATGTCGTCCTAGAGGTGGTGGCATGTTCTGGGGGTGGAGGCGTCAGGATGTTCTGCTGGTTGGATGTGGGGGCGAGAGAGAGCAGAGGGCAGGATGGGTAAGCCAGCACACCAGACCGCACCATGAATGCACGCAGAGGAGCTTGGTTTGGGACTCTTTAAATTTCAAATGCCTAAATTGGACAGCCACATGGAGAGGGTGAGGAGGAGGCAGAGAGCCGAGTATTTGGAAAGCCAGGGGAAAGTACTATTTCCCAAGGACTTCTGTTCCAGGCGCTGAGCTAGAAGCTTTGTACATTTGAAAAACAGAACAAACTGGGCCCGAGAGAGGCGGAATCACTTCTCCTGCTCAAAGAGCTATTCGCAGCAGCGCCGAGCCCTGGCCCATCTGGCTGTGGAGTCTGGGTTCTGTCTTCTGCCTCTCCTGCTTCCTGATGGCTTGGGGTTGGGGACTGGAGTGGGGGCCGGGGAAGGGGTGCCTTAGTTCACCTGTGACCCCTGATCATGAGTTCTCCACCATCCCGAGTGCCATAGTTTTACTGCACAAAAATTTTGGAAATAATCTCTGATTTTACAATACGAAGGGGCCATTATGAAAGCATAAATAATAAATGTACCTCCATAATTTGAAGCTTTTAGAAGAATGCTGTGTTCAACGTAGTATTTTTATTCTTGAGAAGAAATGCCTTCCCTTTATGAAGAGTCTGTTGCCATAGCGTAAAGCTCTGGCCCCCAAACGGGTCTGGTGGGAGTAGCGAGCACAGGGGGACATCCTCCTGCTCGTCCCCCTCGTGCCACCGTGTGGGCAGCTTGGTCACACCAGGGGGTATCTTTTAAGAATGAACAGACTCACCGTGGACTAATTACAGCTCACGTTTTAAAGCACTTACTCTGTGCCAACCCATCTGCGAAGCACTTTATGGTGAAACTCATTTAATCCTCACAACGCTCCCATAGAGTCATCATTGTGAATGTTCCCATCTTCCAGATCCAGGAACTCACACTTAGGGAGGCCTACGGAGCATGCCCGGGGCCTCGGTCTTAGGCTGTAGGACCAGGATTGGAATTCCCATGATCCAACTCTAAATCCAGGACCCTTTTCCCTGTACCTACGCTCCCTGGGAGAGCAGATGGTGGAGCTTAGAGTCTCTCTGGAGAGACCAAAGTTAGGTAGATGAGAGCAGGCTAGGTGACCGCAGGAACCGGGTTGTGGGAGGCATTCAGAGAACAGCGCTAAATCAGGGCAAAATCAGGGCCATAAAGACATGTGGTTTTCCCAGGAGCTAAGGAAGTAAATTTTGGTTTCCGGAATCCTGGCCCAGCTAGTGATAGCCCAGAACATCATCTTTCAAGTAGCTGTGAGCCCAAGAGCTCTACTCATGCACCCGTCGTGCTCCGTAGGAGGGCGGCCGAATCGGGGTCACGCTGTGACCATGGGCAGGTTACCTGACTTCTCTGGGCGTCAGTGAGCCTGGAGCAGTGCCAACAGGGTCTTTGTGAGGAGGGCCGGAGATGGCGTGGGTTAGTCTTCCCCTGTGCCATTTTCCCCTCAGGACGCCTGCCAGAGGGTGTGGGGTCACGGCGGACACCCTTGAAGTGTGTCTGCTCCATTACCTCACAGCTTTGTCCTCGAAGCCATCCGGGCTGGGGTGGCTTTAAGTGTAAAATAATGTGGAAACTCCAAGGATGCAAAACCTTAAAAGTACTACTTTTGGGAAGACACTTGTAGAGCTTTGGTGATGATGCTCACTTGCCTTGGAGGAGTTTTTAGGCGCTCGTAACCTTTCTCCAGGTCACATCTTTTTTTCTCACCTTGCCTGGGCTGCTCCTCCCCCCCCCCCCCCCCCCCCCGGTCAGTGGAACCTGTGGGAGTAGGGAAAAGCCTGGCAAAGGAAGGCATCCGGTGTCCCGTCCCTGCTGGTCTGCTTATCAGCAGGATGGTCCTGGGGTGTCCACGGACCCTCTGCACCGCGCTCCCTTACCTGTAGAGAGAACACACTGACGCTATCTCTCAAGGTTGTGGATTTGGGGAAGGGATCCTGGTGTCCAGGAGACGCTTCTCCTTCCTTATCTCCTTTTTATGTTTTCCTTTTCCTTCCTGTGCTGTCTCATCCCATCTTACCCCATTTGCCCCTTTTCCTGTGACTTTCGATCTTCTCCTTCACTTCCTTCACTGACCTCCAAGTTCCACACTTCCCTCCCTTACAGAGAATCGAAGAGGAACTTTGAGGGCCACCGCCCTACACAGCTCGCGCCGATGGGGTCTCCCTGGATAAAGCCGGCCCTCCTCGGCCAGGCCTGCTCTGGAGAAGGTAGCCCTCGCCTCACGTCCCTTCCCACCTTCCTAGAGAGACCGTTTTGCCCTGGAGAAGAAAAACAGAAATCTTAAAAGATACAAAGTTTCAAATGAGGTGCTTTTCGGTGACTGGGCCAGCCCGCGTTGTGTGGGTGATGCTCTGTTCTTGCCGAAGGCCCCGGGGTTCTGCTGGGACAGGGTGAGGCTCCTCCGTGGGGTTTGGGTTTCGTGTTAGGCTCCACTCCGAGGCTGGGGCGTTTCTTTGCGTCTCTGCGGTGGTTTCAGGTACTCTGCCCTCCTCCTCTTCATCACGTTCCTGCCTTACCACCCGTGCTCATCGTTTCCTTCAACCTCTGATGCCGAGCTGATTCCCCACTGGGAAAGTTCGACGGCCTGTTACATCCTATGCTCCTCGAACGCTTGTTTCTTTGAGTCTGTTGTCCGTGCCTCCTTCCACTCGGAGTTAGGAGCTAGCCCTTTGCTTCTCTCCTTAGATAGATGTTCATGGACAAGATAGATGTTTTGTCCGTTGGACAAGCCGACATGCTCACCATTGGGGCAACACCAAGGATTCTGTTCCTGGCAAAATTGGTGAAGACGTGTTAATGATTTTTTTTTCCCATTAACTTTGAAGGGGATCTGCTTTCTTTCACTCTATTAGAAAAATCCTTCCATTTCCCTGAGCCTCTTTTCTGTTGTTGTTCTCTGAAAGTGGGGGAATAATACGGCCATCACCACCCCACAGAGGTTTTATTTTGGTAGTTAAGTCGGGAAACGACTCTGCCTTGCACACTACTTCGTCAGTGATCACTCCCTTTACCGTGTTGGTCTTTGTTTTCTCCCTGTTCCTCAGCCAGCTGCTCCTGAGAGTTAGGGGAACAGAAGCCCCCCTGCCCCCTACCCACCCCCCCCACATGTCCCCATTGCTCTGCCTTCCACATGCATTCATTCACTTGTTCCTTCATGGATTAATTATGTCTGGAGCCCCTGGACCTGCCCCAGGCCTGGGAGAGCAAATCATAGATAAGGCGCAGACCCAGTCCTGCCCTCCCGGGGCTAATTTCTATTATGAGCTGTCACGTGTCAGGCACTGGGCTGTCTCATTTAGCCCTCACAGACGTCTCTAAGTATCTTGCTGAGATGATTCAGCAAGCTTACAACAGAGCCCGGACTGCGGACACGGTGGCCCCTGAGCCACGCTCTTGACCACTGGATTCTCGGTCCAGCGGGACACACAGTTACATGAAAGTGTGGCAGTTTCCTTGAAAGGGAGAATCCCATTCCAGGGAAAGCAGCCCTGGGCAGGTGGGCTGAGGGGTCAGGAAGGATTCTGAAGGGAAGAAGCATGGTGACATGACCCTCCATGTCCCCTCCCAGGGAGAATGCCACACGCAGAGGCCCGAGGTCCCCAGAGAGGACGGTGCAGACAAACCCTGAAAGAAACATTGACTCTCCTCAAACAGACTGGGCAGGCTCCTGCCTCGGGTCCTTTGCTCTGACGTCCCTCTGCTGGGAATGCCAGTTCCCAGATCGCGGTCTTGCTGCCACAGCTCCCTGCAGGTCTTGGCTCAGGGCTCAGCTCCTCGGCGAGTGTCTCCCTGATTGCTCCCTTCCACCCTGTCACCTGAGATGCCAGCCTCACTCCCGCCCTGCTCTTTCCATGTTCCTTAGAGCACCGATCACCTTCTAGTCTGGCTTGCAAGGATGTATCGAGATGGCTGGCCCAGCCCACCCACCCAGCCGTGAAGACCCAGGTGCCTGGACACGCCTGGCTTCACCTGGTCCTTGTGTGTCATTCCTGCTGATGCGTAAATACTGCCTTGTCTGTCTTGTTCCTGAAATGTTTCCAGCATCAGAACAGTTGCCTGGCATTTAGTAGGTGCTCAGTAAATATTTGTCAGATAAATAAATGAACAAGTAAAGCATAGGATTCTGGGTGATTTATGGGGGAGGTGCAGATAAGACAAGAGAGGTATGAAGGGTCTCATAGATTACAGCTGTGGATTGAATCCACAGGTAATTAAAAGATGGCTTTGAGGGACGCCTGGGTGGCTAGTCAGTTAAGCATCCGACTCTTGGTTTCTGCCCAGGGTCATAAGATCGAGCCCCACATCGGGCTCCATGCTCAGTGTGAAGCCTACTTGGGATTCTCTCTCTCTCTCTCTCTCCCCCCGCCCCCTCATCCCACTCCCCACTAGCTTGCTTATGTGCTCTCTCTCAAAAAATAAAAAAAAGATGGCTTAGAGTTTCAAGTAGAGAACTAGTCTCAGATGCTCAGATTTGAAAACAAAACAAAACAAAAAAACCCTTAGAGGCAGTGCGGGGAGTGATTCCAAAGGTGAGGCAGGAAACCAAGACCTTGAAAGTAAGTTGTAGCAGTATGTTTTGGGTTGGCTACTGCTCCAGTCCAGGCAAGACACTTGTGGCCTATAGCAGGATAGTGCCCTTGGGACAAGCCAAGGACGTGGATTAGAGATGAACTGGGGAAGCTGAGTGGACAGCACTGGCTGAGGAGTTCAATGGTGAACGTTCAAAGAGGGATGAGCAGGTCTGGACAGTGAAGGACTGGGCTGGAGGTATCTGAAGGTGTTTCCTTTTTGAAAGTAAAATAGTGTTCTCACTGGGTTATTATTACAGTTTCCTTTTCTGAACTTCCCCGTGCGCTCTGCTGGTGTAGAATCAGGAGATGCTCTCCCCGTGGCCCTGGTCCTGAAGGGAGAGTGGCAGGATATGCTGTCCCTGCTAGAAAACTAATGAGCAGTCAGCAAGCACCTGGGGCGGGGGCGGTGGGCAGGTGAGGTGCAGTTGGCAAGCCCGGGTCAGTGAGGAGGACCAGCAGAGCACGTGCAGAGCAGAATTTCTCCGAGGAAGATCCTTGACCTCCCTTGCCCTGACGGTGTGGAGCACACCCAGCGATGGCGGTCCCCTCCTGCCTCCTGTGGCTTGCCCTGCAGTCTCGGGCCAGCTGTGCCTGGGTGGCTGGGGCAGAAGAGCCACACTGCTCCTTCCCCGGGAGCCCCCTGACTGGGCAGACGCGACCTCTGTCCAGCATGTGGCTTTCCTGAATGCAGTAGGGTCTGGGTGCTCCGTGGAGTGAACAGGAGGATGCTTGGAGGGTCACAAGGCAGGGGAGGAAAGACAGATTTCTAGAAGTGGCTGTAAAGTAAGTATTTCTTCCCTTCTCCCCTACCCAACTTCTCCCCATCCTCCTACCATCCTTATACCTGTGGTACCATCTCAAACATTTCCTGCCTTTAAAACGGGGACGGTCAGGCGCCCAGGGTATTGCTGTGTGGGTGACGGGAGATGTTCCACGTAGAGGTTAGCTCCGTCCCTGGCCCAGAGTAAGTAAGCATGACAGTGTGTAGCTGCTGCTGGGACTGACATTGGAGTCACTTTGTTGCCATCACAAGAGGCCAGCTGTTCCCATACCTAAGATTCGGGGTGGGAGGATCTTGATGTCAGCGGCAGCAGTATGAGCTCTGCGTGAGTAAGGCCCACTGCCCGATCCTGGAGGAGGGTAGCCTGGGAGGAGAGTCCCGGAGGAAGAGTCAGGATCTTGTCCTGCCCGGAGAGTGCTAGCTGCCTGTCTCGGCAGGGAGAGTACAGGCTGGAGCCCGAGGGTCCCCAGACCTGCGTCTGAGGCTGGCTTTCCCATCCCGTTGGCACTTCCCTTGCTCAGTCTCGATGGGAGTAATAGTTCGGAGGCAAAATACGTCATTCACCTAGTGCTTTGCTGGTATTTGTGACAGTCACTCAGTTCTTCGATGATGCAGGCTTTTTCACATTTTACTGTTTCTGAAATTGGGATGTGACTTACAAAAGTAGTTTGCCTGATGGTCTTTTCCTCCTGCAAAATATTTTGATACATCCTACAATCTGTGGCCTCTTAGAATCGAGAAAATGTGATGTTATTATTTTTATTAGTGTTATTTTCCTAGCTTTTCCTTTTATCTTGGAGTGGTAGAGGAGGGATGGAGGTGGGTAGGGGAGGCTGTAGACTGGAGGAGAGCGGGCTGAATTGGGAGGTTGATTAGAGTCAGTAAAAGAGAAGGATTCGGGGGTCTTAGAAGGCCACATTCTCTGATTACCTGTTATTGTATGACATCAGGGTCTGGGGCATCTGTGCTATTGCTATTTTTGATAAACACCTTGCTTGTATCTCACACGTTGGGATGGTTACCATCCCCTAGTGGGCCCTTCCATTGTGGAGAGCGACCATTGTGGTGAGCGACCACATTTCCTGGGAATAAATCTTTATTTATGTTGTGGGCATGGAGGAAGGGGAGGGTCATTGAGTCACGGAACAGAGCCATTTTAGACTTTGAAATTTTCAGGAAGAGATAGTGAAAAGCTTAGGCATTAAACCCAGAGTTACAGGAAGCTGCTCTTGCCTAGAAATCTTTTCTTACTCCTTGAGACATTCAGTAAGTATTTATTGAGCACCTACTCGGTACCAGACATACAAGGTATGCTTTCTAGTGCTCGGTCCATTAGAAATTCATGTGACTAACTCATCCTTCCTTGAAAAACAAAAAAATCAGATACTTCTGGGAATCTTTTAGGGTGACCTGCCATTAATGTGAGTTATTTAGATCGCTTTTCTGTCATTTTGCTGGTATCAGCTGCCTTGAGGCAAAGAGATTTTGATGTAGCTGGTGGATGCATCGAGGGATAAGATTGTCCTCAGTCATTCTGGGGGAAGGGAGGGTGAGGGAGCAGGTTGGGATCAAATAAAAGCACGAGGGACTTAGCAGGGGTGATAGAGAGAGACAAGTACAGAATCGGTAGTGGAAGGAAGCAAGAGGCAAATACCCATGGAATGAATTTATGGAGACAAAGACAAAGCCCATCTTTGGAATCATGTGCTCAGAATGGAAGGCAGTTTTTTTCTTCTTTCCAAGTATCTTGGCCAAAGGGACCTGACATGAAGGATACAGCTCCGGGGTGGAGGCCAGCTCCTGGTATCAGAATTACCTGTAGGGTCTTTCCAGATTGCACATATTCAGGGCTGACTCCTGTCTCCCTGCCCCCCCCCCAACCACAGTGGCCTGGATATGAACACGGACTTGGGACTCATTGCCTTCATGCGGGGTTTCTCCAGCTTGGCGCTCTTGACATTTGGAGCTGGATCATTCTTTGTTGGGTGTGGGGCTGGTTCTGTACACTGTTGCATGTTGAGCAGCTTCCCTGGTCTCTACCCACTAGACGCCCATAACACCATCCTCCCTGGTTTTAACAACCAAAAGCATCTCCCGGTGTCATCACAAGGCCCCTGAGTGGCAAAACCTTTCCCTCTACTTCCTTAGTGGCCCACGGTTACCGATGAAAACGTGCAGGGTCAGGTGGTGATGGTTTTAGGTGGTTGATAACAATGGCTCGAAAGGAGAAGTAAAATCTGAACTTTCCATAGCTTGTTTATCAGTTCCTACCATGGAGACCCCCAGTCATATGCCTTTGAATGACTTTCTGAATCCTGTGTTTAAACTCCTGTTGTATGTGCTTCCGACGTCTCTTCCCTTGTTTGTACTCAACACTGGCCTCAAAAGTGCTCGAACACTACATTTTCTCTTTTTCTAGGGCCGGAGATACAGTTGAACAGCCAGGAGTGAATGTCCTTTCTCAGAAAATAAATAAATGCATTCATCCCCCTGTACCCGGAAGGATACATGATGCCAGGGGGAAGTATGATTGAATTAACCAGACCCAAATGCGTTCACATCCCTAGAAGGCCACGATTCTGCTAGGACCCACTGGAATTTACGATCTGTCCCTGAAATTACGAGAGGGACTAGCTCACTACTCATCTACATACTCATGAAGGGAGGAAATCGGCGCGTGTCATTCTGTGACTACCGCAAGGACACGATTTTTTTTTTATCCTCCTAAATGCGTGTACATAGATTATTAGCAGCATCTAATATATGACAAGGACGGACGTGGCCTGTCAAGGAAGAAAAATAGCTGT
Organism: Martes martes; assembly: GCF_963455335.1. NCBI lineage: Eukaryota > Metazoa > Chordata > Mammalia > Carnivora > Mustelidae > Martes > Martes martes. The sequence continues at coordinate 13,813,918 of NC_137895.1, forward strand.
TCTCCTCTCCGCACGGTGCGCTGGGCTTGCCCATCTGGAAGAGTACGGTGGGCAGAGGTGTGTGTGCTGATGCCTTATTGAGATGGATGGAGGGGGCATTTAAGGCAACACTATCAGCCAGCGCAGGACCAGGTAAAATCACCAGCTTCCCTAGAAGCAAAGGATTTATTTTTTTTCATTAACAACCATCTTCATTAGAAAAGGAAGTCAGGTTTCTGGGGTTTTTTGTTTGCCTTTCGACTGGTCTCAGGGACAAAGAGGTCATGACAATTTGGGGTTTCTCTTTTTTACTGCTCAGATAGCAGAAGGGGCCCAGGTTATATACCGTGATGGCAAAATGTCTTGTGAGATTAAGAAGATTCCCCAAATCCAGCCAATAATCCTTTTTATTTTTGAAATGATGTGATACTAGGTTTTCGAAAACGGAGGAGGCAACCCTGGTAGGGCTTGGGGGTGGGGGGCGTGGAGAGGAGAGAAGGGAGGGCTGGTTGTCAGGGATGGAAATTTTATTTTGTGTTTTTTTTTCAGGTGAACTTTAAAATTTTGGAAGTTTTTGGTTTACAGAAAAATGATGCAAATAGTCCAGAGTTCCTATATACCCTGCACCCTCTCTCCCTTACTCTTCCTATCTTACACTAGTATGGTACATTTTGGGGGGAACTTGCCTTTTCGTAAGGTGCCTGATACGGTCTAGACTGTGCCCGAGGCCTAATGCTCTGGATACCTTTGCTCCGTTCATCACAACGGCTCTGACAGAGGGCTAGTCCAGTCTCCGTTTTATAAGAGCGAAAACTAACACTTACAGAGGTTAAATAACAGACCTGAATCATCTCACTAATACCTGGCAGGGCCACAATTGTGGCCCCTATCCTCTGCCAATAAGCGCCCACAAGTTGTTAAGCGCTGCTCCCTGTGGATACCAAATGAGGATGGTGAGGTGGTACACCTGCCTTCCTGCAGAGGGCGCTCTACTTGAGACTTAGAAGGCCAAACAGCTAGTAAGAAAGGACTGTGGTGAGATAGGAGGTCACGTACCAAGCACAGTGGTGCCACCATGGAGAGGATAGTTAACTTTGGGGATTGGGAAAGTCATCACCTACAACATAAGATGAACTCGTTTATGAATTGGCTGAGCTCTCTCCATGAAGGGGAAAGGGGAACAGGCCATTCCAGGCAGGAAAACCGAATGGTTAAAGTCATGAAGACATGAAACAGCGTGGCATGTTGTTTAAACTTCAGGGAGTTCCCTGTGGTGGAATATTTGTACAAAGAATCGAGCGCGGGAGGTGGGTTGGAAATGTGAATGGGAGGTTGAAAAGTAGGCAGGAGCTGGGTCGTGAAGGGTGTGGCATTGGCATGCCATGCCAAGGAGTTTGGGCTTTATCGGAAGACCGTGAGCATCTGTTGACAGTCGCTAAGAAGAGTGATCAAGATCTGTCCCCGGTATAAAAAGGTGGTGTGCTGCAGTGGGGGGATGAGTTGGATGGTACAAAACCAAAAACAAAATCCAGTTAGGTGGCCATGTCAGTAACCCAAGTAAATGATCATTGCCTGAACTAAGGGAGGGGTGGGAAACAACACCAGAATCAAGTAGAAACGGATGTCCAGATACAATGTGAGATTTGTGGAGTGAGATTTGTGGATGTCTCTGGTTTCTCACTTTAGCAGACTGGGTGGGAATATAAGAGGAAGCATAGGTGTTGGGTAGGAAAATGAGTTCAACTCATTGAGAGGAGACCGGAACCTCCATCAGTCCCTTTACCACTGTGTCAGGGGGTCCTCGATACCACCCCTAGATTCCATGATTTGCTATGTTCTGCAGGGCTCAGCATGAGTCATACTCATGGTTATGACTAACTTCAGGGAAAAAAAAAAAACATAAAGCAAAATCAGCAAAGGGTAAAGTACATGGGTGAAGTCCAGAGGTAACTAGACTCGGGCTTCCAGAGTCCTCTCTGAATGCAGTCGTCCAGGTCATGCTTTGTTCCTCCAGCAGTGAGTCATGGCAACAGGTATGAAATGCTGTCCATCAGGGAAGCTCTTTAGAAATTCACTACCAAGGGTCTTTACTGGAGGCTTGTCACATAGGCACCCTCTGCTAGCCATAGCAAAATTCCAGACTCCCAGAATCATCATAAACCATAATGTTTGCACAGTTTATACAGTAGACCATTCTTACCAGGGAAGAGTGGGAACCTTCCTGGGACCCAGGTTCACACGTGCCAGCCAAGGGCCAACTTTGCAAGCAGACCTTTTTAAAGAGAGCCGTCTCAGGCTGGCTGTAGTACCTCTTTCCTGCACAGCTTCTCTGAGAGTGAAAGCAGATCTGAGAGCCTGAAAAGAAAGATTCCAGATTACACTGCATTATAGCCCCAAGTTCTAGCCGTGCCTGAAACAGATTTCCCCTTTTTTATTTCTTAAGTCAGTTTAAATTTGTCATTTACAGTCTTAAGAAGCACACTGACCAATAAAACCCATTCTACAGAAAGAATTTTTTTTTTAACTCCTTTCCCACAAGTCCGACATCACTGTTTTCTTGTCTCACACAAGGGTCTTCCTCAGTGACCAGGACGGACCTTTGAGACATTGTAAATTTTTGGTACGTGAACAGATTTTCTTTAGCATTTTAGAGGATTATTCTGTCTAGATGGAAAAGGTAGATTTTTGGAGCCCATTTATCCTTGAATGTGACCTAAATTAAAAGATTGACCTAGCTGACTATCTCCTTGATCTTCCCTTTTACAAATTATTCTTCCCTGAGAAATTGGCCCAGCTCATAGTAAGCAGTGCCTCCAGCTTGGGCTGTGTCCTGGGCATTCTTTCTTGTTTGGCCTAATTAACTGTGTCATCATTCAAGCAGATTAGGTATGTGCCTTCCTGGGACATCAATTAAAAAATAAATCAGTGTTTGTCAAAGTGGAAAGGTGACATGTTGAAAGATGAATTTTCTTTCCAGTCTTGTACGGAAGCGGTAGCAAACACAGGACGTTTTGGCTGTGGCTTCGCCCACGTGCACACATGCCGAAAACGGGAACTGGAAGGATGTTAAGAGACCGTGAACGGATTCAGTGCTTTCTGTTGCAAAAGTAAAGAAAGGTCCAGAAGGTCTTTAGTTTGTGAGATGAACTTGTAAGAGGACTTGACTCGGATGCAGGTCTCTGTTCTGTCCTTACTAGCCCCAGGCAAGTCACTGTACCTTTCTGATTCAAGGATACCTGTTTGGTAAGTATTAATTGGGTGCCAGGTACAGAAAAGAATACATAAAATGCATGGATTTGCCTGGATAATCTCAGTGCTTTTCAGGTCTGTGAATTTTATGCAAATTCACACAGCCAGAAGCAGAGCCAGAAGAGTAGGAGTCCCTTTCATGCCTCTCTTGACCTCACACCTTCCATTTCTCTGCCAGCAAATCCCTTCAAGGTCTGTCCCAATCCATGCTTCGTAGAGGCTAAAACATTAGTTCTTGAATAAACAGAATTAGGTCTTCTGCATCTGTGGCTCCACGGGTTTCCGTTGTCTGCTTCTACAAAGTAGGAAATCACAGATGCCCTGGAGTCTCCGAGGGGACTCGAAGCACCGAGGTTCAAGGTGGGCCTGACACACGAGCTAAGACAGGCGCGGAGACCAAATGAGGGGAGTGATGTCAGCCCCGAAGTAGGGTTCCTATGAGGATTTAGATCTTCCGGAGTAAACAGTGACTTTCTGCTGGCTCAGCCCAGCAAGAATCCTGACAGTGGGCTTCCAAACCCAAGCTAAGTTCTGACCTCTGCCTCCAGGAAACCTTCTGGAAACCTGTTGGTACTTTCCCGTAGCCGCACATAGTACGCGCTCATCCCTCATGTTTGTTTCTCTGACTTGGGTTTTTAGAGACGCATTGATGCCCGTGACTTCAGCTCTTTTTTTTTTTTTTTTTAAATTTTGAGGAAGAAAATATGTTTTCTTTGTAGAACAGTAAGAAGTAAGAAGAGAAGTCCAGTCAGGACAGGGGGCAGGCTGCATAAAGACGCCCTCTGGGCATGATTGTCATAATGAAAGAGCTTCATCTCCAGAAGCAAAAACAAGAATTTGCTAGATCCTTTCAAGAACAGGCTGCGGTGCCCTGGGCATCATTAAGGTTCACTAGACCCACTTTGTACGTTTGCGTCATGAATAAAACAATGCACATCTGTAGCAGCACAAAGAGAATAAAACTCCTCCTGTGTTTCCACTACCTAGAGTTTTCATTTGTTAACATCGTACTCTGTTTCCTCTCAGACACTTTGCTGTGCATGTGAAATTGTTTATTTTTTTAATAAAATTGGGATCATCTTGTAATACTCTTTGCAGACTATTTTTTTCCCCTCTTAACTACACATTGCAACCGTTTTTCCAAAGTCGTGGGCTGTGTCATTTCTTTAATGCTTCCTGGTATCCTGTGGTTTGTCTGTATTATTCTTTGGCAATACGGGCAATCTGCTTTGGATTCTTGGGCCCTTTCCAGCTGTTTTTTTTGGTGTCCTAAAGAGGAGCAAAATGCTCACCCTCTCTTTTGAGCATTGCAAGGCTGTTCCCGTATAGGTGTCTGTCGGTGAACTTTCTTCATAGTGCAGCGTCTCAGCCGCAGGCAGTCGGAGAACCCTGTGTTGTAGGCCCAGCCCTGGCTGTGTGTTCTTGGGAGAGGCAGTTAACCTCTCTCTGCTGTACGTTCCTCCTATGAAGACTGGGCGCCTTCTCCACCCGTTCACAGGGGCTGGCGGAAGGACTCGACCCGGTCATTGACCTCCCTGTTCCCTTCACTTCTCCCAAACGCAGTTGTCCTCAACATCGGCTTCAAGATGGAGTCACATGGGGGAGCCCTTGAAGGAGAGTGTTGTCGAGCTCTGCCCTGTAGCCACCAAGTCAGAATCTCGGGTCTAGGCACCAGGCGGTATATTTTTACAAGCTCCTTGTGTAAGGCTAACGTGCCACCGGGAGGGAGACCTAGCGCCTCAAAGTTACAGACCTGAGGTCTGCTGGCTACCGCAACAAAAGAGACGTCGTGTCTTGGCTGTTTTGTCGTGGACGTGGCGAGACGGGGTAGTGTTTGGAGACAGGCTTAGAGTCCTGGCACGCATGCCTCCCAGGGAAACGTGCCAACCTGTTTATTTTGTGTCAAGAGCTCAAACAGTGATCAAAAGCCAATCCGACATCATAAATACCAGAGAAGGTCAGGATTGGGCTGGTTTGGGGACCGAGCACACACAGCAGAGCTGGACCTGGCACGGGGTCAGCCCCAGACTTCGAGTGGGTACCCAGTGCAGGGGGGGACTTGGCAAGGCCCAGGCAGACGGCACCCCAGCCGCAGAACAGAGGTTCGCGTCTCTCTGTTGCTTTTGCCGAAGGAGGAGAAATGCCATTTTCTCAGCGGTGGTTCTTCTTGACTCATTAGTGTACTTGGCATGGGGTTATTTTTTAACTTCTCTGCAAATATTCATAGAAAGAGAAGGGGAGTGGAAGGTGGGAGGTGTTTGGGTTTACGGAGCTTGCATTCCGTGCACGCCCTCCTCCTGGGATGCGCCCCCCACCCCCACAGCAGACCCTCATGCCACAGTCCAGTTGACCGGCCTGAGGCCGCCTGCCCAGCACGTGCAGAGACGGGAATTTTATCCCAGGTCAGCAGAACTGGAGAGCCTGTAATTTGGTCCTCAGGAGTCCACATCGTAGGAAGTCGGGGCCTTTATTATTATTATTTTTTAAAGATTTTATTTATTTGACAGAGAGAGATCACAAGTAGGCAGAGAGGCAGGCAGAGAGAGAGAGAGAGAGAGAGAGAGAGGAGGAAGCAGGCTCTCCACTGAGCAGAAAGCCCGATGTGGGACTCGATCCCAGGACCCTGAGATCATGACCTGAGCCGAAGGCAGAGGCTTAACCCACTGAGCCACCCAGGTGCCCCGAAGTCGGGAGTTTTAAATAGACCATTTCTGGATAATCAGATCTTGATAGTGACCATGAGAAGGAAATCCCACTGTAGACTATTTAAAGGTTTCCCATGTAAGTTTGTCCGGACAGCCTCGGTAAGAGAACAAAATATACCTTAGCAGGGTCACTTCCCCACTTCCTCACACAGGAGCCTGTGGGGTTCCTACGGGGATGGCAGTGGAGTGAGTGTCAAGGGCAGACGCCCAGGGCTGGGGAGTTTACCTGCCAGGCCTTTTGTTAACAGAGCTGGCAGGAGGCCGTGGCCACGCCTTGCCTGCTCTTTGTATCTAAGTATAGATAGAGGGTCATCAGTACTTTCCATACCTTTTTTGGGTGTATGCCACAGTAAGAAATACATTCTGCCTTACAGTCCAAAAGAAAGTATGTGTGTGTGTTTTTACATCTATACACATATACGCATACATATAATACAGACACACAGCTGTGTAACCGAATAATATCTTCCTAAAACCATCCTTAACTTTAACCATGTTCAGTGAATTTTTAAATTTCTCTCCTAATCGACTTGGCATATTTTTGTTTCTAAAATGCTCATTGAAACCCACTAAATTATTTTCACAGCCCGCTCATGTGTGGCAAACCCTAGTTTCAAGAACGTGGGGTTGGGAGTTCTCTTAAGTTGCCTTTTAACTCTGGATTAAGCATTCCGAAATTCAGCAAAGCTGCCAGTAATCAGAGAGGAGATCATAAACTCATTTTCTAGAACCTGCGTGTGCTGGAAGGGGCCATGGGGATCTCACTGAGGCCGTTTCCCTGTCATCTGGCAGACTCCCACCGAAATGAGCTAACGCATGTGGTGGCGTTAAGCACAGTCGCTGGCACGTAGTAGGGGACTCTGTACGTCTCATTTACCTTTCTTCCCAGGCAGGAATTGGGTTTTGTTCATCTCTCTATTCCTAGCCCTAGTATAATGCTCAGCACTGGGCTCTGTAAACGGATGGGGGAAAAATGAAAAATTGTGGCTCAGTTCTCGTTTCTCATTAACCTTTACTACTATGTGCCGAGTAGTGTTGAACATGGAAGATACCACACAGTGCACAAGAAAGGGATTCTTGTTCTTAAGGGATTCCCGTATAAACAGAGAAGAGGAAGGAAGGCATAGAAGCATCTGCCAGGTGACCTGGTGATTGCTCCTGCCGAGAGTTTACCGAAGCGCTGAGCCGGCATACGGAGAACCAGTTCTGGTCGGTAGTGGCAGGGAGAAGACACAGACAGAAAAAAGCTTGATCTGGGCTTTGAAGGTTAAGTAGAAGTTTGTAGGGGGGCTGAGTAGAAGGGAAATCCGGGCAAAAGGAACATCTTGGAAAAGCAAAGAGGAGTGATCCTGCAGCTTAGACTTGGGGCAGAGGAACCGTGCGCATGGCTAGGTCTCCCAGCTCCTGGAGCAGCAGGTGTGCACGGTGGGGGGTTAAACACTTGGCCTTGGGACATAAAACAGGTCTGAATTCCAGGCCCTTCTTTCTACCTGTGGTAGATTGAGTAAAGCCAAAAAAGATAGCTTTATCCTAATTCCTGGAACCTGTGAAAGTTAACCCGTATGGCAAAAGAGACTTTGTCAGTGTGGTTACGATAAGGGTCTTGAGATGGGGGAGATTATCCTGGACTAGATGGGTGAGCTCAAAATGTGAGGAGGGTCTGTGATAGAATAGAAAATAAATATATTTGATTTTTTGTCCCCAGTTCCTGACACAGAGCTCCTAAAGTTCTTGAAATTTCCTGGGTAATAGGAATGTCTTTAATTCTAATGAGGCTACTCTTGGTGGGCCCCTGGACAGCTTTAGGGTGGGGCTCGTGGCCAGAATAGACCCAAGGCATGATGGGAGGGTTGGAACCTTCATCCTCCTTCCCCGGTAGGCCCCCCACATCCAGGAAGGCAGGGGCTGGAGACCAAGTGAATCACCGGCCCATCATTGAGTCGGTTATGCCTCTGTGACAAAACCTTCCTGAAATCTTGGGATGTGATGTGCGTCCAGGTTGGTAAACACACGGGAGTGCGGGAAGGGTAACACACCCAGACATAGCACGGACATTTATAATAAACCAGTGGTAGTAGAGTGCTTTCCCGAGTCATTCTAGCAGGGTATTAAACCTGAAAGGCGAGCATCGTGGGAACTGTTGATGTCGTCGCCATGTTGGACAGAAGGGTGGGTAACCCAAGGACCTAGTGCTTGTGACTGGTGTCCAAAGTAGGGGCCGTCATATGGGACTGAGCCCTTCAGCCTCTGGGGTCTGGGCTCACGCTGGGTGGTTAGCGTCAGAACTGAACTGGGTTGTAGGGCAGCTGGTGTCTGGAGGGAGACTCGGAGAGTTGGCTGCTGGTGGGAGAGGTGACAGGAGTAGAAACAGTCGAGGGGGTCCTCACCTGAGGAGACAGAGAGCCATTTGGCCACGGAGAGAAGCCGCGTAATACAGAAGCACGGGCTGGAGTGACGTAGTCTGAAGGTGGAGGAAGGGGCCACCTGCCGAGGGACGCGGGCACCTCGGAAAGCTGAGAGGGGCAAGGAATCGGGTTCTCCCTGCAGAGCTTCCAGAAGAGTGCAGCTCTGCCGGACACCTTGACGTTAGTCTCGTCAAATTTCATAGCTTCCCCAAGAACTGGGAGAGAACACATCTGTGTGGGTTGAAGCTACTGAGCGTGCTGTGATTATTACAGCAGTTAGGAAACTAATACAGTGCTTAGATGGTTTCAGGAATTTATTTCACTTCTCTAAGCCTCCTGTGTAAAAGTGGAAGTAAATGGGGTTAATCACGCCAGCGGCAGCCTCCCAGGGTTACGGGGAGGGTTGCACGTGTGTCCTTGAACACGCATTAGCCAGATACCTGGTGTGTAGGCAAGATTTATTTGTGGAAGTACATAGAGCAAAGAGGGGTGATCACACATCAGATAAACTTTTTTTGCTGAGCAGGGAGCCCGATGCGGGGTTCGATCTCAGGACCCTGAGATCATGACCTGAGCCGAAGGCAGACACTCAACTAACAGAGCCACCCAGGTGTCCCAGATTTACTTTTTATTGAAATGCTTGTTGGCTTGTCTTTGTTTCTAGCTAAGCACTAAGCACTGATGCAAAGGGACCGTACCGGTCGGCTTTATCCCTGTCCCTCCCGTGCATGGCACGGCCCTGGCATGTGTAGCCTTCTAGAATTAACTGATAGATGATCGAACACATGCTCTGTTGGTGTTTAGAGGTTGCAGATCAGGGAGGGGACACGCACAGCACAGAAGGCTGTCTGTGAGACAGGAGAGGTTCGGGGTAGGGAGACCAGTATGGGCACCATGGTGATTCAGGTAACAGGTGATTTTTCCTGCCTGGTTAATGTCCCTCATGTCACACTTGTACGCTCATGCCCTTTAGTTCTGTTCGCAGAGCAAGAGAACAGCTGCAGACTGTCCTCAAATGGTCTCTTCTCTACCATTAATTTGTTCCGCAGCCTTCACTCTCCAAGCAGAATGACCCACGAGTTTGGCTTCCCTTTCCTCCCCACGCAGCGCCGGGAGGCCTTGCACATGCTGCAGATGACGGCCCACAGGACAGATTTGGCTTGCACACGTGTTTTAAGTGACCCACCCGTACTTTTTTCTTAAATGTGAGTTATAAAACATGGCAGATTGAACACAGGAGTTTATTTCTGTGCCTTTCCCAAGGTCCGCTAAGATGGACGGAAAGGCATAAAAAACGACTGAAGTGCACAAGAACAGAGCTAACGAGAGGAGAACAGACCAGGGTATCAGTAAGTGTGGGAGCCAGAAAGCAGGTGGGGGACCCTGCACCCGCATGGCTCTGACACCCCTCCTCACGCACAGAGGGCGTCAGGGCCGGGGGCTGGAGTGAAGATGGGGAGAATGCTCAGAGTCTGTGTCCTGAAAGAGAGGACCTCTCTGTCTCCCCCTCGACACAGAGCTCCGAGGACTTGTGGCAGGTTTCATAGCCTCTAGACAAGGAATGGCTCGATGTCTCCGGGGAAGGGGCCCAGCCCCGGGATCGGGCACTGACCTTTGCCATACCCCATGTGCTCCCGTAAGGGCGTTTCCAGCTCTTGTCTTCGGCTTCAAACGGAGCCTTGTACACCCTGCTCTGTGGGCTCAGTGGGGCTGTGACTCTTCTAACATCTCAGTCTCGCCATGGGCTCCTGGGAAGGTCTGTGGATGGGGGCACTGGAGGGAAACTGAGGCTAGGCAGAAGAAGGGGCTTAGGCAGAAGAAGGGGCTTGCTTCTGCTTGTCTGCGTTCTGGTCCGGCGGAACCATCCTGGCAGGACTTCTTCCCCTGGGTGCACGGTTCATCCCAGTTTGGGTCCATCCCTTCCCCACACCCACATGGTGCTGTTTGCTTCTCAGAGGTGCAGGCTCCAGGTTGGGGGGCGGGGGGCGCTCCTCCTTCCCAGCTCCTAAAGTCTCATAATCCTAATTCCTCCCTTCCTATTGTCGTGCTAGCCCTTGGAAGGGCCTTTGTCAGTTACAAGTGCTGTTTATGTGACATCTCAGTATTTCCTTTCGGCTTTTACAGTCCCTCACACTGGACTAGCAACCCTTTATTACGGCTTCTCTGCGTGGGGTTCCCATTCCTTGACCAGACCCTGACTAGTGGACCTCCTAGGAGACCAATACTTGCTTTATCCGCCTTTAGGGGAGGCCAGCAGCCAGGAAGTCCACCCACATGAGATTCTGGTCAGAGGGTACAAACATCCGGTTATAAGATTAAAAAACTGGGGGAATCTAGCGTACAGCGTGGTGGTCATAGTTCACAATACTGATTGCTACTTGAATATTGCTAAGAGCAGAGCATTAGTGTTCTCAGCACAAACAAATCACAGCTCTGCGACAGGAGGGAGGGGGCGGTCATTTTGTAGTGTCCAGTCACCGTGTGCACCTTGCCCTTACTCCATACACATCAATCACCTCTCTCTAAAATGGGGGGTGGGGGTGGGGGGGAGGGACTTTAAAAAACAAAAACAAACAAACAAACAAAAAAACCAGCTTAGCCATGAACTCAAAGCCGCCAAGCCATTCTGAGCGCCTCGTTCACGTGTGCTGAGAAAAGTCCCTACACACCGCAGGAGAGTCTCTAACGTAAAAGTCAGAGATCAGTTTTGACAAATTAAAGAAAGGAGTACGTAAGAAACTGAAATGAGGCCGAAAAGGAGCAGTCCTCTAACTTTTGGTCTTAAGTTCCTAAATCGCTCTGGGCTTCTGTTCTCCTGTCAGGGAAATGGGGATGGCGATACTTAGTCTCTTGTGGAATTGTTGGAAGCTCAAGTCCTAGAATATCAGCATCTGGCATCGTTCGTGACACGGTAGGACATAAGCATTTTGTTAGTAGCCATAATAGATAGTATTGTTACTCTCAAGATCCTTTAGCTTCCTGTCACAGGGAGCCTTGCTGTCCGGGTTCTTTCAAATGGCTGTAGGCTCATGAGAAGGAAACGCAAGCTAATATGTATTGAGTACCAGGTGTCCGTCGCCAGATGAACTTTACCTTATCCCGCCGATTACAGGTAAAAATCCTCGAAGTCTGGGTGCTTTCCACCCACCGTATTAGGACACTGAGTCCTAGTGAGTGTTGCCCGATTTCAGAGCTCCTGCCGGAGAGCTGCACGCCCTCGGGGGCAGCCTGCCTCCAGGTTTCCGAGGGGCCACATGGGCGGACAGCCTCTTCGTTGTCTGGCTAATTTAAAAACAGGAAGGTGTTCCGAACAGAATCCAGCAGATAGGAATAATCCCAAGGGAGGATTCATTCTTTCAGGCATGGACAGGGCCACCCGGCAGCTGATGCCGTTAATAAAATTGTCAAGCAGCTATTAGAATAACTTAAAATTATCCAGATTTTTATAGCTACCTAAAAAGGCCAAACAGCTCTCATCTTTGCTCAGAAAATGAACATCTGTTAGCTCCTGGAAGACTGCTGTCCGTGCTCAGTGGCGGGACCTCAGTCCCTCTCTCCTCCTGTGATGCTCAATTATGTATTGGGTTTTTTGGGTTTTGTTTTGTTTTTTTTGTTTTTTTTTACCTCTACCTCTAAAATGGTCTGTCCCTACACCAAATACATCTGCTTGATGTTTCTGTGTTCTAAATTGTTTTTAACTCCCCCCCCCCCCCGCCACTGAAAGAAAGACTTTGAAATCAAGCATTCGAGTCCAACGAGCATGTCTTGAGTTCTAACCTGTGCCGGCCTCTGGCATGCAAGTTCGTGCTCTCCGTTTCCATTGCTAGTGAATTAATAACCAGGCATGATCTGGCAGCCATCTCCGGACCCGTTGTGCTTGAACGCTGTGCTTGACCCTCACAGAGGAATGAGCACATGCGTGTTGTGTGTGTAAAGGAAAAGGGTCTTAGGGCTGAACACTTTCATTCTGAAAATCAGTACAGTTGTATTCGTATGTCTTGGAAGTAACAGCAGGGGCTGAAAAGCCCAGAAATTAAGCAAGTATTAATAAGGGCTATGCGAATCCTTTGCAAGCAAGGACCAGGCCACCTACTAGCTGTCTAGTCGTGGGTCAGTGACCGCTTCGCTTCACCTCGATGTTTTTGTCTGTAAATTGGGGATGAAAAATCCCTGCTTTAAGAGTGTTGGTATCTGGATTGCTGGAGATGCTTCATGTGACACACACAGATTGGCACCTTATGCGAGAGTAGAGACTCGCTTGGTAAATAGGTGTTTCCTAGTCTCCCCCTTTCCGGGACCTGTACATGTGTGCATTTCACCTGTTGCATGCACAGACCCATCCTAGAGCCTGCAGGGACAGAGCTAAGTATAACAGGTGTTTCAGGTGGGGGGAAATGGGACGCTGATTAATTACCAAGCTCCTGGATCTCACTGTGGGAGGAAGACTTAGGTTCATTCAGTTTGCACGGGTTGGAGTTAAAGTAATAGGTATGTGTGGTCCTCCTCATCTCCGTTATATTCATTCATTCATTCAGTAAATATTAGGTGCCTATTAAGTGTCAAGCATCTCAGAGTTATATACCATGGCTGCACCTAAGTTCATTGCAAAATTATGCGAAAACAGCTTTCTGGATCATCTTGGTGCTCCTGAGGCTTCAGGCCCTTTGTAATCCCGGCCGTGCAGGTGTTCGGCCTCCGTGGCGTGCATCCACTGGGAGGAAGCTTGCCTCAGAAGACAGTCTTCTCCGTTTCTGGGTCTTGAGCAAACCCTGTATCAGCCTAAACCACCGTCTGTCTTCCTCTCCCTGCTCAGAGTGGCGTCCTCCAGGTCCTAGAGCGGAGGCTGATCGACTCTCTGAGAACCGGCTTTCAGGTCACTAACAGCTGCTTTCACAGCTGCCCACGAGGTTCCCTTCCGTCAGGCCCCACGGTCTGCGTTCCCCCAGGAAGTGAGGTTCCATGCTCACCAGGCTGTCTGCCTGGGGCGGCAGCACACAATCACAGAAGCAGTATAGGACCTTATTCACGGTCCACCCCACTGTTTTCTAGCTGTGTGACCTTGAGCCAGTGAGTTCATCTCTAGGTTCTTCCAAAGGAAGTGTTGGTCATGAGGGCGTCCAGCCCTGGATAGTTGGAGGATTCATTGATGTCATTTTGCATGATGGTACCCTACATGTGTCCCCTTGTCACCAGGGCGGTGTTTACCAGCCTGATGGGTCAGGTCTCAGGTTATGGATGAGGATGCCGATTATAGTCCGGGCACGTGAGCCTCCCAGCATGACACATACATTCGTGTGAAGATCAGGCAGGAGGCCGGCTGTCAGTGCCCCATGGAATGACTGGGTGGATGGTCATGCTGGCCAGACTCTGCATGCCTGAATTCTTGGTGTGAACAGGGTGGTACCTGATGGCCAGACAATAAGGTATTGTCCTTCCAGTCAAGAGAAAAAGGCCAGATAGCCAAAGGTTCATGTCCGAATCTCAGTCTGTCGTGCAGGCTGGTATTTCTCAACTTTGGATGTACCTCAGAGTCTGTCCCCTACATGGGTCCTGTGCTTGAAGATCCAGACTCTGCAGGGACTAGAATCAGGCCTGTATGCTTGGGAAACTGACGCCGTTGTCTTCAGGGGGCACAACCGGGCAGACGTACCCAACGTGTCGATACCTACGAGCTGAGGTCATGTAACACCTGGGAAGGAAGGACATTTTTCCCCTGGATTATTCAGTCTTCATTTTTAGTTTGGAGGGAAAATATAAAAACAGTACCATTAGGGGGCTAATCTGATAGCTTAAAAAAATGCCTCTGCAAAACAGTCTTTCACAAAGGAAACGATCACTGGTTTGCTAAGTTCTAGGCCAAGTTCAATTTATACTTTTAGCTGCAAGTGACCGTGCTTTCAGCCATAAAGTGCCAGGGAATCCAGTGTCAGTGCAACAGTTCAGCAGGGTCCTCAAGACCCTAGATTCTTTTGATCTTTTTCTATTCTTAGCATATTGACTTCTTGTCTCCGTACTGCTTGCTTCATGGTTGCAAGATGGCTGCCATGGCCCCAACCATCTTGTCTTCACTACCGTGTAGTGAAGGAAAGAAGCAGCAAGGCCCAGATTGTTTCTCCTCTGGGAACCTTGCCTTTTTATTCAGAGTAAGAACATCCACAGCATACGGTGAACCACGTCCTTCTTCCTTTGTGGTACTTCGTGCTCTCTGCCCTGCTAACAGCTTTTTGTCTTCTGTGTACTTTGTTGCCCACTGTCGTTTCTGGCATCAGGTGCCCACTTGTAAATGCTCTTACCTGGATTTCCAGTGGGTAATGAAATATCCATGGTAAATTAGGAAGATTTTTAGCTACGGTGTTTTGATGGACCTCAGTGGTGGACTTGTGATTCCCATGGTGCAGCTTCAACCTAAGGGACCACATAAGCAGTGGGAAGGGTAGAGAGAAAAGGGTTGGGTTGCCAAAGCAAGACGCCATCATGGTGCTCTGTGGCGATGAGCCAGGGATTAAAGAGGGTTTGCCATTTCTTCTCCCAAGAAACGTGCAAGATAACATTGGAAATTCATCTTTCTCCAACTCTTCAGAGAGTTCTTTTTTGGTAAGGCATGGCTGGTAGAAAAGGTACTAGGGAAGGAAAAGACAGAATAATTAAGAAATTCACTACTCCGTGATTAGGGCCTGAGGTAAGGGAGGTGGAATGGTGCAACTTTTCATGGTGGGTATACAACATTCGTAGTTGTTGAGCTTCTCCACCTTGAAAAAATGGGTGTCTCGGTATTTTAAAGACTAAAGAACTTCACAAATGCAAATGCTGAGAATAGTACCCCACACTTAGTAGACACTCATTAAATTATCTACTATTATTAATATTGAAAATGGTGTGAGATTTGACCCTCTAAAACCCACAGGTTGAAGGAGAAGAAAGGGGGTACGTTAATTACTCTGTGTGGAGATCTGTTGCTTGAACTCTTTTTTTTTTAATTCTTCCAACAGCTGGAGATCGATATTAATATTCTGATTTTACAGAACAGAAGATTTGGGGGGACCCAGAAAGATCAAGCTATTTGTTCAAGCCTGGAAATCTGTTTGATTTATTCTGTTTCCTTTACTCTTAGAAAACTAGAACTTTCCATCTCCTGGACTTCCTTCTGTTCTCTTTGTATAGTAATTAATCAAATACTCAATTAACCCACCATTCAATTAAAAAAAAAAACAGCAGACATGGTGCTGGGAATGCAGAGATAGAGTCACAGGCTTGTTCCCGTGTAGCTGTTTGTTCAAGTCCAGAAACATTTTGACACCAAGGCTGAGGTTTGTTCTGCTCTTCCTTTCAGGAAGCCCACTTCTGCCCAGACCGCCTATCCCTGCTCTAGGGTAGGCTATGACTTGTCTTTGAGGAACTCCCGTTCATTCTTCCTCCTCTTTCTCCTGGGCTTTCTGTCTCCTCTCATTTTGTCCTCTTGCAATTACAGTTCCTTTCAGCCACACGGCCAGTCACTTTCCCTTTGTGTTGGCAGCTCCCTTTAATGAGGTCAGCATCTGGGCAGATGGTTGTACCTTCCCCAGAGGAGCCAGGGGACCTCAGCCTTGGTGGCACTGAGAATCGGGGTCAGAAGGTATCACAGCAGATTACGGGCCATGTTCAGTCATCTTGATGGGGAAGAGAGCAGGAGTGGTTCAGTAGAGCTGGTGCTCATCTTTGAGTGGGTCTCTGAGCTGCTGTCCATCCCAGTACCACTCATCAAGAAACAGTCATCTCAGGATTAATGTCCCAAGGACAGATCTCCTCTGCCCATGCTCTGTGCTCCCACTACATCACCTGCTTGGGCCTTTGAAACCCCTGCCACAGAATAGCGTCATTGTCACTGAGCCAGTGTTTTTCAGTCTGTGTTCTGAGGACCACCCGCCCAGACACATATGGGGCTTCCTTGGGAAAACAGATTTCCAAGTCCGGCTCCCCATACCTACCAGGATGTGACCTTGAGATCCACATTTTTACCCAGCTTCATTGGACAGATGGATGTAATCTTGGGGCCATGCTTTGAGAAATGCTCCATTCAACTGTGAGCTGCGTGGGAGCGAGGCTGTGACTATTATCTTTGTAGTCCCAGCACCTTGCCTGATTATTTGTTAATTGAATAGTGGGCTAATCGACTATTTGATTAATTAGTATACAAAGAGAAGAGAAGTTCAAGAAATGCAAAGTTCTGGTTTCCTAAGAGTAAAGGAAAACAGAATAAATCAGCGGCCTTTGCAACTTAAGGTCCTGTGTGTGGTGTTGTCTGTGTGAGCTCTTCCCAGGGCGCCATTGTGACTGCACTCCCTGGATCTTGTATTCTGCAGAATTTTAATGTCAAGCCAGACCCTTAGTTGGAGAACCTAAGTGTTATGCGAGTAGACGCTTGCCCTGGACTTAGGCATCCGACAGTTGCTTCCAGACCCTAAGCCCAGTTTGGGCATTACCTTCTCCCGAGGTGCATCCTTTTTTTCTCCAGACCAAGCCAGGTCCATCTCTCCTTTACCTTGCCGTCTGTTTCTAGAACCAGCCTCTTGAAGAGCTTTGTTATTTAAGAGCTTGTCGTTATTTAAAAAATGGCTCACATCTCCCTTATTAGATTAGAAGCTCTCACAGACCGAGAACTTCATGTGCTGTGTACATAGTAGGCACATAAATCTTTCTGGAATAAATGGTTAATGAAGTGACCAGATTCTTGTGCCAGCTCTGCTTCTTAGGAACTGTCTGACTTCATCTCCCTGCATCTGATTTTCCTGAATATCAGAAAATGAATAATTAAGCAGTGGATTGTGCTGTGAGTGGAGGAGGTACTAAAAAATGGACTTGGGGCTCTTCATCATTTATAATATATAACAGAGAGAGCAATTACTTCAGCTCATCCTCCAAAGTTGGAAAGATATTCGTTAACTTTGCTTTGACTTTTTTTTTCCCCTAGTAGTAATTTTTTAGCAGACATTCATTTACCAGGTCTTTATTTTATTGGGTAAGTCTGTATCTTTTTCTTTGTCTTTTTTCTTTTTTTTTTAGCAGTTTTATTAAGATGTAATTCATATGCCATAAAATTTACCCTTTTGAAGTATGCAGCTCAGTGATTTTTAGTAGAGTCAAACATTCCAAGAGTTGTGCAACTATCAGTACTTTTTAATTCTAGAGCATTTTAATCACACCAGCATAGATACTTCTCAGGCTGTAGCGGTCGAACTCTCCATCATTCTCGGCCCCACCAGCTCATGGCAACCAGTAGCCCAGTTAATGCTTCCAAAACGTGGCTGTTCTGTTTCATATACGTAGCTTTGGACATTATGTGGCCTTTGGTGGCTTCTTGTGCCCAGCCTGTTTTTCAGGGTTCATCGACATTGTCATGTGTATCGGTTCGTCATTCCGTTGTACTGGCCAAGTCCTGTTCTGTCGTACGGATATACTGCATTTTTTGATGTGTTCATCAGCTGGTAGACGTTGGGGTTGCTTCCACTTTTCGCCTGTCGGGAGTCATGCTGCTCTGGATATTTGCATGCCTAGTTTTTGCATGGACAAATATTTTCAGTTCTCTCGGGAATATACTTCGGAGTGAACTGGAATTGGCTGGAACATACGATGAGTCCATGTTTGACATTTTGAGGCACGGCCAAACTGTTTTCCAAAATGACTATACCCTTTGCAAGCCTGTATCTTAGACTTAGCCGTTCACATGCTAATAAGCATACCAGCGCCCTGCATCTTCACGGCAAGCCTGCTAATCAGACAAGTGAGACCTAGACGGTGAATGAGGAGCAAAAAACCTCGGGGTCCTCCTGTCCCTGCAGCCACTCGGGGCCCTGGTTCGGACCCAGCGAGTGGAGCCAGTGCGCTGGGTAAAGTCACAGAGGATCCAGGGCTTAGGGGTCGCCTGGGGACAGATGGGGTTGTTTAACCATGACGCAAAGGCAGGATGGTATCTGAAAGGTAAATTTCCATATCTGGCACCTGTACCCTCATCCGGCATCATATACCACTGGCATTCGTCTTCCTTCCTTTCCAGTGACATGCAGTAGGATTTGCTCGAGAGGCTGTGTCCTGCAGCCTCAGTTTCCATCTCTCTCTCTACTGTGTGCAATAGTTCAAGATACGTAAGACCTCCCGTCTCGTGCCGGAGGTCATACCTTCCACGCTGCAAACTGTGCCGATACCGAGGCCCCGAGGAGGCCACGGGGTGGTTCGCACAGGAGACTTCTTTGTCGAAGGCGTGTGTTCGCTGGGCCTCGCTGTTAAAGGCTCAAGCAGAGCCCATTCTTCCGGCAGGTGGACGGTCCCTCTGTTGTGACGGCAGAGCAGGGAACGAGACCTTTGCAGAACGGGATCGGCTCTGACTCACGTCCTCCTTCCTCCCTGTCCTAGTTAGGACTTGTCTCCACAGAGGTGGGACGTTCATCTTTAGGACAACAACCCATTCTCTAACGGAAAGATTCCAAACAAAGGATTAGCGAGCATTAAGACCCTTCCTAAGCCAGAAGGTCTCAGTACGAAGTTGAAGGATACAGAACCATCTCAGTGGTAGCAACCCTGCTGCATTTCAGACCAGACTCTCTGGGGTCCCCCTTGCCAGGTTTCTTTGCCACGATCTCTGCCAAACAGATGAATTCCCCGTAGGTACACTGGAAGAGAAAGGGCTCTCTGCACCTTCTCACAGCGGGCTGAGCTTGACTCATGCTTTGTTTTGGTTTGAGGGTTTGGGGTTCATTTGTTTGTTCGTTTGTTTGTTTTGCTTTACCTTGTGATTTTTGGTAGACCAGTGATTCCAGCCAACCAGGGAGCAGGAAGGGGCTTTTTCAGACCTCTGGGGGGCCGGGGCTTGGGGGGAGGGGGCATGGTCACACCCATATTGGAAGGAGAGATTGGTGTGACCGCAAGAGGTTATGTGGCCCCGGATTCAGTGGGAGTGTCCCCCCTGTTCAGTAAACGAACTTAACATCTGACCCTATGCTTGACGCATCAGAGAAGATTTTATACAATGATGAGAGTATGCAGAAAAATAAGTAGATTAGAAAGGAAATGGTATAAGCCCTTCCTGGGGGTAGGGGAGCACAAGAGAGTAGCCGCAGTTTTTAGAAGGGGATGGCATTGGGGGTGTTTGCAGTGATGGGACAGTCCTGGAGCCCTATTGCTGGGTAGTTTCATGTATCTCCATGTACCATAAAGTAATATGGAGCTATACACACAGTGTCCTGACATCAGTGTCCTGGTTTGGATATTGTACTCCCCTTCTCCAAGATGTCACCATGGGGGAAACTGCGTGAAGGGGACTTGGGACCTCTCTATGCTATCTTGCAACTTCCTGTGCATCTATAATCATTTCAAAATTAAAAGTTCCTTTTTTTTTTTTTTGAATCCTGGGAGGAGAAAAAGGAAATAGTAATGCAAACAGAGAAAAGAGGAAATGATGTGATGGACAAGGCAAATAATGGCTTAGCGTCTAAGTAGGTGTCACCTCTATTAGACTTCTGACAAATGGTGTCATTTCAAACAGGAAGGCAGCTACTGGTGGCTAGTGTCGTGTCCATCATCAAGATTCCCTAAGAAGAAAATGTTTGTGGCTCAGGCCACACACAATGGGCTAATCTCGAAATTATATGCTAAGAACTCCCAGAAATTGGCATGAAAAATGAAAGAAGACCAACAACTATGGTCAAAGAATATGAATCCATGTTTCACAGAGGAGGAAATACAAGTGGTTCTTAAACATAAAAAAAGACTCAACTTCTCTCTTAAAATTAAAAAAAAAAAAAAGCAATGCAAATAAGACTGTATTGCGATGCCATTTTTAAAATCTCAGATTCGCGAAGATCTGTAAGTTTGGTAACACGTTCTGCGGGTGACGCTTTGGGAAAGCAGCCCTCTCAGGCTTTGCCGGTGGGAGCACAGACGGTGACTCGGCAGAACTGACAAAATCCCTGAAACAGAGAAAATACACTTCGCCCTTCCACAGTGGTACAGTTATAGCTGGAACATGGCGAAGCAGCTAAGGGCTACACTTCCCAGCTCCCCTCACAGACGCGTGGCTACATCTCCAGTAGGATGTGAGTCGGAAAACGGTGCCTGCGTGTGCGTGTGTGCACGCATTTCCAAACATGGCAACAAGTTCTCTCCCTCCCTGTGAGCATGCCCTGCACCATGACTTTGCAGCCCCTCCCATCAAGAGGAGGAGTCCGTCTTCACTTCCGGAACCTGGGCTGCCCTTGGCCCCTCTTCTGGCCCATGCAACAGAAGCAGACCTGAAAGGACTTGACTTTAGGTCTCCCCCGGCTGCTGCTGTTGGGGGCCTTCTCCTGTGATGTGAACACACTGGGGCTAACTTGCCGGAGGGGGAGGGACCCGTGCAGAGAGGAGCCCCTGGCGGCCGAGCTGTCCTGGGAGGGCTGACCAGCCCACTGCACAGTAGGCAGCCTCAGCCCATCCACCAGCCGACTACAGAGACTGAGTGAGCTCAGCCGAGAGATGGTCCACACCACACCTGACCCAGACGGCCCACCCAAGTCAGGCCAAAGGGTCTCCCTGCACTTTTGAATGGCTGCCTTTGGAGGTTTTTGTGATACAGCAGTGTTGAAACAACGAGCTGCTGCTGCTGCTGCTTCTTCTTTTTAAATTTTATTTATTTATTTGTCAGAGAGGGAGCAACACAACCAAGGGGGAGAAGCAGGCTCCTTGCTGAGCAGGGAGCCTGAATGCAGGGCTGAGTCCCAGGGCCCTGGGATCATGACCCAAGCCGAAGGCAGCCACCCAACCGACTGAGCCACCCAGGCATCCCAACAGTGAGCTACTTCGGAGACAAGGTTTCTAAGAAGCACCTCTGCCCGCCATGCTCTCTCTTCACCAGCCCGTAACCGTTCCTGAGAGAGCTCACCATGCACTCTCGTTCTTTGGGCAGGCGGACGGTACCTTGCCAGGGGCCGAGGACTCAAAGTCAGATGCCCTGGCTTCAAGGAGCTTACCCTCCAGCAAGAGAGAAATAGAGATGTTTATTTTAGGCACTGGTGAGTGCAGTGATGAGAATCAAGTGGGGAGGTTGTCAATGGAGGGAGAGCTGATAAGGAGGGAAATAGGACACTCAGCACTCAGCGCTTGCCTCTCACGAAGGAGCGAAGCAAGTCACAAAGGGGTAGCTCATGTCTTGCAGCCGTAATCCTGTAAATTTCTGCCGGGCCATGTTGCACAGAGCATTACGGAAACCAGGACAGAAAGATCGAGAAAACCGTTGAGAGTCAAGCAGGGCACAGCCAGGATTTGGGTTCAGATGTGGGCTGCAAGCCGTCGGGGAGTGGACCGTGCATCAGCTTTATGTACTCGGGTGGTCGGGCCTGGGGGTGTGAGTCGGAGGTAGCACAGCTCAGAGCTGCTGTGTGCTGGAGTGGGGGGTCCGACTGACTCGTGTGCTTGTTAGAGATGCACAAGCCCACAGGCTGCTCCCTACATGATGGGACCCAGGGAACTGCACTGTGTCACCCCCACATGTGTGGCTCAGGCTCGCGGCGGTTTAAGAACCGCTGGGATTGACAGACAAGCTATCCCTTACAAGAGAGAGGAGCCTCTCTCCAAGAGAAAGCCAGCCGGAGGGACCTCGTAACCCAAGGAAGAGAAAATGCTCTTTAAATGCCAAGAAGAAACAAATCCCTCTTTCCTTAAGAACACAACTTGCAAATGCTCTTTTATGTCCCCCATTAAGAACAGAGTGTGGGCTCGTGACAGTCACCCCAACCAGGCCTCCGAAGGGGGATGAGTTGTTTCCTTTTTTCTTTACCCCTGTTCGTCACTAATAAATTACTGTCTCTCCTTTTAGTTAAATGACAGACTTCAGTAGAGCACTAGAAGAGGTAAAAATAGCAACGATTTAGGAGAAGTCTGGGAAGGAAACATCCATTTTTTTTTTAAAATGTAAGAAGTCAGGCCCTTGGGAGTGGGGGATGGGGGAACCCAGAGTCTGGTGCGGAACCTGGAAGAGCTGCCCAGAGCCCCTGCAAGGTCTGGTGGCTCCGGCTCCTTCATCTCTCCCGTGCAGATAACCTGCCTCAGGACCCGGAGCCTAAGGCGAGTTTGAGGGCTAACAGTGCCCCCTTCTGGCGCGAGTGGTTTTAGCATCTCACTTGCAAATCCTGGGCCAAGTGGAGAGCTTTCCTTCTGTGTCTAGAGTGGAGCCCGTGCCTTCCCCATTCTCCTCCCAGAGCCCCCTGGTCCCTTTGGGGGTCCTCCTGACATGTGGGCAGCTCAGGGGCGGGCGGGTTTTTCTGGAGATCACTGTGTGGAGGAGTTAGATTTTCATTCAGCCACTTAAGCGTATCCGTGGGATTTAATTCTTCCTGTAGAACACCAAAGTCTCTTTTGTGGTGTCGCGTGGCAGCAAGTGAAACCTTTGATTTTCCTATTCCTAAAAATCATTACAACCAGCTGCCAAGTGGAATTTCTGTTTGCGTGTCTGTGACTTGCTAGGGGTGTCAGACTGTGATCAGAATGTAGCTCTTGTCCAGTGCCCACAGCCCTGTGCCTTTCTCTGTACCAGCACTCTCTTCATGGTAGACTGTAGGCCTCATTTCTCATGCATCAGCCGCTCTCCTGGTGAACTGTCCATGGCCTGCTGACCATGCTGGGAGGGCCCGGTGGGGTAGAACTTACGTGGGATACTGTTATGGTCAGCTCCAGTAGAGAGGGGCCCACGGGCCAGAGTTCAAGTCCTGAGCCTGCCCCTTGCTGGCTGTGGAACTTTGGGCAGGTGATTTAATGTATTTGGGCCTTGGTCTCCTCCTAGGTAAAATGGGGACAATGGTAACAGAATTTAACTCACAGGGTTAGCATGAGAATCCCATGAGTCGATACGTGTGTTGTGTTTCGCACAGTGATTAGCATCCGGTAGGCACTGCAAGTCCACCATTGTCCTACCCCTTTGCTGAAGGCCTCAAGTTATCCTGTGGCTGTGTTCTTGGCTCTGTTCCCTCAGGTCCTCTCCTGAATCCCATGGCCTTTGGTAAGAGAGAGCCCCAGATAACACAGAAGTCTGCAGGGAGTGCGGCTATCTAAAGATAGTAAGGAACGTGAACTTCTAGTTAATTCCACATATAACCTCCGGGATCTAATTGCTACGTCCTGCTCTGTGGCCCGATATTTCTAGAAGAAGCTACTGTGACTGACCCAAATCTACCCCTTCCTTCTTAGGGCGTGCTGCGTCTGATGGTACAGGAGCGGAGGGCTGGGCCAGGTCCCGAATGCGCACCCCACTGCTGAGTCAGGGGCTCTCACCAGGGAGCCGTCCTCACGCCCCCTCGCAAGTTGTGTGCACGACTGTTCATGTGTTGGGGCACCTTTCAGTGGCGCTGTTTTACATGGGTTGTCATCTCCGTAGAGGGACCTGTCATGGAGGTTAGAGCGTGTCCCTCATATTCGGCGGGTGGTGACAGGGAAGGCAGGAGACTTGGCGGTTTGTGACCACTGCCCAGTGCTCCTTCCTGCAGCAGCTTTGCTCAGAAAGGCAGAGCTCGCTTTTCTGCGGCTCAGGCAGTGCAGCTTCCGAATTCCCAGTCTGTGCTTATTCACGTCTAAGGGGAATATTCAGGGGGCCATGGGAAGCCGCCTTCCAGCGCTGGAGATTTTCATCAGCTCTTTGGAATTACCCTCCCCGTTCCCTTTGTTAACATGGGTAATAAAGAGTTGGCAGCATTTTGGAGACCCAGGCCCTAACACGAGAGTGTGTGTTTTCTTTCTAAGCCTCCAATAAACATTAAAGAAAGTTGATGCTGTTCCGCATGGACACTGCTGTGGGATTCTTGTCATTATTGTCCTCTAAGTGGGGGACAAAGGGGCTTATGTAGGAGGAAGTGGGGAGCAGCTCCCCAGTAGTACAGTCATTATTCCCAAGGGTTGTGCTGGCCTGTCCTCCATGAATGGTATAAGCAGGTAGCAGGACTGACTGTGTCATTTGTGGAGCCCGTGCGAAATTACACGTGAGACCCGTTTTTCCAAACCTGTCATGAGTTTCGGAAGGGTGACAGCAGATTGTTAAAGCAAAGGCAGGGGTCTTCTCAGCATGGGGTCCTTTGTGGCTAGACAGGACGCAAGACCATGAGGCCAGCCCTGGATGGCTTCTCCCCCATCCTTGCCACACTTTGACCACCTGGACGTCTCGCTGTGTCTCAGTCACAGCGGGCACACACCTGTCTCATGGCTTTGTACTTGCCGTTCCTCTGCCTGGCAGTCTGTGCCCCCCAGATCGCCCTGGAGCCCCCTCATTTCCTTCAGGTTTCTGCTAAGACACCACCTTCGCAGAAGGGCCTTTCCTGACCACCCTCTTCCAAACAGCCCTTCCTTCATTCTCTCCGTGCACCCACTGCAGCAAAACCATGGCTCTCACCATCCGTGTATTTTATCATTTACTGCTGTTCGTACCCCAGGGAAGTGTAAGCTCTTGGACGGCCGGGACGGCTGATGTTGCTTGCTGCCGTACTTTGTAGGGCTCGCCCAGGACCCGACACGTGGTTGCTGCTCAGTATTTGTGGAGCGTATGAGTGGGAATGCTCTTTGCCATCTGGTGAAGGCAAGCCAGAGGCGCGGGTTCAAGAGAAGGCTGGAAGTTTGCTCCAGACGCCGCCTGCTTTTATCAGTGATCTTCTCAGAAGCATTTCTTCCTCTCGGTCTCTGTGATTCTGGGCACCATTTGTAAGATTCGGAACCCTGACCATGAAACAGGTCTCGGTATATCAGAGGCCAGAGTCATCACTGAGTTTTAAGAACATGCTAACGCACGCTACTTTCTATGCTGAGCTGACAGCTGTTGTGTGGGAGGGTTCTGAGGTCAGAAATGCTGAAGGGAGTGGGGATAAAA
Organism: Martes martes; assembly: GCF_963455335.1. Taxonomy (NCBI): domain Eukaryota; kingdom Metazoa; phylum Chordata; class Mammalia; order Carnivora; family Mustelidae; genus Martes; species Martes martes. The sequence goes on from NC_137895.1 coordinate 13,839,108, forward strand.
CAAGGTGAACTGACTCTCGACGTCAGGGTTCTCAGGGCCCTATGTGTGCTGATACGCACTCCATTCCCCAAGCATCTCAGGACACCGTTCCTTCGTGAAGTACACTCTGGGACACCCTGGTATTTTGTCAAATGCACTGGCCCGCAGGCCAGGAGGCTGAGCCCCGTTCCTGGACCCAGCACTGTCTTCTAGACAGATGGATGGAAGGGACCCCACCCCCTCACCCTGCATTCTTCCGTCTATGAAACCAGGGTAGCATTTCTAGTCACTGTATTATTAAATGTGTGCTGGGTGAAGCCAGAATTCCTATCCGGCTCCAATATTCTGCAAAAGACAGTCCTGGCTTTCTGTTCTCCGATTGCTGTCAAAATTCATTCATTTATTCATTCAGCCAGCAAATGCGTGCTGAGTGCTTGTCGTGTGCTTGGGACTCTTCACGCCCCTCAAACTGGAGCAGTGAAAACAAACCACACCTCTGCCTGCTGGAGCTTGCTTCTTTATAGATGTCCGGGATGAGCAACCTGGCATGGAGGGATTTGCTATCTGTCGAGGTCTTACTGCACCATTTAGCACTGGGAAGGCCACTGGTCATGGTACGAGAGAAGGAACATTTGGGCCCAACGTCTGGAGACCTGGATTACCATCCAGGCCTCACCAGCACCAAGAGTGGCTTTGAGATCAAGGGTTTATGCTCTGAAGTCACACCACACCGGCTTCAGTCTCGGCTCTACTGTTTGCTAAGACCGTGAGCAAACAGCTTCTCAATATCAGCTTGTTTTCTCATCTGCAGACTAGGACTAGGCACACTGCCTGCCGCCAAGGAGAAATTGCACACAAAGCACTTAGCGCCGAGCCTGATTCCTGCTGTGTGTGATGCTGTCTGTCAGTCCCTGTTCTTCGAACCCTCCGAGAACTCAGGGAGGCCACTTTCTTTGCACTTTGTCCCCTCCTGTAAGATGAAATGTCTGTGTCAGCTCTACATAGTCTGTTTCAGATACCGTATAAATAGGATTGGATGTGGGATGATTGTCTCTCCTCCCCATGGACACTGGCCACCTGAAATATGGCTCTGTGGGGTGTAAGTCTGTGTACCTGGATAGAGATGCCTTCTGTGTGTGCACAGGAGTCTGTCCACCTGTACGTGTGCATGTGTCTATACGCATATGCACCGTTCTTTGTGTGGATGTGGAAAGGACCTCAGCTTCTAAGTCTGTACGGCTTTTCTGTGTCTTTGTAGCCTTGAGTCAGCATCCCGTATGTGGGAGCGCTCCCGGGTCAGAAAAAGGAATTCCGGCCCACGTCCAGTGCAAGGATTCTATCAGTCCTGTTGCACTCCTTCGAGATTTTATTCAACCTCCTGTTTCGCATGTGTTTATTTCATTCCTGTTTCTTCCCTCGGTCCTGGATCTGTCCTCATGCTGCTTCCCAGTTACTAATCTCCTCGGGCAGAAGCATCTTCTGGCTGCTGGTCTCCATCCTCTACAGGCCAGTCCTAAGATCCAGGAGCCTGGCCATATAACGGTGTGGAACAGGAACCAAAGAGTGCTTGGTGTCTCTGTGCTCAAGAACACTCGGATTTCACAAGGGTTAGCCCATTTAGTGCACAAAGGAATCTCAGCCAAAATTTAGACATGGGGAGCTTTTCCTATTACCTTGAAATTAGTCTCGATTACCCTTAAATTATTGAAGATTGACCGCCATGCTAAGTGGTTTCTCCTTTCATTAATCTTACTAACCGGCTGCATTTGTTACAAATCTTTTTTTTCCCCCTAGCCAGCACATGATTCCCTTTCTGCAGAAAGGTTCTCCTGCACTGCCTTTCTTTTACATTCCTTACTTTCCTGTGAGCATTTGATTAATAGTCACGCCAGAGCACATCCTGACAGCCGCACATCCAGCCATGTCTCCCCAGCAAAGCCATCTGGATGCAATTTCTTCATCTTCTGGGATCCTTGGGTGTGGGGCACCTTTTCTCTCCTTCTTTCTTCTTCCTTTTTAATTTTTTTTTGGTGATGTAACACATCTGGCTCGCACATTTAAAAAAGAACATAGAAAATAACAGTGCCTATGTTCATTCTAGAAAGAATCCTGTGCATCACAGTTGAGAATAGAAGAGATGAGGAGAGGTAACAGAAATCATACATCTCCGACTGCTTAGAGATCACCACTGATCAGTTACTTCCGACTTTTCGGTACATTTTTGAAGACTGTTGCCTTCCATGTCTATGCAGTTCTGATTCTTGCGTTATGTTTGCACTCAATGTTATTGATTCATAACTGTGAATTAACTTATTAATAGTTATTAACTTCATAACTATCACGCTCACCGCCTGGGTAGTGTTCTGCCTAGTGATAGAGTATTCATTGTTATTTTAAGACATTCTCCCCATTTTTGACCAGTTACGATGTTTCTGATTCTTTAAGATTTCCTTAAGACTTTATTGAGTTTCTGTGGCCCAGGGCATTCCTTCTTTCAGATTCCTCTTTTGATATAAATTAGCAGAGTGTGATTTGTGGGTCCACCACAGGTTTGACTTTTCTTAAAGTTCTTAATCTCCATTCTCATTGTTCTTCTTACAAGGCACCTGCCACATTAGAGCGCAGGCAGGGGTATCAGAGAGGGCCCCAGCAGAGGTCAAGGTAATGTTTGAGCTCAATGGTGTTCTGACTTCAACTTTTCTTTCGCAGGACAAGTTTGATTAAAAAAAAAAAAAAAAAGACACACAGAGTGGCTTTAAAAAATTTTATTTTAATTGTGGGACATGACCACCAACCAAGCAAGTAAATGGTTCCCTTTCCTAGGCTTCCATGTTCCTACCTGTAAAATAAAGAGATCAGACAAGATGAGGTGCTGAGATCCCATTCACATGGGTGGGCAGTCGTTGTGGTTGGACAGTTTGACAAAATCACCTCTTGTGGTGGAGCTGAAGGAGGAGAGGCTGGCCATTAAGTAGAAAAATGACATCCCGTTTCATAGGGGAAAAGCAACCTTGACATCCCTCAGATCTGTCTTAAGCAAGCTGGGGCGTGCAGGAACCGTCTCACGAAATGCATTGGCGGCGGTTAGAGATGAGAAGACGCTCCTCATACACACGGTCCTTCTACCAAGTCCTTTTCCAGGTGGACGCATTCCCTCCCTGCCTCAGGGACTTGCCAACTTCCCAGCTGTGGGGGAGTTCATCCTCCAAACTAGAGGCCTCCTGTCTTTGTGGGATTAATTGCAGGGGTGACACTGCTTAGTGCACCTCAGTCTTGTGAATATGGGGGAACGATGCTCGCAGAGCCAAAATGCTCTGGGGTTTATGATGCAAAGCTGACTCCCACTTTGCTCTCTGTGGTAGCACCACGGGTGACAGGTAGAAACCTCTTTAAATGCCAGGAAAATACCACCCATGTTGTCTGTGTCAAAGCCTTCAAGTGTCCTTGACAATGTAAAGGCTACTCAACAAATATTATCATGTATGATGTAAGGCTTCCTGATACCCCGCATAAGGTCACAAGGAACCACACAGGTACAGCTCGCTGGGGAGCAGAGGCAGCACTACAAAGAAGTCGCCGTAAAAGCTGCAGGCGAAGAAGGTACCCAGGGAGAGCTGCCACATGTGGAAACATCTGTTTAAATGGGACAGAATCCGGCCGCCCCAGATTGGTCTCATTAGTCATTTAATAGCCCATCAGCAGACCAGGGAGAAAGTCCCCTTGTGTGTGACGGATTGCATGATGTGACGGCACGGCCATGGTGTCCAGCACCTTGAGTTGAGTTTACCGGTTGCTGTGCCTGTCCCTGTCTCTAGAGGAGGGCAGTGTGCCAGTCATCAGAGAGCCCAGGGCATGGAGCACAGACTTGAGAATCAGAAGCTAGGTCAGTGTGTAAGCTCTGCCGGCTTCCAGGGTCTGATCTGCGAGCCGTGGGTGGTGGCAGTCCCCAGCAGAGCCACAGCATAGTTGCCGGTTCATCCTCTGCAGCCGGGTGACAAGGGCGCGACGTTTGCCTTCGCCTTCTGTGAGCCGAGTGGTACAGGCCAAGTCACTGAGCCTCCCTGTGCCTTAGTTCCCTCTTCCAGAAGGTTCCAACTTCCAGGGGTGTTACGCTGATTCAATAAGTATGTGTCTAGTGCCTGGGGAAACTTGGCACCTGACAGGCACGGTGTATGCGTGTGCTGATGTCACCGCACGGGCACTTCCTTCCAAGCAGGCTTCAGGGTTTAGGACAGATGCCTGCCTACTGCTTGGATGCTCGGTGGGGCTCAAGAAGTGGTAGCTGGTGTCATCGTGGTTCTGTCCTTAACTCCCCGTGCACTGCCTGCTTACGGCCATCTGTTGAATGGAATGATGAGCTCTTTCCTCAGGTTCAAAGTCTGTTAGAGTGGGACCTTTATTATCATATTGACACATCCTACGTCTTTGGGTCTAAAATGTGTATAAAGAGCAGGGTGGGAGGGGAGTCCTAACCCTGAAACACAGGACATTTTTTCAATGGCCAGGTCGTCATAGCGAGCTTTACTCATCTTTCCTTTACTCTCTCCGGGGTTCATTCCATCCAAATGAGAAGCCAAACAGAGAGACCAAAGTGCCCAGTTAGGTTGTGTGGGGGGCGGGGCAAATCATTCCATTCCTAAAATCTCCATCTTTCCATAGCTCTCCCCTGCATTCATAAGGCACCACTCTCCCCTGTGGGGCAACGCACGCAGCCCTACGGGGCACTCTGTGGCCTTGAGTGGCCTCCCTTTGCAGCAGGTGGGACAGCTAAGGTGGGAGAGGCAGGACCTGCCTTGACTGAGGTTGGGAGAGAATTGGGGAGGCCAGTGGTTGTCAGCAAGTGGCCCCTGGCATCAGCAGCTTCCCAATCACTCGGGAACTTCTAAGATACTCCCATCCTTGGGCCCCACCCCAAACCTGCTGAGTCAGACTTTCTGGAGGTGGAGCCCAGCAGTCTTACCCGATAACCTACAGGTGATTCTGATGCACGGCAAAGTTTGAGACCCACCGGGTTAAGCCGAGCAGTTCAGACAGTTGATGCGTCGTTTAAGGACAGCCTCAGGCTTGAGATACCTGCTCTTTTTCCTCACTCCCCAAGCAAATATATACCTGTGACCACACAATCAGAGCGGTAAATTGAAGCCAATTAGCAGCTAAGTAACTGCCAGCACTTGTCACCAGGGTAGTTGTTAGTAATTAGCACTAATGACTCTAGAGAGGAAAACAGTTGTGGTTCAAAGACATCCCTACCATTTGAATTCACTCTGAGTTTTCTCGACATTTTCCTGCCATGTTTCTCTTTTGCATTCAAACACCATCACAGTTGGATGGGTGCTTCTCTTGAGACAAGATCACATGCAGTAATAATATGAAGTGGTGGTTTTTTAATGCTTGCCAGGATGCGCTGATTCCGCTGGGGTGTGTATGAAAGTTGTGAATCACCCTTTTGGATGCACCTGGATAATCCCTATGGCGATGTCAGGATGTACATTGTAACTTTCTCCAGGAAACATAAAGTGATTTATAGGCATGTCAGAAATTGTTGGATGAGCTCACCGAATGACAGTTCTGAGTTTTTTGAGGATAGAAGCAAAGAGAAGAGAAACCAAGAAAGGATAATTTTCAAACAGAAAGTCAACTTTGTAAACTTTTGAAAACTTCAGTGCTGAGTTCACAAGCATAGGTTTTAGGAAACTCTTCCAAGAAATGTTAAAGGGTGGAATTCACCTGATCCTGCCGTTAGCTTATATAAGGAACATGGTGCATGTTGGAAGAGGGTTTGGCTACTTTGGAACCAAGAAGCTCCTTCAGTTTTGCGAGGATCCTGTCTTGCTCATTCCTGGTTCTCTGCAGCGCCCCAAATGCCTTGCCTGGGCGCGGGGGGGGGGTGCTCCCAGCAGTCTGTAGATGGGTGGATTGAGGTGGGTGACATTGGATCGGAGGTGTCTGATTTCGGCTCTGTGAAATTCCCTTTTCGGTACAGATAGTATGTGCTCCACTGTGATCAAAGCTCTTCGCTGTGAAAGTTTCTGAAGTTGGCAGATGTTTAGTTGTGTGGGCTCATGTTGATTAGGAGAGGGAGCGTATTATCAAAGGGAAGCCTGCGTGTTTCAGCCCTGTCTCCTTTCTTTCGCTCAACCCAATGTTGTAAAAAGGGGAGTTTGTTAAAAACTTGGGGAGGAGGAGGAAACTGTGTGATCTTAAGGTTCACCCCTTTTAGAAGGTGACAGCTTTTTAAAGCTGCTAGATTACTGGGGCGCCTGAGTGGCTCAGTCATTAGGTGTCTGCCTTCGGCTCAGGTCATGATCCCAGGGTCCTGGGATGGAGCCCCACATTGGGCTCCTTGCTCAGCAGGAAGCCTGCTTCTCCCTCTTCCACTCCCCAGTGCTTCTGTTCCCTCTGTCGCTGTATCTCTCTGTCAAACAAATAAAATCTTAAAAAAAAATAAAAATAGAAAAATAAAACTGCTAGATTATCTGTAAGGAGTGAGTCTGAGACAGTTCCCATGGGTGTCTGGTTCCTATACCACATCAGTGCCAAACAAGGTGAGATTCCTGAATTTACAGATGACAGAGAAGGATGGTTCTGAACATGCTTCCTGGGCATAATCTTCTTTTGGAATTTATTATGGTAAAATATAACAAATCAGCATTTTAACCATTTTCACACGTACAGTTCAGTGACGTTCACACTGATAAACCATCATCACCCTCCCATCTCCAGAACTTTCCATCTTCCCAGACTGAAACTCTGTACCCATCAAACACTAACTCCCCATTTCCCCTCCCACCAGCCCCTAGCACCCCAAATTTACTAAACCAAAATGCTCACAAGCTCTCGGGTGTGTTTGCGTATTCCAATCCCTGTGCCTGGGTGCCAGTCTGCTCACTCGCTAAATTCCCACTCATTCTTAGGGGCTTCCCTCTGGTGTCCCCGTGGGCTTGGTACTCACAGCCCTCTGTGTTTATATGATGTGTGACACTATTATAATTATTAATTCCCTTATCTCTTCGTAACTTCTCTCTTCCTTCAGCCTGTGAGGACCCCTTACTCTGATGTCTCCCAGATATGTGGGAGAAAGTCCTGGCGTACGATCTGTGCTCAGTAACCTTTATGAGCAGCTTGCTAAATCGAGGCCAGAAAGCCCAGAAGTTCTACTAGTTTTTTGGTTTTTTGTTTTGTTTTGTTTTGTTTTGTTTTTACAAACGAAGGGGATCCATTTGGGACCTCACAAATTCCATTACACTATCTCAGCTCCTCCCCGAGTGGCATTTGGCAAGTTGAGTCCAGCCTAGGGGAAGAGGAAGGCCTCCTAGGTGAAAATCAGTAGTCATGTGTCCCCGATGCCAAATTCCTGCCCTGGGGGGGCTTGATCTCTGGCTCCAGGAGCTGCGTGCTTTCTGTGCCTGCTTCACAATTGTCATTTATTACTGGGTTTAAATGGAAAATTGTTCCAGAAGCAGCAGCTGCCTCTCCAGCCCTGAGTAAGGAGATGTCTTTCTCTGATTTGCGGGGGGGGGGGGGGGGGGCGCAATTACGTAGCGCATCCTGTGAGGTAAAGAGGTTTGAAATGAGACCCCCTTCCTCCCTTCAGGGAGGACCAGCCAGCAGGCGGGAGTCAGGCAAGTGTCCAGGAGGATGCATGGCAATGAGTCTTGTCAGTGAGTGAGACCAGTCTGCGACCATAAAGCAGAGGGACTACGCTGCTGCCCCTGACCCGCCCATTCAGCACCTGCTGTGCCTCGGGGCCTTGGGGTGTCTGAGCTGATAAGAGCAGTCCCCAGCGAGGAAGACGGCGAGATGATTGTACCCCGTGCAGAATGACCAGTGCTTTGTAGAGCAGAGGCCGGGTTGCTCCGGGAGCAAAGCTGTGGTCAGGTGCGTCAATTATTAAGTACAAGGAAGCAAGGAAAAAAGGGAAATTGATTCCAAATGACAGGAACGAAGAGCTGATACCTATAACGACAGTCTCAGCACGACAGGGAATCCTGAAGGCCTAGAATGCCCACCTTCTTACCCAAGTACTCAGTCAGGCTGTGCACACCCCCGATGACGGGGAAACTCACTGCCTATCACGACAGCACGTGGTGCCTCCAAAGAACAATGACCTTTGAAAGTTCTTCATAGTCAGCCCCAGACCTCATTCTGTAACTTCTTTCTTTGTTTCCAGGTCTCGCCCTCCCCATGCAGAATAAATCCCACTTCCCAGCATGCATAAGGGACCCAGGGAGCCTTTTCTTCTTCCAGGGAAACCACCCTCGGTTCCTGGAGTTTTTCGAGGCGGGGGGGGGCCACATGGGAGCTGGTGGGAGGTTAGCCAAGCCCATCTGGATCCTCTCCTGTCTACAGCGATAATGGTATTAGCAACTGCTCCAGATGGAAGCCAGGAACACCTCTAAGAACCTGACCGCCCAGAGCCTCGGCTCACCCCAGCAGGTGCATGGACCACAAGAAGAAAAACCTGGAGCCCTGACAGCCAGCTTCTGCCTTCGCTATAGTCCCAGCCCCAGCCCAGAGCTCCTCTGGGCACAGCAGGACGCAGGAAGGACGAGAGAGGTCCTGGAACAGTGTTCGGAGCATTTTCAGCTTCAGATACTGAGCTCTTAGAAACAGAGCAGCTTCTATCTGGTTCTGGGGCCCAGACACTTATCGCCTCCTCACACCTGACCCCTCTGGCCACTGGCTACCTTCTCACCCACGGTAGCCCCCTGAACTCTGTCCTCATGGCCAAACCAGGATAGATAGCGGACACTGGAGTCCTGCCACGCTGGCCAGAACACAGGACCGGGTGTGCTTTTGACTGGCGTTTGTTGTCGTCTCGGAAATCCTCGCGTCCACAGAAGGTATTTCAGATGTGGGTACCTTGGGGCCCGTGGGCTATTGACGCCTCACAGGAGGTAGTTCATTCTGCGGCCCGGCAGCCCCGTGAGGTGGTCGTGTGGAGCTTGCACGGGTGTGTAGACCGACACTTGCCAGCAGGAATTCACCTGCCCGAGTTCACGTGGCTCAGAGATCGGCAGAGCGAGGGTTCAGAGCCCCCGCTGTTGGATTCTGATATTTGATCTCTTCATCAATGTTCCTTTTTTTTTTTTTGAGATGTATTCCACCTACTGTAAAATTCACCCATGTATACTGTACAGATGAATACTTTTTAGTAAATTCACAGAGTTGTGTGACCATCGCTATGATCTGTTTTAGAACTTGGACACTCCAAGAGAGACCTGTACCCATCGACCGTCCGCATCCCTCCATTCTCTGGCCTGAGTAACGGCTCATCTACTTTCCCTGTCTGTGGCGTGGCCCCTTCTGAACACTTCGTGTGAACGGAGTCATACAGGAGGTAGCCTGGGTGCCTGGCTTCTTTCACTTAGCTCGACGTTAAGGTTTCAGGGTTCGTCCGTGTTGTAGCAGGTGTGAGCACTCCATTCCTTTTTGTGGCTACAAAACGTTCCATCGTCTGGAAATGACACCTTTTACCTTTGCGTTCACGGCCGACGGACACTGAGGCTGTTACCACTTTTGGACTTCACGAATAATGCTACTATGAAATTCTGGTACAAGTTTTTACATCGGCGTGTTTTCATTTCTCTCGGTATATACCTAGGAGTGCGATCTCTGGATCATGGAGAATTCCACACGCGGTGTTTTGAGGAACTGCTGAGCCATTTTCCAAAGTGGCTGCTCCATTTCTTAGCCCCTTAGTCTTTCGTTTGTTTTTTTGAGTGCAGGAGTCGTGTCTTAGGTGAGCAAACCATTCTCACCTCTTTGTTTTAGTTCACTAAAACAGCTTCACACAGAATAGCCTAACTGTAAACTTTCTGAAGGGTGCCTGACTGGGATCTCAGCTTTGGGACCTACACTTCCCGTGACCTTGGGTTTATTAACTGTTCGTTCTCTGTGCGTAAAATGAATTGATTCAGCGAGAACCAAGGAATTAGTGGATTCAGGGAGATACATTGTGTAAAATCCTGACATGGAGCCTAGAGCGTTGTAAGAAATCTCTCATTTACTCCAACATTTATACTTGAACCTCTGCTACGTGCTGTGAAATCACACAGTGAGAACCAAAAGGGTAAGTTGTGAAAAATATAGGCAAAGTCCATGCCTCCTTGCCTCTCCACATACTCCCTCTCTCTGCCTCACTCCAGAAAGATTGGTGTTCTGTGTTTTGCTCTCCCTGTCACCACCGGACCTTTGCACATGCTCTTCCCGCACCCTAGAACTTTCTTCCCTGTGTTCCTTGGCCAACGTCCCCACTTTTGCTTGGTTGATCCTACAGGTGACGCCAACCTCAGCCCTGTCATCCCTGCTTCAAGAGAGCCTTGCCTATTCAGGTTAATTCCTCCCATTTTACGCCTGCACAAGCATTCCATGTTTCTCCTTCATAATAACTGTCATTTTGTATTTATGTGCTTTTGCATGATTCATTAATTAATGCCCCATTTACCCCTCTAGACTCTCATGTTCCAGGAGGCCCGGGCCTGGGCTATCACTGTTCATTGCTGTATCCCTAGTATCTGGCATGCGGAAGTAAGCACTCAGCAAATATCTAATGATGGAATGACTGTTCCTTCCTCTGTAATTACAAACTATCAGAAGTGACTGCTTTGAGCTGGTAGGAAGGCATCGTCCACATCACGGGTGAGTGAAGACTCATTGTGCGAGCTGCCTGCCACCCCGTCTGGATCACCACGTTCAAGTAGAAGATGTGCTGATGGACAGCGAGGTGTTAAGCAGGTTGAGCTGAGCAAAGACTTGGAGCATTTCCTACCAGGACAGAAACCCAGAACGTATGAGATCAGAATTGAGGGCTGCCAGCAGGTAATTTCAGAGTCACCAGCCCATCTCCTGCTCTGTGATCAAGTTAATTAATCCCCTCTCCTGTCCATCTTCCTCCCGCCCTGTGACCACCAGCAACTGATCATCACGGGAGCGCGCCTCCAGACTCCTGCCCCACCCCCACCCCAGGGCTTGGCTCCTTTTGCAACAGGGTTGCAGGGGGTGCCCTCCCCCCTCTCCCGAAGTCATCATCTCCCGTTTCCTGTTCCTGTTCTTGTGAGGAGCGGCCCCTCTCTCCAGCCCCTCTGCTGCTCGCTGTCTTTGAAGTATAAGGAATAAACTTCTACAGATGGTGACAAGAAAAGCCTCATTAGCTTTGTCCCTGACTTGGAGAGTAGCTCTAATCCCCTTGCCTCTGAGTCCAGCTCTTTAATGTATCATCTGCCATCCTGTACCTCTTCAGTGCAGCCCCCTCCCACCCCCTCCCCATCCTCTGGGTTCCTCTTTAGGTTCTAGGAAGGTCCAGGGCTGGACCAGGAAGGCTTCCATGGGCTCCCCTGAAACCATCTTGTCACTGGTGCAGCAGTGATCGTCTGCGCCTCTCCCCTGAGCTTACACCTGTGCTGGGAGCAGCTGTTCCTCCTCCGTCCCTTCTGGGGATGGCAAGTCTTCCCGTTAGTTTAGCTGTGAATTTCCATTAAGCCACTTGCTTGGATTGGCTCCTGGGTTAGCCGGTGCTGAAGTAATAGTAAGAGTAATAACATTAGTAATAACACGTTCTGTGTATTGATAATGCCGAAAGTTAGACTAATGCTTCGTGCAGATTGCCTTATTTAATCTCCAACAGTCACTTAAGGAAAGGTGCTTTCATTATCCCTGTTTTATGGATGAGGACACAAACCCTTAAGTAGCTTGCCCAAAGTCGGCAAGGAGAGAGTCTCCAGTTCGAATCAGGGAGTGGTACACACACCTGCACTTAACCACCTTATAAACCAGGAAGCTGTGGGACTTATTTTTTCCTTAACAAAAAAACACGCTAAAATTTTTATAGCCAAACGGTCTTCCGGGGGACATTCTGCGCTTTAATGATGTTTTCCGTCTCACTTTAATTGTTACCATCATGGCCCTCAAAGTGGGTTTGTACCTGTAATTGGACAGGTAAGGTTAGGGGTTTGGGAAGATTGAGATGAAATCAGTGCCTTGTGATCCCTTTGCTGCCTGAAGCTGTTCTAAAGCCTTAATATAGTGGTTTTTTGAGAGAATCATTTCCCACTTCACACCTAACTGTTAGCAAAGCTGTGTGCTAAGCACTGGGGATTCAGAGGTGAGTTAGACCCACTTTCTACTTCGAAAAGCTTATGTGTAGAAGAAAAAAAAACAAATATGCAGATTTACATATTATCGTAGATGTATACATTGCATATTTTAATATGTATGTAGCACATCATATAAATTATGTATTCATGCTTATATATCTAATAACAGTTGTAAGGCATGCCATAAGGTGCTCTGGGAACGGAGAGAGGAGTCATGCTATATGTAAAGGCAATCCATACCGTACCGGCATAAATAATGAATGCATTGCTTTATGTACCTGCAGGTGGCAAATGGGCTTTGGCTCGTTTCTCAAAGATTCTTCATCTTTGTCCTCAGGCTGACTTCCCTTTTAGGAGCACAGGATTTCTATCCATCCCTTGGGCTGCCAGCTTCCTCATTCATCTCGGAGGGAGGAAGAGTCCTATGCTTTACTCTGTAACTGTGCCATCTCAGCCCACAGCCTCACTCCTTATCCAATCTAGCTCAATGAGTGAAGTATGCTGCTTGCCTTGATCAGGGTGCATCCACACTTTGAACAGGGGTGAGGTCAGCCCTCTCTAAACTGAATGGCTGCCACAGGATAGAGGAGGGAAGAAGCTAAGAGGGAGCTGCAACTATTAGTCTTCTACCGAGCACCTTTCTTGGGTTCCCTCATTGCATTCAGGGCAGAAAGCCCTAGGCTTGGGGTCCACTCTGACCCCAGAGGCCACCCTGCTGCAAAGCACTGGCCTAATTCTATGAAACACAGCAAGCAGCAAAATGGCGTGTCAAAGAGGCCACTCTAAATGTCCATCATTCCAAAAGTCATATGTAAAATTACCTTGTAAACCACATGAGTCTCTGTTTTATAGTCCATTTTATTTTTGAAAAAGTACAAACCTTTATTACCTTTCTTTACCACCCAGCTTATTTACAAGATTTAGAGACACATGGGATTGTTGGCCTTTTATGAAAATCAAATCAACTCTCTAAGGGCAAGATAGGCCAGCCCTTTGGTGTTTAGGATATCCTTTAGGATCTGAGGGGAGTTCTAAGATACTTGACTACCCAGTGGTCATTACATCATTACATTATACATTACATCATAACAACAGCGGCATCATTAATACACATCTCCAAGATGACTATTCTGAAGGAAAAAATATTCCTGATTACACCTAGTTTTCTCCTACCGAGTCATTCTAAAGAGTTCTAGTAATTATTTTTCTAGAACAATTCCAATCGAAGGACTGACTGTTACCCTCACCTGAGGTATTGGGAAATACAATCAGTGAAAAAGTTAAGTCTGACTCCCCTGCACTGTGAGGCCAGGAACAAGCCACAGTCCCATCTCTGACCCTCTGCTTTCTTGTCTATAAAATGAGCACCCAGTAAGCCTTGCTTTGCCCGGTGTAGACGAACCGGGATCAAGTGTATAAAAGTTGTTCTAAAACCCTGAGATTGCCATCATCTGCATTACCTGTCCTTGGCTATTTAGCAAAGCCTTAGTAAAAAGTTGGAAGTAATTAATAATACTTTGGCTTGCTGTCCATGGCTGGCTTTAGAAGAAGGGTGGCTTTCATTTATTCCGCACGTATTGGACACTTTCCATGTTTTGTCATATTGAAAAACTGATAAGACAACCCTGAGCTTCTGGCAACAACCTTGTAAGAGTCTTCTCTGCCGAGGTAAGAGACTCTTCTTCAACCTCGTGCTGAATTATCAGGAGAGCTGGCACTCGTGCAGCCCCTCCTCTGGGCCAGTCACCATGAGGCAGGCATTGTTACTGTGGTTTGCAATGAGGAAACCGAGGCATCGAGTGGTTGCTTCATCTGCCTGAGAAAATAGCAGAACTTTGGGGTCTGAACTTGACGGTCTTGCTCCCGAGTCTGGGATTTGGGTCCCTTCATACCCTGCCTCTCCAGGTATCTCAAATTACTGCAGAAAGAGCCCAGTGTTTATCCCAGTGTTTAGCCCTGGAGCCAAAAAACCAAAAATAAATAAACACATAAACAGAATAAACACAAAACGAAGTTGAATTCATTGTTTATTTCTTTGCCAGGTGAGGGAACACACCCCATTGAAAAAAATTTACCAAATAGGTGACATACGGAAGAAGTCAGAGTTTTTAAGGGCCAAGGGGGAGGTAGGGTAGGAGAGAGCATTTCAAAACTGTGTTCTCTGTGGGTCGGAAGGCGTTCATTGGTTTGTACAAAGTTTTGGGGAATAACCTAGTTCCTTGGCTAGGACAGAAGAGTGGGTTTTTTTTAGGTCCGGTTGGAGCCTGCCATGAGTCCATCCCCAAATAGTTTCAGCTGTTTGAATGCAGTTACACTGAAATACAAACTTCTAGTTTTGATCTCCCCTAGGCAGGTGCTGCTGGGGGTGGAACATTTTCTTTTTACACCTTGTAACACAGTGCAGGAGATGAGCGAGACAGCCAAGGGGCTTGCCCTCATGGAGCTTCGATGCCTAGTGCAGGAAAACAGACCACAGGTGAGCAAGGTAATTGCGATGGTGGTATAGGAAAGAGCAACATGACAGAGATGGGGCGGGGTGGGGGGCGTGTGCAAGGCTGCTTCCGTAGGAAGTCACAAAGGGTGGAGGGGAAGTTTCAGCCAAGAGAGGACTCCAGCACGTCCAAGAGCAGGAGTGCTTTAAGCAAAGCAAATGGCAAATGCAAAGAGTGGGAGCGAGTCTGTGATGCCCAGTGAAGGGAAAGGAAGCCCCGTCCCTGACGTATAACAAGTAGGGAAGGGGATTTGGTGGTCTGCTTGGGGGTGCAGTCACGGAGGGCTTCCTGTTGGACTGGAGGCGGAGTGCAGGGAGGACAGATGAACAGCAGCTGCTTGTCTTGGGGCTTGGATAGCATTCCTGAGCAGAGTTTGGCTCTGTCTGTCTGAACCGTGAGGTGCAGCTCTGCCTAACGGCAGCGCGGCGAGAAGATAGGCTGGAGGACGGTTTCCTTCCTTCTTGCAGACTTGCTGTGTGATCCCAGAGAAGCTGATTATCTTTCTTCCCTGTGATCTTGCACAACCTGCGGGTATTTTCAAAGCTGGGTGGCAGAAGAAAAAGGAGAATCCGGTTTCTGGTCTTAGCTGCAACAGTGACACCCGCTAACCTCATGGCTTTAAGCAAGTTCCTAAATCTCTCCAAACCTCACATCTCTCATCTGCCAAAAAAAAGCGTGTTAGTTGAGCTACCTACTCGCTAGGGTGGTTGTGATCCTCATTTGGAGAAACTGGTGGGAAAGCAGTTTGAGACAGTTTAAAAGAGACAGGTTTGCAAGGTATTGATGGTATCAATCTGACCAATAAAGATATAATATGGTGGGGCGCCTGGGTGGCTCAGTCGGTTAAGCGTCTGCCTTCAGCTCAGGTCATGATCCCAGGGTGCTGGGATCGAGCCCCACATCGGACTCCCTGCTCGGTGGAGAGTCTGCTTCTCCCTCTGCCTCTGTTGCTCCCCCTGCTTGTGCTCTCTTCCTCTCTTTCTCTTTCAAATAAATAAATTAAAATCTTATAAAAACAAAAATATTATATGGCAGCACGGATTCTGCCTTTTTTGATGCAGTTATCATGTACAAATTACAGAACAGTCACTGCATTCAGCACTGTGCTGAACACTTTGACACACAGCCGACCCTCGAACAACAATTTGAACGGCACAGCTCTACTTACACACAGATTTGTTTCAGTAAATACCGGACAGTACCGTACGTGTATTTTCCTTCATGATTTTCTAAGCAACATTTTCTTTTCTCTAGCTTTATCGTATGAGTATAGTGCATAGTACATATAACACAAATTACGTATTCATTGGCCGTTTGTTATCAGTAATGCTCCTGGTTGACAGTAGGCTGTGGGTAGTTAAGTTTTGGGAAACCAGCAGTTATATGCGGATTTGTGAGGCGCCTGGGTGGTTCAGCTTGGTGAAGCGTCCGACTCCTGGTTTCGCTCAGGTCATGATCTCAGGGTTGTGAGATCGAGCCCCACATGGGGCTCTGCGCACGGCGGGGAATCTGTTCAGGATTCTTTCTCTCCCTCTCCCTTTGCCCCTCCCCCTGCTTGCATGCTCACTTGCTCTCTCAAATAAATTATTTTTAAAAAGCTACATGTGGGGGCGCTTGGGTGGCTCAGTGGGTTAAGCCTCTGCCTTCAGTTCAGGTCATGATCTCAGGGTCCTGGGATTGAGCCCCACATCGGGCTCTCTGCTCAGCGGGGAGCCTGCTTCCCCCTCTCACTCTTTGTCTGCCTCTCTGCCTACTTGTGATCTCTCTCTCTGTCAAATAAATAAATAAAATTTTAAAAAATAAGAATAAAAAGCTACATGTGGATTTTCAACTGCACAGGGACGGGGGAGCAGCACCCCTGACCCGGTGTTGTTCAGGAGTCATTATTGTATGTTCATCGGTGTGGCGTTCAGTGGAGCTCAGTTGCCGTAGACGTGCAGATAAGCCATCAGGTGACATTTGACCTAGGGAGAGGTGTCTCAGTTCATCTTCACAACAGCACCAAGAGGTGAGTGTTACTGTCTCCATTTTACAAATGGGGGACGCTGAGATGCACGTCAGATTCAGCACTCAGAACCAGGTAACCTGTAAGTGGGAAAATTCCAGGTCCACACTCAGCACTGTTCGGCTCCAGTGCTGATCGACCATGAGGTGACATTGTCTTCTCCTGACAGTTTTATACAACTGTAAGCATTGCTGGTATCTGTAAGTTAACTAAAGCTCAAACTTGATTTCTGGGCTGAGGAGCTTAACAAAAGCAAATTTCCCTTGGGCATTTACCTTGTACTTGTAGTAAACCGATGGTGGGCATTGCCATGCTCAGAGTAGCATCTTTTAGATGAGAACCTTGGGCATGGATGGAGCAGCTGTTCCTTTGCCCTGTGATTGCTACTCAGTCAGAAGATAGAGGACCCTACTCAACACATAGGTTAGAAGAGCCTCTTAATTACATCAAGAGCAAAGAGCACACTGATATTGATTAGCTTTGTACTAAGCAAATGTGAACCAAGGAGCCAGGCTACCTGGAGCCACTGGTTAAAATGAAGGCTTTTGAGTCTAGTTACACGGATGTGAATCCCAGCCCTATGATGCCCAAGCTTGGGTCACCTTGGACCAAGTGGTTCAGCCTCTCTGTCCTCAGTTTCTTTATCTGCAAAATGGGTGTGATAGTATTGCCTTTCTCACAGAGTTGTTGAGAGGGATTAATTGGGGGGTAACCCATGGTAAGCCCTTTGGTCAGTACATGGACCACCCCTCAGAGTCACCTGTCCTCACCACTGGGCTCATCGAGCATGTCACCTGCACAGATGACACTGGCAGACTCTAAGAAAACATCATGCCCGCAGGGGTATTCCTTTGAACAGACATGAATTGTTACTGGGAAGGTAACAGAGATTGGCTTGTCAGTTGGAGAGAGTACATGCAAGTTATTTGCCAGAGCGCCGTGACATTCCTTACTTACCCAGCCATTAAACATAATTTTGACTTTAATGGGATACTCTGATATTTCCCATCTTGCTTGAAAATGGGCTGTTAGGACGCAGCATGGTAGAATATGTTGCCTTTCGAGAAAGGTACACACTGCCCACTCGTTGCCCTCCCCTCGGTACTCACTATTACTCCAGACGCTGTTCCAAGCCCCCAGGACAAGGACACTATGTCCTTCTGTGGGGTAAGTAATTTAAAACATTATTTGTTGGTTAAATCACAAATACAAGATAAAATTTAAAATGCACACCAGTGACAACGATAAAAATTGAGACTTCAGAGAAATCGCTCGCTTACCGGCAGGCTAATCTGGGCTCTCCAGTCATCCTCCAAGGTCCTAAGATTTATGTTAGTGAAAAAATTTGCAGGGTGCTGGGAGCACGCAGCCTGTGCCTTCAGACGGACCCACTGTAAGTCCTTGCTCTGCTCCCCACTCGCTGTGTTACCAGAGTATAAAACTTAGAGATTCTGGTTCCTCGGCTATAAAATCAAGATGATACTGCTTTCTACTCCAGTGGATTTGGGGGAGAATCCAAGGACATAGCATATGTAGGAGTAGAGTGCAGTATCTGGCAGCGGGCTTGTAAGATCTCTCCCATATTCTGTCCTCCTCTGGCTTCACGTGGCATTCAGGAATCGGGGTGGCCCGCTCTGTTCCCTGGGCTGTAGAGTTTGCACCGCAAGCTCCTGGTTCTTTGTACCTCTCAGCTAGAGAGGCTTCGTCTCAGAGCTGGGAGTAATTCACAGCCTTTTCCTCTATCTTCCTTGGTGATGCATTGGCTCATCTGTCACCTGCCAGCGGTCGACTGGTGCCATCAGTCTTGCTTTGAGTTTACTCATCTGCCCACTTTTTCTCTTCTCTGTCATCGCCCATTTGGTAAGTCAGCACCTTTCTGGCTCCCACTCCGTGCAGAACACAGCAGCTTTTGCATCTTTTCCGTTTTCAGATATTCTGTAACGCTCTTCCCATCGTTTATGGAGCCCTACAGTCCCGTCCGTGGGGCAACCCCATCTCAGCAAGTTGGGTGTTACGGCTGACTCTGGAATGGTTTGTTTGGGTTTGGTTTGGTTTTTTGGAGCCTGACCTTGTCTGCATTTTACAGTATTTCAGCCCTGTTCTGAATTTCCTTTCTTTTCTGCGTCAGTTGGACAATTTTGCTTAGTTTCAGGTACGCAGGCAGCGCTGGCCAAAAAGATGAATTCATACTTTTCAGGAGCTTTTCAGACTCCCCCAATGCTGGGCACACGAATGGGGCTGGAAAACCCGTGATTGAGTTCCAGTGTAGACGAAGTAGCTTACTGTCTGGGCCAAGCCCCGTGCGATTTCCCCCTCATGGACAAAGAGCTGGGCTCAGGGGAAAGGCAGCCAACCAACACTTTAATTAGAAGTAAGTTTTGAAAAGATTCTTTCCTCTTCAGAATTGTCTCTCACCTTGAAATGAGCATCCAGCAATTGTCTTTTAAATGGTTGAGCCCTGGCTGGCTGGTGGAGCTCAGCTGAGAAACGCATTCAGCTATTTTTTTTTTAAGATTTTACTTATTTATTTGACAGACAGAGATCACAAGTAGGCAGAGAGGCAGGCGGAGAGAGAGGGGGAAGCAGGCTCCCCGCTGAGCAGAGAGCCCGATGCGGGACTCGATCCCAGGACCTTGAGATCATGACCCGAGCCGAAGGCAGAGGCTTAACCCACTGAGCCATCCAGGTGCCCCCGCATTCATCTTTTTAACTGTTTTCAGCAGAGGTTCTGTCTGACCCTCTGCAGGGGCAGGTCAGCTGACCTCGGTCTTCCTGCCCACATGCGGCTGTGTATAAAGGCAACAGCTCGTGCTCGTGCCTACTTAATAAATCTGGAGCTGCATCCATGTAACATGTAGTAAGCGTCTGGCTATGCAGAATAGACTGTTCTCATGCCCTCAAGCTTTAGGAGACCGTGTGCTGACCCGGTGGTATTAAGATAGGTCCATACCCTCAGCAGCCGTTGAAAGCAGATGCTATCCCCTTTTAAAAGAGAACATTCCGAGTCCCAGAGACATATCTGCTCCCCGCCTTGGGGCCCCACAGCCCTTTAAATGGGATGTGGGGGTGGCCAGGCTCAGTTTTGTCTGGCTGAGCGGCTGAGGTGGTTTTCATGTTCTCATGGACGATCTACAGGGAACACAGGAGAGAAGAAACTTGGATTGAGGGAAGAGTGTGGAGTGTGGGGGGAGTGGATGGCAGGGGTTTGAAGAATGGAACAGCAGAGAAGACTCAAGAGGCGGGGCAGCTCTGCGGCGGTGCAGGGGGCGCGGGGGGGGGGGCAGAAAGCCACGGAAATGTCAGCACTTGGGGCTTTGAAAACAGAGGATCTCTGCCCAAACTGAGAACAGTGGAGATGAGGCAGGGGGTCAGTAACCACCTCGAGTCACCGCAGCGCCTTCAAATGTGAGCTTGTTAGTGAGCAGATAAGCTGCACAGGATTCCCAGGGACTGTAGCGCCCGTGGTCGGGTTTAGTAGTCAGGCCGTGCTAGGATTTGATCCTAACGTAGAGACGAAACGCGGAAGCATTCCCGTAACGTACCGGAGAGCTGTGCTAGGCAGGACTGGACCAGGCAGACAAATTGATTGAGATTAGTAATAATTCGTATAGCCCCAACGCCTATTTATGGAGAAGTTTTCGTGTTCTTCATGCCATTTCAGACACTTTGCATACGTGATTTTATTTAAATGGTACAGTAGTGCTTTGTTGTGGATGAGCGAGGACAGGAAAGCAGGTTTCTCAGATAGGGACAAAACGACAGGCGTCCTCTCCTTCTCTATGGTAGGGACACTGGGCAAGCTTTGTAGCTGGTGTCCCATGAGAGCTTCTGAGTAAAGGAAGATGGCTAGGACACAGTCCCTGCTCTTCAGGAATTTGAACCCTCTGGGACCAACATACCTAAATGCATAATGTCCTATTGTATGATACTAGATGAATCAAGATACTTAGAGTGTACAGAGAGAATTCAGTCGGGGGAGAGTCAGAAAAGCTCCAGAAAGTACCATCGTAGTCAGGGCTTGGTGGAGGAAACAGAGGAGGAAGTGGCCATGTGGGCATGGTGCGGAAAGTGCATTCCAGCCAACCAGAAAACACGCACATACCGTCTCTGCATGTCCCGGTGCAGTGACCTTCTGTGTAGACGGGAACACCACCAGCCCCACACCATCTGTGTACTCCCACCTGTTTCCACCTCCATTATCCTCGGCACCTGCCTTTGTCTGAACTACTACAGTGTCGCTTGCTCGTTATCCCTCTCTGCCGCAAGAAGGTAAGCTCTGCTGGGCCTGGGCGTCTGTTTTGCTTGCTCCCACAGCCACAGTGCTCAGGAAACCTCCCCGCACATGGCAAGTGTTCAATAAAAGTCTATTGAACAAACGAATGGGTCAATGACAATTTCAAAGGATTCGAGAAAATAATGTCTAACTATAAGGAAAGTACCCTACCCCCACCCATTGTTGGGTTTCTGTAGGCACCTGTCCCCTTTGGCCTATTATGTATGTTAATATATTTATTTACCTATTGTCTGTCTGGTCCTACTGCAACATAACTCCATGAGGGTAGAGGTCTGGTCTTGTATTTTTTTTTTTCCTTTGCTGTTGTATCTCTAGAATCTAGGAGAATATTTGGCAGGTAGGAGTGCGTAATCCTTTTTCCAGGAATAAGTGGCTGAAGGAGGCTTCCTCTGTGGGGTTGAATGGAACAGGGGGAGTTAGAGGTCTGGGGCAGAGGAGTAAGGGTGGGTTTGGCAAGCCATAATCAGATTATGAAGGGGATCGTAGCCTAAGCCAAGGGCTTTTGATTAGTAATCTCAGGAGTGGAGTGCTTTGTGAAAATTTGAAGTTGGGAGACCGGATCATATTTGCGTTTTACAAGGAGCACTGGCTGTGGGCGGGAGGGAGGCTGGAGCAGGCCAGAGCCTGTACAGCGTGGAGGAGGTTATACCTAGAGGAAGACTCTTTGCATCTGAGAATACTGAAGAGCATTTCCCCGAGTCCTGATGGTTAGCGCGGGATTTATTTTTGAGATGTGTCTCGTTGGCGCTAGGCTATCAGAATTGACATTGTCAGGGCATAGGGCAGGGGAGCCATTGGGTTTATCCGAGTGGGTTTGTCTTACTTAAAAAGTAAGCCTTTTTAAGAAATGTCTTAATTCGATCTGTGCTACTTAGTAAAAGATCTAAACTCTTAAATCACCACAGCTACTCAAGCTGTCCTGTAAAGCCACCCAGATACCCCAAGAGCACTTGGCCGGGACAGCCCACGGATGAGAGGAGCGTCACCCTGTTAGCCCTGCCAAATTGCTGAAAACCTGCTGAAATTGCACAAAGCGTCTGTGGAATTAACCCTCACAACCCTGGGCGGACTTTTCTCATTTCTCCTTCTATATGCATTTTACCTCCCCCGGTTCTCACGGAGTTTTCCGCAGTGGTGGAAATATTTTATATTTGTACCGTTCAATAAGATGGGCACTGGCCACACTGGTCATTAAACACTTGAGATGCAGCTGCTGTGACCTAGGAACTGAATTTTAATCTAATCTGATTTTGACTGATGGAGATTTAAGTAGCTACCGGCGGCTGGTGGCTACTATATTAAGTAATCACGTGGCCAGCACAACTCCAGATATGCGGTCCAACCCTGTTTGACATTCACTGACTGTTGTGCATTTATTGAAGAATTTAAGCCCATAACTATCCTAGTTGCTCCAGAAAAACTTTCCAGCAAACAGAAACCCCTCACCGGTACGGCTATCTGGGGCTGACATGAGGTCGAACAACTAGGTGAAACAAGATTCTGTTTGTAAAGTGCTTCCCGGGCTGCCTCCCTCATAGTAAATGTTCAGCGAAGGTAGCATTGAATCCTGGCAGGGACCCTGAAGGGGAGCCTTAGCTCCATTTTTCTGGATAGGGAAACTAGAACACAGAATTTTAAATCAAGCGCCCGTGATGGTCTTGGAGTCAGTAGCAGAACAGAGATTCTTTTTATTTAATTTTTTTTAATTTTTTTTTTAATTTATTTGACAGAGATCACAAGCAGGCAGAGAGAGAGAGAGGAGGAAGCAGGCTCCCCGCCGAGCAGAGAGCCCGATGCGGGGCTCGATCCCAGGACTCTGGGATCATGACCCGAGCCGAAGGCAGAGGCTTTAACCCACTGAGCCACCCAGGCGCCCCCAGAACAGAGATTCTGAATGTGCTTTCTTAAAGCACTGGGTCAGAAACAGACTTATTTTCCAGACTTCAGGGAGTGCTTTCCTTTTACTCTGCAACCTCTTAATACTGGCACAAGGACAGCTTCCTTGGCAACACCTTCTCAAAACTCCCCTCTTCCATAGGTAGACTGGCCCTGGGTGATGGACGGGCGTGTTCGCTGAGTCCCCAGCGTGGCAGCTGGAGGAAAAAGCCTTTAAAACCAAAGTCAATGATCATATGGTTTCACTTACTTGTGGAGCATAAGGAATAACATGGAGGACACTAGGAGAAGGAGAGGAGAAGGGAGTTGGGGGAAATCGGAGGGGGAGACGAACCATGAGAGACTGTGGACTCTGAGAAACAAACTGAGGGTTATGGAGGGGAGGGGGAGGGGGGGTTGGGTGAACCTGGTGGTGGGTATTAAGGAGGGCATGGATTGCATGGAGCACTGGGTGTGGTGCATAAACAATGAATCTTGGACCACTGAAAAAATAAATTAAGATGTTAAAAATAATAAAAATAAAAGTAAAATCAAAGTGCTCCCCAAACGTCCTGGTCAGAGTAGGTCATGAGCCAGGAAAGCATCCAGAGAGGTGTGTACTGGGCAGAAGGATTCAGAAGAGGCTGCCACCGAGCAGCCCATCAGGCTCCTCAGAGAGAGGAATTGGTGGTTTGCACCTGGAGTGGGGTCCAGGGAATTCAGCACAGCTGGGACGACGAGGCCAGGAGGCAGCTTTCTAACCCCTGATGTAAGCGAGTTGTATCTTTCTTTCCAGGTTCAATGAGATTCTTACCCCCACTGCCTGGATCAGTGTCTTGCTGATGAGAGATGCTCAGTGGTTATCTGTTGAGTGGATGAAGGGTGATCAAATGAACAATTTGATCAGCATAACTTTACTATTGCCCTAAAGCACTCCTTAAAAGAAAGAAAGAAAATGAGACATTTGCTTCTGCAAGCTTTAGCAATCCAGAAGGACTGGAGAATCAACTCGGGCTGCGGTCATTCACTTGGAGAGAAGATAGAAAGGCATATTTGTGTCTGCCGCTCAGATCTAGCCTTTTGGTAAAAGTCGCAGAATTACACTAAGAGCAGAGTTATATAACCCAGGAAACAGATTCCATGGGAATCTAGATATATCCTCCTGAGTGAGTTACAGAACTTTCGGCCCCAGTTTTCTGAGGATCCTGGAACGCTCAAGCCAAGTTCAGGGAGGTGGGAGCCTGGGATACCAGCTAATTTCATCCTCTCATTCAGAGGGGTGGAGGAGGAAGTGCCGGGATTAAATAAATACAGCTAGTTTGGGGAGGGGGGTTGTAATCCCTATGGGACTTGTGGAGCGTGATGGTTGCCTGAGGAGTATTTAAATAGGATTTGGATGAGTTATGTGAAAATTAGCTCCCCTGTCTTTCGGTGCTGTTTTTCTCCCTCCCCCTGAAGTTACATTTAATCTCATTGACAGAGTTTCGCTGTCTTTCTCTGGCTGGTTCTCCCTGTCGGTTCAGCTTAGTCCTGCTGACTTTGTCACGGCATCCTGGGAACGCTCTGTGCTTGATTCTGATGATCTGTTTGAGATTCTTGGGCTGATTAGCTAATAGATAAAATTAATGAGAGCATCTAAATGAAAGCACTTAGTAACCTGTCAAGTGCTGCGCCAGCAGAAGGGGGTGGACTGGGTGGGGTGGCAGTGGGGTCGCCGTCAGACCTACACCCCGCTTTCTTTGGCTTCCGTGTTCTTTTCTCTGCCAAGTCTGTAGACCGTCAAAGCGCAGAGAGATGGAGGAGCCACCAGGCATCACAGCCTTCCTCCCTCCCTTTCGCACCAGTGACAAGACCAAGCTACAGGCTCCAGCTCAGCCGGAAGGGGAGTGGCTGGGCCGGCGCCGGCGGCCAGGTCTCGGTCCTCTCTCCTGTCCCGGCTCTGCCCACGGAAGCCGCAGACCTGCAGCGGCCATCACCTGGGATGACGATGTTTGTTACCCGCAGTCCCCTGCCGGAACAGAAGATCGTTTGCTGGTGTTGAGGTCACTAGGGCTGGCTCCTTCGGCACCGCCTTGTCCTGGTGTGAGGGACTCAGCAGCGAACAAAATCAATGAAAATCCCTGTTCTGCTGGAGCTTGTATCCGCCCCCACCCCCAACCCCTCCAGGAAGACACATAAACAAGTAGTGTTGTAGGTGCCTGGGTGGGAACTAAAGCCGTGTTGGGGGATCGAGAGCACAGTTGGGGGTGGGGGTGGTACCGAGGGACATGTTGCTATGGTAACTGGGAGGTACGGGTCAGGGGGGCTCAGTGATGGGTGGTGTGGTGTTTGAGCTGATGGTGGAGTTTGGATGGTGGTCTAACTGAAAACCCAGTTTCAGAGTAATGATTTGATAGAATTAAGGACAAAATTCAAAACACCAACAACTGAGCATCTAAGCTATAGAAAGTTGCTGAATACCCACTAAAATGTTGACCGCACCAAGCTCTAACTCATGGGATTATTACAGTTTTCTGCTTCTCTCTATTTTCATTTTCTACAACAAATATGTATTACTTTTGTAAGAATAAAGAGAAGATTCATTGGTTTCTGTGGGTGAGGGGATTTTGCCACAGTGGAGTGACAGCAAGCCAAAATGGGTGTGTAATAAAGAGCGGAATTGGACAAGAGTAACCACGTGGGGATGTGGCTTTTAGCCCTGACTCAGCATCCTGTTGGTAAGTTTAACTAAAAATACGGGAGAAGGAAAGTAAAGGCAACCGTGATGCTTGACTGGTAAAGCCAGCAAGGCCCCGGACCCTCTCCTACGTTTGTGTTCTCCAGGACGCGCCCCGCAGAGCCTTCCTGCGTGTCCTTCCCCAGCTCAGTTCAAGATGGCGGGGTCCTTGGGCTCTTTAGGAGTGCCCCCACCAGGAGATGCAGAAAGTCTGAGATGTTGGAAAAGAGGAATTGATCATCCTTTAACATTTGTTTTCCAGAAACATTATTCGTTTTCCAAGTATGAGTCACAGTGAGATTTATTGAGTGATTCCTGTTCCTGCATTTAAATCATGATGACATTGGTTGTAGCCCAAAAAAAAAAAAAAAAGTCTCTGAAAGAGTCATTAAGTAGAAACTCCTCAAGGTCAGAGACCATGCCTCATTTTTCTTTGTATCCCCTGTAGCACCTAGTACCATAAATATTTATTGATTTTATTAGGAAAGATTGTTTGATAAGGTGAGAGGAACAATGGAAATTCGGCTTTTTCTTAAACCAGGGCTATCAGACTCTCCCCAAGTTGTCCATTATCTCAGTTTTGTTTCCTATATTTGGTGGACCTTCGGAAGGTGTCCCATTTACAGCCCGGAGATACGTGTATTTGTATTGATCGACCCCGACCATGGCTTTCCATTGCCCAAGGACTACCGGGAATCTAAAATTGCAGCCCTCCAGGTTGTAGGTCTCACTATGCCAAACCCTCGTGAAGGGTCACCGCCCACTGCCCCGCTGGGCCCAGGCGCAGGCTGAAACTCTCTCCCAGCACGTCACCCTGTCCAGATCCGTAGCCCGTTGACGTGTCCTCCCTGCTGGTGAAGAGGATTTTAAAAACCAGTGGCCCACTATCTGCCTCCATCAGTTTAACAGAGTGGAGATAATTTAATTGTTTTTTAACGAGGCAGGAGCTTTAGTGCCTCGTGGTTATAATTGAGAGTGTCAGCGGTCATTAGAAGTATCCACGATCTGGGAACAGTCCCCTCCCTCAGCTGCTGTGGCTACTGCCCACCCACTCTCACCTGGCCCCCTCTGGCTTTAAGCCCCGAGCTTCTGTCTCTTGATTTCTAGCCTGCTTCTCCACTGCCTTCTCCTCCTCCTCTCTGTCCTTGCCTCTGCTATCCATGCCCTGCCGCATGCTCAGCCCCTGGACGTGGGAACTCAGTGGCCAGATTTGCATGCCCTCCCATCCCCCCCAAACCAGCGTATCCCCAAACTTTGCTGGACTGCCGGGTGTGCAGGAAAGCATTCTCAGCTGATAAAACGGAATCTCGGATCTCCAGGGTGGCTGTGAAGTACAAATGCCTTTTCTGAGGAGGGGGAGGGGGCCCCTGAATTTGACCTTCCACCGGGGCCTTTCTCCCTATGCTCCCTGCCACCATGTTGCTGGCCCCAGGAAGGAGTTGAGTTAATTGTATTAATTGTTACAACCCAGGAAGATACCAGTTCACCTTTAATGCCCTAGCTCAAGTGTGAGCCAAACCTAATGTGGACAGGCCAAGACTTTCAAAAAGATTAAACTGTTGCAGTAGTAGTGGGGAAATGAAATTCATAAATGGAACACAAGAGGTATGTCAACAGAAGATAAACAGTGAGTTTCTCGTGTTGCGATGGTTGGTTCGCTGCAAGTCTTTGGAAGCCCTGTCCTGTCTCACATACAGTCTCTGTTTTGCTGATTTCCCAGCATCACGTGGAGAGGGCACTGTACCTGTCCCCACCATCTGGGAGCTGCACCAACACTCAGCCTGTCGGAGTTGTCACTGCGGGGAGCAGTGGAGCCGGCTTTCCATGTCGTTTCCCTGCCCCCGGATAGGGACAAGGATCTTTTAGCTCTGGTTTCTCTTCTAGAAGACGAAGTCTTCTTTAGAGGGAGTGACCCATGGATTAACATCTCTCTTTTGGGTGAGACCCTCCTTGAATGTGCAGAAAGTGGCCTAACTGACCGAGAAGTTCTAAATCCCCTGAGGGACTCTGAATTCTTGACCCTGTCGGTGACCTCCGTGTCACTCAAAGTTGTTTTGTCCTAAATGAGGTTGGTCCCCGACTTTGCTGAGACAACTGGTATGGTTTCTATAGGACCAATGTCTGTATGAACTACCAGCTTCTGCTTGGGTTGCTGGTTGCTCTAAGGGATGGATTTTGCCGCAGGGAACAAAATTTCTCTGACCATCCAGTAGATAAATTAGCGATAAAGCTGCAGTGAACGGTGGTGTTTTTCTCTCCTAAGTGTCATTTTACTGATAACTATCTGACAGGTAAGGAGATAAGGGGAACTGCAAATGAAAAATTGGGAAGGTAGATGAGGAGAGGAGACAAAACACCATTAAAAAAATATTGAAAGGAACTGTTCTAGGGAAAATGTGTATCATAGATGAGAAATAATAGGCCAGTATTTTAATATGTAAAATGCTGCTGATAAATAAATAAGAAAAAAAATATGGATGTTCTTTGCTGAAGAAGAAAACACAGAGGCCAGTTCACATAGGGAAAAAAAAAATCTTCACAAGCAATCAAAAAATGGACAGTAAAACAGGAATTCAACACTGGCATATATATACCAGTGATGCTAAACATAAACGTGTAGACACGTCTTGCTACAGGTCGTATGAATGGCAAAAACATTTTCTCAGCACAATTTGAGAAAATGTATCTAATTTTAAAAATGTGCCTGTATGTGACATAGCAGTTTCATTTCGAAGAAATTATTGGAGATGAGGACCGGGAGGTTTTATCATTATTTATGATAAGAAAATGTCCAGGGTGCCTGGATGGCTCAGTCAGTTAAGTGTCTGCCTTTGGCTCAGGTCATGATCTCAGGGTCCTGGAATCGAATCCCACATCAGGCTCCCTGCTCAGCAGGGAGTCTGCTTCTCCCTCTTTCTCTACCCTTCCCTCCTGCTCCCACCTTCTCTTTCCCTTTCAAATAAGTAAAATCTTCCTTTAAAAAAATGTCAAAAACAAGGTCAATGTCCAATATCCAGAACTTGTTAAATTTGGTATGTCCAAAGCCCAGGATACTCAGGGAACTAGTGAATAAAATGTAGGCTATCGACATGAGTAAATGTGGCTGACATTTGATAGATCAGCTATAAAAGTAGGTTACATAATACCTCTACCGTTCCCCTGTTTTTGTCAAAATATGTATCTGTATCTCAACATGGAAGAAAAATCCAAGATTGCCTTTTAAAATGGCCTCTGGGTGATCAGACTGCAGGTAATTTTTATTTCCTTGTTTGTGCCCTTTGCTGTTTTGCGCATTTCGTGCAAGAACACTCTTTGGGTCTTGTCATCAGAAATCAAGATGAGAAGCGTGTAAGTGACTGGAGACGTGAGGTTTGCTTTAGTGAGACTCCATTTACACATAGTCTTTAGAGAATGTATCTGTTGTTTAAAGCAAGGCCTGGCTCTCCAATCCTGGGATAGGCTTCCTTCTGGAAAATACTCCCAGGGAGGACAGGAAACACTGTAGACTCTCCGTGGGGCACCAGAGGGCTCATCTCTCCTCCGTGGGCAGAGAACCAGAAAAATGAGCCGGAGATTTATACCCACTTGACTTCTTGTTCTTATCCTTTTTGATTAAAAAATATATCAAGACATGAGACGGATGGAAAAACCCATAAAAATAGTTTTACTGCATCATAAAAAGGCTTACATTTCTGACATTAGGATCACGAAGGGATTAATTGATACTGTCACTTTGCTTTCCTACCAGAGCGCACACGCTCGCTGCCCTGACACAGCCCTGCTCTGCAAAGTGTGAGGCCACAGAGGGTGGCTTTTCCTCGTCCCCCTGCTGCTGTCACCCCACTGGGATCACGTGAGACGTTGTGTAGGCTCAGTCTTTGTAGCTCCTGTACAAGGAGCAGGGTCTTGTAGTCCCTCAACTTTGCACGTTGCGTGACCCGTAGGAGACATTCGTTTTCGCCGCTGTCCCTCGCCTTTCACTTTGAACTGCATGAATATTCAACTGTCCTAATAATTTGGGGGGGATTAGCGGATCAGGAAATAATATGAGAGCAGTTTGATTTGTCAATGAGCAGGAATCGTTTATAGCTAATTTCCCAAATGATAACTCAGCTTCGTTTCCTCAATTATTCCTCTGCTCATTCAACAAATATTTATTTCGGCTCTGTGAGTGCCAGGCACTGTTTCAGTCCCTTTGGATCCAGCAGTAGCTCTCAAGGGACAACGGCACTGTTTTTCTGGAGTTCGTATTTCCATAGATCTGAGGTCAGTTTCCCCTTCTTTTCCTTCTCCCTCTTCCCCATCCCTCCCCCTCCCATTCCTCTGTCCATCTGTCCACCATCATTAATGGAAAGCTTATCAGATGCCCGGTCCCCTGATAGGCATTGGAGGATACTAACAAACAAGACCCTGTTCTTTTCTGAAAAAGTGGAGGGTCTAGTGAGGAAATGAGACAAGATCAGGACTGTCCAGTTAGTGTTGTGCTGGGCATAACTCCAGCGTGCCAGGGGGAGGCACGTGGGAGCAGCCCCCCACCCCCCCCACAGACACCAGCTGCAGATCACCTCTTTCCTGGCTACAGGGATACCTGTCGTTATCTAGTTCCTGCTTCTGCAACTCACCTACTCTGGAAGGGAAGCCGGCCTCAGAAATTAGGCATAAAGGAATCAAGAGATCTTCCTTACTACCAGCCACACACTAGGGGATGGTTCCTTGGGGGAAATAACTGTTGTTTTGGTTTAAAAAAAAATCCTTGGTGTCAACTACGTTTTGAACAACCTGCTCCATCCTAGGGGTTAATTGGAGGGCGTAAGTCTCAGAAAACTGAGGATCTAAGCTGTAAGGAGCATGCCCTGGGGAAGACAGCCAGCAGGATTTAACCACCTTTAAGTGCCAGCTCAGTGACATGGGCTGTCTGTATTAATACACTGGAATTCCAAGGGGCGCCTGGGTGGCTCAGTGGGTTAAGCCTCTGCCTTCAGCTCAGGTCATGATCTCAGGGTCCTGGGATCAAGCCCCGCATCAGGCTCTCTGCTCAGCAGGAAGCCTGCTTCCCCCCCTCTCTCTGCCTGCCTTTCTGCCTACTTCTGATCCCTCTCTCCCTCTGTCAAATAAATAAATAAAATCTTTAAAAAAAATTACACAGGAATTCCGTAAAATGAGAGGGAGAAGAAACAGGCTCTTACTGAGCACCTGTTAGATTTCTTCCAGGCATTTTCCCAGATGCTCTCACGTGCTATCTCATTTAATTTTCACAGAAATCCTGTGGCAGTTTATTATGTTTTCACAGACGAAGAAATTGTGGTTCTGAGAGGTTAATTGACTTGGCCAAGGTCACAGGTATCAACCTGCATGACTGAGTCCCCACACAGAGCTGTCTGCCCTCTTCATCCTTCTGCAATTAGGAAAACAGCATGGAGGAGGGTTTACCTTTTGGCACTTTATTTGAAGTTCCTTTCTGGTAATTATTTCTTCCTCCTTGGTATTGCAGTGCTGTTTCCCAGACTGTTTTGTAGAACACAAGAATGTTAATAGGTGTTCTAACCAGAAGAAGCTTCCACGATTAAATACACTGGGAGAAATGCTGGGTTAAACAGGTTTAAGTAGGGAGCTTCTCTGTCCCTTCAGGATACGTCCGGGTACCGTGAAGCTCAGAGAGGAAATTGTGGCAGGCATTTGAGAACACACAGTACATCGTGGCGTTTGCGTCCTGTGAAAGCCAGTTTCAGGAATGTCGTTCATTTAACGAGCATCATGAGCATTGGATGAGCTACTCTGAGAGTGGTACCTGGGGTCTGGGCTCCTGTGTTTCTCTGGACTATGTCCCATTCCTTCCCCTCCCCCCAGGACCTGCTGAACTTGTCATAATTACTGCTTAATCTGTGTCAGAGCGGGTGTGTGAAATGAACCTTGACCTTGACCCTGAAGAACTGAGGAGGCGGCTTCCAGGAAAAAGTCTTAGGGCCCCTGACTCACGTGGGCAAGCAGAGAGCTGCATGCTGGGGAAGTGTAGAAAGAGTCTGGGTGAGGCGGAGGGCTCTGTGGCCATCAGAGACTTTTCACTGGGTGTTTGGACTATTTTTATTGCAATGAAATGGATCATGCAAGACATCAGAAGGCAAATGGTGATCAAAAGCTTTTGTTCTCCATTTATTAGCGATTCATTGCAATTCCTAGTGTTACCTAAGTCATGGCCATCCTGCTTCTAGCCCATTGCTTGAAGGGAGACCATTCAGCTGAGCCCCAGGACGGCAGGAATTCACTGACACTCCTGTGGACTGTGCTCTACAGCCATGACAGGGGAGTTGTGCACAACTACGGACAAGCTTCTGGGGGTCTTCTGACTCTACTTCTATGTACTTCTGACTCTACTTTTTATGACTTTCCTTGGACATGAAATTGAGGTCCTATGAGGACAAACAGCTTTCTTTTATCTTATACAGAATACTGATAGACAAAAATTTCCCCTATCTTTTGTTGAACCCATAAGAGCAACCCTGCATGGTTTCTAAACAAAGGAGGACTTTTGTCAAAGAATCTTTAGACAGCATAATTATCAAATAGAAACTTTCAACAAAGAGTCCTTTAGAGATTGCAAAATTCCCCTTTCCTTGCAACTGACAGGCAAATGCTTTCTCGGAAGGGACCCATTGGCCTTGGCTTGCTCTTGCTTAAGTGTCATAATTATAGTCCGTTGACCCCCTCTTGGTTCGTATAAGAAGGAGGACTCTCGGAGCGCCTGGGTGGCTCAGTGGGTTAAGCCTCTGTCTTCAGCTCAGGTCATGATCTCAGGGTCCTGGGATCGAGCCCCGCATCGGGCTCTCTGCTCAGCAGGGAGCCTGCCTCCCCATCTCTCTCCACCTGCCTCTCTGCCTACTTGTGATCTCTCTCTCTCCTTGTCAAATAAATAAATAAAACCTTTAAAAAAAAAAAAAAAAAAAAAAGAAGGAGGACTCTCTCCACGCAAGTGTCAGGATCTCTCAAACCCCCAGTGGGGCTTCTCGAAGCATATTCCTTACAGAATCCCCTCGGCACCCATCGCCCTTTGAAAACTAAGTCATGGTGCATCTCTTGGCTCATCTTTTTCATCTCTTTGAAAATTTTTTCCAGGAAAGTTATTTCTCCCTGACCTGAGAAAAGAGAACCTGTGGCAGGCTCAAGGCAGCCCAGACAAGAAATTGTTTCTTCGTGTCTTGGGCAGTCCTGAGTCTCCCTGTTGCCCTTCATCTCAAATAAGCTAAGCTGAGAAATAGTAGGTATATTGGGCTGCCATAACGAACTGCCATAAATGGGGTGGCTTCAGCATTTGTCTTCGCACAGCTCTGGAGGCTGAGAAGGCAGCCAGGTAAGTGTCATCCTGAAATCTCTTGGCTTGTAGGCTACACCGTCTTGCTGTGTCCTCACATCACCTGCTCCTTGGGAGCATGTGGGGAGTTGGGAGTACAGAAGCTCCTTGAGGTTGCTTCTAAGGTTATTATAAGGGACTCATTCCATCTGGGGTGCGTCCTCATGACCTCATCTGATGGCAATTCTCTCCCAAAGGCCCTACCTCTAAAGACCATCACATTAGGGGTTAGGACTTTGACATAAGAATTTGGGGAGGATGCAAAGATTCAGTCCTTAACAGCAGCTGGTGTATCACAATGCATTTCCATGTCATGGCACTAAAGGTTGCTGTCAGCACTAATGAAGAAAATCCTGTGTTACCACGTTCTGACATCATGGTTTGAGTCTCTGAGTCTGCCCTTCTTGCTCATAACCTTACCATGAATTTGGGGCCTGCTTAATTAGGACCTGATAATTTCCTAGGGGTGGAGGTATGGAACAGAATAGGAGTGAAAAGTTAAATGGCAACCTTGTTTAAATGGCAACATGCTCTAATGGCTCCTACTCAAATTATGGGTTCTAAATGGTGTAGGGACAGGAGAAATGTGGTTTAAAAGAATGGCTAATGTACATCAGTAAAAGAAAGGACAAAAACCATACCATCGTTTCAATAGATGCAAAAAAAAAATTGATAAATATTCCTGATAAAAACCCTCAGCAAAGTAGGTTTAAAGGGAACATCCCTTAAATATAATAAAGGGCATCTATGAAAAACCCACAGCAAACATCAGACTTAGTGGGGGGAAAAAATTGAGAGCTTTTCCTCTAAGGTCCGGGACAAGACAGTATCCAGCATAGTACTGGAAGTCCTAGCCACTGTAGTCAGACAAGACAAGGGCATAAAAGACAACCAGATCAGTAAGGAAGAAGTGAAACTGGTTTACTATTTATAGATGATAAGATATGAGATGTACAAAACCCTGAAGACTCCACCAAAAAAACTACCAGAGCTAATAAATGAATTTAGTAAGGTCACAGGATACAAATCAATGTACAGAAATCCATTGCATTTCTATACACAAATAATGAAGCAACAGAAAGGGAAATTAAGAAAACAATCCCATTTGCAGTTCTATTAAAAATAATAAAATATCTAGGAATAAACTTAACCAAGGAGTTGAAAGACCAGTACTCTGGAAACAATAAAACAATGAAAAACTGAAGATGAGGCAAAGAAATGGAAAGGCAGTCCATGCTCATAGATCGGAAGACTATTGTTCAAATGTCCAGGCTACCCAAAGCAAGCTACACATTTGATGTAATCCCTGTCAAATACCAACAGCATTTTTCACGGAGCTAGAACAAACAATCTTGAAATTTGTATGGAACCAAAAAAGACCCTGAATCGCCAAAACAATGTTGAAAAAGAAAAAGCTGGAGTTATCACAATTCTAGATTTCAAGTTATACTGCAGAGCCATGGTCATCAAAACAGTATGGTCCTGGCACAAAAATAGACACATAGATCAATGGAAGAGGAAAGAAGGCCCAGAAACAAACCCACAATAATATGGTCAATTAATCTTCGACAAAAGAGGCAAGAATATGCAATGGGGAAAAGCTAGTCTCTTCAACAAATGTGTTGGGAAAACTGGACCACTTGCTTACACCACACACTAAAACAAACTCAAAATGGATTAAGTACCTAAATAAGAGCCTGGAAAACCATAAAAATTCTGGAAGGGAACACAGGCAGTAAATTCTCAGACATCAGCCATAGCAACATTTTTCTAGGTATGTCTCCTGAGG
The DNA here is from genome assembly GCF_963455335.1 of Martes martes. NCBI lineage: Eukaryota > Metazoa > Chordata > Mammalia > Carnivora > Mustelidae > Martes > Martes martes. The sequence continues at coordinate 13,873,698 of NC_137895.1, forward strand.
CAAAGGAAATAAAAGCAAAAAAAAAAAAAAAAAAAAAACCCAAAAAGAAAAAAACAAAACAAAACAAAAAAGCAAAACACAAAAAACTATTGGCGTGGGGTGCCTAGATGGCTCAGTCAGTTAAAGGTATGACTTTGTCTCAGGTCATGATCTCAGGGTTCTGGGAGGCTCCCTGCTCAGTGGGGAGTCTGCTTATCCCTTTGCCCACCTCCCACCCCCCACTTCATGCATGCTCGCTCACTCTCTCAAATAAAATCCTTTTTTTTTTTTTTTTAAATCTCGGAACTATATCAAAATAAAAAGCTGCTGCACAGTGAAGGAAAAACTGACAAAACTAAAAGACAACATACTCAATGGGAGAAGATGTTTGCAAATGACCTGTCCAGTAAAGGGTTAGTGTCTAAAGTATATAAAGAAGTTACACAACTCAGTATTCAAAAAACATAATCTGATTAAAATGGGCAGAAGACGTGAACAGACATTTCTCCAGAGAAGACATAGAGGAGACAATAGACACGTGAAAAGATGCTCAGTATCACTCATCATCAGGGAACTGCAAATCAAAACTACAATGAGATACCACCTCACACCTGTCAGAATGGCTAAAATTAACACAAGCAACAGGTGTTGCTGAGGATGTGGAGAAAGGGGAACCCTCTTATGCTGTTGATGGGAACATAAACTGATGCAGCCACTGTAGAGAACAGTATGATGATTCCTCAAAAAATTAAAAATAGAACTACCTATAATCTAGTAACTGCACTCCTGAGTATTTACCCCAGAAATACAAAAATGCTAATTCTAAAGGATACGTGCACCCCTATGTTAATTGCATTATTATTTACAGTAGTCAAGTTATGGAAGTAGCCCAAGTGGCCATGGATAGATGAATGGATAAAAAAAGATACAGACACACATGCACACACAGTAATGAATATTACTCAGCCATAAAAAAGAATGAAATCTTTCAACAACGTGGTTGGAGCTAGGGTGTATGATGCTAAGTGAAGTCAGTCAGCCAGAGAAAGAAACACCGTATGATTTCACTCATACTTGGAACTTAAGAAACAAAAGGAAAAAGAGACGAACCAAGAACCAGACTCTTCTTAACTACAGAGAACGAGAAGATGGTTGTGGGGGCGGGTAGTGGGGAGATGGGTGTAATAGGTGATGGCAATCAAGGAGGGCTCTTGGGATGAGTACCCAGTGTTGTAAGAGAGTGTTGAATCACTCTATGGTATACCTGAAGCTAATACAACACTGTTAACTATAATGGAATTAAAATTAAAAGCTTAATTAAAAATAGCTAATTGTTCACTATGTTAATTATATCTAAATCAAGCTGTAAAAAAATAATAAATAATGGCTGATACTGAGTATCCAAAATGAACCAGGAACCGGGCTAAACATTTTCTCTGCATTCTCTCTCTGCTCTTTTGTAACACTCTCTGTAATGTAAACTGTTGTTATCCTTGCCTAACGAAGCAGGAGACAGACTCAGAAAGATGCCAGTTGGCCTTGACCGATAAGGTTATATAAGTAGGAAGAGATGAAACGGGGATTTGAGCCCTGGTGGTCCAGCCCCAGAAATCACTTTCTATACTGGATTAGACAGCTTTTCAGGAAAAAAAACTTCTAAATGCAGTTTAATACCCCAGAGTTCTGTTCTAGCAAATAGACTCTGCCATTTCCTAACCCCAAATTCAGGTCTCCTGTCCTTCCCTGATCCCACTTCTTGTGGTTCCTGAAGGCGGAGGTGGGCAGGGAGGTGCAGTCTGGCAGAAGGTCAGAGGTCTTTGTACATCCTGCTCTTTCTTTCAGAAACAGATGTTCCTGACTTCTCGCTTCTGTGCGTCTGTCTTCTCTCGCTACCGGTCTTCCCTTGAACAGAATTGCTTGGGGATTACAGATGAGCACCGGTGTTTCAGGTGCAGGAACTTTGGCATCTTGCTGACGGCTGAGTTTTCTCTGGGGACACCAGCTAACTCACAGCACCCGGCTCTTTCTCTGCACTCCTTGTTTTGCTGGGAACTTTGTGGTTGGTTTCCTCTGGTGACCACAACTTAATCTTAACAGAGAACTGTTTTCCAGTTAACTGCTTATTATCTCAAAGCAGATGCTCAAGGTGAGCCTTGGGATCGCTTATCAAAAATATAGAAGCTGTTTGTGTCTCAGAGGCATAGAGTAAAGTCTCAAACTCGTGTGCGTACAAGCAGAAGGCAGGTATAATGGCAGGACACAGCGTTTTCCCGAGATAAGTCGATAGGCTTTATGTTGCGGGAACTGTTAACTAGATGCATCACCTGCCAGGTTATGTTGCCTTTAAAAGGCAACTCAAACACGACGGCCAGCCATCCATGCCTGGGACTCTTTGGGTACCAATGATGAGTCAGATCGAATGGCCTTGAAGTTCCCCTGAAATTCCTTTGAAAATCGTTGTCCTGTGATTTTACGATTCCTTTGTACAAGCCGGGCCTGCTTACTTTCCCCTCCAAAGAAGTATTGGAGAGCTGCTTTGCAGAAAACTGTAACAATATAACACAACAATCAAATTGTGGATTGGTGGGAAGGTGAACCTGTGTATTAGCCACACGTTTCTAGAAAGGAGCAAGCATGAATATGGAAGAGAATTAATTTTTATAATTCTGAGAAAATGGTCTCTTTTTTCTCCTTTTCTGATCCATTCAGCAGTATTTTTTCCAGGACTTTCCATGTGCTGGGCGTTCTGCATGTATGGGGGGCAGGTATAAAGAATAGGTGGTATGATTTTTGAGAGGACTGTGCATTATAATGTGTTCAGTTGGCTTGTCCAACTCATCCCAGTTTACCTGGAACTTTTCACAGTTAGCAGTAAGAGTTTACATTCTGGAACCCCTTCAGGACAATTAGTCACCCCAGTGACCACCCTGGAAGACATGATGTGCCTGTGTCGACCGATAGACATCCTGTGCAGGTGACAGCCACAAATGCAGGGGGACACTGGTGTGTTATAGTGGTGACTCAGGTACTCCAAGTGACACTGCTGTTGGTATTATTGTTATAAAACTATGAACTCTGGGTAAAATTCCAGACAAAAATTCCCTCTACTTACGCAGTCATTGCATCACTGGAAAATCCAGCATGCATCAATATGTGCAGAAGAATTTGGAGTGGTTTTTTTTTTTTAAGATTTTGTTTATTTATTTGACAGAGACAGAGATCACAAGTGGGCAGAGAGGCAGGCAGAGAAAGAGGGGGAAGCAGGCTCCCTGCCAAGCACAGAACCCAATGTGGGGCTCGATCCCAGAACCCTGAGATCATGACCTGAGCCAAAGGCAGAAGCTTAACTCACTGAGCCTCCCAGGTGCCCCAAGAATTTGGAGTTTAAATGTAAAATATAATTTTGACTTTATAGACAGGTGATTATCAACATTTTTTTCACTGAAATGAATGTCTGGTGAGATATTTGAAAGTCATGAGAGGCGATGGACCGTTCTGTCCTTCACACTTCGAATATCGCTCGTCCCTTGACCTCACTTTGTGAATTTAGTCAGTGGCTCCACCAGTATTAGCAACAAAAACCTCGTTCACAGACTTCTAGACTACACACTGGGAGGCAGTACTTCCCTCATTAAAAATCGCTATGCTAGCTCTTTGAGAAGAAGTAAATAAGAGGAGAGAAGGTCCAGTTGGGTCCCCCTGCTATCCTTATTGCCTTATTTTCTATCAGCTACAAACTGTAGAGATCTTCTGTGTATACAACATCCTACAAAGTGCCTGGGACAGTCTGCAGATAACTCCCATCTTCATAACCAAACAGCTTAACGTATGTGTGGACATTCGAAACCAGCCAAAGGATCAGCTCTCAACTGACCACAGGGGCCCTAGGTCAGGGATGTCAGCTCAGTTCCAGCTGCCGCGGACTTGGCTGGGTGGTCTTCCCGTCACTTCTCCAGGCTCTGGCCTGAGATTTCACTTCTTACCTCTTATTGACCATAAAATCAGCCCCGTGTTTTCCCTCTTGGCGTCCCATGGACGGACAGTGGGAGAGGGGGAAGGAGCTAAGACCCACACCTCCCCGAGTCAAAGAAGTTTCCCCGGCGGTCCTGTGTTTGGTCTTGACGAGCTTTTCACCGTGGTGCACGTTGGTGTTCTCCTGAGGGAAGCACCGTGGTGGGACATGAGATGGTTAAGACCTGAGAAATGAACAACTGGAGAAAGAAAAGACCAGTGAGAAAATTACTAGAAGCAACAGTTATAATAATATTTATTAGTAGTAATTATTGTAACAGAAATAATAATATTTTTATGCTGTTGGGGTGGTTTTTGGACTTTCCAGAAGCCACATGAGGTTGGGCTCTGCCACTTCCCAGCTGCGTGCCCTTAGGTGGCTTCAGCTTGCCGTTCCGTCCTCTGAACACTTGGGGTTGAGACATGTACCTCCGCTCCTGGGAAGAATAAAATGGATAATACTTGCCAAGCACCTGTTACCAGGACGTAGCAAATGTTGTGGCTTTGTGAGCTCTTTTTTCAAAGGAATTACTGGCGGGAATTTTATAATTGGTGGCCTTCAGGCCCCCAGACGAGTTGCCTGAAAACGGCAACCGTGCTGGAAAGATTGGGAGTCTGGGTCGGGATGCCTTGAATTTGAGGGTCAGCCACATTGAAACGTTGGGTGTAGAGTTGGTGATCTGGGACCAAAACTGGGATGAGGTTCAGTAGGCAGGCGTGCTGCCAGAGACGTGGGTGTGGACAGTGCCCAGCAAAAGCAAAAACACAAAAAGCAGACAAACAACAACAACAACAACAAAAAACCCAAACAAACAAACAAAAAAACCAGATTTCGGGCTGAAGAGGTGACAAGATCACAGCAGAGACAGGGCTCTTTGTGCCTTGTGCACTCACCAGTGTTGCCACCCAGCAGGGAATGCGCCGTTTAATTCTGTTCATTGGGATCCTTCCCAGGTGTCCTGCCACATGCTAAGCTCCTTCCACTTCCTCATCTGCCACAGCCAGCAAGACTGACTCACACGTGACGGTCACCGTTCCGAGCCTCATAGGCACAGGAGGGAAGCTGGGGCCAGGCCTTTCATTTGCATCCACGACAGGCTGAGCTATGCAAATTTCCGTTGGCAGATGGCATTGAAGAGTTGGGGTTATCGGTAGCATGGATGTCAACCAAAGCGATTCCAGATGTTGGAATCAGTGCCACCCTCCTCTTCTTTTGCTTTCTGCCCACGTAGCATTAAAATTATCCAGAGAGCAAGCAACGAGTAATGAAGTCTGGGTCAGTCCCGTCTGTCTCACGAAATGCCACTTGGAACCAGAGCCTTTTCATTTGACAATAAAATCAATGAATGAAATATCGCAGGGTTGAAAGCAATGCTGTACAGAATTCATTATGGGCGACGCATTCCCAAGGATGGAAGGGCCGGGCCCTCTATACTTTACTTTCCCGTAACATCGACACATCTACTAAATGAAGCTTGGACCTTCTGTTAACCCGTCACCTATTTGCTTTTAAACTTGAATCCTTTGGCCAAAACTCAGAAGGCCTTCTTTCTGGATCCTGCCTCTTAATGAACGAGCTATCATAAAAAGAGATTAGAATATACATCACTTAAGGGAAAATGGGACTCACTAATTGGGAAAATGGTTCAAGCCATGAGAGGACTTGTTCTCAGAGTCACCGCATCTCCTGTGAGCCCACACCATTCTGAATTATTCTTGCATTTTGAGAGTCATCTCAATACTAAGCACACTGAGCCGAGTGTTTCCATTTGTAGCGATTCAGAGATAGCTGTGTGGTGAGCGAGTAAGGAAGAGTGGCCAAGGGAGGGGAGGGGGTCTCCAGTCTTTTCCTTGGAGTCCACCCGCCTCTTAGAGAATGTCAGAGAACACTGAAACACATGATGAACAAAAAGAAAACCAGTGCCCCAGGTGTGTGTGTGTGGTAGAGTGGGAGAACAGAGGAAAATCGGGGGAGCCCGAGGGGAGGGCTGGCTCTGCTCCTGCCCTTTGCCACAGGAAGTGTCCTTTCCTTGGGAAAGGGGGTAAGTGAGGGGACCAGGAAAGGAGGGGAAATGTATGGGATCACAGTTAAGGTTCATGACTCATCCAAGGGGTATCTTGCATTTTAATCCAGGCTTCCTATCCCCCACCCTCACCGCTTCAACAAACATTTCTTGAGCGCTTACCGTATTCCTGACGCTTCTGCATTCTAGACAGAATGTTCATGTATGTTCATGGTCAAGTATGAAATGTTCGCGTTCAAGTATGAAAGAGAGAGGCAAGAGAAAGACCTAAACGTGATGGGGGCTCTTAAGGAAACAGAATTCGAGGATAGGAGTGGGGAGGTCCTCTGGGGAGAGGGATGAGAAGGCAGGTGTCTCTGAGCAGGAGAAACGTAAGCTGAAAGAGGGCAGAGGAGCTGAGGCTGAGAAGAGTAGGGGAGAGGTTGGCAGGGAGCATTCCAGCACGTGCGCAGTCTAAAGTGGTGGCGTTGGAGGAACGGGAAGTCCCATGTGGCTGGAGTAATCGCCCCACACATTAGGGAGGGCAGGAGGAGATGGGCACGGGCTTGTTCCTGTAGGTCTCTGGAGGCCACAATAATGAGTTTGCTTTGTACGTTTCAGTAGTTTAATAGCTGGGTACTGGTGGAATCCTATTTGCATTCCAAAAATGTAGTAGGTTTGCAGTGTGAGGGTACATCGGAGAAGACAGGCGTTGAAGCTGGGTGACCAGGTAGGGCTGGTGTCTAGATCTCAGATATATTTAGGATGCTAGGATATGGCTGGTGAGGGAGAGGAAGGTATCGGGGTTGAGTTCCAGCTTTCTGGCTCGAGCCACACTAGGAGGATGTGGCTGCCGCTAGTCATTCTCTCAGCAGGTGTTTATGGCACGTCAGTGGTTCCCTGCTGTGCGGGACTGGGACATTTCAGGGGTGGGGTGGTGGAAAGCCGTTGCTGTCCTCACTGGGTTCACAGTTGAAACAGGAAGACGGATGTGCAAATACACACTCCAGGCCACGGGACCCACTGGCACACACTGAGGTGGTTGGCAGAATCCCCTGGGCAATTTATTTCCTTCTCATCCCCCTGCCCCCCACCAGTTTTGTTTATTTGCTTTATAGCAACTGTTGTGATTTTTGCTTTCGTACATACATTTAAAATACATGAAGGCTGTTCTACACGGGAAGGAACCCGTGCGATATTTACATTCTGCTTAAAGAATAATAAATTCAATATCGCTGTGTATCTACGATCAAGCTAAAGAAATAAACCTTCCTCGATCCCTTTGAAGCCCTATGTACTCTTTGTCCAGAGTTAAATCCAAAACCCAGTATAATATTTTATCACTTCCCGGCTCGTCTTTTTAGTTTAACGCCCACATTCTTGAATAATGTATTGTTTATTCCTCCTCTTTTAACTTTGTAAAGATGGAAGCATTCTACATAAATACTTCCACAGCTCATGTGTGGTTAGTGGGCTACATCAACATTGCAACATGTAAACGGAGTTCGTTCATTTTCACTGTTCTGTAAGCATAAGTCGCAATAGATTCCTTCTTTTGTCACAGGTCACTTGGGTTTACCATTTTTGGCTATTCCTAACAGTGCTTGTATGAATATTATTTGCATATTTGTATTTATGTATTTCTTAGGGTGCACAGAAGTGGGTCATAGAATATATATACTCAGCTTGATTACTGATTGCCAGTGGTTTTCCACAGTAGTTGTTACAATTTACACTCCCACTCTAGTGATTAACAGTTCCCATGGCTACCCGTCTTCACTGGTAATTACTCCTTGTTGTTTTACTTTTGAAAATCTTTGCCAGTCTAGTGGGTGAAAAATGCTATGTCACTGCCATATTAATTTGCATTTTTCTATTACTAATGAGAGTGCACGTTGCTAATTCTTTATTGGCTGGTTGGATTTTCTATTCTAGAAATATTTATTTGTATCTTTGCCCGTTTTTCCAGTAAGTTGCTCATCTTTTTCATATTGATTTGTAACCACTCTTTATATGTTCTGGATACTAAGCCTTTGCAAATTTTATATGCTGCAAAATCATCTCTCAACTTACTGCATGTCCTTCTATTTTTTTTCTGGTCAGTTGATAACACTGACTTCCTTAATTGTAGTGCAGTTGAATTTTTCAGACTTTTCCTGTATGGTTTGTGTGTTTTTGTTGCAGTTTAAGAAAGTAACCCATATGCTGGAGTCATTAAATAGCCTCCACATTTTAGTCTACTTTTTTTGAATTTTTTTAAAAGAGTTTTTCACATTTAACTTTATTCATATGGGACTGGTTTATATAAAGTATAGATAAATTTTGTCTATTTTTTGTAACCATTTATTCCAATGTAATTTTCAAATCATCTTTCCTGCACTTACGTGTCATTGATCATGTTCCTGCATATGGTTGACTATGTTCCATTCTACTGTTTGTGCATCCCAATGTCAGTACATTATACTATTATACCATTATAATGGGTCTTGGTAGCTAGTAGTGGTGGTCCCTCACCTGTTCTTTTCCCATTTAAAAAAATTTTTAAAAATCGAACTGTAACAAAAATACAGTGCATATAGGTGTATATACCTTACTGAATTATCACAGTCTTGGCTATTCTTAAATATATGTAAGAATAAATTTCTCAATTTCCATGCATGTACACACACACTCATACACATTGGGACTTCGATTGGAATTTTATTGAGTCAATATCCATAAATCAGTTTGACAAGAATTGTTATCTTTACGATAATGAGTTCTTCTATCTATAAACATGATTTGTTATTCTTTTGGTTTGTTGTTCTTTAATATCTTCCAATAACATTTTACAATGTTTCCCATAAAAGTCTTCCACATCTTCTGTTAGATGCATTTCTGAGTATCTGATAGGTTTTGTTGCCATTGCAAATGATATTTTAGGGTATTTTTAACCTATTGCAGGTATATGAAAAGGCAATTAACTTTTGTATATTGACACTATATGCAGACGTCTCTGAAACTCTTATTGATTCTAATAATTTATTGATAGACTTCAATATTTTTACAATCTAAAAACTATGAAGACTACCTCCAATAATGTCTTTTTTTGCCTATTGTTAATAAACATATTTCATATTTGCCTTTCATAACTTCCATTATCTTTTTATTTTCATACTTTTTTTTCTTTTAAATGACATATTGCTGGATTTTTAAAAAATATTTTGTATAAAAATCCTTCACGCAGAAATTATGACCTATTTATCCAAATTGCTGTTGCCCATACGGTTGGTGTTACTTCTGCCATTTGATTTTGTGCTTCCTATGTGTCCCACTTTTCAGGTTTCTTCATTTCTCCTTTCTTACCTTCTTTGGATTGATTGTAAATTTTTGTTTCTTAACATAAATACTTAAAAGTCTAAAATTAATATTTTCCCTCTCCCCCCAAATTTGAGAACGTTAGAATGCTTGGAGCTATAATGCTCACCTCCTTTTGAGTTATATGCCTATTATTTGAAGTATGCTTGTTGATTTTGCTTTTGTTCTGATTTCATTACTGATTTGCAGTTGGCATATTTAAGAAAGTTTATAAATTTGCTTTTTTCTTTTCTCACCATTCTTTCCCACATTTCAGACTTTCCTCCTGGGGATCATTTTCCTTCTTCTGTAATGTATCTTTTCAAATGTCCTATAGTGAGTGAGTGCTACTAGGAAAATCCGTTTTTGGTTCTCTGAAAAATGTCTTTATTTTGCCATCTGAAAGGGTGTTTTCACTGGATCTACCTGTCTAGATGAGAGTTATTTTCTCTCCGGATTCTGCAGGCATTATTCCATTCTCTTAAGGCTTACATTGTTTCTGTTGCTAAGTCAGCTGTCAGTCACTTCTGATTTCTACATCCTTCGCTTGGTTTCTTTCCAAATACGAAAACTTTTGAAAGTTTTCAAATTTGCCTGGTCATTTTTGACAGTTTTCTTATTCTTTCATCTTACTTGTTATAGTCTGTATAGTTATCTATCCATGCATAAGACATTATAGTAAAATTTAGTGACTTAAAACAAATCACTTATGGTGTCTCATGATCTCTGTTAGAAATTCAGGAATTAGCTGGGCACTTCTCATTTGGGAGAAGTTGTGCAGTTGTAGGCATATGTCAGCTTCGGTTGCTTGACTTTCCCCCTTTTTTTTAGATACAGAATATTTTATTGTGTTATTTTGGGGTTATCTTTTTTTAGCTTTATTGAGATAGACTTGACTTACAGCATTATGTAAGTTTAAGGTATGCAACATGTTGATTTGATTTGCTGCATTAGACACTGCAAAATGATTACTATCATGTCCCATTCTCACCATTTCTTTTTTGTGATGACAACATTAGCAACTTTGAAATATGTAATACAGTATTATTAACTGTAATCACCCTGCTGTGTATTGGATCCCCAGAACTAATTCATCTTATTACCTTTTGTACCCTTTGATCAACATTTCTGTGTCTCCTCGTTCTGCCATCCCCAGCCCCACCATTATACTTTCTATGAGCTTTTTCAGAGTCCCCATGTAAGTGATACTATACAATATTTGTCCTCTCTGTCTTATTTCATTTAGCATATATATTTTGTATATATTTTGTATAATGTCCTCAAGGTCCATCCATGTTATTGCAAATGGCAGGATTTCCCTCTTTTTATGGCTGAATAATATTCTATTCTATATACCACATCTTCTTTATTTATTTATCCATTGGTGGACACTTAGGTTGTTTCTATATCTTGGCTATTGTGAATAATGCTGCAGTGAATGATGCTGATGGGGGTATAGATGTCTCTTTGAGACCCCTTTTCTCTTGTTTTCATTTCTTTTAGATTTCATTTCATTTCATTCTTTTCATTTCTTTTAGATATATACCCAAGCATATGCCAAGTGGAGTTTCTAGGTTATATGGTAGTTCTATTTTTAATTTTTGCTATACCGTTTTCTGTAATAGCTATGCCAGTTTACATTCCCACCAACGGTGCACAAGGGTTCCCTTTTCTCCACATCCTTGCCAATACTGATTACTTCTTTTGATGACAGCCATTCTGATAGGGGTAAAGTGATATCTCACTGTGGTTTGATAGGCATTCCCCTGATGATTAGTGATGCCATACCTTTTCATGCACCTGTTGGCTACTTGTGTGTCTTGTTTGGGACAAAATGTCTTTTCAGTTCCTCTGCCCATTTTTTTAATAAGATTTTTTTTTCCTGTTGAGTTGTATGAGTTCTTTATATATTTTGGATATTAATCCCTCATCAGATACATGATTTACAAAAATCTTTCCCATTCCATCGGCTGCCTTTTCATTTTGTTGTTTCTTTTGCTGTACAGAGCTTTTTAGTTTGATATAATCCCACTCATTAATTTTTGATTTTGTTGCTGTGTTTTTGGTGTCCTTTCCAAAAAAATCTTTGCCAAGACCATTGTCAAGGTGATTTCTTCTCTGTATTTTCTTCTAGAAGTTTTATGGTTTCCGTTTTTATGCCGAAGTACTTCGTCTATTTTAAGAAAATTTTTGTAAGTGGTGTAAGAGAGGGGTCTAATTTCATTCTTCTGCATGTGGTTATCCAGTCTTGCCAGCACCATTTGTTGAAGAGACTGGGTAATTGACTTTCAAGGTATATTCATGTAGCTAGCCAGTTGGTACCTGCTCTAGGCTAGGGGCTTTATTTCCCTCCATTTGGACATCTCCACCGTGCCTCTCAAGTGTCCTCATCTCATGAAGACTGGCCTCCCTCAAAGTGAGCAAACAATGTGAGGCAGGTGGGCACCGAAATGAATCATTCAGTGGTTGGGGGATTCGACTCTACCTTTTCTTGGAAAGAGCATGAAAAAATTTGGGGATATGCTTTTAAACCACCACCTATTTCTTGTTACTTCTTAATAGATGGGTCTCTCTTGTGTTCTTATGTAATGATGTCAATAATCAGTCTCTTGGGGTTGAATTCATTTTGACTTCTTTGTTTTCTGATAGAATTTGTGACTTTGTGTGTGCGTGTACACGTGCATGAGAGAGCGGCGAGAATTGGAAATTTATCTATGAGAGTTCTTTGATGCCAGACTTTAAAATACGTGCCTCCTGGGAGGATCTGTATTCACGGTGGCTTCAGACCAAAAAGACAGCTATGAATTCTGGCCCCCGAATACCTGAGGATATGTCTGAAGTTAAAAAATCTCAGCAGAGACCTCTTTGTCATTGTCTTTCAGCCAGACGTGGAGCCAGGACAGGCAAGTGTCCCTGCTCTCTTCCTCTGCAGGGCTGGCTTCACTCACCAAGGGCATGACTTCTTGGGGCATGGGGGGTGCGGATCCTGGCTTTGGGCTTTGTTTCTCAGCCACTTTTTCATAGTCGGGTAGTCTTAGTCTCTTTTTTTTTTTCTTTGTTTGGCTCATTAGAACCAGTGTTGGATGATGCTCATGACAGAGAGGTTCCCCCGCGCAGGTACTGCCTTCAGCTTGCATACCTCTCTGGATTTGTGCTTTCTTTCTAATCAGTTTTCTTTATTGACTCTAAGGATTGTCTTTATGTTCTTTTAAATATATATATATATATGTATATATATATATATATATATGTATGCATATATATGTGTGTGTGTGTGTGTGTGTATTATTTATTTACTTATTTATTTGACAGAGAGGGAGAGAGAAGGAGCACAAGCAGGGAAAGTGGCAGAGGGAGAGGGAAAAACAGGCTCCCTGTTGAGCAGGGAGCCCAACACAGCGCTCAGTCCCAGGACCCTGGGATCATGACCTAAGCTGAAGGCAGATGCTTAACTAACTGAGCCACCCAGGTGCCCTATCCTTACATTCTTATCTATTCTTTTTTATTTCCTTTTATACACACACACACACACACACCCTACATCATCCTCATCATCATCCTCATTATCATCATCATCATCATCATTATTACTTTATCCAGCGTTTTTTAGGTGTTTTCTACCAAGATTTTGTTTTGTTTTCCAGGATATATTGTCCCCCATACTGTCAGATACTTATGTATGGGGGGGGGCTCTTTAAAACTACTCATTCCCTGGCTCAACCCAAACTTAGCAAATTAGAATCTCCTGAGATAGGGGCCAAGTGCATGTACTTTTTAAAAACCTCCCCAGAGGATCATGACGCCCGCTGCTACTAAGAGATAATTATTGTAATGAAGACATGGTCCAGAAACAATGGAAACCCAGCAGTAGAGCTAAATTTGGCCCACGAAGTTGGGGGAGGCTTTATAGAGGAGGAGATTGCTTTTTATCCTTTTTAAACATTCCCTCTCATCCTCTGACTGCCACAGTTAGCTTCACCGTGCATAAGCATCCAACATGAGCATCACCCCCTGTGGCTGAGGGCCCTCGGGGAATGTCCAGAGGCAGCGTCTTCTCTCTGTGGGTGTAAGCTCACGTGAGTTGGTCCACCTTGTGGGATAGGTTCCCAGCACAGACTGATGCCCATCCCCACATCTGTCCATCCCATGGGCTCAGAGCCACCAGCATTCCAGCTTGCAGAGCAAAGAACCCACCTGCATGGTTCTCTGGTCCTCCTGAGGGGATGGAGTGGGCTGTCTGAGCTGACAGTTGTGGCGTGAAAGGGAATTTCTGCAAGGAGGATTCTGGACAGGAGACAACCCTCAGAACGTTGGGTCCATTTCTTGCATGACCCCAAGCTATACCAAACCCTGTGATGTCAGGAGAGTTTGAATTTACTCTTCTGTAACCTGTAAAAGCTTTCATCGTGGACCATGTCCCCCTTTCATCGTGGATCCACACGGAACGGAGATGCTAAACAGTTCGTGAGGCCTGCAGATCCGCACTCAGGAAGGACCTAGGTTTCAATCCCTGCTGTACTGCTTATTAGTAGCATAGCCACAGGCAAGGGATTTCAGTTTTTCTGAGCCTCAGTTTGCATTTCTGTTAAATGGAGGGTAATATTTGCCTTCTAAGGTTGCTGAAAACTTAAATGAAATAACATACTTTAAATCCCCCATGCAGTGTCTCATGGACACTTCTGTTTGTTATTTTTACTATTGCTCTTACGGTTCCCAAAATCCCTAAGGGATAAATAGGGCAAGGATGATTTTCATATTCTCTTCCTGCTTGGCAGATTGGATGCCCACTTACCTTAGCATACAAATCAAGACCAGATTTCTGTGTCCACATTGACCGCAGTCTACCCTCCCAGATTGAGTTCCTGGTAATAACAATGAAAACCACAACTCATGTGCTGGGCAGCTCTAAGTACCAGGAACCAATGTAGGTACAACATGTATGTTATCTGTGGTCCTTGCAGAACCTGGAAGTATGTTTTTTCAGCCCCATTTGGCAAAGAGCTCACTAAAGCTCAGAAGGTAGAGGTCTTGGCAAGGACACCCGAGGGCCAGTGGCTCAGGTGGGACTTGAACCCAGGACTGCAGTGTTTCGGTACGTAAACAGCCTCCCCTTTACCGTGTTCAGCTCTATATGTTTGCAACCCTCAGGGTCCTTCCTCAGCCTGGAATGACCTTTCTCCTTTTAATCTGCCCACCCAAATCTTACTCATTCATTAAGACCCAGCACAAATGCCACCTCCCCAATGGGCCTTCCTCTGGCTCTCTTGGTTGGAGAGAAGTAGTCTGTCGCCATATTTCCACAGGAGTTTACTTGGGTTCCATTTGGGGCACATCCGCTACTGTCTTGTGTCTCTCATGCACATAAACGGCTCCTATTTTTATTTGCCGAGTGTTCAAAGTCAGCAGTTCTATCTAATTCTTTTTTTCCCATTTCGTAATAACCATCCATGACATGTCCTGGATGTTCACTAAATGTTTATTGAATCAAAGTATAAAAATTCTGTCCAGAAAGGTTGTTACTAGGTCATGTTCTCCGATATGCTAGTCCTTAAATCATCTTCCGTAATGCCGTAAAGGTGGCCGTTCGTGGAAGACAGAGTTGACACACTTTGCCCTCACTCGTGCCTAGCTTTGTTGACAGCCACAAAACTTCCCAGATTGCAAGTTTGCAAGTGACAGCTTCTGCCTGCCTGAGTTGTATAAGCCGCAGAGGTTTATTTGACTGGATCACATCTCCTGTTCCTTGGCTAGGTCTTTCCCTCCGGCCCCCTTCGGCTTCCTCATTCTCACCTGGCACGTTATCCCTAGTGTACAGAAGGTGAGCAGACCACACATTGAGTTCTATTAGCTCAGAGACCCACATAAAAGCTCTTCAGAATGATGTCCAATGAGGAGGCTTGTGCCTAGGTGACAGGGTCGGCAGCAGTCAAAAATTTCCTAAGTGGAACGGAATTGGATCTCTCAGGGGCTAAAAGGTTGCGTTTCTAACAGGTTCTTCCGTTTCTCTGATGCCTTTAATTCCATGACACCTTAATACAGAGTTAATTGAAATGGAAAACACCAAGCACAAAAGCAGAAAGCAAAAGGGACTTTGTAAGACGTTTATGATTTCTCTACCCTTTGATGAGGCACACATTTAGAAGTCACAGGCAAACCAAAAACCTTATGTTTGAGACGTATGAAGACAGTATGTCCCAAACCTTCCTGTCTCGAAGAAAGAATAATAGTACCCAAAGTAGGGAACATCAGTGATCATAAGGTAGGTCAGAGTCCTTAGGTCATATGCAAGACTTTTTGGTACAGGTGGATTGGTGGCTGTGCCTAGGTCTTAAGCAGCTATGAGGTAATTGACAGCCATAAGATCATGGACTGTCAAAACTCAGAGGGACCTTTGGGATTATTTTGTGAATATTTCACAAAAGTGGATATCCAGGTCTCAGAACAGCTGCGCCTGGCCTGCAACTCTCATGTTGCTTATTTCTAAGACTGTGTGTCTGTAGTAATTGCTCAAGTTTCACAAAGATGGCCAATAGTAAGGGGAGAAAACCATACAGATGAATCATGGCTATAAATACAGGTGATTGAGAGTCAACCTTGTTCTCGAGTTAGGGTCCACTGATCATCCTTACATGGAGTTTTTCTTATATAGCCTACACACATAATGTTATTTCCAACTTCAATCATGTAGAGATAGCACCAGAGATATTCTTCAAGCCCAGGAGTACAGAATCCAGCCTGATTCTTACTACCTTTCTGCGTTGTCTAATACCGTAGCTATTGTTTAGCAACTCAACCACTATCATGAGATCTTTCTCAAATTCAGTTTAGTTTTCAGAGAAACAGCTCTCTTCACAATGCTAATTAATCAATTTACATAATATTTACTTAGCATATACTTAATTGCAACAATAACAACGTGCATAAGCAGGTTTGGGAACAACCATAACTCACTCTTGGTTAGCACATGACCCAGTGGGCGGAAACAGGGAAGTGGAGACATCCCGAAGAACTCCGTGGACCTTGTTCCACGTGCCCTGTGCACCGGTCCATGTAACAAACTCCGGGAGGAGACCGGGAGGATAGGCAGGAGGCCCTCAATGTACTGTAATCCATTCCCACCCTTTACAGACCCCGGAAAGAAAGAAAGGTGACCTGGTCAAGTCTTATGAACATCCTAAAGGCAGACCTTCTGTCAACCACATTCATGGTGTCTGAGTTCTTCTCTGTGGATTGCTTTTAGCAGTAGGTCCCCGGGCTGGTGTCTTCATCCATTCTGGCTGCTCTTATAGAATATCACACACTACATGGGCCCATTTATTTCTCACAGTTTTGGAGACTGGGAAGTTCAGGGTCAAGGCCCCAACAGATTTGGTGTCTGGTGAGGCACTGCTCCCTGGTTCGCAGCTGGCCATCTCCTTTCTGTGTCTTGATATGAGGGGAGGGGAATCTCTCTGAGGTGTCTTTTGGAAGAACTCTAATCCTGTTCATGAGTGTGTCACCCTCCTGAGCACATCACCCCCCCAAAGCTCCATCTTCAAATATCATCCCATTAGGTTGATTAGGTTTTAACATAAGAATTTGGGGCAGACACAAATATTCACCCAACAGCATCTGGTAAAAGAATCTAGCCAGTGAGTTTATGGGGCCGTTGCTCCTTGGGCAGCAGCAGATAATTATGTAACTGAGTATAAAATAGCAGTGTTTCCTGGCTGACACCGCTCTCTTTAGTGTAGCGGTGACAGGGTATAGAGCTCATAGACCTAGTATGTGAAATCTGGACCGGAGCTCTTTTCAGTGTGGCAAGGAGCAGGGGACTGACCCTGCAATCCTGGGCTTCTTGCCCTGCCGTGCCTCCTGATTGCTGGACCCTATGTAAGGGCTCTGATTCCTGGAGTCGGGTGATCCTTTATATCCTCCCACTTGCTTAACCCAGTGCATTGATCAAAGGTAGTTCAACAATGAGAGCCTCTGATACATTTTCAAAATGCAGCAGGTAACAGATAAAATGGGTGGTTTTCCCATTTCTCAGGTTTCTGAGAAAACCCACACATAGTAGAAGCTACAGGAAGTGAAATGATGATAGGAATTGGAGGTCAGTATGAGGTTCCTTCTGCCTGAGTTCAGCCAGAACTAATGCAAAAACTGGCATCCAGGAGAGAGAGAGAGAGTCATGGAGACAGATTGAGGAAGGACTGGCCACAGGCTGCTGGTCAGTTGTGCTGCAGATCAAGGTCAATGTGAAGGACCTAGACCCTCAGCAAAATGGGTGAACTCTTTTGTCTTTGACTGTTCTTGACTCTGCACATCAGTTGTAGCTTTATGAAATCTAACCTCTGGTGCTGGGGTAATTTGAGGTGCTCTCTGGGAGACCCAGCTGAATGTATGTTGCTGTCTTAGTTAGCAAGTCAGCAAAAGGACCGCATCTCAAAGTCTTGCCTCTAAGACAATTCCGAACCTTTACTTGTTGACGACAAAGTCAGCCTGTCCTTGCCCCACCACTAGAAAGTGGAAAATGGGAAACAATTTTCAAAAACTCTCGTGTAACCATGAGAGTGAGAAACCATGTAAGAAGTTTGAACAAACAGAAACCAGACAAGCCCTGTGTACGCAAACATTGTTTTATTTATCACTCATTTATAGCTTACTGTATCCTACAAAGGGTTTTAGGCCACTTATAAGAAAAGATACAGTACGTTATGGACAAGGTTCATTGTATCCTACACTGCTTTTAAGATGAGCTCTGAGCTTCCTGGCAGCCAAAGTAAAAAAGTCTACTCAGGGGCCACCTGGGTGGCTCAGTTGGTTAAACACCCAACTCTTTATTTTGGCTCAGGTCATGATCTCAGCATCCTGGGATCGAGGCCCACCTC
Organism: Martes martes; assembly: GCF_963455335.1. NCBI lineage: Eukaryota > Metazoa > Chordata > Mammalia > Carnivora > Mustelidae > Martes > Martes martes. The sequence continues at coordinate 13,891,897 of NC_137895.1, forward strand.
AGGCTCCACACTCACTGGGGAATCTGTTCTCTCTGTACTCCTTCCCCAGCTTATAGTCTCTCTCTCGAATAAGTAAATAAATCATTAAAAAAACTAAAAATAGGTCTTCTCAGAGGATTCCTGCTTCAAAAGAATACATGTCATTTATTTTCAATGGACTCAGGTTAATCCTATTGTTTGGTTTGAGAGGAATTTCTCACCAGGGACTTTCCAAGAGGAAGAGTGGCCTGGTGGACAGGGTCCTCAGTAGCATCCTTGCACTAAACGCAATGGGAAGTTGTGTAAAGCTCTTCAGTGTCCGTCGAGGAGAGTTGGGGGGCCAGACCCAGGCGTTCAGCACAGACCCAGGCTGCGTGGCTCAGTTACGCAGCACCCTGCGATCCCCCCTCCGGCCTTCAGCCCGTCACCCCGCACCGTGACTCTGCTCTCCCAGGCCTTTGGCAGGAGCTCAGTAGCAGATCGTGCAGGCTTCATTTCTGACGGCAAAGGAAATGAGCATTTTGTCAGTTACAGTCCAGATAAATTCTTCTTTGACAAAGAAGAGGATGGAAGAGCCTACACTTCTGAGCTTCCGGGCTTCGAGAGTCTGTCGTTTTTACCCGGTTGTCCTCCCCGGGATGGGCGTCGTTTCCCTCCTCTGATGGCTCTGACATGTGCTTCTGACAGACACCATGCAGCCCGGGGCCTCCTGACCTATTCATTCTCAAGCAGCCTTCAGCCCTAAATAAGGAACACATGTCATCCCAGGCAGATTTTTCACCTGCCACTTGCTACTAAATCAGTGACCTTTTCCAGATTGAGCCTCAACAAAAGCTTTTTTATGCAGCCCACTCACCTGAGACAGACACGGCAGAGCTGCCACCGTTCCTTTCCCGGAGGCTTCAGCATCGTAGGCTCCCCGTTCATCGGCCACTCTTTCTTCTTGCCCTGGCATTCCTCTGGGCGGAGGGAAAGTTCCTTTCTCCTCAAATCCCACCTCAGCTCTGCTTTTCCACCTCCCTACCCACCGCCGCCGTTTTCTCTGGCAGGGTCTGGTTCCTCCTCCTGTCCCTCTCGAGCCCCTCATCTGCTTGACCGTCATGGGGTCTAAGCACCACTTGGTGCCCTACCACGGATCTGTCTGTGGCCTGGCTCCTCCGTTGGAAGGAATGTGCCAGTGAGATAGCGCCTTAAGGTTTTTGGCTTCGTTGTTGCTGTTTATGACTCAGAGCCCAGTACGGTCCCTGGCACATAACCGGCATTTAAGAAATGAATGTTGGATGAATGAGGGAGTGGATGGGTAGATGGCTGGGTGGGTGGATGGATGGATGGGTGAGTGAGTCTAGATTAGAATGCTGGCTCCTTGTTCAGAATATTTGCTTATCTACACACACACGCATCCCCTCTTTGGCTCTCTCCCACCACGGCCCAATCCTTTCTGGGACTTTACCAAACAAAATTATTTTCTGTCTTTTGAATTGGAAGCCTCCATTCAGTCTCCAACAGAAAGGTTATCAAAACTATTAAAAAGCAAGGTGCTTTGTTCTTGCTGATCTAATGCCAAGAGACCATCAGCTGACTACCATAGGTGTGTTGCCCTTGGCTGGCTAAGAGAGGACTGTCTCCGAGGGGTTGGCGATGAACAGGCTTAGAGAGAGTGACTCAGCTACCAGAACCCCAGTAGTTTATGTGGCTTGTCCGCTATTTAGCTTCTGCAAGGGTCGTGTGAGAAGAATGTGTGGAAGGATGTGAGTGAAGCCGGGGTCCGTCCCCGCAGCCCAGTCCAGCTGTTGGTTTCAGTAGCCTTCCTGCCCGCAGTGTTCCTGAGCCTCGGAGAAGGACCGTTTTTGTTAAGAAGCAAGGGTTCTGGTCTCTTTGCAGCTGCATAATCTTGGGCGTATCGTTTCCTCTTGTGTAACTCCGTTCTATCAGCTGTGCCGTGAAAAGTTAGACGAGATGATTACTAAGGTTGCTCCAAGTGTAGTATTTTTAACTCTACTAGGACCTCTTTTGATCAACTGTTCTAATGTCCTTTCAAAGTCAGCCATTTAGCATGTCTCTGTTATAACGCGTCTCAGGCCACGTGTTTGGTCACGTGCTTTGTCTTCTTGAGGTACCTGTGGCCTTCTTGAGGGGGAGGACTCTGTCTTGTCTATTGGCTTGTCACCCAGAGTCAGACCCAGTGCCCAGTACTTGTACGTTCTGTGGACAGTGCAACTCAGCTCTTTTCCTGCACTTGGCTACCTGTTGATTGAATTGCGAGTCTGCAGTGAAATGCCCCAAAAGACAGGTGGCTTGTGCCAAGTTGGTAAATCATCCATGCATAAGCTCTGAGAGTCTCATCACTCTTGCGTGCTGTCCCTAACATTTCTCCAATATAGAAAGTTTCTTTTAATCTCCTCTCCTTCCCCTTTTATCTTCATCCCAGGAAACACCGTCTAGCCTTTGGGGTCACACTTGGATCCCAGCCCCATCTTTCGCCTGTGGGAACCTGGGCTGGTTGCATTTATCTCTGAGCCTCAGGTTTCTTACCTGTAAATAGAGGCTAAAAGTCCAGGAACGTCACAGCACCTGCCAAAGTGTGTCCGCCCCTTTTTTAGCCTAGTGTTCTGAAGACAATAGATGCTTAATTCATGTTGTGTGCAACCAGAGGAGAGCACACCTAGGCAGGCCAGAGCACCTGCACCACACAGCCCTGGTTGCAGACCTTCTCTCTGCTTCCATTTCCTTATCATTCAGATGACAAGTCCGGTCCAGAATACTCCCCAAGCCCCTGCAGCTTAGAGATCCTGGGCCATGCTACTGCAATGGGGTGTTATGGTGTTGTTTTTGGTTTTTTTAGAGTACAAAAAGTCTCATCCTCAATGCTAGAGTTTCCTTAGACCCAGAGGGACTTTTCTAAACACAAGACACATAGTTTTCTGAAAACACACAGTTTTCTTATGTGAGCCTTTGGCCTTATGTGGTCGCTGACAGACAGGAGTGTGGTTTGGGGCTCAGCTCTCCTACAGCTGTGGGCTGCTGTGGCCAGCAGATGGTTTCGGGGGTAAGACTGGCCAGAGATTTCTCTCCTGAAAGGATGTGCATCACACCGAGCCACTTGAATCCAAAGTTGGTGAAAGAAGTAGGGAGACCTTGGTTTTTCACCAGTGGTGCTAGGGAAGCCAGTTAGAAACCTCACCGTAGATAGAACATCTTGTGAATGAAAGGTGGTGGCAGGCGGAAGGGTGCTGAAGGGGGGCTTTGGAGTCGAGGCTGTTTAACTGCAGATTTTAGAGTGAGAAAGAGCGGATACGTTGACAGTCTAGAACCCCTACCTTTATCTCCCCCATCGGCTCTCGTTGATACTATGCCATATGGTAGCTTTCTACTGTGATAGGGGAGACCCTTTTCTGGCTTCTCTCTCCTTTGTTCAACCTTGAAGCATCATGGGGCCCAGCATGCTGCCTTGGTCTTGTTCTCCATCAGCCTTTCCTTTCCAGGAGCTCATGCTCTTAAACACCATTGGTGTCCCAGGGATAATCCAGATCTGCAGCTCGGATTCAGCCCAGGCTGAATTTAAGCAAAACGAGGACTCTGGATTCCACCCAAATGGTGGTATACCCATGCTTTGGGATAAGAAGGTTCTGCTCAGCAATAAGAAGGAATGCAGTATTGATGCATATAACAACTTGGGTAAATTTTCAGAAACACTGTGCTAAATACAGGAAGTCAAACATAGAAAACTCCCAAGTTCTATGATTGTGATTCTGTTTATGGGCAATCCTAGAAAAGGCTGGACGAGAGTGTGACAGAAAGGCAGCAGCAGTCGCCTGGAGCTGGGGTTCAGGGAGGTAACTTGCCTGCGGAAGGGCCACAGGGAGACTTCAGGGTGTTGGAGCCGTTTTGTCGTTGTTGGTGATGATGGTTTCATGACCGCACACGGTTACAAAAGGTCAATGAGTCTGTTGAATTCTACTGTGCTTAGGTAAAGCTTGAGGGGAAAAGAATGATTCCCATCATTGCTGGTCTAAGCAGCTGGAGAGATGGGGAGAACCAGCTGCTCTTTCCTGACACAGGTGGGAGAACGAGAAGAATCGAGAGTTCGGGATGGGACATCCCAAGTCCGAGACGCCTATTAGATGTCTCAACCAGAGAACTGAGATGGGCGGTTGAATTTATGCTTCTGGAACTCAGTGTGGAAATCAGACTGGGGACAACACGTGGGCAGTATTTAAAGCAGCGGGCTGGACGGAGGTCACCAGGGCCACAGGCCAGTGAGGGGGAGCGGGAGAGCTCTGGGGATTGAGGGGGAGGTTTCAGGGTTCTGGCGTCAGTGGGAAAGACTCAGTGGGATCAACTGTGCAAAATATCATTGGCTTATACCAAGTATTCCTTCCATAGTAGCTTACGTCATCATCAGCTTTTATGTTGGTGAAATTCGCGTCATTTCAACCAATTAGCCGTTTTTAAATGTGTGATTCAGGAGTGTTTAGTTGTTTATGGGGTGAGGCAGCTGTCACCTCTCTCTAGTTCCGAGACATTCTCATCACCCCGGAACACCCTGTACCCAGCAAATCGTCACTCCGCACCATCCCTCCCGCTGTGCGCTGTTCACCACTGACCTACTTTCTGTCTTTATAAATTTGCCTACTCTAGATATATGAAAGGAATCCTACAGTATGTGAGCTTTTGTGTCTGGCTTCTTTCACTAGGCATAACACGGCCAAGGTTCAACCGAGTTGTAACGTGCATCAGTGCTTTGTTCCTTTTTACAGCGGAGTATGTTATTTTATTATTATTATTATTATTCCATGTCTGCCCACGCTGATGCCAGAGCACGTGCGGGAGTTCTTGCCTGAGAACTTTCTCCCTCCGTCCTCTTCACCTAGTCGTCCTTTCCTCCTCCGCCTCCCTGTGCTGATTTGACTTGTGTTGGGGGCGAGTCCCACCTCTTCAGAGACTTACCCCACACCCAGCAGTACCTCTTTCCCTTCCCCTAAGACACATATGTAATGTCGTAAAGTTCCCTTTACCATCTGTTTCTCAGAGCCTGATCCAGACACAGGCTAACTTGTCTGCACAGCACTGTTCCCAGCAGGGAGAGAGCACTTCAGTGCTCCCCAGGGTATATGGAGCCCTGGAGGATCCAGGGTTACGAGAGCGGCAGAGTCTGCCCCCGTTCCCACAAGCCCTATGCCCTTAGTAGATGGCAGGCCCCTTGCCTCCACCTCTTGGTGGGGACGGCCATCAGCCCAGGCATGCCACAGGCATAAAGATCCCTCAGAAGGTGTTTGCTGACCGTGTTGTGTGTCTGCAGCCCTTACCTCTCTGCTCATCTCTAGGCTTGCCTGTTTCCACTGGGCTGCTGCTGCTTCCTTTTTTTTAAACTTTTATTTATTTATTTATTTATTTATTTATTTATTTATTATTAATTTCTTTTCAGCGTAACAGTATTCATTGTTTTTGCACCACACCCAGTGCTCCATGCAATATGTGGCCTCCTTAATACCCACCACCTGGCTCCCCCAACCTCCCACCCCCCCGCCCCTTCAAAACCCTCAGGTTGTTTTTCAGAGTCCATAGTCTCTCATGGTTCACCTCCCCTTCCAATTTCCCTCAACTCCCTTCTCCTCTCCATCTCCCCTTGTCCTCCATGTTATTTGTTATGCTCCACAAATAAGTGAAACCGTATGATACTTGACTCTCTCTGCTTGACTTAGCTCACTCAGCATAATCTCTTCCAGTCCCGTCCATGTTGCTACAAAAGTTGGGTATTCATCCTTTCTGATGGAGGCATAGTACTCCGTAGTGTATATGGACCACATCTTCCTTATCCATTCATCCATTGAAGGGCATCTTGGTTCTTTCCACAGTTTGGCGACTGTGGCCATTGCTGCTATAAACATTGGGGTACAGATGACCCTTCCTTTCACCACATCTGTATCTTTGGGGTAAATACCCAGTAGTGCAATTGCAGGGTCATAGGGAAGCTCTATTTTTAATTTCCTGAGGAATCTCCACACTGTTCTCCAAAGTGGCTGCACCAACTTGCATTCCCACCAACAGTGTAAGAGGGTTCCCCTTTCTCCACATCCTCTCCACCACACGTTGTTTCCTGTCTTGCTAATTTTGGCCATTCTAACTGGTGTAAGGTGGTAGCTCAATGTGGTTTTAATTTGAATCTCCCTAATGGCTAGTGATGATGAACATTTTTTCATGTGTCTGATAGCCATTTGTATGTCTTCATTGGAGATGTGTCTGTTCATATCTTCTGCCCATTTTTTGATATGACTATCTGTTTTGTGTGTGTTGAGTTTGAGAAGTTCTTTATAGATCCTGGATAGCAACCTTTTATCTGTACTGTCATTTACAAATATCGTCTCCCATTCCGTGGGTTACCTCTTCGTTTTGTTGACTGTTTCCTTTGCTGTGCAGAAGCTTTTGATCTTGATGAAGTCCCAAAAGTTCATTTTCGCTTTTGTTTCCTTTGCCTTTGGAGACATATCTTAAAAGAAGTTGCTGTGGCTGATATCGAAGAGATTACTGCCTATGTTCTCCTCTAGGATTCTGATGGATTCCTGTCTCACGTTGAGGTCTTTTATCTATTTTGAGTTTATCTTTGTGTACAGTGTAAGAGAATGGTCGAGTTTCATTCTTCTACATATAGCTGTCCAGTTTTCCCAGCACCATTTATTGAAGAGACTGTCTTTTTTCCACTGTATATTTTCTCCTGCTTTGTCGAAGATTATTTGACCATAGAGTTGAGGGTCCATATCTGGGCTCTCTACTCTGTTACACTGGTCTATGTGTCTGTTTTTATGCCAGACTTTTTATGAAGCCAGCATTACCCTGATCCCCAAACCAGGCAAAGACCACACCAAAAGGGAGAATTTCGGACCAATATCACTGATGAATATGGATGCTAAGATTTTCAACAAGATCCTAGCAAACAGGATCCAACAGCACATTAAAAAGATTATCCACCATGACCAGGTGGGATTCATCCCTGGGTTACAAGGATGGTTCAACATTCACAAGTCAATCAATGTGATAGAACAAATCAATAAGAGAAGAGAGAAGAACCACATGGTCATCTCAATTGATGCAGAAAAAGCATTTGACAAAATCCAGCATCCATTCCTGATTTAAATGCTTCAAAGTATAGGGATAGAAGGCACATTCCTGAACTTCATAAAATCTATCTATGAAAAACCCACAGCAAATATCATCCTCAATGGGAAAATGCTCGCAGCCTTCCCGTTGAGATCAGGAACACGACAAGGATGCCCACTCTCACCACTCTTGTTCAACATAGTATTAGAAGTCCTAGCAACAGCAATCAGACAACAGAGAAATAAAAGGTATCCAAATTGGCAATGAAGAAGTCAAACTCTCTCTCTTCGCAGATGACATGATACTTTATATGGAAAACCCAAAAGACTCCACCCCTAAACTACTAGAACTCACAGCAATTCAGTAATGTGGCAGGATACAAAGTCAGTGTACAGATATCAGTGGCTTTCTTATACACTAACAATGAAAATACAGAAAGGGAAATTAGAGAATCGATTCTATTTACTATAGCACCAAGAACCATAAGACACCTGGGAATAAACCTAACCAAAGAGGTAAAGGATCTGTACTCGAGGAACTACAGAACACTCATGAAAGAAATTGAAGAAGACACAAAAAGATGGAAGACCATTCCATGCTCTTGGATTGGATGTCTATACTGCCTAGAGCAATCTATACTTTTAATGCCATTCCGATCAAAATTCCACAGGTATTTTTCAAAGAGCTGGAGCAAATAACTTAAAATTTGTATGGAATCAGAAGAGACCCCGAATTGCTAAGGAAATGTTGAAAAACAAAAATAAAACTGGCAGCATCACGTTACCTGATTTCAAGCTTTACTACAAAGCTGTGATCACCAAGACAGCATGGTACTGGGCTGCTTCTAAAAGAAAGAGAGAGAGAAAGAAGGAAGGGAGGGAGGGGGAGAGGAAGAAAAAGAAGCAAGGAAGGAAGGAAGGGAGGGAGGGTGGAGGGAAGAAAGGGAAGGGAAAGGAAGAAAGAAAAATAAGACCCTTGATCTCTAACCCCTCCTAGCATCCCCTAACCCATCTCCCACACAGCAGCAGAATGTTCTTTCCACCCAGACTCCAATCGCACTGGCCCTCGCTGACTGTAGCCGGGGCTGTGTAGCATCCCCATGCTGTACCACCCCCGGGGCAGGGTCCACATTGTCTTTTTTGCACACGGTGCCCAGTGTCCTGTGGCCAGACAGTCCTGCCTGCCTCGGACGCTTCAGTTGTGCCCCCAGTTTGTCCTTCGAAGAGAAGCCTCCTCCCTCTGGGCCTGGCCTTCAAGGCCCCACAGGTCTCCTCCCACTTCCTCTATGGGGTCTGTGTCTCAGCCATGCTGGCCGTTAGTCCCTTGAGTGGTAGTTTTTCTTCCTGACACCAACTTTCGGAGGACACCAAGTGGGCAGCCTACAACTCAGATCTGACACTACTACCTGGAGTTGGCGTCAGACCCCACAAGCTCTCGGACTCTGTCCCTCCGTTGGACTCTGCCTGTGCCCTCAGACACCAGGCATGAGTATCAGGCCCCCGAGTAACCCACACTCCCATTCGACTTGGCTACTGAGTCAGGGCTTCCCTCAACCCCCATCATCACGTAGCTTTGCTATTTGCTAGATCACAGAGCTCAAAAACTCTCTTTACTTACTATTAGTGGTTGATTTTAAAGACTTCAACTCAGGAACAGCCAAATGCAAGAGATGCCTATGGCAAGGTTGGGGGGAGGAGTGTGGAGGTGCCATTCCTTTTCCGAGGGCACCATCCTTGAGCACGAAGATGTGTTCACCAACCCATAAGCTCTCTGAATCCCATCATTTAGAGTCTTTATGGAGGTTTCATTAGCTAAGCATGGTTGATTACATCATTGGCCATTTGTGATGAATTCAGTCTCTGGCCCCTCTCCCCACCCTAGAGGCTGGGCAGTGGGGTGAAAGTCCCAAGCTTCTAATGAAGACTTTGTCTTCTGGCAACTAGCCCTCCATGTAGCTGTCTGGGGGCCCACCAGGAGTCACCTCATTACAACAAAAGATGCTCCTATCACCCTTACCACTCAGGAAATTCCAAGGGACAGAGACCAGGTATCTTTCCGTGACACCGTATCCTTCGTCCTTGTCAAGCTTCCTACTGCAGGGTCTTAACATATACTGTCCCCCTGCCTTGGTACTCTTCCCATCCTCCTTCAGATCACGATCGGATCCTTCTTTCCTCAGATGACCTCCTTGACTAAGTTCCCCTCTTACAGTCCCTGGCAGCAGTTTGACCTCTGACCTCACCTCCCCCAGACCTTCAGGGTCAAGTTTCACACTTGTTGGTGAGACTGTTTAGCAGCCTTGCCCTGTGTCATGGGCTGAATTATCTCTCCCAAAATTCATATGTTGAAGTCCTAACCCCCAGTATCTCAGAACGTGATTGCCTTTGGAGAGAGGGTTTTTAGACGGGTGATGAAATGAGGTCAGTAGGATGAGCCCTCGTGTGATATGACTGGTATCCATATAAGAAGAGGTTAGGACACACAGAGGGACCATGTGAAGACACAGGGAGAAGGCAGTTATTTACAAGCCAAGGAGCAAAGACTCAGAAGAAACAACGCTGCCAACATCTCAGTCTGGGACTTCCAAATAAATTCTGGCCTTTCAGCCACCCCATCTATGGTACCTGTTATAGCAGCCCTAGCAAACTCATACGTCCTAAGCTGCGCTGAGGATGAGGACCATCTCACAATTAACCCACCATTGCATCCCCATAGCCCAGCCTGGTGCTTAACTGATATGTATTCAATAAGTATTTGCTAAGGGAATGAGTGATTGACCTCATGGCAATGACAGAGATCTTCGAAATAGGAAGTTTCATTAACTTGGTACTGAGTAGTCCAGACTGGTGATCCTTCATTATCTTAGTCTCTTTCTGCCAAACTTCCTCTCTGTCCTCTCTGATTGAATGAGCATCCCTCCACCTCTGTAATCTGCCCAAGGACCAGCCTTAAGAAGATAGATTTGGTCCTTAAGCTTCCTGCTGCTCAGATACACCAAAGCCTCTGTTGGCAACTTCCACCTTCCAGGCCATATTCCAAGAATAAAGTTTGCCAGTGTCTGGCCTCCACACACATAGAGTATCAGCAAGCAATAATGCGGTAATCTTGGGAATATTATATGAGGGGAAAAAACTGAGTAATAGCTACCAAAGACCAGGAAATGTTTGCTAATAATGGTAACATTTGATGTCGAACAGTAGTTTACAGTTTACAACATTTTTATTTTACTCTTAAAGTAACCACATGAAAGACCTAAATGTGAGGCATGAATCCATCAAAATCCTTGAGGAGAACACAGGCAGCAACCTTTTTGACCTCAGCCCAGCAACTTCTTCCTAGAAACATCGCCAAAGGCAAGGGAAGCAAGGGCAAAAGTGAACTATTGGGACTTCATCAAGATCAAAAGCTTTTGCACAGCAAAGAAAGCAGTCAACAAAACCAAAGACAACTGACAGAATGGGAGAAGACTTGCAAATGACATATCAGATAAAGGGCTAGTATCCAAAATCTGTAAAGAACTTATCAAACTCAACACCCGAAGAACAAATAATCCAATCAAGAAATGGGCAGAAGACATGAACAGACATTCCTGCAAAGAAGGTATCCAGATGGCTAGCAGACACATGAAAAATTACTCAACATCACTCGGCATCGGGGAAATACAAATCAAGACCCCAGTGAGATACCACCTGACACCAGTCAGAATGGCTAAAATTAACCAGTCAGGAAATGACAAGTGTTGGCAAGGATGTGGAGAAAGGGGAACCCTCCTGCACTGTTGGTGGGAATGCAAGTTGGTGCAGCCACTCTGGAAATAGTATGGAGGTTCCTCAAAAAATTGAAAACAGAGCTACCCTACAACCCAGCAATCGCACTACTGGGTATTTACCCTAAAGATACAAATGTAGTGATCTGAAGGGACACTCGCACCCCAACATTTATAGCAGCAATGCCCACAGTAGCCAAGCTATGGAAGGAGCCTAGATGTCCATCAACAGATGAGTGGGTAAAGAAGATATGGTGTATACACACACACACACACACACACACACACACACACACACAAATATTATGCAGCCATCAAAAAGGACATCTTGCCATTTGCAACAATGTGGGTGGAACTAGAGAGTAGTATGCTAAGCGAAATAAGTCAATCAGAGAAAGACAATTATCATATGATCTCATTGATATGAGGAGTTTGAGAAAGAAGACAGAGGCTCATAGGGGAAGGGAGAGAAGAATGAAACAAGACAAAACCAGAGAGGGAGACAAACCGTAAGAGACTTTTAATCTCAAGAAACAAACTGAGGGTTGCTGGAGTGAAGGGGGGTGGGAGGGATGGGGTGGCTGGGAGATGAACATTGGGGAGGGTATGTGCTATGGTGAGTGCTGTGAATTGTGTAAGACTGATGATTCACAGACCTGTACCCCTGAAACAAATAATACATTATATGTTACTGAAAAAAACAGTACAATAAAAAAAAACCACATGATGGAAACAGGATGACTTTTACCATCATCCACTTTATTTTCTTATTTTTATCTATTAAAATTCAATTTGTTTGGGGTGCCTAGATGGCTCAGAGGGTTAAGCCTCTGCCTTCGGCTCAGGTCATGGTCTCGGGGTCCTGGGATCGAGCCCCACATCGGGCTCTCTGCTCGGCGGGGAGCCTGCTTCCCCCTCTCTCTCTGCCTGCCTCTCTGCCTACTTGTGATCTCCCTTTCTGTGTCAAATAAATAAATAAAATCTTTTTTAAAAAATTCAATTTATTTAACATATGTTGTATTATTAGTTTCAGGGGCAGAATTTAATGATTCACCAGTTGCATATAACACCCAGTGCTCATGGTCCATCAGGGGCCCTCCTTAGTGCCCGTCCCCATTATCCACCTCCTCTCCGGCAACCCTCAGTTTGTTCCCTGTAGTCAAGAGTCTCTTACAGTTTGCCTCCCTTTGTGTTTTTATCTTACTTTTCCTTCCCTTCCCTTCCCCTATGTTCCACATATGAGTGAAATCATATAATATTTGTCTTTCTCTGAGACTTATTTCACTCAACATAATACCCTCTAGTTCCATCCATGTTATTGCAAATGGTGAGATCTCATTCTTTTTGATGGCTGAGTAATATTCCATTGTGTATATATATACACACACACCACATCTTCTTTATCCATTCGTCTTTTGGTAGACATCTGGGCTCTTTCCATAGTTTGGCTATTGTGGACATTGTTGCTATAAACTCTAGGGTACCCCTTTGGATCACTATTTTAAAGAAATAAAAACTAAAGCTCAAAAATCAAGTAGTTTTGGTCCAGGTTGCACAGTTAATACAGTTGACTTTTGATGGGGTTGAATTGAATAATGATGGGCTAGGGGCACCAACATCCTCCCCATCCAACATCCTCCCCAGTCCTGCTCAGGTGAAAAATCTATATATAACTTTGGCTCCCCCAAAACTTACCTACTTATTGCCTGGAAGAATTACTGATCATGTGAATAAGTGATTAGCATGTGTTTTTTTTATGTTACATGTATTCTATCCCGTATTCTTTTTTTTTTTTTAAGACTTTATTTATTTGACAGAGATCACAGGTAGGCAGAGAGGCAGGCAGAGAGAGAGGAAAGGAAGCAGGCTCCCCGCCAAGCAGAGAGCCCGATGTGGGGCTTGATCCCAGGACCCTGGGATCATGACCTGAGCCGAAGGCAGAGGCTTTAACCCACTGAGCCACCCAGGCGCCCCTCTATCCCGTATTCTTACAAGCAAGCAAACTAGAGAAAAGGAAATGTTAAAATCAGAAGAGAAAATACATTTACTGTACTGTACGTATTTATTTAAAAAAAAAATCCGCATGTAAGTGGGCTTGCATGTTCAAACCCAGGTTGTTCAAGGGTCAACTATAATTGGAAAACCCAGAGCTTTTGTGGTGGACTTAGAATCCTACAGATAAGTGCTTTTTCCTGCAAGCCAAGTAGGAAGAGTGAGATGATTTCTCCTAGGTGCTGTCACTAGTGAGCCAAAGGAGTGTCCCTAAATGAAGTATCTGTAAGATGCCAACAAATCATGTTTTCCAAAGAAGATCCAAGGAGTCCATGGATGGAGGTTGTAGCTGGATCCTGCCAGCTCTGCTCCCCTGGCCGAGGCGTCGTCTGAGAGGGGACGGCAGCCAGGCATCGTGGCAATCAGTGTGATAAGAACAGCCTTGGAAGAGAGCCCAACGGCTGGCCCCGTGTTCCTTTTTAGTTTTTCCCATTTCCAAAGACCAAAGATCAGGGAAGGAAGAAGAGAGAAATCATTATTTGAGATCGAGCAGGAGTTTTTTTAAACGATAAATTAAGTTAATGTGGGCCCACATGGGACTGACTTGAGAGGGTCAGGGGCTGAGGGGGACTTGTTCTTACTTCTTGGCAGATGGAATCATTACCTGGACCTTTATTGGATTGTAGACTCTTTTCTGAGCCTCGGGCTGTCCTTCTGTTCTCCCTGGATGCCCTTGGGTAGGAAGTGCTCTCAGCTCAGCGCCCTGGGATTGATGCTGAAGGAAATTAGTCTCAGAGCACCTGATGGACATCAGAGATGCTGCAGGAGCCTGGGCCGTGTGGGCAGGAACAGCTGTGCAGGTTAAATACGCCTTGGCCAGACTTTCTACCCACTCTCTCTTGTTTTGGAGCCTTGCCCACAATGGTGGCACTTGGGGAGGGAGATGCCTTGCAGATTGTTCCTAACGCTGAGTGTAGGTGTGGAAATGCAGGCTTTTGCACAGAGAGATGTGAACACAGCCCAGGCTCTGTGGTCCCAGCCACTGGTCCTTGACAAGTGATGTGACTTCTCTAAACCTTGGTTTCCCTTCCAAATGATACAGATAAGCACAGTGCTCACCTCATGGGGTTGTAAGGTACTCAGAGACAAGGCATGGAGAGCTCATATCCCAGTGCCTGGGCAAAGTGCCCCCCAAAAGGGGGCTGCCCTGAGGAACAGGGGCCTCCATCACAGGGCAGCTGGGTGCACACAGATACAGTGCAGGTGGAGGAAGTATGGGCATGCGGACAGTACAGGAGGAGGGGGATGCTGAGAAAGCTCATTGGGGTGTACAATAGAGACCGCTCAGTCGGGTCGGAAGGGAGCTTTGAGGCCATCCAGTCTGATGCAGAAATCCCCCTCCCCCAGCATGCCTGCTGAGTGACCTCCCTCTCCAAAGGTCCCCAAACCTGTCATGCATGAGAATTAGTGGGGGTGTCTTTGCGAAGAAATCCCCAGGCCTCCCCTCCAGGAGAATCTGCTTCAGGGAGGTTAGGGGTAGGGCCGGGCAGATGATAGCGATCCCATTTGAGAAGCTTTTTGTAGAGATCATAAAATCCAGACTGCAGGGACTGGGTCTGTTTCCTGCAGTGCCATGGCTCCAGCAGTTGGCACAGAGCCCCCTGCACGGTGGGGTCTCGGTGTATACCTGCCGGGTGAGGACGGAATCGTGCAGCCCCTTCCAGAACAAGCCGGTGTTCAGAAACTAGAAAGGCAGCTTGTTTCCGTCTTGGTGAACTCTGATGGAACTCTCACAGTCTTGCTTCTCAGAAGCAAAATCTATCTTCTTCCAATCTTCACTCGTTCAGCCTAATTCTACCTTCTGGAGTGACACAGATTCTAATTTCTCTTAGAAGGGATTATCCCTCAGCTATCGAGGTCAGCAAGGATGGGGTCATTATCTCTAAATGAGATCGGGGTTGCCTGAACAATGAATCAAGCTTCATCACGCACCCCCAAGGCAACCAAATGGTTGACGGAAGGACCTTTTTAACGAGAGCACATGGGTTCCAACTCAAGGCCATGCAGTATGAACGAGAGACACAGAAACCAGCTTGAGGGTCTCAGTGGAGCCCCATGAAATAGAAAACCTTTACCGTTTTCCAGGGAAGGGAACTGAGGAACAAAGAATTTACCCAGGATTACCATTCCAGGCAGGAGAGCTAGAATTTGAACCAGGTAAGAATTACCATTCACATTCCAGGGAAGACGAGGCGGTCAAGTTGGAGAAGCTTGTGCTTGGGGATCATAGCCAGCATAGAATTGGGGGCAGCCCCAGCATTGGGTGGTGTGTCCCTAAACCCCGTGCTCCCCTTCTCTGGGCTCCACCTATAAGAGCAGGCAGTCCCAGAGTGAGTCCTCGGACGGTCGCTGTGCCTGTGAGTGTCTATGATCCCCGAGTGCATTTAGCAGAGCTGAACTAAGGCTGTAGGATCTGTGAAACGTGCAGGTTCAGAAACGGCCCTTTTCAACCCATTCAGGTTGCTTAAATACCCTTTTGTGTGGCATCTTCTAAGCAGATGCTTTATCCTTCCGCACCCACCGGCCGGGGGCACCCGGGGCGGGCACGCAGCAGTTCTTAAAGGATGTTTAGTAGACGGTAATGTGACCCTGTATGTTTTCCTTGTTATTAGCCATCCTGCACCCAGACATGCCCTGAATGGTACTATTAAAGGCTTTCCTATTTTAAAGTAGCTTATTAGAATAAATATGAGGTTGGGAAGTCATTTTGCTTTCTCTGCTGATACTCTGGACAGCCCCTGGTTATAACATTTTAATATTCCCCTGCTGGTGTGAGCAGAACTGATTTGATATGCAACAGCGGTTGGCAGACTCTCTCTGTGCATCGAGGGGCTTTCCTGGGGGTGGGGATAAGAAGACAGCCCCGGGAGCATCTGCGATCAGAGCTATAACTACCTGTTCCTGGTGTTTACCTGGAGAGGTTAACCTGTAAGCATCCACTTCCATCCCGTTCAGAAAGAGTTTACCGGCTCCACATGGGCCAGGATGGTCGATGATACATTATACTAACTTTTCATCCATCCATCCACACTCTGCTGGGCCCTGGAGCGTTAAAGCTTTTTAATCAAGGAAGCAAAATGATCAGATTTGCACTTTCAAAGTATTTCTGCGTAGGCAGAATGGAACGGCAAGGCCCCCCGGAGGGAAAAGTGATCCAGTGTGATCTGCCAAGCCATCTGGGAAGGAGATGGATTGAGGGGCTGATAGGGCAGGGTAGAGGACGGGTCTGAGAAACCGCGGATAAAATTGGTGGGATTTGGTTATGGCAAGGATGTGGAGAGCAAGGATTTCACAGGAGAAGCTCTGGGAAGTCAGCTGAGCTGGGCTGGAGATGGGGGATTGACTTCCTGTCCGTGGTATCAGAGGCCACTGGAGTAGATCCTGTCATCCAGGGAGAGACTGTAGAAGACGAAGAAAAGGGAGCTAAGGACAGGAGTTGGGGAGCACCAGCATTAAGGGGAGGCAGGGAAAGAATGTTCCGAGGGGGGAAAGCAGCCAAGAGACTAGTGTCACAGAAGCTGATGGCTTCAGAAAGGCCCGGGAGGGTTGGGGTTATGGCCAGCAGGATGGGGTGGGGTGGTAAGGCCACATTTGCTGGGACGTCTCAGACACCATGCACAAAGTGACCGTCACTATTGGAGGTGGGGACAGGGCAATGCCTCAGGTGAGCACCTACCAGGACCCATGCACTCAACCTGTGTCGTGTGATCTGCACATCTGTTCTTGGAGACGGGAGATGGATTCTGGTCTTGCTTTACAGTAAAAAAAAAAAAAAAGGCTCAGAAAAAGTCAGACCCTGGCCAAGCCCTGCAGAACTGGAGCTGGAACCTTCCTCAGCCTGGGTTGCAATCCCTTTGCCTTTCTGATTTGCCATCCTGCCTTGCCTCCCACCCGGTGGCCTGGCCTGTCCGTGCCCCTCCTGCTCCGTGGAAGTGCCCTGCTCCTGGGGCCTCACCTCCTGAACAGAGCTCTGCCTCGAGCCCGAAGCCGCGGAGGGAGGGAGTGAGGGGAGTTCCCAGCCTGGAGCCATCCGTCTGCGGGCTGGTGACACCGACACCGGGGCCCCAGCAGAATAGCAAGCTTGTTCGCTCTTGTCTGGCTGTTAGTGGTGATGTATGAATAAGCAAAGAAGACAGCTTCATTTTCATAAGTTAACTTGTGCCTGGAGTAAGGAAGACGGGGAACAGCGCACTTAATCATAACCACAGGGCCGCACAGAAAACAATGACAAAGCCTTTTCTGTTAGTCACGGTGTTTTATTGTAATAACTCCTAAGAAGACGAGACGGTGCGGAGTGCTGAGGGAGGCAGCACGCCAGCAGCCCGGGTCCTCCCCCGCACCTCCCGCAAAGAGGAGTCCCCTGAGAATTGACCTCTTAATGGGACGGCAGGCCTCGTGGGCTCGCATCGTGCAGGCTGAAGCTTTAGACGTGGACCACTGGAGACCAGATGCCTCCTGGCTTATGAGCTGGGGTTGGCAGGGCTGGAAAGGATGATTGTCACCAGGGAGCGGTGGGGCCGCTGCCTGGAAGGGTGTTGTGTTGTGAGGTAGCACTGTTCTCAGGGAATCCTGGGAGTGTGGAGGGCTGTGTAGACGGGGCAGGTGGAGGCCGTCATCGTGCACCAAAGGAGACGGTAAGCGACCCGGGAGGCGCCCAGCCGGCATCCCCCACCATCCCCCGCCTCCATGATTCCCTGTCCTCTGTTCCTCCGACTTCTCAGTATTTCTGCCACCACGAGGACCATGCCGCTTCATAATTGTTTATCTTCCTCCTCTTCCAGCTGCCTCTGCGGCAACGACCGTGTTTTATTTGTCTTCGATTCCGTAGTCTGTTGTGTGGTCTCTGACACAGCAGACCCTCCGCCCATGCGAAACTAAAGCAGCGTCTAGGCAGAATAAGGACCAGGTCAGCTAAGGAAGGAGCTGGGGAGGTGGGTAAAGCCATAGATGCCTGAATCCAGGCCGATGGGGCAGAAGTGGGGCCGGAGAATCCTGGGTGTACTGGTTTTCCAGGCATTGTTAGTGGTAACATTTGAATAAGCACAAAACACAAAATTAACTTGTGCCTCAAGAGAAAGAAGTTAATGCTAAGGTATGTCCTGTGTTTTAAGTTCCCTTTATAAGTGAATGAACTCGTAGGCACTGAGAGGTTAGGTAACTTGTTTGAGGTCACACAGCTGATAAGCTGAGGAGCCAGGATTTGAACCTGGACAGTCTGGCTCTGGCATTCCTTTTCTTCATCACTTCTCTGTCCTCAAGGAGCATAACACAGGAGGCTCCACTGAGTTCTGCTGGTCTGTGGGCAAGATTTAGATGCCATCTAGGAAACCCCACAATGAACCCCACAATGAGCCTCACCCCCTCCCATAGAAGGGACAGAGCTTTCAGACCTGGATCAATAATTCTCTGACTTCAAAGTGCTTTCCAATTACCTGGCGCTTTTGTGATGCAGATGTCTAGACCCAATGGCCGGAATTCCGGTCTGTCTGCCAGGGGCTGAAAGGTGTCGAGTGCTGTATGAGTGATAGCTGTTTTTAACCAGCATCCTCCAGGCTTACCTGGAACCTTTGGAAAGAGCATTTTGCTCTCCCCTCGTTCACCAAGATCGACACCTCCTCCCACTCCGCTCTGTCTGGCGGGTCTGGCATCTTTCTCGCCCTTACGGGAAACTGCAGAGGGGGAGTGACAGCCCCCGGACACACCGGTATGCCCGCTGCTCTGCTGAAGTTTGAGCTCAAGGTCTCGGTCTCCAGAGGAAGAGTGAGACGCATGGTGAACTTCAAGTCGTGTTCTCCAGACTCCCCTGCTCTCAGTCTGCACCTGGGCTGCATAGCTCACGATGGCTGCAAACAAGTCTTTTGCACACGCCAGCCCTCTTAGAAGGTTTAAAAAAAAATCCTTCATTAGCAACAGGATAGCGGTAATTTTAGTACCCATTGGTTGAGGAAATGCAAATTGGTAAACAGCTTCCAAGCCTTTGCGTTGCTTTTTTAGACAGATCCGTTAGCTGCTCTGTCGATGATTAAAATGGTAGCTCGGTTTTGCAAGTGGGCTTGTGAAGCCCCTGCCCCGTTTGGTGCGTCAGGGGCTGGAATGTATGGAGTGCTGTGTTAAGTGGTGGCTATTTAACTAGCATCATCTGGGCTCATCCAGAAGCCTCGGAAAGAGAGCAGGCCCGTCTATGAGGGTTTCTTTGGATGTCATCAGGGACAACAGCTAGGTCCTTCTAGAACTTTACTGAACTGTGATCGGGGTTTTGGCATGATGAATACCTACAGTAAGTCCTCTAGCTTGCAATAATAGGTGACATTTTGCTCGGTTTTTGTTTTGTTTTGTTTTTGTTTTTGTTTTTTTACCAATAAATTGGTTCAGTATCTGGGAATGGGGGGTTCGTATCCTCTGTTAATTCTCTCATGCCTTGACACTTATCTAAATAAGAATTCTGGGAGAACGTGTGGATCTTGGTGGATGAGGGGAGGGCAGATGCTCTGCAGCTTTGAAAATGCGGGGATGCTAACACACACACTAGTGTTTACGGAGCTCCGAGTCGGGAGAGGGTTACCCACAAGATGTCATGGACTTTGCAGACATTTATAGCATTGATACGAAGCCCTTGCCCTTGGACTGGTGGAGGGGGGCATATTTTTACCCCTGTGGTGTGGGTACCTGCGTGTCACCCATCTGTCCTTGACGGGGCGTAAGTCGGCTGATGGCCAAAAGTGCCAGGAGTGCTGGGTAGAGCCGTCTCCCGCCTCAGGGGCGAGCCAAGGGAAAGGTTCACACTCAGGGGTGTTCACAGCTGGCTTCGGGCTGGAGACACGCTGGAAGGGATTCCGGGCAGGAATTGGCCAAGGGTAAGGGCACTTCCTGCCAAGCGAGAGCTGTAGGAGCAAGAACCAGAAGGGAGAACGCAAGCAACTGAACTGTATACATTTGCTTGTGGCAGGAATGAAGTGTGGCTACGTAGAGAAAGCTTCTGAGGAAGTAGATCAGGGTCAAACATAATGCATGGAACGCCAGAGCACAGAATTTGGACTTTCAGGTGGCTGAAGAGGACCTTACCCTAAATTCAGTGAAAGACCATTCCCCTCTTGTCATTTCTGAGCACGTCGTGCCCTCCATTATATCGAACCTGGGGTCCTTGGTAATCGTGAACCAGCTCCCCCTAGGACTCTGCCACCCTCTGCCCCCACCCTCCCCAACCATCGTGCAAGATCATCACGTGAGCTCTCGAATGAGGTCCCGGCCTCCATTCGTGGCACACGGCTTTCTCAGCTGAGGACAACCTGCCTACAGATCTCACCGTGTTCTGTGAGCATCACGAGCTTGTCGCAGTGGAAATGATCCGCTCTTGCCCGTCCTGAGTTGGTGATGGGTTTTTCTGAGGGATTCTACACGGTGTGGATGTGATCGTATACAATGACAAAGTGGGTGGTAGTATTTTTCCCATGCGTCTAATTTATGTATTTGTGCTGGGGTGATGATTTAGATAGGAGCTCGATAAATTGATCAAATAAATTACACCGGACCCACACAGCATCATTTCAGGGAGCTGTCATCACACCAGGGAGGTTCTATATCACGCGGCGTGGGGTACCGGGAGAACCGCTCTGTTTTTCTTAACATGTTGCTGGGCTTTCATTTGGTCAGAAAGGTCTGTATTTCTCGGATTGGCCAATAATATAAAGATTTTAGCCCCAGAAGGCATTGGTTAGCTGCAGATGACAGTGATTATGAGTCATGGGACACTTTGCAAGTTAGACTGTCCACGTCTCAGTTTCTTTTCCTATACCATGTGAATTTTTTTTTTTTTAATTCCTGCCTCCAACACTTGTAGTAAAGGTAAGCGAGACTGCACCGAGACAGTGGAAGGAATCTGGGCGTCAGACAAATACTGAATTATGTGTCGGCTCCCCCATAATCATGCAGATCACAGTCCTGGGGAACCTCGGGTCTCCCCTCGGTCTCTATAGAGACCGGGTCTCTATAGAACCTGGTCTATAAAATAGTTGATTGTTGGTCCAAGGGAATATCTTCTGCAAATGGCGTGGTAGGGTTGTCTCGTGGAAGGCATCAGGAGCTGAGGCCCTGCTCGCCCCACGTAGAAGGCCTGGGGTCCCAGGAGCGGGATGCTCTAAGAGCTGGAGAGGAGGACCGACTCACCTACGATGCTGAGTTGCTAAGAGGCCTGGCTCACCTGTGCTGTTGGCCCCGATGCACCAGACACGTAACTCAAGATCAAGGGGCTATGAGAGGAAGAACACTGTGGGGGGAGCTGCCGCCGGAAGGGGGCTCCTGTCTGTGAGCCTCCATCTCCCGCACCAAGGGCACATTTTCCCTCTGTTGGCAGCAGGTGGTCTCCATGGACACCCAGAAAGCCAGCGAACTAGCGTCTGATGGGGACTCTTGTAGCTGGAATTTGAAGTGTGCCAGTCAAGACAGAGGTGTTGCTTGACTTAAGGGATGGTTGGACTGATGGTTGCCTGGTCGGTTGGGGCTTCTGGCTGGATCAGAGAGGAACTGGGTGACCTTGGGCAAGGTAATTAGCTACCCTGGGCAGCCTCCAGGTGGCGGGACTGGCCAAGTGTGAGAAGTAAAGACGGTCCTATAAGTGAAGCACGGAGATCGGGGCCTGGCACTTGCTAACGAAAGCCACGGTGGTGATGACGCACCGTGACTGTATCTCCAGCTCAGCGCGCACCGGCACACGCAGCCTGGCTTCTTCTAAGACCTTTGCTTTCTCTGCACTTTCCAGGTCAGCAGGTTCTGGGCTTGGTCGAGAACCAGAGTGACTGGTACCTGGGAAACCTGTGGAAAAATCACCGCCCTTGGCCTGCGCTTGGAAGGGGCTACAACACAGGTAAATCGTGAGCGTGGCGCGTGCGTGGCGGGTGTTTTGGAAGGTGACGTGAGGGCTCAGTGCTCCTTCCTCTGAGGGAGGAGGCAGGCAAAGCACAGGAGGGGGCCACCTGGCTGCCTGAATTCTGCAGCGGACAGTACATACGCGACTGACCTTCTAGTTCTTTCTTGTAGCCACACCTCCAAGCACAGAGCTGTCAGACCCTGGCTGGCGGTGTCAGTCTCACCAAAAAGCCTTCCTCCTGACTAACCTTCAGACCTAGATCCCGTAGGGCTTTTTAAGGAATCTGACCTGTAGGTTCCTTGGCCCTACGGATACAGAGATGGTTCTGCCGTGACAAGGAACCGCTGTGTTCTTTGTCAGATGTTTCTGCTTCTCAGCACCA
Source organism: Martes martes (assembly GCF_963455335.1). Lineage (NCBI taxonomy): Eukaryota > Metazoa > Chordata > Mammalia > Carnivora > Mustelidae > Martes > Martes martes. Next base: position 13,914,034 of record NC_137895.1, read on the forward strand.
CAGAAATTTATTTTCCTCACATTCCGTGTCCGTGTTAGGCTCGCTGGTCTGTGCTCACCATAGGCATTCAGGATTCCTCTGGATTCAAACTTCCTTGTATGGGGGGGAAAGTAGCAGATGTCCTGTTGACTCTGAAAGTCTCTGGTCAGAAGTGATGTAACTTCTGCTAATATCTCAGTGGCAAAAGCATGTCTGTGAATGATATCATTCATTCATTCCGTACTCAGCAACTGTGTCTGGAGTAGTTAGGGTGTCCTAGACCCTGTGCCACGTGGGCCACATACGGCCCATGACCTCATATTGCGTATCGATAAGAAATGAGATGGGACGCCTGGGTGGCTCAGTTGGTTAAGCGGCTGCCTTCGGCTCAGGTCATGATCCCAGTGTCCTGGGATCGAGTCCCACATCGGGCTCCTTGCTCGGCGGGGAGCCTGCTTCTTCCTCTGCCTCTGCCTGCCACTCTGTCTGCCTGTGCTTGCTCACTCTCTCTCTCTAACAAATAAATAAATTAAAAAAAAAAATTTAAAAAAAAAAGAAAAGAAATGAGAGCGGCCTCCCTCTCCTTAAGCTCTGGCCTGCCAGTGTTTGCTTTTCACCATGCTTCTGGATCCTTCTGCGCTTTCCCCTTCATCATCCTCTTTGCCACTGCTTTGGCAGCCTGTTCTCAAAGGATGCAGACGTGTGATCTGTGTCGGGACTGGAACTTGGAGCTCAGGGAGCAGTAGGTTTGGTCAGGCCCAGAAGGACTGGAACCTGGCATCTGAGATCAGCTGTCCTGGGGTGGGGCAGGTGTCTAGGGATGGTGCCACCCATAGCGTCCTGGAGCCTAAGGCCAGCCTAAAGTCAACACTGAGAGCTGAGGGTAAGACTCCAGAGAGGTCAGGTGCAAATACAGGGGCCCCAGAGGCCAAAGGAAAAATGGAGGACAGTCAAGCTTCCAGAGGTGAGAGTTCAGACATGGGGTCATAGTGGGGTCAATGCTGGAGGAAGACAAGGGAAAAAAGGTTCAGAGTCAATGTCCTTAGGAGCCAGACAGATACCAGTCAGGGAGCCCCGTGAAGGCCATCCTTTGAGATGGGGGACATACCTTAGCTGACATTTGCCAGAACATCCAGACATGCCTCACTCTATGGAATTTTTTCCTGTGACACCTTCCAGACTTAACAGCCCGGAGGGGTTGCAGTGGAAGAATTTGAACCAGCAACCTTCCGCCCACCTCCTGGAAGCGCCCCCCAGGGCCACCAGCTATGCTGGGCCCTAACGCTTGAGTTGCTGGACAGTGAGGAAGTCTGAGCAGCCCCCGAGAGGAGCCAGGCCGCTCTGAGCAGCAGCTCTCCGCTAGCTGGTCTAGACATATTTTAATAATGGCTAAGGCAGTGTCTCAGCGTCCCAGCCGAGTCGGCACCGGGAGCTTTCTGGGTGTTAATCTTATTTGATCCTCACACTAACCCACCAGGCAGGTGCTATTCTTATCTCTACTTTGAACACCGGAAACTCACACTGAGAGAGGTTGAGGCTCTAGTCTGATCGGTAAGGAGGCTGCCTTGTTCACGACTAACCTCCCTCGCTTGAACTTCAGTGGTTCCAGGATCAAGAATACCATCAAACGTGGACTCTGTCTTTGAAGCATCTGGAGAGGGGCCTGGGATTTGGCCCCCTAAGAAAGCCTCCAGATTGTTTCTGGAACAGGAGTGTCTGCTCTGAAAGGTGGCACTCTGTTTCACCTCCCAGCAAACCCTCCTGGGGGCTTTCTCAGTGCACTTGAGGCTGGACCTTTAGGAACCCACTGCAGAGCCAATAAGATGTGCCCCCCCCCCCCACCGACCCCATACTTTCCTTTGGGCAGCGAATTATCAGGCCATGTTGATCTTGTGGCAAAGCCAGGATTCCTAACACATCTCCTCCAGGCTCCTGCAAAGCTGGAGACGCCCATGTTTGTTGGGTGGGAGAAGGGAAATCGCAGGTAAACCCTGGTGTGTGTTGAGTCTATCTTCCTCCCAGAATAATAGACAACGTCACGCAGATACCCTGCATCGAGACATCGGGGTTATGGTTTTCTGCGTAAACCAAACACACTGGTCATCAGTCCGGGTTTGCAGGCAGAAGAGAAATGGGGCACGCGGGGAATTTATTATGTCAAAAATGATACGTCCCCTCCTGCCTCTCCCGTTTGACTTCAGCACAAGGTCAGGAGAGACACAAGGATCTAAACCACCTCCAGTCCCCACGTGTGATGCCAAAGGCAGTGAGTTACTTCCCTTGCCCACTGGTACTTAAAGTGCAGAGCCGATGAGGAAAGCCCTGTTAGAAATGATGTGTCCATTTAAATAAGCCAGTGACACCAAGTGATCATTATAAAAGGATTTATGCGACATCAGAATGCACTGGCTTTCGTGATGGGGATTTGTTATTTTAAGACTCAGAATTGTACCACACGTCTGCGCATGAGTCATGCAACACTTAGATTCTCATGGAAATTGAGCACGCTGTGGGGAGGGCGCCCGCTTGCCCTAAATCCCAGCACGCAGCAGGCCTTCGAGAAGGGGACTCTCCAGCGAAGCCCCGCACTGAGCCTTCAGCTTGGGGTGGGCAGACGCTGGGAGATCCACACGCTGGAATCGCCATTCAGCCGCTAAATGTCCACATAGGTTGAGCCAAGGTGGTTTACCTCCTTGAGTTTACCTCCTCGTTCTCTGCCTTGTACGATAGGATAACAGAGCCCAGGATGGGGGAATTAACAAGGTAAGTAGGTCAACAAGCCAGCCTTTATAGCCACAAAACAAGGGCGCAGTATACCTCCGTCTCTGTCCTCTTGGGTTTTTTCTGCCACCTATCCTCTCAGGGAATGGAATCCATTCTCTGCTCTAAAAATGGTGGTTATATGAAGTTTGCTAAGGTCTTCAAAGCCCTCAGGTCAGACAAAACCAGAACAAAACACTAAGCTTCTTTGCTTTTCCTTAAATGTAATGCAGCCACCTAGTACTTTTTTCTTTTTCCCATACCTGGAAAAGGTTGCCTTTTCATATCATTTTAGAAAAAGTGATGATTTTTACTTCATATGTAAGCTTCCTGACTGTGTTTTACTTTAAAAATCCCCAGAAAAAAAAAAAGGCATAAAATGTTTGAGTTGAAAAATCTGCCTTCAAGAGGCAACTGTATCACTTTTCGACTCGTTCCTTTTGGACAACTACTCCAGCTCTCTGAGCCTTGGGTTTCTTTCTGTGAATGGAGAATGGTAAGCCCACCCCCATCCCCCCAGCCCTTTGGTGGAGGCTCCTCGGTGGTAATGTAGCTTCAAGAGCCTGATAGACCAAAGTGCATTAGGAAGGAAGTTGTGGCATTTATTTCTCTTCCTGACCATAGCTTAGCTGGGCAACTGTTTGCAAGTAATTTAGATTCATCCCCATTTATCAAGTTCAACTGCACCCACCAGTCATGAGAGCAGGTGCTTGACTCTGCATTATCGTCATTAATTCCTTGAATTGTCTTGCACGGTAGACATTCCCCTGGAAACAGCCAGCCAGCTTCCTCCTTCCTCTTCCTGGTTTTCCTTCCCGGTCATCTGGCACGAAGCCCACAGGGCCTAAAAGATTAGAGAAGATCTGCTTGCCATCTTCTACCTGCGCCCCTCCCTTCTTACCTGAGCTGTGTACAACTTAATTCCATCTTCACAGAACTGCTAAAGCCACAGCCCGGCTCAGGGGCCTCACCATAAGCGTTCAGGTGGAATTAAAGGGCCCCTCCCCCAGCCTCGCATGGAGATGGGATCATCCCCGACGGCTCTGTCCACCCGTCATCTAGGTGCAGGAAGCTGTCATTCACCAGCATTCAGCAGTTTGCAAGACTTTTTTTTTTTAAACAAGATTATGACAGGCCTCATTAAGATTCAGCCCACTTCAGTTCCTGCGTTGATGGTGATAATCTTAAAAACAAACACCAGCCAAGAAGAGAAGGGGAAGGAAAGCTACAGGTAGCAGGTGACTGGAGATGATGGGGTAAGGGAAGGCAAGCCAGGGGAAAGGAGATGGCTGCCTTACAGAGAGGTGTGGTCACGTACAGTCCCAAAAGTTACTCAAGGACGAGATGCGTCCTCCCTGAATTGAAGGACATCCTATTAACCAGAGGATGTGGTTTAAGAAACTGTTTAAAAATAAAATGTATCCCGTTCCTTTCAGTCTCCAAACTAGGCCAGAGACTGACAGATGGAGACCTGGCTCTCGAGGGAGGGAGGAAGGATTTCTCTAGGAATCCTTATCCACAGAACAATAAAATGGGGACATTCAAGGACTGACTCACCTCTGTGGCTGGAGGAAAGCGGAGAAGGAGAAGCCAGACGCCATGGTGATTCCATGGCAGGGATTCAAAAGGAGCCTACATCTGGCCATTGGCCAGAGAACTGCTAAACACACAGCTCTCGTGAGCTGACCACAAGTGTGGGATGCAAGCTGACCCTTTGCTGTGCCCCCAACATCCAGTTTTCTGCAGCCCTAGGCAAGTCTGTCCATTTCCCAGAACCCTCCTTGACTCTTGGCCCAAGAACCAAGAACTGTTTATGCTCTAAAGGAATATCGTCCCTGGATGATTTCTGTCTGTAATAATTGCATCCAGAGAAACTAGCTTTAGGTGTAGTTCATTCATTCAGCACCTGCTCCTGAATGCCTACGTTCTGGGTCGAAAAAGATTTTTTAAAAATGAGTGCTACCAAGAACCTTCCTTTAAGAAGATTGTAGTTTCGTGGAAAGAGTTTACATATCCCACAAATGAACTTAGTGTGACTTGAGTCCCTGGAATGATCGAGATTCAGAGTTGAATGCCAACCTTGCAATAAACCCAGACCGGCATTTTCTAGACTGATTCCATAAGGCATTGCAAGAGATGTCACTATGTCTTTAGAAACTGTGGACTGATAACGTTGAGAAATCTACACCCTGTATCTTTCCCTTAGAGCTTCAAGTTGCATATTGGTTTATTAGAGATCCTGGAACGTCCGAGAGTAAGGGAAGCTGTCCAACCCAGCAGCACCTCCCACTCTCGTTCAGTCCTAGAGCTATGGAAATAAGTTAAAGGGAAAACAAAAAAAAAACAAACAAAAAACAAAACAAAAAAAAAAACCTCCTGCACTAATTCTGGGGACAGGGATTATCACTTTTTGAGCTCTGTATCCCAAGCGCGTGTCACAGAAGAGCTGAAATAGAGTTTGTAGAATAAGCCCAGAGAAAGATGCTTGGCATTCGAGGAATGGTTCTCTCACTGTTTTGTACAGTATTCGTGTAAGGATGGAGACCTGTTCTTACTGCACCTTCTAGGTCAACATCCTGTGTGTCATTGCATGTCCAAAGCCAGTCACCAGTCCTCCGAAATGTTCTTCCCGAATGAGGGAATTGTGTGGATGACCTTCCGCCATCCTGATTGGTTGGCCATTTCTGGGTAGCTCCGGCTTTGCTCTGTGGGGGCGACGCTCTGACCTGAATGATACGCTCTGGATGTTATCAGACCATCAGAAGTTCATGCCTCTCGCTGTACACTCAGTCCACTCTTCTGAATCATTCAGAATGTCTACTTAGAACATCAGCTTTAGGCCCTAACCCAGAGAAAGTGCATCTGCATCTCTGGAGGTGAAGCCAGCTCAGTGTTACCTTAAACATGCTCCTTTGGGGCATCTGGGTGGCTCCTTTGGTTGTGTGTCTGCCTTTGGCTCAGGTCATGAGTCCAGGGTCCTGGGATCGAGACCCGCATCAGACTCCCTGCTCAGCGGGAAGCCTGCTCCTCCCTCTCTCTGCTGCCTCCCCTGCTTGTGCGCTTGTGCTCTGTCTCTCTGACAAATAAGTAAAATCTTGAGCCATGCTCCCTGCATGATTCTGATGCATGCTAAAGTTTGAGAAGCGGCCTCCTGGTACGCTTTCATTGCCATTTGCTCATCAGGCTCAAATTGAACTTGAGTTCAGCTGAAAAGCGCCCTGAATGACTGCTCAGCCAAAGGTTCCCCATTCTGTGCCTCTGCCGTAGATTTATTGACCCTAAAGCACAGGCTTTATATTTATCTCTGGTCAAGTTTTATCTGATTTAGACCAATCTCTGTCCCATTTTATTTGACTTCATTTGAGTCCTCAACTTCAGGTCATCCACAAAAATAATGAAAATGCCTTCTGTGCATTCTGCCAGGAGCCCTTGCCTCGTTTTTGTAACAAATGTTTTGAATGCCTTTCTTACAACCATGGAATAAAATTCAAGGATTACCTGTATTGCACTGTCTACAAATATAATTTCAAAAAAAATCAATATAGTGCCCTGGTTATAATTTAAAGAAGAAATTAAAGGAAATTAATTTACTATAAAATAATACTAACTTCATGTGTAATGGTTGAGGCTTGGCGGCAGTGGACGGCCAATGGAGCGGACTGGGGCTTCTGTGCCTATTTTCAGGGTAGAATCGTCTTCAGTTTGATGCTGCCAATGCAAAATGGGACCTAGATTCTACCAGTGCTGTGTGCTGTCTGTGAGGTACTTTCCCAGAGTGGTGAACCTCTCTTGGCAGATGATCAGAGTAAGAAGTATCCTCTTGCCTTGATGTGTATTCCAGGCTCAGTGACCACTAAAACCAGGCAAAACCAGCACTTAGTTTTGTTTCTGTAAGTAGTATTTGTTCCAGGCTCAGGTAATTAGAACACCTATATGCAACCATAATACAGATGTCCAGGGGGATACATGGGATGTGGGAATATTCTTCACGGCGGTAGCCTGTCCTGGGAAGAGGTCCTGCCCCCCACCGCCCCAGTGAACCATGAGTTCAAAGCATTGCAGACATTGAGCAGACGGACTTCAGTGCAAACCCGTGACCTGCTCAAGATCTCCCTCAAGGTCAGTGTTATTGAAGAAGACCATGCTCCCTGCTGGGAGGGAGTTCGGCAGGCCGGACGTCTGTGTAGTTGTCCTGCCTCCAGCTGCTTCTCTCCACTTACCCTTCTCCTAAGGTTCAGTGGAGTTACCCAGAGCTTGTCCACTTCATATCCTGAACCAGAATCTCCTCTGGCCTTGCTTCTGCCTTCTGAGTTCCCAGCAGAAATCCACACCCTCTTTACCCAATAACCACATAGATACCGAAGTGAAAGAAAGTGAACGGTACGTCCCAGACTCTCTTCTGGGGTCTTGCCCGGCTCAGTTCCCTGCACGTTGCTGATTCCCTGAGCCTCCATTCATATACGAGACAGGGATGGCCAGGTCTACTTCACAGAGGACACAGGGGTGAGAGGGAGGAGAAGCACGGAACATGATACAAGATGAGGTTTGGCATGTAGTTGGCGCTCAGTCAGTAAGAGTAGGTGCCTTTCATCACTACTTAAAAGGTGGACTAAGGGACAACAAGTGTCCGGCCTCCTCCCACATTGGTCACCCTGTGTTCCTGGAGCTCCTGTTTCATTTTTCCTTTTAAAAGAGAATATGTTCTGGGGATAAACAGTCATGGGTTTGAGTGCCAGCTCCCTTGGGTTTCAGCTCCATGATATCAGGGCAGCTAACAATCTTTATTTATCAAATCAGGAATTTGAAGAGTTCCCACCTCACAGGATTGCTTTGAGGACAAAATGAGATTATATTTTATGAAGTGTATGGGACAATCTCTGGAACAATAAATGTCAAATATTAGTGCTTTCCTTTGATATTTGAGGTTCCTAAAGAGGGAAGACACTTGTGGCCCTTGAGCATCTTTTGATAGTAACCCTGTCTTTTGTCCATTGAAGAGATCTGGGCCTGAGCCCTCCCTCCCCAGCCCCAACTGTCCCATTTGTTCATTTACTGGACATTTCGTCCATAGGCACCCAGCAGCTGTGACCTGCCAGGCAGTGTTCTAGGCCCAGGGGATGCCACAGACCAAGACCAAAAGGAGTCCTCTTTGTGGGAGATCGTCTCTTACTGTGGGGGAGAAGCAATCCCCATCTCGCCTGCCGGGGTGCCCCTGAGCCCGCCCAGCTCCAGCCATTCTGCCTTCTCTGCTGCTCCTTGAGAACACCTGTTTAAACCTGGGGGCCTCTCCAGCTCCGCCACCTCTCCCTGCCTTACGCTTCTCCGTAGTGGTAATTGCCATCTGACCTGCGATAATTTCCCTCATTTTCTTTTTAATTTTCTGTCTCTTTCCATGAGGATTCAAGTTCCTCAAGGGTAGTAATTTCTGTCTATTAATTTGCTTGCTTTATCTCCCATCCCTAGAATCATGCCTGGCGCATATTAGGCATTGCATAAGTATTGTTGTTGAATGAAATTGATAACTTGGGAGGATGGTAAGTGTTTTGAAAACAGTAACCTAGAGCAGCGGCTGTCATCAGGGATATTCGGCTCCCAAGGGTAACTCGGCAGTGTTCAGAGACCTATCTGGTGGTCACAGTGAGGGAGATGCTCCTGGCACTTACGGGGTAAAAGCCAGGAGTATAGTCAAACACCCCACAGTGCATGGGAGGGTCCCCTGTATCAAAGAACGTCCAGCTTAAAACGTCGACACCTCTGAGTTTGAGAAGTCCTGACATAATGTGTGTGCTGGGAAGCCTAGGAGGGAATTGGATTCTTCTAGAAAGAGCTGTTTGTCTGGGGAAGGGTTCTCTCCAAGAGGACGGCATTTGAGCTGAAGACCTGGAAATCAGCATATGCTCTAGAACAGGATTCCAGAGAGAACGGCAAGCACAGCCAAGGTCCCGAGCAGGACTGGAGGTGGATGTTCATGTTGCTCTCACTTGGTCATGCCCCACCCTCCCTGGGCAGAGACATCGAGCAGACCTTCTCCAAGCTTCGGCTGATGAACCCATCTCTGGGCCATTCCTGACCCTGTGGCGTCTGGCCCCGCCCCTAAAATCTAGTGATGCTCAAATCAGAGTCTTCGAGTGTGCCGTTTCAGAATGCTGTCGGATTCTTCCCTCTGTGCCCTTGGAGCTGTGCCTCATGTTAACACGCTTTGGAGCCTCACACCTGGTCCCATTCTCCTGCCCGAGGTCTAGGGTTTGTAGAGATCCACTAACCCAGAGAGAAATCATGGCAAAGTGTGGCACCTCTGGAAGGGAGTTGGCCTGGGCCGCTCGTGGCTACCCATCCAGGCCCCTGGCACATTCTTTCAGCCACACCGGCCTCCTGACTGTGGCCCAGATGCATTCTCACCGCCGGGCCTGGGCCCCCTGCCTGGGCTGCTCTTCCCGGTATCACCTCCTGTGCTCAGCTCAGTTGTCCTCCCCCCTCAATGGGCTTATTTGGCCATCTTCTCCAAAGGATTTCCTTTCTTTATTGCACTTTTCTTTCTTTTTTTTTTTTTAAGATTTTATTTATTTATCTGAACGAGAACACAAGAGGAGGGAGGGTCAGAGGGAGAAGCAGACTCCCCGAGGAGCAGAGAGCCTGCTACGGAACTCCATCCTGGGACTCCAGGATCATGACCTGAGCCAAAGGCAGTCACTTAACCAACTGAGCCACCCACGTGCCCCCGCATTTTTCATCAATGTTAGAAAATAGACATTTTTGATTATTCAACTGCTGCCTGTTGCGGTAGGCAGAAGGGCCCCCGAAAGATGCCCATGCCCTAATCTTTGGAGCCTGTGATTCTGTGATGTTATGTGGCAAAAGAGACTTTGCAGCTATAATCACAGACCTTGAAACAGAGAGATTATCCTGGCTTATCCGATGGGCCCAAAATCTAATCACAGTTCTTAAAAGCAGACTCTTCCTCCACCTGTTCCAGGATGGGGAGTTGGAGGGATTCAGAGCTCCAGGAGGAGTCTTCAGTGCCACTGCCGGTCTGAAGACAGAGAGGACAATGTGACAGGGAAAGCAGGTGGTCTTCAGGAGCTAACCCGCGTGAGGAAGAGGGGTGCTTAGTTCTACAAGCACAGGGAAAGCTCTCAAATATTTGTTGAGTGAATAAATGAATTCCAGCTTTCGTCACTCCCGCCTTTCCGGACATGGAAGACAACTCGGAAAGTTGCTGGTGGGAAACAGTCCGTGTCCCCAGGTCTTACAGCGTCTGCCCATTCCGTAGGCACACACTCGGCAAATGGCAGGTGCCTGGCATCAGGCCGTACACTAGGACCAGAAGCTAAATCAGGTGTGGTCTCTGCTTGCACCACCATTCCCCCTGCCCCACGTGGTCACCACAGACTTAAAGTAGGAGCTTAGGGAAAAATGCAGTGTCGCTGGGTGCTGGGATGGACGGGTGTGCCCACAGCCCCAGGAACCTGGGGGCGGCCTGTTGCATGCAGTGAGAAAAGCATCCGCCAAGAGGACCGGAAGGTGGGGACGTGGGGGTGGACCTTCCAGGCCAACGGAGCAGGAGCCCCCCCAGCCCAGGCACAGAGAACAGCACATAGTTTGGGCCATCAGTTTAGTCGAAGGTGTGACTTGTAGAGAATGTGCCCAGTATATGGGGAGTGGTGAAGGGCCCACGTTCTGACCCAATCGATGGCCAGACAGCAATCACTTAGGCAAATCCCTTCACCTTTATTTCTTTTTTCTTTTCTTTTCTTTTTTTTTTTTTTTTTTTGCCTGACTTTCTTTACTGGTAAGATGGGAGTGTCAGTACCAACTCCGAGGGTGGCTGAAAAGATGAAATGAATGGAGAATGCCTGGTGAACAGGGGGCACTTGGTAAATGGTGGCTGAGATGCCTGGCAGAGGGGTACAGAGCAAGGGGGCAGCGGGGAGGCTAGGAGCTTAGGTGGGGCCGGTGCCTGAAGGCTACAGGGCCCGTCCAGCATCGCCCAGCAGCCTGGGAGGTTTTTAAACAATACACAGCTTCCCTTGGGACTGTACGGAGAAAGCAAGCATCCTCCCGCAGCACCCTCTCCCTTTTCGGCGTCCCCATCCACGTCTCGTCCCTGAGCCGAATTCTCATCTCGGCGCTGGGTGCTGCACCCTGTTCAGACGATTTGCCCATCCACAGGCCCAGGGCACTTACCCCACCACGTTGCCTTCGGGGGCTCTGGGTTCTCTGTAGTACACTAGCAAGGCAGCCAGGAGAGGGACCCCCGCCGACCGGACCTGATGGGGTTGGGGAGCTCTCCTTTCCCTGAGCCCCTAAAGCGTTTTCCTAGCTGCTTCCTGAAAACATGGCCAGATTCCTCATCCCCCACCCTCCTGAGCAAAAGCCATCGTTCTGGAAGAGTTCCTCTGGCATCCCTTTCTTCATCCCCCAGCCCCACCCGCCAGGGCACAGCCTCACAGGGGAGTGAGTGTGTTTAATTTACGGCTTCCGGAGGCTGACCTTCAACGCGAGAAGCCTTGCTCCCCCGACCTCTCTCATTCTGAGATCTTCCCCTCCCACCCCAGCTATTTTCCTTATACGTGATTCTGTTTCCTGGGTAGCTCGGACAAGAATCTCATGGTTTTTCTCCTCTCTTTGCTGAGTAAATCACAAAGAGAAACCAAAAGCAAAATTATCCGTGCCCCAGGGTCTTCTCCTGTGGACTGAGAGTAATAATGCTGTCCTAGTCCATTCAGGCTGCTGTCACAGAATCCCAGAGACGGGTGGCTTATAAATAACACAGATTTACTTCTCACGGTTTCCTAGGCTGGGAAGTCCAAAGTCAGGGGCGTCAGCAGATTTGGGGTCTGGTGCGGACCCCGCTTCCTGGTTCACAGATGGCCGTCTTTCTGGCTGTGTCCCTCCAAGGCAGAGAAGACAAGGGAGCTCAGTGGGGTGTCTCTTATAAGGGCCCTAATCCCACTCATAAGGCCCCTGCTGTTTTGAGCTGATCACCTCCCAAAGGCCCCCCGTCCTCATACTGTCACACTGGGGATGAGGCTTCACCGTAGAACTGTCAAAAGAGACAATGTAAAAAGCCCTAAGTCTATTAATTGATTCACAAGCAGATCTGTAGAGAGGAACAGAGTTATCGGTGCTTCCTAACATCGAGCACCATCACCAGCCCTCTCCCACTTGCTTCATGACATACGGCCCCTTGCTTCTCCAGCCTGAGCCCATGCGTTGTCCTCAGCTTCCTTGAAGCCATTCCTCATTGTAGCTGCAGCTGGAAAACCTCCTCCCTCATCACCACGGCTTCCTACGCCTTGATGTTTGAGAGGGCTGTCCGGGATCCGAAAGTCCCAAGTCACGATACCCCGTCAGAGTGTTTCAGGGCAAAAGTATGCACGGTGTATATGTATAAAAAGTCCATATTCGGGCACATAGCAGGTACTTCATAAACTATTCCTTTTTGCAAAACCTGGCACACAGCAGTCCTTTCAGAAAGAGTGGGTCAGTTGCTGGAACATTCCATTACAGCCTCTGCCAGGTGCTAGAAGAGTGCTAGATTACTGCCAAAGAATCGGATCCCTCTGTTTTTATCTTAAACTGCATGTAAAAAAGCATTCAGACAACCATCCACCTCCGCATTTGTTGTAAAGGACAGATGGTATAGGAATGCCGTCATGTGCCAGAGCCATGGCTTGGGAGAGCCTGTGGTTAAATTTTCAGGAAATAACCAGATCTGGTTGTTAGGCACAACTGCTGTTAAAGATCAAGATTGATAAACTTGCCATTATGTAAGTTATTTTTTTAAAAAGGTATAAGTACTCGGGACGCCTGGGTGGCTCAGTGGGTTAAAAAGGTATAAGTACTCAAAACTCATTACTTCCTAATCATTTCACTGTTATGTGTGTTGGGAAGGTTATTTACATCTGCTGTGTTGAGATGGTAGAGACCCTGTATTGGGATGTGCCACCACCTGTCTCTTCCCCCACCCCACCCTACCCGTGACACTGCGGTTGTTGGTTGAGATCTGTCACGGTGGGGGGTACTCACACCCTGCAAATGGGCAAACACTAAAAATCAGAGCTTTTCTTTCGGAGATGCCATGGTCAAGCGTTTACCAGCTCCCCACTGAGAAACAGTAATATACGAAACCCCCTCTCCCCATCACATTCCCCGAAGTTGAACACCGTTAGCGGTTGGCAGTGGATTTGTGGCTTTCCTCCTCCTGTTCAATTACTTCTCGTCATGCACGCACCTCCTCTTTAATTGTTAGGTGCTCTACCTACTTGAAAATACGAAGCTGGGTCTCTTTCTGCGTTGGTACATAAAGTTGTGTTTTCTTTTGAAGAGCTGCATGGTTTTTCCATTTGATGAACATGCCATAATTTATCTTATTTCCTAATTAATGGGTATTTTTAGATGCTGGGCTCTCCCCCACCATTTACAAACAACAACACCTCCCATAAACATCCTTTATATTTATCTCATTTGCCTATGCAAGTAGGTGTACACAGTGGATTTTACTCCAACATTTACAGATATCTTAAATTTTTACAGATTAGAAAATGCTAAATGTATTGGTCAGGTGAAATCAGAGCTAACTTTTTAAAGTAAATTTGTAAAAAATCGACCATGTATGTGTGCTTTATTTTCTGTGCTGGGAGCCCAGTCTGTATCTTGCAGGAGAATCAGTATCTGGCAGAGTAGCTATTTAATAGGAACTTGCTATGGGCTGAATGTGCCCTGTCCCCAGATTCAGCTGTTGAAGCCTTAACCTCATGTGATGGTATTCGGAGATGGGGCTTTTGAGTGATAATTAGATTCAGATGAAGTCAAGAGGGCGGGGCCTTCATGCCAGGGTTGGTGCTCTAATAAGAGACAGCAGAGGGCTCGCTGCAGTGCCCTCTCCCTCCCTCCACCGCTCCGCCTTCCGTGGGAGGACACAGTGAAAAAGTCCTCTAGGAGCCAGGGAGAGAACCCTCACCAGGAAGCAGTCTTGCCAGCCACTCTGCCTGTAACTTGGACTTCTAGCCTCCAGAACTGTGAGAAAATAAATGCCCATGGCTTAAGCCACCCAGTCTGTAGCATTCCAATCCAAAACCTAATTGTAGCTTTCTTTAATTCAGGTTGATGGTCTCCAACTAAGAGGTCCAGCTCAGACTTTAAAGCCCTGAATCACAAACCAGTGGCCCAGGGGAGCAAAGCCCTTTCCTTACTGTGGGTCACTTTGCCTCGCTCTGGCATTTCCACACTGGGGCTAAGTGTATTGACTGGGCCTATTCATGGACACGAGGGGTGGTCATTTTCTGAAACTGTCTCTGCCCTGCTCTCGCAGCCCACGGAACGTCAGCTCTTCCTCTGTCCCGCACTTAGGTGTTAGCAAGAGCTAGCAGGAGCTATGACCCAGACACCTGTGTTGTTTAGTTGTAGAGGAAGGGAAGGGAAGGAGGATAGATCCTAAATCTTCCTGCCGTAAAGAAAATAAAATGGCATTCACACGTGCACGGTTTCCTTGAAGACATATTTATGGTGGGAGGCATCTGATTTCCTTGAGGCGTCTCAGGTGCACGGTACACATCTCTTCGGGTCAGTTCAGGCTTCACTGCACTAGCTCACATAATCCCCATTTCAAAGAGGAGCCGATGGAGGTGCCGAGAGGATACCTGACTGCAGAATTAGCAGAGCCAGTAAACGACAGAGCCCCGTGCTTGAGCCTGCTTTCCAGTCTCCTCTCTGGCCTTCAGTGCTTGAGATTGATAGAGCAGTTCCTGGGGGAGATGGTCCAGCCCCTTCCCCAATAACACAACAGGACAGCCGGAGACCGTCTTATACCCTTGTGCCATCTGTGTCTCTCGGGCCATGTGTCAGGTTAGTGTCGCCCACTAACGTTCAATGAGCATTTACTCTGTGCCCAGCCCCTTGCTAAGTGCATTTCATGCTTTATCTCATTTCCTTCTCACGACATCCTTTATAAATTTGCACGGTTATTCAAAATCTCGCTTTAGAAGAGGACTTCAGAGTCATAGCCACACATTGGAATCCCCTGGGGGAGATCTTAAGCACCCCGATGTCCAGGGTTCACCTCAAACCAGTTAGAAGCTCTGATGCGGGAGTTGGAGAGTTCCTTGTGTTAACTGTGTGAGATGATGGAAGTGCTAATTATCTAGATCTTGGTGATCATTGTCAGTGTATGTGAGTATCGAATCATCCCATCGAATGCCTTACGTCTACACAATTATGTGTCAATCTCTCAATAATGTTAAAAATTTAAAAACCTAGAAGCAGTTACCAAAGATTATAATGCCTAAGTGCCCGATGGAGAAAGTTCTTGGACTACAGGGAAGAGGGGGGTGCGGAGATGCACCCCCAGTGGTTTATTTGCACCCCCGCCATCGCCTGGTTTATGACCCATTACCCTGTTCCTTCCCTGGGACTGACAGATCCCAGCAAAGATGCCAGTGACATAAGAAAGAGAGCCTGGCCTCCCAGTCTTCCCGTTTCCTTGAAAGCCGTTGCTGTCATCCCCCTTTATGCTGAAACGTCCCCCTGCATGCTCCCGAGCCCTCAGTTGCCAGATGTCCACGTAGACCATATTTGACATTTCCCCCCAGCAGGTCAGTTGTATTTTATTTTTTTTTTAATATTTTATTTATTTATTTGACAGACAGAGATCACAAGCAGGCAGAGAGGCAGGCAGAGAGAGAGGAGGAAGCAGGCTCCCTGCTGAGCAGAGAGCCCGATGCAGGACTTGATCCCAGGACCCTGGGATCATGACCCGAGCCGAAAGCAGAGGCTTTAACCCACTGAGCCACCCAGGTTCCCAGGTCAGTTGTATTTTAATCAGAGCGGCACGGAAGATCCTGAATTGGGTAGCAGGGTCCTCGGGGACTGTTCCAAGTGAAGGCCATCGTAGCTCGGACAGTTATCCCAGAAAAATCCTCTGTCTCTTGGTGGATGTCGCTGCTGCCCTGCGGCAGGCTCAGTTTATGGGGCTCCCATGTGTCCAGCCTGGCCCTGGGGGCCCTGCACAGCACAGACAAGCTCATCTTCCAGTATACTCCACGGAGGCAACAAAAGGAGAAGAAAACACGACCCTTGTCTTCAGCAAACCTAGGTTTAAATTGGAGTGGCCAGGGAAATATACTGAGGAAACGTTTATTTCTCTCTCTTACTCTGGCTACTTGGTATCTGCCTATGTTTAACCGTGAACAGAGGCGAGAGAGGCTGCCCAGTCGAGCCACCACCTGTTTTGGTCTCTAACTAACAGTGTGGTTTGTTTTTTTTTGTTTTTTGTTTTTTGTTTTACATTTTTAAATAACTGAGGGGAAAAAATGAAAAAAAGACAAGTACATTTTGTGGCATGTAAAAATCACATGGAATTCCAGTTCCAGGATCTCTGAAAGCGTAGCTTAGGATGACTGCCCGCCCTTAAAAGCCACACACACGTTGATCCCTCCCCTCCTGCCACGGAGCTCATGCACCCGTGGTCCTCCTTGGTTATCTCTGATGACTAAGGATCACCCCGTATAATCGCTCGCAGGTATAGCTTTTGCTGCACGTCCCCTCCCCCACTTAAGCCAGGAATGCATTTCCGGGCAGAAATTTCAGCCAGCATTAAACAGATCCTTAGAAGGATCATGCACTCCTTCTTCTTTCTGTTTCATTGAACTCTGGAAACGTTATCAAGGGAAGGACATTCATCACTCTCACCCGAAAGCTTGGACTGGGGTAATTTTGCACTTTTTTTTTTTTTTTAAATGATTGACGCCACAACCAAGCTGGATTAAGTTCTCTCTTCTTTCTCCCCAGCATTCAGTGCGTACCCCGCTAATCCAATTTATAGGAAATCCTCTCCGGTGAACAGGACAGCCTGCGGGTTTGCCCACATCGGGCTGGCAGAGAACAGATAGGCTCATTCATTAGTGTGGGTTCACACCCCAAAGGGTTACTGTGGCCTTCTGCCTGCTGGAGTCGCTTTGCCGTAGATACGGGCCTTTGTGTGCCCATGGGAATAATGTTAATAGTGCTGGCTCCCATTTATTGAGCACTTGTTATGAATGTGGTATTTCGAATGGATTATTATCTTGTTTAACTATCACAGCAGCCCGGGAGGCAGGCACTCCTTGCTGTTTCCGTAGTAGATGAGCTGCTCGGGGTCTTTGCACTTGTAGCTGCTTCTGCCTGATTGCTCCCCCCATATCGGCATGCCCTGCTCTCTGGCCTCCTGCAGGTCTTTGTTTAAAGATCACCTTCTGAAGAGAAGCCTCTGCCGACCATCCATTTAAAATTTCAACAGATCCCCCTCCCGGGCACCCCTGATCTCCCATCCTGCTTTATTGTTATCATCAGGCAGCACACTGTACACCCAGCCTTGTGTATTGCCTTTTCTCTCAGCATATAGGCTCTGTGAGGACAGTGGCTTCTGTTTTCAGAAGGGGTTCGGGAACATAGACTCTGAACAGACAGTGGTTGAACGAAAAAATAGATGTAAGATCACCATAAACCATCTTACAGACTAGTAAAGAGAAATTCAGCGAAATTAGCGAACATGCCCCAGCTTATGTGGAAAGCAGAATTAACCCGCATCTCAGACCCTCAAGTCATCTCGGTGCTGTACTGCCAGCTCCTGGCCAAACCCAGCTCCTTCTAGAAGTGTGGTTGTGCTAGGAAATAAGACAGAACTGCCGCCCAGGCCGTTAAAACACTGCCTCAAAGTCAGCTTCAGTGTAACAGGGATTCACATTAACAGAGGGGCCCTCTCTGGGTCCTCCCCTGCCCTAGACACTGTGCTGGTTGAAATGCCACTCTCCAGGGTTCAGCGCAGTGCCCAGGCAGATCGTTACACTTGTCTTGGGCAGACCTGCTGTGTGTCACAAACTGTTGGAACCCGGGGAGGGGGCAGTCAGACACACGGCTGCCCTCGGGAGCTCATGGTGTGTGGCACAAAGCACATATGATGATTTTTCTGTATTTGATGACTGTGGATCTTAAAGTCACAGGCGTAGACTGGGTTGTGGGGGATTTTTGGCAGCCATTCTGCCTACGAGGCATATCCAACATCATCTCATCAACAACATCCTGGGAAACACATGGTTTTGGGAGCCAGACGGAACTAGATTTGACTCTGCATTCTTACTTGCTAGCTTCTTAGTGAGTTCCAACTTTTCTGGGATGTTACAAGGAGTAGAGGTAATGGACACACCTAGCACAGCACCTGGACCGTCGTAGGGGTCCGGTAGCAGGCTAAGCCACCCTGTTGAGTTATCAGTGTTGTCATTTATTATCGTTCAGCTTCTGGACAGTGAATCCAGTGCCCACAGGTCAGTAGGAAGGACTTAGTTTGGGTCTTCCCCAGGTAATAACAATAGCTCGTTATTTAATGAAGACTACCCTGTGTGTTAGTCACTGCACTGAGTGTTTTAGGACAATAGTCCTATGAGTCAT
Organism: Martes martes; assembly: GCF_963455335.1. NCBI lineage: Eukaryota > Metazoa > Chordata > Mammalia > Carnivora > Mustelidae > Martes > Martes martes. Next base: position 13,932,196 of record NC_137895.1, read on the forward strand.
TATGAAAACCCATTTTACAGAAGAGTAGACTGAGCCACAGAGCAGTAATGAAGTCACTCTACTTGTCCCAGGTCACACAGCTGAGCCAAGAAGCATGGAGCTAACCTGTAGATTGATGTGGGGACCCTTATTCTTCGTCCTTACGATGGGAGTCCCCACTTGGAGGTAATCCAGGTGGGAGGCTTGAGAGCCATTGCTCTGGAAAGTACCAGAAAGTACCAAAGCTGGAGTCAAGAGACTCGCACAAGCTTCCTGACCTTGGGCCCCTGAACTCAGCTCTCTGCATCTTGCTTTCCTCGTCTAGAAAATGAAGAGATTGCTCTCGATGTTGTCCAAGGCTCCTTCCCACTCCAGGGGCCTCTGATTCTGGGAGATGGCTCTTTCATTCGGCACCCTGCAGGTCTTCCAGAGTCAGCACACTGTGCCCTTGGAGTTGGACCTCGGTTGAGATCCCAACTTTGCCCCTCGCTAGCTGTATGACCTCTCTGAGCCTCAGTTTCCCAATTTGCAAGCTGAGCAGAATCATCCCATTTGCATGGAGCAGTCCAGGGAATTAAAGGATTGGAATATACAGGTAATAGGATCTCATCGGGTGATTTAAGGTGTTCCAGGGAAGGGACTGTTTATGGGGTGAGTGGACCACCCCGGAAGTATCAACAGGGATGCTGGGGCACCAGAGACTCGCAGAAGCAGCGAGCTATTACCACTTCTGGACCAAGAGACATGTGTCAGTTTCTCGGGGCTGCCGTCACGAAGTACCATGGTTGGTGGGCTTAGCAGACACACGGTTTTGTACAGTTCTGGAGGCTGGAGGTCTATGGTCGAGCTGTCCACAGGGTTGGTTTCTTCTGAGACCTTTCTCCTGGGGCCGCAGTGACCATCTTCTCCTTCTCTATACCTGTCCAGAACCTCTCGGAAAGACACCAGTCATCCTGGGTCAGGGTCCAGCCTGATGATCTCATTTTCACCTAACACCTCTTTGAAGAGGCTCTTTGAAGAGCCTCTCTCCAAATCCGTTCCCATGCCAAGGCACTGCGGGTTAGGACGTCAACATGTGAATTGGGGGGGAGGGGGGGTGGGAGGGTACATCTTAGCCGTCATAGGAAGCAAAGGGAAGAGAGAACGCGGTTTGCACGCAGTGAGAGCTGGAGCCGTGGCCGCCAAGCAGAGGCAGAAGCAGGAGGGGACACAGGCCCCGCGGGAAACACTGCCCAAACTGGAGAGGGCCTGGGAAGGGGACACCCTCTCTTTCCTCCCACCCTCCAGCCTCTGGCTGATGCTTCCAGGCAGGAAACAGCCCCCAGGGATCCCAGGTAATTCCGTCTGCATGTCTCAGGGCGCAGAGAAGGGCAGAGAGTGGAGTCGGAGCGGACAGAGAGAGGGGACGGTCCCCTGGCACGTGAGAAACGCTCCGGAACTGCTCCTTCTTTCCAAGCAGAGAGGACAGTGAAGGGGGCTGTGGGCCCTCCCGACCTCACCAGTTCTTGTGCAGTCCTCGCCTTTTCTTCAAGCATGTGAACAAGTGAAGCTTGGAGAGAGGCACAGTGCACCCTTCCACGTGGACGCACTTTGTTTCCGTTCGAAATTTCAAAAAAGCGTCTCGCCCTCTCTGCGGCCCATTAGCTCCGCATTCAGCCAGGCTCTAGCCCATGGCGTTCGGCCGGTCAGAACCGCTGGGCCAGCCCCGTTGTCTCGCCCTTCTTGGTAAGCAAATGAGGCAGCCTCTGGTGCAGTGCAGCATCTAGCTGGACTGGTAGGGAGAGGCAGGCTCATTATTGGTTTTAAAAAAAAAATTAAAATCTCCATGCCAACAGGCTGGTCAGCAGGTCTGACTCCTGTTAATTCTTTTTCTGTACCTACTGAAATGTCACAGGGGCTCCAGAACCCCCAGGCAGGTTGTGGAGCTGTCCTCGGCTCTTGTACCTGCTTTGGTTTTTCTAAGCTTCATAATATGCTCAATTTTGTTCACTGGTGAGTTTAAAACCCACGTCTTGGATTCTCTATAGGCTTTCCCATGGGCAGCTCTTTAAAATACTTTCTTTTTTCTGGCGGAGGTCGGCTGGAGAGTCTTTAATAACCACCGGGAGGACAGTGGCCTAGGCACGATCAGAATGTCTCTGTTCAGTATCTGTCATCTCCTGCCGTCTGGTGGCCTGGCCACGAGAGCCTGTCTTGTCTCAGAGCCGGTCCGACAACACACGCTTCTCCTGGTGGGTTTTCTGCATGGCAGGAGATGCGAAACCGCAGACCAGCAAGCATGGTTTCTGCCTTGGGTTTTTCTTATCGCTTGCTGTCTAAAATGGGCAAAATCACTTACCTTCTCCAACTTAATGATTGTCTGAAAAAAGGCAATCGTAGGTTTGGCCTGAGACAACAGCTCAGGGCGCTCGGGGGTCGAGTGGATAGGGGGTCTGGGTGCTGTGTCCATTTCTTCGGGCTTCCCTAACAAAGTACCCCAGACTGCGTGGCTTCCGGTTTATTCTTCACGGTTCTGAATGGTCAGAGTCCAAATCCAGGTATTGGCGAGGCCATGCTCCCTCCTGAGTTTCTCGAGAACCATCCCTCCCTGCCTCTTTCAGCTCTGTCAGCACCAGGCAGTCCTTACTGAGGCTGTGTCACGCCAGCATCTGCCTGGTCTTCCCTGATCTTCCTTCTGCCTCTGTTTCCCCATCATCTCATCAGGGCATCTTCTTATCACTGGACTAGGGCTCATCCCTATTTAGTGAGGCTCATCTTAACTTGATTATATCTGCAGAGACCCTATTTCCCAGCAAGGTCCTGTTCACAGGTAAGGGGGTAGGACTCGGACATACCTCTCTGGGGGAACGCCGCTCAACCCACAACAGTGCTTTTCCTTTGCTTCTTAATTGCAAAGTGCTGTCTGGTTAAGAAGACCTTCCTGCCTATAGAGTCTCCTAGGGTCTGTGCATCTGACCAGGAATTATCCCCTTCATTCTGGCGCAGGAGTCCAGAAGGGCCAGGGAAAACTAGGAGGGGTTTAAAGAGAGTGGTTGGAGAGAAGTGGGTAGCAGGGGACAAAGAGAAAGCCCAGGGGCAGGGTGGGGGTTCTGGGGAGCCTCAACTGTTGTTTATTTTGTGCTAGTTCTCTCTGAGCCAGGCCTTTCTGAGATTTAGTTTCCTCAGAAAGATGAGGATGGGGTGGGGCTTGGATTTGATAACCTTCTGAGGGTTCTTCTAGCTTAATCTTTGATTCCACGAAACTAGCAACGTGGGCAGGGACCATAGCCCACCCAGGGAAGTCCAGCCAGCTCTGAGCAGTGGGTCTGTTCAATGCAGAATTGGACTAGCAGCCAGCTTCAGGACCCACAGTCCTTCGCTTCAGAAGCGGGCAGAGGGGGCACCTGGGTGGCCCAGTTGGTTAAGCGTCTGACTCTTGGTTTCAGCTCAGGTCATGAGCTCAGGGTCGTGAGGTCAGGTCCCACACTTAGCATGGAGTTGGCTTGAGATTCTCGCTCCCTCTCCTGCTGCCCCTCCCACTTGTGCTCACTCTCTATCCAGAAGAAATAATAACTCTTTAAAAAATAAATTGAGGTGCCTGGGTGGCTCAGTGGGTTAAGCCTCTGCCTTCGGCTCAGGTCATGATCTCAGGGTCCTGGGATCTAGCCCTGCATTGGGCTCTCTGCTCAGCAGGGAGCCTGCTTCCTCCTCTCTCTCTGCCTGCTTCTCTGCCTACTTGTGATCTCTGTCTGTCAAATAAATAAATAAAATCTTTTAAAAAATAAATAAATAAATAAATAAAAGTGGGTAGTTAAAAAAAAGATAATTTTAAGTGACAGGAAGGCAGAATTAGCTAACATTACTCTAGGAATTATATCATGATAAAAAACAATATCAGACAACACATTGTACCCTGCAGACTTACACGATGTCCTATGTCAGGTATATCTCCAAAATAAGTAGGCAGAGAAATCGATCAAGAACTTCTATAGAGCAGCAAGAAGAAGACAAGTGATCCAACAACAACAAAAAGAAATGAACGAAAACTTGAACAGGAAGTCCCCAAAAGAGGGTACCCACGTGGGCAGTGAACCCCTGAAAATGTGTGGAGCTTCATTAGTCATTAAAAAATGCAAATTACAGTCCATAATGTGATACCACTATGTATCTACTGCAGGGTCGAAAACACAAAGAGATGGGCCCTTATCTGGCAGGAGTTAGTTGTGGGAGTGTGGATCCGTTCGAACTCTCACGCGTAAGGACTGAGAACGTTGAGAGGAGGAGCCACATTGCAGGATATGCTTGGGCTGAACATACGCACTCCCTGAGACCCAGAAATTGACACATACGATGCCAAGAGAGATGGTTAGAACTTTCACAACTGTAAAAACCCAAATGTCCATCATCAATGTCATATATAATGATATATATATGAGATAAATATATAATTGGTAGCATTCACATTATAGGTAATTATACAGCATTAAGGGAACAAACTCTTACATGCAGTGACGTGACTGCGTTTCTCAGGCATTGTTCTGAGCCAACAGGCCAGTCATCAAAAGTGTTTGATTTGATTTATATACAATTCAGGAACTGATTAAACTACACCAGGATGTCAGAATTTGGAATAATGGCAAGGTGACAGGTATGCGTGTGGTTGTAAGGGGCATGCTGGTCTGTTAGTGATGTTCTGTTTCCTGACCTGGGCTCTGGTTACAGCAGTGAGTTGACTTTCTGAAAATTCATCAAGCTCTTACTTAGGATCTCTGCCCTTTTCGGAATGTATAGTACACTTCAATTAAAAGCTTCTTACAAAATCACAAACATGAAAATGCTCTGCGAGCCTTGGTTAAGAAATGTTCACCAGCCACCAAACCCTTCACGTTCATAGCCATATCACAGCCTCAGCCAAATATTCTGTCCAGGGACAGATAGATCTTTGAGCCAAGCCTGCCCCCCCAGAACACCCCTCCTCTGTTTGAGCGCCCATGGCACCTCCCGACTCTGGTGTTCAGGGACCGCTCGGGTTGTCCATCTCCATGTGTCTGGTGCCTGGTGCATGGAAGTTCCTTGATAAATACTAATGGAAGGGATGAGTGAGTGAGCGAATGACCACCAGCCTTTTGTAAGGTCTCAGCAGCCCTTTGTTCCCCATCCGTACTCACTTTCAAAAATCCCAGTAAATTGAGGCTTCAGGTGGGAGGATTTCCGTTTCTTCTCTCTGTCTGCCCAAGAGCTTTTGGAAAGGAAAAGATTTAAAAAACAAAAAGTAGAAGCTTTTAATTTATATGATCAAAAATGAGTCCCAGGTAAAATCAGCGGGGGATTTTAAATTAAGTGGTTTTTAATAAACTCACCTTCTGTTGGGTCACACACAAGAAGAGAGCTCTAGCACTTCAAAGCGGGAGAGAGGAAAGTGGCGATTTCAAGGGTCATTTTCGTGAATGTTTCCAGGATGAAAGCCCACACGGTCCCTGGAGCCGCTGGGATGGAAGTACGCACAGTGCCCACTTCAGCCTTTGTTTCTCTGGTTCAAACCAGCAAAACCACAGGACACGCTGAAGGACTAGGGAAGCAGATTTGTATCTTCACGTGTTGGCCCTTGGAGTGCAGGTAGAGAGCCAAGAAAATGCAGACAGGAGCCAGTGTGGACTCAGAGCGAAGGAAAAGCAATATTCTACAGATTCCTGGGGGAAAGGGGAGAAGAGGTCCTGGTAAATAAATCTGGGAAATACTGGATCCAGTAGCCCCCTTCAGGATTCACCGTGCACACTGGTATAGCCAACTCTGTTTAAAGCCATCATGTCCTAAACTTAATTTCCTGACTTAATGCTGTTTCCCATACATCTGTTGTAACGCACTGTGGTTTAGCGTGTGTGTAGCCACTGTGAGTTTAGGAACAGAGGATTAGTCTGAAACCTGCTCTGATCTTATCTGGAGTAGGCACGTAGCCTCCGTTTCCCCTCCTGAACTAAGGAAGCACAGGGTCTGGGTTGACCAGGCGGGTTTGAGCCATTCTCTTTAGCTTGAATGGAAGCATGTTGCATGGAAAGAAACAATGGTAGACTTCCTCTGAAACAGAAGGCTTTTGTGACACCGAAGAATGCCCCAAGAGGTGGTATGACGTGCCCAGGACCTTGCTGAGCGGGCTCAGACAGACGCAGAGAGAAGAGGCTCTCCAAGCCACACGGGAGAGAGATGACACGTTCACTCTGAAACACTGTGCTGATCGCCGTCACTCTTGGCTGACAGCCAGTCACCCATGCCCCTGGAGACCTGATCATGCCCCCACCCTGTGCAGAAGCCCTCCCTTTCCTGGCTCTGTGTATCGCTTGGTTCTCCCCATAAGTTTTCATGCAAGCAAACCAGTGATGGCCTGTGGTCTCCACGCAGTCCTTCAAGCATGTACTTCCGTTTTTCCAAGAGCTCCCTGACTTGCTCGGGCTTGAGGCCACTGCTGCAACGAGGTCTCGCCGTATCTAGTCACGAGTGTGTACGCAGACACACGCGCACACACACAGTTTTCACCCATGCTAGACAATTTTACGTGACCGCCGTTTAATTTTCGTGTTTTTCGAGAAGAGGGGAGACATGGGTCATGACCTTTTAAAGGCTGCAGGGACCTGCTAGGAGGCAGTGTGGTATGGGTGGAAGGTCACAGGTCAGAGAGCAAGACTAATTTTGCCCCTCACTAGCTATGCATGAGCCTTGTCTCTTCATCCATAAGATGGGGATCACTCCGTCCACCTTGCAGGTTTGTCCTCAGACTCGGAGGGCCTTTAAGGAGGGCGAGAGGTGCTGGAGAAATGGCGAGTACTACCAACACCGTTGCCGTCTTCCATTTCTTCTCGTTGCGTTCCCATCGGCAAGTACCAGTATCTGGCTCATCTTCAGAAGCATTTCTTTCTCCCTCCTCTCTCTGCGGACACCCACCTTTCTTTCCGTGCCATCTTGGCTCCCGAGCCATTGCTACATATTCAGTTTGGAAAACAGAAACATTGCCCTCTGATCCACAGATGAAATGCCCTACCGCTGGACCAGATGTTCACAGGAGAAGCCTTTGATTTTTAATTTATTTATTCATTGATTTACTTAGTGCCGGTCTCTTATGCTCGCAGCACAACAGCTGAAGGTAAAGCCCTGCCAGCCCCGTGCCTCCCAGCCAGCTCCGTTGAGAGTCCCTGTCGCAGCAAAGGCATGCTGCCCGTGTGCAGAGCGCTGGCCTCCAGGGCCAAGGGCTCGCCCCACGCTCCCAGGCCCCCCACAGCAAGTAGGGAAATGGGTGGACCACGCAGCAGCAAATGCCAGGCAAAGGCCAAAGTCAAGCCTTTTTTTCTGGCACCACCATCCCACTGACAGCAGGAGGGCTTAGTGTCAGAGTCTGACTCCGGGGCAAGCATTGCAAAGCCAAATCCGTGTCATTTCAGCTCGAAAGGGCCCCATTTCAGAAGGGGCCATTTGCATCATTTTAACCCGTGGTCACTTAAAAAGCTGGCTCCCACGTTGCTTGCGTGCGCATACTCCGTCCTCGTTCTGGTGGGAATTGCGCAAGTGGAGTGAGGGATAATTAGACACCTTAATGAGCAAATGTATAGTTTCTGTAACTGTTATTTATAAGCTTTTATGTACCACTTCATATTTCCAGAGGCCTTTACAATCATTAATTAGGCTATCTCCCCAGCACCGTAGGAGGGAGGCCAAGAAACAGGCAGAGTTCTGTTTCTCCCAGAAATGTTGTTTTTCGGCTTTTGTACAATCTGCATGCAAACTCCTAACCTTTGAGGAAACAGGCAGCGTCTCTCACTCGTGAGTGTCTGTGTGATTACATGTAACGGTGTGTGCTGATACCTTAGCGGCTTAGGAACATCCTTGATGCCCGTAATTTCACTTGGGGTAGATTTTCTTTATTATGTTTTTTTCTTCTTGTGGGTCCTATCACTTAAGAACCCTGAGGGACCTCCTAATCGTGCTGGCTGTGACACGGTAAGCTGCCTCTTTGACAGAAGACTGGGAAGGAATATGGCCTTGTAGGTGTTTCCAAATTTTTAAGTGTCTGGGGCATTCCACACACAAGGGGATTTTAAAGACTTTTAGAAAAATGTGTGAATTCAGGCTGGCGAGTGAATTACTGGGTATGCATGTTGGTTATTGATTAATTATTTCTCAGTTCAACCACATTGAGCACTGTGCCTGCTGTTCTAGATACTTCTTAATATTGTTGGATTTTTACTTTGAGGTAGAAAAGAATAATCATGGCATATACCAGATGCTTTTAAAGATATGCTTTTTTTTTTTAAGTCCTCATAATTGGGGTGTCTGGGTGGCTCCGTCGGTTGGGTGTCTGCCTTTGGCTCAGATCATGATCTCAGGGTCCTGGGATCGAGTCTCGCACTGGGCTCCCTGCTCAGCCCAGAGCCTGCTTCTCCCTCTGCCTGACGCTCCCTGCTGCTTGAGCTCTCTCCCTCACTTTCTCTCTGTCGAATAGATAAATAAAATCTTAAAGAATAATAAAAATAGAGTCCTCATGATCATGTTGAAGTTAACGTGGGATTGTCCCCAAATTACAGAGAAGGAACTGGGGCTCAGAATCTGGATGATTTTTCTCAAGAGATGCTGCTGGTAAGAGAAAATGTCAGGACTCAAGCTCAGAGCTTCTGTTTTCAAGTCCACCTGGAAAAACTTGGGGTATCCACGTTACATACAGCTTCCACTTCCGTGATGGTTACAGAAACACCTGTGTTCCCAGAGTCCGTTCTGCGGCCTCAGCGTGAGGATGTGGGGACATTTATTGTACAAATAACCTGTGGTTAATTACAGATTTATGAGCAAAGGCAAACGTTTTCACCCGTGCTAGACAATTTTATGTGGCCACTTTTTAATTTTCATCTTTTGGGCGAAGAGGGGGAAATGAGTCATTACGTTTTAAGGTGTGCTCTTCAGACGTGGTGGCAAATCTTCTCTGCCTGATAGACGTTCACGGCCCTGGAGGGAGGCGCCTGTCTGGCCTGACCCTCACGTAGGTGATCCTCTGCAGCCTTTAGCTTTAGGTCAGACACCATTTATTTCAGGAAGCTTTTCCCTAATGCTTCCCGCCACACTCCGATCACAGTCTGATTCCCAGTACCGGCTCCTGTGCTTCTTACCCCATCTCGTATCTGTCACAGTGTTTGTATTTTCTGGGGGTTTACCCCCTCCCTTCCCCATTAGGTCTTGCTCCGTAAGAGCAAGGACTGTATTTTACAAACTGTGAAGTCACCAGCTAACCCAGTGAGTCAATGGAGGTCCTCAAAACACAACTGTACATGAATTCTAGAAGAAATAACTTCTGAATGCATGATGAGAGACCAGACAGGGGCCCCACTGGCTTATTGGATATGTCAAGAGAAGCTCACATCTGACCAGGTGGTAGGTCCTGGGAGCCCTGTTTCCCACGAGCTCCTGTTGGCCTGCATTGGCCAAGTCCACATTTGGCACTCATGCTTACCACGAGGCAGCCCTTCAAAACATCGAGACGGAGCATCTGGCTGGCTCAATCAGTAGAGCATGCGACTCGTGGTCTTGGGGTTATGTGTTCAAGCCCCGCATTGGGTATATAGGTAACTTAAAAATAAAATCTTAAAAAAAAAAAAAAAAAGGCATTGAGACATATATCCCATAGACCCTACTGGCACGGGGAGGATTCAGTCTTCATGCGTTCTAACCTTAAAGGATGAAGACCCTTTCCCGCCCTGTCTGGGAAAAGGCACTAACCGTGACATGGGAGAGTCACCTTCTTAGCACCTCACTTCCCACAGCTGTCCAAAAGCGATGATAACGAGCAGCCTGTCTCCTTTCTAAGATGTTGTGGATAAATGTGGAAGCCCTTGAATGCCGAAGCCGGCAGGGAGTTCATAAGCTTTGTAATCTGTTTCTCATGAGTTTTTTTGTTTCATTTGGGATTCTAATTGACTCAGGGAATGGACAGTAGTATATTTAGTCAACCTTCTGGGATTCTAAAGAGAAAACCAAACTGCGTATTCGCTCGTCAAGTTTGCAGAGAAAGATGTAGTGAAATGGCAAAAGGCCAGTTTTGCTGGAAGGAATGGTCTGTTGGAAAGAAAAAAGGTATATCGTGGCAAGATGGGCCTGGTGTGCCCGGCTAAGGAATTACCACTTGTTCTTTAGACTGCCTGAGATCCAAGAGGCCTCTGAGCCTGTGAAGCGACCTGATCGAGCAACATTTTAGGTTGGCTTTTCCGAAACAGATTCCGTTGTGGTTCCTCTCTTGCTCAAAATCCTTCACTAGCTCCCAGGTGCCCTGGGCAGGACTTTCTAACCTGTGTGGCATATGTGGGTGCCAGATGTGCCAAAATGGTGATCCCTTCAGCCGTGGGGGCCCCTGAATGGGAGCCGGGGCAGCCAGACCCTCTGAATGAGCCCTTCCAGCCACAGGCACGTTAGAAGGATATTATTTTCTGTGTAAGAAGGGACATGAAAATGCTTGGAAAGCATCTCTTTGCATAGCTATGAGCCTTCCTGATGCGTTCCCTGCTCATTTGCTCGGGGTCGCCTCCTGACATTTGCCCCAAAGAGCTCTAGTTCAGCCATCCCACCATCACACACCCCAGTTCCTGCATGCGCCGTCCTGCTGCTCTGCCTTCGTCTTCAGACGTCCCCGCCTCGTCTGCCCGGCCTAGTCCTCGCCCTGGATGCTGGCTACTGAGGTCTCCCTCCACGTTTCCTTAACGAACAGTGCTTGTCCTCAGTGTACACCTGAATCGCGATGGCTTGCGTGTCTTCCGTGGCTGGGTCTGGCCAAGACTGAATGTTCTCCATCCAGTTATTATACATTGAATTAATATTTTGAATGAGACCCATGAAATCGGGAAAAGTAGGGACAAGCGACACACACAAGTCTCTTTCAGTTGTTGGCACAGCATAGGTGCTCAATAAATTACCGGATGGGTCAGTAGAGGAAGAGACGCAGAGGCTGCTCACATGGGGAAGTTCAAGATGTTTTAGGGCAAATGGCACCTTCAACATGGCAATCCTTACAGCTTTGGAGACTGGACCCCAGTTAAGCTCTCAGACGTGTGCCCCACAAGTTGGGATTAGGATGTCTACTGCGGCATTGCTTGTAATAGGAGAAACCCAGAAAGCAGCCAAAACATCGTTGGGTCGGGAAATACATAAATAACTTGTGGTCTGTTCATACAATGAGTAAAGTGATGGCAACGAATAGACTAGATACTGAAATTTTCACTTGCTTTTAAGTCTTAAAGACATAACATTGGGTGAGAGGGGAAATTAGAATGGAAGGTAGGCACTCTGAGACAAAGCCCCATAGCTTGTTGATTAATACATATGTAGAGAATAAAACTAAACGCATGCGTGGAAGGGAAACCCAGCCACCTCGGGGTAGTGGTTTCCCTTGGGAAAGGGAGAGCCCGAGTAAGATGAAGGAGCTTTTGATTTATCTGTCATGTTGTATTATTCACAGCAAATGTGGCAGTGTATTTCTCATTTATTAGACTGGGTGGTGGGTATTTGTCATTTTAGTTTCAAGAATTTTCTGTTGGTTTGGAAGAGTTTGTGCTTTTAAAAATGAACATCATACAACGGAAAAGGCTGGGGAACTGGGAGAATAAGCCCGCGGTTCTGCATTTAGGCTCCTGTTCTAGACACCCGCCTCTGTTCGATGCGTCTGGCACGCAGCGTGGGGTCACATCGGCCACAGAGGACTTGCCAAGTCTTAACACCATTTAAAGGCATCAATTCTCAGTTCAGTCCCCTGAGACTGATAGATCTATCGACATCTCTAGGCACTCCAGAATGTGCATTAATACCTTCCATCACTGTGTATGGCTTCCACCACCTCCCCATTTTCTCTGTGTATGAGAGCATCTCCCCAACCTAATTAGATTTAGTTTCTGCAGTGAGATTTAAGGAAATTCTTTTATGTGTTTGACTGGGATAGATATTCTTGAATACCTCACTGTGTTCTCTTGGTTTGTAACTTCATAAATTTTTCTTTTCTTTGTCCCAGAAAGAAGCAAGTAGCGTGCTTATGGTGAATTTCACTATGTCACTGTGTTCTTGGTTTGTAACTTTGTAAATTTTTCTTTTCTTTGTCCCAGAAAGAAGCAATTATTAAGCCCGCTACTTATGGTGAATTTCACTATTTCTAAAACTGCTTCCGTGAACAATGTCAGTGGTGTGCTAGAGCTAGCTTGCACTGACTCGGGGTGGGGGTGGGGAGAAGGCACGTCAATTTTGTGCATTTCTTCCCAACTGGGTGTTCGGGACATCACATAGGTAGCTTGAAATCAGCCATGGTGGGAGTATTTACTCTATGGAAATCAGCAAATGCTACCCATCAAGGTTTAATTTTTTCCCCCTGGAGAGCCTGTAATCAATGATTTGCTAGCCTACCACTAGGGGGCATAACCACTTTCTGAGTTGCACAGGGCAAGTAGCATTTTTCTTATTTTACACATACAGAAACCAAAAGGCACGAAAGGGAAAACTCTTGGCCTGAGCCACAGGGCTCCAGTGCTGGGGCTCTGGGATCTCTGGTGTAGATAAAGAAGCACTGGCTTTGGAGCCAGGTAACTCTGAGTTCGAATCTGCTAGAGCTTCTCTGATACTGTGAATTGTTCAAGTGTCGGAATCAGCCCCTCAGTTTCCCCACCTATACAATAAGGATGACGACATCCAGCCTGTAGTGATCTTGTGAACGTTAAGTGAAAAGACGTGGGCAGAACCTAGCAAACCACAAAGGAGATATGCAAAAAAGGTAATCTGAGCTTTTGACGAATGAGTTTAGATCTGCATATTACCCCATGCTGACCATTACCATGTATGTGTGCTTTGTTTTTTTTTTAATTTCAGTTTTACCAGACCAAATACCTTGGACAAAATGGTGACTTTATTTTTTTCTTCACATACGTACCACTGGAATCGGTTTTTTAAAAAAAGCCTCAGAGTTGACATTTATGTGGGATTTGGGGACTCGGGTTCTTCCCAAAAATGCTAGCGATGTATGTACTAGGTATCAACTAAGATCATTTGTCATCTCCTGGAGTTTTCTCCACCGGCCGTTCTGCTGAGCTAAGCATCCTGGGCAGGATTGATTCAGGGGCCCATGGGTGCTACAGTTCCATCCGCCAAATGAACTGCAGTGGCCTTCAGGGAAGTTCTCCTGACTCCTCATGTTCCCTGCTCTGGGCACTCGCTACAGGTTCCAACTGCCCTGGGAGTGGCCATGCTTGTAAGTCATCCAGCAAAGCCGAAATCTGCTTTCCTTTTTAGACTGTCACTAGTTAATTTTTGCCTGAGTCATATATTCCGGATTTTTTTCTAACATTTAAAAAAAAAATAACAGAAGGGTATACAATGACAATTTCTCTCGCTACACAGCGCCCCCTCCCCCATGGACCCAGGTCCCTTCCCATGAAAACTAAAAAACAAAACAAAACAAAAATGGAGCTCATCAGCGTCAGCGCTGCCTTCACCGTAGCTTACATCTGTGTTGGTTGTGGGGACCAGAGAAGACTTTGGAAGTCAGGAGCACTGGAACAAGCTCGTATGGCTTGTCAATAAATGCAGAGCCAATTGGCCAGACTTACCTAGAATAAAATTGCAGGAGAGCTGCTCTTTATCTATAAAGATAAACAGCACAGATTGTGCAAACAGCTTACTTCAACTAAACCTAGGAAGGTTGTCCTATCTCTGGGGGAAAAAAAAAAGTAGGAAGGAACCTAATGCTTAAAGGGAATGGAGTACGTAGCAGGTGGCAATATTATGCTCTTTTTAAAATGAGTGTGGCCAAATATGCATGACATAATTGTAATTATACCCTTTTAACCACCTTTACGTGTTCAGTTCAGAAGCATTAAGTACATTCGCATGGTGGCACGACTATCCCCACCATCCCGTCTCTGGAAAGTACTAGGCTATTTTGCCCATCTCACTTAGTGTTTGCAACAGCCTTTGAGGATGCTGTAACGTTCTCCGTACAGTAAGGATATTGCAGAGAGAACGTGTCCCTGGCAGAGCCTGGGATGGAACCCAGGTGTGTTCACCTCCAAACGGTGGACAGGCGTGTGCCTGGCTCTGCGTCTCACTGTTGCTTTCCCCTCTTCCATCCTCTGCTGTTGCCCAGGAGTGATCCTGCTACTTCTGGACAAGCTGCGGAAGATGAAGTGGGAGCAGATGTGGCGGCTGACTGCAGAGAGGGAGCTCATGGGCATGCTGTCCACCTCCTTAGCTGACCAGGTGAGTGGCCAGCCTAGAAGGTAGAGTTATTCCTAAGCACCCTTGCACTGTTTCTCAGAGAAGCCTGAAAGTTGCTGGGTCTGGACAATTTTCCCACCGATTGTGTGACCGTGCCCTGGGATCGATCTGCCTGGGGCTTGCCTGTCTAAGACAGCCGCCGAGTTTGTCTGTGACTTCATCTGTCCATGCGGCAGCCTTTCCCTTCATGCTCTGTGTGCGAGGGACGATGTTCAGAACTAGGATTGCAGAGATGATGAAGGATGCAGTCCTTGGCCTCAGAGAGCTCACAGTTTATTGAAGCAGGCCAGTAAGTAAACGACAGTCAGATGTGCTAAGAGGAGGTCGCTCTCTCCATCTGGGTGCGGGGTATGTAGCTTCTTCCTGCTGCTTGTGACCCCGGAAAACCACAGCCTATTTCCCAGACAAGATTTCATTTTGCTTTTCTCACTTCTACAGCAACACCTTTTCTTGAGAACCTGTGCTATGACCTACGCATTTCTATGTAAGGGACAAATCTAAATTCCTGGCTAAAATAACCAGCTTCTAATCTAGGCAATCGGAAAAAGTCCACGCGCTCCACCAGGCCATTAACATAAATTCATCAAAGTCCCATGTCTCATTTTTGCTGGGAAGTGCAGGTGCCCAAGCCTCTCACCTTGGCCCTGCCAGGGTCACACATTTAGACTTGGCATTCCCTGTGGTGTAGCAGGCCGTGTTGAAATGGAGACAACACTTCTGGGTCCTCTGCATTTTTGCCCTTTCCTGTTCACCCAAAAAGCAAGCCCACTTCCATGTTTTTCCTCCGTGTTCAATGGTCTGATTCACTGTATTTTTGCCATGTTTTCTAATACGGAGGAAGCAAGAAACTCTACAGGGTTACTTTGCTCTTATTATTATTATTTTTTTTGCATTGTTATTCAGTATTTCCCAAGCAGCCAGAAACTAATTTCCTTTTTCAAACATGAGATCTGGTATAATGAATGAGTTAAAAATTACCCAGGTAGCTGTTTTAAACCTGAGGGGAAAGTTGTCCTCCATCATCGTATTTTAAGTCAGGTCACAGTGACTCAAGTGTGTCCCCAAAAGCTAGCAATTGCATGTCCGTGTCCAATGAGGATAGTTTATCCAGGTATCTCCTCCTGCGAAGGCACATAATTCACCTCCCGGCACCACCTGTCAGCAGCTAGTTAATAAGTACGGCCTGGTGCAGCGAGAGCTTGGAGAAAAGCCCAAAAGAAGGAAAGCCTCCCTAGAAAAGTCGGAGTTGGATCTGGAGGTGGGGAGTGCGGAGCCGGGCCCCGTGGCCTGCAGGAAAACAAGGCGCATCCATCATCGAGTCCGCCAAAAGCCCCAGGAAGTGCTGCTGAAACAGAATCTGTAATTTGTCTCAGCCCCTGAATGAGCGGAGCCACTTGTCATCACGCAGTTTCCTCTCCTGGAGGCTTGGGATGGATGACACGGGGCTCCTCGATAAGGTGGGAAGAGGGGCAGAAAAGTGACTTCATTTAACATCTGCCAGCTTGGGTGGGGGCAGGGGGAGAAGACACTCGCTGTCTGCTCCCACATCCACTTGCCTTCTGGGGACCAGTGGAGCCCGTGGGTGTCAAGTCAGCGTGGGGCGTTCCCCTGTCTCTGTCCAAACACAGCTGCTTGGGTCTAGAGATGGGAGATGCCAGGGGAATGCCCGCAGTGCAAGCCAGCCTGGGTCCCGAGCGGGAAGCTCAGGAGAGTCCCTTGCCCAGGAGCTGCTCTGTACCTCGAGAGATGGCATCGTAGACGAGCTCCGTCTGACTCTTTTGACTGTGTCTGGCTTTTCTCCCCCAGGATATTTTCAACGCCGTCATCAAACAGAACCCCTTCCTCGTGTATCAGCTCCCCTGCTTCTGGAATGTGCAGCTGTCGGACCACACCCGCTCTGAGCAGTGCTACAGGGACGTGTCTGATCTGAAGGTAGAGGAAGGCCAGGCTGCCATGGGGGCGGGGCAGCCCCTCGGAGGAGGGGGCGGGGTCCCTCGAGTGTGGCTCGAAGCTGGCTGAGGAGGGCGCTTCCGCAGAATGAATGGTTCTGAGTTTTGTGTGCCGTGTGCTGAGAGAGATAAGGGCATAGAAGAGCAGAAAGAATGTGCTTTTCTCTTTTTTTTCTTTGTCCCTCTTGTGTGGGCTTTCTGGAAAGCATGAGGCCTCCCTGGGTAAGAACCAGCCTGCCTGGTTACTCTTGCCACCTGCCGCCGACTGTGTGGGTTCATATCAGCTCCCCAAATTCAGTCGTTTAATTCAAACAAAAACAGTTATGGAGGGACTCCTCTGTGCCAGGTGTCACAGATAGAATCACACCCTTCCTACCTTCAAGTCATTCGTGGCCGGAGGAGAGAGACGGGTGAGGAAAGGCACATGAGCACACCTGCCGGGTGCTGTGGCCACGAGTGGGGGGAGGCGCCGGCCCACATGTCTCAGTCCACCTCACGCAGCAGTGACATCTCAGTCCACCTCACGCAGCAGTGACATCTCAGTCCACCTCACGCAGCAGTGACGGTGGCAAAAAGCCTTCACCTTCGGTCTGTAGGTGCCATAGTGGTAGGGCCCAGAAGTAACCGGCTCGAACCATGGGAACCCGAGTAAGATAGAAGGGCCCACAGTGCCTCCCCGCAGCCCCCTGGCTGAATACAGACAGGCCATTAGGTGACCCACCTCAGAATACCCGTAAGCCCTAGCTGACCAGTGGGTTACTGAAACCTGGACACAGGTACCAAAGAAGGAGAGTTCCATACGTCCCCGTAGCTCCTTGCCTTCCTGCTTGACTACAACCCCCACCGCTGCCCCCTGGCAGACAGCCTCTGCTCTGTATCCTACCTGCCAGCCGCTCCCCAAAGTGTATTCAGGAAACTTCTATCTCCTTTGTTCCGCCTCTGGTGAATCCTTTAACCGCCCGTGCCCCCAGCCACCCCCCCGATCAGGTGGCCCCCATTTGGTGGCCCCCCTGTCCGATCAGGAGGACCCACATTTGATGGCCTTTGGGCCCCACCCCCCCACAATGAAGAAGACAGTGTGTACGAGTTCTCTGCTGCCCTAGTTAATGTTGCAGAACAAGCTGTCTAGCAGTGGCTTCAGTCAACCACCGTTAATGAAACTGAGGAGTCTGCAGGTGGGCTGGCCGGCTGTCTGATTTTCACTGGCTTAACCAAGTGTCTGTGGTCAGCTTCGGATCCAGTGGTTGATGGCTGGGACACGTGGACCCTCCTCCAGTGTCTGCCATGTCCAAGGAGCAGGCCAGCCCCGCTCATTCTCATGGCAAAGCCAAGTGGGAGAGGAAGTCTTGGTGCTTGCAAGGAAAGCTTGAGTCCTTGATGCTAGTATCCTGTTGGCTGAGACCCGAGTTAAAGTGTATGTTCTACCTACAGTGAGAGGAGTGAGGAACTGACCTCCGCTGGTTAAGTGACAGAACAAGGACTTGAACCCAGGCCTGTCTGACAGCAAGTGTGTTTGCCTCTCTGGCTGTGTCAGACAGGAAGTCAACACATGCAACCGTAGGGAGCTGATGTCATTTCAAATGTATAGCCATCTCCCACGTGATGCTGCAGTAACAATCATTTCGAGTTTCTTAAAAGGAAAAAGGAACCCGAACCTTGCTTTCCTAATAAATCCGTCTTTTCCAAGAAGCTTCTGGCCATGTCCACCTGTGTGTGTTGCCAAGTATTTATGGTCCTAATACACATAGAATTTTGTATTCTTCTGTTACCAAGGCCTTCCTGTTGCTTTAGTTGTTTTCAGATTTTCACAAATATAAACTGTTGTAATGAACAGTCTAAAGTTCACACCTTTCCAGGAGTGAAACGTAGTCAAAAAGAAAGAACTTGTTTTTGTTTTTGTTTCTGTTTTACTGAACTTGAAGCTCATTACCAACTATTAGAAAGTGTTTAAAACAGAAGTACCTCCATCACTGATTCTTTCAATCAACTTTTATGTAGTTCCTTTGCTGTGTCCTGTATTTCTTAGGCATAAGAAAAATCTATGACATACTCAGGAGTGTTTCCAAGACTGTCATGAACTAGAAGCTTAAAGGTGAGGAAAATAAAAGTCAACCCTGTACAGAACACCAAAAAGTATGGGATAAAAAAATGTTTTTGATGATTTGAAAACATAGTCAATCAGTCCGTAAAGTCAATGAAGTAAGCAGAGGCCAGAAACAAGGACAAAGTATGGATCCAGAAGGATAAGCAAAAAGCAGGTGGATCTGACATTTGCTGGATATTTGCAGACCCTTGGGAACTAACTAGAAGCCTGGCTTAAAAGTCAGTAACTATATAATTTACTATATAATTCAAACAAAGGAATGCTATTATTAGTGACACTGGGACATTAGGCCTAAATTAAAGTCAGGCAAACCATATGTTTAGCCATTCTATTGAAAGGCGTTGCATGGGAATTTGGGTCCCAGCCCCAAGAGAGACAAATTAGAAGACCCTTACCAAAAGTTAGGATCCAGGAAAAGTGATATCCTCAGTAGATAACACGTGTAAAAATATCCATAGGAGAAGGTGATAGAGACTGTTATACATCTTATCCTTGGCTTTAGGTAAAATAAGAGAGAAATTCCCTTGAGAATTTCTAATTTCAAGCCTGTGTTCATATTATTTGGTGGGCTGAAGTTATATGTATGGGACGGAAATGGGAAAAAAATGAACATGTGCCAGGCATCTGGCAGAAATAAACAGAAATCTGATCTAGAAGAATACTCTCAAAAATGAGAAAGACTTCAATGAATTATTTAGGTCAAGTTTCAAGAAAAAATGAGTTCTCATTCGGTAATCCCTAAACACACAGGAAAATAAGCCACCATGAGAAAGGGCAGAAACTGTAGAATAAAATTTCAAAGACTTCAGGTATTAGACTCGTCAGATATAAAACAAATATTTTTATTCTGTGTAAGAAATAAAAGAGAATTAAAAGGTTGGAGGAACAAGAGATTCTCAAAGGCAAGTAGACCTATTTGGATCAAATAGTACTTTTAGAAGTGAAAAAGGTAATTATTGAAATTGCAGATATAATGAATATGTTAAGCAGTAAATTAGAGCCAGCTAAAGAGAGAATTAGTGAACTAGGAGAGAGAGCTGAAGAAATTATCTAGAATCCAGTGCACAAGGAAAAAGAGAAAAACAGAGAGACGTTGAGATATTGGGAATGTGTCTAATTAGACTGCCAGAAGGAAATGATAGAGAAAATTGGAAGTGAGTCATCTTTTTTTTTTTTTAAGATTTTATTTGTTTATTTGACAGACAGAGATCACAAGTAGGCAGAGAGGCAGGCAGAGAGAGAGAGGAAGGGAAGCAGGCTCCCTGCTGAGCAGAGAGCCTGATGTGGGGCTTGATCCCATGACCCTGGGATCATGACCCAAACCAAAGCCAGAGGCTTTAACCACTGAGCCACCCAGGCACCCTGGAAGTGAGGCATCTTTATAGTGAATGGGAATTTTCCAGAACTATTAAAAGGTATCCATACGTACAAGCAGTTTAAAAAGAGAAGGCTATACTTAGACCTAGAGGAGTAAGACTGCAGCAGCCTCAAGTGATTTTTTTAAATAACCAGAGAGAATGAAATGTGTAAAACTGATGAATCACAGACCTGTACCCCTGAAACAAATAATATATTACATGTTAATAAAAAAAATAAAAAATATTCCTGTTCCATGGAAATAAGTAAATGACCAACCAGAGAGAAAAAAAACAGATTCTCTATGAAGACATTGCATGTATCAGATAAGAGTTCTTAGCAGCAGCAACAAAGCCAGAGGAGTACAAATAACACCTTAAACTGTGCTGGGTGACAACCACAATACATAGTATACCTAGCAAAACACAAGAAAAGATTAATCAGGTGAGCAAAAGCAAAGAGGATTTACCACAAAAATACCTCTGCAAAGAAACTGCTCAAGGATTTATTTTCAGGAATAAGGAATATGATTCCATAGACTCATGATTCCAAGAAGGAATGCTGAACAAACAAATTAGAAATATGTAGGAATGCCTAACAATCTCTAAACAGTAGTAGTAGTAGTAGGAATGTATAACTGTGGTCTTCAAACAGTTCAACCTAAAATATCAGACAATGACATCACATAACTCAGGAGGGACGTGATTGGAATTAAAGTATTCTGGAATCTGTTTTGTTGGTGAGATAATTTCAATGCTAAGATGGCTACGCACGTCTAACCTTTCAAGCTTCAGCTCTAAAAGAATTGGAAAAAAAAAAAAAAAAGCACAGAAATTATAAATCCAGGGTGGGTAGAGATGGTGAGTGGAGTAAGAAAAACCAAAACAACCAAAATATCTCCATCATTTGTTGGGGGGTGGGGGTGAAGAAGAAGAATGCAAGAAAATGATAGCATAAGGAAAAGAGGAGAAAAATAGAAAGCAAGAAATCAGATGATAGAAATAAGTCTAAATATATCAATCAAATAAGCAAACTAAGTTGGGGGAGGAACAGACACATTGTCCGATTGAAGAGGAGCGAGTATACAGCATATACTCTTTATGAAAGATATACCTA
The DNA here is from genome assembly GCF_963455335.1 of Martes martes. Taxonomy (NCBI): domain Eukaryota; kingdom Metazoa; phylum Chordata; class Mammalia; order Carnivora; family Mustelidae; genus Martes; species Martes martes. The sequence continues at coordinate 13,952,956 of NC_137895.1, forward strand.
ACACATGATGGCCTGAACAGTTTGACAGATGATGGAGAAAGAGAACTGGGATAGCTCTCTTGGTATCAGACAAAGCAGTGGTGGGCAATAAATATATAATTTAGTAGGAGATGTATTTAATTTAGTATTGAGATGGTCACAATTTAAAAATTAAAAGTTCACCGAGAGATACAGGAACTCCAGAGATAAATCAACAAATCTACTATCATAGTAGAATATTTTAATGTATCCTTTTTGACCCAAGAAAGTTGATTAAAAATATGGAATATTTGAGCTACACAGTTAAAAATCTTGATTTACTGGGCAAATAAGGAACCTTGTACCTAACAGAGAATATACATCCTTCTCAAGCTCACATGAGACATTGTTTATAAGTAAACAATAAAGCAAACCATAAAGCAAATCTCAGTATGTTTCAAAGAATATGAGATATATATAATGTTTATCACATATATGTGTAAAATATATGTTCTCCATATAATATATATAATATTTTATGATATATGTTTATGTATTATTTTTTATATTTTTATAAAATATATGCTTTATAGTATATATGTTATATGCTCATATAGTATATGTATCTGAATACAGTATAATTAAATTAGTAGTAATAAGATTTTTAAAAATATATTTGATTAACATTGAGAACATACTTCTAAATTACTCATGGTTCTAAGTGGAAATCACCATTGAAACTGAGACCTACTTAGAACTGAATGAAAATAGAAATAATACATGTCAAAATTAGTGAGATGGTACAAATATATGAGGAAATTCATAGCCTTAAATTTCATATTAAAAAGAAGAAAGGCAGAAAATTAATAAGCCAAGTCTGTAACTTAAGATGATATGTAAAGAACATTAGGGCAATTTCAAAAATTAAGAGACAGGGCGTAAAGAAGGTAAGAAGGGGAAGCTGATCGACAAATTATTCAACAAAGTCACAAGTTTGCTCTTGGAAAGGAGCCGACGGACTAGGCAAAGCAGGACTCACTGAAAAATAGCAAGAAAACTCAGCAGTAAATGAATATGGAGCCATAAATGCAGATTCATGGACTCATTCCCTAAACGCATTTGAGCCAGTCATCTTTCTGAGTTCTAGGAATATAGCAGAAACTAAAGCAAACAAAAGTTTCTTAGGTTATGGAGTTTTTAATCTAGTAGATAAAGCATAATTAGAGGAAACAGTAAGAGAATGCTGTAAACAAAATTATGTCAAAATTTTGAGAGCTTGCATGAAATGAATAAAATCCTAAATATGTATAATTTACCAAAACTGATCCAAGGAAAAGATGTAAATCCTGGCTATCTTCTAGCCATTAGACCTTCTTACAAAGTACACAGTATCCCTCAGTGAGAAGTCGAGATAAGTTCTACCAATTTTTTAATCAAAAAATAATTCAAATTTTAGGAAGATTTATAGAGAATAGAAAAAGAGGAACCCTTTTTAACCCATTTCAGTGAGGCCAGGATATCCTCCATACCAAAATCAGACACAGAGAGCTCAAGAAAAGAAAACTGCAGGCTTGTCTCACTCATGAGAGGTTTCCAAAAACCTTAAGCAAAATATTAGCAAATTGAGTTCAGCCATGTATAAAATAGATAATACATCATGGCCAAGTTGGGTTTATTCCAGGAAAGACAAGAGTGATTTAACATTGAAAAATCCACAAGTATCATTCAGCATGTTAATAGATTAAAGGAGAAACACCGTGTAATCATGTAAATAGATGCAAGAAAGTTTTTTGATAAAATTAAATATTCATTTATGACAAAAGCTCATAAATAGTAGCCACTGAAAACCTACAGCAAAATTTTGCTGAGCATTTGTTTAGGGATGTGCTAATGAATTAGTAAAAAAGAACGAAGAGCCCAGGAACACCCACACATGTATGGAAATGTGGTAGTTAAAGAGGTGGCTTGCTGGCCATTGGAGAAAGGATGTAATCATCCACAAATGGTACTAGGGCATCCATGAGGAAGAGTGAAAATTAATCCCTATCTCATACCATGCACAAAATTAATTCTGATGGATTAGAGACTTAAATGTGACAAGCCAAATTAAACTTTTATTTTAAAAAAATTAAATAACGGGCCTGTGACCTCAGAATTAGAAAGACGTTATTCAATAAGACAACAAAAGCATAGATCATAAATGAAAAGATCAATAAATTCAACCACATTGAAATTAATAACTTCCATCAAAGTAGCATCAAAAAGAGAAAAGAAAAAGACATTTACAGCATATATAACTGACAAAGTACTAGTAAATAAAATATACAAATAACTCTTACTAATTAATAAGAAAAATGTATAAAAGATATAGTCATTTCACCAAATTGTAAAGAAAATGGCCAGTAAACACTTGAAAAGATATACAACCTCTTTGCTGATCTGGGAAGTGAAAATTAAGACCACAAATAATTTCATCCCCACCAACTGGAAGAGTGGTCCTATCAAGTCTCAGTCAATCCGTAGGAAGTCTCCAATCCATCCATATAGGAAATCTCCAATCCTCTTGAAAGACATGTCAGTGGTTTCAATCAAGTTGGAACAACACTTGGGTGCTATCTTGTAAACTCGAAGTAGTATGTATTTTGCAAACTAGGGCTTGGAAGTCATTGGTCAAAAATTGAGAAGTGGGTGAGTTTCAGGAGAAAGCACTCCACATTCAGCTGTCGGGGCAGATGACAACACACTGAGGCAATGCCCATGTCCTCATACTAGATGACATTTTTTTTTCTAAGGTTTTATTTATTTATTTGACAGAGAGGGAGACACACAAGTAGGCAGAGCAACAGGCAGAGAGAGGGGGAAGCAGGTTCCCCGCTGAGCAGAGAGCCTGACTTGGGACCCAATCCCAGGACCCTTCGATCATGACCTGAGCCAAAGGTAGAGGCTTAACCCACTGAGCCACCCAGGCGCCCCCTAGGTGACATTTCTTGACCAGGCAAGAGCACAGGAGAATTCCAAACTCTGAAGTCTTATTTTCATGCCAAAAAAAAAAAAAACCATAAAAATTTTGTAAAAGTAAGTGCGACTAAAGACCTTGGGAGTCCTTAAAAGGAAGGAAACTCTTACACGTGCTGCAACGTGGATGAACCTTGAAGATATGCTAAGTGAAATGAGCCAGGCACAAGATGGTCTCGCTTGCATGAGATACTTAGAGTAGTTGAATTCATAGATGAAGGAAGTGGAACAATGATTGCAAGGGTCTGTGTTGAGGGGAAGATGTGGAGTTCGTGAGTATAGATATCCGTATGAGATGTTGAAAGAGGCCTGGAAATGGATGGTGGTGATGATTGCCTAGCAATGTGAATGCACTTAGTGGCCTTGAACTCTACACTTGAAAATGTTTCAAATGGCAAATTTTATGTGTCTCTTACCACAGTAAAAATAAATTCAGGAGTACGGAGGACCTTGGCAGGTGTCCTAGGCACCTGTTTGTTCTTAGCAGGGTCAGTAGGAGTTTCATTAAAGACACCAGACAAGCATTCATAAGCCAGTGCGTTAAGCGTGGTACCTGAGAGCCTCCAAATTTGCAGCCAACAAAAGGAAAAGGCAAAGCACCATAAAATAGAGGAGATTTCATCTGTGAGCTTTCAACTCAGACATTTTATGAACACCAACAAAGCTAGCCAGGTGTGCCAGCGGAAGTATGTCACCTTGGCCCATCCCAGACGAACCAGTGCGTTCGTGCATTTATTGAGAGGTTCCTCGCCAGGTACTGTTGCAGGCCCTAGTGATGCTGTGGGAAGCAAAACAGACAAAGTCACCGGTCCCATAGAGCTGAGATGTTGATGTGGCAGGTCGCTACGCCACTCTGACATTGCTCAGTGATCGCTTACTCACTGTCACTTTGAACCTATCCAACAAAATAACTTGGGAACTCCTTCTGGCAATCTCTTCTGTATTTAAGTAGAGGACTTTGAAATAGCAAGACCAGGAAGACAGAGTCAAATCAAGTGAACTCCTATCTTTCTAGATAAACCTAAAAAAGAATCTGGAAGTCATTTCACCCACGGATATCTAACAGAATCTTACACAGAACCCTGAAAGACAGCCAATATATAAAGGTGGGGAGAAGGTTCAGGGAGGAAGGACAGAGACTGGCAGGCCCAAGTTCCACCCTTCGGGTCATATTGGGTTCTGGACATTGCCATGGAGCCTGAGGGCCTGGTTTAGGAATACAGGGGATCTGTAGGTCCCTCCGGGCCAACCTGGGCCTCACATTCCAGGTAAAAGCACATCTTCCTCATTTTCTTTCTTATCTTTCTTTCTTCTTCCTCCTCCCATCCTTTATGTCCTCCACTGTATTTAACAGTCATGGAGGACCTCCTCTTTGCTGGTTCCTCTGTTCCTCCCTGGGGAGTATGCAGATGTTCTCTGAACCCTGCTCTCCATCGGCTCACACTTGTGCTCCAAAGGGCACCTAAGAAGCCCGCCTGTGGGTCACACAGGGCATCTGCAATGGGTCAGCTGCTTGAACATGTTGGTTCAGGGAGGAATCCTAAAAATAGGTTAACCTTGATTTGCTTGTCTGTTCAACCAGTGCCAAGTTTGTTGTTGTTGTTTCTGTCTGCTGATCATGCTGTATTATCCTGCATAGACGTCTCTCCTTACCCATCTTCTGTGGTTCTCCCAATCCTTTTCTTTGTAGGTTGAGCAAGAAGTTAAGGACTTTTACAAAGCAGATAAGAGGACAGTCCTGGATTTCGCATTTTCCTGTTCCTGTATAGCCTCTCACCCACACCTAATCTGACAGCCATTTTTTTAAAGATTTTATTTATTTATTTGACAGACAGAGATCACAAATAGGCAGAGCAGCAGGCAGAGGGAGGGGGAAGCAGGCTCCCCACTGAGCAGAGAGCCCGATGTGGGGCCCAATCCCAGGACCCCGGGACCGTGACCCGAGCCAAAGGCAGAGGCTTAGCCTGCTGAGCCACCCAGGCGCCCCTGACAGCCATTTTTTAAAGGGACTTCCTTTTATTGAGTTGTTCCAAAGCTTTGACTGGCCTTCCATGGAAATAGAACTCTCTTTTTGCGCTCACCTAATTCAAAGAATATTTGATTACATTTCCAGTTACATGAGAAAGACAAATGGCAAAGAAACACATCTGGTAACACACAGCTCATTCTTGGCGAGCATAAAGTTCCATCTGTAGGAGCAGACAGCCTCCCACACCCTACCATAGAGGCGCTTACTAGCCTTGGGCGTCCAGCCTGTCCTGGGCGTCAGCAAAGAACTTTAGGCAAAGCGGAGATTGGTTAAGAGAACAACTAAGGGGATAAATGGTTTCACTGAGGAGAGGGAAGAAGCATGTAGGTTTTTGGAGCCAAGCAATCCCATAAATTCTAATGACAATTCTAGCTCTTACCAGCTGAAGGACTTGTGTAAACCACTTACCTTCTCCCGGTCTGTTACATTCTCGATAAAATGGAGGCCATCATTTTTGGCCCTGTTCTCCACCGGGCCCCTTGAGTGCACCATAGAAATGCACTTGACTTTACCTCCGTCTTTGTGTTTCAAAGACCCTTCATTTTTTATCTTTCAGTCCTAAAGCTTGATGACTCAGCCTTCGCTGGCTGAATCTTAAATAAAAAGACAAGGACCCAAAGGTACATCTTTTTATTCTTTCACCAGGAGCACAAACTCTTCGGAGACAAGCAAAGGGCGGTGTGAGAAGGGAGAATGGGAGAGAAGCTAGGAAGCTGTGTTCTAATCCTTGAGTCATCAGGAGGCTTTTAGAGAAGGAAGCCCTGGCCGGGAACAGTGGGTGATGGTCGGGAAGTGGCAAGCAGAGGGTCTAGTCCTTGGGTCTGTGGGAGCTCCTGGAGCCCTGGGGCTAAGCCGTGGTTCCTGCCCTCAGGAAGGTCACAGTCTAGTAAGAAGCAGCCATTAAGCAGAGACTTCCCGGACAGCGTGCTAAGTGTTGCAATGGAAGGAAGTAGAGGGACCTAAGAGAGCCTGAGGGTGTGATGCGGTCTGTCTTGAGGGATCCTGTAGGAGGTCCAAGTATCAGGTCTCTTCCTTCCTCATCTTCTGCCCTGACATCATTCCTCAGCCCACAAACACCCTCGCCGCCCTTCTCCCCAGTCCTGTTGAAACCACCCCTCCTTCCTTGTATATGCCTCTGGAGAGTGGGAAGGAGCAAGTTAGGACAGCAAACCGGGTGGCAGGCAGCAGGGACCACACCGATGCTCCAAAAACATCTGCCCAGAATGCACTGATCCCTTTCCGAGATTGACAGGAAGCAAGCTGGGGCCGGGACCTCAAAGGGTGCCGTGGCCTTAGCAGGCAGACTGGGTGTGAATGGTGTGCATGCCAAGCATGGCATTCAGTCCTTACAGAAGTCTCCCAGGGTGAATATGAATCTGTTCAACATGTTAGAAAATTAAGGATCGTATGGATTCAGTCGCTTACTGGCTTGCCCAGAATCACACAGCAAAACAGGACAGTGCTGAGGTTTGAACTCACGTCGGCCTGACCCTAACTCCAGAGCTCTTTCTTTTGACACAGGGCTGAGTTCCCACCTTAATATGTTTTCCCAGGAAAACATTTCACATGAGATAATGCTTCTATAGGATTATTCTCTGTGATCCCTCTTTGTATTAAATGGCTCTTGGAGGGCTAACCCCAGAACAGAGACTCTTAACATTGTCTCCTTGAAGAACATTTGCATTTTAAGTGACAGACTCAGAGGCTGGATTTTTGACTGCCACCCATTCATAAATTGGGAGCTGAGTACACTTAAAAGAAAAAATCCTAAAGAAGAGAAAAACCAAGAGAAAAACGTGCCATCCATATGGAGAAATGATGTATGTTCCTAGAGGCAATCTGTACCATTTGCATAAAAGGAGTCGCACTAACTCAAGTTTTAAAACATTTTATAATGCTTAGAGAGGTGTCAGTTTTCACATCTTTTGAGGAAGATGGGGGGCTGCCTTGCATTAGCATATCGAGCCTGCTGTAGCCAAGCAGACTACTGTGAAAAATGAGGCTGGGGAAACCAGAGAGAGGGTAATAAGAATGATGAATGGCGAGGTTGATTTGGGAGGATTGGGATGGCTCTGGAAGAAAAAAACAGTTGCTTTGGGGGAGAAAATCTAAAATCTACAATCACCACCTCCCAGCCAGACCTCATGTTTTCTTCAGGCCAGTGCCTGTTTAATTTCATCCCAGGACTCAAGTCCAAGGGCTCCAAGTGCTTTCTTGTCTCTGGGCAGCACTGCAGCTGTCGTACACTTGAGGGGTCCTGGGATTAAAAACGAGGTGGCTGGTCCCTGTTCGAGTAGCCTGGTGCTTGGCTCTTCGGTGGCTCCTGCCTTGGAGTCAGCCATGCCCCCAGCAGACCCAGCAGAGCACGCACTGGGGACCGGGCTGGGGGGCTGTCTCTGGGTTCCTTCACCTCCCTTCACCAGTGTCCTCGCGTGAGAAAGTAAGGAGGTCATGGGCACAGTTACGGAGATGTGAAGATAAGTGTGGATGCGTAAAGCGGCTCATACTGGGCTGGGTGACCTGGAGTGTAAGCCTCGTATCCTTATTGCCAATAATGAATAATTAGGGATTGTTCCCACTCTGTCAGTAATTTTCAGGCAGCTTGTGGGCAAAACATGTCAACAAGGGTTCTTCTTCCTCGTCCATTCCAACACCCTCATTTCACAGACAGGACGTGGGGACCTGAAGGGGGCAAGGGTTGCTAAGTGTGGGTTTGTGACATGTCACCTTGTGCCCTAATATTCTGCTGGAGAACGCATGCTCAGTGCCGGAGACTTTGGATAATTTAAGCTTTGGGTCTTTTGGCTCCCTTTGATACTCACTCATTGTTTGCTCATTAGGTTCAGAACTTAACTCCATTGGGTGTTAGTGATTTAAGATGCCCGTCATTGGCTGTGTTCTATGTAGCTGATGAATTTGAGATGAAGATGATATTCCTGGAAATGTCAACTGAATTCCTAGAAGCAAGGTGGTGCCTCTGGAAAATCTACCCTACAGTAGCACTTTTTAGAGCACGTACCCAAATAGTTCCAAGAACTGTAAATGGGATTTCTTCAAACAGGGAAGCTGGGGAGGGGTGTGGAGGGCGAGTTCGTGTACTGTATATACAAAATCACGTATTAGGACATCCTGTACCCAGGAATCCTGATGGGTTTGGTTGATCCCCAGCATTTCCATTTCAGCACACAGAATAGACTGCTTTGACCCTGGAAAACCTTATGGGAATGGTTCCTTAAAAGCTCACTGTAAGAAGCACTTCCCTAGGTAATCTGGGTTTTATTATGAGAAGAATTTTGAGAGAGGGAAGCACCAACTAAGAAGTATTTGCTGGCTGTGGACATCAAACCACCGAAGTTTCTAAATAGGTAGAAATGAGGGTTTCGGTAGGTAGCACAGCGTTTTTTTACCTCAAAATCCCATAACGATGGAAACAATTTCAAACATCTGTTTTCTAAAATCTCTCTCCATATCACAGGTTCTTTCTAAAAGCAGTGACTAAGCCCATTCATTACCTCGACATTGAAGGGTCAGATTACAGGTGCATTTTTTTTTTCAGAAGTATGAGATAGCGTAACATTGATCCCCGTTTTTTCATAAAAACAAATGTATGAATCATCTTTACTTGTGCCATCTCTTATAAGGCCTTTGCCATGAGGTTAGCTAGCAAAGCTCCATCTTGTACAAAAGATTTCTGTGGTTATTCCTCGTGTCATTTGGAAGTGTTATAGAAAGTTCTATGACAGTTTCAGTCTCGCCTTTATAAAAATATGACCAAATCAGTTGTACCCAGTAATACCTGTGCACGCTGGCTTCAAGTGCTCTGTGGCAAACTTGCCTTCGGTAATGCAGGAAAGGAATTCAGTATCACTTTGTGACCTTGCTTGGAATCCTTCCGTTATTCCAATCAAAGCTGCTTCTACCCTTCCCACCTGCACTTTCCGTAAGACCACTGTCGTCACTGAAGGATGAATTTGCCGTTCAGATTACGACTGGTCCAGCACATGTTCCCTTGAGTGCTCACCAAAAAGTTGTTCTTTGGGTATTTAATTATCTAAACAAAATCTTGCGGATAGCAGAAGCTGACACACATCAGGATCCTCGGTGCCTTGATTTAACACTGTAGCAAATCTCCCGTGTAATTTGTTCTCATACGAGGATCTTCGGGCCAGCGGCATTCATTTTTGTGACTCTTCTCACTGTATTTGCTGACAAAGGACTTTACTTCATTTGTTACCGTATTACCTTGTGTATTTTTTCGGCCATTTTTGCCAGGGCAGGAAAAACAAGTGTATCCCTTCCTGGGATTTATTATCTTTCATTTTACATATGAAAGCCCCGAAGGGGCTGCTAAACTCCTTTCACGGGGTTTTAGTGGAACGTTGTAAAGTTCTACACGGACTTTCACAAGACTTTAAACGTCATCAAAAAATGATGGAGGCTTGTCTTCACGCCCTGGTTCCTTTGTCTTTTTTTGTTGGTTGGTTTTTTTTTTTTTTTTAAGATTTTATTTATTTATTTATTTATTTGAGAGGGAGAACATTAGAGGGGTAAAGTGAGAGGGAGAAGCAGACTCCCTGCTGAGCAGGGAGCCCGAAGAGGGACTCAATCCCAGGAACCTGAGATCATGACCTGAGCCGAAGGCAGTCGCTTAACCAACTGAGCCACCCAGGAGCTCCTGGTTGCTTTGTTTTTGTTTTTGGTTTTTTGTTTTTTTTATATTAAAGCTCAATTTTGCTTTTTTTTTTATTTCATTTTTGTTTTTCAGTTTTATGCTTTCTTTTTAAGTGTCTTGCTCATCGTGTGTCCCTGTACTAACATTACATAGTGTCATCAGGCGTTCTACAGACTTGGGGTGAAACTCTTCCTTAACGATAGTGGTTGTAAATCCATATTTGAATTTTTTTTTTTTGTCAGCTTCCTGCCAGAGCCAATTAGGGAGGCATTTCTGTAGTTGAACGTAGCTAAGGAGGGGCTCCTCTTGGAAAGAGAAGCGTTGGCTCAGCTGTTTTCCTGCCGGTCACCTGAGCTCCTCCGTCTGGTGCTCGCAATCCATTGTTACTTTGTAGGACTGTTTTTTGTTTTTAATACTTTTTTTTGGAAGGCTTTTTAGATTTACAGAAAAGGTTATAAAAGTAGTGTTGAGTCCCATACCCGCCCCTCCCCCACATTTAGTGTTGGTTCCCCCGATGTTAACATCCTGTGTGATAACAGTGAACCGACAAGCCCACATTGGTGGGTCGAGCTTCACTGATCTGCAGGCTTTAGGCACCTTTCACCATGGTTTCCGTTAGTGATCTGTTTCCTCAGTCTCCTCTGGCCTCCGACACTTTCTCGGTCTTTCCATGTTTTTCATGACTAGCCTTGACCGTTGTAAGATGTACTGGTCAGGCACTCTATGAAATGTTCCTCATAATATTTCATTCGCCGTAAGCATTGGTTTTTCCAGTGTATTTCTGTCATGAATAGAATGAGGTTATGGGTTTTTGGAGAGGATATCACGGAGGTAAAGGGTGTCCACTCCTAAGGGCATCACATTGTATCAGGAAGAACCTGATTTTCACATGTGGCATCACTAAGGACCCTAAGTGTCTCTCCTAAGGCAGTGTTTGCCAGGTTTCTCCACCATAAAGTGATTATTGTCCCCTTTCATGCTTCATTTCTCAAAAATGAGTCACTGAACCCACCACACACTGGAAATGGGGAGGTTAAGTTCTACTTCCTAAGGAAGGATGGGATCTACTAATAAGGGCTCTTCTGTAAGGAGATCTTCTCTCCCCCATTTTTATTTATTTATTTATTTGTTTGTTTGTTTTTTTAGTAAGTAATTTATTGATATCCATGTTAATTCACCTATATTTATTTTATACTTTGGCTTAGCAGGCAGGATCAATTTTAAAGACATTTGTTCTTTTTGTGAGGGATATTTTAATTATATATTGATATTAGATATTATTAAGTGCACTAAAAATGTATATTAATGATTGGTGGGGGTGGGACCATCACCCAGGCACACTGAAACCCTAGTACATCTCTAAAACAGGAGAGTGCCCTATCCCGCCCTCCACATTGACCCAATTACCTATGTGTGCTCACGTGACAGAGCAGCTCACTCTCTCCTTTCTCTCTGTCCCTCTTGTGCTGCCTCTGTTACAACAGGGTGATTTTTAGCAGTCCCCCTGCCCGTAAGTACGCAGAGCCTAATTATTCAACAACTACATATGACGTGTGTGCTGTAGGCCAGGCACTGCTCTGAGCACTCATGGTGGTGAGTGAGATTACATGGGCCCTGCTCTCCGTGAGCTTATATTCTAGGGCAGAATATATATACCAAAGAAAACAAATGATCAAATTGGTCATTTCAGGTGGTCAGACATGCTATGAAGAAGTCAAAGCAAGTAACAGGAGACTGACGAACACTCACGATCCCAGTCTTTCTCTCCATAACCCACTCAAGTGACTCTGTTGACCCTTCTTGGGTCACATGCCCACGCCTGAACCCATCTCTGTGTTCTTAGGAATGGTCAGGAATAACTCATTGGTTATACTGAGTCACATGCTGCTCCTTCTGGAAGATCGGGTGTGGCAAATAGCCCCATGAGAATCATGGGAAGAAGGCCAAGTGCAGGTCTGTGACGGGATGATGCAGGGCATATGGAAAAGCGATAGTGGGCCTCTACTGACGGTGTCTGCTGGGAATCAGGAAGCCAGCTGCCTTTCCCGGCGCAGTGATTCATACTGTGCCCACCTCTAAAGGCATTACTGACAGTCCACCATATTGGCCGAATCCCACTGGACTACAAACCCAACTGCTCCTCAACCAACTTTGGTAGAACCCCTCAACTAAAGATTCCTTGCTATCCCTAGAGGTAGAATCTGCTTCCCCCATCCTCCCTGTTCCAAGATCAATAGAGACACTCCCCAGAGGGACACTGGGGGGATTCTGTGAAATGCGAGTAAAGTCTTTATCATTAATTCCATAGAGAGGAAGAATATGGGGCCGGTGACCATCCACAGTTGGGTGCCCACATGAAGACAGTACTCGTTGAGGGTTCGCATACTGTTTGCACTTCTTTGCCATTTCCGGCTGTTGGGGGCCCATCAGGAATGCTCCACACATACCAAAATCCAGTTCAGATTGATCGTTAACCCCATTTTAGAGCAAAAAAAGAAAACATGGAACGTAATGCACATGAGAGAATATAGCTGGATCTCCTCATGGATGCACGACCCTCGCAGCACTGGGTATTATCACGGGCGGCCACTTTCCTGCTGTCACTTTTCGTCTCCCTAACCTCTCCCCCCTCAGGCAGGGAAAAATAAGAAATGTTTCAGATGACTGGACAGGAAATGGTAGGATGTAGGACAGGACCTCAGGTTCATGGATGGCCCTATGTGTCTACCTTTTCCAGACAAAGAGACTAAGCAGTCACCAAGTGTGGTCTGTTCTATGCCCCTTTCCTGGGTAATGATGCACTTTTGTCTGGGAAGAATTTTTTTTTTTCTTTCTGGGACTTGTAAAAACTGACAAGCAACAAGAACCTGTGTAAAAGGAGACGGAGAGTCACCACAGCCTTTATGGCTTGAGACCTGAGTTTCAGACACAGCGTTATGTAATAGCTGCTCCCGCTAATGGTCAAGACTGGGAAAGGGGAAGGACGAGAGCTGGGCTAGAATCTTCAGCAGCTGGTGAGGCAACAGAAGTGGATTCCATTGGCAGTCAACAGACGTTGACCTGGCCCATCACGATGCCTGCAAAGTGGGACCCACACAGGCCTTGCATTCAGTCCACATTTTAAATAGAGTCTGAGGGGTAGGGTCGCTTTAAAGGGCATCCCACGGGAACAGAGTGTGCGAGCTCCAGAGACACACACGAGCCGAGCGGCAGTCTGCTCCAGGCTCTGCAGCGGACGCCTTTCCATGTCTTGTCTCACTGATCCTCGGAAGCAGGCACTGTTGTGCCCTTGTGTCAGACTGGAAAATAGAGGTTCATATGCAGCAAGTGATTCAGGTGACAGAGCCGAGAGGAAGCAGGGGTGAAATTTGCTTTGTTCCTGTGCCCCTTCCGTATCTGCTCAGTGTGTAAACCTGACCGGAAGCATTGGCCTCAGCGGAGAGCCCCTCTTCAGACCTCTCTCTGCAGTCTTGCCGGGAGGAGACTGTCCCTGGCGTGGCTTCTTCTCTGGGCTGTGCTGTCTGTCCGACCCGTCCTACCCTTCTGCCTCAGGCTGTGAGCAACTGTGATCTGTCATTTCAAGTCTTGTTTCTCATTCCTCCTTCCCATGTAGAGACTCTGGTTTCCTCCAGCCACCCTCTTTGGTAAGGCGGCCGTTTTGTGAACTCAAATCCCAGACTTCTTTTGTAATCTGATGAGCACATGTGATGTCCCCTTATGTACATCAATGTGTCCGTCCTGGGCTTGAGCACAGACTGCCAGGTGGTTGCTGTTACGTCCCTTTTGCAGATGAGGGGCTGTCTCCGTGATCCTAGGTGACTGAGCACGGGCCAGCAGCCGATAGGAGTTGGAGCTGCTCGTCCCTTTCGACCGTGCATTGTAATCCCGAGGATGACAAGGAAAGGGGCTCATGAGACTATCGTCCTCCTCCTTGAAATACCAAACAAGCCCAGAACAGAGGGAGCTTGAACTCCTTCAAGAGAAAATGACAAGCTGTTTTGGCCCTTAGACAAAGAAGAGGGGAATATATTTCTCCATCCTAAAGTCCACATTAATAGGGCTTTTATAAATGATTTGCTGTAGACAGACAGAATGTGAGGATTATTGAGAATGTCATCGTCATGATTTCCATTCTTGAAGCAAAGGGCAGCTATTGAATACTAACTACCTGTCTGGCACTGTGGCACTCAGGAAGAAGAATAAGTCATGCTCCCTGCCAGCCCAGAAATTCACATTCTAGTGCTGCCAGGTGCAGGCATGTAAATAAATAATTACAAGAGTGTGCAATGAGTTCTCCATAGAGTTAAGTGCAAGAGTTATGGAGCACTGAGGAAGGGCTGAGCAACAGCCCGTGTGTTACATTAGGAATGCTTACAGTGAGAATCGGAAAACCCAGTACACAGAGGCTTAAAATAAAATGGCGGGGTTTAATTCTTAGTTAAGAATTCTGGAGTAGCTATGGACGTTGGTGTGTAGATAGCAGCGTCTTAACCTCTTCCTCACAGTCGCAGGATGGCTGTCATGGTTCCAGTCATCACCTCTCTGTTCACAGCAGAAAGGTGAGTGGGGGGGGAGGAGAATGGCACATTATCTGAACCTTATTTTTAGGCAGTCAAATACATGCTTCCCCATGTATCCATCCTAACGTCCACATGGATCCTGAATCATACGGGCCAATCCTGATTCTTACGACCAACCCTAGCTGCAAGGAGGTCTGGGGAATCAGAACATAGGATCATCCTAATTAGCTTAGATCTTAAACAGATCATGATCCGTTCACAGGAGCTGGGGATTGGAACTACAAAGTTAGTATTCTGCTGGGAATGAAGAATGAGGTAGAGAGACAGAGCTATGAGGAGGGGACCTTCTACCACAAGCAGTCAGGCTAAGATTCACAGAAGAGATACACATTTGAGCTCAGCCATGGAGGCTGATACATTCCACACATTCACATGGTAGAGAAGAAAGAAGGATGTTCTGGGGAAGGGGAGAGAGCATATGCAAAGGCACCAAGTCGTGAACGATAGGTTCCAGAAATGCCAAGAAGTTCTTACAGCCTGGAGATAGAACAGGGATTGTAAGCGGGAGCCAGTTTGCAATGGGCTTAACTACCAGGCTAAGGAGGGTTGTAGAAAATTCTGTGGGTCATAGAAAAATCAGGGCCAGTCTTGAGACAGACCCATTTTCCAGATACCTTTGATCCCTGTGACGTAGAAGACATAAGGCCCATGTTCTTGTTCACCTGGCACTTACACTCGGGCTCTGATGTCTTAGCATTTTGGTGCCATAAGTAACTTTAAGAACCCTCCGGATTCTGAGTGCTTCAGAAGCTGAATTTTTGACTAAGCTCTTTCCATAACCTTGTGCTCATACTGAGGTCTCGTTTCTACCTTTGAAATGCTTTTTCCTTGATGGGCGATAGAGTCTCGTGTTTTTCCTTTGATCAAGTGGACTTCTGCTGTCTTCCCAGATGATGTTTACATTTCCTGGACAGTGATCCGTTTCTGTCAGTTTCTCAGGCTCACTACAGGCTGACTCCCAAGTCTTCACAGACATTCCACATGCAATCTCATCCCACCCCTGGGGCCCCTGGGGCCTGGCAGCTTCTGAAGTCCACCTGGCATGTGACCCGGGTCCCTCCTTCCCTGCTTCCTGCCAAGCTGAAGGCTCAGCCCCTATGTCTGAAAAGTCCTAAACCGTCCCGTAGCCTCAGTATCCCAGGGATGGGCGAGATCCCTGTACTCAGAAGGGAAAAGTAGGCTTCTTTTATGATCCCATATTTCTTCTGTAAATCTCACATTCATGGCTGGGAATAGAGTTTCATAGTGGTACAGACATGAGAGAAATGCTACAGATCCCTAATGTCTCTGCCTCTTTGGATTCAAATCCTAACTGCCCCCCGCTTCCTAGCCATGTAACTTGGGGCAATTTGTTGGACTTCCCCCACCTGTAAGATGGAATAAGGAGACTAATTACCTGTACCCTTGAGTGACAGTATTAAATGAGCTCTGACAGTGAAGTTTTCAGAGCAGTGCTTGGCGCATAGCAAACATCCTGTCTATGTCAGCTGCTGGTAATAATTATGATTGCCGTGCTAACGTACCTCAGCAAGTGGGATAAGTTATGATAGGTTTTCTTCACAAGCCTTGGTAGACTCACATGCACTTACCAGCTCCTTGCAGAAGTCTATTTCGGGACATTTTCTCCAGTGTCACTCCATCTCGCATGTGAAAGCTTGTCAGCAGATGTCATCTACACCAGCAGCTTGCTGCCCCCAAGCCAGCAGTGATGGGTGATGCTGTCCCTCAAGGGACCGGGACATGACATTTGTCAGTAGTCAGGCAAGCGCTGATCAAAATTATCAGCAAGACTAATCCTGAGTCAGATTTTCCGAAGCAGGCATATGGTCTAGTGGAAGGATCAGTGCCCCTGAAGAGAGAACGTGGGCACGACTTCTCCCTCTGCTGTGTGACTCTGGGCAAGTCACTTTCTCCCTCCGGGCCTTGGTTGCTTTATACTTGCGGTGACCCTGACCAGAAACCATCACTAACAACCTCCCTTTAACAACATCTCCTTAAGGGAGCACAACACACCTGTAATTTAAAATGGACAGTTACTGAATATCCTGCTCTCTCTCGCAGTTGTAAGTTCCAGAAAGAGTCATATCCCTTGTGTCCATCTTTGCATTCACGGCCCCTCTCGGTGCCTGCCGCACAGTCACTTGTTTTGAGGATCGAATGTGAAAACATCACACACACGCACACACCAGCCATGCCCCGATGTCTGGTGTATAGTGGGTATTAGATAAACACAGCTCTGATTTACTTTTCCAGAGCCTAGCACAGCTGAATGCAGTATGCTGTGCCCTGCTCACGAGAAAACGGTTAATCTGGATATACGTTAAGTTTCTCTCTCCTCCAGTTTTTTGAGCCAGACGCATGTCTCTCAGCCTTCTTCCTGCTGGCTCAGCACTTGGCAAGCACCAGGATCTTTGAATGAGCCTTTGAGGGGGCTTCCCTGGCCCAGGGCAGCCAGGTTGCAAAGGGTTTTCCCAAATCCCTTGGCCTGCTGGTGATCCCATCATCTTCTCCCCCTACCTTCCTTTACCCTGTGCTGCTTTTTCTAGAACACCAGGCACCGGTGTCTACCCAGAGGCGATAGGCAGACCCAGATTCCCACCTGGGCACAGAGCAGAATGAGATATGATGAGATAAGAGGCGGCCTGGAGTGGGTCGGGGGCACCTGCAGACCTGGGTCCTCGTTGTAGCCTTGGCCCGATCCAAACTCACCATGTGATCTCGGACAAGCCACCTCCTCTGTAAGCCTCACTGCCCTCATCTGCAAACTATTTTACCCATTGATGGCATGCGTGGTGGCAGGAAGGAGCCTGGCGTTTCAGGCTGAGAGCTGCCTTCGTATCTCAACTCTGCCGCTTACCAGCTGTGAGATTCAGACAAGTCAGGAACTGTCTTCATAAAATGGACAGTGGGGTCCAAATGGGCTTAATTGGGGGAGGGATTTAATGACATGGTGTCTCCAAAGTGCCTGGCATATTTGTCCGGGGACCCACAGGCCAGCCCTTACTTTTACTTAGTGTAAGTTTCTCCCTGTTGAGGAAGTTCGAGTTCCCTGAGTCAGATACACATCCATCAGCCTTCCTGCTGGCTCAGCACTTGGCAAGCACCAAAATCTCTTGCAGCAAAGACATGATCCCCACAGGGTGTGAGTGACACCAGCTCGCATGCAATTATTTTAATGCGTGGCCCAGGACCTTCTCGTGCCCAGGCTAGTGTATCCTCGGGGGGAGAATCTCTTCTCTCCTTACCTCTCGCATCCTTCAGAAGGCAGAGGAAGAGAACGCACCCTGCACACTTCTCCCTTCCTGAAATGCAAGCGCCGCCGAGTGGCCTCCTCTCAGGGAGGATCTGCTGGAAATAGGAGAGACAAGGGCAGAACACTGGTAGGCAGGCTGTTGCCACCATCTTTGAGGGGAGAAGAGAACCCCCAGAATTCGGGGTCACCCTGGCCTGCAGGCACTGGGCTGGGCATTTGTTTAAGCTTCTTAACTGCTTTGTGGAGTCGGGATTGCTGGTGCCCACCTTGCTCGTGAAGAAACAGAGGCCGCAGAGAGTGGGACCAGCTGCCCAGGTACCCGCACAGCTGAGAGTCACGGCCAGGCCGGCCTGACGTCCCCAGTTCTTGCTCTGCCGTTACCCTGTGTTCCCTGTGCCGTGAGAGAGGGGCTTGGTCTCGCAGAACAGTATTTACCCAGACAGCTGCAAGGGCCTTGAACCCTGAGAGAGAGGGCCTTCCAGATCTTTCCAAATGGTGGAGCCCCAGTTCAGGCAGAATGTGGCTAAAGAAGGAAGCCAGGAAGGGACCGAGCTCTGGACACCGCGTTGCCTTCCTCTGTCTCAGTGTCAACTATGCTCATCCTCCCAACCATGGGAGGCAAGTGGGGGAAGGGTGAGAGCTAGTTTATTTCTCCTGTAATGTGACTAGGCATGAACAGGGAAGTTTTGAAAACCTGGCTTCTCCTGTTCTCCCCGTGCAGACAGAAGACCATGGGCTCTCGAATCAGGTTTATTCAAACTTAGGCTTGAATCCCGGTTGCCACGTTTAACAACTTAGTGGCCTTGGGCAAGTCATCGCTCCAGCTTCTTCATCTCTAGAATTGTATTCCTTGTTCAGGTCACTGTGAGGATTAAAAGACCCTGACATAATGCTGGTGGTGAAGGGTCCCCCCATCCCCAGACAGCTCCCCGGCCAAGGGCATGAGCTGTCCCTGCTGGCTCCTCGTTTGGCCCTCCCACCCCACCACTCCTGTCTAGTCCATTACAGTCCGATCATCTTACTCAAAGCCAGAGTTAGTCATCTCCCCCGCCATAAGATCCCCAGCACCACAGCTGAGCTCGGAGCCAGGCTCTCCCTGTGCCCCTCTCACCCCTGCAGCCTCCTCTCCCACCCACCCCACCTGGCCCCTGAGCTCCAGCTATAGCACGTGAGCTCGAATTTTCCCGAGGGCCTTCCCTCCCCTGGACCATGCCACCACCATCCCCTCTGGGCTGGTCCCCTGCCTCCCGGGAAACTCTGGTTCGTCCTTCAAGCCCCAGCACGTGCATCCCTAGAGCCCCTGTTTTAGAGCCCCCTTTCCCCGTGAGCCTCCCTCCACCATCACATTCTGTGCTGTTTGTGGACACGTCTCTGGCCAGCTGCCAGCCAGTCAAGGGCGAGCACTGTCAGCAAAGCTCACTGCTCTTTCTCCCAACTTAATACACTCCATGCACTTACTAGCCAGCCTTCATGGACAGCTCACCTTCTGCCAGACGCAACTTACGTGCTTTTCATGTATGAACACGTTTTTTTTCTCGCGGCAGCTCTGTGACACGGATGCATCCGTCAGTCCTGGCTGGAGGCAGAAACCATACCAATTATTTGAACAGAGAATTTAATCTCTAAAAATGGCAACTAGACGTCCAGTGTTGATTTGGTAATGAAAAAAAGCAAAAATAGAAAATGGCAGGCAACATTTCCCATCCCTGGAGCCGAAGGAGCAGAGGGAGAGGTGGGAAGCATTACGAGTCGGGGCTGGCACCCAGGCCTGGGCTGAGGGCAGCAGGCAGCTCTAGAGGCGGACCAGGAAACTCATCCTGAGTGTTGGAAAAGCTGCAAAAAGATTCTAGCTGCTGCTACAGGAGGGAAGTGCCGCTGCCGCCTGGAAGAAAGGAGATAGGGTGATGCAGGCACAGAAAGCACCAGGGGGCCGCCTTCCTTTTTCCTCCCCCAGACCCCCAGTCTCCCTCTCACGGCCCCCGCTGGCAGCATCTTAGGGGAGGCGGCTGGCAAAGTAGAAGTAGGGTTTGCAGAGGCCTGACCTCAGCATCACCAAGCAGGCTGGGAGTGAGGGAAGCTCGCACACTGGCACAGAAGGGAGCTGTTGCTCTCCCCATTTCACAGACAAGGGAACTGAGGCACGGAGAGTAAGTCACTTGCCCAAGAGCAGAGGCGGGATCTGAACCCGTGCTGTCTGGCCTCGGCGCCCTCCCTCCACCTGCCTACCGTAAATGGTGAAGGAATGAGTGAGGGAGTGAGTGAATAGATGAGCCCACAAACGGTGCTTAGACCAGTGGCCAGCCGAGTGCGCAGAAGCGCGAGGTCCTCCCTGCCTGCCTTCTTGTCGCCCGGCCAGGTCATCCACTGGAACTCCCCCAAGAAGCTGCGGGTGAAGAACAAGCACGTGGAGTTTTTCCGCAACCTCTACCTGACCTTCCTGGAGTACGACGGCAACCTCCTGCGGAGAGAGCTCTTCGGCTGCCCCAGTGAGGCTGACGTCAACAGTGAAAATGTAAGTGGCTTGTGGGGCACAGGGGCGGCCGCCCACACTGGGCTCCGGGCACACCCAGGACGGACAGGATGCTGCCCTCGCCCTGGGCGTCCCATCAGGTGGGGGACACAGGTGCGTCAGCATCACTGCGGGCGCAGAGCGGGGGACGCTCAGCCCAGAGTTTCCAAGGAGAGGAAGCAGAAGGAGCCAGAGTTCCCATGAAGCAATAGATAGTGTGTCTCTCCGTAGCCGGGAAACTCTGAGGTCCTTGTGGACGTGGCACCCATGTGGGAGAGCCAGCGTTTGGTGCGGTCAGCGCGCGGGTGGCAGCAAAGATTTTCACAAGAAACGGGTTCCTGGAGGGTTCTCCTAGGCGAAGGAAATGTTCGGTACGTGGTCACAGGCATAGCTAGCACCTGTGTTTTTTCCTGTCTCTTTGCTGCTTTTCATTTTTGCCTGCTTTATCTCATCGATGTTCTTAGAGACCCTCTTTCTTTCCCCAATGCGAGTGGAGAGAGGGAGGCCCAGGGAGGTTCACTGGGCTGCTCACAGCCAGCAAGGAGCCAAGTAGAGAGTGATCTCAACTTCTGGGGAGCAGGAAATGGGGAAGACAGCATTCCGTGTCACGGAAAAGGCAGGGCACGGCAGGCTGACCTGGGTTTGTCCAGTTACCAAGTAAGTGACGTCGGGCAGGTCACTCAACCTCTCTGTGCTTCTGCTTCCTCAACCACGGAACGGAGATGCAAAACTTAAAGGTGTGTTTTGAGACTAAGTATGAAATTGCACTTGAAGCACCTGGCTCAGCCTCTGCCATGCGTTAGGTGCTCAAGAAGCATTTCCTCCCTTTCCTTGACCCTCAGTGTTAGACACAGAAGTAATCTGTTCATTCGGCGAACATTCACTGAGGGCCTTCCTGTTCGGAGCACTGAGCATTCATAGGTACAAAAGGACACCGGTCCTTGCGGTCGTGGTGCTAGTATTCTCATGGGGGAAACAGAGTTGATAACTGTATGAACATTCAGGGGAAGTGATCGGCCAGCGGCAGGTGCTCCATGGCGGAATGTTAATGAGCAGCTGGGCTGCTCCACGGGTTTGCAGGGCCGGGGGGTGGGGGGGGTGGGGGGGGGAGGGAGTGTCTCCGAGGAGGTGATGGCCCTCTGAGTCCTGAATGACAAGAAAGAACCAGCTGTAGTAGAGCAGGGGGTGAGGGAAATACAAATCAAAGCCACAGTGAGCTACCTCCGCACGCCTTTTGGGGTGTCTGTTACCGAAGAACAGAAGAGGATGGGAGTTGGTAGCACGTGGGGAAATCGGAACGCCTGTGCACTTCGGGTTGAATGCAGGATGCTGGGGCCGCTGTGCGGAACAGTAGGGAGGCTCCTCCAGAAATGACGGGTGGAACTGTCCTCTGACCCAACAGCCCCACTTCGGGGATGTATCCCCAAGAACTGAGATAGGGATCCCCAAGGCAGTGTGTGCTTTGCCACGGTCACGGCTGCGTTGCCCTTGATGGCCACAAGGGGAGACAACCCCCCACCCATCCACAGATGAACGGATAAAATGGGCTGCATGTGTCCAATAGAATGTTGTCCAGCCTTAGAGCTTAGGAACTCTTACCCTTACCCTTGTGACAACTTGGGTGGCCAGGGAGATGGGATGCTAAGGAAAGAAGCCCGTCACCGAAGGGTAACTACTGTGCGAGTGCCTCACGTGAGAGGCATCTGAAATCATAAACATACAGAGCTAGACAACAGAATGCTGGTTACCAGGGGATGGGGACTGGGGTCATGGGGAGCCCCTGTTCAGTGGGTGCAAAGTTACACAACATAAGTCCCAGAGATCTGCTGTACAACGTAGCACGTGTCGTTAACAGGATATGGTGCCCTTAAACATTTTAAGAGGGTAGATCTCATGTCAAGTGTTCTGACCACACTCATCAACGGAAGAGCCTAAGAAACTTTGGAGCCAGTACAAAGGCCCTGGGGCAGACCAGGGCTGATATGAGGACATGAAGGACAAGCAGTGTGCCCAGGGGGCTGGAGGGGGAGGAGAACAGCAGAAGCCGAGCATCAGAAAGGCAGGAGGCAGGTTGGAAGGATGTTGTGAGCAGGTGAACGAGTCAGAATTTTGTTCTATTACTATTATTGTTTATGTTCTTATGTTGGACATCATGAGAATTCTTTTTGGCTCCCAGTGGCAAGGGAGGGTGTCTGTGGAAGGTCTAGAGGACACACTCACCTGGCCCTTTACCTGGACGACTGGCCCCAAGGCCGCCATGCCCTCCGGTATTCTGCTCCCAGGTCCCAGTGGAGTCCCCTCGAGCTATGGCCTATCCCCGCATCACCCTCCACGCCTTTGCCAGTAGTGTCTGCCCTTCTCTCCCACTGGCAGTAGAGGAAGGAATACCATTAAGCACTTGAACTCTGGCTCAGATTCTGGGAACCACTTAGAGGTTTCGACAAATGCTGTGTTCTTCTGGTTTTTCCTTCCTGCTCAAATCAGTATTTGCCATCATCATCAATATCTGAGTGCCCATTCGGCACTTTTCCCCCAAACACTAAATGAAAACTGTTCTCTTGCCTTTATTTTTTCCTGCATGGAAGAGACTCACATAAAAAGCCTTGACAGGATGAAGCCATCAGTTAACTGTCCTCCAGGTGCACTGTTCAGAGTCTCACAAAGTGAGACTCCCTTTAGATGTGACCCACCCGCTTCTCCTACTGCCATCTTCTCCTGGTAGGTCATCGGGGTGGGGACGTCTTCAGTGGTTCTTATCATCTGTGACTGCATTTTTTTTTTGCTCAACAAGCATGCGTGAATGCCCGCCATCTGCTGGGCACCTTCCAGGGCACTGGGGTTGAACTTAGAGGTCGACCCCATCCCTATATGGAAGTCGCTTGACATGTGATGAGTGTGAGACATGCCAAGTGGTTGGTCTCTCCGGGTGCAGGGAGGGCCAGGCATGAGAGGGCAGCCTTCTCTGAGCGCTCATCACAGCTGTTGTCCCAAAGGCTCTGCCCTTGACTGTGGGCTAGCCACACCCACCGCCTGTCCTTCCTGTGCATTTCAGGCTCATTCCCAAGGCAGGGCCATTGTGCTTGCTTCCCCTCTGCCTAGAACACCCTGCCCCTGGGGTCCACAGGTCTAGATGAGGCATCCTCAGAAACTGGCCCTGCCCCGCCGCTCACCTCCAGGAAAGCTGGAGGTCACTGCTACGTGCCCCGTTTTCTTTTCGTCAGAGTACCTGCCACTATTCACAATTTGTCAGTTTGTGCAGCTGGGTCCTATTTCTTTTCCCAAATAGAAGAAAAGAATACAAGACCCTGAGAGACTTTGCCTGTCCTGTTCGCCCCTGGGGACTCCTTCCTCTAGCAGCAAAGCAAGCACATCATAAGCACTTAACAAATATGTATTGAACGAGTAGGAGAGACGAAGGCAGTACCACGTAAAGGGCAGAGCAGCTGGAAAGCAGGGAGCCCAAGGAGAACATGCTGGTCGTCGGCATCCTAGAACACTCACCTGTCGGGAGTGACAAAGAATGAAGCTGACCAGAGTGCCCTTGGCCGTGCTTAGTTTAGACTTGACCTGTCAGCAGTGAGGAGCCGCCAGAGGGCTTTAATCATGGTCAGGTTGACATTTGAGGGAAATGACTCCCTGAGTGGGATCTCACACGTTGAGAGGGACAGGTTAGAGGCAGGGAGGCTGGTTAGACCATTGCCACATCCCAGGCAAAAAGGTGCTGGTGTTGGGGCTCTGACCTAGGGCAGTGGCAGCAGGGATGGAGAGAACAGGTGGGTTGCTGTGTGGGTGCTAAGAACAGGGGGACAGGTGCAACTAACCCTCAGAGATCAAGAGGGCAGGTCCCCATGCCTCCTGCAGCCAGGTTCCTCAGGCTGAGCCCACCCCGCGGGGCAGGGGCTGGAGCCAGGAGAGTAGCTGTAACATTGGGTCCCTAGAACTGTGTCCCTGTGGGGAATTCCACGCCCTGGCCCTTGGCAGCATGTCAAATGGTAGCGGCAAACACAGCCGGAGGGAAAAGGTAAGATCTTGGATCTGGGCCAAAGCTAGATGCTCCCCGCTCCGTGGGAGGAGGTGGTTAGAGCTGTGACAAGTGCACAGAGGGTGGCAGTCTCGAAGAAATGAAGTCAGAAACCTCTTCATGGGGCTGCTGGTCCCAGAGGAGAGAGGTCTCCAAAGGTGGTATCTCCGAAGGCAGATAGTTGTTCCAATAGTCACCGGCCACAGGGCTAGGGATCTAGGAGGAATGTTGCAGAGTGAAGCCTTTTCTAGTGAGGGATGCAGGCAGTGGGGGGCAGGGGACATTCTCCAGCGTGAGAAGCACCAGACCAAGCTGGCATTCCAATAGCACACGAGGAGGGCATGTCACACGCTAGGGGAGAACAGGTGCATCACAGAGGACTTCCTGGAGGAGGTAGGATTTGAAGGCCGAGAAAGGAGGAATGAGGACATACAGAGCGTGGGCCTAGAGGGAGGGAGGGAGCGCAGGGGCAGCGGAGACCAGAGGTAAACAGGAACAGGGAACATTCAGAGGAAGGCAATGTGAGGACATAAACAGCTGCACAAGCTCATTACAATTATTTCTTCACAAGGGAGATGATGACGGTGGTGATGATAAGACAGTGGGCTCCCTCGTCATCGCAGCTCAGTCATTCCGGAGACGCGTGACTCAGAGAAGTCATGCGAGTGCTCCGAGCCTCGGGTCACCATCTGATAAATGGGGGACAGTGATGCCTTTGTCACAGTGTTCCATGGATGCTTTATGTTAAATCACCAAAAATGGGACTTGGCACCAGGAACGCAGCGTTCCCTGAGGTGCATTTTTTCCACAGATCACAATACCGAACCCATCTGATGTTGGGTCAAAATCTGTTGTTCCATGAACGATCTTCGGGTTTGATTCACATTTTTCCTAGGCGGGCTTGGCAGAGGGGGGTCCGGCAGCGTTTCTTAGAGCTTTGTCTGTAAAGCGTTACAGGGATCATCAGCTTCGCTCTGCACCACACGATCCCAAGTGGATTTCCCACGAATTAGAGACTCCGGGAAGGAAGGAGAGGCCATGGGGCTGACCTTATTGCCAAAGAGAATAAATGAATGAATTCAGGAAGCCAGGGTGAAGCTATGATGGGAAGAGAAGGCCCCCCTTCTAGACTCTGTGTTTGGGGTTCTTGCTCTAGGACAAGACGGTTTGGTTTGGAAACCATGGTTTATACTGACAGTAGCTGATGGGACACACAGCCTCTCCTGTCCCATAACGCCCCTCCCTTTTCCTCAGCAACATGACCCCAAGTGTCTCCAGGGAACCCCGGAGCTCCACAGAACACAGGCAGATCATCACGGATATTTTCCACACCCTAGTCCATGCAAAAATCCTTCCACAGCGTCTCTAACAGGCTTGCATCTGGCCTCTGCTGGAATCCTCCCAAAGACAGGGATCTCATCACTTCTAACAGTTGACTCCACTGTTGGGGGAAGCGCCAGATGCTCACTCATTCCTCCTCGTCTTGAGTGTAGTCTTCCCTTCCGTAAGGAATCCATTTCTGAGTCCTGTTCTCTAGAGCGGTGAAAAATAAGGATACCCACCCCCCCGCCGTGTCCCTGACAGTCTTGCAGATAGGGTAGCATGTTTCCGTCCATTGGTTATTCAGAAACCTGTGCTCTCCCTAAGCCCTGTTTGATTAAGCCACGCTGTATCAAGAGTGCCTTGTTCCACCTAAGGGAATTTTCCAGATAAAGGAAGCTCACCTTTTAAAATGCAGGACTGCTGGAACATGCAGGTTTTAGTCAATTTGGGTGGGAATCTTGGTAAAGGACATACGCTTCCTTCAGTCACCTAAACCTTCAGTTTACAGTTTTCAGTGAGTCAGTTGCACTGGCTGGGCTGAGGGGGGCAGGAATTGGCCAGAGGAAGGAGCATGCTAGTTATCCTGGCAGGAAATGGCCTCAGACTATCCTGCTTCTTCTGCGGATCTCTTTTCTGACAGCTGTCGTTTTCAGTTTCATCAGCCTCGGAACAACCCTTTCTGGGCTCCCCTCCCTGTTCATCCTTCCCCTGGCAGCTAAAGATAGAAAAACCAATGGAATGTAAGTCAGAAAGACCCCTAGTAAAAGAATCATGTGTTGTCATGGTAGAAGTTAAATTATGAAACATAGCAAACAGCCAAAAACGTGCAAAAAAAGAAAAAAAAAACTGGACTCCAGTTGAGTTTTGACCGGTATGTGGAATTGTAAGTGTCTGCAGATGTAGCATTCCCTTGGCCCATGTCCACAGCAGACATCACTAATCAATGGCCCCGCCCCTTCCACTCGGCCCTGCCCATTCCATTCGGGCTCCGCCCCGTCCGCGGCATCCTTGCCAAGACAGCCTGCCAGGAAACCAGAACCAGTCTCCGAGTGATGACACAGGAGACACTGGAGCCTGTGGAGTCTGTGTCCCTATGCCAGGCGTTTGTCATTCCAGTGTCTCCTAGAATGGAGACAGCTCTCTTTGTCGCTTCAAGACCTTCATCTGCTTTTTTGAGCCTCTGCCAATTGGGGGTTTCCTGCAGGGAAAGAGAAGAGGAAGTGCAACTTTAATCTTCACCCCAATCGAGGGAGGTAGGCTTTATGAGTCGCATTTCACAGATAAGGAAACCAAAGCTCAGAAGGGATGAGTTACTTGCTCAAAGTCAAACAGCCCCTAAGCGGTGGGCCATGATTGGAAAGCAGGTCTATGTCACTCAGAAGTGATGAACCAGGGCCGTGCTTCCCAAGTGGATGGAGCTCTGGATATAAAATGAATATAATGAGAACTACAGGTTATTCAGTGATCATTCTAGTGGTTGTCACCATTCCTTACTCTTTCACAAACCCTGCAAGGTAGTTATTACCTCCATTTCTAGAGGAGGACACGGAGGCTCAGAGAAATGAAATCATGGGCCTGGGGGGTGGCAGTGCTGGAACCCGTAGGAGTGATCTTTCCGTATTTACATCGCTCCCTGATCTCCCCCTGCAGTACCTGCCCCGTACCCCAGCATCCCTGTCTCCCGGGGCTCTGAATTCATGGTTCTGCATAGTACATTCACTCCTCAGTCGATCATGTCTCTCTCTACTAGAAAGGAAGCTCGGTGACTGCAGGGAATTTTATCTGCTTCATTCATCACTGTATCTCCATGCCCATAAAAGATGGCCTGGCACCTGCTAGGCGCTCAGTGAATTTGGGTGAACACATGAACTATTCTAAGTCCTTTCCTTGAAGCATCTGTGGAGTGCTGGAAAGATCCCGGTCCTTGACATCAGAACACCTGGCCCGAGGACTAGATCTAGGACTACAGGCATAACTCTCCTTCCCATGGCCTCAGTAGTGTCATCTGTCAAACGGTCAGTGAGTAAGCCCAGTCCAGACTGTCATGAGGGTTGAGGGGCGAAGGTGTGCAGAGTGCCGCCCACCCGAGGGGGCCTGGTTCCGAGCGTTGGCCAGAAAGCTTGTCCTGCCCCCTTCCCTTCAGCTGCTCTGTGGTTCCCCCTTGCCTCTGGAAAGAGGGTTTCTAGACTCCCTCATCCGACAGGGGTTTTGGGCAGCCTGCATGGCACGTTCCCTGATACCAACACCATCCAGACAAAAAGACCACAGCGTCCCCATGGCTCAATTAGAAGTTAAAAATAAGACATATAAAAGCAGACTCTAGAAACACGTTCCGGCATCAGTCTGCACGGCCGTGCGGGGACCAGATGGCCCTGTGGAAACAGCTGTATCCCAGAGAAACCTCAGAGAAAAAGCAGAATGCGTTATTGTTCTCACGTGCAGGCTGCATGTCACCCATTCTTCAATCCCGCGGCAGGCAGCAGAGCCCCTGGGTGGACGGCGCCAGACAGGGCCAGCCTCCAGGGGCCCTGCACAGGTGTGGTAAGTTCTAGAGCCCGAAGGAGCACAGCCTTGGCCTGGGGGTCCAGGAGCAAGGTTAAAGGGAGGAGCCATGCAGTCAGGCCACTCAGGGGACGCGTCCAGGCTACAGGCACACCAGCGTGGCCTGTCTGCTTTGTTCCAGCTCCAGCTTGCACACATCCCTCCTTCACACCTCGAGGCTCTGGTTGTAATCCGTCCACACACACCAGGTGCTCTCCCTTCATGTGCTTTTGCCTGCAGCAGCTCCCTGCTCTCTTCTTCTGGCAGACTTGTCCTCCATGAGCCAACGCCTTGCACAGTGTCTAAGAAGAGGACGACGGCTCTGGGAGCAGAACTGCCAGACATAAAATCTAAGCATTACTGAATATGAGAGTTCAGAGTTCTGGCCATTTACTTAGACTCTTTGTGCCTCAGTTTTCCTATCTGTAAAATGGGAACCACAACTAGTCCTGTCTGGGCTCAGTGAAGACTAAATGAAGCAGGACAGTGCGACACACAGCACCTGCCTCCCTCCCCCCGCCCAACCCCAGTCATTAAGTCTTGTTGATGTTACAAATACGTTGGTATCAGGGAACATGCCACGCAGGCTGCAGTATTGTTCTTGCTGACTTGCTTCTTTGTCTCCCCACCCAGACCAGATGAACAATTTAAATGTAGAACCTGGGGTTCATTCCCCAATCCTAGCACCTACCTGTCCGGGTGGTTTAATAAAGCAGCTCACCTGCTCCCCGGAAAACCATAGGGAAGAGTGCTGAGGTGGGTTTCAGGAGAGGTGCGTTCGAGTCCCAGCTTCTCTGAGCAAATCAGCTGAGGGCACTAGGGCAGCCCTGCCTGTCTCATTCAGATAGTTGGAGGAACAGATGAACTCCTGGGTATCAAGGCGACAGAAAACTGAAAGTAAACGTAGGAAGTATCAAGCAGGATTCTGGAGTGTTGCTTTACCACCGGATACTTCCACCCGTGCTGCCGAGGCGTCAGAAGAAGAAGTATCTTAAGCAGGAGTAGACGCCTTGCTTGGTCTGTTGTACCCTGTCTTCATCATCCACCCACTAGAAGAAGCAAGTAGGTGTGTTAAAGTAGCACAAGCAATTTAAAATGGGCTCAGCATGCTGGAAGGGTTATTACTCACATAAGTCCAAATGGGTGTTTCTGATTGGCAGGTGGCTTTTCCCCAGGTTGAGGGGCCCAGACTCCTTCCATCTTGTGGCTCTGCCCTCCAGGGAGCCTTGGACTCCACCCCCAGATGCCCTTGTTCTGGCCAGCAGAGAGGAGTGTGCATGAATCTGCCTTGAAAGTGGGGCCCGTAGTACTGAGAAGCTGCCCACATTCTAGTGACCAGCCTTGGCCGTGCAGGAAGGTTGGGAAGGCAGCCTGGCTATGCGCCCAGGAAGAGAAGAGACCATGAATCTTGGTGCATGCAGAAGGTCCCCATCACTGGGGAGGACACATGCATTCAGTCCCCTGTAGTCATAGAACCATCTAGCATTAGACCTGGAAAGAGCCCCAGAGATTGATTAACAAGGCATTGTAGTGACTTGGTCTCATATAAGAATGAGGAGAGATACATGTGGAGGTAATATCTCAGCTCTGTTCGCTCATCGTGCGACCTTGAACAAGTGGCTAAACCTTTCAGATGATGAATGCTTTCATCTGTAAACAAGGCAGACTGCTGTCCCTAAGCCGCAGTGTCAGTGTGAATATTCAATGAGAAAATGCTTGCAAAGCTCCCAGCATGTTCCCTGACCCTAGTGGGCACTTGATCCTTGAGAGATCTTTTAGGAAACCCGAACCGCTTGTCTTAGCAATGGGAGAAATGACTTGCTAAGGTCACATGGAGAGTGAGTGTCAGAGGGATCCGGTCTCCATTTCTGGTTTTCCCCATAACCTCTCTCCGTAGTTTTTCCTGACTTTGAACGGAAGTTTACTGGGCCGGAGCCGG
Source organism: Martes martes (assembly GCF_963455335.1). Taxonomy (NCBI): domain Eukaryota; kingdom Metazoa; phylum Chordata; class Mammalia; order Carnivora; family Mustelidae; genus Martes; species Martes martes. Next base: position 13,982,796 of record NC_137895.1, read on the forward strand.
GGACGTACTTCCAACCCCTCTGAATCCTCCGGCATGACCAGCCATCAACTCCGACAGCTCAGGGGTCAGTCCAGGCCACTGTCCTTAAGGATGGGAAGAAATAAATGCAAACTGCTTAAAGGGCCATTTTCCCTGGAGTCCAAATCTCCCTGTGCCTCAGCTGGCTGCCCAAAGAAGCAATTTAGCAAATGCATTTTATCTCAGGAGAAATCTGTCTTTTGTTTCTGTGACTTGCTTGTCAGGAGCCTACCGCTCCCCCCCCCCCCCCCCGCGGCCACAGTATGGAGTGCTGTGGCGGTCAGCCCTGTTAATGAAAGCCCTCCCTCCAGCTCAGCATCTCCCCAGAGAAATCACCCATACTCTATGTGGGAAGGGGGTCTCGTTTTTAGGCAGCTCCAGCCCTCCCCCTGAGATAACATCAGCCTTGCAGCCAGCAAGAAGAAATCCTAATAGAATTTGAAAAGGTACATAATGTAATCATAACATCGCTTGGGTTTTGCGTAGCACTTTACAGTTTGCAAAGCACTTCTACACGCATTAGCTCCTTCAAGCAAATTGCAGGGAACTTGTTAAGGACCGAAAAGTAGAAAGGAGCCAATAAAATTCATCTGTGAACCCACCAGTCAGAGAAAAGCTTTGTTAACATTGTAATGTGTTCCCTTTGGTCTCTTTTCTATGTGGCCTTTTGTTTGTTTGTGTCTTTGCTGTATCGGGATCTTACCGCAGATCCATTTGTATGGGCTGCTTTATCATGGAGCAGTGTGCCTTCCACTGTCTCTTTGATCCTTGCATCCATCCCCGAGGAGCGGAGTCCCCTCACTGCAAAGATGCCCGTGGTGTGAGGTCCCAAGGCTGTCTTCTCAGTCCGGAACTGCTTCTCCCTAGCCGTGTAACCAGCAGATTACTGAAACCCTCTGAGCCTCAGTTTCCTCCTTTAATAAACAGAGGTGTGTGTGCTGAGGGATTAAATTAATAAAGCAACCCACCTAAATGCACTGAGCACCGCACCTGGCACAGAGCGGGCGTTATATCCGAATCAGCTGAGCGAAGGGACAAACCGCCACGTTGAGAATGATTCTAACATTAAACTCAAGGAAGGTGTCTGGCTGGTCCAGAGTGCCGTGGATTTTGACATCCTATGTCGGACTTCATAGCTGATGTGTTTGCCACGATACCCGGCGTGGTTGGTAGACAACAGTGTTCCCCACACCCTTCCCCTTCAGCGCTGTGATGGCCACGGCTGACCTAGGGATGTGGATGCCACTGAACCACAGCACTGGTACCTGGAAGTTTCTAGAGGCTACTTATCCCCAGGACTGCTAATCAACCCTCCTGACCAGGTCAGGCCATGCTCTGGTCATTGTGGAAGCACTTTCATTGGTCACTCTTCCTTTTTCAACACAAGGACATGGCTGTGAGGACATCTGGTAGGGGCCTGGCGGGCACACAGGGTGCTCTAGTGTTCTAGGTACAGGAAATTGAGAGATGACTAGGATACAGCTCCTGCCTTGAGGAGTCCACTGTATACGGGTGCCTTTCAGAAAAGGGCTCTCGGAGCTATTTACCTTGGAACGTTGTTTTTTCCAGACTCAAGGGTATGTGCCTGCGTATATAGAGAGAAACCCCCGTACACACAGATGCATTTCTCATGCTCTGGCCACTGATTCCCCTTCTCCCATGAGGAGGATACCTGCTCTTTCAAGGCTCATCAAAGAAAAGCCCCCCCCCCATTCACACGTCCATACTCATCTTCACATGTCCCCACTCCCGTCTTCACTGAACCGAAGCCATGCACTCCTGTCACCTTAAAAACAGCACACAAATGAAACCACCCCCACCCCGCTGAAACAACCCTGCTTTTGCAAAGAGCTTTGCAGATGTTTATGTTCTGAAAGGGAATAATTGCGAGTGTTCTTTTGCAGTGTGGGTGAGAGCGAAGGAGGGTATGAGTTGGTTGAGTTTCCCATTACAGGGAGACATTGTGGTTTCTAGGTATATTTGGGTTCCTCAAGGAGGAGGATGTGGGGAGTGTGTCCAACACTCGTGAGACAGAAGCGCGATCCAGGCTCAGTGAGCTCCTGCCTTCCCTGCCCTCGCCTGACTGTCTCCTCCAGGTGGTGGCTGAGGACAGAAAGCATCCGTCCAGGGACCCCTGGGTGTCTCCGTCATTAAGCGTCTGCCTTCGGCTCAGGTCATGATCCCAAGGTCCTGGGATCGAGTCTGGCATCGGGCTTGCCACTCAGTGGGGAGTCTTTTTCTGCCTCTCCCTCTACATGCCTCTCATGTTGCTGTGTGCATTCTCTCTCTCAAATAAATAAATAAATTCTTTAAAAAAATAAAGGGGGGGAGGGAAGGGTGGGAGGAGGGAAGGGAGGGAAGAAAGAAGGAAAAGAAAGAAAGCATCCTTCCAGGTGTCTCCCCTCCCTAACTCTCATAACCACCGTTGTCATAGATGACGTCTGCTGTGTCTTTATGCCAAACACCGTAGTCCGCCCATGCAGGATCTCTCGGCATCCTCCGACAGCCCCCTGGGTCGTTCCTGTTAAAATCCCCACTTTACACTCGAGGAAGCTGAAGCTCTGAAGGGTTAAGCACCTCACCCGCTCGCCCAACACTGTACAGACGAGACTGGGATAGAACCCGTGACCTCAGCCCTGCTGCTGCGTGTGCTTCTTGACCCAAGGATGAATGAGCACCTTTCCTGGAGAGGTAGCTCAGTAGTAGAGGGACACAGACCCCAGTTTGACCTCCCTGAGTGACCTCAAGATCTTGAGGCTGCTTTTCAGCTGTCAAATGTGGCTGCACCTGCCCCACTGGAGGGCTCCAAGGAAAGAGATCACGTGTACCTGGCACCTTGCCGGGCGCGTGCTTGGTTGCTGTCCAGCACGTTTTCAGCCATCACAGACCCTTGAACTGCAAATACAGGAGCAGATAATGGGCTTAAGGATGATCACCCTCCATGCATAACATGAGAGGATACGGAAGGAAGATCAGACAGGCCTTCTAACATCACAGTCTTCACGTAGGTAATTCTCCTGCTCACAGCACATGAATATTAAGCATCTGTCATGCCGTGGGCACGGTGCTAGGGGCAATGGTAAAGTGTCCCCGTGTCGCCAGGAAGGTTGCCCTGACATAATTTGAGTTCGAACTGACAAGTGCTTTAGCGGAGTTAGGAATTGAGGGCTCTTGAGGCAGGAGAAGTGGACCCGCTGTAGCCAGCACCGTTAGCAGAGGTCTCAGAGACGGACTCGGTGTCATCCAGGCTGAGTCTTGAAAGGTAAATAGAAAGTGTCCTGGTGGAGAAGAGCGGGTGAGGGGAGGGAGGGACGTCGAGAGGGAAGAAATGTACAGAGTCGCAGAGGGAAGGAGGGAAAGGCGGGTTCGGGGAGCAGAGAGATCGCTGGTGCAGATACGGAGAACACAGGGGAGTGGGGGCGCTGGGTCAGGGAGAGAGGATGTGATTGTCAGCAAGGATCTGGGTTTAATCCTGCAGGTCGGAAGGGGTCGCTTGGCTCCTAGAATGTTAGATGGAATGATAACTCCAGTTTCCTGGTCTTACATGAGTCACACCATTGGCATAATGGGAGTCTTCAAATAGGCCAGGACTTGAACTTCAAAAACTGAAAAGTCTCCCTGATTGCAACTGTGTTAACCATGTTAAAAATCTTCATAATGGGCGAGAACATCTCGATCACTGGACCTCCACGGGTCCCCCTTCCCCACCTCAGCAGCATTTGGCAGTAGGTGGGTGCATTTGGAGTTGTACAAGGTTGCCTGGAAAACTCTACCAGCATTTAGCGGGGTGGGGCCCAGGAGGCTAACTGTCCGGGGATCTGTGGTACAGGTCACGTTATGAAAAAGCTCCCTGCACAAATACGAGTGACCCCCCTATCGATGATCTATGGCTCCAATACCATAAAACCTCAGTGGGATTCAATGAGAAGTATTCATCGAGGAGGCAGCTGTGTTGAGCTTGGCCTGGCTTGCTCCCACACCTGGGGCAATTGCAGAGTTTCTGCTGTCCTCCAGGTGTGTCTCGTCTTCCAGCAGGCCACCCAGGCATTTTCTCATGGTAGTGGTGGAGGTTCGAGAAACATGTGGTTCTTCTTGAGGCCTAGTCTCACGGTGAGGGCAGCGTTGCTTCTCTACCATTTTATTAGCCAAAGCAAGTCTCACGACAGAGAGTAGAGATGTGGGAGGGGGTGAAGAGTCAGAGGGATTAACACAGTCACGTGCTGTCGCTCACATCTTGAGAAATAAGGCTATAGCTTAATCTGGCTTTATCTACGAAGACAGTGGTTTTCGCTGAGACAGGGTCATACAGAAGTGAGTTAATATAATTCTTGTTTACTACACTGCTGGCTTGGAGATTTAAAATATGCACACACCTTCTTCTTGGAAAACTGCTCTGTTACCCTCAGTTAGGTGAGTAGCTCTAGCCATGAAAACTATAATCTACATCCAGCTATCTGCCATCGTGTAATGGACTAGGCTGATGTCATAGAAAAAATATTAGAATGAGCCGTAGGACCTTTGGCAAATTCAGCTGAAATATAGTTTGCATATAATAAATTCACCCATTTTAAGTGTATAGTTTGTTGACTTCTCACAAATGTATACCCATGTAACCATCACTGGAACCATGACCTAGAACATTTCCATCCCCCCAAAAAGTTCTCTCCTGCTGCTCCCCAGTCTATCCACTCTGTCCCCACACATCCATTGATCTCATTTCTATTCCTGTTGAAGTTCTTTTATTGTTTCACTGCAAATCTTCATCTAGTCACCCCTGCCTGGGAGGGATATGGTGGGGTTGGCGTGACATGGTTGTGTATCGCGCAGCTGTACATCCTCAGATCTGGATATTGTGCATCTGCGTCTGCCCGTGTCAGATGCTAAGTCCTTGGTTCCCTGCTGGCAGGTCATCCAGCTCTTGCACTGGTTGGGGTAGGAAGGCAGGTAGAGCTATGTAAAGAACTTCTTCAGGCAGATTAAGAGAGCAGGACTTTCCAAGAGTTAGAAACAAGAAGGAAGAGTGGATGCCAAGACTCAGATGAAATGAAAGGAACAGATCTTTACATTTTGTTTATGCGTTGGTTTAGTCTTTCTCTTCAATACCTGGTACAGAGATTGACGTCTGTAGCTCTAGGTGGGAGAGAAGCTCATGCAAAGGCTCCATTTGGATTTGGGTACCCTGTTCCCTGTTATGTGGAATTGTACTGGGTCATCTACCAAAGCATTTTCTTGTTTGTTTTTAAGGAGTTTGTGGTTGCTTACATATTTGTCAGTGGTGACCACCATCATTCTCAGCTCAGAGGAGGCTTGCTTCTCAGATGGAGAGGACCACTGCCCCTCATCGTTGCCTTTTTAAAATTAAATGCAGAGGAAACTAAAACCAGTGATCCTGTTCTCCCACGTTTGACCCATCAACAACGTCCAATGAATAACCGACTCAGGCAAGGGCAGGCTCCTGGCTCCTTGGGGCGTCCCTTCTTGGTCCCATACGCCCTTCTCCTACATTTCAGCTCCAGAAGCAGCTCTCTGAGCTTGATGAGGACGACCTGTGTTACGAGTTCCGGCGAGAGCGGTTCACTGTCCACCGAACCCACCTGTACTTCCTGCACTATGAGTATGAGCCTGCTTCGGACAACACGGATGTCACCCTGGTCGCTCAGCTCTCCATGGACAGGTAGGCAGACGGGTCCTAACCTCCCCACAGCCCCACCCTGCAGCTCTACACCCAGTCAAAGGGAAAAGAGAGAGATGGCCTGACAGCTGTAGGCTTGGGTCACACTCCTCTCCAGCACTGAAAACAAGGGCTCTTGTCTTCCAGTGAGGGTGGTGGTTTTGAGAATAGAAGAATTGATTTTAAAGAATAGAGCTCTACTCAGACTACCTCAAGGAAAAGGGGGGTATTATAGGGAGACATATATTTTGGAATCACTATCACTGCGGGAAAGCAATCACTGTTTCTTTTTCTTAGTGTGTTGATGCGACAAACATCCACCAGACCTTTATCTGGAAGTACTGATGTGGTCCCCGTCCTTATGGGGCTGACAGTCTAGTGCACTGATTGTCCACTTGGCTGGGGACACACTAAATCACCTGGGGGGCTCTTAAAACAAATTCGCCTTTGAGCTCCTTTGCAGACCACTTAAGTAAGAACATTTGTGTGGTGGAGACCTTCCATTATTTCACACTTGGGATGTGCAGCCAGAGTTAAGAACATGAGTATGGTGGTATGAACAGCAAATAGATAGTTGAGTAAAATAATTATAATTGTGATAAGTGCTTTGGAAGGAACTGAGACTGATAATAACAATGTCAAGAGAAGGACCTTCCTTGGGTGATGTGATCAGGGGAAACCTAAGGAAGGGACATTTCTGCAGAGACCTAAAGGAAGAGAAAAGGAGTCAGGAATGTGAGTTGCTGAGAAAAAACAAAAAACAAAAAACAATTCCAGGTGGATAAAATAGCATGTGTAAAGGCCCTGTGGTAGGAGGGGGCTCGCACATTCAGAAACGTGGTAGAAGAGTGATGGCTGAGGCATAGTAGCAGGGACATGGCGTGAGATAAAGATTATAGAACATTTGAAACACACCAAAACATTTGGATTTTATTCTCAGTGTGGTGAGAAGTTATTGAAGATATTTACACAAAGTTATATGATCCAATTTATGTTTTTGAAACCATCTCTCTCATTGCCAGGGGTGCGTGGATTCAAAGCCCTGAGGTCACTCACTCCGGGCTGTACTTTTCCATACCTGGTGTCCTGGGTGTCTCCCTCCCACCTTGGCCCACCGGCTTTCTCTTTGATTGACACATGGCCCACGGGGGCTCCCTACCCCCAGTTTCCTTCCTACCGTTCCCTGTCCGCTCCCACAATTAGGGAATCTGATGGGCTCATTCCCGCTCAGAGTCACCTCAGAGATGCCAGTCCAGCCTCTGGCTGCAACTGCAGGGGCCTGTTTCTGGGACCGCATGGGTCCGTGCCTGTGGCGTGCTGAGAGCAGTACCCGGCACACTTGTTAAGTGTTCAGTAAATGCTCGTTATTTGTGGGGAGTGATTAAAGCATGGGCAAACCAGTGCAGGAGCAAGCACTCGGACACGAAAAGGTTGACGTGCAGAAAGGGGTCTGGGAGCTGGAAGGAGCGCGTGGAACCTTGCATCCAGGACATCCAGGAATGAGTCACACAGAGCGTGGCTGACGGAAGCAGACTCCGCACCTTGAGAGTTCCACTGTGCGTTGGCGGATGCTTGCTTGCGGAACTCAGTGGCTCCATGGGCTGGGGGTTTCCTGGAGGTTCGCAGGCCTCAGGAGTCCTGTGCAGAAACACAGAGAACTTGGCGGAACGTAACAGGTAGCAGGTAAAGATGAGCTAGGACGAAGGGGGAAAAACCCAGAGCTGTCGTGCACCAGCTCTGACCTGACCTGCGGCGTGACCTCAGGCAAAGTCTCTTCTTGGGGCCTCAGGTTCCAAATCTCCAGCATTCACGTGACCACTCCGGAACTACTGTGTGAGCATCTGTAACTGTGGTGTGCCGGGCTCTTGTGAGGCTGGGAATATTTATAAGACCCTGCTTTTGCCTTCAAGGAGTAGAGAGCCTCTTCATAACTCAGTGTATTAGTTGTCTGCTGGGGCAGAACAGATTGCCACAGATTTAGCAGGTTCAATAACTTCAGTATCTTGCAGTTTGGGGGTGTCCAGAGTCTGGAGGGGTGCTAGCAGGGTCTCCTGCTCAGCTCCCAGGACTACCATCGAGGTGTTGGCTGGGGGCTGTGATCTCACAGGAGTCAGGGGCCTCCGCTAAGCTCACTCGGCTTCTGACAGAATTCAGTTGTAGGACCGAGGTCCCCGGTTCCTTGCTGCCTGGTGGCTGGGGTCCTTCTGAGCAACAGGAGGCCACCCTTAGGTCTTCGCCATTCATCCTCTGACGGCACGGCGGCTTCCTTCTTCAAAGCCAGCGGGAAACTCTCTGCAGTCTGTTCCATCCCGTGATCCCCGGAAGCCACATTCTGTCCCATTCCCGGGTCAGGCTCACACTCATGGGTGGGGCTGGACAGGTGTGCATGCCACGGGGCAGCAGTTGTGGGGGTTACCTTGGAATGCAGCCTGCCACGGACAGGTAACAGGTTCTTACTCTAGAGAGATGCTGTGGGAGGAGCCCCCAGCCCAGCTCGGCGGTGGAGAAAGGGAGAGACAGGCAGTGAGTCCAAGGGGAGATATTGCGGCATTGTATTGGAGGCCGAGTAGACGGCCAGTAGGAAGCACACAGGGAGAGAACGTGGAGCGTGCAGCATATTCTGGGAACAAAGAGGCCCCCCAGCCTGCTGGGAACACACAGGCTCTGGTATGGTTATAGCTTAAGGCATGGGAGAGAAAGAGGGGAACAGATGGGATTACAGAGGGCACTGGGGAAACCAGGGCACGTAGCCCCCCACTGGTTCAAACTCATCAGTGAGGCTCCATAAAGGACTGAGCTAGACCAGAGCCCCAGAGTCACCCCTAAACTTCTGTGTCCCTTTGACCTCTTACCCAGCCTTCGGTTCGGGTACGGACACTTCCCCACCGAGCAGCACTTGAGCCAGCGACCTGGCCGTAACAGACCTCTCCTCCCATCTCTCTTCCCTTCTCCTCTATGCCATTTCAAATGAAAATAAAATCCAGTCCGTGAGATTCATGCTGACTGATGGTTGAGATTAGTCTTCTGTTCTCCAGGCAGCAATGCAAGTGTGCCTCAGGCCCCTCGAGATGGGTTATCTGAAGCTCAGAGATTATAGTCTGCCCAGATGAGTGAGTTCCAGATAATTCCAGCTTCTCACCTCTTAGAGCATCCCTGGTTTTCCTTGGTCCCGTTCATGCCTCCTGTTCGTACGTTTCGTTTATTAACAAGATATGCTGAATCAGGGTTAGTAGCCAGTGGTTACCTCCGAACTCAGGAGAAAGTGAAAGAGACAAATCCGACATATTTTCTAATCAGAATCAGGTGCCCTGACCTTGAATAATTTGGACCCTGGAGTCAGGGACTGTGGGGTCTGGTGGCTCTGCCACTTTTTGGCTTTGGCCTTTGGGCAGATCAGCTTTCTAAGCCTTGGTTTCCTCTTCTCATAATCCAGGAATGACAATGACAGTAGCTGCCCCTAAGGTTATTGTCATGACCAGATGAGATCATGCATAGCTGGGACTGAGCCCCAACATACAGTCTGAGGCTCCCTATCATGTCATAGCACCATCGGCCAAATTCTTCATATTTGTGGTACAAAAGGCTACTAGAATCATGAAGAGCTCTGGGTTCAAATTCCACTGGCTCCTTTTCTCCTCTGCTGGTGATCTTGGGCAAGTCACTAACACCTTCGGTTCTCTTTCTCCTTATACAGAGTTAAAACCTATTTGCCCCCTAGGGTCCTGATCAGGGTTAAATGAGAGGCTGTCTATGAAAGCCCTTGGCATGTATTTGCATTCAGCGAATATGTACAGATCTGAAAACCTTGACCGCACATGGTCAGTATTTAGGAGAGGTAAAATGATATAGGGAAAAAAGGAAATATCTAGATTCAAAGTCCGGCGGCACCGCTTCCTCGCTGTGTGAATTGGGGCTAGTTACTCAGGCTTCTTGAGCCTCATCCGACTTGCCTGTGAAGTGGCAATGATACAGTCTGGGTCACAGATCCGTGTCTGGGTTTTATAAAATTAGAGGTTCTAAAGTGCCCAGCGAGTGGTAGGTCTTCAACAAAGACTCGGTTCCCTTCCCTTACTGCTTTTTTTTCTCTGTGCTAGCTATGGAATTTGCAATCCGGAATGCACAGTTAGAAAGAAAGGTTTTTAACTTATTAACATCCCAAATCCATCCTTCTGTGTACAGTTGCCATCCATAAAGATCCTTTTATTGGGGCAAAACAGAGCCCCGCCTCCTGGTGCTGACCGGAAGCACCCTCCCTGCCGGCCAGGGCTGCAGAACCCTGGACAGGACCTCCTGTCCTCGCCCGCTTCAAAGAAAACCCTGACCGCTCTCGCATCTGCCACGGACGCTCAGCACAGAGGCCTTTCCTCCAAACTGCACACGTCCCCAGCGTGGCAGGCACACAATTCCGCCCCTAACGCGCTGTGACAAGTATCGCCATCCTGACAATACCCCAGAGAGCCCAGGGACTTCCACACCCTAACGAGAGTGGCTTAGCGGGACATAATAAAAAATCATCGAGCAGTACCACAAGCTGGTGGAGACGGTAGGAATTCCTCCTTCCGCTCCATCCTACACGTCCAATTACAATGCGGCAGGCTGACTGGTGCCTGTTGGATTGATTTTTAATTGAAGAAACATTTCGGGTGTGTTTGTAAACCTTTGAGTCAGAAGTAGGCCCTACGTGAATGCCACAAAGAATTAGGGGAGCCGGTATGTGGGCTCCCGTGCCTGGCTCTCTCTAGAATTCTGTTCAGAAAGAATGACTGCGGAGCTGGCTCTTCTCCCAGCACGCGGAGACTGCCCGAACGATTGATAGGGACAGAGGGGGCTGGCCAGGGGGGGCTCCGGGTCACAGTGTCTTTGCCACCTGGCCGAGGGACTCTTGCTCTCCTGTATTTCCTTGACAAAGTGCAACTCAAGAGACTCACGTGGCTGATGGTCTCCGCTATCTGTGAGCGGAGGAAAGAGAACCTTAGCTGGGGTCATGGGGCCCACGCTTCAAATCACGCAGGAGCTTCTGAGAAATTCAAATTCTTGGTTCCACCCAGCCCTAGCCAATGGGGACCTCGGGAATCAGTGCTGGAGTGATCTTGGGCGTGCTTCAGTTTGCAGAAGCACCATTCTAGAGAGTGACAGGGAACGCCTTCTCCATGTAACAGCCCGAGTGATCTTCTAAAACTCGATCTTCCTTGACTTACAATGGGTGGGGTTATGGCCCAATAAACCCATCATCAGCTGAAAATACCGTAAGTCGAAAATACACTTAATGCTCCTAACCCACCAAGCATCCTGGCTTAGCCTCGCCAACCTTAAACGTGCTCAGAACACTTACAAGTCGCCGTCCAGCTGGGCAAAATCATCTTAACACAAAGCCTGTTTAACAACAAAATGTTGACCATCTCATGCAATTTATGGAATGCTTTACAGAAAGTGAGAAACAGAAAGGCTGTCTGGGGGCAGCATGATGGTTGGTGTATCTATTGTTGAGCCCTGTGATCCCGGGACTGACCGGCATCATGAGAGAGTGTCCCTTCTGCATATGGATGGCCTGGGGGAGAAATGCACTTGCAAAACACAAAGCTCGGTGTCTCCGGAATGCATATCACTTTCGCACCATCGTAAAGTTGAAAAATTGTTAAGTCAACCCATCAAAAGCTGGGGACCGTCTGTATATCAGGTCAACATCTTTAAAACTCTCCGATGATTTCTCACTGCAGTTAGAATGGTACTATGGCTGGGACGCCTGGGTGGCTCAGTGGGTTAAAGCCTCTGCCTTCAGCTCAGGTCATGATCTCAGGGTCCTGGGATCGAGTCCCACATTGGGCTCTCTTTCTTTGTCTGCTTCTCTGCCTACTTGTGATCTCTGTCTGCCAAATAAATAAATAAATAAATAAATAAAAGAATGGTAGCACAGCGGTCCACTTTGGCCTTCCTGCTCCCCAACATCTTCTGTCCTTCTGCCCCTCACGTGCCCGTCTTCCCTCTGTTCTTGCTTGAACATGCTACACTCAGTTACCCCAAGGACTGCTCCGTCTCCTTGGAAAGCTTCTTGCCCTGACTTCCTGTGGGCTGGGTCCTTCTTCTTATATCCAAGTCTCAAATTCGGGACATGGCCTTCCCCGGCCAGCCCTCAGGGTTTCTCCTTCCTGTTTCCTGCTCTACCTGCCTCTTTAGCCCTCCGCCCCCTCGGAACATGTCACAGTTGGATCCGTGTCTTCTCCCTCCACCAGAAGGAAGCTCGGGGAGTTCGGGAACCTTGTCTTTTTCGTTCGTCCCAGGACCCAGCACGTACACCTGCACATCGTAGATACGTAATAAGTATCTGCTGGATGCATGCATGTTGGAAAGGCAGAACTAGAACCTAGGGAAGGAGCTACAGCTGCCACATGTTGAGTACCGGCTGCATAGCTCGCTTTGCGTCCGACACTTTATAGAGAATCTTAGTAAGTGGGCTTGTCAACAGGGGCAAACCGCCCCCCCCCCCCGAACATGAGTACCGTTTAACACCTGTTTGTGTCCTGTGTGAAGCAGGTCACATGGCCATCCCAGAGCCAGCAGGGGGGGTATCCGCAGAGGCTGTAGACTGAGAGAGAGGAGTGATTTGTAGCCATTTTGCCATCTACGGAGGTATTACCGTCCGTGCTGTGCATGCATAGAAACGGAAGCCCGAAGAACCGTCATCTCTTGCTCAGGGATGCAGACACAGCTCAGAGTTCAAACCCAGTTCCCTCTGCACCCAGAGCCCACCGTTGCACCTCCATACCATGCAGCCCGCCTTGCTCTCATCAGCAGCCTTGTAGGGAGGGAGCTCCCCATCCCAGCAGAGGCTGACAGGCCTACTAGAATTCCTTCCAACCCAGTCTTGTAGGTTTCTGACGTGGCTGCCTCCCTGCCCGCTCCCTTGTCCCTAGACAGAGTGCACAAGCCTTCTTGGCTCAGCAGAACTCCCTGGGGTAACACTGGCTCCTGTCTAGACCTTTCTGACATCTCTTTGGCCCTTCTGGAGCCTTTGCCCTCCTCTGGGCAGCGTGAAGCAATGGTGGGCCCTCCGGGGACTCAGAAAAGAGCATGGGCCTGTGGCTTGGGACCGTGGGTACTGGCACTCAGTCACCCAGTGCTCTTCAGCAAGCCATGCCCTGCTCCAAGGCTGAGCTTTTTCTTCATCCAGATGGCATCATCCGACCAAGAAAACCTCTCAGTTCTTTCCAAACTGAAAATTCTGTACTTTGAGGATTAACCTTTGTCTCTTGAAACCCTCCCCCTTGTCCCCCATCCTTGCTGTGCTACGAACGTTATTGTCCAGTGTAAGAGACCAGAGCTCGACTCAGCCCAGGACTGCGTGTGGAAGGAGCTGCACAGGATGACCTTAGGGCACAGGTGTGGGGAGACACAGCCAGGAAAGGGGTCAAGAGAAGGGTGGGTCTTTGAGCCAGTCCCCCAGAGAGACTGACGAGGAGGAGGAGGAAGGAAGGCACCGAAGCTGACCCAAGGGAAGAACACATTCACGTCTGGGGAAACGGACAGCAGAGACCAAGATCGTTGGGAACATTTATCCCAGGCTACCCTATCCTGGTACGCATCTGTACAGTCTGTACAGAATACTGGTCTGGGGTCTGGGCACAGGGATCGGCCAGACGTGGTGTCAATCCAGCTGCCCCGCTGTGTAGCTACGTGACTTGAAAGAAGTCCCTTCACCTCCTCGAGCTTCCTTACCCGGAACCCAGTGACGAGAATCTCAAGTTCATGGAGGCAGCATGAATGTTAAACGGTAACAGTGGAAATGCAGCCGGCACGGCACCCTCCAAGCAGCAGAGAGATGGTAGGGATTCATGCTGTCGCCCTCACATTTTTATATGTTGTCCTCATTACGAGAAACCTCAGTCTGTCGCTGTTGTTCAGGTCCCGGCAGGAAGCTTGGTTTGGAGGAAAGAGAGGTCGGAAAGCTTGGGGCTGGTGGCAGCCGGGCAGGAGCGGCTGGGTCATCCTTACTTGTGGTTCTCGAAGGTTCCACGGGACATCTGGCCCCATTTCCGGGAAAGCCCACGTGGCCATGACATTTGCCACGTCAGAGGCACCTGAGAATCATCAGTGTCTGTGTCTCTGTTCTCATGCTATGCCCTTGCAAGAGCTTGGAAGAAGGGCTTGCTTCCCTTGCTTCCCTTTCTTGCTCCCCGCTCAGAAAACTCAGACACAGACTCAGAATCCCAGGCGGTGGGGGGCCCCTCCATGGGAGCTGGCCTCTCTTCCCGTCGGACACGCATGCCTCCCACCTAGGAGCTCTTACAGCCACGCGTTGAAAGTCGTTCTTACCCTTCACTCCCCAGCTCTCAAAGGATTTGTACGAGCAGCTGTCCCTTCCGGACGCACAGTCCCCTCCATTTCACAGACAGTGACAGTGAGGTGCAGGTGGGACCGCTCAGAACCGCAGATCCGCTGAGCCCGGCAGAGACCCAGGCCTGAGGCAGAAGCCGCAGGCGGACTCCGGGGAAAGCAAGCATTGTGGAGAAGGCAGAGCCTCTTAGAAAACTGGCTCCGGTCAATTTGATTAGTACATGTTATAAAGTAGGAGACATGGAGGGCATTTTCCCCTGATGAACATCTTAAACCTCCGTCATGAAAGAGGAAGCAACTCCTGGCAGTAGCAATTCACAGAATTACTGAGAGGAAACTCTGAAAGTCCATCGAGAAAGCCATTGACATAAGATAGGTGTGCCCATTTTCTTTTGTTTAGAAGCAGGGAAATGCATGGAATCTATTTCCTGGTAATTGTCCGAATAAAGTGGGCATTCCTACCAGGAGACCGCTGATTATGTACCTCTTGCTGGGCAGGGAAAAAATTGAAATAGGCTTTTGCTGTTTCTTAACCATAGATCCGATCTGTCAGGCACTTCTAATGCCTTTGGAGAAAAAAAAAAAAGTCTTCATAGATTTTCTGTTGAAGCATTTTTGTAGAATCCTCTCCATGGGAAGCACCTTTTCTTTTTTTCCTCTGGGCTTTCTTCTCCCCCCCCCCCCCACCATAATCCTTGGCACGATGCCTGTCCTATAGCCTCGCAAAATTGGCCGGGACCCTGGGGCCGAAAGGGCTCTGACAAATGAAGACGGCATCACGCCGGGCACACTTTTGTCCCCAGCGTCCGTGTGTTTTTCCGTTCCCTTGCCAAACGCCCAGCGTGTGTTTGTTCCCACTGTCTCCAGGGCCCCGTCCCGGTACCCATCTATACAGGTCTGGTCCCAGTCCAAGGACCCAAGCTGACCGGACATCTGGATCCCCAGTCTCTCCACCAGGGAAACAAGGGAAATGACAGCCGTGCACCGGGTTATTGGGGGAGTCCTGGAAAGGGTCTGGTGCACAGTTAATGAGCTGATGATCATAGTTACCATCGCTCGTGTTTTAATGCTCCTTGTAACTTAGGGCCTCGGTTGGGTTAAATCTTCTGTGGCTGGTCGCTGCCTTAGCAGAGCAGTGCAGGGGCTGGACGTCTTTGCTGAGAGAGGAGGAGAGGCATAGGCATTGTGACCTGGGAGGGGACCCTTATATCTGTTAATGTAATCATCCCCCCCACCCCACCCCGGTGCAAAGAGGAGTCTGAGAGGAGAAGGCTTACCGTGGGATGCGACTCTGTCGGTACCCCACCTTCATCTGGAAGCAGATAAAACAAGAACCAGCCAGGTAAGTGTGCTTATGCCGATTTCAGAGATAAAGGAACTGGGCTTTGGGGATTGGCCCCCAGCACGCAGTGATGGATGTTGGAGCAGGGACTTGGACTTGGAGCGGGCTGACCAGGTGTGTGTGGTGGTGGCATCCGCCCCGGGATGCTGGCTGCGTGGCGCGTGGCCCGGGTCCCCATGGCTGGCTCAGCTTTCCTGTCTCCCGCAGGCTACAGATGCTCGAGGCCATCTGCAAGCACTGGGAGGGACCCATCAGCCTGGCCCTCTACCTGTCGGATGCCGAGGCCCAGCAGTTCCTCCGCTACGCGCAGGGCTCCGAGGTGCTCATGAGCCGCCACAACGTGGCCTACCACATCGTGTATAAGGAGGGCCAGTTCTACCCCGTGAACCTGCTGCGAAACGTGGCCATGAAGCACGTGGGCACGCCCTACATGTTCCTGTCTGACATCGACTTCCTGCCCATGTATGGGCTCTATGAGTACCTCAGGTGAGGGCCCAGGGGACGCCGGCTCGGGCAGTGCTGGGACCAGAGCGCTCCCCGGGAGCGTCCTCATATCCCTGTCTTCCCTCTTAAAGATAGGGCAGCTGGGACCTGGTTGGGGAGGGCGGGGGGTGGGACCCGTCTGCATCCACCCAGAGAGAGAGCGCTGCCTGCAGGGTTCAGCAGGGCCACTGGCCAATCCGGTGTCCTTGTTTTCCTGACTAGCAGGCCAGAACCCCAGTTTGCATACCGAAATGTTAGAAGCTACTCGTGGCCTCAGACGCGTCTCTTCCGCTCCTGGTCTAATGCTCGCTAGCTGCTAGGGAAACATATCATCCCTCTTCCAGTTTTGGATCAGACGGCCTTCATCTTACCATTCTAGAAAGATCACTGCCTATTCTGTAAAACAAAGCCATGTGATGGTGACGGCCAGCATTTATTGAAGTGCCTTCTGCGCGCCAGGCACGGTTCTGAGTGCCTGACTAGCAGGAGTTCATTCCCACCCCTGGAGGTCCCTGGGCCACGTGCTATTATGATCCTCGTTTCCCAGATGGGAATGTGTGGGGCTGTGAGCCCATGGTTACACGCCGACTCACGTAGGGGCCAGGCTCAGCCAGTCCGACTGCAGAGCCGGGGGCTGAGTCGCCATGCCGGCGGCCTCGGTGACTCTCCAGTGACTGGTCCCAGCTCTGCCCACGTGGCAGGGCCGGCATCCAGCGGCTGGAGAAGGCCCTCGGCTCGTGGAAAGCTGGATGGCTGCGTGGGGAGTGGCATTTGTTGTGGCATAACAACCAGTCTGGGCTGAGAGGGGCTGCTGAATTCATACAGCCCGGAAGTCCCCCTGTGGCTAAACTAAAGTCACAAGGTGTAACTCGAGCTGTAAATGGTCAAGCTTCGCCCCCCTCCCCCAATCCTTTATTGCTGGCATCTGTCGGCCTGAATTCTCTCTGCTGCTGGTGGTGCTCACCTGGATCCCGGTACTGGGAGAGGTGATTTCTGCTTATTAATCATTGTCCTGGAGCCGCACATCAATCCCAGAAGGCAGGCAGGGCTCCCCCTTTTACTGTGGGCAACAGCGAGGCCCGGAGCAGCAGAGCCCCCCGCTCCGGTCCCTGCGGCTTTGCTCCAGGATTGGAAGCAGAGTCCTGGCGGGCAGGCACCCAGCTCCGTACTTGCCTGGCTGCTCTGGGGTTACGGACTGTCCCCACAGGGCAGGAGTAACATTCTTTCTCTCCCGCTCTCTTGCCCTCTCTCCCTTTGCGTGTGTGTGTCTGTCTGTCTCTGTCTCTCAGTCTTTCTCTTACTGTCTCTGTTGCTCTCACTCTTAAAAAAGATCCTCCTTCCAAAGAGTTTAATTTTGTCCTGAGGCTGCAGCACAGGTGCTGTTTAAGTCCCTCCGCGCCCTGCTCTTCAGAGCAAGGGAAAGCTGCGAGCGTTCTCTGTTCCAGGATAATCTTGGGATTTCCTAACTCCAGTCCTTGCCCTGTGAGCAGGAGGAGCCCCTTGCAGCCTCTCTCGTCCGTGACGTTGGAGCGTCAGGGAGGGTGGGAGGTGTCTTCCCTAAGAGCATGGGCTGCGCTGCCCCAAGTCCTGATGCGGTCACAGGGCTCCGGCCAGCGCCATCTGTTCTCCGGCTCCTGCTCCCGGTGCAGCGGGGCCTTGGAGGCTCCTGCTCCCGGTGCAGCGGGGCCTTGGAATCCCAGTGTGTGTGTGGTGAGGGCGCCCCCGTGTGGCCAGACTGAGCTTTTGGCACCTGATTCCTGGAGATTCTCAAGCCCCCACAGCCTGCAGCATCACAAGCTCTGGGAGTCCCGGGGCGAGGATGG
Source organism: Martes martes (assembly GCF_963455335.1). NCBI lineage: Eukaryota > Metazoa > Chordata > Mammalia > Carnivora > Mustelidae > Martes > Martes martes. Next base: position 14,000,464 of record NC_137895.1, read on the forward strand.
GAGGGGGGTTCCCAAAGGAACAGATGGTGGGGGCCACCCTCCACCAAGAAAAGAGAGGCTTGAGGATCAAGCTGAGGCCCAGGCCTCCCCGCTAAGGGGCTCTTCTGCAGGAGCACCCAAGGGGCCTTCCTTCCAAGGAGTTGGCGGTGAACCAGCCCTCTCCTAAGAGTCTGTGGTCTGCTCCCCACGTCCAACCCCTCTTTTATTATTTTACCTCCTGGGCCTCGTGTTGTAAAAAACATCACACAGGAACAGATTGTTTCTATGTTCTAGTCCTATGTTTTATTGATCAAAGATGCTATTAATCTCTAATCAGGACCTTACTGAGGAGGAGTTAACCAGCGGAGCCGGTAATTAACATGTTCTTAACGCAGACTCACCGGGGGCTTGGTTGGCCTTTGCCCCTTGTTATGGGAGGGTGCGTGGTTCCCCTCGGGGGGTTTGAAACGTTTCACGTTGCTCCCAGAACGCTGCTACTCTTCACAGCCCCTACAGAAGTCCAGAGACCCTACCTTGCCTGGGAAGAAAGGATCTTGTCCAGTCTTTTTTTTTTTTTTTAAGTTTTTCTTTGTAATTCCTGTATAGTTAACCTATGGTGTCATATTAGTTCAGGTGTACGACATAGTAACTCAGCACTTCCATACATCACCTGGTGCTCATCACGGCAGGGGCACATGAATGAAATCATACAGTCTTTGTCCTTCACTGACTGACTGACTTCGCTTAGCATGGTACCCTCTAGCTCCGTCCATGTCATTGCAAATGGCAAGATCTCATTCTTTCTATGGCTGAGTAATATTCCACTGTATATACACACCACTTCTTTATCTGTTGATCTCTTGATGGACACTTGGACTGCTTCCATAACGTGGCTGTTGTAAATAATGCGGCTATAAATATCGGGGGACCTGTATCCCTTTGAACTACTGTTTTTGTATTGGGGGGGGTAAATACCCAGTAGTGCGATTGCTGGGTCGTAGGGTAGCTCTGTTTTAACTTTCGGAGGAACATCCATGCTGTTTTCCAGAGTGGCTGCACCAGCTTGCATTCCCACCTAACCGGGCACGAGGGTTCCCCTTTTTCCGCATCCTCTCTAACACCTGTTCCTTCCTGTGTTCTTGATTTTAGCCATTCTGACAGGTGTATGATGACATCTTATTGTGGTTTTGATTTGCATTTCCCCGATGGTGAGCATTGTTTCATGTGTCTGTTGGCCCTCTGGATGTCTTCTTTGGAGAAATGTCTGTTCGTGTGTTTTACCATTTTTTAGTGTGATTATTTGGTCTTGGGGTGTCGAGGTGTATTGTCCAGTCTTCTTTGTAAAGTACACCTGTGGAAACAGACCAGAAGCCCTGACTTGCCCTGACTTGCTTGTCTAGAATGAACAGACCTTGTAACTTTCCTGATTCTTCTTCTGTTCCATCCTTAGTATCCATTCGTCTTTTCTTTCATCTAGTAGGTAAACTTTTCTTTCTTTCTTTCTTTTTTTTTTTTTTTAGAAAGGAGGGCTTCTTTTTCTCTTTAAGATTTTATTTATTTATTTGACAGACAGAGATCACAAGTAGGCAGAGAGGCAGGCAAAGAGAGAAGGGGAAGCAGGCTCCCTGCTGAGCAGAGAGCCCGATGCGGGGCTCAATCCCAGGACCCTGACATCATGACCCGAGCCGAAGGCAGAGGCTTAACCCACTGAGCCACCCAGGCGCCCCTAGTGGGTAAACTTTTATAAGGCACCTGCTACTCTGCGTTGCCATATCTGTGAACCACAGAGATAGGACTGGTGAATCCCAGTGCTTATAGACCAGCAGTAATGACAGTTCAGTGAAGATGCAAATTCTTTAGGTTCTGCAATGGGGTGGGGGGTGTCCCCTCCCAGTGGGATCCACCTAGTCTGGGGGTGGGGTTGGGAGTGGGAAGAAGGGATGCCCTAAAGAAGACAGATCCAAACGGAGGCTGAGTTGGAGTCGGCCGGTGGAGGTGGCAATGTTCCAGGCAGAGGCAGCTGTCCATTCCAGAGGTGCCAGGTGGCCGGGGCCTTGATGGGGAGAGCAGCAAGAGACGATGTGGACAGAAATGTCAGCTGGCGTGGGTCCCGCAGGACTCCTGATAAATATGCAGAGGAGTGTGGGCTCCGTGAGGCAGGAGAGCCGTGGAAGAGCCCCAGGAGAATGGACAGATCAGATGTTCCTTTTGGGAAGATCATTCTAGTTGCTTTGTGATGGATCAGAATCAGCAGGGCCAGAGCAAGGGGGAGAAATGAGAGGACTGTTGTGCTGATCCAGGCAAGAGGCGAGGAGGGCCCGATGTAGGGTCGGAAGCAGCAGGGTGGCAGGTAGACGGACCAGTGGGAGATTCGGCAGCTGAAGTCAGGAACTATCTGCAAAGTCATCTGGACTTTGAAAGGGAAAATGGGAATCTCTCCCAAATGCTGCCACCTGACTCTTCTTGGCAAAGCCCGCACCCTGAAGTCCTGCCTGCTTTGGCCCACCTCTCACGCTGGCCGCCTCCTGCTCTGCTGTGTCCATGTCCTTCCCAGACGGAGCAGGCTATCATGGCCTTGACTTCGAGTGTCATGGTGGACAGGACACCTGCTAGACCCAGGACTCCTGTTCCCACTCGCACTGTGTGCCGCAGTGAACTGTGTGACTTGCAGCAATTCTGTTTCCAGCCTGTTTCCTCATTGTCAAGTGAAGAAACAATCTTTTATCAGGAATCATAAATGCAGATGCCCAGAGGGGCCAGAACCTTAGCCCAAAGGAACCAAAAATGCTGAGTAGGATTCTCTAGAGGGACCATTGCTCCCATCTGAGGCTCTTAGCTTCTCTCCACGCCAAATGTGGCACGATTGCTTTGAGGGCAGAGGACAGCAGGGCTAAGGTCTTCATATTTTTCTTCCTTTTTTTTTTTTTAAAGATTTTATTTATTTATTTGACAGAGCGAGAGATCACAAGGAGGCAGAGAGGCCGGCAGAGAGAGAGGGGGAAGCAGGCTCCCCGCTGAGCAGAAAGCCCGATGTGGGGCTCGATCCCAGGACCCTGAGATCATGACCTGAGCCGAAGGCAGAGGCTTTAACTCACTGAGCCAGCCAGGCTCCCCTTTTCTTCCTTTTTTTTTTTTTAAGATTTTATTTGTATATTTTAGAGGTTGGGAGAGTGTGCGACTGGGGTGCTGGGGAGGAGATGCCAAGGGAGAGGGACAAGGATGAGCAGACTCTCCGCTGAGCATGGAGCCCACAGCAGGCCTGGATCTCATGAGCCTGACATCATGACCTGAGCTGAAACCAAGGGTCGGATGCTTAACTGACCGAGCCACCCAGGTAACCCAGTCTTCGTATTTTTCGAGAGGAGCTGGATACTTGGATTTTTGTTTTGATTTTTAAGTCGACAAGTAATTTAAAAACAAAACACTATCCAGTTCCAGACCAAATATGTCTTCAGGCTGAGTAGAACCTCCCAACCTCATCCTTTGCCACCAGTTTGTGACCTCTGACCTAGATAATTCCTAAGCACCAGAATTCTGAGAACAGGTAAGGACTAGGATTCTATCAGAAGCCCCAAAGAAGCTTGCACTGTTCTTTTCTTATGAGGATAACCATATTGGCTTGCCATTGGCTTATGGAAAATTCTCTTCCAGTGAGTGGGATGAGTGTGTTTCTGATCCAAACACTAAAATTGGATGTGCTTTGTGACCAGTAGTATATCGTTAGTCTGGGATCAGGTTATGGGTACAGTTTGCCATGAGCTTCGTGGGCCCCAACAAGGCCTGCGGACCCCTCTAGAGACCAACTTCTTCAGCAAATATGCCCAACGAAATGCTGTATCCAAATTCTGTTAAAATGGACATAATATCACAAATGCTGGTAGTTACAGTTTTTTGAGCCCTTAACTTGTGCCAGCTGCTTTGTAAAAATGACCTCTGTGGTTCCACACTTCTCTCTGAGGTAACTGTTAGCACAGGTGCCAAGCCAAGGCCCCGGCGAGGTTAAATATTCATGTCGGGGGGCAAGTGGGCTGCCCCCCGCCCCGGACAGCCTGCTCGCTTCTGGAAGGGGCCAGATCGCTCTCAAAACCCCAGGACACGGGAGCAGGCTGACGGGCAGCCCTCTCCCTGGATCCCCCGCCCCCACAAACAATCATAATCACCCTTCCGGGGCGAGGGGCACTTGCTTTCCCCAAACAGGTCAGCATCAGCGCTCTCTCGGCGGTTGCTCAGCAACCAGCTAATATTACGGCAAAAACAATCAGATCAATCGGAAAATAACGAAGTCAGATACTCGGGTGGACCCAGCTGCAGAGTTTCAGTAAAATCTCTCCCCCACCCCTTCGCCGGTTTATTCTAAAGAACGGGCTTGTAGATGTGTGGCTGTCGCTCGATTCCAGAAACGTCAGGTGGGACTCAGTGGGGCGAGGCAGAGCTGCTCCTGCATCCTGGGTCTGGCGTGCCTACCAAGCATGTGACTTGGGGCGACTCACTTAGTCTCTCCGGTCCTCTGTCTTCTCAGTTAATAAAGGGGCTGCTAAGAGCCTCCCACGAGGGCATTGGAGGGACTCAACAGGAGTTAATTCTCGGTCCTGCTCACAACACTCAGAACTGCACTTCTTCGCCCGGCCTCCCCGCCCCCCGCCCCCCTCTCATGCAAACTGCCAGCTTTGGGATAGCCAGGTCACTCTAGACCACCCTCATGGCCTTTTTTCCTACAAAATAAGAAGCTGTAGACTTACATTCATTGATTGAAAACTGTATATAGTGAGCGCCTGTTAGATGCCAGGCTGCGTGCCGCCTTGGGACGGGGCCGTCCCCGGAGTCATTCAGACCTGCCTTTCAATGCTGAGTACTCCTTACTCAGCATTTTGTTAACTTCCTGGGACTTTTTTTTAATTTGTGAGCTGGGGGTTGTGTTACTTCTTCCCTCTTAAGGTCCTGAGAAAATGAAATGTGATCACATCTGGATAGCACCAGGCACCCTGCCATGAATCATGCCTCATTCATATCTGTGACATTGCACTGCGGGGACTCTCGGTGAGCAGGACAAGCCGGCAGGTCCCTGCCCTCGTGGGGTTTACATTCTAGGGGCCCCTCTCAACTGTACGTGTTGCTGCCGTTCTTGTTACCAATACAGAAATGGAGAGCAAAGATACAGAGCCACAGGGGCACCTGGGTGGCTCAGTGGGTTAAAGCCTCTGCTTTCGGCTTGGGTCATGATCCCAGGGTCCTGGGATCGAGCCCCACATCAGGCTCTCTGCTCAGCGGGGAGCCTGCTTCCCTTCCCCTCTCTCTGCCTGCCTCTCTGCCTACTTGTGATTTCTGTCTGTCAAATAAATAAATAAAATCTTTATAAAAAGAAAAAAATACAGAGCCACAGACTCTCAAGAAGATGCCCCAGGGTGGGTGGCCAGGGATGACCTCGGAAAGATGCAGAGAGTTGGTGATGCACTTGAAGGACTAACAAGTGTAAAGGCATGAGGTATCTTGACATTTTTGAAGAATGTTCCAGAATGGCAAAGGAATCGAAGGCGGAGGGTAGGGACAGTTTCTCTCAGCTGGGACAGTCCATACCCATGAGACTGAGCAGGCTTCCCTTCTCTTGCACTCATCCTTCAAAATCCTCATCTTTGTTCAACGCCTGAAGCTTAAAACATCTGCTCTGTTTCCAAATGTCACCTTTGCTTTCTGAGGGACACACACACCACCCTGCATGGAGACTATATTCTGACCGTGTACAGGAATGACAAACTTCAGTTTTATTTCTTTCCCTCCAGGATGGTGGCCTCCCACCCTCCCCCATCAGATATCCCCTGGTACACACAGCTGCTCTGTAAACACGTGTTGAATGAGTCCCGAAATCTGAACAAGACCAGGTAGAGAGAGCACCAGGCCTGGCCAACTGGCTGCCTTCTGGGAGCCCTGACTAGGTGGCACTTACCAGGGCTAAGTCATCGTTTGAGTTCTGCTATCTCGATAACATTTCACGTTTACTGAGCACATACTATGTGCCAAGCACTCTTACCAGCACTTTGCATGTGTCTTGTCATTTAACCTCTTATTAGAGATGAGGTGGTTTAGACGAAGTAGCCTGCCCTCAGGCATGGCTTTGCCTCGTGGGCAACTCGCTTCTCCTGGGCTTATCTGAGATGTTCTGTACTTAACCTGTTTATTGAGCCCATTGCCTGATGGGCCCATCTGCACCACTGCCGTGACGGCCATGGCCATCCCCGCGGGTTGTACTTGTCAAGTTCATTCCATGCACAGGAGAACTGTCTTGGCATCTGCGTGAGATGACCTGTTTAACCCTTACACCCTGCCACACACACCAAGCTGTCACTTGGTTGAAAGCACAAGCAGGGGAATATCCAGGTGGGACCTGAATCCGGGCTGCCTGCCCCAGAGCTGCCCTCCTGACTTTGGGGGAACCGACGGCCGTCCCGTAACCCACCGTCAGCACCTAGCACAGCGCCAGCATGCGGGATGCCCTCCTTCAGAAAGCGCAGCCCTCTGGGGTCATTAAGTAGAGGTAAGTCCGGATGCTGAGAGTTACGGGAGGTGAGGAGTACGATGTCCCTGGCACAGAGCATGGCCCCGTAATGGTAGCTGTTTCATGTTTTTAAACTTTGCCCCCAAGCTCATTTTTAGCTTCTCTTTCTTCTGTAGCCCTCTCTGAGGGACAGGTTCTCTCTCTGGATATGTTAATGCCGTCCATTTAGGAACCCCCAGATCTTACTGGGGCCCGGGCGCCCCACCCTGGCTCTCCAGAGGATTCTGCCCATCTCCGACCTCATCCGTTATATGTATAATTTACACTTGCACTCTCCGTGGGCAGCCTTAGGCCCCTCACTTGCAAGTCTTTGCTATTATCCCCACATGCCTCCTGAAAGCCTGTCCTCAAGGAGCTCCTTTCATAGGCAACCGTATAGAATCTGAGCACACCCCATTACCTTCCTCTGTGCTCAGGGAGGAAGCAGGACTGGCTGGGCGGGAGCCTGCCTCCCTGCGATCAGCGCCGGTAACAGGTGCAGCAGCCTCACCTCCTGGCCACCCCCGCCCCAGGGAGGTTGCTGAGTCCTCAGAGGTGGTGTTCAGATGCTGCCCAGGCATCCTGCTGGAAAGCCCTGCTTCTCTCTGGTACTGTTGCAGCTAGGCAGTTTAAGGGGTGTGGGGGGCAGCCAGAGACAGGGGCCTCTGTTAGCCTCCCTGAGACATACACACACACACACACACACACACACACACACACACAAGCACACAAGTATATGTATGCACTTGCACACACGCACACACAGACATGCACGCAGATGCCTCCCTTGCCCCTCCCGGGTGGGTTACATCTGTGGCCACATTCACCCACTGTTCCTCACCACCAGCTGGCTCACTCACAGGTTCCGTTTGCACCCTGCCCACGCCCTTGTTCCAGGAAGAAGCTGAAATCAGAAAAGGGTGGTCTCAGATGCGTGCCTCGGCTTTCTCTCCTGGCAGGGGTCACCCCAGCCCCGCCCATGTCTCCCCGGAGAACATGCCAGGAGAATACGCGGGCACAGCAGGCTGTGGAGGGGAGGAGGGCTTGACAAGCACCTTCTGTGCACCGGGGCCATGCCGGGTGCTCGACATGTGGTCCCTTTTTCATGACAACCCACTCAGGGCTCAGGCCCTTCGTTCCCATTATCCAGGTGGGACGATGAAAATGCGGAAGGTACATTTTCTCCAAAGTCCTGTGGATTAAGTGGCCAGGCTATAATTTCAACCCAGTTTTGGAAACTCGGTCATTTCCAAAGGACGGCCTTCACCATACCATCTTCGTCTCCGTGTGCCGACCACACACTGACTCCTTCCTCCCCTGTGCATTTGTTGAATGACTCCTGTGGGCTGGAGCCGGAAACCCAGCCCCGAACATGGTTCACCGCTGACCTCAAGCCTGGCAGAGCCGACAGGTGCACACAGGCGGTCTGCGTGCTATTACCACTGCCACGTCCCGCCATCGCCATGTGTGGAACAGTCCCGAAAGAACCGGTCCCAAAGGCGATCTAGCCGGATGTCCAGGGATGTCATCAAAGCCAACAGAGTGGGCAGGAGAGGGGCCGGGAGCCAAGCTCCTGCTGTGGGCTGCACACAGAGCCTTAAGAGAAAGAGTGAGGCCATTCTGGGGTCTGAAACAGTCGTGCACTCCAGCACAAACTGCTGTTCTGCCTCCCACCCACTTTTTTTTTTTTAAGATTTTATTTATTTATTTGACAGAGAGAGAGACAGCAAGAGAGGGAGCACAAGCAGGGAAAGTGCGAGAGGAAGAACGGCTTCCCAAGGAGCAGGGAGCCCGATGTGGGGCTCAATCCCAGGATCCTGGGATCATGACCTGAGCTGAAGGCAGATGCTTAACAACTGAGCCCCCCAGGCATCCCTCCCATCCACTTTTAATATAACTTTCACTTCCATCCCCGGGAACTTGTGAGAACCGCTTGGACTCCTTAGAGCTCAGCTTTGATTAAACAGCGTGCTCTCTGACCTTGGACTGGGCTCTGCCAATCCGGGGCTCCGAGAGCTGATGCGCCTCCTCTCCTGGTTTTGTGACAGCAGCCCCAGGGCCTTCAGCCCACGGTGCCCAGCAGCGTGTCCCTTGTCAGCCCTGGCCTTGGCCACTCACTGCACCTCTACAAATACCGGCTCAGCCTGTTCTGTTACGGGAGCAGAAGTTCACATGGACAGAGATCGAGGATCTGCCCACCCCTGCCCAAAGCATAGAGGCTACAGGAGGTGCCCAGATGGTAACCAGCACCACAAGGACTGAGCCGAAAGCAATTCCCTGATCCAAGCCATAGCACGTGGGAAGACTCTCCAGAATTCTGGGATGGAGCTCTCCGGCTAGGGGTGGAGGGAGTGGTCTCAGCACCAAGGACAGAGGAGGTGAGGAAAATAAGCATGCACCAGTCTGCCACATTTGACAATGAGGGGACACTACTGACCTTGGCCAGGTCCAGGGGTTCAGTGGCAGATTCCACTCATTTGAAAAAAGCAAATCACCAATGAAGGAGGCCCAGGACAGCCAGTAGATCAGTGTGCACGTCTCTGCCTCTCCCGACACCATCTGTGTGCTGGCCTCCGACCCCCTCGCTGCTGTGAGGCAGGACGTGCTGTGGAGATAAGTGTGCGATCTGTAGCCGCTGGCCGTGTCCCTCCTTTCTGGCCCCAAACCACTCTTCCATCAGCTGCCTTGACCCAAGGTGGACTCCAAGAGGCTCATTGCTTCAGTTGCGTTAACAGACTTGACTCAGATAGAGCCCGTGATTGATGATCTCTCCCAGTTATTTCTAAGCTGGTGCAGCCTTGACGAACACAGTGATTGCCTTCTTCCCTTAAGGATGACGGTAGGATGATGGTGGGTGCCCCTGCCAGCTGGGTTAAAAGGCAAATTGCTGAACCTCTTGGGGGTCTCATGACTTTATCAGTAAACCCGGAAATACTAGTGCCTCTGTCACACGTGGCAATGATGAACGAAGTAAACAAGATTAAAGAAGTAAAGCATCTAACGGGCTTATGGGGCTTGGTACTGAGTAGACATAAGCACCCTTTATTACCACGTATCGACCACCAATGGTGTCCCAGGCATTTCTAAGAAATTCAGTTCCCCCAAATCCTGTGTGCTTTCTTTCCAGAGCTTTGCAAATATTTAGAACCCCCTCCACAGACCCCCTAACTCCTGCTGCTTAGAAAACGGTGGGTATCTCTGCTCCGGAGAGCAGAGAAGACACTCCTGTCTTCCTCCCTCCCTGCACTTTGAGCTCGGTCCAGACCAAGGTTCTGTCTGGATTCAGCTCTACACTCCATGTCTATGTCTGGTCTCATAAATATCCATTAATGAGCATATTATCTTAGTTCTCTTAATAACCAAGTCCAAGAAATATTTATTATCAAGATAAGAAAACAAAAGCCCAGAGAGTTATGCAAATTGCCCATGATCACACAATTAGTGCGGCCGTGAAGATAGGATCTCTGTCATCTAAAAGATCACGCTCTATTTCTTACTCGTTGGCCTCCCTTGACACTGGCGTTCCCCTGAGAGAGATTCGGCCCTCAAATCTGTGGAAGTAGTTTTAGTCGGCTCTTCTTGGACCATCAGACAGTCTGGCCACACGGAGGATGCCGTGATCGCACGTGGCTGCCACATGGCCAGAGTTGAAGAGCTTCGCGGTGACGGGCGTGGGTCCTGGTTCATCCCACCCCCTGCCCTTCCCCCACGAGTCTGCCCGGTGCTAAAGCTGGTGTCCACTGTCCTCGGCCAGCCTGCCTACCCCGTCCCTGCAGCTGTCCGGGTCTGCCCTCCCTCTGCCACCAACCCCCACCCCACACCTGAGATATAGACAGACTGAAACAGGAGATCATTGCAAAACCATTTTTTTTCTGTTTTAAACTTGACTGTGCTTTCTCATTTTTATCTACATCAGAGGGAGATGATTTCTCTCATTTTGTTTCCCTGAAGGTGACACCAAGTTGGGTTGCCAGTGTCTAAGTCCACGCCCATGAGAGAGGACGTGTTCGTTTCAGGAAATTCTGAATAGAGTTGATGCATACAAGTAGAGAGGCAGGAGTCCGTTAAGCCTTTGCAGGAAACCAATACGTAACTCAAGTCCCGTTTTCAGGCAAGCATGACTGTTTGTGGGACCCCAGAGCTGTCTAGCAGGGCAACATCCCCCCTCCCCCCCGGGCTCCCAGCCCATTGCTGAGAGGTTGGGTATTAGGAAGTTTGACTTATTTCATCTCCTCTGCACCATGTGGGTCAATTCTGTCCAACCTCTAATCACATAAGGTGAAACTAAATGTTTTTTACAGCCAAGATACTTGTGACAAGGTTGTATGCTTTTGCCGAGTAGAAGGTCCCGTTCCTTGGTCGGTGACCTTGGCGCCTGCGAGCATTCCTGCTTCCACTGTAGCCAGCCCCACCTCTGACTGCCAGTGGCACTCCCGACGGGGGATGCGGGGCCAGTGTGGCGACAGGATCCCGCTCTTGATGAACGATTTGACCCTGCTCTTACATTGACTTGACTCATTTCTGCAGAACTAGGGGAATGCCTCTCCACATGGCCATAGCCTCATGCCTACCTGCTAGCTGGTCTCGGCTGCTGCTTCAGGTCCTGTTCCAGATGCCTGTGATCAAGGAAGAAGCCACGTTGCCAAAATCCAGTGGTCAGCCTCTACTTCTCGTCTTGACTTCTCCGTGGCATCTGCCAACGACCCCTCTGTTTCTTTCCTCTTGGCTTGCTGAAGTGCGTGCCTGTCTCCAGGTGGTTCTTCGACCTTATGAGTCCCTCCCTGTAGTTCTCATCGGTGGCTGCCTCTCTTCTCCTCCTGCCCTCCCTCGATGATGTCGTTCAGTCTCGTGGCTTTAAATGCACCTGCCACTGATCCTCAAAATATCCCCACCCAGCCCTGTCTCTTGACCTCAAAACTCGTCTGTCTTCTCGTGGTCTTCTCGTCTCTGCTTCGTTCTCTCAAGCATCTCAGGCAAACTGTTCAAAACCCAAGTCTCATCTTCCCCAAAAAGCTCACGCTGGCATCTCATTTGATGGCCACTTCAGTCTTCCCCTGATGCAAGCCAAGAGCCTTGCATCATCTCCTGTCCACTCTCACACCCCACGCCCAGAGGGTAAGGAAATCCTGCTGGCTCTAGAACCAGGCCAGTTCTTTTCACCTTCATTGTGACTATCAAGGTCCATGCTAGCTCAGCCGCAGCAGCACGGGAGCCCCCTAACTGATCTCCCTGCTTCTGCCCATGCAACACAGCAGTCTGTTCCCAACACGGCAGCCAGAGGCCTTCTTTAATACAGAAAGCAGCTCCTCGCCTTAGCTCAGGGTCCCCAGTGGCTCCCCGTCTCACTAAGTAAAATCCCAAGACCTCTGTATTGGTTTCCTACGGCTGCTGTAACAAATTACCACAAATGTGGCCTTTGAAAACAGCAGAAATGTTTTATCTCACAGCTCTGGAGGTCAGGATCGGAAACTGGTCTCACGGGGGAAATCATGGGGTCCACAGGCTGCGTTCTTTCTGAAGGCTCTATGGGAGAATGTTTCTTGCCCTCTGGGTCATCCACTTCTTTGACTCGTGGCCACATCACCCCCACCTCCACTTCCATCGTCCCTTCTCCTTTCTGACTCTGACCCTCCTGCCTCTCTCCTGTCAAGACCCTTGTGATCCCTCAAATAACTCAGCATCTTCTTGCCATCTCAGCACCCTCCATCACACCTGTAAAGTCCTACTTGCCATGGGAGGTTCCATATCGCCAGGTTTCTGGGATTAGGACATGGACAGCTTTGGAGGAGAGAACGGTGGCATTCTTTCGCTCCCCTCAACCTTCAGGGATCTATGAGACCCTATATGGCCTACAGCTCTCCCTCCCCCCACCCCCCGCTTCTCTGGCCCCACGTTTAGGGACACTCCCTGTCCCTTACTGTGCTCTTGTCCTCCCTTAGGGCCTTTGCACTGGCTGTTCCTCAGCCGAGAAAGCTCTTGCCCCGGATCACGGCATGACTGCCCCCTCCCCTACTGCCTGCCCTTCTCCGTGAGGCTGACCTGCACCACCCCGTCTCAGACTGCAACCGGTTCCCCACCCTTGGCATGCCGCACACCCCGACCCAGCTCCGTTCTCCCTCCCAGAAATTCTGGCTTTCCGACATACTTCGTAATTTACTTACTATTCTGGCTTCTTCCGGAAATATCAGCCCCATGCGAACAGGAATTTCTGCCTGTTGTATTGACTGATGTCTCCCGAGTGCCTATGCAGTGCCTGGCATGTGGCAGAGCAAGTGAGCAAACAAACTGGTGGAACCTTGGCCGGCATTGGCGCCAGACTTTGTGATCGGGTCGAGCCGGCGCCAGAGAGGGTGGACGGGCAGTCATGTCATGATCACGGCCAAAGCGCACGGAGTGCTTCTCTTCTGCAGGGCCTGGGGTTTGCTTGGCCCCAGACCCCCAATGAGATCAATGCTGTTGTCGCCAGCCCCCATCATCACAGACTCAGAAAGCAGAAGAGAGAGGACAAGTAATCGGCCAGAAAGCGAACTAGGGCGGCCTGAGCCCTCGTCCCCAACCCTGAAGTCAGAAGAGGTCTTCCGCACGCCTTTGTTCCTTACTTCTCTGAGATGCTTTCCTGAAATCTCATCATGCCTGGCACCTGGGCTGTTGCCTTGGTGACAGATCTGTCTCGAGGGCAGAGGATGGGGTGAAAAGGGTAGAGATGGAGGGAGGGTTGTGAGTGTGTGTGGTAGGGGTGGGGGGGCGAACTCACGACCCGCTGCCAGGATCAGTCTTGGGGATTGGTCATTCTAAACCCCGGGAAGCCCGTCTTCCTCACAGCGTCCCTTTTGTGCCGTGTCTTTGACATAACGCCAAGCCCGTGTGAGCCTCCAGTCGGCCCCTGGCCACCCCCTCGGTCGGTACAGGAATCCTCATTCACATTCTCTCCCTTACTTGTCACTTTTCCCAGGTGGGAGCCAAACATGCTGTGAACTATTTGCACACTGGAGTTAGTGGAGGGGAGATGTGCAGGAGGCCTGGGGGGCTTGAAGACAGACACTGCCCAGTGCTCGGTACCCCCACCGACCCCCGGTCAGCTCCACCTCCACCAGATTGGAGGGGCCAAACTTACTCTGCCGGGCGCATCTGAATAGTTTTTGACATGAAGAAGGATCCAGAGAGCTGGCCTGGAGACTAAGATCTAACAAACTGTTTCCGTAGATAAGCAGGTTGGCAACAAAGTCCTGCTCTGGTTGCAAGAGTCTGTTGCCTTTCTTGGCTCCTCTGCTCTCACCCATCTCCGGCAGTAGCTGCCCCCCCACCCCCCACCGTAAGCTGAGCCAGAAAGGGGAAGGGCTCATTTGTTAATCAGTTACGCTAAGTCAGGCTCTGAATCAGGCTCTAGAGTGACTGCTTTGCTTTATCCTTTCAGCAACCCTGGTTGATAAGGGTTATCATCTCCATTTTATAGCCGGGGAACCTGTAACCAGGAGAAGTTGAATATCGTGCCCAAGGTCATAAGAGAGTGGCAGGCAGGATTTGAACCCGGGGCCAGCGGGCTCCAAGTCATGTGTATTTGTTGTGCTCTCTGTTATTCCAGCGGGGGTCTGAACTATTTCAGTAGAAATCTTCTCTTAAGAGTTCCTCAGTCCACAAATGTAGTAGTAGGTTTGGGATATTTTTGAAAGGGTCTTGGGCAATCAGGATTCTTCAGAGAAACAGAACCAGCAAGTAGAGAGTTCTTTTAAGGAACTGTGCGGACCGACAAGTCTGAAATCCATAAGACAGGCCAGGAGGCTGGAAACTCGGGCAGGATTTTGATGTTACAGTCCAGAGGCAGAATTTCTTCTTTTCCAGGAAAGTTCAGAGTTGGCTCTGACATCCTTCCACTGATTAGATGCAGCCCACCCAAATTGTTGAGGGCAAGGGCCTTTATTTAGAGTTAACTGTAAACATTAATTATAGCCACAAAATATCTTCATGGCAACATTTAGAAGAGTGTTTGACCAAACAGCTGGCCCCTGGCCTAGCCAAGTTAACCCATGAAAGCAGCCATGAGAGGCTGAACCATCATACACGTGGTGCTTAATGTGTGCTGGGTGTTGCACCAAGAACTTCCATGCGCACGTGTGCTTTTCCTCACCAAAATATTTAACAAGAGCGTGAACTCTGAGGCTCAGGATGGCTCAAGTGACTCTCTAGGAAGAGCCGTAGAGTCAGAACTAGAAGCCAAATGTGTCTGATTGCTACTGCACCAGATTACTTTCTAGAATCTTCAGCGTTAATAATCTAGATTTAGCCTTCTAAAAGGGATGCATGAAGGGACCCAAAGTCACTCAGCTTGTCCAGGCTGGCTGCAAAACTCACATCTCTTGGCTCCCAGTCTAGCCAGTCTCCTAGGAAGATTCTGCATATGAAACACTCTGTCTCCTGCAGGACTCCCTTTCCAGATAAATGGTGAAGGCATGTTGTGCATCCTTAGGTGGTCAGCAAAGCCCCAGCAAGGGAAGGTTATACCAACAGGAAACTGTGCAGAAGGGCCTGAGCTATATCGTTGCCAGCTCAATGAGCAGATGTGCTCGGAGTCAGTATCCTGAAACCATTTTATTGCTGAAACGAGTTCATAATGAGATCCACTCAGGATATCAATATCCAAACCTCTTCGGACTGAATCTGAAATGGACCTATCTAGTGACGGATCCATTCTTGTGGCAGTCTGTGTTTTAGAGAGATTAAAGGGAATTTTAGAAGACACTCCAGGATCTGATGCTCTCTCTGCAGACAGAAATAAGACTTCCTTGGGCTGCGTTTTTTTAAGGCACACTGCTTGCTTGGTCTGCGTTCTGTGGGCCTTGCGAGATACCAGTCGGGGTGGTTTGGTTGCAAGCAACAGAGATCTGCGGTAGGCAGCTTCATTGAAATGAAACGGAGTCAAAGGAAAACAGACCAAAAAAAAAAAAAAAAAATTGAGTGGTATTTCTTACGGTACCAAAGTAGAATTTGGGAAACCGATACTTGAGACCGTAATTAACCCGGGCAGCTCTGGGCCCCTCTGCAGCCAAAGTTCAGAAGCCTCTAGAGTGCTGCCTGACATTAGCGCATGTCAACTCTTTGGTTTCCAGTTTCGGCATCTCTGTTCAGATTTCCAGGAGTGAGGAACTGATTTGCTTGGCTTGAGTTAAATGTCTACCCCTGAACATGGCCCTGGCCGTGTTCCCAGAGCTGTTTCTACATGCAGGGACCATGAGAAAAAGAATCATCTTTGAGCAGGGCAGTCTTGAGAAGTGGCTACTGTAACGTGATTATAATAGTGACAGAGACAGACACATGGGCACCCACAGACCTCTGTTGTGGGTGTGTGTACACTCTTTGCCCATCCCTTTGTGGTTCAGTGCCACTGGCCTCCCACACTTTTCCCAATTATCTTAACGTAATTAGCTGCAAATGCAGTCTTGGGCTTTCAGCATCCTGAGATGTTTGCGACAAGAATGTAAATACCAGGCAGGAAGGACTTGGGCTGTTTTGTTCATTCTGTGGCTTCAAGTGCCTAGCATGGGACCCGGCACATAGTAGGTGTGCTCGGGAATTGTTGAATGAATAACAGCCACCCATCCGTGCTGGGGTGCCTCTCTGCTCCCTCCTTCCTGGTGGCTGCAGGGGCTTTGCCCTCTGATGATTCCAAGGATATCCTCTAGAGCCCTGAGGCCCACCCCCGATACCCAGAACCAATAGATAAGGTATCCAGTTTTCCTGGAGGAAAGGCAGCGAGCCCCCGTTCTGCCTATATCTAATACAGGATTGAGTGAGAAGAGAATGGCCACGGGTGAGGGAATCTCGGGTGTTTGGAAACTGGTGAGGGAATCTCGGGTGTTTGGAAACTGGGAAGTCATTGTTCAGAGAGACAAAGCAGGAGAGGAATGCAGACCAAAGCAGGCTGACTCGGGCTACTCGTCCTCCAACTGGCTAAATATAGCTCACCCAGATTCTATCTTGGTGTCATCCTTTGAGTCTCCCCAGAAATAGTGACATCAGGGTCATACGTCATTTGGTGTATAGTTAACATAAGCCTAATTATAAACAATGAATTACAACTGCTATTCAGAGGATTCTAAAATGACCTTCTGGTCCGTCGCAGCCATGCCCTGTCCAGGGGGCACTGATGCCACCCCTTCCCCAAGGCAGACTTCTGAGACTTGTCCTTCCTCTGACCTCATCATTCATGGATACCAAACCCTGCTTCGTCCTTTTCACACTGCCGCTCTGTTCTTGGCCCACACTGGCCTCGGCTGACACAGTTTTCCTTCGTGGTAGCATGACTCCCCTTCATGGACTCGTCCCTGCTTACATACAAGTTCAGAGTGAAGTGGCTTTAGTAATATAATAGCGATAAGTCACATTGCTGTAGAAGGCTACGTCTTCCAGTATTTTGCAAAATGCTTTCCAGTGCCTTGATTACCCTAAGGAAGACTGCTTTCTCTACTTCGGAGATGATAAGCCAATGGCCCTCTCTGGCATGGAGACCCAAGAGTCGGTGGTCTGAGCAGAAAGCCAGAATGGAGTACCAAAGTCATGTCCAAAAGGGATCATTGGGAAATCAAGCCAGGAAATAAGGATCATGTTGTGGTCAAATAGTGACCACGTGTTGCTGCAAGCCAGCCATGTACCAGGTGTGCCAAGTGGTATTTGTATTTATGCTGCCTCATTCGGCCCCCACGACAGCTCCAGGAGGGGGATATCATGGCCCCATTTTGGGAAGGAGGAACCTGAGGTTGTGAGGAGCTAAATGACTTGCCCAGTACAGCAAGACTCATCAAGTGACGGAACCAGGATTCAAACCCCTTCTGTGTTCATTACAAGCCTCCTGCTCTGTGTCCCTCCCTGAGCCTTTCTCCCTTTCAAAATGATGCCCACAGAGCTGGGCAATAGCAGACAAATCTAGAAGGGCAGGAGCTGGATCTCAGAGGAGTAGAGCAGAAGGCCAGGTTCAAAGGTGGGAGTGAAGAAGCACATGGAGAATGCCCCCCCCTCACGTTGGGTGTGAGCTCTGTCGTGTTGGGTGCTGGCTGCATGGGGCAGGTCTGGTGACTTTAAAGGCTCAGGCTGAGGGATTCAGGGGGTTGGGAAGTCCAAGAAATGGGACCTAGAAATATCCAGGTTGGTGATCCAGTCATCATCTTGCTGTCCAACGCTCCCGTGTGGCCAGTGGTGCAGAAGAGTGGATAGCCAGCCCCATGGACCCTGCAGGCTGGACTCCAACCCCTGTGAGTCCCTGGAGGTCTGCCTTCTGTGCTTGGCTCTGACATCAACACTGCAAAAGTGAGGGAGGGTCTCCCAGCCCCTCCTATCTGGCCTGCCCTTGGTTCACTCTCCAGGGAGACTCTACTTTTTGGCTCAGAGGCAGGCTTTCTTCTCTGGATTCCTGAGTTACTACTCAGGAGTTACCACTCAGTTGGACAAGCTGCTTGGCCTCCTTGAGCCTCAGTTTCCCCATCTTTAAGCTGAGAGGTGGACTTGGACTTTCTGTCCTCCGCCCCCTCTACCCCCTCCCTGCCCTCACCTGGGAAAGGCCTCTCTGCCTGGCCTCACGGGGACCCTGTCTCTGCCTGCCCTCTCTTTTCAGGAAGTCTGTCATCCAGCTCGACCTTGCCAACACCAAGAAGGCGATGATCGTCCCTGCATTCGAGACACTGCGCTACCGGCTGTCTTTTCCCAAGTCGAAAGCGGAGTTGCTGTCGATGCTGGACATGGGCACTCTCTTCACATTCAGGTGAGTAGCCTCAGTGCCATCCCCTGGGGGCATCCAAAGCCTTCCCGTCCCCGGAAATCAGACACCAGAGCTGCTGGCCCAGAAGTTCGCTGCTACCTTAGACCATCTTAAGGCCAGAAAAAGTGCCATTGGTCCCCAACTACATCTTTGGAATATTCTTTCTTCCCACATGCCATGTGGCTTTGTTTCATACATGGGTGGGGGGCGTCCTGTATCCAGATGGAAGGACCAGATGTCAGATGGGACGTCATCTTACCCTTTCTGTACTTTACTCAGCATAGGTTCCCGATCCTGTCTCCTGTCTGATTCTGTCTTTGGTTTGCTTGCTCCTTCATTCACCTGGGAAGTGGGTTCGACCTGTTAGCACCATGGTCCCCTTTTCCTTTTTGCGGGGGAGTGGTCTATATTCCGCGGTCCTCAGGCCTAGGATGAATGCCTGTAGCTTCATCAGTTAATGGCATTAAGGTGACTCCAGGGCGGGACGCGGCAGATGAGGCAGCTGACTTTCCCATTGCCTGAGTGATAATTTTTAAACAAGCCCCTCATTTGCCTGATGTTCCAATCAGTCCTGTGGGAGCATTGCAGGGGAGCTACCCTGCCATCTGTCCAAAATGCCCAGGGAGCATGTATGACGGTGCAGGTGAGAATGGGTTCCAACTCCCGGGAACAGGCTGTGGCATTTAGTGCCCTTGCGGGATGTAGGGGCCCTTCCTGGTCCCTTAATGGAGTGGTCTGGAGAGAGAGCCAGTGCTCCCATCCGCTTCTGTTTTAAAGAGAAACCACCACTTTGAACAGGGAAAGAATGGCCACCACTGCCTTTGAGTAAAAAAAAATACATTACCAGGCAATCTGAATTTTATTGAAAAGGTGGTAATAATAACTTCGGTTTCCACACTACTATTAAGTTACTAGAAGTTTCTAGAAGGTTTTCTCAAACAAACTTTATTTTGGGAAAGTAACCTTACGAGATAGGTTACTTGTTCAACAGTTCAGAGATGATCTTTTTTCACATTTTAAGCAGATAAACTGAGGAGTAGAGGGGTCCTGCTGGAGCCAGGACTTGAACCCAGCCTTCCTCCTCTATCCAGAATTCTAGAAAGTGACCTGAGATGCTTTAATCACCTCTCCCAACCCAGACTTCTTTCTTCTTGGAAAGAAGACTTGTCATCCCCCTTTTACAGATAAAGAAACTGAGGCTCTGAGAAGCCAAATGACTTACCCAAGGTCACACCACCAGTACATAGCAGACCCTGCGTTCAGTCCAGGTCTGAGGAGCTGCAGAGCCCACGCTTTTAACCCAGAACCCATTGGACTGAGTCCTGAATGTTCTTACCAATTTGAGTTAGATGCAGGTGAAAAATGAGACTCTGAGACCAGATCTTCATCTGAGCCTCCCACAGATGCCATAGCCGGATGGCTCCACGCCAGGCAGATTTCTGGGGCCTCTTTCCTTCCATCTCCTTCCCCAGGTGATTTGAGAACTCATTTCAAGGCCATATCTGTGGGCAAGAGAGCTGGGGCTTGGCCTGCCGTTTCCAGGATTCCTGCTCTGGCCACAGCTCACAACGTACAAGGTCAAGTGCTAAATTACAGACCTTCCTTCCCTCCGAGAAATTGCTTTTGTCACCTTCCCTCCAAACGATGAGCTCTCATGTCTCCTCGCAGCTGAGACCCCCTCCCACTGCGGCTGGAATGGGAAATCATCCCCACCCCTGCTGGTCCTCTAGGTCCTCAGAGCGGGTTCCCTGGATGAGTAGTGTCAGCATGCCCTGGGAACGTAGAAGTCTCAAGTCTCAAGCCCTGTTCAAGATGTCCTGGACGAGAAACTCTGGGGGTGGGACCCAGTGATGGGTTAAATAGTAGTCTCCGAGGTGATTCTGAAATTCAGCGCAAGTCTGAGAACCACTGCTCAAAGCAGGGTGCCCCCAGATCTCTCCGGAGTGGCACCCCACATGCCGCATCCAGGAAACCGTTTTTGTCTCTGTTGTTTGAGGCTACCTGGTGTCAATGGTGTCAGAACAAGTGAGTCCCCGGGACTGATGGTGGGTTCCAGGGGGCGGAGTCAGGCAGCCGCATGCTCTCATGGCAGGTGAACTGTAACGTCACCCTGTTCTGTGCTGGCCAGCCATGTAGCATGCTTGTCCGTCTTCGGGCCAAGGTCATAGAAGCTGTACCCACCCCCCCACCCAGGGGGACAGGACTGACCCAGCTGCCCTTCCCCCTCTGTTCTTCCTCTGTCTCACACAAGGCCAAAGGTTTGCATTCTGAATAAGATGGCTGTTGATACATTGACATCACAGAGAGTAAGACCCCTGCAAACTGACATCATATCTAGGGCAAACGAGAGGGAGTAATGAGCATATCTTCCCTTTCGGAGGCATCACGGTATATCAGCTCCTGCTCTGGGTGCCTCATGTGAATTCATATCACGTCATAAATCCGTGATGTAGGCATGATTCTGTTTTACCAAGAGAAAGAAATGAACAATTATTGTTATTTATTAATAATTTTGCTTAGAGAAGGAAACAAAGGAACAGAGGAATTAGGTACATTTTCTACACCTGCTGAGAGACAGAATTCCAACCCAGACAGGTGGGCTCCAGAGCCATTGTTTTTAGCCGCCTTGTTAAAGTGCCTCTTAGGGAAGGAGCATTTATTGAGTGCCTCCTGTATGCCAACACTGTGCCAAGCTCTTTATAAACATTTCCTCTTTTCAGTTCCCCAGCCGTTCAACAAGATAGGTGTTCTTTTCCCCAGGGGACACAAGAGGGAAGTAAAGTCTAATTTAAATGCTCTGCTGACCCACTCCTCCGCTCCTAAGTGACAGGGGTTTGAACCCCGGCGCAGTGGCCCTGCTGTGCCGAGCTTGAGCCAGTCCTTGTGCCCGGCCCCTGGTGGTGCTAGGCCGGCTCTGCAAGTGTCAGGTGTCGGGACTGCTTGTCGGGCTAGTTCACGAACGGAAAATCAGCTCCTTCCCAGCCTGATTCTTGGCTTAATCCCGACTTCCTGCGGTATCCCTCCTTTCCACACTCTGTGCAGGTGGTGTTATTCAGCCTCTTACGTTCCTTCCAATCGTGGGACCGTGGTTTTGTGGCACTTGCTGAATCCGTGGAGCTGGGGATTCCAGTCCCTGCCCTCTGCCAGCCCGGCCGTGTCGCCCAGCAACAGTGTACTGAAGGGCCACAGGTTGGCCAGTGGGCAGTTCGCAAGGGTCCCGGGGAGGTCCAGCCTCGGGGGTGAGGGCGCAGAGTAAGCAAGTGGCCGTGTCCCCTACCAGAAGACTCCACCTGCCACACTGCCCACCGGCTCTCACTTAACCCTCATGTGCTTTAGAACCTCCCTGAGTGGAGTTGGGACCCTGAACTGTGAGCTCCTTTCTCCCTGAAGCTCCCTAAGTTGTTGGGGTCCCACCTTTCATATTACCTTTTTCTACAATGTTCTATTTCCCCACCCCCTTGCTCTTGGACCAGGTCTGCTGTTTCATGTGGCTCCCAGGCTCCTCCCACCTCTTTGTAGCTTCCGGAGGCCGATTCCTGCCCCTCTCCCTGCCCTCTGTCATAGGTACCCGTCAGGTTTTGAGATTACTTGTTCATTAATCTATTCAGCTTTGTGTCCAATCACTGACTCTCTGCTCTGGAGAGGCCAGAGAGCATGGGTGCCAGGGACACGGAGAGATCACCCAGCATAGTGATTCAGGGTCCTGGCCCTTGAGCGAGACTATCTGGGTTTGAATCCCAGCTCCAGCCTACTGTTTGTAACTTGATACTGAGTAGGTTTTAAGAATTTTAAGCTATAGGGGCAGGCGCCTGGGTGGCTCAGTGGGTTAAAGCCTCTGCCTTCAGCTCAGATCATGATCCCAGGGTCCTGGGATCGAGCCCCACATCCGGCTCTCTGCTCGGTGGGGAGCCTGCTTCCTCCTTTCTCTCTGCCTGCCTCTCTGCCTACTTGCGGTCTCTGTCTGTCAAATTAAAAAAAAAAAAAAAGAATTTTAAGCTATAGATACAGTATTTTACAATATAACCAGTATATGGTAAATGTTTCATAAATGTTAGCTTACTATGATTGTTGTTACATGTCTGTATTCATTTTCTCTTGCTACATAATGAACTGCCACAAATTTAGAAGCTTGGCACAATACAAGTATATTATCTCAAGGTCCCTGAGGGTCAGAGATCTGGGCACGGGATGACTGCATTTCCACTCAGGGCCTCACTGGGCTGAAATCAAGGTGGGGGCAAAGTTCCAGTTCTCCTCCAGAGCGTGCTGTGCTCCTGTAGGCTCCCTGACTTCCTTTCCTTGCACATGGAGGACTGTGGTCACCATTCCCTGATGGCTCCTTGCCACGTGGCCCCCACAGGCAGCTCACATGGGGCTCTTTGCTCTCTTCCAGATCTGAAAGTTCTCAGGATTCAGCCAGGGCCAGCCACTTCCCGCCCCCAATAATTCCCCTTTATTTAACCCAAGGTCAACTGATTAGTAACCTTAGTTACATCTACAAGGATCCCTTTTGCCAGATGATGTGACCTACCCATGGGAGTGGTGCAGCCACGGGTCTTGCCTCAAGGGGGAGAACGTGCTACAAGGGCTGGGTCACCGTTTTCTCTGGCACAGACTGACAGGCAGTTAGGTCCCTAGAGACGATACAGAGCCCTCCAGGAATTCACTTACCCTTTCATTGTGAGAGTTTCCTCGTTATGAAGGATGTAGATAATGGATGGGATTAGTTTCCCAGGACTGCCAAAACATTCTACTACAAACTGGGCAGCTCAGCACAATGGAAATGTATTCTCTCATAGGTGGGGAAGCCAGAAATCCAAAATCAAGGTGTTGGCAGGTTCATTCTTCCTCCAAAGGCTCTCAGGGAGAACCCTTCCTTGCCTCTCTCCAGCTTCTGGTGGAGGCTGACCGTCCTTGGCATTCCTTGGCTTGTGGGTACATCACTTCAATCTCTGCCTCCCCCTTCCCATGGCATCACATCCCGGTGTGTGTCTCAATATCCACATTTCCTCCTTTTTTTTTTTTTTAAGATCTTGTTTCTTTATTTGACAGACAGAGATCACAAGTAGGCGGGGTGGGGGGGGGGAGCAGACCCCCTGCTGAGCAGAGAGCCAGATGTGGGGCTCGATCCCAGGACCCCGGCACCATGACCCGAGCCGAAGGCAGAGGCTTTAACCCACTGAGCCTCCCAGGCACCCCCATTTCATTCTTCTTATAAAGACACCAGTGGTTGGATGAGAGCCCACCCTAATCCCCTATGAACTCATCTTGATACATTTGCAAAGACTCTCTTTCCAAATAGGTCACATCCATAAGTCCTAGGGGTTAGGACTTGAACCTATCTTTTGGGGAGACACAGTACAATCCACAATGACTATATCTGCATATACCTTTTCTTCCTCCCAACCCACAGAGTTGGGGAAGCTGAGTTTCCTTCCTTTCACCCAGTGGCTTTTCTCCGTGTGACCTAGGTACCACGTCTGGACAAAAGGCCACGCTCCCACAAACTTCGCCAAGTGGCGGACTGCCACCACGCCTTACCGTGTTGAGTGGGAGGCAGATTTCGAGCCGTACGTTGTCGTGAGAAGGGACTGCCCTGAGTATGACCGGAGGTTTGTGGGCTTTGGCTGGAACAAGGTGGCTCATATCATGGAACTGGACGCACAGGTGAGCTGATGGAATGTCGTGGAGCTGGCCCTACGGGGGAAGAAAGTGTAGACTTCAGGGCCGAAAGGGGACCTTGGAGGTCAGAGAACAGAGCCCTGAGAGGGAACAAGATGTAGTCAGGGACCAGAAGTGAGAACGTGGCAGTGCTAAGTCTCGCGACCACTGATTGCCAAATCATTCCTCTTTCTCTACTGTTGAGTGAGAGTTGGATTCCCGGCCAGGACCCAGGCAAGTGTGAGGGTCCTGTGACAAAACATCTCACTCCCTGTCCTCACCCAGTTCAATAGTGAGGACAAAAAGAATCATCACTTGATCATTTGACCTTTGAGCTGTATAACTGGCACAGAGTTTCTCTGAGTTCCATATAAGGGACACAAGAAGGCATGTCGCTGAGATGCAGCTCATTATCCTACCCTGTAACTAAAGTGATGATTTTCAGGCTGTATTTCATTGTGAAACACATTCATTCATTCAACTAATACCCATGAAACACCTACTTTAAAAGAAATCATCAGAATTCTAACAGGTTATGCCAGGTGTCTGCAAGCTTTCTCTGCAAAGGATCAGATAGTAGATTTGGGGGCTCCATGGGGCTGATAGGTCTCCTTTTTCAACTACTCAACTCTGCTACTGTAGTTCACCTACAGACAGTATCTACACCCTGTGTTCCAATAACTTTATTTATACAAACATGCAGCAAGCCGGACATGCTGTAGCTCATCAACCCCATTGTTAAATACAAAAAAGTAAGACAAGATACTCTGGTTACATTAGAAGAAGGATGCCTGGGCCTCTCAACCCCACCTTTGTTCTCTTTGTGTGCTGTTCTCTAACGCTCCTCCTCATGGAGCACAGTGTAAATATTTCTCAACAGAAGCACCTCAAATTCAAAAAAAAAAAAAGGTCAGATGCTCAGTGCTGGCTGCCCTAGGAATCACCTGGATTACTTTCCAACAGTTCCAATACGTTTGAGAGCAGTCCCAAGTGATATTTTTAAAAGATTTTATGTATTTATTTTTGAGAGAGAGAGCACAAGTTGGGGTGAAGGGCAGAAGGAGAAGTAGACTCCCCACTGAGCAAGATGCCCTATGCAGAACTCGAACCCAGGACCCTGGAATCATGACCTGAGCCAAAAGCAGACACTTAACTATCTGAGCCACCCAAGCACGCAGTCCCAAGTGATTTTAATAACCATCTAGAGTTGCAAACCACCAGTGTAAACAAAAGGTTGTAGAATAGTGTCCATTTTTAAGAACAGAAACATGACCTTTAATGTCCATTTTTTCAATAATACTTGGAGGGAGTACAGTGTTGCTCACAGACAGAAACGTTCAGTCTACCCCAGCTTCTGTTTGAAGGAAAAGAAACGTCATATTCTTGTGTCCAGCAGTGTGGTGTGGTGAACTGGTTCAAATAAAGGTAATTTTTCCAGCCCCAAGATGCAGGCTTTGTTTGTTTTATACAATTTTGACAGAACTCTTGCAAATTTCTTGATTATTTTTCTTTCTTTGCTGGTGGCACAGCCAAACATAACTTTACCCTTTCTAGTGATTTCCAGAAATAATGAGTACATACCTGACAGGTCATCCGGCC
This sequence comes from Martes martes, assembly GCF_963455335.1. Classification (NCBI taxonomy): domain Eukaryota; kingdom Metazoa; phylum Chordata; class Mammalia; order Carnivora; family Mustelidae; genus Martes; species Martes martes. The sequence continues at coordinate 14,025,978 of NC_137895.1, forward strand.
ACACCTGTAGGGCTAGTGGGATTGGTCAGGTTCTTTGTCCCCAGAGGCAAGTCCCAAACAGCTCAGTTCTGGGGGCTCTTGCATTTTCTTCTTAGGGTTGTTCGTGTCCCTCCTCACCATCAAGGGTCCTTTCTTGCTGCGTCAGTGCCCCTCCACCTGGACCAGCTACCTTTCCCCAGTCTGATTTTCCCTTTCAGAGTTTCTTCTGATTTGCTTTGGGCTGGGGAACAAGATGACCAAAGCTTATCAGACCTTAGGTCCAAAATCAGAGAACATGGGGTCTGAATGAAGGTGTGCTGGATTCTCCTTGGAGTTCCGTGTCCTAAATTTGTGTCACCTATTTTGGCTATTGGGAGACATTTTATTTTTGGTCTGAGTTTCTATCTGTATTCTGCAAAGTGGAGGCTACTCTGTGATGCTGTGACTTACAATAAGGATGAGTAGGCAAGAGCTTTGTTCTTTTTTTTCCCCTTAAATTAGTTTTTATTTTGCTCAAGTATACCCATTAGTAATTCTTTTTTTTTTTTTTTAAGATGTTATTTATTTGTCAGAGAGAGAGAGCACAAGCAGGGGGAGCAGCAGGCAGAGGAGAAGCAGGCTCCCTGCCGAGCAAGGAGCCCAGTGTGGGACTCGATCCCAGGACCCTGGGATCATGACCTGAGCTGAAGGCAGACTCTCAACCGACTGAGCCACCCAGGCATCCCTAGTAATTCTTTTTTTTTTAAATTTCTTTTAAAAATATTTTTTAATTTAAATTCAATGAACATATAGTGTATTACTGGTTTCAGAGGTAGAGGCCAGGGATTCATCATTTTTATATAACACCCGGTTCTCATTACATCACATGCCCTCCTTGATGTCCATTCCCCAGTTTCCCCATCCCCCCACCCATCTCCCTTCCCTTCCAGCAACCCTCAGTTTGTTTCCTATGATTAAGAGTCTCTTACGGTTTGTTCTTAATGAGCTTTCATCCAGTGGGATCTTTTTTTTTCCCTTGATTCTTTTTTTGTCCCTTCTTGTGTACTAATCTGTTGAGGCTGTCAAATCTCATCAAGTCCTATGAGAAATCCCAGAAACAGACATCATTTCATTGAGCAAGAGCTTCTCTTATGGCTCGGGTCACTCTAGAGCAACCACATGGGCACCTGCTCTCATTTACCAAGACCCTTTCATGGGCCATGAGCTCTGCCCAGCACTGTCCATCCATGACTGGTCATCTTTCAAGGTAGGTATTATTATGTTTACTTTATAGATGAGAAAACTAAGGCATTGAGAAGCCCGGTAACTTGTCCAGAGCCATGCAAAGAGCCCTACACCGTCCCTCTCCAGCATGGCTCTGTCTCCATGATCCCCTCCCTGCTGATGTCATTCCCCTCTTCATTCATCCACTTGGTCATTTGGTCATGCAATTGGACATCTGTCATACCTTCCCGGGTGTCCTTGCAAGTGCTCATGCTGCTCTCGTCTTCTAGGAATATGAGTTCATCGTGCTGCCCAATGCCTACATGATCCACATGCCCCACGCCCCCAGCTTCGACATCACCAAGTTCCGGTCCAATAAGCAATACCGCATCTGTCTCAAAACCCTGAAGGAGGAGTTCCAGCAGGACATGTCTCGCCGCTACGGCTTTGCCGCCCTCAAATATCTCACGGCTGAGAACAACAGCTAGCACCAGGAAGCTCACCACTAGGGAGAGAGACCTATTCTGCAGGGGGAATACCACTCGCTGTTTGGGGCCCAGCCTTCAAACTCAAAATTGAGCAATGCTTTTTTGGTTTGTTTTTATTTGTCTCTTTGGCCCAACAAAGCTGCCCATACTACAGAGATCTGGGACAAGGATCCAGCCAGCGCCCCTCTGCTCCACAATCTGGCATTCCCAGAATGTGGAAGAACAGCTTGTTGACACAGTCTCTTCAAGAATGGGACACAGAGGAGTTAGAGGAGCAAAGGGGTTATCCGACCACAAAGCCACAAAACCAAGCAGGTCTTTAGGACGTTTTCATTGCTTTTTAAGAAAGGAAAGTCAGGGTGCTGGGGGTTAGCCATCCTGGGAAATAAAAGCAAAACTGTCTCTTCGTTCAGAGGAAACTTTCTTTTTTTGTCCTGCAATCTAGCCGCGTATCCAAGGTGGGAGGCAAACCAATGATCTGAACCAACCATTTGCAAAAACCCAATGGGGACATTATACTGAGTGGGACCTGGAGGTGGGGGGGGTCGGTTGGTTCTTTACCCTCAAGGACACTCTTGTTTTGCTTTGATTTGTTTTTGTTTGGGGGGGAGTTGTTTGTTTGTTTTTGGTCTGGGAATCCAAAATAGAAAACCTGATCTTTTAAGGCTCTGAAGGAGAAAAGGCTGCCTCATCCAGCATACCCCTGTCAGCAGTGGCCCTGCAAGGAGTACGAGAGTCTTCAGCCACTATTTAAAATGGGCAGCCTTCTTCAGGACTATCACTGAGGCCCCCATGACCTTGAATCCCCTGCTCTCCAGAATCCAGGGTCTAAGACGGAGACTGTGGAAATACGAAGACCGTCACATTTGCTATTGGCGGTGACTGGTTCATGGGGAAAGGGCTCAGAAAGGACTGTTCCAGCGCACATGGCAGGTACGGACCTCTCAGGCCTTTAGAACTGCAGTAGTTCACACGAGCCCAGTTCTGAAGATCCACGTGTCCATCTGGAGACCATCAGGAAGACTGGGTTCCTCTGTGTTCGTGCTGCTTCACTGCGGCTGGGACAAGGTCATGGCCTCGGGCTCCCTCTGGGACCTGTCCAGAGGGTAGGCAAGCACCTTTACCATTACACGGATTGAGGAGACACTGGACTTTTTACCCATTTTCTTGAATCTTCAATATTAATGTTGTGTTTACATTGATGAGAACAAGAGTCCACGCCCTACTCTCGGCTGGGCTGTTTGTATTGAGTTGCAATGTGACCAGCGAACGCTGCATTCAATAAACGAAAGTCCGGACTGTTTCTTCCCCGCGCCCTCCCGCTCTTGTAAGAAGCTGCCGAGACACATGCCAGTGTAGAGAGCAGGACCCGTAAATGGCAACCTTACACTTTCGCTTCTCCCATTTATTTTTCTCATCCCTTGAACCTTAACGTTGTTTTCTCCTCTTCTGAGGTTAGATCTCGCTTTACACTCTCACCCTGAAAGCACGTTCAGAGCCTCTGTCCAGCTTCTGTCTCAGCCTCGAAGCCAGATGTTTTATATCCCAGATACTAGCAAGGTAAATCCTGGTAATCACTAGCAAAGCAAGCGCCCAACCCGGTGTCCTGGTGGTTACATGACACCCCACAGCGCTCTGACTTCCGAGACCCTTCCATGTGTTATATGCTCAAGTGGAGAATTCACTTAGATTTATTAAAAAAAAAAAAAACTTAGGAAGACAATTACTTGGACTAATCTTCACACAGGTGCGGATGAGTTTCTGTGTGTGTCTATATGTATGCATGTATGCATATATATATATGTCCTATATATATTACATATACATATAGCATATATGTGGTGTGTACATCACAAAATTAATACACAAATACTGTATAAAGTAAAACATCAAGAAGTATTCACAGTATGTGTTAAAGTCCCCTTTCTCCATGGGTGTGTGAGAGCCTGCTCCCACCAGCTCGCAGGAACCTACCGTGTGCATCTCCTTCCTACTGTTGTGTTCTGTGCCTCACATTGTATGTTGAAATTGGCCACGATGGTAGTATTTATGCCATGGCCATCAGAAAACCACAAATCAGGGCACCCTAACCACCCCAAGAGCTGGTTGTTAAACATTTCCCAGTATACCAATGCCTTTTTCTCTTCCCTATGTACACACACACAGACACACTTTCACTCACTCCAAAATCATCTTTTCTAGAAAAAACCATTGTTAGATGTAACTTGTAATTAGTCCCTACCAACTACTTGAGCCAAGTGGAAATGTACTAGAAGTATTGGTTCCTTGATGTTAAAAATCAATTTTTAATTCCCTAAAGCCTTTTATTTTTCACATGTTTTACAGCCCCTGAATCCCGCCCAGCCACCTTGCTTTCAGTTGCCTTTCTAATTGTCGAGTTGTGACCATATAACTTACCATTGAGACTGGGTCACCTCTGAGAATATGAGCAGGTGCCAAGTACTTTGAGACAACAGGTATACATTGGAGGACGATGTAGCTTCATGTACCCTGAATTTATTTTTTAATTATTTTTATTTTTTTACATTTTGTTTGTTTATTTGCTAGAGAGAGAGAGAGCGTGCATGTGAAAGTACAAGCAGGGAGAGCGGCAGGCAGTGGGAGAAGCAGGCTCCCTGCTGAGCAAGGAGCCAGATGTGGGATTCAATCCCAGAACCCTGGGACCATGACCTGAGCCTAAGGCAGATGCTTAACTGACTGAGCCACCCAAGCATCCCTACCCTGAACTGATTAAAGCCAGAAACTGACTCTCCACACCAACAGGAGAAAGTCCTATTTACCCCCAAAGACAGGTGCCCGACAATTAAGCTGGTGTCACTGAAGACTAGAGCTCAGATGCTGGCTAATGCCCAAGTTCAACATAGAGGCTGCCAACCCAGTGGAGGCTGAGGTCTGCAGAGCCCATGGAATGAGTTCCCAGAACTTACACTGGGAGCAGCAGGTCACTGCCAGCCCCAGTTCATGGGCAGGGGCTGCTGCAGCCCTCTGGGCAGAGGCGGTTACTATGCCTGGTGATTCCTTAGTCTCAGTGCTCCAGCGCAAACCAAGCTTATAAATGGATCACGCTGGTGTTTTCATGCTTCCATAAGCCCATATGATCTTGGCTTTCAGCTGGAAGGACAGAAAGCTTTCTCTCATGTAGCCCCCATAATACTCAGTATCTGGGAGAGCTAAGATTCACTGAGTAACCACTATGTAAAAGGGCCTGTTGCATGCATTATTAGCTCATTGAATCCTTGCAGCAAAACTGCAAAGGTTTTTTTGTTTTGTTTTGTTTTGTTTTTTTGCTATACTGCTTATAGATGAGGAAACCCAGGGAGCTCTGGGAAATTAACTCCCTGAAATTCACATCATCACTATATGGCAGACCCGGAATTCAAACCCATGCCTACTTGGATGGATGCCAAACCACATAACCTGCAATGCTGCTCCCTCCCCTGATAAGAAAGAAACATATGAAATACCGGCAGAGGAGAGGATTTGAACCTATATAGGAAGAGTATTAGATTTCTAGTCTTCCTCCTTCCATATTCATCCAGTAACACAGCTCAGACAGCAACCTCTCCTAGATGCTCCAAATCTTGCTACACCCATGGACTTCCTGAAAATTCATTTGAAATAGACCTGGCAGTCGGTAATCCTACTTAGATGGCTGAGATCCACTCTAGGGAGCAGTCATAGACTCCCTGAAGGCTTCTCCCAGCCTACATGGCACAGGTAGAGAACACTATGTTATAAGCTCCCCCTCAGACCTGAACTCAGCTGCTTGCTGCTTCAGAGTGGTCTCTCTGAATGTGTTGAGCTGATTTACAGAGCACAAATTTGCTGAGTTGACTAATAGCTTCTTTGTACCCCATCATGAAAGGACAGATCCTACTTTAATTCTGTCCCTTTCAAAGACTCTACTGTCTTTGAGTTAAGGCTTCATTTGTGGTCACCAGGCCTTTAGGGAGCTCTGTATTTAGTAGAAGAAACGTGATTAAAATCCCCTCAGACACGGCTCCTGCACCCTCTTAGGGAAGACAATAAGAGCTGCCCATTCACTGAACCAAGACGTCTATGGTAGTTGGCAATGATGAGCCTTTACCGGAGCTAATAATATAAGGAAGGTGTTAGTATTCCTGTTCTTTAGCTAATGGAACCGGCACACAGAGAAATTATGTGAGTTGCCAAATCACACAGGTTGTTCATGGAGGTGCTGAAATTTAAGCCAAAATCTGGTTCACTTCAAAAACCCATGTCTTTCCACTCTGTGCCGCTGTCTCCCCATACGACACTGAAGTCAGCTTGGCTGCAGGCTTATGTGGCCACGTGGTCATGTAGTTCGTGGGAATACACTTATTTTTTTCCCCTTGCTTTTTAAAAAATTTTTGAATATTTTATGGCTTTACTTTAAGTACTTTACATTTTTATATAAATATTACATATTTTTACACTTAAGTCATATTGTCTGCCACAAAGTATCAGGTGGAAGTCTAATTTTTTCCCCCTCTCAAACAGTTGCTCCTATACCATTTATTTAAAAACATACAGTTAAGTTTTATTTCAGATTTTTTTTTTAGATCTGGGATTTTCATTTAGTTTCTTTTTAAACTTTCTATACCTTTTTTGAAATTTATTTTTTCCCATTATTTTTATCTTTTTCTGTAGATTCCTTAATATATTAACTATAGCTATTTTAAAGTCCATGTCTAAATCCTGTTTATTTTCCAATTTAATGCCACTAAACATAATGAAATGTGAGTTATCTGCTACATGTATTCTAAGAAGTTTCAGACCCATAGAATCTAACATCAGAGATACCATGGTTTCTGTCTTCATTTATTTAACAAAAATGTTCTTAGCCAATGTCAAGGAATGATTGACGATACCCAAAAGATAATGGGGGCATCACAAACATGTAGAGTTTCTGATTGTGACTATTTGACAGAGTTGGTCCTCAGTTTGTTCCAACACCTTCAGATCATCTTGAGAGACAGTATTTTCTGGAATGAAAGAAGGGGGGTCAGTTTGAAGAAAGTGTTTCCCAGATTTGAAACCAATGAGGCTGGGACAATGTCAAGGGATGATTGACAGGGCTTGCCCAGAGCAAAACTCTTCAGCAGACTCCTGGGTAGGTCACGCTGCTGAGATTCTAAAGGAAGAAAGAAAGGGCTGCAGTGGGGGCAGAATAATGTCATCGTACTCCCTGTTATTTCTTTCTGCATTCCACTAACACGTATTGAGCATCTGCTCTGTGATGGGCGCTGTGCATACAGCAGTGAACCAGGCACAGGCAGCTTTCAAGTCCAGTTATCTGGAGAGCTGAGAAGTACACATAATGCTATGAGAGGTTTCATTTCATTACATTCATGTAGACACTTTCAGTTTATTTTTATTTTTTTTAAGATTTACTTATTTGAGAGACAGAGAACATGAGCGGGAGGGGCAGAGGGGACTCAAGCAGACTCCACGCTGAGTGGGGAGCCTGACGCGGGGCTTGATCTCAAGACCCTGAGATCACGATCTGAGCCGAAACCAACAATCGGACACTCAACCAACTGCACCACCCAGGCACCCCTCATTTTTTTTTATTTTTAAACTTGCATACATAAGAGTTGTGAGAGTGATACAATGAAGTTCTATACATGCTCCATTTAGATTCACTGACCATTAACACTTGGCCATCTATGCTTTATATCTCTCTGACCATAATATTTTTTTCTGGAACCTTTAAGAGTGGATCGTAGATACCATGCCCCTTTAAGTCTGAATACGTGAGCATGTGTTTTTTTTTTTTTTTTTTTTAAGGGCATTCTCACATAACCACGATGCAGTGGTGAAAATTCAAGAAATTTTTGCTACAATACGATCATCTAATACACAGCCTCCCTTCAAAGTTTGCCAACTACTCTTTAATTTCTAAATAACAGGAACCACGGCCATCCCACCCCTGATGCCAGGGTCCAGTCCAGTCTGAGACACATTGCAGAGTTGCCTACAGTCTCTAATGAGGAACACTGCCTTGGTTCTTTACACTTTATGACAATGACATTTTTGAAAAGCAGTGATAGTCATTTTGCTAGTTTGTTGTTTTGAGTGAGAAATAGGTATACGCACATAAGGCAATTCATAAAATAAGCATGTATGTATTGTGACTTTCTAAATTCACTATTATATAGCATATCATGTAACATAAAATCCCATGACAGAGTTCAAGAAACCAGTCCTCAGAAGGATCACCATCAGTGTGGATGCACGTGCATTGGTGGGATGATCCAGCAGGTGGGACCCTACAGCAGGCAGCACCTACTATCATGGGGACACAGCGTTAACCCCATTTAGTTGTCTTAACACCAGACAATGAAAGTGATGATTTTCTACTTACTTGAAAGTCTAGTAGCAACTTTTAAGATACACGCATTAGCTGAGCTGCTTTGTGTTAGGATGAACGTGTATTATGTGTGGATATAAACATGGACATTTTTAGTTCAGTTTCTCAGAGCTACAAGGGAAAAAGATAAAACAACAATGCAGGAATTCTAACCTTCATTATGTACGGACCCACATTAACCAGCTCATTAATATTTCCAACCTCCTCAAAGATTATTTAATACTTAGGTAGAACTGAGCAACTTGGTTTTCTTCCCCATGAATATTAAAATCAGCATCTAATATTCAGACCTTTAGAAGATCAGAAAAGTCTTCTAAGTAAGTGAGAGAAAAATGGTCTCACCCGCTGATACCAACAGTGGAAATGATGTGGAAAGACAATGAGCCTTCTTTGTGTATACTGGCTTGGTAATCTGGCCTCAAAACAAAAAACCCCACTCAGAAATGCCTGTTTTCCTGCTGGTCCATGGTTACCATATCACAGCAAGCTAGTCACACTCAGATTCCCAAGTCCCACTCATCTCCGTGAGTGACGCACCCTACCGTCCAGCATGCCTGGTGTATGTGCCTCAACAATGGCAACTCTGAGCTTGGGCTTTTCATCAACTCTGAGTTATTGGAATATAAAAATCTATGTCTCATCCAGCAGAAAAGAGTGATGGAAGACCCCCTAGTTAATCCTGACTTCCAATGGGTCCACTTTGAACATTCTGCTCTTGCTCAGAGCTACCTGTAACTAATCCCAGCTACCTTTATGCAGCACCTAAGTGCTGGTGTGCTAATTCCTTGCTCCTGTTGTCTACAGGAATCCCACGGGAGGGGGGATTATTATTTTCATAGATAGGGAAACTGAGGCTCAGTGGGATGAAATCTTTGATGGGGCCACCAACCAAACACTATTTTTCTGACTACACACAGTTTTTGTATATGGAAGTGAAATGAATATGGAGTACGGGGACAAGGAGCACAGGGCAAATCAGTGGACAGAAGTCTGTCTGCTGGTCTCCTGCAGCATTCCCAAACCCACTGTAGAAAATATAGACCTCATGGTCTCCCTCCCTAATTGTCTAGGTCCTCTTATACCGCTGCTTGGGTGTCACGAACCATTCTGAATGATGCAAGCAAGAATCAGTCGGAGCTGGGAAGGAGGGGAATGGAACAGACATTTGCTGATTAATACACAATTTGAATTATCTTATTTGTTCAGCAACAGAAGGTATAATGCAGTACTATCTCTATTTTAAAGGTAAGGAAACAGAAGCTCAGAGAGGTTAAATAAGAGCCATGACAATCGAACCTAGATCTATATGCTCCAAAGCTCATGATGTTTCCAAATGTCTGCACTGTTTCCCAGGGATTCAGCCAACACGTTATAGAATCTTTGTTATTCAAAGGACTTAGTAGTGAGAATAAGCCTAGTCAAGTGCAGGGTATATCTCTTCTTTGGCCTACAACTAGTGCTTCTCCAACTATAATGTGCTTGAGAATCCTTTGTGAGGATCTCATTAAAAGCTGATTGAGTACTCATGGCCTGAAATTCTGATTTCTAACAAACTCCCATGTGGTGCTGAGGCTGCTGGTTCACACAAGTAAGATGGTCTCTTCATACCCTTAAGACTCTCAGTTTCTTTCCAAATCTTTGTGGAGCTCTGACAGCTTAGCAGGCATCACTAGACATCTTGGAAAATCGTTGTTCAAGAGATTGATTGGTTCATTGTTTAAAAAAACAGTTACTAGGGTTTACCAGTGGTGCCAGGTGGTGATAATTCAAAGATGAATTAGACACAGTCCCGGAGCTCATGGAATCTGCCCCCCTCAACCCTGTAAGAAGACAGGTGTATGAAGAGTGACATATGGGGAAGTAGCAGGAGAGGGGCCGAGGGTGCTGTGGGAGCTTGGCAGAATGGGGCTCACTCCAGGCTGGGCTCCTGGAAGACTCTCAAGACAGATGATGCCTATTAAAGAAAAATTACTGATTGACACTCGTTAAAATGGTACGGATGGCTTTATTCAGGTGTCAAGACTATTGCAGTAGGAGAGAGAAATTGGACTTGGCTCTGAAGACAGAGGAGATTTATAAACAAGCCAACTGGGGGGATTGGTGGATGCACAATCACAAAGAGAAGACCTCAAAGGTAGTGGGATTCTTGCTAAATGGAGTTAACAGGATTCTTGCTGAAGGCAGGTCAGGGACTTATGTGTCAAAGGTGGGAGTGGGGCACCTGGGTGGCTCAGTGAGTCTTGTTTTTCTTCACCCCGCTTTAGGTGTGATTTCCCCTTGAATGAATTACAATATGATGTTATCCTCTGGACTCCAAGAGCCTTAACTTCAGGATTAAATGCAGTTTGTGAATTTCAAATCATCCCTCTGACCTTGAACAAGACATCTCTGGAGCTTAGTTTCTATGTCTATGAGATGAGGCCGTTGGGTGTGTGTGTGTTTTTGAACACAAATTGTGTTCTCTGTTTCGGTTTTGATTTGCTAATGATTTTAGGAAACTCTTGGGTAGTACTTGCTGTGTATCAGTCCCAGTTCCAATCATCTTACGTTTAGAAAATTCAATAGGAAATTAGTTTAAGTAGTAACCTCAGGTAGGTACTATTACTAGACCTATCTTACAAAGGGACAAATCGAGGCACAAAGAGGGTAAGTAGTTTGCCCAAAGTCACACAGTAAGTAGCGGAGCTGGGATTCGAACCAAGGCAGGTTGGCCCCGAAGTTGACATTCCTAACCACTATGTTTTACCGCCTCCCCGATGGGGAAAAGAAATAGCACGTAATTATAACTGATATCCCTCACTGTGCTCTTTGTATCTTTGTGGAGTGTATCATTTTTCTATTGATGTGTAAAAAAGCGCCACAGGCTAGCTGACGTAAAACAACACACTTTTATTATTTCATTGTTCCTGAGGTTCAGGAGTCCAGATATGGGATAACTGGGTCCTCTGATCAGGGTCTCACCAGGCTTCGACAGAGATGTCACCCATGGTATGGTTCTTATCTGGAGGTCAGGGTCCTCTTACAAGTTCACTGTTTGTTAGAAGGGTCCTCCTCTAAGTTCCCTGTTTGTTGGAAGAATTCGGTTTCTTGTGGTTGTAAGTCTGAGATCCCCACTTTCTTTTTTTATTATTTTTTATTTTTTAATCAAAGTATAACTAACATACAGTGTTATATTAGTTTCAGGTATACAATAATGATTCAACATTTCTGTATATTACCCAGCGCGCTGTGCGCTAACTGTGCTCTTAATCCCCTGTATCTATTTCACCCATCCCCCCACCCACCTGCCCTCTGGCGACCACCAGTTTGTTCTCTGTATTTAAGAGGCTGTTTTTTGGTTTGTTTGTTTTGTTTTTTAAGTCCTACATATAAGTGAAATCATATGGTATTTGTCTTTCTCTGATGGATTTCACTTAGCATAATACCCTCTAGGTCATGTTGTTGCAAATGGCAAGATCTCGTTCTTTCTTATGGCTGTGTAATATTCCATCGTGTTTATGTACCACATCTTCTTTATTCATCCATTGATGGACACTTGGTCTGCTTCTGTATCTTGACTATCTTGCTGACTATTGGCCATGACCACTCTCAGCAATTAGAGGACACCCATCATTCCCTGCCAAGTGGTCCTCTTCATGACTTGCCAGTTTCCTTCTTCAGAGCCAGCAGGAGAAGCTCTCCCTCGAGCCTGCTAAGACAGAGTCTATTATAAGGTAATGGAATCATGGGATTGACATGCCGTCACATCCCCAGGTCTTGCCCGCACTTGGGGCCGGGCAGAATTCTATAGCACTTGCACACCAGGAGATGAAAATCATCAGGACCTCCTTAGAATTCTGTCTGCCACAGTCGGCGTGGGGAGTGGATTCTGATATGAATTTTGGCAAAAGGATTTCTGCAGAGTGAGCCCACTGCCCTTGAGGGAAAAGGAAACCATCGGTTATCATCCTAATTGAAAGGCATAGAGTTCTGTGGGAGCATGAAGGGGCACCCACTCCAGGTTGGGCATCAGTTCAGACTTCCTAAAGAGGTTTCACCTGAACTTAACCTTGAGAGGCAGGTAGGACCAAAGGCCTTCCAGCAGAGGAAACAAGCTGTGGGGAGGCGGGATGGCATGTGTCTCCTCATTGCAGAAGAACCAGAGGTGACACCAGTGATGAGGGACTATAGGCCTTAAGCAGAAAACAGTGTGACTCTCCTGGCCATTCCCCTGTGTCCCAGAAAGGGTTTGACCAAAAGCAAAGGAGGAGGGAGAATTTCCAGAAGATTCGAGAATGGCCTGGTCATAGGAGCTCTGTACTTGAGGTCAGACCCACATGAGCTCCTGTCTCTCCCAGACCACTTAACAGCGAGGTGATGGTGAAACCAGCTAGCATCTCTGACCCAGGTTCACTCAAACCTGTGAAAAAAAAAAAACCTGTGAAAAATCCTGCCTGTCCATATAAAGTACTGTTTGCTCAAAAACTCTTCCTGCATTTCTTTTCCTGTTCAGCATGTGTGCTTCTTTGGGTGGGGAAAGAGAACCAAGAGAGGCGTTATCATGAACATCCCTGAAACAGAGATTCTTTGGGGGCATTTGTCTGAAGAGCTAGAAGGAAAGGTCACAACCATTGCGGCCTCTGGTTGTCACCAGTTTGAATCTTTACTCTAGTGAGGGAATAAATCATTTTAGGGTTGAGGAACTTGAGGCTAAAACAAAACAAACTGATTCCCAAACTCATGGTAGGACAGAAGCAGTCTTCTGATTTTAGACTCATTTCTTGCCCTCTTCAACACACTGACAGGATCTTGGAGGTAGGAGCACCTCGCTGGAGTTCTAGAATAGACGACAGATTTGACTGTTTGTCTGGGCCTGCCTTTGGCTCTGGGTTTGTTGGGGCTTTTCTTCTTTTGTGTTGCTTTGTATTACATCTTGGCCTTGGTTCGGTTTTTTTCTTTTTTGTACTTTTTGTAAAAGAAACCACCTTTTCACACATTCTCCTTCAGAGAGCCACTTTTGAATCACAACCTGAATTTGGGACACAGGAAAATGGTCCCAATGCCTTCAGGGAACGGCTGCATCTCAGGTCCTCTCAGGAGCGAGCACAGGTAGAAGAACTGAGAGCCTGAGAGGGAACCCCTAAAATCCCACTTGCCATTTTCTCTGGATGTTTAAACATTGCAAAACCTGTGAGAGAAGATAAATCCAAAGAAAAACTCTGAGCACCAATTACAGCATCATGTGGAGAAACCTCTAGTTGGCACAACCCAACAATCGCATCACTGTCCTCTGTCCGGGTCAGACTGTGCCCTCCTTGAGAGAAAGTGTGTCCTGCTGTGTCTGGTGACTGGGACTTTGTCCTTCAAGGGGTGCTGGGTCCTTGTTTAGTGTGAATTGCCAGAAGCCACAGAAACTGTACCCCTCTTACTCTGGGCGATGCCAGGTGTGGCACCACCACGCATGGGCTACTCACATTTTATTTTGAAAACACTGACTTCCAGGAGAAATCCCTCCATTCTGTGACAGATAGCTTTACTCCCCAGTGACTCCTTCGTTATCATTTTTCTCTCATTCTCTTGCGTTCATTCTTTTCCTAGGGTGGGATGGGGATGTTCCTTTTTCTTTAAGTAAACGCAGCGAACATTCAGTGAGAACTTTTGTGTGTGCTGGCTTTATCCCCATGGGCACTGAAAGGACTCAGAGAAGAGACTCACTGTTTAGTGCAGGAGGTGAACACACAGAAACCACCAGAGTCAGGTAGGGGAACAGAAGTGAACACAGGAACAGCCATGACTCCAAGGGAGGTGTTTCCTTCCTGCGATTGGCTGGGGGGGATCATTTTTTATGTGACCTCAGGGTGGTCCTTTAGAAAGAAATGATGTCTCGGGCACCTGCTGTTGTGCCTGGGGAGCAAGATATCCTAGTCGTCAAGAGCTCAGACTCAAAAAATCCTCATTTTAAAATCAAGAAGGGCCACTTCCCAGCTAGCCGTTGCACATTTCTGTGTCTCCAGTTCCTCATTTGTAAGGTGATGACACAGAGGATCCCCACTTTCCAGGGCCAAGAGGTTTACGTGGGACAGCACCTGGGACAATGTAAGTCTGTGTGCACACATTCACACACACATGCACACACACACATCCTTTATCTTCCCTGTGGTTTTCTCTGCCCCCTTCACAGATGTTCCCTCTAGAATCCTAGAGATAAGAGAGAAAGGAAGGTCTTTCAGGCTGGACTCCCAGCCCACAGGGGGCTGGCATTGGTCTGTGGAAGGCCTGGACGGTGCGGGGTGGGCAGGATATACCTCCTATACCAGGAAGGAGATAGGGGAGGTCAAGGCACACAGAAGAGGAAACACAGAGGGTCCACCCCGACTGCCTCTCATGTTTTTCATGATAGTTCTCGCTAGTATCAGACCACTTCTCGTGTTACCCTCCTCATCCCAGGTGTTCCAACTGCTTCACAAAACAGTCCTAAGGATAGAAGCAACATGCACATTTTTATTCTTTTTTTCTTTTCTTTTTTTTTTTTTTTTTACAAGTGAGAATGTGAAAGCTTGGAGCGGTTAACCGATGTGCCCCTAGGCACGCAGGAGAACCACCATCAGAGCTGGAGGAGCTCAGGCCGGATTCCCAGTTCTGTGCTCGCGGGAGCCCCCTGCTGACAGGCTCGGCCAGAGAGCAGCGGGAGAGAGCGCGGGGTCCACGCAGAGCTCATCCAAAAACCCCCTCTCAGAACCTGTCAGAGTCTGTCGGGGGCTCACGGAGGGGAAAATAAAAGGCTCCGGTTGGCTGGAGGTTAACGGATAAAGGAAGCAAAGGTTGAAAAGCTTACAATAAATCATCCGTGGATTTTCTTCAAGATTCTCGGTTGACTGAACAGTAAAACTGGCAGGCAGAAAACAGCGAAGGAGGCTCCCAGATCACTGGAGGGAGGGGGGAGCCAGCGTGAGTTCAGCAGCCCCTGCGTCCTAGAGGCTAGATGCCCGGCCTGCACGTTCTCAGCTAAGCCTCAGGCAGCCCTGTGGGATGGCTGCTGTGGTCCTCAGTTCTGTGCGCAGGGGAGTGAGGGTCCAGGAGGTGAAGCAAAAGGCCCAGAGCCTTGCAGCTGGCACCCGGGTCAGCAGGCCTAGGGCCTCAGATCTGCCAGGCTCTGAAATCCATGCCTTTCCGCTAGCACGTAGGGCGGGGGAGGGGTGGGGCGGACGGGTTTCATTCCCATGGGCCTCCTCAGAAGGGAATGAAAGAGGTTCTGACGAAGAAGTCTGAAAAGGCAGGCTTTATTTTTGTTAGATATGACGAGGCCAACAGATCAGGAGGTGACTTTTACTGACGAGGCAGTTGGTTACTCACAGTTCCCAAGAGGAGGCAGTATGCCACATCGTGCAGGGACTCATGGGGAGACACCAGGATCAGTAAGAGGCAGAGGTGGTGGAGACAAAGGTTGGTGAGAGCCCTGATTGCGGTTTCCAGGAAGGGAACCGATGAGGCAGGGGAAGCGGACTTAGGATTGGCTAGTTTGAATAACTTCAGCAGGGGAAGCGGATTTAGGATTGGCTAGTTTGAATAACTTCAGCCGGCTCTGGGGTTAGGGCTGTGGAATTGTCTGGTACCTAGCCCTCTGGGGACTGCAGCAGGGGAGTGGCCCAAAGTGTAAGAGCCAGATGAAGGAGGTAGTAGGGGTGTTGGTTGATTTGCAGATGGAAGGCCAACCATGGGAGGGGCAGTCCCTCCACGGTTGGCAAGGCCCCAGAGGTCAGAAACACACGGTGCTTGCAGAAAAGCAGCATTCAGCCAGGCAAACAGCTATCACAAACCTCCCTTGGTGGCTAATAATGGTGCTCCGGGGTCTTCTCTATGTTCTTGAACCAGAGAGTGGAACTCTATAATACCAGGAGAGACCTCTCCCTTCAATCACCACCATTCAGAGAAATCAGGATGGGCAATATTTTCAGCACCCTGACAGCAAGTAATCACAGACCAAATGACCCAAGTGGATAAACTAATTAGAATTAAATGAGATTAATCAGAATAAACTCTGTTATTCTTGTATCAGGAATGTCAAGAACATTGTTAAAATGAGTGTGTGTGTGTGTGTGTGTGCAGTGCATGCACAAATCAGGCTTGCAGAGAAACAGAAAGCATTCGACTGCCCAGGTGGCTAACAAAGTGTGATGTGACAAGGACCTGAAGGAATGTTTTTCCAAGTTATTTTTTCACCCTTTGGATGGTTCATGGATATAAATAGAAATCGACTCTGACTCCTCTATTACTTCTCCTTAACATTATTTGTCAGTGTGCTTAAAGGTAAGGAATGGAAATAGGAATCAGATAAACCTTTCAACATTTCTTAGGAGGAGGACAAAATTTCTTATCATGGCTTAGAGGGAGCCACAGACTCTAACCTCTACCTCCATTTCTAACCCATTCATACCCCGTTCTACCTTGCTACCTGAAATGCCCTTTGCTCCCTCCTCCAGCGGCTGTCAGTCATTCTCCCATCATTAGCTCTAGCTGAGGAGCGTGTGCTGATCTCTCCATCCAAGTCAACACCTCAAACTATGCTGTCATAGCACCAGGTTTTTCCTCATAACACCTGCCGCCGCTGATTCTCACTGTTCTTTATATAGTGATTGGTTCGGTGATGCCCTCTCTGACAAGGCTGGAGGCGCTAGAGGTAGGAAGAACTGAAACTGGTTTTATTCACGGGGGGAGCTCAAGACCCTAACATGCAGTGGGTCCTAAATAGATGTTTGCTAAATGATTGAATAAGTAAGTGAACTTGGATTCTCTTCCCAGACCCATCTCTACACAGCTTCGCATTCCTGAGCAAGTCACTTTCCCTCTCTGAGCCTTCCTATCTTCATCTGTTAAATGGAGGAACTGATTACAAGTATTTCTAAAGACTCTCCTGTTTCTATGCTGTTAAGGGCTGTTCAAGGTTTTCTAGGTCCTATGGGGAAATATGTTATTTCCTAGCAAGGTCTGTTTTCTCCTCATGGCAAGGAGAAAAAAACTTCTTTAAGATGCAGGAAGGGGGGACTTGCAATGTTAATGGGTGGCCAGAGAAAACCTCACTGGTAAGATCAGATACTTAAGGGCAGTAAGATTGTGACAGGTGGGTATCTGGGAAAGAGTAGGCAGGTAGAACAAAACAGCTGATGCAAAGGCTCTGAGGCAGGAGAATCTCTGGTGGGATAGATGATTAGCAAGAATGCAAGGATGGCTGGAGCAGCGTAGCTGGGGAAGAATGAGAAGCAATGAGGACCCAGAAGTCAGGGCAGGAGGAGACAGAACACACAGGGTCTGGTAGGCCATTGTAAGTCTCTGACTTTTACTCAGAGTGAGATGACAAACCACTAAAGGGCTTTGAGCAGACATGAATTTAGGACCTAACTGGGTTTCTGGATGACAGTGAACAGATCAGCTATTGTAAATGGAGCTTATCTTCCCTATAGGTGTGAATTCCCTGGAGTTCCATTTCCATAAATCCATGTCATTCCATAAAGGTACTGTCCTTACTGAAGAAAACAAACACAAAAATGTACCTGAGAAAAAGACAGCTTTGGAATTCCAGCCTCTTCTTCCCTACTGCCTTTCCAGTGGCCTCCGTGTGAACAGTATACACAAACATACACCAGCTTCGGAGAAAACCAAAATTTGAATTTTGTCTCTAAAAATTATCACTCTGGGACTCTGAGCAAGTAATCACTTCAATTCCCAGAACCTTATCTGCCAAGTGAACACAGAAGTATGTGTTAATATGCACCACACTCGGCTGGCACAAAGGTTAAAAGAAAACACACCTGTAATATACTTTGTAGCTTTCAGTGTTTTCTTGGTGCCCAGTGCATGCTGGTCTCCTTTCCTCTCTTTCCTTTTGCCTGGTTGGAACAGTAATTAATCTGGGGATAGGGGGGCTGGGATTTGAGGCACATTAAGATAATAACAGTACTTGTTTTTAATTTTTTTTTAAGATTTATTTATTTGAGAGAGAGCACTCGTGCTCAAGAGTGAGGAGGTGGGGCAAGTGAGGAAAGGGCAGAGGGAGAGAGCGTCTTTAAGCAGGCTCCCCGCTGAGCACAGAGCCAATTCAGGGCTCAATCCCATGACCCTGAGATCACAACCTGAGCCAACACAAGAGCCAGGTGCTCAACCAACTATGCTACCCAGGTGCCCCCACAATAGTATATATATTTAACCAGAACTTAATTATGTTTCTAAACACTATACTGGACAATTTTGTGAGCTCTCCAGAAGAGAGATTATTATTCCCATTTTATAGATGAAAAGAGTTCATAAGTTCGAGTGGCTTGAATAGGATCACAGAGTAAATCAGTGGCAAAGCAGGGGATTTTCCTTTCACCCAGGAGTTTTGCTTTTGTTTCCCTCTGTGTTCTTTTCAGCTACTTCTCCCCAGTGTTTGGCTTCAGTGTGTTTCCAAGGTCAACCAGTTTCAAAGAACGTGGGGCACCTGTGGATGGTTTAAATAACAAAGGCATCCCCCATAGGTGTTGTCCATACTATGGCTAAGAATCTCTTCTGTAGTCCTCCACATGTGTAAAAACCACATTGGGAAGATTCAAGGAGCTGTGGCTTGTCTTTAGGTAGATTAATTCAGCGGGAGGAATTACTGCTGATAAATTCTTGGCTTGCCTTGCTGACAGTTCCCTGCCCAGCTCGGGGAGGAAGCATCAGGAACTGCCATTCTGGACTTGTTTTAGATCAATAAGGAACAACTGACTGCTTGTCTGGAAATGACAATGAAGTAAGAGACACAGGTCAGCATGGGGTGAATGGAGGGAGGCCCCCACCCCTCTCCAGGCCCAGAACTTTGATAATGCATATGTCAAATGTGAGGCAAAAAATAATGAACATGATCCCAGGAACTGACTCTTCACAAAAGCAAAACACTTTAGAAGAAGCCTAAAAATGAAATCTGACAATATAATTTAAAGTATTTCTAGCCAGAGATGGAAGAGACACCTTGAGAAATTAATGCGTTTGCACAGGTAAGGTCTGTGTCTTAAATAGGGTCCTTTTGAATGTGAATAAAAAAAATCCCTTGGAATTAAGTTTAAAAAATCAAATAAAGAGGAATCTATTTAAAGGGTTCTAAGATAAATCACAAAATCCAAGGGCAGCTAAGCCTCTTTAATCTCAAACAATAAACTCAGATAACAAATATTACATCAACTTACATCTGGTTTTGCTTCTCCCATCTTGCTAGGTTGGAGAGATAAAACATCTTGGTTATCTGGGGGACATTCTTGTCTGCCTTTGTCCGAGGGGGCACCAAAGAACAGAAGAGTCCTCTCCAGTTTTTGGTCAGCAGTCATACGTTTCCACCCATTGTTCCATTTTTCCCATTGTCTTAATCGGTAGTTCATGTCCAGAAGTATCTGTCACTTTCATGCTGAATCAGACAGGATTCGATCTGGCTGCATACAAAAATTAAAAATAAAATAGCAAAGAGTTGATTAAGATAGAAGTCCCTTTCCTTCTTGTACAAACATGATTCAGGCACTTTGACATGGGTGGCTAGCTAAAATTTAGCAGGAAGAAGGAAAGAAGAGAAATTGGGAAGCAGCTAGCAGTCTGTCCCCATGCCAGCCTCTGGACGTGGGGCTCTCTGGTGAGACCTGGAAGCGGGGTCCTGCTTTCTCAGACTCACGAGGCCGCCCTCCTGTCTGAGGTCCAGACCCATCATCAGACACTGTGTCAGCGTGTTGCAGGAACCACTGCTCTTCCATGCCATTCTAATCTCCACTCTACCTGGGCAGCTTCCTCCCAACACACCCCAGGTCCTCAGAGAGGCTCCTTGCTCAGTTTCACCCTCCGGGACACTTATCACTGCCCTTGAACGAGTTTCAGGCTTCGGGGGGGAAAAAACAACTAAGATCATTAAAAAAAAAAACCCTTGCACATATTAATTCTTTTGTGACGTGATGGTAATTGTTCTAGGGTTGTTACATTTTTAGTTAATTGTCATGATAATCCTACAAGGTAGGAGCATTATCCTTATTTTCCAGATGGGACAGGAGGGTGATTAAATCACTTGCCTAGGTTCTCACAGCCAGGAGGTGACACAGTTTCTTCTAAACCAGATGGCCTGGCTCGAGACCCCTGCTCTTACCTGTAGCCCTACACTGCTTCTCTGTGTTGCCAGCAAGCTGTAGTTGCTTTCTGCCCTCTCACATGAACAGTCAAGGGAGTAGTAAGAGTCTAGTCCCTGCCTCATAATGGGAGCAGGGAGGAGCAAGAATACACATTGAAATTTCCAGAAATTATCCTGCCATGCTTTGCTGGGACCTGGAAAGCCATCAGGAGCTCATCTCCTTGGCACACTGTCTCTGCTTCATTCTGTACATCTGTCCATTCTTCTCTCACTAATTGATGGTGTACCATCCAACAAGACTCCATTTCATAACTTCTGAGGTCCTAATCTCTCCACTCGAGTGGCCAACCTAGATTCAAACAGCAATCCCATCTCAGCTCTGAATTCTTGGGAGAGAGAGTCTGGTTTCCCAGGTGTCCACTCTTTGTCCAATTAACTTTGGTCAAGGAAGATGATGGCCTTACAGGAACCCTGAATCTGGCAAGGGGCTCTCAGAGAAAGGCGATGACCTCAACAAGTGTCCCCTAGTATAGAAGCATATGTACAACATATAGAAGAAGGAAATCCTAGCTGAACAACAACAAATTATGAGACCTGAAAGGATATTGCTAGGAAGAGCAGAGGCTGGCAAAGTTGTAAATAATGCCACAGAGGAGACAAAGGTAGAGACTCAGTTCTTAGGGCAGATATTACAATGTTAACACATGAAAGAGAAAAGCAAATGACTCAGTTCCTACTTGCCTTCACTGCCAATGGGAATAATTCTAACAATAAATGGTAGAAAAGCTATCTTTAACCAGATAATTCCCAGAAGATAAAAGATGATAATCAGAGAACATTTAATGTGCTTTAAATGAATTCAAATTCTCATGACCAGAATACTTCTATCTCAGGATATATAAATAAATTGTGTCTATGTTGATGGATCGACATTTCTGCTAAAAAATGGGAAATTCAGCTAGACCGGAAGGCTGGGAAAAGGTAAACATTGTTCTGTTCTACCAACAAGGTAAAAAGAAGATCCCTCCTTTTATAATTGGAGTTTGAAATTAGAACAAGAAAAAACTAAGAATTGTCGTTAAAAAGATGGTTTGTGAACACTTATAACTTAAAAAGATAGTTATTAGGCATTAGCAATGGTTTATATGATTGATTAATTTACTCATTTGTCAAAACATTTACTGAGTATGCAAGACATGCCAGACACAGAGGTCATAAAAATATAGATCAAGCTTTGCCACCAAGTTAGTAGCATTTACTAACAAAAATTCAGAACAAACTAGCTTCATTTCTTTCTTGATACTTTACCTACCAGTCTGGTGGAGCATAGGGATGCATTCGGATTTCAGCAAGCCCTTTGAAATGGACTCCAGTAGCTTACAGATGAGACGGGAATATTTGGACTCATTTGTACTGGCTAAATATTTCCATAACTGGCTAAATCACCATAAGCAAAGGCTCTTGACTACCTGTCAGTCTTACCATAGTTGGAGCTTCTCTGAGACCCAGGCATTCTGTTTCCCAGCAAGTGGGGAGAAGTAAGCTGAAAGAGTGTGCAGGTTCCTTCTCTCCCCAAGGTGGGACAACAGTGGGGAAACTGATCCTGTAATAGGCGCTGGTATTAGAATTTGAACAAAGCTAAATAATAGCAACTCCTTTTCTAACCCTTTGAGTTGGGTGAGAGTTGTGAAAATAAAGGCAAAGAGAGCCAAAGTGCCACTTTTCCTACCAAGAAAAGTTGATGCTCGTATCTATGATACATCTGCAGGCCAGCTGATCCCTGATACTAAAACCTAGGGTAGGATAGCAAAGACAGTCCACCCACCTGGTCAACAGGTGGCCACTGGGTTGCCAAGTGACAGTAGCCCCTGTTCCATGTTTGGCATGATCCCAAGGGGAAACAGGAAGAAGGCACTAGGTTACCCATGCCCACTTTCTCCTTCAAAACTTACAAATCTGCTAAGTAGGCTAGTTAAGGCCAGGTGTGGTTTACCAGCTGAGCTACCTCCACATGGAAGAACCACCAGCAGTGAAAGAGAAAAGAAGAATGTCTTTTTTAATGAGCTCCAGAAGGAGCACACAAGTGATTCATATTCAAAGGAACACAGTAGTTCATCTTACTGCCAAAATTCAAGCAGTTGGCTCCAGGATATTCAGCACGGTAAGGGAAGGAGGGTTTTCAAGGGTCCAGGTAGTGAGCAACAGTAAGCAGTCAGATTGAGTCATGGGTCAAAAATCAATGATGAGGTTCCAATCTTGGGGAAAAAAAAATGGCAAAACTGAGGACTGATGTTCAGTCAACAGTCTGTGATTCTGAGTAATTCCCAGTGGGAGGCTTTCTGAACCTGGTCAGAATTGCTAGCACAAGCCTCAATTTCTCAGCATTTGCAGAGCACTTCATTTGTTGCAAGCAGAACACCAATCTTTAATCTTATATCCAGCTTGATAATGAGTAGCCTGAGACGCATCCCAGGTCCCACAACCGTATTTCCTACTCTTTATCCCTTCTAAATTGGAAGATTCCAATTCATGATTATAAGGATATTTAGATAATTCTGGATATTCAGATAAAACATTGACTCAGAAAGGATAGATTTATCACTGAAGATTGCTTTTCATGTTCCATTAGACATAAATACATCATAAACAAAGTTTTAACTTTCAACTTGAAAGATGAATACCAATTCATTCTTTGGTTCAAAGTGTCTCTGGAATATATTTCTAAATGGTTTGTGGCAGCATTGGGATGTGATTTTTCAAACACTATCAATAATATATCATCAGTTTCTTTCTCTGACAGTAGAAGAAAGTTATTATCCATAATGACTGAAGGATTTCTTCACAGTTTGTTCTTCTTAAGAAATTCTAACACTGTATCCTAAACATTTGAAATTATAATCCATTAGCTTTGAAATGATAGATTCACTTTATTCAGATACTCCAGTTTTGAAATATATTAGTTCATTCAAAGTAATTGAAATGATCAAGTCACAAAGAAATTTTTTTTATTCCTAACTTTAGAGCACTGGGTGTGGTGCATAAACAATGAATCATGGAACACTGAAAAAGAAAAATTAAAAAAAAACACATGTTTAATAATGAAAAAAATCCATTTTTGTTTTTTATCAACCACTATGTGTCAGTGAGAAAAAAAAAACACCAGAGTTTTGTATTCACCAACCATTTCTCAATGTTGTAGTGAAAAGATGTACATATCCTGGCTATGATTCAGTCATAGTAAAAATTGCCCCAGTATTTTCAACCTTGGATCAAAATTGAGAGGCATATTGTTGGCTACTGATTAGCCTCTGTGAATAAAATATTCAAGGAAATATGTGTGCACTGTTGGTATGGGTCCCAGTGTATTTGTACTGTCCTCTTCTTGGCTCGCAAAATCATATTCTCTTAAATGAAAAAGGTCTGCTTATGGCACAGGCTTTCAGGGATAATGAGCTGCTGAACACAGCTCTGTCATATATGCACTGCACGTATCCAAGGAGTTGATTTATACTCTGCAAGCCAGTGGTTTGTTCTACATGTAAAGCAAACTATGTGCTAGAAATTCACCCTGGTACTTTCTCTTCACATTTTTTTTTTTTTTTACCATTGATAGTAAGCAGTATCCAAAAATGTTATTGGATTAAGGAATTTTGCAGTTTTCATTACCTTTTTGACTAGTTTAACAGTGTTTTCAGCAATCGTGTGCTCTGTACATATTTTGAAGAATGCCTCTGGAGTTTTGGGGTCTCTTCTACATTTGGATATACAATTCACTTAAATCATACTAGCAAATGCTATTTGGTGCGAGGATGGGGGGGGGGAAGGTGACTGGATTACCAAAGAGTTTCCTATTTTACTTGAAAATGGTACATTTCTTTGGCTATCTGTCAGTATTTGCAAGGATTTAAAACTGACAGTTCCTGGGGCAGCAGAAGCAAATGGATTGCAAGCCCAATAAAATACATTTTCAGATAGGCATTATTACATTTTATGTTCACTTTTTTTTGGCTGGATATTTTCTCAGCACTCTAGGTTATACGAAGACCTTCCCATAATTTGTAATATTATTTTAAATTTCTCTTCACTCTGCATTGTATGGTGATCTTTCCACAGTTTACATTTTTAATATCATTACTATTTTCATGATTTTTGTGTTTCAAAGAACTACTTGGAGGCAATGATACATTTTTTAAAGAACATTTTGAAACATAAGGTAACGTAGAGTAATACTGAAAAATGAAGCTTTAATAAATGAAAACAAGCAAACTGATGATGTAAATGATGTAAAGTATTATACCATGGCCATGTGTGGCATGCATAAAATTTTTAATGAATGCAATGATTTTAAGAAACAATGAGATTTCTATAAAAAGCATAAGTAATTATAATTCATGTCAAATATGTGAACAAAATTATTTCCCTGCTTTTATGTCCCCCTCTGTCAAACCACTTGCAAAGCATTAACTATTTGGGGTGCGGGGTATACTCTTAGCACACAGACAGGGAAGTGATGGAGTGAAGGGAATAGGAAGGTCAGGATATGGAATGTGATGTGCTATGAAAGGGGCATGTCTGCTTGTCATCTTAAGGATGCCCACATAATTAGGAGCAGAAGGAAGTACCCAAAAGGCATGACTGGGTCATCAAATCCCAGAGCGTGAGAGTAAGATTTGATAATCAACCCCACCAGTGAGAAGGGATGGGAGAAGCTTATTGGATCTTGCTTCAGCCTACATCTTCGTAGGAGCTTAAGACAGGGGAGAGCTAACAGTGGCTCCTGTTCGCTCAACCTGGAGTCAGCAGAAGCAAAGGAAATAAAGTAGGGCTATTACTTTAGTTGCTGGATCTCACAACTCAGAAAGAAGAGATCAAATTTAATGAAAAAGAGCTAACGTGAATGACAAAAGTGGAACTGAACATTATCCGGACAGACTAGAATGAAGTGTCCAATTCAACTAAGTAGAAATTTGTAGTGTAACATGAAATGTGTCCATTTAATCTCCAAAAGCCAGTTGCATAAGTGCAGATGGGAAGGAGACCTAAATGGACAGAATTCTTGTAAGAACAAAAGAAGATATTTGTAGGATCACAAATTCAAGAGCACCAATGCAGCATCTAGAATATTAATGAAACTGCAAGCTACATTAATCATTGTGTCCAGACACAAATATGTACAATAGTAAGGGTAATCATAATGGCTTATCATTTCATAATATACTATTAGCAAAAGTATTTCATTCTCTTTGTGTTTTTCCATTGCACTCTGCATAATTTTGTCCAAAATGTGATAGTTCTTGTCACTTTATTTAAAAGATGACAGCACTTTGAGTCATCTTCATGAGGTTGTCATAAATAAATTAGATAAGATATGGGAAGCCAGCACAGAGCACACAGTGGCTCCATAAATGATAGTAGAGTCTGAAAGAGTTGAATCCATAAAGGTATGCGAGAGCATGAGCATAACATTTTTCTAAATTATTTTACCCAGTTTAATCTTCCTAATAACCACATAAGCTTGGTTTTAGATGCTCCTCACCACGCAAATTGCTGTATATTCTTAAGGGCTTACATTAAGTGTTATTTCTCAGGGGAAGTCTACCCTAGTCCTGAAACAAGGTTCAAAATTCTGTTCCATGCTCCCATTTAATACTGTAATTTCCATCTCCTGGTGCTTGTCTCAATTTCTTCTTCTTCTTCTTTTTTTTTTTTTTTAAAGATTCTATTTATTTATTTGACAGACAGAGATCACAAGCAGGCAGAGAGGGAAGCAGGCTCTCTGCTGAGCAGAGAGCCCGACACGGGGCTCGATCCCAGGACTCTGGGATCACGACCTGAGCTGAAGACAGAGGCCTTAACCCTGTGAGCCACCCAGGCACCCCTGTCTCAATTTCTTCTTAACACTTCTTAATGATCTTTCCTCCTCACTGGATTACCTGCTTGATGAAGGTAGTGACTATGTCTGCTTTGTTCAATGTTATATTCCTAGTACCTTGGACAGTGTGTGGTTAAAAAAATAGAGCTTAATAAGATTGGTTAAATGAATGAATGAATGAATAAAATTGAGGTTCAGAGTGTTACAGATGCTAAAAATCTTATAGTTTACAAGCAGTATATTCCTGTATCTATACCCAAATTATCTTCCTCCAAAGGGTTTGGAAACTATGTCCTGCATACTTACTTTAGGAATGATCTAAATTTCTTCAAATCCTTAAAAGTGTGCCATATACAAGGAGTCAACTTACTCTGTTACTTCAGTGAACTAAGCTGTATCCAATAACCTACAGCACAGGTCATTTCAGCTCCAAACAGGAAAACTTTTTAAAAATCAAGTAGAACTGCCCCATCATGGCGTTTAGTACTTCTGGGGTTTCTTATCCCTGAATATTTTAGAGCAAAATAGAATAATCACCTATTAGAGATGCTGGAAAAGAATTCCTGAAGTTGGTGGGAGTAGGGATCCAATCACTTAAAAAAATTTTTAATTGTGGTAAAATACATATAACATAAAATTTACCATCTTAACCATTTTAAGTGTACAATTCAGTACTGTTAGGTACATTCACTTCGCTGTGAAAAAGATCTCCAGAACTTTGTCATCTTGCAGAAATGAAACTCTATATTCATTAAGCAACAACTTACCCATCCCCCTCACACAGCCCCTGGCAACCACCATTCCATTTCTTGTTTTTATGAGTTTGACTACTCTAGGTATCTCATGTAAGTGGAATCACATAGTACTTGTCTTTTTGTGACTGGTGTATTTCATATAGCATATTGTCCTCAAGGTTCATCCATGTTGTAGATTGTGTCGCATTCCCTTCCTTTTTAAGACTGAATGATATTCCATTGTATGTATATATCACATTCTGTACATCACTCATCCATCAAAGGATATTTGAGTTGTTTCTACCTTTTGGCTTTTGTGAACAATGTTGCTATGAACATGGGTAGATAGGGGTGCCTGGGTGGCTCAGTCAGTTGAGCATCTGGCTCTTGATTTTGGTTCAGGTTGTGATCTCAGGGTTATGAGATCAAGCCCCGCATCAGCCTCCATGCCCAGCATGTTGTCTGCTTGAGATTCTCTCCTTCTGCTCCTCCCCCTACTCAAGCTTTCTCCCTCTAAAATAAATAAATAAAATCTTTTATATATATCATAAATAAGATATATACTTTGAGGTCTTGCTTTCCATTCTTTTGGGTATATACCCAGAAGTAGAATTGCTGGATCATATGATAATTCTATTTTTAATTTTTTTCCATGGCAGCTTTACCAATTTCCTTTCCACCAACAGTGCACAAGAGTGCCAATTTTTCCACAACCACATCAACACTTTATTTCCTGTTTCTTTGATAATAGTCATTGTTATGCATATAGGGTGATATTTCACCATAGTTTGATTTGCATTTCCTTAATGATTACTGAGGTTGAGAGGGGATCCAGTTACTTTCATTGTCCTTCCCAATTCTGAGTCTATGATAGTGGATTCTTTGATGGCCATGTGTTATGTCAGGGTTACTCGAGCTTTTTCTAATTGAAGTTCCAGTGCATCAATATAATAGGAAGTGAGAGTTGAATTTGTAAGTCACGGTCAAGAAAAGGGAGTTTTCACTTATGCATTCATTCATTTCTTCACTTTGAATGACCCAACACTTCCATTCTAAAGTATTCACCTAAGAGAAATGAAAACATGTGTCTACAAAAAAGACTAGTGTATGAATGCTCATAGCAGTTTTATTCAGGAAAGCCTAAAACTGGACACAACCCAATTGTCCATCAAGGAATGAGTGGATAAAGAAGTTCTGGTACGTTTACAGAATTAGATACTACTCAGAAATAAACTTTTGGGGAAGGTCACTGAAAAGAGGTCAGCAGCAGCTGAACTGTGACCAGTGGACCCTGGCATTTGGAGGCTTTTCACCCCTTCCTCTATCCTTGGAATGTGGGATCCACTTACCTTTCCTGCTCCTAGAGACTTATCTAAAGACATGGGCTTGAGAATGTGATGTGTTGGGGCACCTGGGTGGCTCAGTCGGTGAAGCGTCTGCCTTCAGTTCAGGTCATGATCTCAGAGTCCTGGGATTGAGCCCCTGCGTCAGTAGGGAGTCTGCTTCCCCCTCTTCCACTACCCCTCCCCCTGCTCATGTGCATTCTCTCAAATAAATAAACAAATAAAAGGGGGAGGGTAATTTGAACACACAAAGAGAACACCAGTGAAGATGAAAGCACAGAGATCAGCATGATGCTTATATAAACCAAGGAATGCCAAAGATTCCTAGAATGCCAGCAAACCA
This sequence comes from Martes martes, assembly GCF_963455335.1. Taxonomy (NCBI): domain Eukaryota; kingdom Metazoa; phylum Chordata; class Mammalia; order Carnivora; family Mustelidae; genus Martes; species Martes martes. Next base: position 14,054,431 of record NC_137895.1, read on the forward strand.
CCACAGGCTAAACGAAAGTCATGGAGCAGATTCTTCCTCACAGCCCTCAGAACTAACCAATTCCGCCAATGTCTCAGACTTCTAGCTTCCAGAAATGTGAAACAATATATTTTTGTTGATATGCCGCCCAGTTTCTGGTACTTTGTTATGAAAGCCCTAGCAAACTAATACAGATCCCTACAGTTTAGTATTCAGCCTTGCTAATTGTTAAAATCAGCTTTTGTTTATGGAATGACATCAAGGTATTTTACACTATCTTAGGTCCTGTGGGAAAACACAGGAAGTAAGAACTGCCCTCTATGGGGAACGTATATATGAAAAAAAAAGGGGAAAGAGAAACAGTTCTTTCGGTTCCCAGCAGGAGTTCTAAGATTGTATTCATGTCAACCAAAATAATATGATTGCTTTAAAAAACAGAGAGCCAAAATACTAATTTACAGTGTGCAATCTATCTGCCAATAGACTAAGAATGTATTCACTAGCCAACACATTTCCGTCCCAGTTTAAGAAATCTACTTGGGAAGTGCATTAAGATTAGAAGACTGATCGGTGCATATAAATTGAATATGCATAAGGGATATTTTTAACAAGTGCTGGGAGCAGAATGAGTCATCTTTCTCCACCACAGGTACATAACTTCCATGATGTCTTTAGTGAGTCAGGGTTCCCATCCCCTAGAAGTATATAATATAGTGACATGCTGACAGTGTCTACTTATTAATTATTTAATTTATCCATACATATAACAAATATTGATGGAGAGCTTTGTGTGTGCCAGGCAATGTGCTAAATGTTGGAAATTCAATAGTGAGAAAGACCCAGTTCCTGCCTTCAAGGGGCACAGTGTTAATAGGGCTGCTATGAGGAATTGCCCACTGTCATTACGAGAGCTCAGAGAAGGGCATCTAAACCTGCTTTGAAGAAGCAGGGAAGGTTTCTAAGCTAATGGGATGGGAGTGGGTATGTGTGGGGAGGGGAAAAAATTGTTTCAGGAGATAGGTATAGGATATGCAAATTCCAGATGTGAGACAGCTTGTGTGTTTGAGGAACAACTAGTGGCTTATTATGGCTGAAGGAAGAGCACAAGATAGTGAATTTAAGTGAAGAGGCTAGAGAGGTACAAAGGAGCTTGGGCATGTGAGGGCCACATTAAGCTTAACTCCCAAGGATACAACGCATCCTATGGAAGCTGGAAATGAGAGTGCCTTGTTGCCAAGACACAGAGTTCATAATACTGAGACATAACCTGAGCAGAACTCACCCAGGAAGGAGACAAGCTATGAACTTGGGTAAGTTATGGATTGGTAATTAGAGGAGAATAGAGGCATCAAAGGAAGAGACAGTACTGGTACAAACTGAGTTTAACTGGATGGCAAAGTGAAGAGTATAGGGAACTCAGAAGAAGAAAATAAGTAGTGCCTAGACTTAGAGTTAGCAATGGATGAGAAAGAGTTCATCAAAGTCAATGGCTTTATGATCAATATTTAAGAACACATGTTCTCCCCAAATTGATCCATAAGTTCAATGCAATACCAACCCAAACCCCACTGACAAGTTTATTCTAAAATTTCTATGGAAATACAAGGAATTTTGAAGAGCCAAAGCAATACTGAAAACTAAGGAAAAAGCTAGGGGACTTATACAACCTGATTTCGAGACTTACAAGATCAAGACAGAATGTTACTGAAATGAGGAGAGACAAACAGATCAATAGGAGGAAATGATCCAGAGATATACCCACTCATATAAGGTCAACTGACTTCTGGCCAAGGCAGAAAGTCAACCAAACAAGGATGTGAGGTCTTTTTAACAAAGGGTTTAAGAACAACTGAATATTATTTTGGAAAAAAATGGCACAGGATTCATACCCAAAATATAAGAATATAAAATCCTTCAAATCAATGATAAAAAAGCAAACACCCCCCAAAAATGGGCAAAGACTTGAAGTGACACTTAAAATATGATTTATAAATGGCAGTATATAAATATTAATCTGCAGGAAATTTTAAACTAAAACCAAGTGAGATATTTCATACCCTCTGTAAAGACTAAAGTAAAAAGGACAGACAAAATCAAATGCTAATGAGGATGTAGAGCAACAGGAACTCTCAAACACTGCTGATGGGAGTGTAAAATGATACGACCATTTTGGAAAATGGTTTGGCAATGCCTTTCTACATTATGCTCCAGCCTTTCCACTCCCAGGCATCTATTTTCTAGAAATGAAAACATACATGCACAAAGCCATTCACATGGCTTGCAAATATGTTTTCTTCTGTATCAGGAGAAACTTGTTATTCATTTAACTGCCATAAGATTAGTGTCTAGAGTTTATACTGATTTTCTACAAATCTAAAAGAAAAATGTAAACAATAATAAAATGTCCAAAAATATGAGAGGGAAACTCACAGCAGAGAATATATGGAAATATTGTCAACATACTTATAACCAGGAAAATTCAAATTGAAACCACTATGATATACCACTTCATGCTTATCCAGCTGCAACAAAACAAAAATAATAAATAACAACCTGTTGATACTAAATGTTGGCAAACCTATAGATAAGTGAGTGCTATAAATCACTGCTGGTGGGAGTGTAAATTACTCTTTTTTCAAAGCTGGCTGGCAATATGTATTTAAGTAGAAGCTACTCTTCAACCCAGCAATTTTACCAGGTATATACCTTTTCCCCCAAATTCTGGCATGAATAAACTACCAACAATGTTCAGTACAGCATGGTGTTTTCTGTTTTTTTTTTCTTTTTTCTCTTTATTTTTTATTATGTTCAATTAGCCAACGTATAGTACATCATTAGTTTTTGATGTAGTGTTCAACAATTCATTAGTTGGTATTCTACGGTTTAAAAAATCTGCAGATCTGTCCATTGTCCCTCTTTTTCCATTCCTAATCAGGTTAATTTTTCTGTTCTCTTTTTAAAAATTGATCTTTTGTTTAATTTATTAGTCTTTTGAAGATAACTTTGATTCAGTTGGTCTTATTGTTTCCTCATTTTCCACTTCATTAATTTTGACTCTTCCTCTTAGTATTTCTTCCATTCTATTTTCTTTTGGGATTATTCTGTTGTTTCTCTTCTTTATTATAACAGCTTCCTAAATTATTTTCAGAATTCCTTGTTTTTCAATATATATATTTAAAATTATAAATTTCCCACAAAGTACTATATTAGCAATGTCATAAAGTCTTCTGTATTTACTGGTTTCATTGTTAAACAATGAAAAATAATATTTTTGAGCGATAAAAAATATTCTAAATATTTTCTAATTCTCATTGTAATTTCTTCTTCAAACCATTAGTTTATTAAGGTGTATATCTTCAGTTACCAAGTGCGGCTTTAGCAGATGGTATTTTTGTTACTGATTTCTAAATTTATGTCACTGCAAAATATTTATTCTTTGGTATCTGCCAAGATCTTACTTAAGGGCTATTTGTGGTCAGTTTTTGCACTGGTTTCCCATGAGCCAGAAAACAAATGTATTCTCTGTGGTAGTAAATCTCTCTATTTGTCCATTAGCTCAAGTTTGCTTATTAGATTTTTTAAGTGTTCTAAATACTACTAATATTTGGTCACAATCTATCAGTTTCTAAGAGAGATATCTTGGAATATCTTTTTGTGATTGTAGATTTGTCACTTGTTCTTTGCAATTATGTCAGTTTTGCTTAACGTATTTTGAAGTTCTTTGGTTTATCCACTAACAGGTTGAAGATCTATTTTGGACCCTTATTCTACCCTCAATATCTAACTTCTATTTCACATATTTTTCTCCATATCCGTTTGTTACATTCTGGGTAATCTTCCCAGTCTACTTGTTCCCTCTTTAGGTGTATCTAATTTAATTTTAATGTAACCACTGGGTTTTTCATTTCAATGGTTCTATTTTCACTTCCTGAAATTCTATTTGTTGCTATTTTTAAAAATTCTAAATAGCTTTTCCCCCACAGTGTCCCATCTATCAGTATTTTTATTTCATATTACTTTGTTCATTTTAAATATACTTACAGCTCTTAGATTTATTATATTAGTTCCAGTTTAACAGGAAGGGGCAGATAATTTTCCTATCATCACATGTTCTCATGAAGGTTCATTTGCTCATGTATTTTGTAATTTTTTTCCCTAGTAAACTCAACATTGGCAGAAATTTTTCATATTTCCTTTCTGTTTGGAAATGGGACGAGGGAGCCATGACCACTTGATTGTGAAGATGTTCCCTCAGGATAGTTTTGCATTTAATCCTGTTTGAAACCTGTCCTGTGGTTCAAGCATCTTGGGCTAATTTTGTTTTTGGATTTTCAACAAAGGACTTCTCATCAGGCAGATTTAATGCTTACATCCACGCACAGCAAAGGCATGGACTTTTGTCATCTCATGGGTGACTTTCTCTCTACTTCCTCTGCCTGCCACTAAATTACCTGGACAGACAGCAAACTTCCTCACCACTGACGGCTGGGTCTCTAACACATTTATATGGTAGTGAGTTCCCTATTAGTGGAGGGTTATGGTGCAAAGATTTGTTAAGAGCTGAAGTCCATCATGGTCCAATACTAAGCATCCATGATAATCTCTGCTTTTACTTGTTACATCTTTCAAAGCTTATCCACATCCACTGACTCAGTCGATGAGATGCCAGTAATTCCACGGTCTTTAAGCTTCAAGCCTTAAATCTCAGATTCCTGGTAAACAGTGGAGAACAGGTTCCTGAGGCATACTCAGAAGGCACAGGAGACTTACAGAAGCCTCTTCTGTGCTTGGAATACACTCCATCTTTTCAGACCCATTGAGTAGCTGTTGCATATGCCCATTTCCTGTGGTCTTCTAGCTTTGGGCTGGACTGGCCCTGGTGCTTTGTGCAGAGAAGTGGCAGCAGCATCCACCAACCCCTTGGTGATAAATTATGGTTCCTTCATCTCAGCCACAGCAGGAGCTCAGAAATTGTCAAAACTGTTGCTCAATCTTTACATCCTACTGAGAAAAAGTTTGGAATTCAGTCTGGCAGAAAGGACAGTGAAACTTGCTGGTTGAGATGTAAGCTGTAGCCCTAACCCAGAGAAAAAAATATTGATGGTTTGTTCACACCCCAACACTTTCCAAAGAAGATACTGGGAGCTTGATAGCAAGGAACACACACACACACAAACACACACACACACACACACACACACACACACACACACATGCACATATATAAAAATAGAACATACGAAAAAAATAGAACATATGGATTATTAAAGTAAGAGGAAACCGGATGATAGCTCCTGAGCCTATTACTGTGTGGGATATGAACACTAGTAGCAGGTTCTGTTTTTCCAAACGAGGCCCTGACAATATCTGTCATCATTGTTTTTCTCTTCTGCAATGTGACCTTCACACTCATCAAGAGGTGCAGTTTATTTCTCCACCCGTTTATTAGTTTTCTAAGGCTGCTATAACAAATTACCATAAATTGAAAGGCTTAAAACAATAAAAATTTATTTTCTCATAATTCTGGAGGCCAGAAGTCCTAATTCTGCAGAGTCAGTTCCTTCTGGGGACTCAGGGAGGAGAGTCCCTGCCTCTCACAGCTTCTGGTGGTTGCTGGCAATCCTTGGTGTTCCTTGGCTTGCCCGTACATCACTCCCATCTCTGCCTCTGTTACCACATGGGTTTTTCCCCTGCATCTCTGTCTCCATTTCTCCCCTTTTATACCAGGATGCCAGTCATTGGATTTAGGGCCCACCTCAATCCAGTATGACCTCATTTTTACTTAGTACATCAGCAAGAACCCTACAAGTTAAGGTTACATTCCTGATATTCTGCACGGACATGAATTTAAGGGAACACTATTGAATCCAGTTCAACCCTCTTGTGTCTGGCCAGGCCTTGTCATTGCTTCAACTATTAGAATATTGTGGATGTGATTCTGTGCTAACTTTAAGCTGGTTTTTGTTTTCTGCCTCTTGGAATGTTTGGTCTTGGACATCCCCTATTGGAACCCCGCCATCGTGCTGTGAGAAGTTCTCCAGTACTCCTTGCCAAATATTTCCACTTTCTGTCTTTTAGACACATGGTAGGATTGGCCCTTTTAAAGATAGCCATGGCCCTGTGATTCACATTGTCCAATAAAATGTATGTGGACATGGCATATGTCACTTCCCGGTAGGGGAATTAAGAGTCAGCATTTGATATGCCACAGCCTATTCTCCCTTGGTAGCTGTGTATAGACACGTTAGGATGGAGGCTTCATCAGCTGGGCCCCTGAGTGACTATGATGATCAGAGACTTTTTGCTGACACATGTAGGACATGTAGCATGAGCAGGACTTTTTAGATGAACATACTGTCTATGGGGGCTGTGGCTACAGCTGATCCTGAAAAATGTAATGTGTTTCCTAGCACCAAGGCATGGTGGGGACATTCTGGCCCATGATAGGCAACATGATATAGGAGTACAAGGCAGGAATAATGTCCAAGATATTTAACGACCACTATGGTACAGGCTCTCACCAGTCTGAATAGTGGGACCTGCAGAGCTCGAATAGGAGCCTGGAAGACCCTGGAATTAAACCTTACTGTGTGGATTTTGAGCTAGGGCTCTTAGGGGTGGAGCTTTGGGGACAGTGCACCAAGAGGGTATTAAGTCCGAGACTACCAGTTTTATGCCAACAGATATAGAAGCATTTGACATTTTTATCACCCATGTGGACATGTTGTTGGGTAGTGATTAATGTTAGCTCCGGTTAAGAGCTTGGCCTATGCCTTAAAATCTGGTTCTGCCACTTCCTTGCCTGTAACCTAGGGCAAGTTCTCTCTATGACTCAGTTTTCTTTTCTGTGAAATGGGGGTAATAATAATAATAGCTATTTTGTAGGGCTGATGATAGAATTAAATGATCTGATCAAATGAAGCTATAATCTATAATAGCACCTGGCATATAGTAAGTGTTACATAAATGGCAAAATTGGTTATCAATATCTATACATGTCAACATTCTCTGAGATGTCCTTGTTCATATCTTAGGTAGAATGCCATTGTTTCATTCTTTTTTCTGATGACACAGTTTTTTAGAGCCTCCACCTATCTGTGCTATGTCTGACCTGTTCTTAGGTACAAAGGGCTTGGCCACTCTTAATTTGACAAATTTTGTGAGGTGAACTCATGCTTTCCTGCATAGATACAACACATAGCCATTGGGGTCTTATTGCTTTCCTATACTATTTGGGAAAGAGGATCCAGCAAATCCTCTGTACTTTCCCCTCTTTCCTTACTACCTATGGTTTTATTGTGCTCCTTGTCCCTTAGGCCATTGTTATGGGCTAAAAATGTGCCCACCAAAGTTTATATGTAAAAGCACTAACCCCTAGTACATTAGAAGGTGACTGTATTTGGAGATAGAGTTTTGAAAGAGACATGTAAGTTCAAGTGAGGTCTTAGGGTAGAAGCTAATCCAGAATGACTGGTCTCCTTATTAGAAGAGGAAATTAGGACAACAGATACACCGAAGGAGAAGAGAGCTATCTGCAAACCAAGAAGAGAGACCTCCGAAGAAACCAAAAATACAGACACCTTGATCTTGGACTTCTAGTAGAGTCATGAGAAGATAAATGTCTATTATTTAAGCACCCCCACGGTATTTTGTTATGACAGTCAAAAACCTTAGTCAAAAAAATGAATAGAGCCAGGTATCAGGGTGCCCAGCTAGGAGACTCTTTTCTTAGAGACCCTCTTCAATACCAGAGCTTTGTGTCCCCTCCTATACTTTCTTTTCACCCTAGTCTGGGAACTCTTTTCTCATCTGCAACTATACCTCTAGCTCAGAAAACTTGATCATGTGTTCTCCATGGTTTGAGCCTCCCACAACCCAGACTTCTCAATCTTGAGGCCTAAAAAAAAAAGAGAGAAAGAAAGAAAGAAAGAAAGAAAAAAAGGGGACTAAAAGCAAAGTATGTGGGATGCCAGAGGGAGGAGAAAGCTTATGACCTCTGTAGACATATGACACCTGTTGTACAGGGAAATTCTAAGCATAGATCTGACCTAGACTAAATGCTTTGCAAGCGGGAAGGGCTGTTATGATATCATTGTTGTCAGCAGCAGCAGCAGCAGCAGCAGCAGCAGCAGCAGCACCCATCACCACGTAGGCTGCTAACAATCTGATATAGGTAACTCCCTCTACCTGGAAGTTTACCACTCCTACACCTTCATTGTGCTCCCTTTTCCTAGAGCCTCTCAGAATTCCTCCATGCTCCCTTGGATGCTCAGATGCTAGACCTGCCTTAAAAAATCAGCTCCTGATAAGATTTAGCAACCCTTTGGAAAATGAGAATTTGAATGAGTTGTAAATAACTCAGAATTCAAAGCACATCCTTTGAAACTCTGCAGAGGTTTCCAAGACATGTGAATTCCCCAGCCCAGATGACAAATGGTGCACAGAAATGCCACATGAGGCATGAGCATGGGCTCCTGCTTCCTGCTCTCAGAAAGGTGGGTTATATTTGGCGTGCAGTCACTTGCTCATTTTTCTCTATCATTCTGAAGCACAATCACCAAGTTCTAAAAGACATATGAGTCCATAAGTCCCATACCTTGCAAAATGGCTACCATCACTCTCCCATTTTTCACACTGCCTTGAGGAAAGGCCCCATTTATCTGTAGCTTCCTTGCTGCACAGCTTTCTCCTCCCCATTACTGCTTTGTGTCTTGTCAAATAGACTTCAGTGAGGCCATCATCTCAGGATGCACTTCATCAAGTAATTATGCCAAGAATTGGAACAGAGGAGCCAAAGTGAGAAAGCTGAAGTTTCAAGGCTTTCCAAATACCAGGAGGAAGACAGGACTTATCTCAAACTGATCTTTAGACCATCTTCTGCCAGATTCCCAGGCCCATGGTGGTTTTATCTTGGTTGGTTTTTTTTTGTTCCCCTTTTCCCGGCAGATGAGAATGACAGAGCTCATCCTTGCCCTTGGTCCCCAGATGACGTCCACAGACTTGTCATTTGCAGGAAACATTGCAAGTCAGTGGGAACGCTCTACTTTGATGCTGTTACAGTTCTTGGAACAGAAGCATCTGCTGGGTGTAGAAAAAGCCATCAGCCTGTGCTTTTTCTAAATCATTAAAACGCCACTGGCAGTTTGACAAATTGGCACCGATCATCAGGCTCAGCAACTGGGAGCAATCTGTTTGGCTGGCTGAGAGAAACAGCTGTAAAATTCTGGTAAAAATCTGTTCTATTGTACTCAAATACATCTTAGGTAGAGAGGCCGGTTGGTGAAATAGAAAAGGTATGGTCTTGAGAGCTAGCAGTATCTAGGTATGAATCCTGACCCTTCTGCTCACTGGCTGTGAGTGGTCAGCAAACTACTTAACAATTTTCTCATCTGTAAAATGGGAAGATAAGTACATTTCTTACAGAGTTGTTGTAATGATTAGAGATAATACTTTTTTTTAAAGGAAATACTTTTTTTAAAGTGTCTGGCACAAGGCTGGTATATCATAAATGGTTCTAGTGGGGAGGTAGTGAGGTTAACACAACAGTGGATTTAGTTACGGTTGTGGTACTAGAGGCAATAATAGCAGTGGTTGTCAGGTAAGTATTACTAGTGGCTCTTGTTGTAATAATAATAATAAAGTGTGAAAATGTTGGTTTGGTTATGAGCCAGGAGACTTGGATTATACCAGTGATAGAGCTGGCAGAATGAATGAGAGATTGAGAATCAAGAAACCTGGTATCTAGTCTTGGCAGTTTCTCTATATTTTGTGAGTTGGTGTAGAATTATAGAAAATTGGGAGGTTGTATGGTCCTCTCCAAATCTTCATTTAGATGCCTTTCTCTTACCTCCAATAATATGTAAATGGAATAGCAGATATTTCTTCCATGTTCTATGTTGTTTAAGTATTAATAAAAATAATAGCAATGCATGCTAATTTTTATTGAGTATGTGCCATGTATCAGGCACATTTTAATATTACATATATTACTTCATTAAATTATTGCAAGTACTTTAGATTAAGGGAGGCCTTAATTTTATTCCTATGGTTTGGTACTGAGACACAAAGAAATTAAATATCTTACCTAAGATCACAGAGCTAACAGTAGAATTAGAATTAGATCTCAGGAAACCTGCCTCCAAAGCTTGCATCTGAACTTCTGTACTGTACCATATATGCTTTAATGAAAGTTGTCACAACCTGGATGTTGTGTCACATGGCTTGTATAATAGAGATTTCTCTTTCTTTACAACCTGGTTTATAATCTATCTATAGCAATTTAGCACAACTGAGATGCTAAGACATAAGGAGATATGAACTGCTTTTGTTTATTCAGTCAACTAATCAACCACCAAACAACCTAAATTTACTTAATACGTATTTTTTAAAATGGGACTTGTTTTCAAGGGTTAGTGAATGGTCCAACCATTTGGAGGAGAGTGTTAGTTTAGGGAGTAGTGAAAGATTATCTTGGAGAAGTTATGATGGGACATGATGCTGAAAGACAGAATGTCAAGCTAAGTCTGAACTTATAAACAATGAGGATTTAGACATCTCCTCTCTGAGCGGCCATGGGACGCCACTTCCCTCCTTTCTAGAGCATGCCTTCTCTTTATAGTGATTATAAACTTACCTATTTCATTCAGTATCTCATAAGCTCTTTGAGACTGTGACAATTGCAGTTTTCCTGACCAATCCAGACAACTACGTGTGTCTTCCATCAGGGATTCTCAGGCCAGTTCAATCACCTGCCTATAATATGAACCCAGCCTGTCTCCGAGAAGAGATTTGCTCTGAGAGGCTGGAGTAGGTTAAGAACCTAAAATTAGTCCTGACATATCTGCCATGAGTTTCCCTCCTTTCTCTAGAGAGAAAAAGACAGTTTTGTTTTCTTTGGGGAAATTCTAACCCCATAAATACTGGTATACAGTGATTTCCAGAGTCCTTTTAATTTGCTGCTCTATGGGGACAATAGTTAGACCTAATTGCTCTAGCATGCTCACCAATGTAGTGTTTCATCACTGCTCTTGAATATGAGAGCTGGCATTGAATTCCAGGATGGCAGTTATTTTAGTAAGAACTTTGAGGATACCATTTTACATATCTTTGGTCTCTGTTGCCATTTATAGGAACTCAGCAGTCAATCTAATTGTAATTCTTTTGTAGGGTAATGTTTTTTCTCTCTCATTGCTTTTAAGATTCAAAAGTTTTACTGTGATGTGTCAAGGTATGGGATGGTTTTTATTTTCTCAAGACTCAGTGTGTGTTTCAAATTATCTTTGTTTACTTTAGGAAAATTCTTAACAATTATTTCCTCATATATTACTTCTCTCTCATCTTTTTATTCTTTCCTTCTGAAATCTTTATATTTACTCTTTCTGAAATGTCTATTACATGTACACTTAAACATTCTTCTTATGTCCTCGTTAAAAATGGCTCATAATTTTATTTCTCTGTGACATAATCTACTTTATTTCCTGAGGTTTATCTTCCAGTTTATTAATTTTCTTTGTAGCTGTATCTAATCTTCTATGTAGATCCAGCATGCTGTTTTCAATTTTAATGACTATAATTTTTATTCTTCAAAGTTTCATTTGCTTATTTTTCAAATATGCATATTATTTTGTTCATACTCCTTATTTTTTTAAAATATTTTATTTATTTATTTGACAGAGAGAAAGATCACAAGTAGGCAGAGAAGCAGAGAGAGGAAGGGAAGCAGGCTCCCTGCCTAGCAGAGAGCCTGATGTGGGGCTCTATCCCAGGACCCTGGGATCATGACCTGAGCCAAAGGCAGAGGCTTTAACCCACTGAGCCACCCAGGCGCCCTGATACTCCTTATTTTTTTAAAAGATTTTATTCATTTGTCAGAGAGAGAGAGCATGCACACAAGCAGGAGGAACAGCAAGCAGAGGGAGAAGCAGGCTCCCTGCTGAGCAAGGAGCCTGATGTGGGACTCAATCCCATGAGTCCCTTGCTCATGATCTGAGCAAAGGCAGATGATGCTTCACAGACTGAGCCACCCAGGCATTCCCATACTCCCTATTTTTAATATGATTTTTGTTTTATCATTTTAGTCTCTATTTTACATATTATCTTTTCTTTTCTGTCAGCTTGTTTTCTTTTCTTTTCTCCATGTTGTGAGTGTTAAATTTTCTTTTTATTTCCTGCTGAATTTCCCTATGATAACTTTGATTTTTAATTTATAATTTATTGAGAACTCATGTTCAGAAATTTTCTTCCCCCTGTGGTAGGTCCATGTGTCCTGGAAGTATCCTTGCGAAGTGGTTTTGAATTTTTAGCTGCTAAGATCCTTGTGGTCACATTAATTCCAAAACAAACTTTGCTCTATTTCCTATTTGGTGGTTTTCTGAATTTTGATAATAATGTGAATTCAGATCAATTAGTATGTATGCTTCAGGATCAACATTTCTTTTTCTTTTTTTTTAACTATTTATTTATTTATTTATTTTAGAAACAAAGTGTGTGCAACCAGGGGGAGGGGCAGACTTCCCACTGAACATGCAGCCCCCATGGGGCTCGATTCCACAACCCTGAGATCATGACTTGAGCCAAAACCAAGAGTTGGACACATAACCAACTGAGCCACCCAGGTGCCCTCAGGGTCAACATTTATATTTCTTATGGTGACTTTGTTTTCTCACCCAGAGTTATACAGAAACTTCTGTGAGCTGGAGACTGAAGTTTTATCTCTTTTTCATGTTGTTTTATATTTCTTTTTATAGAATAGTATTAAAAGCTTGCAGCCTTATGCTTGTGGTTCAGTTACAGCTCAATCAATCTCTCTCTCTCTCTTTCTCTCCCCCCAAAGTCAAGTATCTTGCCCTTGTGCAGTTGTAAAAATCTCAGTCACTAGTTCATATGACCTATATATAAGACCAGTAATCCTGTGGACCAGTACAGCATTATCCCTTACTTAACACTTCTGCTTCAAGTCCTTGTTTTGTTTCTAGCACCCAGGTATTTCCTTTGATTCCTTTAGAGTGCAACATAAGGCCAAGAATATGGCTGGTATGAGAGAGAAACTGTATGTACTTAAAAAGACTATGTATTCATTTCTTTCCAGTTTTAATTTAGTTAGTATTTGTGGCCCTAAGAAAGTCCTGCAACATGAGCTCAGTCTGACATATTGTCAGAAGTTGCCCTCTCCCCACATCATGGATTCTTAATTTTCACATAGAGCCAAGATTGAAAAAATATGCGGATAACTTCAGAATTGCTTCCATAGCATCCCTGTGATTTTGAGGCACTGGTCAAGAAACAGAACAACTGTGTTGGGTAATTTTTTACTCCCACATAATATTTGCTTAACCAAGTACAGTCTTGGTAAATATCTACTCCATCTCAGTTATAATGATTTAATTTGAGTTGCAGCCACACTACATGTATCTTTTATCTGTATCACCAGGACCTACTGTTATGGTTGGCAAATGATAATAACAAACACTAACATTTTTTGAGCTCTGACCTACATGTCAGGTACAGCTATTAACAGTTCATATTCCATTTTATCTTTACAACAAAGAACTGAGGCACAAAGAGGTTAAATAACTTGCTGAGGGTCACATAACTAGTAAGTGGTGGGCCCCCAATTCAAATTCAGACATCCTAATAGATGAGCACCCTCGAGTGAACACCTAAATAAACAACCATTGGATGAACAGGACTATGTTGAAGGCATTGTTTTTACTATTGTGATCGCCATATTTGAAGAAGATGAATGCATTTGAGAGAGATCCTCACTGACTGTGAGTGAATGGAAGATCAGTGGGCAAGAGAACATGGAGGCAGAAAGCATAAGGAAGCTGTATAGCAATGAGCCTGGCCCAATGACTTACATTCTAACTGTGGCAAGTTGCTTTTTCCCTTCACATATGGCTCAAACACACTGCTTATGCAATTGATCATTGCATAAGCTTTTCTTTGAAATCCAGTTTTTCTCCTTCTAACTGTTCAAACCTTACTTAGCATTGCAGATCAAAGGTTTAAAATGAAGCAAATTAAAAAAAAAAAACTATCTTTGGTAACACCACAGTCAGAGTGCTCTGTATAGTAGAGAGGACATATTTTTAAAGAGTCAAACAGGTAGGGGGTCATATCCAAGCTCCACTGCTTACTGTGCCTCAGTTATCCCAGTTGTAAAATTGAGAGAACATACAAACATCAGGGTTGTTAAAAAGACCCATTTGGATAATGTAACTGGTGGAGGAGCTTTAAGACAGTATTTCTGAACCCTTAATGGTGGGAAAAGGGGACATACTAGACAGCATTTCTTCTCTTAAACCCCATTGTGTAAGCTTGGGCTTGTCTTTGGAAGTAGGTCATCCTCTGTGTGGATGGGGACCACTGAAGCAAAGTGTGGTGGGTAGTTAAGAGCACTGACTACAGAGCCAACTGACCTGGGTTAAATCCTGCTCTGCTACTTGCTGGCTATGTGACGCCAGACAAGTCAACCAGTCTCTCTGTGTCTCATCTGTCAAATGGGAGTAAAAGTAGATGCTACCTCTTGTGGTTGTTACAAATATTAAACGAGATAATATTTGCATAGCACGGTGCCTGGGACTCAGTAGGTGTTATGCAGGTCTGCTAAATACATAAATACACACATAATTTAGTTATTTAGAAGTAAAAGCAAATGACAAGTTTCAAAGGCATATACTTTGGACTGGATGGTCAAACTTTCTGTTTAGTAATCACAAGGCTATCTTCATCGTGGGTGATGCATCTCCAGTGAGTTGCTTTTACATTTTAAAAAGATTTTCTGCTTCTTCTTGCGAGACCCTGAGGATGAGGAAAAAGAGAAGGGGCCTGGAATTGCAAATTAGGACTTTTACAAGGGGATTTTTGTCTGACTAGATAAATGAGCCCCCATGTCATGGCCTGAGGTCAGCAGCGAGGGGCCACAGTGACAGGAATTGGCACCCGCGAAGGGGCAGGGCTGATGTGTCCTAGAAGCATTGACAACAGATGTCCAGTTGCGGAGTAGTGTCCTCATGTTATTCTTACACTTCGGTCAAACACAGTTGACACAGCAATCTTGTGTCTGCTGTGTTTTGGGGCTTCAGGGAGGATCCTGTGTCTACTCTGGGGGTGAGGTGTGTGTGGCAATGTGCAAAGTGTTTGAGAGGCTGGACCATGGAGACGTGAATTTGAGTCTGCCAACATTAAGGAACTCAAGTTCAGAGAGAAGCCCAGAGGGAAGGCGAATCAGGTTTTGGAACATAAAGCAGTCTTTGGGAAGTCTCAGAAATACCTGGAAAATGCCTTGGCCTCCCAGTAAACTCAGATGCTTTTATTATTTGGTTATTTACCAATCAAGGCTTACTCTGAAATTCTGTAAAAGAGGGATATCCAATGTCTATTCCTAAAGCAGCCAGCAGTGCCTCGCACATCTCCTTCCCCTTATTTTTTTTTTTTTAATTTTTTTGTGGACTAAGATAAGCCCGAGACACCCCACAATGAGAACCAGGAGGGTGGCAGTTCCTCTCGCCCTCCTCCCAACACCAGAGTGGCCTCCACAGCCAAGCAAGTCAGTCTCAGCTGCCTCTCCTGGCTAGTCTTTCTCACACCCAGGGCTATACCACCCAGGGACACCTGTTCCCTGACAACACAGCAGATGTCGGAAAGCAGTGTCTTCTGTTGGGATGCTGAGCAGAAGCTTTCTCACTGAGCCTTGGACGGCCCTGACAACCGATGCCAAGGGGACTTCATCAGGAAGTGCAGAGCGTGGAATTGTCCGGGTTTCCTGACAATGTCTTGGCAGGTGCTAGCCCACCCAGCAAGGGTCACGCTTACCTAAGCATTTCCTGCAAAAGAAGAAAAAATTCTCCTCCCCCTTCCAGGCAAATGAATCTGAATAATTGTTCTGATTCATTTCCTCTGGCTGGCAGGCATGGCTCTGTCTTCTTTTGATGGGTTGACAGCTTGTGAGCTTGTGGGCCTATGAGCCTGTGGCCTACCTCTGCTAGTCGTTCCAGACACCAGCTCTCCCTGTCCTATTGCTAACAAGTGTCACAATCTGTTCTGCCTTTGACAAGGCCTGTGGGTAGCCTGATTCACCTGGCACCAGGGGGTTTGTGGGATCTTGATTCAGCTCATGATGGACCCCAGGACCTAGGGCGATGCTTCCCGAAGTGTGATATTTGCACAATAGTTAATACATGACATGGTGTTCTGGAGTGTGAGATTCAAACATTTTACTGTAATACAAAGATATCAAGATACAGTTTTTCATTCAGTTAGGATTTTTACTCAAAACATTTAAGGGAAAAACGTGAGTCAATTTAAATGATATTAACAATATAATGGTTCTGGAACAATATGGGTGTGGGAAAAGGCACAAAGGTGCTATATGAATGAATAAATTTTTGACAAACGTGACTCATGGAGGACGCTGCACTATGTACACATGTGGACGGATTTATCTATTTATCCATTCATTCACCAGCTTTTTGAGTACCTGCTATGCTAGGCTATTGCAGAGATGGGGAAAATTGAGTGGAGGTTACGCATGGATCCTGACTCATAGCTGGGCTGTGTAAGCACTAGTAAATTGTTTGGGGACTGGGTGACTGGTATTTATGATAACAAGCTGTAGGGTCAGGTGCTTGGTAGTTCTGAGAAAGATCTGGTATCTGAGACCTAAAATAAGATAATGTTAGAGGCTGATCTGTGCAGAACTTGGACATCTTCAGATAGATATCACAAGGATGGTTCCTGGAGCCCAAACCGAGTCACAGACAGGCCAAGCCGATCCAGTAAGCAGCCTTTGAAGGACTGGACCGATTTACACGAGGGAAGAAGGAACTTGGTGTATGGGTGTCCTCCTTCCCCCTAACATGGTGTACTTACTGTCTCTGCCTGCAGGACAGATTGTACAACTCTGGAGGGCACCAATGTCTTCTTAGGCATTGGCCATTTGTACCCAGATTGTGACAATTTCCAGAAGATGATAGTAAACTGTCTCATTCTATGCAAATGAGCACATCCTGACCATTTTCCAGTAGATGGAAGTAAAGTGTCTTAAGGAAGAGTGCCTCTGGCAAATGCCTGAGCAGTCCCACACTGGGCATCTGGTTCCTTTTGATCTGGATTTTGTCTGCTATCAATATTCTGGGTCCATTTTCTGCTCATGGCTCTGCCTTGCCCTTTTGGCATTGATTGCTTTAAAGTCTTAGGAAGGGATTAAGTGACAGTCTACTTTCTCCACCTGAGAGATGGGCAAAAATGTCCGGTAGATAGAGATAAAAATATCACCCTTATTACAGATGAAGCTGGAATAATATGGGCCAGGCCTTATGTAAAGTGGTCTTGTTAATTAATCCTGAATAAGACATGCTTATTCATCCTAACACTGGCACAGATTCTTCACACTCAGATGCCTCCCTGGTTAGGGACAGCAGAGAGCAGATGAAAATATGTGCATGGGCAGATCCCAAAGAGCAGAGCTGAAAACTCCCTAATAAGTCATTTTGCCTTCTTTGGGGAAAAAGGTCAGGAATGGTACTCACAGGTCCCCATACAGAGTGATATGCAAATTTCATGCAATCCACGCCAAGATTCCAATTACATTTTTCATAGAAATAGAAAAGACCGTCCTCAAAGGCCCTGAAATACCCAAAGCATCTTGAGAAAGAACAAAGCTGGAGTCCTCACACTTCCTGATTTCAAACTATATTACAAAGCCATAGTAATCAAAAGAGTATGACATTGGGATAAAAACAGACACATCAACCAATGGAAGAGGATTGAGAGCCCAGAAATAAGCCCATGCATACACATATGGTGAATTAATTTATGATAAAGGCACCAAGAATGCACAATGGGGAAAGGACAGTCTCATCACTAAATGGTGTTGGGAAACTGGATGTCCACATGCAAGAGAATGAAACAGGATCCCTATATTATGCCATACGCAAAAATCGCTCCAAATGGATTTGTCTTGAGTCTAAGACCCAAAACCATAAAACTCCTAGAAGAAAACGTAAGGGGTCAGCTCCTTGACGTTGGTCTTGGCAATATAATTTTTTGAACTAGACACCAAAAGAAAGGGCAACAAAAGCAAAAAGAACCAAGCAGGACTATATTGAATTATCTTTTATAACTTTTTTTTTCATTTTTTAAATATAAAAAGAAGCGGGGCGCCTGGGTGGCTCAGTGGGTTAAAGCCTCTGCCTTCGGCTCAGGTCCTGATCCCAGGGTCCTGGGATCGAGCCCCACATCGGGCTCTCTGCTCAGCGGGGAGACTGATTCCTCCTCTCTCTCTCTCTCTCTCTCTCTCTGCCTGCCTCTCTGCCTACTTGTGATCTCTCTCTGTCAAATAAATAAATAAAATCTTAAAAAAAAATACAAAGAAGAAGCAAAATTTTTACTTTAAAATTATGTCCTGACCTTCATTTGGCAGGTAGCCCCTCACAGGAGAGTATCAAAACTGGCAGGGGAAAGAGAGTGAAAATATAAGAGAAGAAAAGACACAGCCTCCTCTCCTGGGTGTTTACAATTGACCGTGCTAGCCATGTGAGCAACATAATATGTGTAACCAGAATTGTATGTCAAAATAACCTTTTCAATTAATTCCTTTTTGCTTTTTCCTCTCCCTTTTTATCAAAGGCGAGGTATTGAGCAGAAGAGAGATAGGTGCCCCTGACACTTGTAATACATTTCCCATTGGGGGAGGATGTCCTATTCTTCTGCTTCTAGGGGTGTGTGGTGGGGAGAAGAAACCTAGAGCCCCATGGGAGGTCCTGCCTGACCTTCCAGGTTTTCAGTGTCTCCCTCATTTGGGAGTGGGAGAGAGGAGAATGGGGCTGATCAGAGTCCAGAATCCTTGCTCTCCCCATGCAAGGCCGGGAAGCTCTGGCCCCTAAAAAGCAAGGGATTGCATGCAGCTGTGTTTCTAAAAGAGAAGCCTGAAGGATTCAGCTGAAAGCTTTTCTGGGAGATGGGAAGACACAGAGGAGGGCAGCCAGCATGGGCCTGGAAAAGGTGTCAATCCATTGTTTTTCTGTGGCTGCACCCTTTTAAACAGCATTGTACTTCCAGTGGTCTCTGGACAGCCTCAGTGCAGTGCTTGGGCAATTTAAAATTCTCTAACATTATCCCTCAATACCTGTTTCAGGCCCCTAGGAAAGAAGAAAACAGGTCACTGACAATTGTGGAGGGCATCAGGACAGTGAGAAGCTTACGTCCATGCTCTCTTCAAATGAAAAAGCTGGGAGTCAGGACCTAAATTTTCTTCCTCTCTCACTGGACCACGTTTTTCGCCCATCGGTTTACTCTGCTCAACTTTCTCTTTGCTAACTCTCCACTCCCCTCCCTTTCTTTCTTTAGTCTTTTTATTTGGTGAATTTTTCTTCTCCCTTGATTTTTTCCACATTTTAAACAACCATGAAAACAAAACGAAAAATAAAGCCAACCAAAGAGCAGATAAATATTGTTTTATAGCCTGACCTCGGAGCCTCTAACAATATTAGCATAATATCTTTCCCTAGAGAGACAGTCATTTTGAGAAAACAGCTTGAGCTGGCAGCAAACTCAATAAATTCCATGCTGCCCGAGCTGTGCGTGACCTCACAAATCCAAAAATGGCCTTTCTTTGTCCCTTTCCATTAAGAGAAGTTAGCAGTTCTCCCCAGAGCCAATAGTAGTGGAATTCAGGGTTGAATCAAAGCCATGATCAGTTGGATGATCCTAGAGGTTATCAGCCATCATAGAATGCTCTGCAGAAACCAAGCTTACTGCAGACTTTTATTAGGAAGTAATCATAAAGTTTTGTGGTTTTTTTTTCCTCTTCTCAGGACAAAGGCTATTTGAGTGGGAGGATTTCAGATCTTTTATGAAAGATGTTATTGGGAACAACCATCCCTGGTGACACTGGGGAGTTTTATCTTAACTGCCTCATGAAGCTTCAGGCCAGCTACCTGCTCCATACGATCTGCAGCCATGGGGTCTGTAAGATCTGCAGGCATGGGGTCTGTAAGATCTACAGGCATGGGGTCTGAGTTCTGGCAACTTTAAGAAAAAGCCTCTACAATCAAGAATAGCAGAGGGCCATTTCTGACAATGGCTTAATGCCTCCCTAACTTAAGGAATCCAAAATGGTGCTGTGCAGTGGGGTTTAGGGAAACAGCACTGGATTTGGAATCCAGAAAATTTACAGTAGGTGTGGGGTCCCTTTGCCAATAAATGCCCTATTGGCTCATACTTTCGTTCACTGACCTAGGCAATGCTTTTGGATCCTTACTCTGTGCAAAGCACTATGCAAACTGTGTGGACAGCATCGCTTTAGCACCCATGAAATTCTCCTGGGGAGATACTTAATGATGCAGATTTCTTGTCACAAATACCGAAGATTTTAATTCAGAAAAATCTGAGCGAGGTCCAAAGCTTGCATCTGTTTCAGACACCTTGGAATTTACCCCTTTCAGAACTCTCATGATTTTGAGTTTTTAAGAATTTATCTTTAAGAATTTAAAAATAATTTCCCATTGTGTTAAAATCGTTTTTACCTATGCCTCTTCTAAAACCCCTGTATTATCTATCACAAGTACCATGTCTCATTCGTTCTTGTATCTCTATATTATCTTGTGCAGACTAGGTACTTAAGGTTGGCTGCACGGAATTATTCTTATGCAACAGAAGAAAATCACAGCATCAATGCTCAGAAACTTCTCATTGCGCCTAAGCTTGGTGACCCCAGAGAAATTCACATGAAAGATGGGGACCACTAGAATATAAACGCTGAAGAAAAATCTTATATGCAAACACTTCACGAGAGAGCTCTATCTCGAGGGAGTGAGGGAAATGGGGTTGTGTGGCAAGAAAGGAGAACAGAGATGGCTACAGCTTTTTACGAGACCAAGAGGTTACTTGGTCTCCAAAGTCATGCTGAGAGGCTTCCTATAATTAATGTGTTTCCAATGAGAAAAAAGAGGAAAAGGAAGGAGAATTTGTCTACTGGATTCCATCCCGCATATTAGCCAAACATGCCCATTATTGGCTGGATTGTGTTCCCCCCATCTTGAATTCATCTGTTGTAGCCCTAACCCCAAGTACCTCAAAATGACTGTATTTGGAGATAAGGCCTTTAAAAGGTGATTGTGTTAAAATGAGGTAATTAGGGTGGGCCCTAATCCAGTGTCCCTGGTATCCTTATAAGAGATTAGGACACAGACACACACAGAGCAAAAACCATGTAAAGACACAGGAAGAAGTCAGCCATCTACAAAGCAAGGAGAGAAGACTCAGAAGAAGCAGCCACCCAACACCTTGATCAAGACTTCCAGCCTCCAAAAGTGTGAGAAAATAAATTTATGTTGCATAAGCCACCCTGTCTGTGGTCCCTTGTTACGGCAGCCCTAGCAACCCAATATAATTCCCATGGGCATCACCTTCCTTACCTTTGAGAAGGCAGCAGAGGTATCAGTGGAAGGAGGTACACAGCATGGGGAGGGCCTCTGAGTGCCTGAAAAGCAGAGAACATGCCTCCCATTTGCCGGCCACTTGAGGGGCCTAGTCAGGTGAGCCCACTTTCACACAAAGCACTTCAGTTGCTCAGTGGGAACGAGAGTGAAACAGGGAAAGCATGCATGGTGTGCGCGCCAAGCTTGAGGCAAGGGGTGATCAGGCTATGCCTGTGAGTGATCTAAGGGCTGGGAACAGTGGGTCTGTCGGCAGGGCAGGCAAAGCACCATGAAGGTGGGGAAGGCTGGGTTCGTCAAAGACAAAAACCTCCCTTCTGTGCTTTCCAAAAATGAGGTTCAGCCTGGTGATCTTCCCAAAATGTCATTAATTCCACGGGACAGAAAACCACCATGTAGCCAGTGCAAGGATGCACGTAGACCCAGTTCCATTGGTGACTTTCTCTTGTCATTTTCCAGGAAATGGGATAATTGACAGATTTATTTTCACCACTAGATGTCACCCTTGTGCCACCCAGCCCTCCATCTTCACTAGGGCTGTGTTATGCAGAGGGGGAAAAAAAAGAGGATCAGGGCACTGCTGCTGGTCCTCTGGAGGCCAATGGAGGTTTGAGGTGGGGTCAAGGACCAAGGATGAGAAAGAGTTAATGCGAAAGGGAAACTGACAGACTTCTGAATTCGGAGCACACAGTTCTGTAGTACTTTACAATACTGTTTCTCAACTTTGGCTGCATACCAGAAACTTCTGAAAAACCTTAAAAGAAAAATGAAACACCACCCCCCCCCCAAAAAAAACCCACAAAAAAACAAAAAACTGAAGTCTGGGTCTTACTCTCAAGATCCTCTGTGTAAATAGGTTGGGTGTGAAAGCCCTAGGTATTTTTAATGGAGAGCCGAGGTTAAGATTGAGAGCTACTGTTGCAGGCTCTTATTGTGAATCCCAATATTGCATATAAAGCAAATATTCAAATATTCATCAATTGAATCATTAGTGAAATGTACTGTGGGAACTTGCTTTTCTTTTTTTTTAAAGATTTTATTTTTATTTATTTGACAGAAATGACAAATAGGCAGAGAGGCAGGCAGAGAGAGGAGGAAGCAGGCTGCCCGCTGAGCAGAGAGCCCAATGCGGAGCTCGATCCCAGGACCCGGGGATCATGACCTGAGCCGAAGGCAGCGGCTTTAACCCACTGAGCCACCCAGGCGCCCTGGGAACTTGCTTTCATGAGCAAAACAGAATAGAGGAAAGTCAGTGGAACTGACCCCCACACTATCACATTTTCCTATGTTTGAATTCAATTTGAAAGACATCTATTAAGCACTCATTTTATGTCACATCCTGTATGCGTTACATAACACTCTAGGGCTCTGAAGAGTGCCAGTGGGGGAAGCAAATTACTATAGATTCCATCTGCTGCCTATGTAAGTGTTGGCTCTGGAAAGCTGGGGTTGTGAAAAGAATCATAGAAAGGCAGTTACAAAATGGAAACTGTAAAGAAAAAGGTGACTAGGTACACAGTGGTCTTTTGGGCATATGTTCTCTTGCCATTAGGTTTCCAGAAGGATGTTCATAGACTTCCAATGGCCACACACTAGGAAAGCTTGGAATGCAGCACAAAGAGTAACGATGTTTCTGACACTACAAAGAACTACTACAAAGAATATGTAGGAAGAATACTGATGGTGTGGTCACCATGTTACTTGCTAACTGAGGAGCCCACACAGCTTCAAAGTGCTGGATTGCTTGAAACCTAAAACATCCATGTAGAGGGGAGGAACAGACATATCCTTATCTTCCTGGAGTGACACACCAAGGGAGATCTTCCAGCCCGTTCTACATGCTTTGCCCTATTTCCTTGGATCTTATTTTCTTGGCCTTCTAAGATCCTCACCCTTAATTTCTTTTTTTCTAGATCATC
Source organism: Martes martes (assembly GCF_963455335.1). Taxonomy (NCBI): domain Eukaryota; kingdom Metazoa; phylum Chordata; class Mammalia; order Carnivora; family Mustelidae; genus Martes; species Martes martes. The sequence goes on from NC_137895.1 coordinate 14,077,769, forward strand.
TGCATCTAAACAGGTATAACAGAAACCACAAGCTAATGTCCTAAAACTGAGTGCAATGAGCATCGAGCAACCTGCATTGTGAGCATGGTACTCCTCTCCATGCTTATCATGACAAGGCCCCTCCAGGATGATGACCAACACTCATCCATGCCCCACCCCGTTTACAGAAAGAAAAGACTAGAAATTTGACAATGATTGCCTCAATTAATGGAAATTTGTTTGAATATGGAGCCATTGCTTTTAAGGGAGAAAAGCTGTATTTTTTTCCCTCTCCCCTTTATAGTGTTCTTTCTCCACCCAAGTCAAACTGGGGGGTGCTCTGAAAGGACCACTTGTAAATCCTGTGTGTGCCTGCAACATGGAAGCCCAGCATCCCCTTGCCCTGTGGACATCTGCTGGAGGAGTGGCTTTCTCATCTTCCCTCCATGTCTATTTTCCCCCCGGCTTTACTGAAGTATAATTGAAAAACAGAAATTATACATAACTTGATGTTTTGATATATGTATACATTGTGAAATGATGCTCATAATCAAGCTAATTAGCACATCCATCACTGTACATGGTTACCATTTTCTTCCCTCCCTCTCTCCCTCCTTCTTTCTTTCCTTCCATTTGTCTGTTGCCTGTGTAGTGAGAACCCTTAAGATCTACTCTCTCAGCAAATTTCAAGTGTATAATACAATACAATATAATACAATACGTTAACTCTCGTCACCATGCTGTACATTAGATCTCCAGAAGTTATTCGTTCTGCAGAAATGAAACTTTCTACCCTTGACCAGCGCCTCCCTGTTTCCCTCTTCTGTGTATATTTGAGTAAGGGGAATAGCAAGAAATGGACCAGTGGCAGGGCAAAGAGAGGAGCTGGTAGCGGAGCAGCTTTATCCTCACTTCCTGGTGTGGGTCACCTGGAAATTAAGTCGGTCAGAGCTGATCTTATCCTCCCAGCAACCCCTCCTTCCCACCTGCACGGATCCTAGCCTACAGGTGAGGTGACCGTAGAAATAAGGTACTCTGGAGTGTATCCCCTGGGGCAGGAGGGAGGTGGCTGTTTGGAGGAGGTCAAGTCAAAAGGTTCTCCCTCATTCAGGAATCATGCAATGGGGAGCCCTAGGTTCTTGCAGAACCTCTGAAATATGCAACTCAGTGGAAGTCCACCACAGCCAGGGAAGAACCATCAACTATACCCACCAAGAAAAAATGATTTCACCACTTGCCTCTAATTCCTCCTTTCAGATCCTGATATTGGAGAGGTCCAAAACATCAGAATAAAGTGCGAAGATGCATGAAGGAGAAGCAAAAGCAAAAGGGTCCAGTCCCTGGTGTACAAGGCAGGTCTGGGCTGGTGGGAATGGGAGATGCTTTGAATTGGATATAAGTATAAGATTTTAAACTGTGCTAATGGGGCTGGACATTTTAACATCAGCAAGTGTCTGGAAATCTGTGAGATCTGCCCAATATGACACAAAGGAGCAGGAAAGGAAGAGCCAACAGCACTTGTTTGAAAACTGAAGGGCAAAAGGTAATTTTCCCTTATAACCCACCAAGTACAGGCATATCGCATTTTATTGTGCTTCGCAGATACTTACTGAAGATCTGTGACAACCCTATATCAAGCAGGTCTATCAGCACTATTTTCCCAACAGCATTTGCTCACTTTGTGTCTGTGTCACATTTTGGTAATTCTCACAGTATTTCAAACAACTTCTTCTTCTTCTTCTTCTTCTTATTTATTTATTTATTTATTATGGTGATCTGTGGTCAACAATCTTTGATGTTACTATTGTAATTGTTTAAGGGGGCCATGAACTGTGCCCAGATACAACAGTGAACTTAATCGATAAATGCTGTGTGTGTTCTGACTGCTCCACCAGCTGGCTGTTCCCCCTTCTCTCTCTCTCTCTCTCTCCTTGGGCCTCCTTATCCCCTGAGACACAACAATGTTGAAATCAGGCCAATTAATAACCTCTAAGGGTTCAAGGGAAAGGTTGAGTTGCACGTTCTCTCACTTTAAATCCAAAGCTAAAAATGACGAAGCTTAGTGAGGAAGCATGTCAAAAGCTGAGACAGGCTGAAAGCCAGGCCTCTTGAGCCGAACAGTTAGCCAGGCTGTGAAGGGGAAGGGAACGTTTTTGAAGGAAAGTGAAAGTGCGACACTAGTGAACCCACGAATGATAAGAAAGTGAAACAGCCTTATTGCTGGTCTGGAGAACATTTGAGTGGTCTGGATTGAAGATCAAACCAGCCACAATGTTCCCTTAAGGCAAAGCCGAACCCAGAGCAAGGCCTTACGTCTCTTCAATTCTGTGAAGGCTGAGAGAGGGGAGGAAGCTGCAGAAGGAAAGTTTGAGGCTAGAAGGGGTTCATTTATGAAGTTCAAGGAGAGAAGCCGTCTCCATAACATACAAGTGCAAGGTGAACCAGCAAGTGCTGACGGTGAAGCTGCAGCGAGTGACCCAGAAGCTCGAGCCGAGATCATTAAGGTGGCTGCACTAAGCAACAGATTTCAGTGTAGACAAAACAGCTTTGTATGGGAAGAAGATGCCATCTAAGACTTTCATAGCTGGGGAGGAGGAGTCAGTGCTTGGCCTCAAAGCTTCAAAGGGCACATTGACTCTCTTGTTGGGGCAAAGCAGCTGATGACTTTAAGTTGAAGCCAATGCTCATCGATCATTCTGAAAACCCTAGAGCCTTCAGGATTATGCTAAATCTGCTCTGCCTGTGTTCTACAAAGGGACCAACATAGTCTAGATGACAGCACGTCGGTTTACAACATGGTTTATTGACTATTTTAAAGCCCACTGTTGACACTGCTCCGAAAAAAAAGATTCCTTTCAAATTATTAGCACTTGTTGACATTGGACCTCATCACTCAAGAGCCCTAATGGAGGTACATGATGAGATTAATTTTGTTTTTGTGCCTGCCAACACAACATCCATTCTGCAGCTCATGGTTCAAGGAGAAATTTTGACTTTCAAGTCTTATTATTCAAGAAATACATTTTGTAAGGCTATAGCTGCCATAGATAGTGATTCTTTTGATGAATCTAAGCAAAGTAAACTGAGAACCTTCCAGAATGATTTCACCAGTCTTGATGTCATTAAGAACACTTGTGATACATGGGAAGAGGTCAAAATTATCAATGTAAACAGGAGTTTGGAAGAAGCTGATTCCAACCCTCATGGATGACTTTGGGGGATCAAGACTTGAGTGGAAGAAGTATCTGGAGATGTGATGGAAAAGCTAGAGATCTAGAATTAGAAGTGGAGCCTGAAGGTGGATTGCATTGCTGCAATATCATAGTAAAACTTGAACGGATGGGGAGTTGCTTCTTAAGGATGAGCAAAGAAATGGTTTCTTGAGATGGAATCTATTCCTGGAGAAGAAGTTGTAAAGATTGTTGAAATGACAACAAAGAATTTAAAGTATTACATAAACTGAGTTGATAAAACAGCAACAGGGTTTGAGAAGATTGACTCCAATTTTGAAAAGTTCTAGAATTCTATCAAATAGCATCGCATGCTACAGAGAAATCGTTCATGAAAGGAAGAGTCAACTGATGCAGGAAACTTCATTGTTGTCTTATTTTAAGAAATTGCCACAACCACCTCAGCCTTTAACAACCACCACCCTGATTGGTCAGCAGTCATCAACTTCAAGGCAAAATCTCCCACCAGCAAAAAGATTACAACTCCGAAAACTCAAATGATGGTTAGCTTTTTTTTTTTTAAAGCAAAAAAGCATGTTTCAATTAAGGTATGTATATTATATTTTTAAATGTAATGCCATTGTACACTTAAAAGACTACTGTATAGGGTAAACAACTTTTATATATACTGGGAAAACATAAAACTCATCAACTTGCCTTATTGCAACATTCGCTTTATTACAGTATTTGCTTTATTGTGGTTGTCTGGAGCTGAGCCTGCAGTATCTCTGAGGTATGCCTGTTTAAATGTTCTGATATTTTAGTTAGTCAGTCAAGAACTTTCGCTCATCATCCAAGGCATAACAATCCTGAAGTGGGTCTTATCATACCCTCCCTGTTATGACCACCCCAGTCCCCCTTCCCCTCACCTCTCTGCCCCTCTATATTCATGACCCAAAAGTTGTTGTTCTTTAAGTTTATTGAGGGATAGGAGTGATGTGGAAATTTTAAGAGTTGGGTATGAAAAAGAACTGGAGATTAAATACTTGGAGATACATTTTATAATTAAAATTGTTTTCTGTGGTTCATTGTGTTTGAATGAGTTCTTTCCGCCCTTCTTCTGGAGACTGAGCAGGACATGTTGCCGGGGCAGCCAGAAGAGGTCACTCAGGCACATATTTAACCCTAGATCTGAGTCACTGGCCTGTTCGGAATTCACTAGAGATTCGGTTATGGCCCCAATGGAACACTCTCAATTGACTACCTGTGCTCAAAATAGAAGGAAAACTTTTCTGCATCCTGTGTGGCTCCCTGTCTTCAGATCCACCTGGGGATTGGTCATCTAAGAGAAAGTGATCAGAAAAGTGCATTGATAGGGATGGGAGGGTTAAGAAAAGCTGGATCTTCCCTTGCTTGTTCCCTCTCCCAGATCTCCCTCTTGGCACATTCACTTGCTCCCGCAGCTGCATAAGAGGGAAAATCTATCTTCTCTCAAGTGAGACAAATCCCTCTTCTGTCTCTAGAGGGTGCTGAGAATCCACAGATCTAGACACCAGCAGCTTCCGAAACAAGAGCACTGAAGAGCCAGAGCAGGAATAACACAAAGCAACAGTGGAGAGAGCTTTTTTTAAAAAAAAAAAAGGGAAAAGAAAGAAAATAGAGCAAAATCCTCCTCCCTTTGGGGAAAGAATCAGTGACCATTGGTTCTCTGGTTTGTTGGTCCATAGCATTTCAATGAGCACTTGGCCTTCACCCAACAAGTATCTTTGGATACAGAACTGATCTGTACATTCTTCAGTGCCAGACGCCAGAGGGATAGCAGTATGTAAGAATGGAATAAATGTAACTATCATTAAATGTACATCCATTTTGTGTGTTACTCTGTTCAAGATGCTTTACCCACACACTATATCTTGTCCTCACAGCAACAGGACAGGATGAGTTTTATTATATTCACTTTATAAAGGTGGAAATTCAGTTGCAGACAAGGTGAATAGCCTGCCCAAAAGGAACACTACTCTTTTCGTACTGGAGCAAATTTCAAATCTACAAGTTCTCCATTACACCACCCAGCCCTTTCCTCAAGATCTCAAGAAGTCCATAATGGAGTTAAGTAAGCAATGATTTACACACACAGTGCAAAATAGCAATGCATGATGCAAAATTTTAAATGCAGCGTACGAAAGATCTAAGAGCAGGAGAATCTCAGGGCCACCTGACCTCAGAGGCCATTCAGTCCAAAACACAAATCAGTGAGTCAGTCTTCATCATGTATTGAAAGGGAGCTCCCCAGCTTCTGCTTTAAGGGCTCTAATGAAAAGGAATCTGCTACTTCACAGATATATCCTTCCACTGATAAACTACTCTGTCAGAAAAATTTTCCTTGTGTCACCCCAGCTCTGCTGCTCTGAAACGTCCAGCCAGCTCCCAAAGCCATCCTTTTCAGCCACACAGTACAAGACCATTCTTCATTTTAAACAGCAACATTTTGCACGTTGCATGCCCATGAAGCTGGCCCTACCTCTAGGATCTCTCATCTCCAGGTTAATAAACAAAATCCAAGTTCCATCTCTATTGCCCTATATGGTACGGGTTTGAAGTTTACCCGCTATACTTGTTGCCTTATTCAGACACATTCATAAATGTGGTACCAAGAATGAGCAAATATCTAATCATTAACACACACGTGAACTAACTCACCTCTGTCCCATCCACTGCAACTATTTCCTAGACTGTTTCCCTTCTCAGAGCCACTCCTCTTTCTAGAGCTAGACCTGCACGTAGCATTCCTGGGTTGTAATTCTAGCTCAACATCTGTTTCTTGAACAAGAATTTGAAGGCAGGAACTATATTCATCTTGACGGCCTTCACACAGTATCTGGAACATACTGGATGCTCAATAAATGTTTCAGTTCTCTCACGGCAGAGATTTTGTCTGTTTTGTTCACTGATGTGTTCTCAGCACCTACCCAGAGCCTGGCTCTAGTTCACAAGAAATATCTGCTGAATGAATGCGTGAATAACTCAACATAGTGTTCCAGAAAAACAAAACAAAACAAAAGAGAAAATGTTAAATCATGAATTATTTTAAATGGTAATCTGCCAAGCTTATACTATGTGTGGGGCATTATTCAACTCAAAATAAGTCTATAAATGCAACCCAACGTGTCACTTTATTATTTTGACTGTTTAATATGGTCTAGCAGTCTAGGTTGTTTCCAGTAAAGACAAGACGCGGGTCTTTTTTTCCAAGAGTCCTTGATGAAGCCATCCTTCTCACTTACTCTCACAACAGTGTTTGGAGGTCTGGAGGCAACGTTGTAGATTTATTTCCAGTGCAGTTCAATTTGTTCCTTTCTTCCCTTCATGCCAGGCTACTGATAGTTTTGTGACTCCCGATTCTATTATACAATCCATTTGTTCTTCCCCTCAGCCTCAGAGCATCCTGAGATTTGATTAGAGGGCCATCAATCCTATCATATGAAACATTGATAAAAATGTTGAACCGGACAAGACCAAACAAACCTGGAGCTCCTTCACGGAGACCGTTTTCCTAGGCTGACATTGATCCATTAGTGAGCCTTCCCAGGGCACAGCCATTCAGCTATCATTCCACTCAGTGCTAATGCCATCAACATTTTATCATTTGTTCACAGAGGCATAATGAGATTTCGATAAATGACACACTAAAACCCACATGCCCTGTGACCCTAGGAATCCCCTCAGTGATTCATTTATGAGCAAACAAACAACAAACAAGGCTAGTTTGGTATGATTCGTTCTTAGTAATCCTCTGATGTTTCTTTGTAATCACTTTACTTTTCTGTGTCTTCATGTATGATCTTCTTCGTATTCTTAACTAGAAACTCTCCTAGAATTTTCCATCAAGCTCACAAACTATAGTTCATGGCTTCCATTTTCCTCCTATATTTGAAAATGGACACATTTTCTTATATCTTCAGGAAATCAGTCACAATACTTCTAGGACCCCTAGAGCTGTCCAAACAAGTTAAGTTTCTTTTGAACACTTACATATTAATTTTTAAAAGGGCAGGGGTATAATCTGAGGAAAGTGTTTACAATACTATGACCAAGGGCACCGTCTGTGTCATTTGCCTGACATCCTCTTCTCCGAGAATCTGCCCCGGACTCTTCAGCTGACAACTCAATGCCATTCCCCACCACGTCCCCTCTGTGCTCATCTCTGTGTCACAGGAGCCAGAAAACTGTGAAGGGTGACCACGTATCCTAGTGTTCCTGACAACTAGTTTGCCAACGTGAAGAATTTTCACAAATTTTGGAAGACCAGGATGGATGGATGGATGGATAGATGGATCATAGTCACTGCTTCTTTGGAAATAGAAGATCTGTGGGCTGCAGCAGATGTGAGATTCTGAGTAGCCTCCAGGCATTTTCTTGCAACTCACCCACCTCAGCACTGAAGATGTTTGTAGTTACTGCCAGCAGCTTCCTGCTGAGGTCCTTTGCCTTCCTGATTGCTTGAAAACTAGCAGCATAACTGAAAACTAGCTGCCACTTTCCTTGGCTTTTTTCCCCTTTGGCTCTTACTGTAGTTTTATAAGTATCTAATTTTCTATATAGAATCTCTTACTGCTAACAAAATAGGGAGTGTTTTCTGTTCTAACCAAATGCCGATAAGGAAAGCAGTCCACCTCCACTCTATGTGAACCTTATGGGACTGACAATCAAGGTTATCTTTTCTTGTTTTGTTTTGAAACCCAAGAACAGGTATGTGCCTCAGACTGGCTGAGGTACCCCATCCTCTAGAACAGTGATTGATCCAAGCAGGGATAAGTATCTAAACCAAGCAGAGAAAATCAAGAGTATTTTAAGTTTTGCTGTTAGATCACTGGACAACAGATTTCCCCTCCTCTGCATAATGGATGGTAAGGACGTAGGGTTGGGAGTGCCAATGGCTATCTGACCTGCCTCACAGAAAGATCCTACCAGAAGATGAAGCCAACACAAGAGGAAGGTGGGTATAAAATATGGAAAAAAGTGTCCTGACTTTGTGGAAGCCCCTAAATCCAGAAGATTCTGAAGCCAGATGTGTCCTGGGACTTCCAGTATCTATTGTCGATGCCCTCTGGCCAAAGATCCCCAGTGACACATCTGTAGTTGAACAAGTTGGGCTTACTGAAAACTGCGGTGGGAAAGGAGGGTCAGGGGAACAGTGGACCATTTCAGTAAAAGGGTTTTAGAAAGGTTTAAAGGATTTGGCTTTAGTATTGTAATTTGGGGAAGGATATTTGGCTTTAGTATTGTAATTTGGGGAAGGATATAAGGAAGTGAATTTTGCTCTGGATTAGAGGTTGTCAAGAAGCGGGGTGGGGGGTGGGATGATCTTCTCCTTGGATATTTTAATAAATCTTATCTATAGGGATGGAAGACAGGAGCAAGGCCGAAGGAGTAATTGGAAAAGAAGTAGAAGTCACTCATACTGTAAGGACCTATTTTAGCCAGAACACTTCCATCCAGGTTAAACAATAACCTTGTTGTTTAACCCTTAAACTGTCCCTGCTCCCCTTCCCCCAGGGGACTTACTCAAAAACAAGTCCTGGAAGCCAGTCCCAGGTAACAAAGCCCAAATACAAGGGTGGGTCAGGCTAGGTGGAGACATTCGATTGGTGATTGGTGGGGGGATGCATACTGTCTCCCTAGTTACCAAGGAGTATGGGCCCCGCCCTCTGGGCACCTTTTGGGCACCAATTCTGACCAAGGTGATAGGCTAATTCAAATATCTACTAGGGTAAATTGTAATTCAATTGGTCACCTAGCATGACTGTGCAGCTTTCTCTGTGTGTTACAATTTCATTGGCCACCTGTGCGTGGCCAGGCCCAACCGCATGGCCTTTGCCCTTAAAAGCTAGTCTGTGAAACAGAGAGAGGTCGCCCTCTCTGTAACAGGCACGGCCCTGGCCCGTCAGTGTGATTCTCAATGCTTGGTGCGAAATAAAGCTTTGCTTGACCTTCACTTTGTATCAGTCTCGCTCCTTTAATCACGGACCCATTATTGGGGGACCTAACAATATGACTCAGGATATTTGCTTATTTTTGTGGTCATGCTTTTAATTGTTCTGTGATAGAGTGACTTCATCTACTATTGGCATTTCCATGAAATTGTCTGAGTTCAACAGACCTAGCTGTGAGTTCCAAGCTGGCTCCTAGAAAACCAGGACCTCTCTACCAGCGCCAGCCCAGCTCCTCGATATCAGGAATTGCTTTTCTTTTTCTTAACATGCACTCAACTAATGTTTATTAAACACCAGCGATATTCTAGGAACTCTGGGATACTGACATTCTTGAGAGAGACACATAACGTACACAAATAAAATGTAATAGGTAATTACAGATTTGGTTAAGTTCTATACAGGAAGGAAATAAATGGCATGATCTTCAATGAGCAAGTAACTTCCGGTGGACACTTTCAGTAAGGTGGTTAGGGAAAGACTCATTGGGAAAGTGACATACGGACAGAGGCGTGAAGCATGAGAATGAGGGAGATGTTTCAAGCAGAGGAAACAGCAAGTGCAAAGAACCCTGGAATGGGCAAAGGGCTTGAGGGAACTCAGAAATGGAAAGGAGATCATGTGCCTGGAATATGGCCAGCAAGAAGAAGGTTAAGACCAAATAAGAGAAAGACTCAAGAGGCCAATCATGCCAGGTCTTGTAAGTTCTCAGTAGGGATATTCAATCCTTCATTCCTCATGTCTCCAAAGGATGCAACTGCAGTAGTAGTTCTGGAGTCCTCATCCCTCACCCAATCTTCCTTAGAAGAAGGAATGATTTATCCAATGTGTGACTTTTAGAAAATGAACCCTAGTCTATCCTCTCTCTTCTTTAGCATCCAAAGTACCTAAAGGAGACAGATAGTCCCCGTCCCTCTTTGCCATAAATTTTACATGGTCAAGCCCTTCAGGAGGAAGCCTGAGGTTGTCCACATCTGCCTATGAACCTGTAAATCAGACAATTGCTGTCTTAGCAAGCCTCTTGTATTAGTGTGCTAGGACCACCATAACAGTATCACAGACTGGGTGGCTTAATTTTCTCACAGTTCTAGAAGCTGGAAATTCCACATCAGTATGGTGGGGTTCTAGTGAATGTTTGGTTTGCAGATAGCCAGAAGCCATGCTGTTTGAGTGTCTTTACACAGTCTTTCCTCCGTGCATGTTCATGTCCCCTTCTCTCCCTTTTTAAAAATTTATTATTTTTTTTAAGGATTTTTTTTTTTAATTTGACAGAGAGAGAGAGAGCATAAGCAGGGGAAGACGCAGAGGGAGAGGGAGAAGCAGGCTCCCTGCAGAAAAGGGGAAGCCTGATACGGGACTCCATCTCAGGACTCTGGGACCTGAGCCCAAGGCAGTGGCTTAAGCAACTGGGTCACCCAGGCGCACTCCCCGCTTCTTCTTCTTTATAAGGACATCAGTCCTATCGTATTAGGACCCTATCCTTATGAACTCATTTAACCTTATTTATCTTTTAACAACACTATCTCCAAATACAGCCACACTGAAAGTCAGGGCTTCAACATATGAATTTGGGAGGAACACAATGCAGTCTATAATTCCTTCAGATGTCAACCTATTTCTTTTTTTTTTTCTCTTAAGGTTTTATTTATTTATCTGAGAGAGAAAGAAATCGTGAGAGAGAGAGCACAAGCTGGCAGCAGAGAGAAGCAGGTTCCTTGATGAGCAGGAAGTCCACAGGAGCCTCCATCCCAGGACCCTTGGACCTGAGCCAAAGGCAGACACTTAATAGACTGAGACACCCAGGCACCCCCTTCAACCTATTTCTCCACAGTCTTATGCCATATACTCCAAACAAAGGTGTGAAAAATATTAATCTATGGCTTCCTCAGTTTGGAACTCAGGTGAAGAATGAAAATAACATTTTCCAGGCCACCGAAAACTCTCACATAGACCAAGGTGGGGCATAAGCATGGGAACATTTCATGCACTGGGAACATTTCAGAGTTTAAGCAGGAAAACAACACAATCCGATTTATGAGGATTCATCTCGCTATCATGTGGGATATCTGTTTTAAGTCTTTTTTAAACCCATGTGACCAGGTTCAGTTATAAGTGTCTTAAATTATTGAATTTGTCCTTACTACCACTCAAGGGATGGATGTTGTTATCCCCGTTTTGCAGATGAAGAAACTGAGGCAAGTAGCCTCCCTAAGGTCATGCAGTACTACAGGCCAAAGCCAGAATTCATATCCACTACATTTAACCCACAGTAAAAAGTGAAAATCACATGGAAACAAGTTTATGTGGTTGTTTCAAAAGTCTGAAAGGATGGGAGAGAAGCTATGAACAGTGTCTGCCCCTGGATAATAAGATGTTAGCTGCCATAATGCAGGGTGAAGAAGCTGCAAATAGCAGTTAAAAGCACATGCTCTGGAATTTATAGATAATAAATAATGGACATCCGCACTTACTCTTTTCCACACACTGTGCTGAGTGTTTCACAGTTGTTAGCTCCTTTATTCTTCAAACTAGATCTGCCTGCCCTTAAAATCCCATTCTTTTCCCTCTAGTGAACCTTGCCGGGATAACTGACATTCTTTTAGCAAAAGAGCATAAGAACGTGACGACAACCAATAATGCTAATATCAGTTAACAGTTACCACATACTCGGTACTGTTTCTACACCTTTAACATGTATTAGCTAATTGGAGCCTCACAACAACCGTGGGTACTATTCATATCCCCATTTTACAGAGGAGGCACTGAGGCACATGGTTATGTGACTGTCCCCCAGACATGAAGTTATTAAGTGGGAGAATCAGGTTTCAAACCAGAGCATGGCTCCAGCGATTGAGTCCACAGTCTGGTTATCATCTTCCCTAAACAAGTGAAAACAACTAAGGCTCAGGGAGGAGGTTAAGTAACCTTCCTAAACTAGCAAGTCATGAACATAGCTGGGCAACTGTGCACAAGTTGCTTATCCTCTCTTGGCCTCAGCTTCATTAGCTGTAAAATGCGTAAATACTACCTGCACAATAAGTTTGGGGAGATCATTTTGTTTGTTTTTTTGTTTGTTTGTTTATGTATTTTTATTTCTTTTTTAAAGAGAGTATGTGTGAGTGCACACCCATGAGGTGGGGGAGGGAGAGAGGAAATCCTAAGCAGACAGCCTATGGGGCCTTGATCTAATGATCCCAACATCAAGGCCTGAGCCGAAATCAAGAATCAGAGGCTCAACCAACCAACCAAGCCACCCAGGTGCCCCTGCGGTGATAATTAAATGACATAAATACGAATAAGGCTCTATGCCAACTTCCTGCCACAAAGTTAGTGCTGGAAATAGTTCCTATTGATAGCTTGAGAGTTTTACAAAGAACATACATTCCTTCAAAATCAGCAAAAACAATAAAGACATTCCCAGTTTGAAATGAATGTCTAAACAATAAGATTTGAATGCATTTAAACAGAACAAGACACTCTCAATTGTTTTTATTTCTTTCAACCAGTGTTAGCTCCCACTCTCCTGACCCAGTGATTAATTCTCCCGGCAGGGAGGACAGAGGCAAAGACAACTCTGGTCACAGGTTATACTTCTGTAGATTTCTTTTACCAAACTAAAAATAGCCTTCCTACCAACCTGGCTGTTTCTGTTTTCAGACCCTCTTCAAAGGGGCTCCAGCCTGCCCAGCCCACCTGCCACATTTTGGACACCTCCTTTCCATGTCCTACTTATCAGGAGAGCTCACCATGCAGGCACATCGACTTCCTTAGACAACAGCTCTCCCCACCTCTCCACTTCCTTCTCACCAGACCATTTGTACCTATTAACCAGGATTTCATTTTCCAAAGGGCTTTTCCTTGTACTTATTCACTGGTTGCATGTGGTACATTTTCTGAGTGCATCCTGTGACCACGGCTGCTACCACCGATGATGACAACTGCTTCCACTCACTATGTGGCAGACGCTGTGCTATGTACGCTGCGTGCGTGATCTCACTGAATCCCTTAACAGCTCTGGGATGAGGGTACCATTACTACCCTCCATAAACGGTTGAAAACAGAAGAACGAGCAAGTGACAGACAATGGGACACTTTCCTCTATACCAGCCTCCACCTCCCAGGTCAAACCTGCCACTCCATCACCTGACTGGTTGGTCAGCCTCCTAACAGGGTTGGCTATCTACAGCCTTGACCTTCTGCAATCTATTTTCTCTTCCAACAAGGTGAAGTTATAAAAACATAAATAAGCCCTTTTGCTCCCTTGTTTAAAACCCTTCAGTGACTCCTCATTTTTCTTATGATAATATGCTAAGTCCTTTTATGGCTTTGAACTACCTGGATTAGCTTGAGCTCTCAAGTCTTGATTTACTTCCCCTTGTCCCTTCCCCATAGTCTATGACCCAGCTCTATTAGACTTCATTTGTCCCTAGGCTCTGCACGGTCTGTGCTCTCAGCTCAAAGTGTCTGTCTCTTGCCTTCCACCCTCATCCCTGGGAGAAAATAAAGGCATCTCTCTTGCTTCTCTGCTTTATACTTCCTCTAAAACCACAAGAATTCCCAGGTAATTTAATGTATTTGCCAGATTTTTACTGCATCGTTTAATTCATCCTCAATCCTCTACAGATGAGGAAGCTGACCTCAAGCGACCTGCTCAAAATCACAGTTCCAGCAAGCAAGCAGCAGGGTAGGGGTGCCTGCTCATGCCCGTCTGCCTCCAGACACTGATCTTTCCTCTGAGCTTTGTTGCCATGACGTTTGTCATTTGTCCGAGGTTAGAAACAATAGCAGGTAAACATGGGTATGGCTTGAAGGAGGGATTGTCTTTGAGGCTGAAACTAATCTAATAAAAGGAGAGAAAAGGCATCTTAACCTATGCCCCTGGGGATGGGAGGGTCAGGAATTGAGCTCCAGCTGGAGAGTGGATTTCTGCTTTTTGACTGAGAGTAATTTCCTTGTCTACCTTTGTGTGGCTACAATGACAGGAGCTATTTTATTAATGCCCTTGGCAAAGCCCAGCAAGATGATCTGTCCTTAGTGATGAAGGGGTAGATGAGGTCAATTCTAGGGAGCCACAGACTCAACAGGGCACTCAGAAGACAGCAGAAAGGAAATTTGCCAGAGAGGCAGGGATCCTGAAAAACCAAGGTTCTAGAAATTTGCTCCAGAGGGTTCTGGCCACCTCTCCCTCACCCTTCCCCAACACTGCACTCACTTGCACTCACTTGCTCCTTTGAAAACTCTCAGGGAAGGGTGGGCCCTGAGTGTCTCACAAAACTTTGCGTTCTTGCTCTGCTGTGGGACTTCTTCATGTCCCATGAAGCTTCAGTTTCTTCTTTTGTAAAACATAATAGAAGTGCTACTACTGCACAGGGTTGTTGTGATTTCCTTGAAATCATTGTATATAAGAGAGACTATCACAGTGCCTGGCACATAGACAGGTTTTTGGTTTTTCTTTAGCTTATCTGTATGCTGCCACTCTCCTACACCTACAGAAATGGAATTGAGAAAATGCATGAGATTCCTGTGTGGGATGGAATGCCCAGAACTTTTGGTCTACACCTGCACCTAACTTGCCTGAACAACCTTGATCTGAGTCCCTTCCTCTCCTATCTCATCATCAATCTGCTCGCAACCACTGAGTGCGCACTATTTGCCGTGGACTAAGAAAAACAGAGATGCATGTAACCACTCATTGCCTACTGGCCCACTAGACGGACAATTGTCCTTGTCATCCACTAGGGCTGTTTCATCTGTTATCATCCTGTTCCATGGTAACAGGAGCTGGGGCCTACTATCTTTCCAAGGGCCTAGGGAAATCCTTGAGATCTCAAATACACAATTATTGGCTCTGAAATATGAAAGTGGTAGAATTTAAATTAATAAATGTTGTGGTTAGTGTGTCTACAAAATGCATCACATCAATTTTTATAATTTTTAAACTTTTATAACGTAATTTTATAATTTATCATATGTAAATTCCACTTAATGTGGGATGCAGGGGCAATTTAATATGTTTGAGGTGAGGAACCAAAGTCAGAAGGCCTTAGAACAACTGTACCAGGACCCTACAATGGACAGACTCCACCTGCTTCCCGATAAACCTTCATTTGCTTGGTTTTTCTTTGCAGAAATGACTCCTCCCCACTTTGCAGCTAGTGCTGATTGGCACTGGGCAGGGCCCTCTACCTTCTCAGAAGACTGTCCTCTCTTGGCTTCAACATCCCCTATTACTGTCTGTAAATAGCACAACCTCACAAACACAAGCCTACCCATGGTGTGAGGGACTTCCTTCCTCAAGTAGACAAATCCACACAAAAACATAGCATTAAACCGAACTTCTATTGGATGGCAGACATCCTCTTTGGCTTTCTCTGTCTAAGAATTACTTGAACTTGTAGGACCTCTCTAAAGTACTAAAATCTCTCTCGGCTGGACCCATTGTCTTCAGAAGCTGTCTTGATTAGGGCATTTCTCTGTAAGCTCCTCTATTGATAGGGGGAAATCAGGGAAGTTTGATAATAGCTACCACCAGCTCCTCCTAATTAATAATCAGGTCTCCAAGGGAACTGGTGCCTAGTGTGTGATAAAAGGCTCGGCGCCTTGCTCTGTCTTTGGCCCAATTCAGTTTAGCATTTTTTAAAACATGCCAGACGCACATCATACAGCTTTATCTTTATATAAGCCTTCTTTTTTAGCAGAGCTTTTTTATCTCTGCCTCACATGGAATTTTCCCCTTTGTTGTTTTTATTATCTAAGCAATGCATATTTATTATGGAAGAATTAGACCAACAGATAAACAATGACTCAAACCACATTACTTTGGCATTGTGACTGATGATCAAATCTGCCACTGTAGCAGAATGCCAAAAGCCTTCTGCCAGATGGTAAACAACTTGGGTAGAAGAGCCATGTCTGCAGCCAAGCACTGTAGGAAGGCATGGATTGGGGAGTCGCCCTGGTTCAGACTTGGACTTGGACCCCACCTCTCTGTTTTGCTGGCTGTGCAGAAATCTTTCATGTATTTGGAATAAGTACATCTATTGGCCCACACAGATGGAAGCTTCAGGGTTATCTTAATCCAGTGGTCTCTGTGATTCTCTTGGCCATGCCCATGCCCTGCACTGTGGGCATCCTCAAGATGATAGCAAGAAGTCTACAGCACCTCAGACCCACACACAACATCAGAGGACAGGACAGTCTCCCGCTAAGGATTTCTCTAAGGACTGGACAATATTTGCAGAAGCTGTAGAAAATTTTCTGTTGTACCTTTTTGATCCAAATCTACACTCATTTCTGAGCTAATCCTGTGGCCAACAGAATGCTCTGCACTAATTGGCTTAGGCCTGGGTTCTCCTGCTGGAGACTGGGATATGATTTCCTTGATTAGCTGAGCTAATCAAGTCCTGCCCCTGCAGATGGTGCGGACTGGATGTTGGGAAGTCAACAGCAATGCTATGGTCTTGGACAAGTGACTCAACTCCCCTGAGCATGGACACTCTCACTTATAAACCTGGACTAGTGATACATTGTGTGGTGGACAGCACCTGAGAGAGTTCATGTGAAATGACAAAACACCATGCTTGACCCTTAGTAGCGGCTTAATAAGTGAATAAGTGTTTGATGACTCCATTAGTTAATTAATCAGAGTCTTAAAGGTAACAATGACCAAGTAGATTAACATTCCCAATTAAGCCCAGGATCTACAACTTCTTGACCATGTTACTTGGAAACATGACTCTCTATCCCCAAACCTCAGTTCCCTCCTAGGTGAAATGGGTCAACAGTGGGTCAATACCCATTAAACATCATGCTTTGGACAGGCATTGTTCTAAACAAGTACAGGTAGAATCTCATTTAATCCTTTCCACAACCCCATGGCACTTTTATAAACCCATTATAAAAGGAAGAAAACTGAGGTATAGAAAGTTACTTGCCTAAAAGGACACATTTAATAAGTGTGGAGTCAGGATTTTAACACAAACAGTTAAGCTTCAAAGCATGTCTTCATCGTAATTAAATTCTACTCCCTCTCAGTAGTCATAGTATCTATCTCAGGGGATTTTTGTGGTGATAAATGATAAATGAATGTACAGTGCTCAGAAGGCTATAAATATTATGAATTATTATTATTATTTGTCACATGTGGTTATGAAATATTTCTATGTAAACCCAAAACTTGTACTCCACTCTAACAATAATCCCTCTAAATTTTTTTGATTCATTACTTTAGAAAATATTTATTGATGGTTCAGTCAACTGTCTCCCTACATTTGTTCAGCTTACAGGACTCTGATGGTTCTCCTGTCACCCAAGGAAAAAGTCCAGTTCCTTCCTGGATTCTGCCCTCGCCAGAGAGCACAGCAAAAGCCTGCTCACCAGAGCCTGCATGCCCCACTCACGTTGTTTCCTGTGGTAGAACAGTTACCTCCTCTCCCACCATGCTGACTGACAAACTCCGTCTCCTTCTTCAGATGAATCCCTCCTTCCTCTGTGTCCTGGAACCAGTGGGCAGAGCTGTCCATTAGCAGAGACTGCAACTGATCTGTTTCATCTGTTTACATGTCTATCCCCCTCTTGGTCCTGGGATGGGACACCACATGCCAGCCACCTTCCTTCTGTGCTTGATACAGAGCTGGCACACATACAGACTCATGGATATTTGTGGAATAAATCCCTAAATCACAATTAGGATGAACACCAATGAACACTGACTGTGTATGAGGTACCACCCAGCGTGCTTCCCATGCTGCATTGCAGCTAAGGTTACAAATGAGAAACACGTGATTTAGATAAGCTCAGGAAAAGGAGGGAAATCTATAAGATGATAAAATCTGGTGGTTTTATATTTATTTATTTATTTATTTAATATATATGTATGCATACATGTTTTATTCATCTTCTGTATGTATATTTTATTCATTTTCCATGTGTATATCTCAAATTTTACTTAATTTTTAAAGCATCAAAACAAAAACTTGAAGGCAAAAAAAAAACCTCATTAGTGAGAAAATCACAAAATTAAATGAAGCCTCATGGTTTTTGGAATATTAAAATCTGTAATTAATTTTTAATATTTGTTTTAAATGTGGTTTAAGATGCAATGTCCTAAATAAATGCTTTAAAATGACTGAAAGGCATATTGGAAGTGCTAGCTGTGGTAAATATATTGGATGATGAGCATAATAGGGCTAGAATCTTCACTAGAATCTTCAGGAGGCATTATTCAATCTCTTACTCTTGGGATTAAAAGTTTTCTTAGTTGAGGGGCGCCTGAGTGGCTCAATCAATTGAGCGTCAGACTCTTGATATCAGCTCAGGTCATGATCTCGGGATCATGAAATCCAGTTCTGTGTCTGGCTACCTGTGCTGGGCATGGAAGCCTGCTTAGGATTTTCTCTCTCCCTCCCCATCTCCCACCCGCAACTGTGTGTGTGTATGTGTGTGTGTGTGTGTGTGGGCGCGCGCGCACGCGTGCATGCTCCTCTTTCTCTCTCTCTCTCTAATAAAACAACAAACAAAAATCATTCTCAATTGAGTAGCCTCTATCACAGCATGAGAACAATTTTTCTCTCAAGTATGGTGATACTCAGGGATTAAAACCATCTTGAACTACTTTTGCTGTCTGGAGAAAACTATATGGATATTAAAATGCTGGATCATCTGAGGAAAATGAATTTTGACCTCTCTGGTTGTTTCATACTGACCTCTCTCTCATCAAAACTTTTGGTTGAGGTGGGGAAAATCTACTAACTGACTGAAGCCCTCTGTCACTTGGACTCCTGTGGACTGTTCTTCAGTTTGAGTTCCTTGTGTGTATCTTTGTCAGGGCTTAGTGAAGCCATTGGTGCTACCTGTTGTCCATATCCTTGTGCACACTCTTGTTGTCCATATCTTATTGTCCATATCTCTGTGTACACTCTTGTATGCTGGACAGGAAGCTAGAGAGGGAGCCTCTCTCTTTCCCCTCTCATCCCCAGCTGTCTTCCAGATGCCTGGCACAGGAGAGGCGCCCAATCAGTGGGGGCTGATTGAGCCTGGTTCATGGGAGTGTGCCATGGGTCATGTCGGCATTCCTTTCTCTGCAGTTAACATCCCATGCCAGTCTAGGAGACTTGGCACTTGGGAAGCTGCTCAGGTAAACTGAAAAGAATTCCAGAGCCAAAGGTAAACTTGAAAATCACCCAGACTTAAGTTTTTATCTTGCAACTGAGCAAAAGGGAACTCAGAGAGGTAAAGGGTTTTGCCTTAGCTGGGACTAAACCTCATGTCACCTGGTTTCCAGCCCAGGCTCTTCCTCCCTGTCAACACCTTCCACAGCTCAGAGGGATGTGTGCCCTTCCTTTATCCTAAGCATAGGAAGTTTCCACGCTGTGAAGTACCCTGTCATCTCCAAGAAGGGGAGCTTGCTGCACCCTGTCTTCGGAGAGCTCATTTTTCAGACTTATCAGGTCTTGGCATAAACAACCCAGGCCCACGGGAGATGTTTCTTACAAGGAGCTGCAATGCAGTGATTGTTCACTCTGAGAGCTCTGACTCACCCCTTCCTCAGCCCCTGGGCTTATTTTAGCCCCACTTTCTGGAGGAGGAAATGAGAACACGATCAAGGATCCCGTGGGAAGAGCCCAGGGCCCTCCAGTTCTCACTGGGGGCCTCTGGCAGCACCTCGCAGCTCCAGCTTTGTTAGAAATCCACAGCCAGAGGCTCCTATAGAATTAGGGCTGCCAGGCTGGCCAGGTTTCAGTGTGCCTGCTTTAGGAAAACCTGCCATCTGGAAATGAGAATTAGGCAAAAAGGACAAATTTGAAGTTGATTATTGACCTAGCAAAGATTTTTTACCCTTCTTTCCTGAAAGTGGAGCAGTAGAATGAGCAAGGCTGTTGGGAGGCCCTGTTTCCATTAATGAGCTACAAAACCTTGAGCTTGGGATTAGCCTTTCTGAGACTGGCAAGTTGGAGATGTGCAGGGGAGGAGTCTTGGGTTGGGTCCTGAAAGACAAGTAGGGAAGAGGAGAGGGGGTTAGGGCCAGGGGAGGAGCACACGCAAATTCTTGGGGTTGTGAAAGTACATGACCTGTGCAGGAAGGGGATCTGGGTAGGCAGAGTCTGGAGCAGACTCCTCAGTGACCAAGTGGAGAAAACTCTCTGCCATTGTCTGTTTGTTCTGTTTGCTTTGCCATGCAGTTTACTATTTTTCTTTTTTTAGTAATGCACATTATAATTATAAACAAATACACATTATACATTTATATAGATTATAATTTGAAAATTACAAATTATATATATACTAATTATTACAGTTATTCAGTGATTTGTTTCTAAACAGGTTATAGCAATTCCTATTGCCATTAGCAATGTTTAAGAGTATATGCAACCCCCGACATCCATACTAACAACTGAAGATAAAGATTTTAAATGTTTTGTGTGGAGAAAGGTGACTGTCTTATTATTTTAATATGCATTTTCATTTTACTGTGAAATTTATCATTTTCACATGGTTAGCACTTATTTAAATGGCCTGTTCATCTTTTTTACTAATTTTTCTTTTAGGTAATCTTTTCTTGTCTACTTATAAGAGCTCATTTTTTTTTACTGTAGATATTAATCTGTAATTAATACTGTAGATATTAATCTGTAATTAATACTGTAGATATTAATCCACCAAAGTATCATTACGTGACCATTTTTTTCAACTTATCTTTGGTTTTATTGACATCAAATATACCTACATGTTGTTAATAACTTCTGGGTTTCCAATCTTGGTTAAGATCTCCCCTGCTTGAGATTATACACATAATCTCTTAAATTATACAGTAAAACAATTTTATTATTACTATACTTATGTGTATAATATATCTAAAAGGTTTCTTTTAATGGTTTAAGGGAAGGATCCAATTTTATTGTCTTCCATTTAGATAGCTAGTTGTCAGCACCATGTATTAAATTACCCACAACTTCAGTCAAATATTAAATTATCATATATGTTAGGACCTACTTTAGGATTCTACATTCTGTTCCACTGACTGATAAGTTAGTTCATAGCTATGTCAATGTCATATCTGTGAAAACCCTCTGCTTTTAAAGTGCTCACTTCATTAGTTCAAGCTCCCCCTGAGTGATCCCCTTTTCTTAAAGTCCATAGCATGTAGCACAACCTAACTACAGGAAAATCTAGCATGTTCATAGTCCTGGACATAATACACGGTGTGTACCCCAGGAGGCAGGGTTCTTAGGGACATCTTAGAATTCTGTCTGCCGTACTCTCCACACTCTTCTACAGAGGAAGGAGTTTGGCTTTCAGGGTCAGTTTCTGCTCTCCCCTGGAACCGGAGAACTGGGCAGATTTCCAGCCAGAAGCAGTGAGAGCTACAGCTACACCTCCTCTCCCAGCAGGTGGCAAGATGTAGAGAAGGCCAGGAGCATAGGCTTTCTGAAAGGAAGTGGGCCAGTGAACTTCAAGACTGGACGAGGAGGATGTCATAGGAAACAGATGATGAGTGAGGGATGGGCAGGTGGGAGAGGGAATGTCTGGGCCCACTACATGAGTGGGAAACAGGAAGAAAGAGGCAGGAAAGAATCATGGGCTTGGTTCCAGGTAAAGATTTGGTAAGAAGGCGAGAATGAGAAAGGGAATTGGGAGGAACAGAAAAAAAGATCTTAAACACTGCTCTGAGTTATAAATTATATCTTCTGAGACGCTCTTTAAAGAAGCCAGTAAAGGGACACCTGGGTGGCTCAGTTGGTTAAGCATCTGCCTTTGGCTTGGGTCATGGTCCCAGGGACCTGAGGTCCCGGGGTCCTGGGATCGAGCCTTTGCTGGGCTCCTTGCTCTCTCTCCCTCTACCCCTTCTTCCCACTCATGCTCTCTCTGTCTCTCAAATAAAGTCCTTTATTTTTTTTAAAGAGAAGCCAGGAAAACATAAATTTGCTCTTAATAATGTTCGTATTAGACTGCCTTTCCTTAAATAGGACTCTGTGCAAAGACTGGGCCTGATGACATATCTTCCAATTGCACATGTAGGAACCTTATCTTACTGGTCAAGCTGCAAGCATGGCTGCCCTGTAATGTCAACAAAAATACTGAGCAGCAGAATAAAAGCATAGATTTTTGTAGAAATGTGCCTCGATGAGACATCTTTTTCTTATTCCACAAAGTACCTGGTATTTCATTCCCAAAGACCTATACTGATGCCAGACATCTGCAGTTCTACTTGGGAACCTTTCTAGGTTAGGGTCATCACTGTGTTTCTTAGTTCCTAGCACAGAGTAGATATACAAAAAAAATATGCCTTGCAACAAAACCTATTTAATTAATAAATAAAATTGCTAGCATCTATAAGACCCTTCCAAAGTTTCAGACATTAGAAGATGCTGTTCTATTTTGATGATAGAAAGTGAGGCACAGAGAGGTTAAGTAACTTGCTCAAGTTCACAGAGCTAATAGATTTCTAAAGCCAGGAATTCAACATAGGCATTCTGATTCTTTAATCCATGCACTTGCCCATAAGCCATGAGCTTCTAGTAAGGGACAGTGGGATTAATATACTCTATACTTTTTACCTTGAAGGGAGAAATAAAACCCAGGGTGTGTGTGGAAGGAGTTAACGCAGAAGCCCCCTGGGCACCATCTCTTTCCTATGAGTACTGGGGAACATGCTGTGGCTTCTCAGTCCCTGCTACTAAAGGGTGGCTGATGAACCATCAGCATCAGCATCACCAGGGAGCTTAGCAGAAATGCATATTCTTAGGTGCCACCTCCAGACCTAATGAATCAAAATCTGCGTTTTAAAAAGATCCCTAGGTGATCTCTATGCACATTCAAGTCTGAGCGGCACATAGCTCGAGCCACATTACCTAGGCCAGTGCAGCAGATTAAACTTCGTGCAGTGATGGGAAAGTCCTAGATCGGCACCGTCCAGTACTATAAGCCCTATAGCCACATGTGGCTAGCATGACTAAAACAGGTGAATTTTTCATTTTATGTAATTCTGATAAACTTAGCTATAAAGAGCCACACATGGCCAGTGGCTATCTTACTGAGCAGCACAGATTCTAGACTTACTGTTCCCCTAGGTCTATTTCCCTATGATCCAATAACCTTTTGTGAAGTCTCATTAAAAAAGCCTTATCTTGAAACAGCCATGTTAGGGACTAAGGTGGAGCACTCTGTGTCTCCACATGGCTTGGGTCAGAGCATTCAAGGAGACCAGGAATCATAGCACAGAAGGCATTCCATGAGCTGACTAACCTTGCTGTCTGCCCGACACCCCTATGTGTTTCTTCAGCTGTCTGTGCATTCTACGTTCACATATGTAATGTCATCTTCTGGTTACTCACCTGTATTAGCTACCAAACACAAGATCTCCAAAGACAAGAGCCAAGACTTATCAGGAAATTGCTATAGCCCTCAGGATGCCCTCAGCTCTAAGTGACAGGAAAAAAAAAAAATGTTCTCAGAAACACTCTTTACATACCTCCCAATTTTTTTTTTTAAATATATTTGACAGAGAGAAATCACAACTAGGCAGAGAGAGAGGAGGAAGCAGGCTCCCTGTGGAGCAGAGAGCCCAATGCGGGGCTTGATCCTAGGACCCCGAGATCATGACCTGAGCCAAAGGCAGAGGCTTTAACCCACTGAGCCACCCAGGCGCCCCCATACCTTCCAATTTTAAATCACCACGCTCCTCCTTCACACTCCTGTCAACTCTCATGCTTTATTTTTCTCTGTACCATTTATTCCCATTTGACACATGTCGGGGGGAGGGGGAAGAAAACCTTTCTCCTCTACTCTCTATGTTTTCTAGGAGGCCCTGCTGAAGGCTTGCGTATTAAGCTGACAAACAACAGACTGTCAAGAGAAAAACAGATTTTATTCACATGTGCAGCATGCATACACATAGGAGAAAACCTGTGATGAGTAACTCAAAGGGGTGATTAGAACTTGGGCTTATAGTGCATCTTAACAAGGAACAATAAGTGTGCAGAAGTGATAAGACAAAGAAGGCTTTAGATTTCCAAGGGTGGCAAGTTAGGGAAAGTAAATATGTGAGGAAACTAATGGAGGATGGTTTTTTCCACATCCATCTCATTGCTGACCTTTTATCTTTCTCATGACTGTGAAACTTCCCTGAGAAGGAGGATTTACAGTAGCCTTCATTTCTCAATAGTTTTGCTTTGGTCTGATAAGGGAAGCTCCTGGAAGGTGTCTTTCTGAGTCTGTTGGTTCTCTTTTGCCTCCTGTTCAAAATAATCCTTATGCGAAAGTGGCCTATTTAGGGTGGCCTATTTTGATCCCCTATACATGCTTTGTATTTTAATTGCTTATTTGTGTATGGTCTCACTTCAACAAAAGCTCCATGAAGGCAAATACTAGTGTTAGGGATAGCGAAACAAAAAAGTACTTTTGTAGGGTTTCAGGTAACTAGTTATTTATTAATAGATACCATATGATTACTTTTGCCACTATACGCCATGATCATTTGAAGCACTTGACAAACATTATGTCATGTAATTTTTACAGTAACTCTAACAGAGCAGTGATATTATTTCAGATGATGAGATTGATAGAATAAGTGTACCCACCTTCCTCTCACTTGACTTAAACTCTTAATGTTTGAGTTAGCTACTCAAAAGACACCAAAAGATCTACTTGTAGGGGTACTGGAGCTTCTAATGCTAAGATTCAAAGAAAATCAGCTAATTCTCTTCGATAGAGGTGTCTTTAGAGGCTATTAAGATACAGTACTCTGTCCTGACTTATGCTTTTCTTGGGAAAAAAAAATCGATTTAATTTGATTATCTCTTTTGCTGTCCCCTTCCTCCATATTAATAGTTTAATCTTCCTGATGATAAGTGTTGGATGTGTACTGTGGGGCTGTTAACAGCAACTGGTGAAGTGCTTAACATTTTAAGGAAATTAGCTACCTGGTGAAGAGGACTCCAGAGACAGAAGAGCAAGAGATAGACAGGATGTCTGATAATTCTGGTGTTCCTCTGGAAGGAGGATAAATGAAGCAGCTTTTTCATGGTCTCCTCCTTGCTGACCCCTTAAATGTGGATGTTCCTGAGGTACCCCAGTCTTGCCCAGAACAGAACTAGCATCAGTT
This sequence comes from Martes martes, assembly GCF_963455335.1. Taxonomy (NCBI): domain Eukaryota; kingdom Metazoa; phylum Chordata; class Mammalia; order Carnivora; family Mustelidae; genus Martes; species Martes martes. The sequence goes on from NC_137895.1 coordinate 14,103,010, forward strand.
GGCTCCAGAAAAAGAAGTATCCAGATATTCACACCACATCACACTGTGGTGTGAATAAGACCAGTCACTCCACTGAATGGACTCAGATACTTTTAAAACTCTGCAGAACTTTCAGAAGGCTGAAAACCAAATGAGTCCAAAAGCCTCTGGAGAGTTCTTTGGGGATGCCCTGGCCTTGTACAACCCAGGTTCTAAAACTGTGTCCTCTCAGTCTGGATGGACTGATAAAATATCACAAATAAGTGACTGATTGACAGCATGCTGCTACCATCTCGGAAAAAAAAAACCCATGGAATAAGGCCTGGAATAAGGCCAACATACAGAAGAAAGCAGAGCAAAAAGAAGAGGCGAGATAATATAGTGTCACTGGGATCCTTGATTCAGCCATGCTTGAAGCAAGACTATCCTAGGACTACCCTGAATATTCTTAATAGAATTCAAACTTCCATCATTTTACTGTTTTGTTTTAAGGTGGCTTGAATTGAACTTTCTATCCATTACCATCAAACAAATTCTTTTTTTTTTAAGATTTTATTTATTTATTTGACAGAGATCACAAGTAGGCAGAGAGGCAGGCAGAGAGAGAGAGAGAGAGGAGAAAGTAGGCTCCCCGCTAGGCAGAGAGCCCAATGTGGGGCTCGATCCTAGGACTCTGGGATCATGACCCGAGCCGAAGGCAAAGGCTTTAACCCACTGAGCCACCCAGGCGCCCCCATCAAACAAATTCTAACAAAAATTTTCCATCCATATGGAGATGACCTCCAACTGGACATCTCCTACCTATGTCCCTTTCTGGAGCTTCAGACCTGGGTATTCAGTGACCAACTTATCTGGATACTTCTCCAGAGATCCTTACAGGTCCCTCAGCTAAACATGGCACCAGCTGAACCTGCCATCCCTTCTCCTCTGCCCTTTTGCCATTCTGTCCCTCAGTCTCCATGACCTCCTTCTGTCCCAGCTCCTACTCACCTAGTTGTTCCTTCCCATCTCCCCCACATAAGCATTCATTAAGCTGTCCTCCAAAATAGTTTTTAGAGCTCATCTTCTTCTCTTCAATCCTACTTGTAGTTCCTTGAGCCAGTCTATTACCACCTCTTAATTGGCAAAACTTCTGAATTGGTCTCTACTCTTTGGTATTTTCTTTCTTTCTTGAGAGAGAGAGCGAGTATGTATGTAAGCAGGGGGGAGGGGCAGAGGGAGAAGGAGAGAGAGGGTCTTAAGCAGGCTCCATGCTCAATGTAGAGCCCAATACAGGGATTTATCTCACAACTGAGATCATGACCTGAGCTGAAATCAAGAGTTGGACTTTTAACTGACTGAGCCACCCAGGCATCCCTGGTTTGTTTCTCTTTTCTAAGTGTAGCTTACAATCATCCTACTCTACAGGTATAAAACTATCACCATGCCCTCACCCTACCACTTTAAAAGTCTTCCGTGTCACCCTGTAACTCCCAGGATGAATTTCAAATCCTATAGCATGGCATTCAAAGTCACTTATAACCTTCCCAGTCTCCATCTCTGGCCACTGAGCTCACCCCTTCCCTCCATGTGGTCTTGTGGTTTTGCTGTTTCCAGACTATTCCATGCAAGCTGACACCTCTGTGCCTTTACATTGGTAAAACTGCACCTATCACCAATACCTTTCTCTCTGCAGCTGCCTCTGACCACATCTCAGAATCTCTAAGACAGAATTAATTGTTCCTTGTGTGCTCCCCAAAGCACTATATATAAAACTTCTTTAATGGAACTGCATTATAATTAATTTCTGTCCTATGTTTATCTCTTTCACTAGACTTCTGAGAGTTCCTTGAGCAATTGGACCAGGACTTAGCTACTTTTATATTCATGAACTTAATGAAGTGTCGGACATAATAGATGCTGAATAAAAAATATTGATTTAAGTTGAAATTGAAGATGTGATTGACCCTTCTCTCAGTTTGCATTTCTCATGTTCCCAGCCCACATTTATTTGCTGGTCTTTGTATTAGGATATAAACCTATTCTAAAAATTATAATGTTATAAATTGTAATGTTTTACATATAGGACAGAAACATAATTTTAACTTACTAAGCAAAACAAACAAAAAAGGACATTGATCAGATGAACATTATTTGGTCATATTCTTTGGTCCCTGCCAGAACAGGAGGAATACTGAGTAATATTTAGTTCCTATCCTATATCTACCACTTATTAGTAGTAAATTGTAAAGATAAACATGAATCTTCCTATCACTATATTCTTGCCCCTCTGTAAAGTGACCTTGAAGTTCCTCCCCCCAAAAGGTGGATGCTATTTCCTGACTCCTTGAACGTAACTTTGATTGTATGGTTTGCATTGAACAATATGATACAAGAATAGATTGTAAAACACGTTAACATTAGTTCTTCCCTTGTTGTTCTTGGAAATTCTGTGATAGCTGCTATATGAATAGGCCCAGGATAGTCTACTAGAGACATGACCCAATCATCTCCATCAACCCAGCTGACAACCAGCACCAACTGTCCAGCACTTGAATAAGACTATCCTAAAACAACCAGTTCTCAGCTACAGAAATGAGCCCAAGCCTGACCAGCAGAAGAACTGCCCAAGGGATCTCAAGTTAGATTGCCAACCCACAGGAACATCAGCTAATAAATGAGTGATGGCTTAAACCACTAATTATTGCAATGGCTGTTATGCAGCAAACACTAGCTGATACACTAGCTATGTGACTTGAGGAAGACATGTACTCTGAGCCTGAGATTCTTTATAATTAAAAGGGGATAGCATCACCATCCTGGCTCACAGGACTGTTATAAAGGTCAGCTGAAATGACTGTAAAATCCCTTTCTAAGTGAGGATCAATTTATAAGTATGGCACTTATTTTGAGATATTTAATTAATATACATATTTGGCACTGCTTCAGTCTCTCTTTATAGACTATGCAAAGTGTACCTGGTCTTAGACCAAGTGCTCCCAGAAGCCAAGGACAGTTTTTTATTTGCTCAGTAGTGTACATAGTGTGAAGAAAGAGACTCATTAATAAGTGAGTATGGCACTAATGATGCGATTCAGGATATCTGAAGTTACTGGACTCCAAGGGATGTCTGAACCCTGGGAACTGTCCAGAAGGAAAGCAGTGCCATCTTTCAGAGTCCCAAGGAAATATTTTAAAGACTATCAAGAGCCCCAAGAACAAGTACCAACATTCAAATGTTTTTCAACGAAGTGCTTGCATCCTACTTGCTACTGTCTCAGTCAATGTGAATCACACGGTCAAGGCTATGTTCAAGGACAAATGGTCTCTACCTTTTCGATGGGAGGAACTGAAAGGTCTTCTTGCAAAGGAGTGAGAAAACTGGGATAGGAAGAATGTGTGTCAAAATACATTCTAAATACTAATACTAAACAACTAAATACTAAATAACTAATAAATTACTTCCGCATCCCCTAGCTCAGCAACCTCAAGACTAGGTATTAACCCCATTTCACAAGTGAAGAAATAAAACTCAGAGCAGAATAGGGGTGGGAAGTGGGGACTTGCTTCAAAAGATCCTACAGGTCTATTCTCCATGTAGATGCAGAGGGTAAAACCCTCACCACTGCTGAATGGGAGCAGGACCCAGCAATCTTCGGGTAATGGGGGTCCCGGCTCTATGCCCACGCCCGTGAACTTACTGACAGGGAGGTCCTGAATTAGTCATGAGCACTCCGGCATCAGAAGCATCGGTAGGTCTATTTAAAGCTATTACTCAGGGTGAGCTCAAGATTGTAAAAAACACAGGGCTGGGAAGCCCAGGCATTTCACAGGGAGGAAATGAGAGCTGAAGCCACATCTTATTCTCCTCTGTAACCTCAGCACCTAGTATAGGACTAGTATAGATGAAGGCACAGTGAATAAGTGTGTACTGAGATAACTTATTTTTCCTTTCACTCGTCATTTATGCCCTCACCATTTAATGAGCATTTTTATGTACATCTTATACACCAGGCAATGTCAATACACAAATATATAAAAAAGTAATGTTGTAGGTTGAGTTGTGTCCCTGAAATAAGATATTTTTAAGTCCTAACCCTCTCCAATGTGCAAATGTGACCTTATTTGGAAACAGGGTATTTGGAGATGTAATGAAGTTAAAATGAGGCCATATTGCATAGGGTGGACCCTAATCCCGTGACTACTATCTTTATAAGAGAAAGAGAGGGAGACTTCTAGAGAGTCACACGGAAGAAGGAGATGTGACAACAGAGGCAGAGATTGGAGGGATGTACGTGCAAACCAAGGAATGCCAAGGATCACCTGCAATCATCGGGAGCTAAGAACAGTCAAGGAAGTGTCCTTCTCTAGAGCCTTCAGAGGGAGCACGGCTCTACAGACTCCTTGATTTCAGACTTCGAGCCTCCAGAACTGTAGCAGAACACATTTCTGTTGTTTTAAACCTGTATGTGGTACTTTGTTATGGTAGCTCTAGGAAAATAATACACTGAGTCCATTCATATTCTAGCGGAGGAGGCATGAAGAGATCAATGTAATACAATACACCAATTATAATGTAATGGAGCTATGTGCAAAGTGTTTTAAGAGCATGCGGGAGGGAGTAATAAACTCTTCCTAAAGGACCAAGGAAGTCCTCATAAATAAAGTGATATTTGAATAGGATCTTGAAAAATGGATGAGAATTCATTAAGAAAAAAAAAAAAACTGAAGAAGGCTATTTCAGGCAGAGTAGATAGCACACACGCAGGATACTGGAGGCTGGATTTGAATGGTAATTTTAAGGGATGGCAAATAATTTTGAAAGACCATGGCTAATAGGGTGCCCAGGTGGCTCAACCAGTTAAGTGTCCAACTCTTGGTTTTGATTTAGGTCACGATCTCAGGGTCATGAGATCAAGCCCTGCTTTGGGCTCCAAGCTGAGCATGGAGTCTGCTTAGGATTCCTTCTCTCTTCTCTAGCTCTATCTCCTCCCCCTCTTCACGGACATATGTGCATGCTCTCTCTCTCTTAAAAAAAAAAAAAAAGGAAGGAAGGAAGGAAGAAAAAAAAAAGACCATAGCTAAGAGTGAGCTGGATGTGAGGCTGGGAAGTTCCACTGAAACAAGAGAGTGAAGTATACAGGAGCCTCCTGATTGCCAGGAGAGCCTTTGAGAGTAATGCATAATCGGATCACAGGGAGAACTGGAGTTGAGACTGGAGGCAGGGCCCTGCTTAGGGGCCCTGTACTGCTAAGTACAGTAGTCCAAGGAAGAGATGAGGAGCTTCTCAACCAGGATGGCAGAAAGAAGGGCTCAATTTGGCTAAATAACCAGTCCTCATATTGATTCAGATACGCTGCAGCCTTTTCCCCAACTTCCCATCTCCCACACCAGAATGGCTACAACCCTTCAGAGACAGTGTCTGCCCTTATCCCTTGGCCTCAGATGCACAGTGAATTCATTACAGAGCTGTGTCCATGATGAGAAAGAGAGTTCTAATTATATTCATTATACCATATTACAAGGAAAAAACCCGTTTTCCTGGATTTAGAATAAAAGCATACTTTGTTACAAGGTTAGGCAGCCAGAATGTAGGTGGATTACTCCACCTACCCATAATACTTGCCTGTGACCCACTAGAATGACTCCCCAAATCACCTCTACAGCCTCTGAGGAGCTGGACATGGAACAATGAAACTACTTCACTGTATTTATTAATTTGTCAAAGGAAATAGGGAAGTAAAAAACCCTACAGAGTCTACATATCTCCTTTTAAGGAATTACAAGAAAAGCATGAAGTGTGTTTCTAGGGGTGCCTGGGTGACTCAGTCAGTTAAGCGTCTGCCTTCAGCTCAGATCATGATCCTGAGATCAGGTCAAGTTCCTGAGATCGAGTCCCGCATCAGGCTCCCCACTCAGTAGGGAGCCTGCTTGTGCTCTCTCTTGCTCACTCTTTCTCTCAAATAAATTAAAAAAATCTTTAAAATAAATAAAAGAATTTTTTTAAAAAAGAGTATTTTTTAAAAATACTCTCTAGTATTTTATTTTATTTTTTTAATATTTTATTTATTTATTTGACAGACAGAGATCACAAGTAGGCAGAGAGGCAGGCAGAGAGAGAGAGAGGAGGAAGCAGGCTCCCCGTGGAGCAGAGAGCCTGACGTGGGGCTCGATCCCAGGACCCTGGGATCATGACCTGAGCTGAAGGCAGAGACTTTAACCCACTGAGCCACCCAGGCGCCCACTCTCTAGTATTTTAGCTAGGGACTTAGGAGGCTGTATTTTGTGAGATCTGGCTCTGCGAATAAAATGCTACAGAGGATATGGGGAGGAAAATGTTGTCAAAGGTACAGAAGAAATTTTCAAAAACCAACTTCAAACCCTCACAAGGTGCCAGGCAACTATAAACTCATCAAAGCACTAAATTCTTGCAATACATTTCCAAGGTTGGAATTACCATCTTCACTCCACAGATAGAGAAACAAAGGTTTAGAGAGACTAAACCACTCCCTAGAGCCTCACAACAATAAAGGGGCAGTGCCGGGATCTGAACTCATGCCTGTCGATTTCAAAGTCCTTCTACTTCACTACATGACCACTAGGATGTAGGCCAAGGCCCAAGCCAAGAATAGGATGGCTCTGGCCTGGTCTCCTCCAACCAGGCACATTTGGGCTTCCTTCTGGCCATGAAGTAAACAGAGCTGGAGCAGAGTCCGAGGACAAAGAGCATAAATTGCATGTATTTGTCATATGAGAAATGACATCAGGAACTAGGTATTGGCTTGGGGAAGAGAAAACTCTGGGGATGTGGCAGCTGTCCTCAAATATTTGAAGGGCTGTCATGAGGAAGAAAAATGAGACTTATAGTCTGAAAGGCCTTCGGGGGGTAGAAATAAAGGTGATGGATGGCAGTGACAGGCAGTCAGATGTCAGCTCGGTGAAAGAGACACTCTTACACTGGAAAAACTAGAAAGATGGTTTACCTTGGGAAGATGAGAGCACTCTGTCACTAGGGTGTCCAAGAAAAGGCAAGATGACTCTATGGTGGCAATGTTGTGGAAGGAATTCACAGATTGACAAACAAGAAAACTCAGTTCCCTTCAGTGTCTCTAATAGCTCAGAGAATCTGATTTTGTAGTCTACTTATACTCTCAGCACCCAAACTGACTTGAAATCACTATGCAATAGTAATACCAGGTCACAGTCTTCACAGTGTCCTACAAGGCTCTACGTGCTATGGCCCCACCTCTGTCACTCCACTCCAGACACACTGGCCTCTTTACTTGCTCTGAATATATATATATATATATATATATATATATATATATATATATATACACACACACACACACACACACACATATATATATATATAATTTCTTTTCAGCGTAACAGTATTCATTGTTTTTTCACCACACCCAGTACTCCATGCAATATGTGCCCTCCCTAATACCCACCACCTGGTTCCCCCAACCACCCACACCCCGCCCCTTCAAAACCCTCAGGTTATTTTTCAGAGTCCATAGTTTCTCATGGTTCACCTCCCCTTCCATTTTCCCTCAACTCCCTTCTCCTCTCCATCTCCCCTTGTCCTCCATGTTATTTGTTATGCTCCACAAATAAGTGAAACCATATCATACTTGACTCTCTCTGCTTGACTTCTTTCACTCAGCATAATCTCTTCCAGTCCCATCCATGTTGCTACAAAAGTTGGGTATTCGTCCTTTCTGATGGAGGCATAATACTCCATAGTGTATATGGACCACATCTTCCTTAATTCATCCGTTGAAGGGCATCTTGGTTCTTTCCACAGTTTGGCGACCGTGGCCATTGCTGCTATAAACATTGGGGTATAGGTGGCCCTTCTTTTCACTACATCTGTATCTTTGGAGTAAATACCCAGTAGTGTAATTGCAGGGTTATAGGGAAGCTCTATTTTTAATTTCTTGAGGAATCTCCACACTGTTCTCCAAAGTGGCTGCACCAACTTGCATTCACACCAACAGTGTAAGAGGGTTCCCCTTTCTCCACATCCTCTCCAACACATGTTGTTTCCTGTCTTGCTAATTTTGGCCATTCTAACTGGTGTAAGGTGGTGTCTCAATGTGGTTTTAATTTGAATCTCCCTGATGGCTAGTGATGATGAACATTTTTTCATGTGTCTGATAGCCATTTGTATGTCTTCACTGGAGAAGCGTCTGTTCATATCTTCTGCCCATTTTTTAATATGATTGTCTGTTTTGTGTGTGTTGAGTTTGAGGAGTTCTTTATAGATCCTGGATATCAACCTTTTGTCTGTGCTGTCATTTGCAAATATCTTCTCCCATTCCGTGGGTTGCCTCTTTGTTTCGTTGACTGTTTCCTTCGCTGTGCAGAAGCTTTTGAAACCCGAAAGACTCCACCCCCAAACTACTAGAACTCATACAGCAATTCAGTAACGTGGCAGGATACAAAGTCAATGTACAGAAATCAGTGGCTTTCTTATACACTAACAATGAAAATACAGAAAGGGAAATTAGAGAATCGATTCCATTTACTACAGCACCAAGAACCATAAGATACCTGGGAATAAACCTAACCAAAGAGGTAAAGGATCTGTACTCGAGGAACTACAGAACACTCATGAAAGAAATTGAAGAAGACACAAAAAGATGGAAGACCATCCCATGCTCTTGGATCGGAAGAATAAACATTGTCAAAATGTCTATACTGCCTAGAGCAATCTATACTTTTAATGCCATTCCAATCAAAATTCCACCGGTATTTTTCAAAGAGCTGGAGCAAATAATCCTAAAATTTGTATGGAATCAGAAGAGACCCCGAATTGCTAAGGAAATGTTGAAAAACAAAAATAAAACTGGCGGCATCACGTTACCTGATTTCAAGCTTTACTACAAAGCTGTGATCACCAAGACAGCATGGTACTGGCATAAAAACAGACACATAGACCAGTGGAACAGAGTAGAGAGCCCAGATATGGACCCTCAACTCTATGGTCAAATAATCTTCGGCAAAACAGGAAAAAATATCCAGTGGAAAAAAGACAGTCTCTTCAATAAATGGTGCTGGGAAAACTGGACAGCTATATGTAGAAGAATGAAATTCGTCCATTCTCTTACACCGTACACAAAGATAAACTCGAAATGGATAAAAGACCTCAACGTGAGACAGGAATCCATCAGAATCCTAGAGGAGAACATAGGCAGTAACCTCTTCGATATCAGCCACAGCAACTTCTTTCAAGATATGTCTCCAAAGGCGAAGGAAACAAAAGCAAAAATGAACTTTTGGGACTTCATCAAGATCAAAAGCTACTTGCTCTGAATATATTAAGTGGACTCCTACCTCAGGACTTTTCCAGTGACTGTTCCATTTCCTGGCAGAGCCTTTTCTCAATGAACTCTGTGCTTATTTCCCTGGCTTCCTTCAAGTTACTTGCCCCACACCCTGATTCTCAATGAGACCCAACCTAAAAATTTTGTTTAAAATTATTTCCCATCTCTACATCTTACAGTTCCAATTTCCCCCAGTCTGTTCTATTTTTTTCATAGTGTCCATAATTTTCTAACATACTGAATATTTTGCTTATTTATTATGCTATTATTTATCACTGATCTCCCTTCACCACTAGGATGCAAGCTCCAGGGAGGCAGGAAGTTTGTTTGTTTGTTGTTGTTGTTGTTTTGGTTTTTACCATTTTGTTTACAGTGGAACCCCAAGCATATAAACAGAGTCTGATACAAAGTACTTAATAAATGTTTTTGGAATGAATGAACGAATGAGATTTTCCTTTCATTGTCCCTTTTTCCTTCTTAGGAGGACATTCGTTGGTAAGCCTAAGTGAAGAGGCAGAAATTGCCTAATGAGATAACACAGCTAAATTCAGCTATGAAATATGGTCAAAGTCAGCAGGAAGATTTAACAGATATTCTATCCTGCAGAAAAATGAAAGACTTATTGGCTCCTGGTGATAAGCTGGATCTTAAAGACTTGTGATTTCTTTTTTATTTATTTATTTGAGAGATAGAGATAGAGATAGAGAGAGAGAGAGAGAGAGAGAGCATGAGAGGGGAGAGGGTCAGAGGGAGAAGCAGACTCCCCGCTGAGCTTGAAGCCCAATGTGGGACTCGATCTCAGGACTCCAGGATCATGACCCAAGCCAAAGGCAGTCACCCAAACAACTGAGCCACCCAGGTGCCCCAAGTCTTGTGATTTCTTAAGTTAGAACCAGTACACTGTGTGGAGGACAGAGATATCAGGGAGGAGGTAGATGGAGAGAAATTCACAAAAAGAAGAAAATTCCTGGAAAAGACAGTCTCTTCAACAAATGGTGTTGGGAAACTGGACAACTACCTTCCAAAGAATGAAACTGGATCACTTTCTTACACTATATACAAAAATAAACTCAAAATGGATTAAATACCTAAATGTGAGACCAAAAACCATAAAACTTCTAAAAGAAAACATAGGGAATAATCTCTTTGACATCAGCCTTAGGAACGTTTTTCTAGATATGTCTCCTCAGGCAAGGGAAATAAAAGCAAAATTAAACTATTGGGACTACATCAAAATAAAAAGTTTTTGCACAGCAAACGAAACCACCAACAAAACAGAAATATAACCTTCTAAAGGGAAGAAGATATTTGCAAATGACATATCCAATAAGGTGTTAATATCCAAAATATATAAAGAACTTATACAACTCAACATCCAAAAAACAGATAATCTGATTAAAACAGGCAGGGAACATGAATAGACATTTCTCTAAAGCAGATATTCAGGTGCCCAACAGAAACACAAAAAGGTGCCTGACATCACCACTCATAAGGGAAATGCAAATCAAAATCACAATGAGACATCATCTCCCACCTGTCAAAATGACTCGAATCAAAAGGACAAGAAATATCAAGTGTTGGTGAGGATGTAGAGAAAAAGGAACCCTTGTACACTGTTGCTGGGAATGTAAATTTGAAACCACTGTGGAAAACAGGATGGAGTTTCCTCATAAAATTAAAAATAGAAATAACCTATGATCCCATAATCCCACTACTGGATACTTATACAAAGCAAACAAAAAATACTAATTTGAAAAGATATATGAACCCTTATGTTTATTGCAGCATTATTTATAATAGGCAAGTTATGGGAGCAGCCCAAGTGTCCATCAATAGACAAGTGGATAAAAATCTGGTTATTTAACTAACTAACTAAGTAAATATGTATGTATGTATGTATATGATACACACATGCACTGGAATATTACTCAACCATAAAAAAGAATGAGATATTGCCATTTGCAACAACAAGGATGGGCCTAGATGGTATAATGCTAAGTGAAATAAGTCAATCAGAGAAAGACAAATACCTGTATGATTTAACTTATATGTGGAACCTAAAAAATAAAACAAATGAATAAATAAACCACCCAAAAAATGGACTCTCAAACACAGAGAAAAAAGTGGTGGTTGCCAGGAGGAAGGTAAGTAGGGGGATGGGTGAAACAGATAAAGGGGATTAAAAGGTACAAACTTCCAGTTATAAAATAAATAAGTCATGGACATGAAGAGTACAGCACAGGGTACATAGTCGTTAATACTGTAATAATATTGTATGGAGACAGATGGTAATTACACTTAATGTGGTGAGCAATGAGTAATGTATGGAACTGTTGAATCAATATGTTGTACGTCTGAAAGGAATATAACATTGTATGTTTATTATACTTCAATAAAAAAGAAAAAGGGGGCGCCTGGATGGCTCAGTTGATTAAGCATCCAACTCTTGAGTTCTGCTCAGGTCATGATCTCAGGGTCATGAGATCGAGCCTTACATCAGGCTCCACACTCAGTGTGGAGTCTGCTCTTTCTCTTTCCCTCTACCCCTCTCCCCTCTTGCACTCTAAATAAATAAATAAATACATAAATAAAATCTTAAAAGAAAAAGAAAAAGAAGGAAATTCCTAGATGTTCATCCATGGTACACTCAGCATGGATGATAACCATCATTAACCATTTACTGAGAACTTAATATGTGCCAGGCAGTCTTTAAAACAATATATAAGGGTTATCTCACTCTTTAATCAACCCTAGGAGATAGACCCTATTATACATCATCCCCATTTTGTAGATGACAAAAATGAGGCATAGCAAGTTAATTAATGTCCCAAAGTCATATAGCTGCTAAATCCTAAATCTTAAATCTTAAATCCCCTAACAGCAGGGTACTCTGGTTCAGGAGCCTGGACTCAACTGTTTTTCACACCTTGAAAAAATAAAATAAACAATTTAAGTACTAGTCTCTGAATTTTACGTGTCACTGTGATTTAGTTAATTGTAAGACAAATCAACTATGCCTATACATATTCTGTCAGCAACATGGGTTTCTCTAGCTGCTTAACAAAGCTGTCCTGCTTTCTACATATGACACGGATACTTTCTGATTGGTGTGGCATTTAGCCTGAGACAGATTTCCCACTGGCATTGACAAGACAAAAACACTAACATTTGGAGAGTGTTTTAAAACTTATAAATAGAAATATTTTTATTTGATCCTCACAGCAAATATGTGAAGTATTGGAAGCAGTCTATTTTTTTTTTTAAGTAGGTTTCATGCCCAGCATGGAGCCCAGCATGGGGCTTGAACTCATGACCCTGAGATCAAGACCTGAGCTGAGATCAAGAGCCAGATACTTAAAGACTGCGCCACCCAGGTGTCCCAATAAACAGTCTTTTTTAATGAGGAGAAATCTAATACATCCAGCTAAGGACCTACAGAGTGAAGACTACAACCCTGGTCATCTGGCCTAAGGTCTTATGATTTTCTCCATCACACCATGCTACCTTCAACTATACAGGTCTCTAGACTACTCCAACTTCTAGAATCCCCAGCAGTCTATTAAAACTTGGAAATTGTCTCTGTACCACTGATGTTAGATTAGAGAGAAGTTGAGAATGATGCCACTATGTTTAGGTCTTAATTTCCAGGGTTCAAATGTAAAATTGGGGAAAGATGTATACCTGAGTGGGCTGATCCTAAAGAGGGTTGTTGATTGCATACAATCTGTTAGGTCTGTGCTGTCCAGTACAGTAGCCCTGGCCACATGTGATTTTTGAGCAGTTGATACTAATGGGCTAATGTCACTGATGAACTAAATTTTTAATATTATTTAATTTGTATTACTTTAAATTTTAATTCTAAAATGGAAACAACATAAAATGCTTTCCATTAAACACAGATTTGTTTCAGTAAAAGAATACTTCACTTTAGCTTTTGCATTGCAAAAGACAATTCTGTTGTATAGTAATGTATTCATCGGGTACGTGGATTGTTTCCACCAATGCAGATAAACACATCGCTGATCAACTTAAAGTTGATGTTTCTAGGGAAAAAAAAAGGTTTTTTTTCTATACATGTAATATTATAATGTGTTTCTTAGAATATTTTATGCTGACAGCTCCAACTACTGTGATAACTATGAATTTTAATTGCTAATTAAATTGAAATACTTGCTACTATTTTAATTATAATACCATTAGATTTTTTAAATATACAAAGTAAGTATGAACAAATTTTAAATTTTAAAAACAAAAACAGACCACTGATACAGAATTAAGTGGAAATCCAGAAGCTAATACTATGATCAGAATAGAAAAGAAAATAAGAGATTGGAAGAAAATTTTACAATGAATGGCAATTGTAGTATATTTAGCAGAAAAAAATGAAAAAGCTCTCTGTTTCGTTAATAAAAAATAGTAGACAATATTAGGAACATTTACAGCAGTATGATTAATTTAATAAAATGTTTCTTCTCAATAGTCAAAATATAATTGACTAAATTAGTCACCTAATATCAGAATCAGCATTAATCAAAAAATTTTAAAGATTTTTGACAGAATCTGAACTTATAATTCTGGCCAGGTATACACAACAAATTCTTTTTTTTTTTTTTAAGATTTATTTTTTTATTTGAGAGAAAAAGAAAGTCAGTTGGAGGGTAGGGGCAGAGGGAGAGGAAGATGATCTCAAGCAGACTCTCACTGAGCACAGGGCTCAATCTCAAGACCCTGAGATCACGACCAAGGCTGAAACCAAGAGTTGGACACTTAACCGAGCCACCCAGGTGACTCACATACAAGACAAATTCTTACACATACATACACAGAATCATTTTTTGATAGATAGTAAAATGAATTATTATTGCACTTAATAAATAAAAAATTTTTAGAAAATTATGAGGAAAATACTAAAAACAAGACTTTACATAAGTGGAAGATCTTCAGTTAACACATCAAACAATTGCCCACAGACTGTAAGACCTCTCTAACAATATCAAAGATACATTAATCTAAATTTGAAAATTTTCAAGTATTTTTTTCAGCCTTCAATCAGTTGGTAAATATAAGAGGTACTGCCTAATAAATACTTTGCGTACATATTGTCTCAAATTTACAATAAATGTAAATAAACATTTATAATAAATGTCACTACATAACTTAAAATATGGAATTGTGACATAGGTAATTTTAAATCATTGTATCTGTCAAAGAAAAATTTTACTTAGATGTAAAAAGAAAGTTCCTATCATGATGGATGATGCTCTAAGTTAGATTTAAAAAATAATTTTGATTTTTTGGAATTTTGAACAACAGACTGAGACTTTTTTTCAGTCTATGATATCTATTGAAAATATTTGGACTAAGCTTCTGAAGCATATTCTGTGAAAAGTGTCATTTTGCAGTTGTTAAAATTCTTTGGTATATGTATGTAAATGCTGTGAATCATTGCCAGTTTACAGATCTGTTGACCAAAACAGAAGAGCAATGAAGTCAATGATCTGCTGGGATTTTTTGCCAGTACTTAACAGTTGAGCTGTTTTGTAAAAATTTACTGTATTGTTAACTTCATTTTTTTTAAAAATCGTATTTTTTTAAAATTTCTCAGAGAGAGAGATCTTATTTTTTTATTTGTCAGAGAGAGTAAGAGAGAGCACACAAGCAGGGGAAGTGACAGGCAGAAAAGCAGGCTCCCCACTTAGCAGAGAGCCCAATGCAGGACTCAATCCCAGGACCCTGGCTGGATCATGACCTGAGCCAAAGGAAGACGCTCAACTGACTGAGCCACCCAGGTGTCCCTGTATTATTAACTCTAATTCAAGATTTTCTTGAAACAAAAATGAGTAAATCAAAGACAAAAAAAAAGTTAGTGTGACACATCACACTACAAAAGAACAGGCTAAATTTGAAGTATTGTGGAAAAGAAAAGCTCATTTGTGACTCAGCAAAACCAGAGTGAGAATTTGCTGAAATTAAAAATACCATTACACAGAACAATAATAATAATTTTATGCCTTTTTCTAATGAGAACCAATACCCAGAAAATTATCAGTGTGATTAACAAAATCATGTACTTTGGCTGCAAAAATGACAAGAGAAATTTGGAGGGTTTTTTTGGTTGTTGTTGTTGTTGCTGGTAAATTTAGAACTCCTTTTCAATTTACACAATATCTTTTGAACCCAATGCTAACACTGAGTTGACAGAAGAGTTGGTGGATGTATTGTGGACATAGTTTTGAAATGGACATGTTTAAGCTTGAAAGTCAAATTAATTGCTCTAAAAATGATGAGCCACTTTTGTCAATGTGGATTTGAATATTAAAGGAAAATGATACATTTTTTAAAAAGACTTATTTATTTATTTGAGAGAAAGAGAGAGAGAATGCGAGCAAGCGAGGGCAGAGGGAAAGGGAGAGACAATCCTCCAGCAGCTCCCCACTGAGCATGAAGCTCTATGTGGGGCTTGATCCCAGGGCCCTGAGATCATGACCTGAGCTGAAATCAAGAGCCAGACCCTTAAGCACTGAACCACCCAGGCACCCTGAAAAATGATATTTTTGTATTTATTTCAGTTTTTAGAAAACTTTTTAAGTATGTTTAGAATCGTTTGAGCATGTGGTTTTACTTTTCTGAGAATAAATTTTGTAAAATCTAAACATAGATCAAGTAATTCTGATGAAAATTAGTTTCTGCGTTGACATGGCTGTAAGCACAAAATACTCACCAGATTTTGAAGACTTAATGTGATAAACAGAATGTGAAATAGCTCGATGATTATTTTCTACACCAATTATGTGTTGAAATGGTAATGTTTTGAATATATTGGGTAAAGTAAAACACATTATGAAAATGAATTTCATCTGTTTCTTTCTACTTTTTAATGTGGCTACTTGTAAATTTTAAATTACATATGTGGCTTGCATTATATTTCGATTGGACAGTTCTGAGTTAGGCAAAGAGAATACAGAGTTGACTAAGACCTAGCTCCTTCCCTCAAAAAGAAAAGGAAGCACAGAGACATCTCATGGTGAAACAGTGATGCTATTAAGCAGTAGTATAGATAGTAGATAGTAGATGCTATCAAGGGATAGCATCCAAAAGATGTGGAAGAAGTAACAGGGAGAGCACCTAACTTAGACTGAAGAAAACAAGGAAGATTTCTTGAGGAAAACAAGGTGATAACGGGATATGACCTTTAAAAGAGGACTAGGGATTATATAGTAACAAAATAAAAATAAAAAGGGCACCTGGGTGGCTCAGTGGGTTAAAGTCTCCGCCTTCGTCTCAGGTCATGATCTCAGGGTCCTGGGATTCAGTTCCACCTAAGGCTCTCTGCTCAGCAGAGAGCCTGCTTCCCCCTCTCTCTCTGCCTGCTTCTCTGCTTATTTGTGATCTATCTCTCTGTCAAATAAATAAGTAAAACCTTAAAAATAAATAAATAAAAATAAAAAATAAAAATGGATTTCCATTGGAGTAGTTATTATTGGCAAAGGCCTGAAGGGGTAAAATAGTATACTCATGTGGGGAATGAAAAGCAAGATGGCTTCTGAGCGTATAAAATGTGAGAAGGGTGTGGCCAGAGATCAGTCTAGAGAGGTCAGTTGGATCATCATGGGTGTAGTAGAGCAGGCTTGGGTTGGGGCTTATTTTGTAGGTGAAGGTACACTCCACCAGTAAATTCTGTAAACTCTAGTTCTAGGGTTTTTTTTCCTAATCAGTTTCTCGGAGGAGGAGTGAGCACACTGTTCATTTTCACTGGTTGGTTGAACAATGTCAGCTGCAGGGACCTTTCCCGATAGATGAACACTTATATTATAGGGCAGCTGGTTTCATGTCATTAGATTCAGGCTTTCCTCATATAACATATTTCTAAACTGCACAGCTGATGTATTTCAGGGCCTGAAACCTTACATTTCAGCATTTACTTATTCCACTGATAATTTTCTGATATAATGTTATATATTTGTGTTTCAGATTTCCCCACTGGAATGTGAGTTTCATGAGACAGAGACTGTCTTGTTCATGACTGTACACCTAGCACCTATAAGACAGTCTTTCATACAGTTGGTATTCAGAAAAGGTTTGAAAATATAGATGAGATAGTAGCACCTACTGGTAACATGTAGTATTGCAACCCAGCTCAATTGCCATCTGTAGATTTTTTTTTTTTTTAAGATTTTATTTTATTTATTTGACAGACTGAGATCACAAGTAGGCAGAGAAGCAGGCAGAGAGAGAGGGTGGAAGCAGGCTCCCTGATGAGCAAAGAGCCTGATGCGGGGCCTGATCCCAGGACCCTGAGATCATGACCTGAGCCAAAGGCAGAGGCTTAACCCACTGAGCCACCAAGACGCCCCCCATCTGTAGATTCTTGTATAAAACGCTAAAGAAGCCCAATTCCACCAACAGGGTGTCATTATTTCTGAATGATGCTGACTTAACTGGCTCAAAAACTTAACTACAGGAAGTGGAAAGTCAAGGGAGGAAAATGTATACCTAGAAAAATGAGACAGCCTAGTGCAGAGGAAGAAAAAAGACTTTAGACTGACACAGGTTTCAACTTCAGCTCAGGCTTTTTTACTTGCTATGTGACACTGTGTGACACTGTGCAAAAAATCTCATACCGCTGAGCTCATTTCTTCATCCTGAAAAATGGGCAATAAAACCAATGGTGTTTGACATTGGAAAAAACATATTTCGAGTGTGTTCTATAAAGGATAGCTAGTATTAGCTTCAATAGAAGATGAGAGAGGGAAGAAAATGGAGTGAATGGTTTGCTTGTCTGTTGCCAACTATTCCGTCTTCATTTTGGTCTAGGGGGATCCTTCCAATCATTCTCATGCACTTGGCTTTCAGAGAAGGTAGTTTCTTTGCTCTTTGTATTATAGGCCATTTCCTGGCCCTGTATGAGGGTGAGTGAATAAGGAGATGCAAAGATTGCTCAGGCTGCTGAGACCAGAAACATCTCTCAGGAGGTTTTTCAGGCACTAGAAATCAATATCTATTGTCAAGCAGCTTCAAAGCTGATTATCTTGAAATGAATGGTCATGCCTCCTTTTTAGGTCACCATCCTACTCTTGTTCAAAGGATTGGCTGTAATACATTAGGTTCCTAATTAAGAAAGATGATGCTCAGCAAATGACTTTTTTGAGCAGAATACTAAACCACTGGAAAAGTCTTGGAGCAGGTCTTCTGGCATCCACACAGAGACAGCATATGCGGATAGAGTTGGTGCTGCCTAATTGGTAGTGGTGTAGGGCTTATATTTCACTGCTCTGCTGGGAGTAATAAAGACTGACGTTATAATCAGTGTGGCAGTAAAGAAATGGAAATAGAATCTGAGCTGCTCCGTTATTCAACTAGAGCCAGTTGAAAAGGAAATGGATACTGCCTCAGCTGGTTGAAAATACAGGCCCTTCACCTAGTAGTAAAAATATACTTGGTAGAATGAAACAGGACCCTCCATCTAATAATAGTAATACCTCCATAGTGAAGCCAACCTTGATTCAAATTCTTTGTCCTTCACTACCTGTTTAGCCTACAACAGGTTGTTTAGCCTCCCCGATACTTGGTTTCAACATTTACCATATAAGATTTTGAGAAATATGTTAAATAAGTTATCACAACTGGCAAAGTTTCTGGCACAGAGAAAGCTTTCTCCCTTCTCTTTCCCTATGTATTGTTCAAACATCTTTATACTTTCCACAAGTTCTCAACTTGTGGCCTGGATGGACATGACAGTTGGGAGCTGTGAAGCTCCTATAGTATAGGTAAAATGTTCTATGAGTGTTATCTTTTCTGGTGAGCATGTCTACAGTTTTCAGCAGTTTCCCAAGGGGAGTTTTAACCCAAAAACAAGGTTTAAAAATCACTGGCCTGGGGCATCTGGTAGCTCAATCAGTTAGGCATCTCCCTTCAGCTCAGGTCATGAACCTGGAGTCCTGGGATGGAGCCCCACATGGGGCTCCTGGCTCAGTGGGGAGTCTGCTTCTCCCTCTTCCTCTGCCTGCTTCTCCCCCTGCTTGTATTCTCTCTAACAAATGAATAAAATCTTAAAAAAAAATAAAATAAACATCAGTAGTCCATATCTTTCTTTTATGGTCTGGTTCCTGCCTCCCTCTGCCATTACCTACCATTTTCCTTCCCATTCATTATACTCAAGCTATTCTAACCCTCTCTCTGTTCTTCAAACATGCCAGGCTCATTGGGACCTCAGAGCCTTTTGCTTGTAATTCCCTCTGCTCCCTAGATGTTCACATGATAAACTCAGCTCAAATATTACTTATTGAGATGGTCCTTCCCTGATCTCCCAATCTAAAGAGCCGCTCACCCTGTCCCTTTCTATCACATGTATAATTAGTCTATTCAGGAAGAATATAGACTGCTGCATAGACTGGGGGGGTTAAACAACAGACATTTAATTTCTCACAGTTCTGGAGGTTGGGAAGTCCAAGATCAAGGTGCTGGCTGATTCAGTTTCTGGAAGGAACCCATGGTTTGCTGATGGCTGCCTTCTCACTGTGTCTTTACCTGGTGAAGAAAGAGTAATCTTTCTTTTCCTCTTCTTCTAAGCCACTATCCCATCATGAAGGACTCACCCTCATGACCTCATGTAAACCTAATTATTTCCCAAAGGCTCCATCACCAAATACTATCACATTGTGGGCTAGGGCTTCACTATACGAATTTTAGGGGGACACAATCCAGACCATATCAATATCATTACATTTAAATGGCTTCAGAGCCTTTATCCTTACCTTGTTCATTCCCTTATTTATTTTATTCCTTACCCAAAGCTTCATAGGGTGTAGAGAAATGTACCCTCCACAAACACAGGAAATTAGTCTTATTCACCATGGATTCACAGCAATTAGAACAATAATTGTCACAGAGTGGGCATGCCAATTACTATAAGGATGGATGTCTGGATGGATGGATGGATGGATGACTTCTGAGTGTATCTTTCTGAGATATGGAAGAAATCCACCCCCCATTTTTACAGATTAAGAAACAAATTTAGACAGATTCAGTGTCTTGGAAAAGGTCTGTACACAGTTAATAAGAGCAATCTCTGAACCTGACCACTAGAGTTGAAATCCCAGCTTCGCCACTTAAAAACTAGGTAACTTTGAACAACGCACTTAACCTCTCTGTTCCTCAGTTTTCTCATCTGTAAAATACTGATAATAATAATGTGTTGTGGTAGCCTTAGAGTTGTTCATCAACATTCTGGTTCTCTTCTTTCAGGCCCACCTGAAGTTAGGTATGGCCAAGAATTGTGAATTGAGTAACTGTATCATTTCTACATGGAAGTTTTTAAGAGCCAATGTATGATCTATCCTTTTGTTTTCCCTGATATGAAATGTGAAATATCCCAGATGGAGATTTCTTTATTAGCCCCGATCCTGGGGTAAACACAGTGTGGAACAGAATTCCCATGACATGCAATGAAAATATGGTGTGCATTAGAAACAAACTACTGAGATGTTTTGTTATCACAGCATAACCTAGCTTAGTCTGGCTAATATATATACCAAATCACTGAGCTCTTGTGAGGATTGGATGAGTTGATGAAAGTATCATGTGTAGAACAGTGTTTGGCACATGGTAAGCACTACATAAGTGCTTATTATTATGATTACTCAGTTAAGGTTGAACCTAGGACTGGAATTATGGTTTTCTGACTAGGATTATGATGTGATTTTCACCACAATTTGTTATTTCACAATCTACAAAAGAACAGTAGAGAGGGAGAGGGAAAGGATAAGCAGAAGTCTTGCCCACACATGCCAGGTGCCTATGGTTCTAAGAAACCCAACACTGGGAGGATGACTATTCCTGAAGACAAGTTCCTGAGCACATGGAAGAACAGGGTCACCCTGGCCAATGATTTCAGTTTGGGAAGAAGGGCAGTGACCTATTGTCATGGGTTTCTCCCTCAGCAGAACATCCTTCCTATCATTTCCCTTCCTTCTTTTGTCAGGGCCCAGAGTGAAATTGTGCCTTGAGGGAAAATTTCCGGGCAGGACTAGTTGGCTGTGATATTCTCAGCAGAAGAGACAAATCAAGGTTTGAAAAAGGGATAAGGGCATCCGTTTTGTGAGGCAACTGGGTTTGGTAACTGTGTTGATGCTTATGGAAAGCTGGGACACGCTCGAAAGAAAATGATAGTGTGTCATCCAGTCATCTGTATGATCTCTAATACAACAATGAGGAATTAATAGGCACCAAAATATAATAATATAGGATTTATTACATATATTAATATATGTTATAAAGGTTGTAGGTAATAAGCGTGATAACTAGCTACTGTGGTGTGCTTTTAGTAAATATGCCAGGCCTGCTCCAAATGATTCATGGACCTCAACCCATTTAACCCTCACTGCACTACCAGGAAGTTATTACTTTTACCTCCCTCATGGTATGAATGAGAAACTGAGGCACAAAGAAGCTAAGGAGCTTGCCACAAGTCACGAAATAGAGCCAGGATTCAAATCCAGGCAGTCAGGCTCCAGGATCTGTGCTTCTAATCACCACGGAGTACTTTCATCTATCTTACACTTCCCTGCCTTTGCCTGTGCTGTTTCTCCTGAATTTTTGAAACTTATATCCAGAGCATGCCCTGACTTCTCACATCCTCCCCTTTGAGGCTGTCACTTGCTCTTCTGTGACCCTCTCTGCCTTTACTACAAAGAATTTCAGGGGCACCTGGGTGGCTCAGTTGGTTAAGCATCTGCCTTTGGCTCAGGTCGTGATCCCAGAGTCCTGGGATCAAGCACCATGTCTGGCTCCCTGCTCAGTGGGAAGTCTGCTTCTTCCACTCCCACTCCCCCTGCTTGTGTTCCCTTTCTCGCTCTCTGTCAAATAAATAAACAAAATAAATAAAATCTTAAATAAATAAATAAAATCTTAAATACATACATATATACATACATACATACATAAAATCTTAAAAAACCAAACAAACAAATTTCACACTAAGCCATGGGTGCCTTAGGGGCAGAGACTACATCTGACACAATGCCTGGCACAAAATAAAGGTTAATTTATTGTTACTGAATTGATGTTCAAAGGTATGAGTACATAAAAGACAGCAGACATAACAACACCAAGTATAACCTCTGGAGTCAGATTGCTTAGCTTCAAATACCAAATATTAATTTTCATAACTCACAGGTATGAACAAGGGAATGTTTATTTTTTTTGTGCCTCAGTTTGTGCATCTATACAATGGGGAGAATAATAGTACAAACCACCACGGGTCACTGCATGGATTAAATGAAATGATGTAGTAAAGAACTTAAGCTGGGTCCTGGAACATAGTAAGTTAATGAATGTATGTTCAATAAATGTTAGTTCCTTCTGCTTGAGCATCCTGGTACATTTCACACTGAAGGTGCATTATAGATATGCCTATCATGGACTAATGAGAAAATAGCTCAGACGAATAAGACTAAATGATGACAACTTGGCAGACTGAGAGATGTAAGCTAATCTATCAGTAAAGCTGCTGTACTTTAGTAATTTAATGCAAGCCCAACAGCAATCAGCACATGCTTAACATTTTTCCATTCAGATGGATAGAGGTTGAGCAGTCAAAAATGGGGAAAAAAGAAATAACCCTGAGAAAATTGATTACACCATTACCAGTTATCTTCTGGGACCATAATAAT
Source organism: Martes martes (assembly GCF_963455335.1). NCBI lineage: Eukaryota > Metazoa > Chordata > Mammalia > Carnivora > Mustelidae > Martes > Martes martes. The sequence continues at coordinate 14,125,973 of NC_137895.1, forward strand.
GTAGCTTGCATTATTTCTTTTATATGCCAGTCTCTTACTGCAAATTGAAAATAGTACATGCAATTCAGATATCTCTGAAAAGAAGCCTGGTTTTGAAAAGAAATGGAAACAAAACAATGGTGTATAAGCACATCCATCCTGATTGGACATGAACAACAATTTATTATATTCACTATGCATGTAGAATTTCAGGTGAAGAATGTTCAGAATTCAAGTTTAGACTATTAACCCAAAAAACTCAAAACAGATCATCAAAATTATTTTAATAATGGGATTAGAGGTGAGGATAGTAAACTTAAAAGCATAACATGTCCTAATCTCTATATCAATATTCACAGATAAAAAATACACAGTATGTCTTTAGGATTAACACACTAATTGTGCTTAACTGGAAAAGGAATGGAAAAGGTACCCCTTCCCATCCCCTCAAGGAAAAAAGACAGAAATATTGGAAAATCATCATGTTTTCTGTGCAGCTATTATGGCTCAATACTGAAGGAAGACTTTCAATGTCAAAGTTCCCTTTGAGCCTGCAAACTCTCTTTGAGCCACCACCTTCTCTTCTACAAAAAAATGATGCTTCCAGGACCAGACTGATCTCCTTATCACCAACTTGGGAAATCAAAAATATTTAGGAATGGTAAAGTGTTGTGTTTAAGGGTCCAGATTTTGGATCTAGATAGCCTAGGTTCAAATCTTAGTTCTTTTTTTTTTTAAAGATTTATTTATTTATTTTAGAGAAAGAGAGTATGCAGTGGTGGGGGGGTGGGCAAAGGGAGAGAAACTCAAGTAGACTCTGTGTTGAGCATGGAGCCTACCAAGGGGCTCAATCTCAGGACCTTGAGAGCATTATCTGAGCCAAAACCAAGAGTCAGATGCTTAACTGACTGAGCCACACAGGCACCCCTGAATCTTAGTTTTAAAACTGCTATGTGGCCCTGAGAAGTTACCTAGGCTCTCTGTCTATGAGTTTCCTCACTTTATAATGGAGATAATAGTACACCTAGATTGTGATATTGTTGTAAGGAATTAGTAAATTAATGACTCTTATATAATAATCTCCCAATAAATTTTAATCATTATTATGCATCTTCAATGTATTATTCATAAATATCCTTAACAAAAGGCATGTAAAGAAAAAGTATAATAACAATAATGGATAGGATTTTAATATTGCAGGTTAAGTTTTCAGCAGTTTTTTATGTTAACCTTTTTGATCCTCATAAAAACCCTTTGAGGTAGTCTTTTTTTTTTTTTTTAAGATTTTATTTATTTATTTGTCAGAGAGAGAGCACAATCACGGTGAGCAGCAGGCACAGCAGGCACAGCAGGCAGAGGGAGAAGCAGACTCCACACTGAGCAAGGAGCCTGATGCAGGACTTGATCCCAGGACCCTGGGATCATGACTTGAGCCGAAGGCAGACACTTAACTGACTGAGCCACCCAGGGATCCCCCTTTGAGGTAGTCTTATCAGATGGAGGTGAAGTGACTTGTCCAGGGTCATACAGCTGGTAAGTAGTACACCAGTGTGTGAACCCTGACAGACTGATTTTAGAGCTCTCACTTCTGAGCATTAACTCTATATTCACTTCTTTTGAGCACTTGCCTGAATGTATTCACCATTCACTCAAAAAATATTCACTGAGAATCTACTCTGGGCTAAGTACCAACCCACTTTGGGGTACATTACTAAACAATGAGAAACACAGGATCTTTCCCTCATTAATATTTAATATATTTAATACATATTTCTATAGATATAGATTCTTTTAAGCTTGTCCATGTTCATTTTGTTCATAGGGATAAATATTATTTTCCAGGTCTATAGCTCTTTATGAAGCCTAAACATTTGGTTTTGTTTCTTTTACCTTTCCCCTACTAGCTGCAAAGATCTACCTTTGGAAGCCTAATGTCTTGTATAATTCAGCACCAGGGACAGTAGACAAAAACGACAATAAGCATTAGGAAGATATATGAAGTTTTCTCTCAGACTTCATTAAGATTTGATACCTCAGCACGCGCGTGCGTGCACACACACACACACACACACAGAGACAGAGAGACAGAGAGATCTGAACAAGAATCCTAGATTTACCAAGCACATCCCTGGAACAGAAAGGGAAATGTGCATCCACAAGGCCATACATGGGAAGCCAAGAACTAAGTTCCTAGAACCAGTCTAGTTACAATTAATCTCAAGTGTGCTGTCATCACCAAGCAGAACTGTGTATATATTCAGTGACATGGATGTGCCATACAGTGACAATTCCTTAAATAGGAATTGAAGAAGTCAAGTACTCTGGCTTAAGCTCCAGAGGAAACATTATTCAGTCAGTTAGGAAGATTCATTTCCTAATATTATTATCTATTATTTCCTATTCCCTGTATACTTCCTAATATATTTGAAAGCATGGGTGAATAGAAGTTTCAAGATTCATTAGAGGAGAAACAGATCCAAGTTACTACTGACCCTGCCTCAGACACTGCATTTCTTTGACATCATTGAGTACATTAGAATTCTTTCCGGCCTATCAATGTTTATTAGATTTGATGTTGCCTAATTCTGACGTCCCAAAGGAAGGTGACTCACTCCAAGTAAGTGTGTTATCAGTTTCTAAGGACACGTCTAATCTGGATGACATCATCTTGTCTGGAAGATACATTTTAGGCAGATAGTTCCCAGAGCTCATGAAAGAAAAACTTTCCATTTGCTGTGCTTCACTAATCCCATTCCATTAAAGTGGCTATGAGAGGCTGAAAGGGAAAAGAATGTGATTCTGTGAAGGAATATAAAATTATAGATTTAATCACTCAAGACTACATTTATTATAATAGTGCAAAGCTCTTCAAGGAGTCTCCATCGATATAAATAAGGATCACCCTAAATCTTTCTTCTCTGAGCTCCTTTCAACAATTAATCAAGTACTAGCATGTAATCATGGAAAGTTACTGAAGTCCTCTGAGTCTCGGTCACCTCTTCTGTATAATGAGGACTCTGACTTGTGATTCCTCACTGGGGCCCTGTGAGGAATAATGAGATAATTTGCTACCGCATGGTATAAAACAGTGGCAAGTAGAACCAGAGCAAATAGGGCACAGGTGACCGACTCACCTAAGTGGGCTGACATACAGTTTTTTAAAAATGAAGGAAATCCCCCTAAGGACTGGCATAAGAACTTTCATTGTTACTATCAATAAATTTCTTCAACTAACCAAATGTTAAAAAGCCATGTGATTTGGGCACCTGGGTGACTCAGTGGGTTAAGCCTCTGCCTTCAGCTCAGGTCATGATCTCAGGGTCCTGGGATCGAGTCCCACATTGGGCTCTCCGCTCAGCAGGGAGGCTGCTTCCCCCTCTCTCTCTGCCTGCTGCTCTGCCTACTTGTTGTGATCTCTGTCTGTCAAATAATTAAATAAAATCGTAAAAAAAAAAAAAACCCCATGTGATTTGAAATGAGAACTGGCCTCAAACCTCATCTCTAGCACAGAATAGCTACTATACCTTCCTTCTTCGCCAACTTTTGTTTCTGTAGGCTACAAAAAATATAATTATTTCACTGAAATATAGTTATCATCATATATTGGTAAAAGATCCAGCTAGGGGGCACCTGGCTGGCTCAGGCAGTAAAGCATGCAATTCTTGATCTCAGGGTTATGAGTTTGAATCCCACATTGGGTAAAGAGATTACTTAAAGATAAAATCTTTAAATAATAATAATTTAAAAAAAAAAGAATCCAGCTAGTTTCTTGAATTAAAAGATGGATAATAGTGCAGGCTCTAGAAGTGATTTGGCTTAAATTCTGATTCTACTATTCATAAACTGAGTGACTTTGTGCAAGTTTCTTAATCTGTCTGGCATGGATTTACTTATCCATAAAATGGGGATAATATCAACAACCATCTCATGAAGATGTTATGAGGATAAAATTGCTAATAGATATAAAGCACTTAGGCAGTATCTGACACATAAGAAGGACTCAACAAATGTCACAATATAGAGAACATACCAACCAGACATAAAGTAGTCCAGGTGCTTCCGGTGGGTACCCCCTTTATTTACTTCCCAGATAGAAGACTAAAGACAGAGAGAGGATCTTTCTTCCTCTGTAGATCTGTTTATTATGAAACCATATCTTATTTTTCACTTATTTATTTTTATTAAGACCATTCTTTGCTTGGCTGATAATAATTGTGATCATGATTATGGGGGGGGTATTTTACTCTACATCACAATGATGTATGGAGTTCATTCTATGGAAGCAAAGGAGAAGTGGAGAGGGGTCTGAGTGAAGGAGCAGGAGACCTCGGCTATAAAGAAAAGTGAAGAAGGCTCGAAACAAAGCTTTGTGCTCTTGTCCTAATATTTACAAATGATAATCTAGACATCTGTTGATTCAGCCAGATTGTCATGCCTCCCTGTTGACATGAGTCCAGAGCATAGAAACATAACAGGAATCACTAGAATGGGCAGATAATGGACCTGGAGGTGCTTAAGATGAGAAGAGGAGAGAGATTCATGAAGGAAGCCTCAAGTTAGGAGAGACAGGAGGTCTGAATGCCTCTATCTTACTATGCGAGGATTATAGGAATATCAGACAAATATTATTACAGTGGCTGTCTACAGGACTGTTATCTGTAGTACAGGTGATAACCCAAAACACACAGATGAAGGACACAAGATTTATTAGTGTGTCTATATTCCCAGCCTCCATATCCTCTATGTCACCTCCATTAAGACAATTTCTCTTATTTATTCAGCAATTGGTAGGGTTCTGGCCTGCTATTCCAGTTAATAGAGTTTTATGACACAAGTTGAGAAGAATAGGAAGAATGTGAATGAAAAGACAGGTCTGGAGATTCAAAAGAAAGGAGAAGAGAAAACAAAACAATAAAAGCTGCAGGGTTGGGGTGTTAGAGTCTGAGGGATTTCATGAGGATGGGTTCTGGAGGACCCATGGGGGTGGGACAGAACGGAAAGGATTAAATGGGACTTTAGAGAGTTGTTTTAGGTTGTAAAATAGACTCCTCTTATTGGTCTTCAAGAGGGCCAAGTGTAGGTTAAAATTCCTTTAAAATTCCGTTTGACTGCTAGATTGGACTTTTACAGATAGGACTTTAGAGACTGGCCCAGGGTCCAGTAATCAGGGTTATGCATGTGCATACTGATGTCTAGAAATTCACTTCCATTCACTAAAGACATGGATTGGGACATGCAAGCCCCTTTATTCTATCCAAGGAAAACGACTTTGCTCTTCTGAAGAATTGTTGGAGAAGGAAAATGAGAAAATATCAAGTTTTATTTAAACTTTGGGAATAAAGTTTAAAGGGAATAAAACAAAATCCTCAGTCTTTTCTTGAGCAGAAGTAGAAGGCATTTCACTACCACCTCTAACCCCTCTGGAGAAGAAAAGCCAGTCAATAGATGGCCTGTTTAAATTGGATGGGAGCTGACATAATGCTCACATCATCAGGGAAATTAACAACTCCAAGAATAGGAAACACTTATCCCTTGAGACAGCTGCAAGGAAAAATTGCTCAGAAATGTCTGTGCTGGGGACTCACAGGGAGTGCAGCTGGAACGGGAATGAGTCCTGGGGTTTCCTAGACCAGTGTTTGACAGCCAGGACTGTAAACAGCCTTCACTAATGTGAGCAGGGCCCAAGAATTGATGAAAAAGGATCTGGGGCTATGAACTGTGGTCTGGGGCAGGTGGCACTGGGCTGGGGCTTAGAGTTGGGACAGAGAGAGAGTCAGAGCTGGCTTACTGAGAGGATGAGGCTGTGCCAGGCTGGGAACTGGTCCATCACCCACTAAATGTTAGCCCAGCACTTGCCAGTTGGTCTACATATCAGAATCTCCAGGGACTATCTTTAGAAATACACATTCCTGCACCTTACCTGTGGAGACCCTGATTCAGATTTCAGATGAAGCCTGGGCATGACTCTTTCATAAGTTTCTTGCTTAACTCTCGTGAAGCTTATTTGCAAGCCAGAATTTCAGAACTGCCAGTTAAGGCAATCACAACTGTTCCCTTTCTAACCAGACCATTAAGACAATGATTCCACTTGTCACAAAACTACCAATTAGGGACTTCTTTTTTTTTTTTTCCATTTCCATAGTAAACTCTCTTCATGAAAAAATGAAGAAAAGTCTCAGAGCCTCTCTTAAATGACCATGCAATCTTCTACTCCTCCTCCTCCTTCCCTTTCTCTCCCATTCTCTTCTTCCTCTTTCTTCCCCTCCTCCCCTCATCCTCCTCCTTCTTTTTAATTTTACACCAAACGCAAAATAGCTTTAATGTATACACAACCCACATCAAAACATAAATGGGCTTTGAAACATAGTTGTCTTCACCAGCTCTTACAATCCTATAGACCCAGGAATGCATGAGGGAATCATGAGTATTTTGGGAGGAGTGCTAAGAAGGGGGAACAAGAAGCAAACATCTCACTCAGCATCAAGCAGAGAGGGTTCCCAGTAGGATTTGTGGATAAAGGACCCGTAGTACTCCAAACTCAATTCAGAGGACTCTAGCAGGATTAAGAAAGGTGGGGTGATGGCTCAGGCACAGTGAGACCAGGGACTTCAAGACCCCAGGTGGCAAGAGTCAGGAACAGTCAAGGTATGAAGGTTGGGGCCTTGATGTCAGTTGGCAGGTCGGAGACACATCATCTGTGATTGACAGCGCAATGCTTCCCAAATACCAGACCCTGGACATCAGAAGTAGCCAAGGAACTAGTTTAAAATACAGACTCCCAGGCCCCACCACATTTGTGATCCTTGCCACTCTCTGTCTTATTTATGGCACTCATTCACGCTCACTAGTCTGTTAACTGCGTGAGAATAGGAACGGCATCTGACTTGCTCAGTCCCAGGGTTTAGTACAATGCCTAAAAACAATATCCGTTCATTCAGAAAAATACAGTAAGTGCTTACTTTCTGCACTAAGCTAGGCACTAGGACACAATGATTAATAAGTATGTTCCCTACATTGAGTCTAGTGGAAGATACAGCCCAGGGGTCAATAAGTCACATCAACATGACAAGTGTTCAAACAATATACATAGACATTTCTTGCCTTCTGAATTCACCCCACACAGGACCCAAGGATATTATCCTAAAACACAAATCCAGCCATGATATTGCTTAAAGAGAGTCAATAGTTCTCCTTTGACTCCTCTTCCCAGAGAGGGCCTATAGCCTCCATGTAGATAGGTGTCTAGAAAAGAAGTTTCCATGGTCAAATAACTGTGGAAGACTCCGGGATAAATTAAATGAAATGAATCAAGTTTCTCTGATGCAGGATTTGTCAGAAACTATATGATACCAACAAGCCTTGTAAATCTCCAAACGATTCATAGGGGGAGGTAAGTTAAAAAAAGGCAGGGGAAGGAGTAGTATTCAGTACCTTTTCATTCTTATTTGACTGTGGCATTTTGGGGGGCACATCTTAAATAACTACTGCTTAGAAAACAGACTTTGGAAAATTCTGTCTGACCACAACAGGCGCAATGTTCATATACACATCCCTCATGATCTCCTGCCAAAGCTCTGCTTCCCATTCTGGTTCTTGCACTTTAATAAAACCAAACTTGTTCTTACTTCCAAGCCTTGACTCACGTTGCCTGCCTCCCAACACACACACACACACACACACACACACACACACACACACACATTCTTCAAGCCCTGGAACATCCTCCAACACACACAGAATTCACCTGAAGATGATACATGTCCTTGTAGAGTCAGCTCAGACATCAGCTCCAGCAGAAGCTTCTGTTGTTCAGGTGCTTCTTCTGTGTGGGTTCAGAGTGCTCTCACCATTGCCACACAGCACTCAGTGAGCCACATTATTGTGGTCCCACTAGACCATGAGCTTTTGGAGGGAAGGAGTCTTTATGAGTTTTTATCTCTGCTCTGCTACACCAGAGTTTCTCTTGGCACACTTGTCATTGGGCCTGGAAAAGTCTTTGCTGTGAGAGGCTGTCCTGTGCATGGTAGGATGTTGAACAGCATCCCACTGGATACCGCTACCATCATCTTACCCACCAGCCTCCCCCAAGACACAGGAACCAAAGATGTCTCCAGACATTGTCTGATATTTCCTGGGGGAACAAAACCATCCCTAGCTGAGAACCACCATCCTATATCAGTGCCTGGCATTCATTAAACAAATATTTACTGAACATGTACTACTTGTCAGGCCCTGTGCCATGCACGGGGAATACAACTGTGAACAAAACACTTGCCCCTGCCTTTAAGCTGCAGGAATCAAGAAGCAACCAGACATGACTATGAACATAATAATAATCATAGTTCTACGAAGGCTGAGAGAGACTTGTGGTATTTTGTTCATTTCTGTATCTCCTAGCAAGTAAGACTGTACCTGGGACATCCTAAGAGCTCAATAAATATATGTTGAGGAATCATACCAACTAAAATTTACAGAGCACTTCTAATGTGCCAGAAACTCTTCTAAATACTTTATGTGTATTAAGATAATTGAGCTCCATAAAGAACTTATGAGGTTCTATTATTATACTCATCTACAGATACGCAAACTAAAGCATAGAAATTTTAAGTAACCTGGCAATGATCATGTAATGAGTGCAAAGCAGAGTCAAGACTTAAACGCAGGCAGCCTGGTTCCAGAGTCCAAGCCCAAGTGACTCACATGTTGTTACCAAGGATGGCCAACACGGGTGGAACCTTCCATCAGTGGCATAACAACACAATAAGTTATTTCTTTTATCTTGTCCTTAGCACCATTTTATTTGAGGAAACTTAAAGCACAGGAAGGTTAAGCAACCTGAATTGTCCCATAAGCGGTTATTGCCAGAGCTGACTTCTATGCCCCGTCTGACTGTGGGGACCTGTGCTGTTAACCACCATGTTATACTGTCCCAAATATGGAAGCATAAAAAATAACCACTAGATGACTGAATGAGGAATGGTCTACATGCTTTCTGAAACCCCCACCCATCCCCATCACCAAACAGACCGCCTAATACATAGATGATGCCCCACACATGATTTTTTTAAATGATGGCAGTCAAGTACAAGGAATGGGACACTCAGTTAGGGATCAGGTCTGATTTCTCCTCCTGATTTTGCCTTTGAGCTGCTGTGTGACCTTGAAGACTTCACTCCCACACAACCAGGTCCCCATCTAGCTCTCTAAAATGGGAGTTTTCCAATTTCCTGAGTTCCCTTCAGCTCTGGTGCTGATTCTAGCAGCCAGTCCTGAGTGAACCCAGAGAGCCCTCTTTCTATCACCGAGGCCAACCAGGTAAAGCTCCTCCCCTGACTGTCCTAATTGGTTTGCTCACCTCCTGATGCAGGTGCTGTTTTGGTTGCCTGGTAACACAGTGATGAAGACTGCCAGTTCCCAGAGGAGAAATGAATGAATGAGCAGAGATATTCACAGTAGGAGCCGTGGCCACAGCCAGAGCAGCACATTGCAGATTTCATTAACTCCACCTGTCTGAAATGTGCTTTTCATCTAATGTTGATACAGCAGCCTAATGGGGAGTCTGGAGGTGGCAGAAATCCTTCTGTACAATCCTATCTGCCCATAAGGAGGTGACTCTATCACAAAAATCACTAGCACAGTAGTGTGTTTTAGTATTGATAATAAAAGTTCTCCTGCTGTTCTCTTCCATGTAAAAAAGACTACTGTTTCCTGCGTTCTATCCTGCCTTTAAATCCAGGTTCTGAATTACCGGTCGGGTCATATAAATTGGAATTGATCCCTGTGATCACTCTGAAAAGCAGGCAGAACTGAAGTTCAACAGAGAGGGAAACCTTTAAAACAGCTAAGAGCAATGTTTTTGAAAGAATGTAGACCTAGGTTCAATTCCTACCTTTGCAACTTTGGGTTAGTTTCTTGACTTTAGAGCCTTAGTTTCTCCATCTGTAAATTGGGGATATTAACATCTACCTCACAGTATCACTGAAAAGAACTAAGTAAGATAATAGAAGCTGAAGCACTAACCCAGATGCTGGTGCATATGTGCACAATTTTTATCATTATTATTGTTATTATTTAGGGTCATATGCCATTTAAATGATAAAACTGGGATTTGAATATAGATCTCTAGTAATGCCAAAGCGTACTTTTGTCATCGTTTCATTCCTTCTTGGAAAGGAAAAGCCATAAGCATGCATTCTTTCAACAAAGACTTATGAGACACTACATAATGGTGTTGAAAATGATACTAACTCTTACACAGCAGTTTTGAGACCAAGCAGTGCTTTTGGATGCATCCTCTCACTTAATATGATGGTCACTTCTCTGACGTCTGGATAGAGATCATTTGGGAGAAAGCAATTGTCTGCCTCTGGAAATTAAACCCCACTCTTCTCCCAGGAGCTTGAAAGTCAGGAGAAGGAGCCCCATCCCCCAGTGCAGGGGAGCCACTCAAAGTGCATGCTAGCAAAGGGCACTGAATTATGTGCTTACGTCCCTGACCCCTTATGTATGAGATATGTGATCTCAGCAAGTTCATTTACCACTGTAGGCCTGTTTTCATAATCTGTAAAATGGGAATCATGTATATGCTTATCTCTGAGAGTTTTGGGGATAATTCAATAAGCATATGACTGCAGAATGCTTAGCACAGTGCCTCCTTGGCAGCTGCCACGATGATTATGACAATCACCATGATCCTTGTTATTCTTCCAGAGGCCTGCCTGCAGTACGGGTACCTTCCAGGGAAGGTGGGCCTAGGTGGAATGCCACAGTCAGCCCATAATCTCTAGGAAATCTCAGAGGAAAGAGAAGAAAGTGAAAGAGGAAGGGCAAAAGGGACACACTTTATTGTTTTTGTAGCTGGCCCCAAGAGGGTAAGGACAGCTGGATGCCAGACTTGGTTGATGCTGTTGTAAAACCCATGGTCCAATAAAATACTTGAAGTCTGGGACAAGTATGCTTAATGTTAGGCTCCACACCTCTGGGTCATACTCCCTCATAACCCAGGGGTCAAGGGGTCTGCTCATTGCCTGAGCTCTAAAGGATGAGATTTATGTGGTTCTTTCTGGGGGAAATCTTGGATTTGGTCATTTCAATGCAAATAAAATGGGAAACACTTGAAGAGCACTTATTATGTACCAGGTACTCCCCTAAGTTTATATGTTTTAATAGATTTTACCCTAGTGCAACTCCTGAAGGTAAATTTATCTTCCTCTTTGTATAGATAAGGAGTCTAGGCAAACAGCTTGCCCAGAGTCAAAATCTAAGAAGTAGCAGAGCAAAGATTCAAACACAGTCTATTTCCAACTTTCATGTTCTCAACACATATAGTTATTGCTTCTCCATGTTGTTGAGGGAAAAAAAATCCATTCTCCGTCTTGCCTGGCTATTCCTCTGGCCATTGAACTTGGCTGAAATGATGGGGGTCTATATAGAGGCCAACCTATGCAGAGTCATTATTATGTGGGGTTTAGGAAGGAAGGAAAATTACACGGAAGGAGTAGTCTTCTTTATTGTGTCCCTGTGTGGACAGACTCCAGACACTCAAAGTGGTGGAAATGGAGAGCAAGGAGATTTTAATCCCCACCAAAAAGTGGGTTTCCTAACCCCATGCTGGTTTTAAGTCACATGTCACTACTATTGATGTTATGGTAATGGCCAGGCACTTTCGTGGTTAAACTTCACAACAGTCCTGCAAAGTTAGTTATATTACCTTATTCTACAGCAGAAGCACCCAAAGCTTGAAGAAGTGTAGAGGCCAGCTCAGGACTTCACAGCCAGATAGGAAGTTATGGGCCAGGGACTCAAAATCAGCTCAGCCGTGCTCAACCTTGACTATACAATGATGTTACCTGGGATGCTGACAAAATACATACCTACTGGTGAGAAAATATACACCAGTGGTAGGGACTGCTGCCTAGGTGTTTTCATGGCCCATCCCACTGGAGCTGGTCTTCTTTCTGCCTCGATACAGCTGCTTGCCAGTGAGTTGTGAAGGCAGATGTATTAGAACATTACCTTTGAAAGTGACTGATCAGCTAAAACCTTCAAGCACCCTTAATTACAAAGGAACACCCACTGACATCTGCCTCCCCTTAAGGGTGACTCCAAGGATATGGAAACTTATTTTTCTGGTTGCCATGACAATCTTTTGCAACGTCAGCAAAAATGCTCTGTGTTACAAACAAGCAACCATAAAACCACTCAAAACCTTTAGCTCAGAATTCATCGCAGCTCCAGACCATGCCATGCCCCCTCTGAGCCATTACCTAGGGATTCTAGAAAAGAACTATAGATGTTAGGACCGTCTAAACATTCCCCTCATTTTACTAGGGCTCAGAGATAAGATGAATTGCCTCATGTCAGGGAGTAAATTAATATTTTCAGATTTTCTTTTATTCTATACCTCACCTCCCCATCTTTCTGAGACATTTTTTAATCCAAAGAGAAAACAGCTGAAATTGAAAAGTTCCCTAATTTTTACCATTCTTATTTTTTATAAGTCAAATGTATTTTTATGCTTTTTAATTAATTTATTTTAAAATAAAAATTGTATCTATTTAAGGCATACAACATGATTATTTGCATATATATAGGGAAATTATTACTACATCAACCCTCTTTGGATAGACTCAGAGCCCTCTTACTACTGCATGTGTTTTAACTCTCACAGACTTATTTGTTTTTTGTACCCCCAATCAATCTTTAATTATAGCAATTCATCTTTCTGCAGATTTTAGGCACCATGATAGGTAGTGAGGAGGAAATACTGAAAGATCATTGTTGTCATCTTAAAAATCTCTCCATGGATGCCTGGGTGGCACAGTTGTTTAAGTGTCTAGCTCTTGGTTTCGGTTCAGGTCATGATCTCAGGGTCATGAGATCCAGCCCTGCCTTGGGCTCCCACTCAGTGCTGGAGTCTGCTCGGAATTCTCTCTCTGCCTCTCCTCTGCCCCTGCCCCTGCTCAGGCACGTACATGTGCATTGGGTACACACTCTCTATCATAAATAAATAAAATCTTAAATAAAAAATCTTGCCATGGATGGATAACAAAATTAACTCTGCCCTTGTTGGCAAGTATGAACAAGCCATAGCTGAATAGAGTAGAACTTTCTTGGTTTGGGACCTGGGTTCCAGCTGCAGCTCTGTCACTCACTAGCTGTGTTACATCATACCAAGCTGTGTGTGTTAAGGCACACACACACAATGGCCTTCATTGTTAAGACAGCGTTTTGAGTTCTCACCTCAACTATGTGCTAAGTGACTTTGTGCAAGTCTGTTTCTTCCCCTATGAAATGGAGATAATATCTCCTTAAAAGGGTTGTTGGCCCATGGATATATAAAGCACTTAGCACAGTGTCTGATAACATAAAACGTACTCAATAAATGAAAGTATTATTACTCTAATGAATACTATCTAATCTGCCTACCTCACAGGAGGGTATATGAAATGAGGGACTTAGCAAGCTAGAAAATTTACATATAAGGGAGCTTATTTCTACAGTTGATTTGTTATTATAAGAACTTGCTTGCTTTTTTTAGATCAGATAAGAATAGCAGATCTGGGTTCTTATCAAATATAAATATCTTTTTAAACCACCACCACCACCATCCTGTAGGGTTGGATTTCTTACTGAGGGGTGAGACAATGTGTACACCTGTCACTGTGGGTGCATCCATATGTATGCAAATTCCTGAGCTGAATTGTTCCCCAGAGAAAGGATCCTATGATGCATTATGTTTCTCTCCTTCCTGGACCCATCAGGATTCTTGGTTAAAAGCAAGAGAAATAATGTAGGCTGTTAACACAAGGAGGGGATTTAGCAGAGATGGAACATTCATACAATAAAATTGGATGGGGGACAGGACAGCATAAAGGATCAAGCTTGGGAAACAGGCAGAAATTAAAAGAATCTGGAGATTGGCCAACAAGATTCATGACCAAGCAGCAACCAATGGTCCAGCCTCTTTAGGATGCGGATGCTGCTGCCATCATCAATCTGATTAATCTCACGGCAAATCTCTTTCCATGGTTGTCACATTCCAGAAAGACAAAGTCCCAAGAGCGAGCAACTTGGCCCAATTTAGGTGAAATCTCTACCTCAAATATTTTTGGGGACCAGGAGAAAGCAAATTGTGGAAGGATCTGGCCCTGGGAATTGCCAGGTCCCCACACAATGAAAAACTCCCCCAGTATCTTCCAGGCAGCCACCTTTGGTCCAGCTCTCATTTCATTGATGAAGAAGGTTCAAAGAGGTTGTTCAATGACTGTGTGTCGTCTTCTGTTTTCCAACCCCATATTCACTCTCTTACACAAAACCTAGCAATTTATAAAGTTATAAGTTGTTTCTCCAGCTTTAAACAGTATCTCAGGTGGGGACAAAGGGACTTACTATGGAGAGTCATTATCTGTTTTCAGACCCTTTTTATCACATAAGCTCAGCACATAAGAATAAATAATGCTGGAATGCAGCTGACCTCTAATACATGATGGGAGAATCTCATTACTGCAAAATCCTTGGTGATAAATATAGAGAACTGGCTATGATACATTGAATTTTCAGTTGTAACCATTAAGCACTTCTGCATCTAACTGCCTTTTCTTTTCTTTTCTTATTCATAGTGCAATAAAAAAATAATTTTCCATGCCATAATTTGCCTGGTTTTTTATCTACACTTCTATCCCACTCCGTTTCCTCTTTAAAAAAAAAAAAAACAAAAAACAAAAAAAAAAAAACTGATACTGGTGAAGCTTTTTGAATTTATAAACCCAAACAAGAACACCCTTTCCATTTTTCTCCAAGCAACTCTCCTGTGCATATTTGAAAGCCAATAGTTTTTTTTTTGAAAACTACATAAAAGTCCAAATCTTGGAGTTGGGAGGCATCTTAGGGGAGCTCTGCTCTGACCTCATTTCACAGGTAGGGAAACAGAAGCTTAGAAAGGATATGCCTGGTAGGTAGAGGCAGAGATGGGTCAAATGTCATCAAAGACTATGCTGGGTTTCTGAGTTGAGATTTCCTCGATTCTCTTATGTCCACTACTGCCATTATTTGCTTCTGAACAGAAACTCAGGAAGGATCTGAGGTATTGCCTAATCCAGAGGTAGAACGTAGTAGTCAAAGGGGCAAATCCTGCCTGTACACAGTTTTGATTTTGCTCAACATTCTTGGCTCACACAGTTCTTTAAAATTGTTTTAAATTAATTGCCAACATGTAAAAACTTGGAGATTTAACATAATCTGAATTTCTGACTCTTTAGTAAAAATCAGATCATCGGGCAACTCAAGGTCCCTACTGCCATATGGCAAAAATGAGTTGTTGCCGAGTAACAAGCTGCCCCCTTAGGCAGCTGTGCACACCCCAATATGCCACAGTCTCCACCCCTCCCTGTTCTATCACATCCTGCCAACTTCACTTGCTACATTACTGCCTGTCCCCAAAATTTGTGATTCCTAAGCTAGTCTTACTCCCTTAGATACTGAAGTTGGGTCACTCCCTCCTATTGATTGAGGTCACTTACTAAGGGTCATGCAGTAAGTACAGATGTTGGAAGACAAACTTCCAAGGGCTCAGTCCTTGGCTCTCCTCTGGTCTCACACTAGGTGGTCTCATACTGCTCCAGGTCAGAAGACTCCCCCAGGCACATCTCTAGCCCCAGACTCACATCTGTGCTCTACACTTGGGTATCAAGCCCTCTCTTTGGACAAGTTGATTAAACCTTTCGGAGCCTTCATTTTCTCATCTGTGATATGGTGATGATGAGAGTACTTTTCCACCATACA
This sequence comes from Martes martes, assembly GCF_963455335.1. Taxonomy (NCBI): domain Eukaryota; kingdom Metazoa; phylum Chordata; class Mammalia; order Carnivora; family Mustelidae; genus Martes; species Martes martes. The sequence goes on from NC_137895.1 coordinate 14,141,735, forward strand.
GATATTATGAGAATTATATATACAATTCGTTAATATATGCAAAACAATTTGAAGAGAATCTGGCACTATTGTTGTAAGTTGCCTTATGGGTCTCTAGAATGTTCATGATGGAGCTTTTATTTCCTTCTGCCTCCAACCTGTTCCTTCCTAGGCTTCCTCATGTTGGTAATAGCACCATTATCCCATGGATGGCTCGAGCTGAACAGCTGAGAGTCATTGTTTGTTCATATGTTTTCCTCATTCCTTAAATCCAATCCATCATCAAGCCTTTCCATAATACTCTATAAATGTATTTCAATTGGTCTACCCTCCCCATCTCTGCGGTCACCACCTTGGTCTAAGTCACCATCATCTCTTGCCTGGGCTTCTGCAGTATCCTCCTATTATACACTGAACTATGATTCCCCCCCAATCATATGTTGAAGCTCTAATTCACAAAGGGATGGTATTTGGAGATGAGGCCTTTGGAGGGTAACTAGATTTGGATGACGTCATGAGGGTGGGAGCTCATCACGGGGTTAGTGTCCTTATAAGAAGAGACATGAGAGAACTTGCTCTCTTTCTTTCTCCCTGCCATGCGAGGATACAGGGAGAAGGCAGCCAGGAAGAGAGCTCTCATCAGAAACAGACCCCACCGGCACCTTGATCTTTACCTCTAGAACTAGGAGGAAATAAATTTCTGTTGTTTAAGCCAACCAGTCTATGGTATTTTGTTATGATAGCGTGAGCGGACTAAGACACCTCCTAAATGGTCTCCCTGATTTGTCATTCTTTCTCTTCCAAAATCTTCCCCACACAACGGCAAGGTGTTTTAAACATGTCATAGGCACCCCCTTCCCCCAATTCTTCAGTGGCTTATTTTTGTCCTTACAATAAAACGAAGCCCTTCAGGGTGGCCCACCCGGTTCTGGGGAAATCCGCCCCCGCTACCTTTCCAACCTAGCGCCCCCTGCCCTTGCTGGGCGCTCTGGGCCAGCCTAGTCTCCGGTTCTGTCCTCAGAACCAAGGTGCATCTGGTGCCCCCTGCCGGCCACTCCCTTCCTCCAGCCGTGGAATCCCTTTTCTCTTTCAACTCTCACACCAATTATCACCTCCCGGAATGGCCGCAGGAAACCATTCGATTCAGAGCGTCCCTTGACCCCCTTCCTTATTTAAAATCACCTTTCCCTCTCATAACAATCTGACATTATCTTCTCTGTCTGTTTCTCTGCATTTAACCTGCCTTCGTCTTGTTCCTGGAGCACCCCGGCCCTGAATGCCCATCACGCTACCTGAGACACGCGCCCACGGTGCGGCGGGGTTTCTCTGAGGCGCCTCCTGAGGTCCTGAGAAGTCAGGTGCCCTTTTCAAAGCTGGCTTCCAAGGACGCTGCACTCTTCGCACTCCCCAAGGGGCGTCGAGACGCTCCTGGGATCGAGCTTAATCACCGCACTCCGCTGCCTGAGCCCGGGGAGGGATCAGAGTCTGGGAGCAACTTTCCCGCGTAGCGAGGTGAAGAGCGAGCTGGGGGGAGGGGAGGGGATAGGCGAAGGGGGCGGGGTCTCCGGGGGCGGGACCTCACTGCCCCAGCCAATGGGGCGTCTCGGCGCGGCAGGGAGGCCAGGCGGCAGAGGAGAGACGCTCCAGCGCGGTCGGTGCGGAGGCTGAGCTCGCGGACCCTGGGCGCTTCCTCAGGCGGGCGGCGCGTTGGAGGCAACCGCCCCGCTACGCCCCGGGCGCCGGTTTCCTGGCAGTTCGCACGGTAAGCGGAGCGCCGCCGCGAAGTAGACTTTGTAGGGTTTTCAGAAACTGAGAGCTAACCCTTCCGCCCTCGGCCCCTCAGAAAGGGGCTGCCGGTGGCGTCCTCGCGCCCGGCCGCGTCCCCGGCGCGCCGGCCCTGTGCCCGCGGGATGCGGGCGCGCGGAGGGCCCGGGAGGGAGGCGACGAGCCGCCGCGCCACGCTGCCTCCACAGGCTGCCGCAGCCCGGCCCCGGGCCCGACCCTGCGACGGACGGGTCGGCGCGCGGGAAATGCCCGGGGCGCGGGACGGTGGCTCCCGGCCGGACCTCCGCTCGGCCCAGGTCTAGAGACCCCTCAGGACCTGTTGGCCTGGGGCTGGGGGTCAGATTTATCACCCCATTTCCCGTTTCCACCCGTCCTGAGGCGCAGGAGGAGATCTCCGATCGGCTCCTCGGCCGAGCTCGGAGCGAAGACTCGCCCTGGTTGCCGCGCCCCGTGTATTTATTCAGCCTTTACCCGGCTCTCCCTGCTGTGTGCCAGGCACTGTACTGAACCTTGGTGCACGAAGACGGGCTTTGGAGGGCCTCTTGGGACCAAGAAGGACAGTAGGAGGAACAGTTACCGAACACTGCAGTACGGGGGACTTGAGGTGGAGAGGAGTGAGGAGCCTGGAGGGCTTCGGGGTGGAGGTGACCACTGAGTGAGGACTGGACGGTTAGCCCCGCTGAGAGCTGCGGGAAGGGGGTGCAGGGGGAGGACTGGTCGGACAGCGGGAATTCCAGATAGATTTTCTTGTACGAGGCTAAGGAAGCTGAAAAAGTCCAGTATTCCATCAGGTAATCACGTCGGACCAGGGCTTACTGTGGGTAGGAAAAGAGCTGTGGGCATGGCAAGAGGCTAAAACACGCTCCGGCCTTAAAAATGCAGCCTTAGACTATCTGAATTTTGTCCTGGGATGGAGTGCAGTGGAGGAATTCTGACCAGTGACCAGGTCACTCTGGCAGCTCTGTGGGAAATGGATGGAGACCAGAACAGCAGAGAGAGCTGGTTAAGTTGTAGTTGCTCTTCCGACTTGGCTGTGAATACTCTGGTTCCAGAAGGCAGCCCCAGCTGCCCAGGAGCCTTGCTCCCTGGCCTCCAGGCATGGACTGGGGCCAGGAGATGTAGCCCACGTTACACTTGATTCTGCAACTTGCGGGCCTTTTTATATTGTTTCTGGAGGCTTTGAGCTCAACCTTGTCATCAGGGATGCAGAATGGAAGGGTACCTCTCCCCTTCTCTTTCTGTCTTACAGAGGCAGTGTCTCAGCTGTTAGAGGCTGTAGTTAAAAGCAAGGTGTCACTGGGGAGTCAGATCAGGTCATTTAGCTATGTGCCTGGAGGGTGTAATCAACCTTTCTGAGTTTCAGTTTTGTGACTCAAAAGGAAATATCATAACTACCTTTATTAGGTCAGGTTCCCTGGAGAAAGACTCAGAGATTCAGAGGTTTGTGGGACTTTGGGGGAGTGGTCTCACTGTCCAAGGGGGTGAGGGGTAAGGAAAACAAGATTGGGCAGAGGGAGAAGTGGACCTGTGATGCAGCGCAAAAGAAGCCTCAGTTGATCCCCTGAAGTACAGGGGCCAAGGCTTTGAAGCCCCATGTTGACCAGCCAATAGATGCAAGGGGGTCATAACTTTGATTATGGTTAACATGGGGCTTCAAAGGCTTGGCCCTCATACTTCGGGGGTCAACTGAGGCTGGGGAATTGGGGAGATTGAGAGCTGTGCCACAGCAGCCTCCTCTGCAGGATGGCTTTGGGAAGTAAATGTAATAACTTGACAGAAACTGGCTGGCACTGCATCCAGTACAGAACAGGCATTTAAAAAGAGTTCATTTCTCTTGCCTTTAAACTTCTTGACTGTGTCTGGAAGTTCACTTCCCAAGTGAATTGGGAAGTTAGAGTTGGGTAAATAGGATTTTTAGAAGAAAGGAATTTAATTATAATAGCCACAATCACTACCACTTCCCATTATTGAGTGCCTATTACCTATGTACATTTTCTCCTAGTTGTCTAGTAATATTTGGAGTCCGGTACTTTTGTTTTATAGTCAACCTGGTCTTTTCCAACACACAACAGAGTATGCATCCTTTGCCATAAAATAATAGCAATAACAACAGCAGAAGTCAAAACAGTGTGATTTGTTACATGCCATGAAGTGATTTCATTGGTGGTTAATTAATTTATTTATCAATTATTAATTCCAACAATGTGCAGTGAGTGAGTGCTTCCTAAATGGCAGGGTGCTGTCCTAGGTGCTGGGAATGCAGTGGAGTCTATCAGGGGAGAGACAGACATTAAATGCTTTGATTGTTCAGGAGCAAACATTGAAAGATAGAACATCCTGTTGCATAAAAAATAGTCCCTTTTCCCAATTTACTTTCTCATTCTTCAGTTTTAGTATAACCTCCTCGGAAGGGTTTCTTGGACCCTTCTGTGTAAGGCAGGTCTCCTCCCTTTTACTCTCCTGTCATAGAACTTAATCATTCATTTTATTAATTTCCTTGTTGGTGGTCCTCCTCATTAGACTGAAGCTTCAGGAGGTCACATATTGCTTTATCCCAAGATCCCACCACGTGATTAATACAGATTTCTTGAATGAGTAAAATGAATAAGGTGTAGATTTGCTTAACAGAATGGTTAGGGAAGGTCAGATTGAGGAGTGATATTTATATTGAGATCTGAGGTATGAGAAGTACCAAGCAATGCCAAGATCAAGAGTCAGAGAGAGCAGCTTGTTCAAGGATCATGAGGTGGAGGAATGGAGCCCAGTGTGACTGGGGAACAGCCTGAAATGAATTTGGAGAAGTAGACACATCCTTGGAAAGCCATGATGAGCTTGGATTTTATTCAAAATGCAGTAAAGGTCACTGAGGGATTTTAAGCCTGATGATGACTTAAGGTTGTAACATATATTTGTTTGTTGCCTGTCATGCCTCTAGGAGGCAAGCCCCATGAAGAAAAGTGTTCAGTAAATATTGCTAGAGTTAATGGGTGATCTGGTTTATGTAGCTACCAAGTGAAAAATAGAGGAGGGAGAGCAATAGGATTTTGTCACAAACTCAGAGTTAGGTGAGAGAGATGTTAGTGTCTTAGGTACAGAACAGCAGTGGTATTGGAGAAAAGTAGAAAGAATAGAGTTATATTTGGTTGTAAAGTGGACAAGGACTTGTTGACACATTAGATGTTGGGAATAAAGGAAAAGGAAGAATCAAGGGTGACCTGTGGGTTTATGGTTTAAGATTGGGTAGATGCCAAATGCTCATCAACAGGTGAATGGATAAATAAAATGTAGTATATACTACCAGTAGAATATTACTCAGCCATAAAAAGGAATGAAGTGCTCCTATATGCTATAATGTGAATGAACCTCAAAAAAGATGCTAAGTGAAAGAAAGACAAAAAAGGTCACATGTTGTATGATTTCATTTATATAAAATGTCTAGAGTGGATAAATCCGTAGAGACAGAAAGCAGATTGCTGTTTGTCAGAGACTTGGGGGAAAAGGGTAAATGAGGCATGATTGCTTAAAGGGTAAACAGTTTCCTTTTGGGTTGATGAAAATGTTTTGGAACTAGATAGAGATGGTGGTTGCACAACATTATGAATGTACTAAATGTCACTGAATTGTACACTTTAAGATGGTTAATTTTGTGTTATGTGAATTTCATCTCAATTTCCCAAAAAAAAAAAAAAAAAAGGAAAAATTGGGTGGATGGGAGAACCAGTAACAGAGTGGAGGAGACTGGGAGGGGAGCAGGTTGTAGAATTCACGTGCTGTCTTAGAGATACCCATGAGACATCCACATGGAGCCGAGGGGGAGGTCTGGGCTGGAGATATAAATATGGGAGTTGTCAGCACTTAGATGTCAGCCAACAGAAATGGATGAGATCTAGGGAGAGACAGTGTAAAGGAGCACATCACAGCCTGGATCATTCTTTAATTTGATCTTCATACCTACCAATGAAGGAGGTGCTGTTGTCTTCATTTTCAGATGAGGAAACTAATACCCCTCCCCCGGCCCCCACATGAACTTGCCCAAGGTCAGACACTTTGTTCTTTTTTTTTTTTTTTTTTAAAGATTTTATTTATTATTTATTTGACAGAGAGAGATCCCAGTAGACAGAGGCAGGCAGAGGCAGAGAGAGAGAGAGGGAAGCAGGCTCCCTGCTGAGCAGAGAGCCCGATGCGGGACTCGATCCCAGGACTCTGAGATCATGACCTGAGCCGAAGGCAGCGGCTTAACCCACTGAGCCACCCAGGCGCCCAGACACTTTGTTCTTGAGCATCTTCTGGCTTCCAGTGCTTTGCCATTCCCATCTCAGCATGATGCCATTTAGAACTTTAGCAAGGGCCTTCCCTCCCCTCCTCCTCTCCCCACCCTGACTGAATACTCACATGTGGCAGGCACTGTGCTGGGCATATGTTGGTGGAGAAAGTAGAAATGGCTCTAATTTTGTGGAGTTTACCCAGTAAACAAGCAACTGCAGTCCACTGATAAAGGGCACCTTAGGAACCTGGAGCAGGAGCATTCACCCCAGTTTTGGGAGTAGCAGGAGTGTTCCTAGAGAAAATGACCGCTAGCTAATATTTTCAGCAGAAGCAGAAAGATGGAGCCTGAGAAAGAGATGATTCTCTGGAGGGTTCATGATACCTGAACACCTGCTATGGCAATTCACCATTCTCTTCATTCCCCAGTTCTTCATAGGTTACTGGCATTTTCCAACTTATTGAGAGTGTTTCCTATATTTTCTATAACTCTGGAAGTAGTAAGCAGACAACTGGCTTAGTTTGATTTCAAGCTTCAGAGGGGTAGCCAGGTAGAGTGCAAACAGCCTGGTTTTCAAAGCCAGGCTTCATCTCTTGAGCAAGTGACTTATTCTCGCTGAACCTTATTTTTTATACATATGAAATGGAGCCAATAATGTGCATTGCTTAATGTAGGAAATAAATGAAATGACACGGTAAAGCATTAAGTACATAATAAATGCTCATAAAAACAATATCTCTTTTATCTTTTGGAGAGGAAGAGTTTCTGAAAAGACTAGTAAGTCCTCGCACTCTACACTATTTGAAATACAGATATCCATCTTTCCTCTGAAGGCTCTGATGGTTCAGGATGGAGCACAGCGTTCTGTATGATTAGAAAGCAGCCCACATGATCCTGGTAAAAGCAAGTCCAGGAACCATTGGCTTGACCAAATACTTGAGTCATTGCTATGATGAACATGAAAGGGTTAAGCACCTAAAAGCAGAATTTTGCCTTCTAGGAATTATTAGCCAATGACAGTGCTGACCGATGATGTAATGTCTTTGGCTGGCACTCCATTGGTTAAGTGTATTGTTTCTCTCGCTGCTTCAGCTGTGTGAGGAGCAAAGCTGGAGCCTAAGGGTTAATAATTCTGTGGTAGCAGATAGAGCTATTTTTTTCCCATTCCTCTTCTGTTAGGTGTGAGTATAAAGCCCAGCTCAGCAGATTGTTGCCCTTCTCCTTCCAATAAACAGCTGCATCTTCCTCCTTACCTCTTCCTAAGCAGAGCACATGTCTCCGTAGTACTACAGAGGAGGAGGAGGAGGAGGGAGAAAGGGAGGAGGAGGAGGAGGAGGATCAGGATCCTTTAGGGAAGAGAGAACCCTTTCAAAGTTCCACGCGGCAGTCTCTCCTTGCCACTGGGGACAGGCACAGCCCCTGCTGCTCTGGCCTACAAATGTCCCACTGGATGAATTGCTAAACTGTCACCTGCTTCTGAGCATTGTTCAACCTGGCGGGATCCTCAGAACCGGGAGGTGAGCCCAGGGTTTTGGAAGAGGGAGTGGGCCTAGCAGAGAGGAGCTCTAGACTGGAGGTCTAGAAAAAGGGAACAGCTCTAGACTGAAGGTCAGGCGTAGGTCCATCCCATAGCCCTGGCATGTGGTGTAAGCTTGGGCAGGATGGTTTCCCGCTTTGGGTCTCTATGCTCAAGTTCACAGTGTGTGGCTTGGATTAGCGCCCTCTGAATTCTGGGAGACACTGGCCAGGGAGTGTGCCGACCGGAGCGATAAACAAGCATACTCTTGGTGTAGCTTTCTGTCAAATGATCTCTGCAGATAAATGCTTTGCTCTGGGAATCTTGGGCAGCAGGGGAGTTTCAGGTGAGGGCTGTCTCCCAGGAGCCAGCTAAAATCCAGGCTCTTCCTACCTTCCACACCCTTGTCATCAGAAGAGGGTAGTAACCCTCATATTGTCTGGACTCTCTCTTCAGTGCTCCCACTTGGCCGAGTAGCCCTTGGTAGACTCTAGGCTGAGGTTTTTCCAGAAACACCTGAATGGTGTCAGGGTTGAATCATGTCCTTTGAGGGGACCTTTGGGTCCTGACCCTTGAGTTATCAGTGTGCCTTAATGAATTTGGCTTTCCTAGTTGTCCCATGCTGGAGCTCCTAAGGTGGGAGAAAAACTATTTTTGGATTATTGGATAGCTTAGCTGTGACAGTTTTCTTGTGTGTTTTTAGTGGGCCACGCATTATTGCCCCAGCCTGAAACTTCTCACCTTACCCAAAGAGGTCTTAATGTAAGCATGCAGCCTCATGGTATAAATTGAAAAAAGTAGAAATAGGGTGGGGTGGGGAGAGGGGAGCAGAGTAACTGGAAAAGGCTGATGATAAGAAACTCTGGCCTTCATTTCGTAGGTAATTCAACAAAGTCTGCATTTTACAGACAAGCTATGATGCTACTTCTCTGTTCACTTCCTCTCCAAAAAATACATAAATAAAAAGTTATATTATTTTTGTTTTTCAGAATTTAGTTATGTGTGGGGAGTTTCCAGTTTCTTTAGGGAGAGTAGAACCTGCAAAGTGTTCTTTCTGTGTCTTATATGACCGTTGGCCTCTGCTGCCCTGTGTTCTGGGTGAGACTTTGCTGCTGAGGAACATATGAGCCCTTGGACAAGTCACTGTGTCCCTCTGAGCCTTGTTTTCTGCATTTGTCAATCACAGGGGCAGGAGAGAGTTGAACTAGCTGACTTTTAGAGCCCTCATAGCTCTGGCTGTCTGTGCTTTGGATTGCACAAATCTGAGGCTTTGGATTGCACAAATCTAATCTTGATTAAATGGGTTGGATAGGTAAAGAATCTTTGAATAGAGGAATATGCAGCATGAGTCCTCTAAGTGTGGGGCTGTATATATGTTTTAACTCATTTCACTCCCTCAGTAGCCCTAGAGCACGTGGAATTAACCCTACTCTACAGATACGAAATTACCCAAGATCATCATATAGTAAATGCTGAGACTGGTGTTTGTGCCTGTGACCATACTGGGATGGTGGTGCATGTCAGGATAATGGAAGGGCTGGAGCTGGAATCCTTACCCTCCTTTGCTTCCATGCATGTTCTTCTTTCTACTTCAGATCAAGAACTGATTTTAAGATTGACTATTTCAGCCAGATTAATGTGGACTATCCAGTTTAATATCTGGGACAACAGAAAATTAGGGGACCCTGGGTCTGAAAAGGACCTTACAATCTTTTGGACCAGGTCCCTCGATTTATAGCTGAGAAAACGGAGGTCCAGAGAAATTAGGTGACTTGTTTCCTGTTACTCAGTGAGTCAGTAGATAGCCGGGATGGAGACCAAGACTCCTTGACTTAGGTGTTTGAAGGTATGTTATTATTAATAAGTTTTAATAAAATACCTTCATCTGAGAAATTTGGGATCATTTGAATTTAGCTATTCTTACCTTTGTCTATTCTTGCCAGTCCTCTTTGAAGTGCCAACGGGTTGAATTAAGAATCATTGAACACTTAACCTGCACTTGGCATTGTGGCAGGTGTCTGAACCAGGAAAGGAGGGTGGTAAACAAGCTGAGTATGAGACCTGGTCAGTTTCTTTCAGGAGCCTCATGATGCAAGCTGTATTTCATGAGTGTCTAACTCATAGGTCAGTGATCTCTCTTGCAGAATGAGCTGGGTGGGACCCTGCCCCTATTACTGTGTGTGTGGCTGGCACCTAATTTATACCATTATAAGAATACTTGCTGCATGATATGTGGTATCTGTTCTTTGTCTTTCCAACTAAGCTGCATGTTTCCCAAAATGTAGAACTTAATTAATCAACGGAGCTGCCTAATGGAGAGGTGGGTGTCAATATCTTGGACTGCTGAGATGTACACCCAGAAATAAAAACCATCCAGTTTTTATTAAAAACTGTAATTATTACAGTTGTTATTATTATTATTATTATTGTTATCGTTATTACAGTATATGCAGATACTTTACTCCTTCCTTGATCACTGTAACGTTAAGAAAGAATCCTCTTAACACCAGGCTTCAAACATCCTAATGATTATCATAGGAAAGAGGGATTATAATTATTCTGCCGGGCTGAAGAGCAAAACTAGCAGCAATGGGTGGAAGTTGAAGGGGAGCAGATAGCAGTTAAATAGAAGAAAAGTGTACTGGTGGTAGGAGCTATTCAATGGGTCCGTCCTACCTTCCACACCCTTGTCATCAGAAGAGGGTGGTAACCCTCAGGGATTACAGCCCCAGCTAAGAGTAGCACTTGGTAGCTTTTAATGCCCCTTGTAGACCTAAGATTTCTTTTTTTTTTTTTAAGATTTTATTTATTTATTTGACAGATCACAAGTAGGCAGAGAGGCAGGCAGAGAGAGAAGGGAGGAAGCAGGCTCCCTGCTGATCAGAGAACCCGATGCGGGGCTCGATCTCAGGATGCTGGGATCATGACCTGAGCTGAAGGCAGCGGCTTTAACCCACTGAGCCACCCAGGCGCCCCAGACCTAAGATTTCTTGATTATTTATAAGCAGGAGTAAATGAAAAGAGACCTGCACTAGAACAGAGCTGCATCTTAGTCTTTAGGGTCCAAAGCCATAGTATGGGGTGGAAATCATTCATAGCCAAAATAACCATTGACAGTATTTTAATTGCCAAAAAATTGCATTAATGTGATTTTATGTATGCAACCCTAAATGATAATTCATATGCTAACTAGTGTGTAAAATACTGATTTAGACTAAAAGAAGTAGCAACATAAAGCCTATCTGTAGTTGTTTGGGTCTTCTTACTGTTCTGTGTTTAAGGTAACTCTAAAATTTCTCACTTCCATGGTGTAGGGGATGGAGAATTCTCAAGTGTCCTGCTTGCTTATAAGTATAATGCTATTCTCTGTGGATAACCAGTCTCTAATACCATTAAATGTGTTTAACAGTTTGTTTTTAATGATAGTGAAAATTAAATGAGATAATGTAGCAGAAACCTCGAACCCGGGAACTGTTACAGAGTAGATGCTCAGTATAATTTTACTGAAGGGAAATAAGCATCTTGCTTTAGCACACTTGTCTATGCAGGTCTTTGAAAAGTTTTAGAGAAGAACCTGGCCACCTGTGTCCAGGCAGCCATTTCCTATTTGAAGCCAGTCTTGTTCTCTCCACAGTGTTCACCCTCTTGCCCTTGAATACCGTTTCTGAAATCCAGAGTGGAAAAAGAATGAGGTTGGAAGCTTCACAGACCTAAATTCAAAACACTAGCCATTACCTATCATTATGTGTCATTGCCCATGTTACTTAACCAATCCATGTTTGTTTTTTCCCTTGTGAAAGTGTGATTAGTCAACCCCACCTTGAAGAGTGGATGGGGGCTTAAATGAGAACCTTTAGAGAGTGTCTGAACATATATAGAGTAGATGTTCTATAAATGGCTACTTTATTTATTCTCCACCAAAGATGTTACAGAGAGGTGTTGGGTTTTTTATCCCCCCTTCACTCTCACCTCAAACTTCTTTGCCCACATTAGTAGCATTTCTATATAGTTTTGTACAAACTTTCAGGAAACCTTATGTGACATTATTCTAAGAATGCATTTGCTTGCAGCCTTGTCCCCTCCTAGCTCATCTTCATAGTCACCTAACCAAGCATCAGAAAGCTGCACTCAGAAGGGATATGTTGTGCCTAATACATTTTTATTTTATTTTATTTTATTTTTAAGATTTTATTTATTTATTTGACAGACGGAGATCACAAGCAGTCAGAGAAGCAGGCAGAGAGAGGAAGAAGCAGGCTCCCTGCTGAGCAGAGAGCCCGATGTGGGGCTCGATCCCAGGACCCTGGGATCATGACCTGAGCTGAAGGCAGAGGCTTTAACCCACTGAGCCACCCAGGTGCCCGTACATTTTTAAAACCCCAGGGGCTGATTTAAATATTCTGGGCTGGGATACTTACTCAGGGGCCAAGTGGGCATGTAATTTGAGGGGTGCTACAGAAGCCAAAGTATGGCTCCAGATTCAAAGCATTGTGGATTTCTTCACTGAATTTTCATTCCTTGGGCTTATGTATTCATCCATTTAACAAATATTTATGGAGTTCTTATACTGTGATAGGCAGCATCCTAGGTGCTGGGAATAGATCAATGAACAATGCAGGCAAGATCGCTACCTTTGTAGATCTTATATTCTGATGGGGAATGGAAAATAACCACAAAATAGTTACATTGTGGTATGTCAGTCAAGTGACAAGGGCCTTGAAGAAAAAATAAAACAGTGTAAGGGCATAGGAAGAGGCCCTTATAGAAAAGTCCATTAAAGGTCTTTGAGGAGTTGCTATTTCAGCAGGGGGAGAGTTTGAGAAGGTATAACTAGAGAGGTACCCAGAACCAGGTCTGGTGGGGACTCAGGGGCTGTAGAGAGAGGTTTGGACTCTATTCTTAGTGGTTTCAAGTAAGGATGTTACATGGCTTGACTTATTCTTTTAATTGGTTTTGTTTTTTAAATTGCCATATGGTAAATTTGATATTGTTTAGGTGTTTAGTTCTCTGACTTTTACCACATGTGTAGCCACATGTGTAGATTCATGGAAGTACCAACATCACAATGAGGACAGTTTCATCACCCAGAAACTTTCCTTCTAATGTCCCTTTGTAGTCACAAACTCCCCGTCTCTAACATTTGGCACAAGAACTCTACTTTCCATCATGGCCATTTTGTCTTTCTGAGGTGACATCATTGGAATCATACATTATGTAACCTTCTGAGGCTGGCTTCTTTCCCTAAACACAATGCCTTTGAGATTTATCCGTGTTGTTGCAGGTGTCAATAGTTTGTTCATTTTTATTGCTGGCTAGAATTCCATTGTGTGGATGTACCACAGTTTGTCCATTCATTTACCCTTGAAGGACAATTGAGTCATTTCTAGGTTTTGGCAGTTACATATAGAGCTGCTATAAACATTTGTGCTCAGATTTTTTTATGAACACACATTTTGGGTCTCTAGGGTAAATACCCAACTGTTGGATTGTTGGGACATAACAATAAATTTACACTTAACTTTATTTTTTTTTCTTTTTTTTATTATTTTAAATTTATTTATTTGTTAGAGCGAGCGAGCGAGCACAGGCAGACAGAGTGGTAGGCAGAGGCAGAGGCGGAGGGAGAGGGAGAAGCAGGCTCCCCGCCGAGCAAGGAGCCCGATGTGGGACGTGATCCCAGGACGCTGGGATCATGACCTGAGCCGAAGGCAGCTGCTCAACCAACTGAGCCACCCAGGGGTCCCTACACTTAACTTTATGAGAAACTGCCAAACAATTTCCAGCCTGGCTTTACCATTTTGCATTCCTATCACTGATATGTGAAAATTCTACTTACTATGCATTCTTGCCAGTACTTGTCATTGTCAGTATTTTTTATTTTAGCCATTCTAATAGTTTAATTGTATCTTTCCATGGTTTTAATTTACATTTACCTAGTAGCCAATGATTATTGAATATCTTTTCACCTGCTTATTTGCCATCCTTATAGTCTCTTTAGTGAGGTGTCTGTTCAAATCTGTTCCCCATTTTTTAAATTGTTTTTGTGTTTCTTACTGCTAAGTTTTGAGTACTGTTTATATCTTCTGGATATCAGTATTTTCTTAAATATGTGATCTATAAATATTTAACTTGTTTTTAAGGAATCATTCTGAATTCTGTGTGGGAGGAAAGCTGTAGTGGGGGAGGGCTGGAAGCAGAAGAATCAGCAGAAGACCATTGCAGTAATTCATGGTGAGAGATGATGGCAGTTTGGACTAAAGTCATTTAGGTGGAAGAGGTGAAAAGAGGTCAAAATCAAGGAATCTTTTGAAAGTAGAGCCATCTGAACTTGACGATGGGTAGAATCTGGAATGTGAGGGAAAAGAGACATCAAAGATGACTATAGTGCTGGAGGGACTGAGAATTTAAATATAATTCAGGTATGGTGTCTGCCCTCAAGAAGCTCTCAGTCTGGTGAGAGGAGACGTACTATAAACAGTTCACCTGGAATACAACCTCTGTGCTCACAGAGGTCATGTGAAATGAACTGGGGGAGCACAGGCGATGAAAAATTTACTAAGTGTAAGATCTGTGAGGCCAGCTTTCTGGACCGCCACTCTCAAACTTCAATGTCTGTAAGAATCAGGGGAGAAGGTTATTAAAAATGCAGCTGGCTAGGCTCCTGCCCCAAAAGTAAGAGACCTATGGTTATCAACACCACAAATCATTCTGTGTAGGTGATTGACTGACTGTTATGAGAAACCCTTGGGAAAACTGTGGGCACTTCAGAGAAGAGGTGATGTCTGAGGTCAACTTTGAGTGTTCGGTGGAAATTGTGACTTGAAAAAACCTGTGGAAAGGGCAGCCAGGCATGGCATAGCTTTTGTGAGGGAAGAGAAAAAGGAAAACTTGGAAGAACTATAGAGACTGGCTGGATCCTAGAGTAGTGTAGGTCGGGTGATGATGATGACCCTTGACCAGAGAGCACCTGTCTGGGAGTTAGTGATGAGTCATGGGACTTCCTGTGCTCAATGAGTCTAAAGTGGTTGCCACCACCCAGCAGCTCTCCAAGTACTAACAAGGGGCCCACATGGTGAAATGTACCAGGCGGTCCAATGCTGGTTGTGCAGAGTGGCTGTTGTGCTTTCAAAGTCTCATGTGACCAAGTATCTTTGAGGAGAGAATGAGCCGGCAGGGGGTAAGATGCGCAGAGGTTTGCAGAAGGATGCCCTGTCCCTAGGACCACTTTGGGCCTTTCTTGAAGCTTACAGACTCTGCATCTCCTTTTCACACATGAACTTGCCTACTTCCCAAGGATGCTGAGCCATATCTTCCTGTGGCACAACTACTAATCACTATGTGCCAAGCATAGTTCAAAGCACTTTATATGGATTAAACCATCAAATTCTCCCAACAAGCCTATGGATGAGATGGAACAGTTATTTCTGTTTTATGATGATCAACCGAGGCACTGAAAGATGAATGACTGGCTCAAGGGCACAGTGCTACAAAGTAGAAGAGCTGGCATATTAAGCCAGGGAATTTTGACTTCGGAGCCCATGCTTTTAACTGTTACGCCACATATGCCCTCTAGGGGCATCTGTAGAGGATGAGAGGGATCAAGAAGCCAGAGTGACTGCAGTAACACTGGCACTGTAGTTACTGCAGCCCTGTCCCTGTTGTGCGGCATTCGCAGAGTTATTATTCCCTGTAGGGACTATCTCAGTAATACACTTTAATGTTAAACGGTTTTTCTTTTTTGATTTTAGCTTTTGGGTTAAACATCACTATTTTTATTCTTTTTTTTTCTAGTTAGTAACAATATGCTAAATCAATTGTGAGGTTTGAAATAACAACATAAGGTATTGTAGTATCATGATGCTCCTAAAAGTTGTTGTTATATGTGGAACTGTTTGCCTGTATACTAAATGGCCCTAGGTTATTATGTTTTAGAGTTCTTCTAAAATTGTTTTCAAGTAGCTGGTATATTTTCCTCCAGTAGAATTCTTTCTAATTTACCACGTCTGTTTAGCTGAAGTCAGGGAAGGCAAATGACCAGATATACGTGTTGTAGACTCATGGGTCTGGAGGCCTTTCCTGCCTTATTTTAAGGTTCTCAACTGTGCTGCTGTAACAAATTTCTGTAGACTGGGTGGTTAAACAATAGACATTTATTTCTCGTGTTCCGGAGGCTGCAAAGTCCATAATCAGGGGTTCTGGTGAGGACCTTCTTCCTGGTTCACAGATGGCCATCTTTTTACTAACATCGTGGAGAGCAGGGAAAGAGGACATAAGCTCTCTGTGTGTCTCTTCATGACCTGATTATCTCCCAAAAGCCTCATCTCCAAACACCATAATGCTGAGGATTAGGGGTTTAACATAGGAATTTGTGGGGGACACAAACAGTCCATAGCAGTTGGGTGGTTGAATTTGCTATGCAAGAGATGTCCAGACAGTGCAGAAGGAGTACAGTGTGATCTGAGAGAATTTTGAAGTTTCCTTGCCAGAAAGAGAGCAGGAGTTCTAGGGAGGCTTCCTGAGCCTAGATCTGAGTTTTGAAAGATGAATGGAGTTCACTAATCCAGTGGGGTGCGAAGGAGCTTAAAGAAGAATAAAATCGGATGCCGTTCCAAGAGGCAGGAACAGCATTTGCAAAGGCACAAGACCACATGGCAGGTAAGCAGGTAAGTGTTAGTGAATGTAATGTTGCCAGATGAAGCTGGAAACAAAACTGGCATAGATTAGAAAGGGTCTCAGTGCTGCATGGAAGGGCTTGGGCTGACATCAAGGAGCAGCTGCCATATTTAAGTGGTGTGGTCAGATTTTTATTTTTAAAAAATGTCTCCGAAGTTTGTGCCATGGAAATCCATTTGAAAGAGACCTAATTCTATGCAGGGAGACCAGGAAGGAAGATTCTGCAGTGGTCCACACAAGAGATTATACATGTCTGAGCTAGAAGTTGAGAGATGAAGACAGTGTCAAAGCTTCCCTTTTATTGAGCCCCATACCCAGAATAACCCCCTTTTCTCTGTTATGGGGCTGTCTGAAGGTGAATTTGATATGATCCCTGTTCTCAAAAAGTTTATAATATAGAGATATCTAAGAAACCACTGGCAATGCAAGAGATGGATTTACCAAGTTTCTTTGATTCACAAATATCTTTTGAATGCTTCCTATGTGCCAGTCCTTTCTGGGGGGTTATGATATGACAGTGAAAAAAAACCAACAAAATTCCTGTCCTCATGGGGTCACGTTCAAGTTGGAGAGAGCACAGAAAGCAGATACTACAAAGGTTAAGATATACAATATGTTACATGGTAGCAGATATTACAGAAAAAAGAAGGGAGTGGGTGTTAGAGGAGAGGCTACAATTTTTTAAAAGGTAACATTTGAATAAAGATCTAAAGGGGGGAAAGGGAATAATATCCACAAATATGAAAACTAAAATACCTATCTGGAGACATCATGGTATAGCAACTTTGAACATGACCTTTGAGGAAAGACAGACTTAAATTTGAATCCTGACTCCATGCTATACTGGCTGGGTGACCTTAGACATATTATTTCACCTCCTTGAACATGGATTTCCTTATCCCTAGAATGGAATAGGTGACACTCATCTCCCAGGATGGCTGTGAGGATGGAAAGTGATACTTCTTGCTTGATGCTGAGCCTGCATATTGAAAATGCTCATTATATGGTACATATTCATAATGTTGGGGGTGATTCTGGTGGGGCATCACCAAGGAAAAGTGCCCTGGGAGGAGCACTAGGGGGTTTTGAAACAGGATTTCCTGACTACAGCTCTCTGCTCTGCTATTGCAGGCTCTGCAAAACTGAGTCATGGGCTTTTGGGGGCAGAGAGGCAAAAGTCCCAGAACAGTTTCTTCAGTAAAAAGGACAGGAGAGCCATGAGACACAGTGTCATGCCATGTTCTGCATCTTGGGGAGGATTCTGTCCCTAGGCAAGTCCCAACCCCCTGGGAAAGGATATGAGAGAAGCTTTTTGTGCTTTAAAGAACACATTTAAAGAATAATGGAGGTGAAAATCGGTGGGTGTGAAAGCAAGTCTGGCTTTTCTTTAGCAGTTTTACCGGTGAGTACAACAGAAATGGATGTTTTCTGCGTGGGCTAGAGGAGGCAGCTGCCAAAGCCGCCATTCCCATCCGGCTGTGAAAAAGCCCTTCCTTGCCTGCGAGTGACAGAGGAGAGGGCTGCTCTCCGGAAGGAGTCAACAGCAGCTGCTGGGGATCTTTGGGTGGAAATCTAGGATATGAAAGCTCTGCTTCCCGTGGGCGCTTCCTTCTGCCTCTCTCATGTCATCAACCATTGGTATCATGGTGCCTGCCTGAGGGGGCATTACTGCTGCTTAGCTAAGGCTAGCCACTTCCCAAGGCTGCTTTTGGGGGACAGCAAGCCACTGCTGAGCAGGGGAGTGAGCGAGGGCACAGCATTGGTTGGGATTCCTCTAATCTGTTCCTTTTTCCTTTTTTCATTGTCTGAGTCTTCTGTTTTCTTACATTTTTTTCTTTATTCCGTTTCATTATTTTATTCATTCACTACCCCCCCATTCTTTTTCTTCTTCTTCCTTCCATTCTCATTTTCTTCTTAGATCATTCTTTTTCTTCTCCTTTCTTTCCTTCTTTTCATCTACTCACTCTGTTAATTCATTATCAATCCATCAAGCCTGTTCTCTGTGCAGTGCCTCTGTGCCCAGGGCACTGATAACACCTTCCCTGTACTCAGGAGCTCAGCTGCTGCAGGAAGAGGGAGGAGTGGAAATAAGCAGGCAAAGCCTGCAGTGAGTGGCCTAGACTCGAGTCAGACAAAACTGGTTAGAGTTAGCCACTTCCTCCATGTGTTACCTTGGGCAAGTTAATGAACCTTTCTGAGCCTCAGATGCTTCAGCTCTTAGAGTACTAGAACCTTCTTCCTAGGATTGCTAGGAGTACAGGAGGGAGTGCAGGTAACATGCTTAACGGAGTGCCTGGCATATAGCAAGAATGCAGGCGATGTTATTATTAATATAGTCTGACAAATATTATTAGGCATCAGGATAAAGGAAGTGTGAGAGAGAAAACCACTTTTCTATGTCTGGTTCTTGCCCCTGAAAGTAAGAATCAAAGATATGCCACCAAGTTCCTCAGGGCTGAACCCCTCATTTTATAGATAAGCAAAGAAGCCCATGGGTAGAGGGGTGACTTGCCTTGGGGATGCCTAGGGATAGAATGGAGTCCAAACCATCTGAGTTGAATCCTTATCCCACATAGAATCGTGGTGACAACTGTGCAAGTTACTCTAGCTTTCTGGGCCTTAGTTTCCTTCTGTATGTAAGTGGGTAATAACAAGGGATTACTGTTGGGACTAATTGGTTTAATATAGGAACAGGGCTTAAAACACTACCTAGCACATAGGAAACAGTGTATAAATATCAGGTGCTATTATTACTGACATTAGCATTACTGTCATCATCATCATCACTATTGTTAGGGCCACACAGGGGCCAGCGGTAGTGGTTTCCACCCCCTTCCTTTAGTGGAAATATGTATGCTAGCCTTGCCCACACCTGCCCCTTTGCACAAGTGGTGAGGCTGCCAGCTTTCCTAGCCTACAAGAGGAAGCTGTGTCCCCATAATTGCAGCAGAACCTGCATATTTAAGCTGTTCCCAGAACCTTCTGAACCAGTGCCTGGATTCGGGCTCTCTGAGGTGAAGGGCACTGCGGTCTGTCACAGGCTGCCCAATAGGTGTCAGGTTACAGGGAGTACCCCACTGATGTTTAGCACTAGGAGAGTTGGAGGGAGGGTGGGCCAGCAAGCCAGGGTGGGACCGTGGTTCAAGGTCTGCATCTGGAGATGGACTGGACTAGATTGAATCTTGCCTCATACCTGGTACATGATGCTCTGCAGGTCGCTTTACCCTCTTTAGCCTCAGTTTCTCACCTGTGAAGTAGAGTTAATGGTAGTATTTGCTTCACAGAGTTCTGTGAGGATTAATGAGATGATACTTGTCGTGAGCTCAGTGCTAGTAAGCAGTGGGCCACATGGTGGCTATTACTTTCTGCTCTTGAAGAGAAAAGTGCTCCCTGTCTGGGGAGAGTGAAGCAAATGACTAGCAACTGTGCACTGACATCCAGAGAATCTTGTATTTTAATTGTGGTAATTTTGTAGTCAGAAAAAAACACTAGCTGAAAACTTAGCTAGTTCTGGTTCTGTTCTGGGCCTGGCCTGGCCTCTACTTCACTGAGTGACCCTGGACAAGGCACTTCCTTGTGTGCATTGTCTCTCTGTCAGGCAACAAAGTCGTGGGAGCAGGACTGTCACCCTGCAGTTCTGTGTGTTCCACAGGGGCCCCCTCCCAGTCCAGCCCCACCAGGTAACTGTCTCTGTCAGGGCTCAGCCTGCGCCCCCCCACCCCCAGAATCCCAGAGTTCTTCACCAGATGCTTCCCAAGTGCCCAGTGTGTCAGTCCCATGTCCAAGTGCTGTGCTTGGTGCCTGGATGAGGATGGAGAAGGCAGGGTCATGGGGGAATCTGGCAGGAAGTGAACCCATTCTTAATATAAGGAAAATGCTGCAGGATAATAGAAGAAGATGCACAGTGGGCTCCCTTATCCATGGTTTCACTTCTTGTAGGTTCAACTACCTGTGGTCCACCTCCATCTTGAAGCAGATGGTCTCCTGAGGTAGCGTCAGAAGGTCATAGCAGCCTATACACTGCATCCCCATCCCCATGTCATCCACCTCACTTCATCTCATCACGTAGGCATTTTACTATCTCACATCATTACATAAAGGGTGAGTACAGCACAACGAGATATTCTGAGGGAGAGACCACATTAATATAACTGTTATTACAGTATGTGGTAATAAATTGTTCTATTTTATTAATGAGCTATTGTTGCTAATCTCTTACAGTGCCTAAAATAGAAATTGAGCTTTCTCATAGGAAGACAACAGCATAAGAGAGGGTTCGGTACCATCCACAGTTTCAGGCACCCATGGGGTATCTGGGAACATACCCCCCCAGCCATGGATAAGGGGAGCCTACTGTAGTTGGTGAAGTATACTAGGGTCAACATTTACATGGAGTGGTCAGGAACGGATGCTGAGGAAGTGACATTGGAGGTGGGACCTGAATGACAAGGAGGCAGCAAGAGGAAGACAGAGGAAAGAACATTCTGGGCAGAGGGAAGAGCGAGTGCTGAAGCCTGAAGGCAGTGGGGCAGGGATGCTGGAGAGTGAGGTCAGCTTGTTTGAGAAATAGAGGGGCTAGTTTAGTTTGGATGTAGAAAATGAATGAAGGGAAGGGAATCCAGATGATGTATGTGTCCCTCCCCACCCTGCCCTGCAGGCTGTGAAAGAAGCTTGAGTGCCATCCTCTGAAGGGTGGGAATCATGGCTGGGGAGCAGGTGCCGGGAGCAGGGACAGCAGATGGGAGCTTCCTCGCTGGTCCAGGTGAAGATGACAGTGGCTTGGACCCTGGTGGTGGCTGTGGAGTTGGACGAAGTAGATGCACTCAGAGGCTGTGTTAAGGAGGAGGGTTGATTATGGCATGTGGGGGACGGCTGGAGAGGGAAGAATCGTGGGATCTCCCCACATTTCTATCTTAAACAACCAAGTGTGGTATTTACTGAGATGGGAAGATGAAAAGAGTACAGTTTGAGGTGGGGGAGATGGCAGGAAATGGAGTTCTGTTTGGGACATGATAAATTTAAGATGCCTATTAGTGTGCTTTTGCTGCTCTCCAGAGTAAACTTGCTAAATTACTCATTAGGGCAGCACCTGCCTGCCAGAAGCACCGCCAGGCTGGCCATCTGCCCTCCCAAGCTTGGGCAGGAGGCTGCGGACACCTGAAGGTGATAGGATTGGATGTGCAGTACTCAGCCTGGTCTCTGCGGAGGTGTGTTCTCTCTCTCTCTCTCTCTCTCTCTCTCTCTCTCTCTCTCTCTCTCTCTGCTTCTGTCTTTCTCTCACTCTCTCTATCTCTCTCTGCCCCTCTCTGTGTCCTCCTCTGTCTCTGTGTTTCCCTGCCTCTTTTTCTCTGTCTCTTTCTATCTCTCCCTGTCTCTGGGTCTCCCTAATTCTCCCTCTGTATGTCTCTTTCTATGTCTTTCTCTGTCCCCCCTCTCTCCCTGTGTACCTCTTTGTCTCTCTATCTCTCCCTGTCTCACTTTGTGTCTCTGTGTCCCTGTATGTGTGTCTCTGTATCTCTCCCCATCTGTGTGTGTGTGTGTGTTTGTGTTTCTCTCTGTCTCTCTCTGTCTCTTTCTCTCTCACCTGTCAATAACATCATTCAGATGTTCCAGGTAAAGCTAGTGTTTCCCTTCATTTAAGTCCTTGTCCTTTGTCGAAGTGAGCCTCTCAAAGGTCTCCTGTGTCCTAGGAAGAAGGTTACTTACTTGGCTCTTTGTGTTTTCTGATCTGGCAGAAGGAAGGAAACACCATGTCTTGTTCCTGGACCCAGGAAATGCTTGCATCTCTCCTTGACTCTGGCTTCCCAGCTGTGCCTGCTAACTCAGTGAGTCCACAGCCACTCATAGTCCCTCCCCGAAAAAAGCACAGGGCTTTGCAGGGACACAGAGCAGCTCTGTTAATCTCAGTTGGTTGGTGAGAGTAGTCAGGAAAGCCTCCCTAAGGGAGAGGGGAATGAGCTATGTCAGAAGTAACCAGCTAAGGAACATAGGAGAGCAAAGGGAAGGTCATGCCAGGCAGAGGGAACAGAGATGTGAAAACATTGTGTGGGGACCAGGGTGTAGATGACTAGGAACTCTGAGCAGCTCTGTAGAGCTCAGCTATGTTTATGGCACCCAACAAGCCAGATTCAGGGCTCCCAGAGGCCCAGGGTACCATGATGTAAGAGAAAATCATTAGGCCCTAGACCCAGAAAGCCCTGGGTTTGAACCCAAATACCATGGAGGGGCAGTGCTGCCTAGTGATTAGGATCATGCCCACTGGGTTTGAACTGAAGCTCTGCCACTTAGCAGGGTAACTTTGGGCCTCAGTGTCCACAACTATAACATGCAGGTGATAATAGCGCATCTGCCTCGTAAGACTGGAGGAAGGACGGCGTGAATTAATTTGTATCTGGTGCTTAGAACAATGCCTGACAGAACTGTAATGATGATTTACAAGTTGACCATATAAATTACTTACTGTCTCTGGTCCTCAGTTTCTTCCTGTGTAAGTGGTGGTGATGGTTCTTCCTGAGCAGGATGGAGATATACATATAAAATTTGTGTGTGTGTGTGTGTGTGTGTGTGTGTGTGTATGTGCATGCACGCATATGTGTGTATATCCTGCTCATGATAGCACTGTGTTTGGGATTTCATAGATGCTCAATAAATAATAACAGTTAGTTTTACATTGCAAACTCTATAGAAGGGAATTCTGTATGGACTAAGAAATAGTATCAACTTCCAAGTCCCTTTTAAATTCAAAATTAGTTCCTGAAAAAGCAGCTCTGATTTAATGGAGAAATGGAAGGTAAAGAATTAGGAAGGAAGAAAAGAAGGAAGGAAGGAAGAAGAGAGAGAGGAAAGATGAAAGGAAAGAAAGCCCAGTTTCTAAGAAGTAGCCTCCTTGGAAATGCTCTTTGTAAAGAGAACAAAGGCAAAAAAGATGGAGCTGATGCTGCCTAACTTGCATTTTCTGAGCAGGCCCATATGCAAGATGAGGCACCAGAAGCTCTGCTGAGGGAATCATCAACGGTGCCCTACTGCATTCCCCTGCTCCCGGCCATACTCTGCATACCCAAACCTCAAAACTTCCTGACTTCATATAGAGATAATCCAAATATTCTGTTTCCTGGCCTGTTGCTCCAGAGCAAGGTGTGGGCAAGAGAACCTTCATGTAGGTGCCACTCCAAGGGCAAGGGCATTGGGGAACACAGACCCATAGTGATGTGTCCAGAGACCTGGATGTTCCCTTGGATACTAAGCTTTCCCATTGTATACAATAACAAGGTTTTCTCAACAAAATCAAGACATGGGGCTTTCTGGGTTTTCACTGGCAGGGATTGAGGAAGCAGAGCATTCACAGCTCTGAGCCTGGAAGTGGCCAGCACTTGGGTTTCCAGCCAGGAAGATGGGTATGGCAGCCATAGCTCTAGGAGATGCAGATGCTCTCCTGAGAGTTGGGAAGTGGATTCCCTTGGGGGAACACCACTCCAGCGGGCCAATCCCTGAAAAAGGGCTCTAGGACCCCAGTCATGGAGTCAACGCAGAGAGTGGATACTACAGTCTTGTTGGATTACTGGTGGCTGGTAAACTGGAGAGCCCAACTGACCACAGAAAAGAAAACAACTTAGCAAGGTCAGCCCTTGGGCCACTCAGAGATTTAATGTTGGAGGTAATAGGCAGTGGTATGTTGACCTCAGGATTATACAGGAGCCTGGGGTACCCTTGGACAAGCTCTGCATGTGACGGCAGAAAAGATCATCTGGGGACCTGAGAAACCCCAGCCTCCATAGTTAGTTTTGGAAAAGTGAGATAATCCTAAATGCTTTCAAACAGGGCCGCAGAGAATATTGATTAGAATTTTCTCAGGAAATAGAGAAAGAATTAATCAATTAATTAATGCTATTATTTACTGAGGTTATTCAAAGTGCTACGGATACAGAGCTGAAATACAGACCATGCCTTCAGTGATCTTGAAATCTCAGCTAGTCATTGCTGTATTAGGAGCCAGTAGTATCACAATCACAAACCTGATGGTGTAGATGATAAGCTTTTGTTTTGCTCATGCATCTGCTAGTTGACTGGGAGCTGACTGATCTTGCCTGGGCTTGTCTGGGTGTAAGGTTCTACTTGAGTCTAAGTCTTCTCCAGGTGTCTCTGTTCCTTCTCAGGTCCATGGGACATGTTCTCATGGCACTGGCAGAGGTACCAGAGGGCAAGTGGAAATACATGGTGTCTCTTAGGTCTGTGGCTCAGAACTGGTGTACTGTCATATCAGCCAAAACTAATCACATGGCCAAATCCAAAGTTAGTGGGCAAGGGAGTCACTCAGCTTCTAGTGGAAAGAACTTCAAAGTCACTTGACAAATTGTGTAGATTCTGGGAGGAATACAGAATTGTAGCTAATAATTCAAACTATAAAATTGCCCACCCCAATGTAGGTATGTTCATCTATGTTTAAATCATGAATATTTTACTGGTATACTCTAACCATAAAATATACACCAAAAAGAATTTAGATTGAAAATTTGGAAATAAAAGTTCAAACAATTTTTTCCCTGCACTCCAGTGCATCATTTTGAGAAGCCCTAGGGGATGTATTTCCCATTTTGGTGATTCTTGTCCAGAGAACTAATTCTCAGAATGTAGCACATACACCAACTGCAGTAAATCATTTAGATCACTTGGAGAGCTTGTTAAATGCATATTCTGGGCTACTTTCCTATCCTACAAAATAAAAGCTTCTGAGGGTGAAGCCTGGGAATTTGTATTGTTGGGAGCCCCAGGTCTTATGGGTGCAAAATGGAGTTTGAGACTTTTAAACCAACAGAGCAATCAGCCTCTGATGGAAAGAAACCCAAGAGTGGTTTCCAAGAACATCGGAATACCCCCTTTACCTGGCCTGGAGCACGCTAGGTGTGGTCAGGAAGGCCATCCCAAATGAGTAGTGCAGGAGGTGAGTGCTGAAGGAAGGGGACACTTAACCATAACGTGTGGAGAAGGCTGTACCAAGAGGTCATTGCGTGTGGAAGACCTGTCCTTGAGAATGGACCTACCATGTTTAGGGAGCCCTGTGGTTAGTACATGTGGAGCAGGGGATCAGGGAACGCATCCGTGAAGAGTCATTTAACAGATAAGACTGAGCAAGAGAGGGGCGCCTGGGTGGCTCAGTGGGTTGAAGCCTCTGCCTTTGGCTCGGGTCATGATCTCAGGGTCCTGGGATCGAGCCCCGCATCGGGCTCTCTGCTCAGCGGGGAGCCTGCTTCTCCCTCTCTCTCTGCCTGCCTCTCTGCCTACTTGTGATCTCTGTCTGTCAAATAAATAAATAAAATCTTTAAAAAAAAAAAAAAAAGACTGAGCAAGAGAGGGGCGCCTGGGTGGCTCAGTGGGTTAAAGCCACTGCCTTCGGCTCAGGTCATGATCCCAGCGTCCTGGAATCGAGCCCCACATCGGGCTCTCTGCTCAGCAGGGAGCCTGCTTCCTCCCTTCTCTCTCTGCCTGCCTCTCTGCCTACTTGTGATCTGTCAAATAAATAAATAAAATCTTAAAAAAAAAAAGACTGAACAAGAGAAATGAAAGGAGGGTGGAGTGGGGGCAGGAGTGATCTGATCCAAGCTGGAGGTGAGAGGGTTGTAGTTTGCAGTGTGAGTGTAAATGACCTTATCTTGGAAGCTGTTGCAACCACAGAAAAATTTTCTGCAGGAAGTGACATGATCACATCTAGTCTAAGTGCCCAAGAGGTCAGCTGGCTTCCATGTAGGCAAGGGACTGACTGGAAGTAGAAGAAGGGGTGCAGGCCGTCACTCTTGCACCCGAGAGAGGTGAGGATGGCCTGGCACTGCAGGGAGGAGAGAGATGAGACTGGATGCCAGAATCCATGGAGCAATGGAGAAGCAGCAGAAGGAGAACTACAGAGCTATCTTTGGGCATTTAGCCTGAGTGGTGTGAATATGAAGCCGTGAGAGAAGCAGAACCCTTGGGAGCGGGGTTTGCCCAGAGGGGTCTGCATTCTAATTGACCGCCACAGTGTGTAGCTCTCTGGCCCCAGTTTAGAATGAAAATCCCTGGAAGAAATATAAACATACCCCCAAACTGCATGTAGTTTATTTTGTATTAAGGTAACATTGCTAAAAGTCACCTTTATTTATTTTAAGGGCCCATCATGGGCAGCAATCACAGAGGGGGCCCAAAATGGCCATTTAGCTCTAGACCTCAGGTGATCAAGAGCCTCTTTTTGGATTTTTGACATGACTTTCAGATGAAGGTCTGGATCAATCAGAGACAAGCCAGTATGATTGTTAGGTAACACTAAGCTCATGTCCCAATCCTACCTGATGCTGCCTGCAAAGCTTTATAAATTCTGTCTGTAAATAAATGCTGTGGTTATTTTGTAGATAACAGTTATAGTTGCTTTATAGTTTTAGGTTAAAAACTTGAACTTGTTTTATGTAAATGCGCATGTACATGCATATTTTTTTGTGACCCTGTTTTGGCGTTTCTCTATTTGAATATATTTTGGATTAGTATGGGTGGTCTCAAATAAATGGAAGACTCTCACTTCTCTTGAAATCCGGGACACTCTCTCCCATAACATTTTCTGATACCCTGGGGTGCTCTCCAACAAGGGGAGGGAGTTACTGATGCAGAAGCCTCTCTCACCCATAAATCCTAGTTCTAAAGCCTGAGTCCTACTTGGCTGGGGACCTGCGGTGTCCCATCTGGGAGAATAAGAGTGTTGCCACTCGCAGGAGATCAAGGCCTGTGTGGTGGATTGGAACTCATCAAAGATGGCACACACTTTTATGTTGATGTGGCTGAAACAGAGCTCTGCAGATGAAAGACTCTGCAGGTCTGTCTGTATGTGGAGATGGAGCTGCTCCCTTGGCAGATGCAGGTTTGACCTTTCTTCAGGAAATTAAGTATCTCTTAGCTTTGCAACTTGAGTGGCACAGCCTCTGGATTCTCAGGCTCACCCTAGGCTCCCACACCACCTTTGCTCATCAGTATATTGATGAAGCCAAGCCCATGTTGTCTCCATGAATTTTTAAACTTTCTGCTCATGCAGAAAAGATTTTAGCAGCTGTTAATTACTCAAATGCTGGTTCCTAATGGGGAAGGAAGAAGAAAATCTGTCAGCATTCGCTGAACAGAAGATGGAGAGAGAATTTATGAGACTTGGTGTATTTACATGAGGGAGGAGCTCACTAAAAATTAGATCAGATATTCCTTTGCATTATTCCAGTTGTGGTTCAGCTTAGGGTTATGTGTCATATAGCTGCTTTTCTTGTATATAATCACGCTTCTAGTCTTCACAAGCAAAAGGTGAGTGTGATTTAACTTCATTCATGTTATTTTAAACATATTCACTCAGCAAATATCTATTGACCCTCTACTACATGCTAGCTACTTTTCTAAGTGCTTGGGTTATAGCAGTGAACCAATCAGAGAATAATCTCTGTTCTTGGGGGACTTTCTCTCAGATAGAGCAGAGAATCTGCAATAAGCAAAATAAGTAAGTATATAGGTTTTGTTTTTTGTTTTTTTTAAAGATTTATTTATTTATTGAGAGAAAGTGCCTGTGGAGGGTGGGGACGCAGAGGGAGAGAATCTCAAGCAGACTCCCCGCCAAGTGAGGAGCCTGGCACAGGGGTAGATCTCACAACCATGAGATCATGACCTGAGCTGAAATCAAGAGTAGGGTGCTTAACTGGCTGAGCCACCCAGGTACCCCAATAAGTATATAGTTTTATGGAAGGCAGTACATGCTGTGGAAAAAACAAGTGGATTGGGGAAGGAGAGACCCAAAGTACCGGACAGTTTAACATTGGGTGGCTAGGAGGAGGCCCCGCTGAGAAGGTGACCTTTGAGCAAAGATCTGAATGACATGAGAGGGTGAGCCATGCGGGTTTCCATAGAAAGAGTGTTCCAGGTGGAGGAACAGCCAGGGCAAAGGCAGCTGGTGAGCAGGAAGTTCAGTCGTTGGAATTCATCTTCCTTTATTTTCTAATATATGTGCCGGGCCTCCAATGTTCCTTAGCTAATGTCCCGTTGTAGGAGATCCAGGTAATAGCCCATGAAACATTATGCCATTGACATTTGCGAAGCACTTGAAAGATTAAAAAGCAATTCCATGTGGGGTGATGGAACTGTTCCACATACCTAGATTGTGGTGGTGGTTACCTAAATGCATTAAAATTCATAGAATTCTACACCAAAAAGTCTGTTTTACTTCATGTTAACTTAAAAAGTAAATATTTTGAAAAGCAACTTAATGCATTTTCTTTTGGTCTGCTCCAAGACCTGTGAAGTGGGAAGGGCGGGATTAGCATCCCGCTTTGCATATCAAGAACCTGCAGGGCAGAGGTTCCTCAGCTGCTAGGGGCAGAGCTGGGTCTCAAAGGCAGATCCTTTCTAAAGCCAGTTCTCATGTAAATACTGCAGTCCCTGCCACAATGTTTCCCAAACTAATGCTGACCACACTGTTTAGACCTTCAGGAATGGGACATGCACACTGTCTAAAAACCAGAATAATAATAGCAGCTAAGGGGCACCTGGGTGGCTCAGTGGGTTAAAGCCTCTGCCTTCGGCTCAGGTCATGATCCTAGGGTCCTGGAATCGAGCCCCCGCATTGGGCTCCATGCTCAGCGGGGAGCCTGCTTCCTCCCCTCTCTGCCTGCCTCTCTGCCTACTTGTGATCTCTGTCTGTCAAATAAAAAAAAAAAAATAGCAGCTAAAACAGATTGCTCATCATATGCTGGCACTATTCTAGATATATTCTAGATATATTCTAGATACTATTAGACTATCCCCACCTTACAGATGAGAAAACTTGATGCACAGAGAGGTCAAGAAATTTACCTGAGGCCATGTAGTTAGTAAGTAGCAGAGCTGTGGTTAGAACACAGGCCATCTGGCTCCAGGGTCTGTGAGCTTAACCTTCAGGCGTATTCCCTCTGTCCTACTGTGTCCAGCACCAGAATGCTGAGACCATAAGAGTCTTTAGCTGGGTTTGTTAGAGGCTTTGCACTTAGAAAGTCCTGTTTTTTTTCCCAGAAGGGCATTTTTGTTTTGTTTTGTTTTGTTTAGTTTAAGGTTCACAACAAATTAAGGGAAAGGTACAGAGATTTCCCATATATCCCCTACTTGCATACACATATAGCCTGCCCCACTATCAACTTCCCCACCTGAGTGGTATATATGTTTGTTACAATTGATGAATCTAAATTGACACATCATAATCATTCAAATTCTGTAGTTTACTTTATGGTTCACTCTTGGTGTTATATATTCTGTGGGTTTGGACAAATGTATACTAACACATATTCATCAGTATAGTATCATACAGAATATTTACGCTGTTCAAAAATTCTCTGGGCTCTGCCTATTCAGTACCCACCCCTTAGTCCCAGCAGCTCCTGGCAACTACTGATCATTTTACTGTCTTCATAATTTCGCCTTTTCTGGAATGTGATATAGTTGGAATTATCATTATACTGTATGTAGCATTGTAGACTGCTTCTTTCACTTAGTAATGCACATGTAAGGTTTTCCATGTCTTTGCATGGCTTGATAGCTCATTTCTTTTTTCTACTGAATAATACTCCATTGTCTGGATTACCACAGTTTATTTATTCATTTACTACTGAAGGACATCTTGGTTGCTTTTAATTTTTGGCAAATATGAGTAAACATGCTAATATAAACAAGATTGGCAGGTTTTTGCATGGTCATAAGTTTTCAGCTCCATTGGGTATATACCAAAGAACGTGATTGCTGAATAGTATGGTAAGGGCATGTTTAGTTTTACAAGAAACCACCATATTGTCCTCCAAAGTGGATTTACCATTTTGCATTCCCATCAGCCATCTGTTGCTCCATATCCTCGCCCACATTTGGTGTTGTCAGTGTTCCATTCTAATAGGTGTGTAGTAGTATCTTGTTGTTTTAATTTGCATTTTCCTGATGACATTCAGTGTGGAACATCTTTTCATATATTTATTTGCCATCTGTCTTATCTTCCTTGGTGAGATGTCTGTTAAAGTCTCTCTCTCATTTTTAAATTTATCAGCATGTGAACTAAGTATATGGTAGGAATGATGGAGAGGAGTGGATAATATTAAAGATGTTGGGAGAGACAGCACTGACGACCTGGTGACTAAGTGGCTGAAATGGTGAAGGTCAAGAAATGAAGTATGAGTCCAGTTTCTGGTCTGAGTAAATGGACAGGTAGTGGTACTTCTGGCAGGAAGTGGGGGGCCCAAGTGCATAAACTCATTTGAGAATGAGCAAGGAAGTGAATCTGGAAGTGGATTTGGAAGTGAATTTGTGAGACATCTGAGCAGAGATGTTCACTCTCCTGTCTAAGTTGATCAGTTGCTTATCTTTTTCCAAAGAAGCCAGTGTTACTATTGTGGGGCAGCTCTCATTCTTATGGAGTCTTTCCCACTTTTTTTTTTTTTTAAGATTTTATTTATTTATTTATTTATTTAGAGAGTGCTAGCAGGTCAGGGGCAAAGGGAGGTGGAGAGAGAGAATCTCAAGCAGACTACCTGTTGAGTGGGGAGCCCAACACAGGGCTCAGTCTAATGACCCAAGCCAAAATCAAGAGTTGGATGCTGACTGAGCCACCCTGGCTCCCCTTAGCCACCCACATGCTCCGTCTTTCCCACTTTTATGAAAAATCTGTGCGCCTATGATTTACACCTATTTCTGTCTTGTGGCTTAACCAACAACTCTGGGAAATCTTCAGCCTTTTTTTTAACCTTTCCCAGTAAAGTCTTCATTCCTGCCACAGCCTCTAAGAAGTAAGCTTGCAAAGTTGTATTTTATTTTATTTTATTTTATTTTTTAATTTTTCCTTTCTGGTGTGGCCACTCCTGCCCTCTAGTGGCCATTTGTGAGGCAACATAGGGCTGAGTACTACCCTGGCCTCCTCCATTCTGGCCCAGAGAGAATTCCTGCCCTTTTTCCCCTCCCAGAATCCCTCTCATCCCCACTTTGTTTCACTATCAGATTACATTTAGCACAGAAGAGATATCCAGTGTCCAATAGCACAAGAAGTGAGTCACCCACAGAACAGGAAAATACCTTGCAAATCACATCATCCAACTTTTGTCTTTCACACCTAAGGATCCAAATGCCTGCAACAGCCTCCTAACTGGTCTGGCTGCTTCTTTCCATATCCTCTACAGTCTGTTTTCTACTCAGTGACCAGGCAGACTAGATTATGTCTCTTTCTTACTTTCACACTTGAATTAAAATCAAAATAATCATCAGTTTGGTCCTTCATGATCTTGTCTCTCTATTTCTCTAAACATTTTCTTATAAAAATCTCCTTCTTTTTTCTGGTTGGGCTGGCCTTCCTTCTATTCTTCAAATGTACCTAGCTCTTTCCTACTTTAGGGCCTTTGCAAGAGAAGTACACTTGTCTTTCCCCTCATCTTCCATGTCTCAGCTTAAAGTTCACCTCAGAGAGGACTCTTCTGGCCCACCCACATGTTAATCTTTATAAAAGCACTCTGTAATCCTCACTAGCACTTGCCCCGATCCATGAATATTTGTTCACTTGTTTATTATCTGCTTTCCTCTATCACTGTAAGCTCCACTGGGACCTGCAGTAGGGAGAAGTTACAGGATGAGCCTTTGACTAACATTGGAGTTGGTCAAAGGATAATGAGGTGATTTGTCTCCAGGTGTGGAATTCCCACCAGTGTAATATTGACCAGCATTCCTAACAAAGGGGTTGTTAAATAATCTCTGAAGTCCCATCAGCTCTAGCATTTTATTAACTTCTATCCAGTAGTTTAAAAATGGAAAAGGTTCAGCCTGATCAGTAACTCAGTAGCTCATGTTGGACTAATCCTCTCATAGATGATAATTATAAACTTTGGGTAAAATATTTAAAAGAAACTATTTGAAGTTCCTGGAGAGAAACGAAAAAGTAGGTAAAATCTGGAGGGGATTTTACCCTTGAAAGAAAAGAGTCACACCCACTAAGTGAGATCTACATTTAAGTGACTCTTCCCTGAAAGCATTCCCCAGTCCACATGGCATGGAACAACTAAACCAAAGCAGAAAGTGGCAGTTATGTTGGTTTGACAAGTCAGCAGACAGAGTATAGGTTAAGAGAGTGACTGGAAAATGAGGAAAGCTAAAGAGTTGCCCGGCTCCATCCTCAATGAGATTGACTGATGCCTCTGTTAAAACTTCATTGCAGTTCAGTTCATTTCTGCTTTTCATACTTGCCTGCAGCTGTTAATCTTGGGAGCACTCTCCTATAAACTTCCTGCTTACAAATCACCATGGCAGAGTCATCTTACTGGCTGAGGAAACTGACCAGCAACCATCTAATTGATATTTATAAAATTACCCTAAACAACTGCAGAATACCCATTCTTTTCAAGTGTAAATGGAACATTCATCAAGATAGAGACTACTGAGCCATAACATTAATTTCAATTAATGTCAGATTTCAAAGGATTAAAGCCTTATATACTATTTTCATTGCTCACAAATGAATATTAAAAGCAACAATAATAAATTGTCTGAAAGAGTAGTGGAATTTGAAAATTAAAGATGTTTATATAATACATGAGTCAAAAAAGAATAATAAATTAAGAATAATTTGAATTAAACAATAATGAAATAATGAAATGCCTAGTTTCTGAGATGTAGCTAAAGCAGTGTGTAGAGGGAAATACATTGCTTTAAATGCTTATATTAGGGACACCTGGGTGGCTCATTCAGTTAAGCGGCTGCCTTTAGCTCCAGTCATGATCCCAGGGTCCTGGAATCAAGCCCCAGGTAGGGCTCCCTGCTCAGCAGAGAGCCTGCTTCTCCCTCTTCCTCTGCCTACCGCTCTGCCTACTTGTGCTCTGTCAAATAAATAAAAACTTAAAAAAATGCTTATATTAGAAGAGATGAAAGGTTTAAAAATTAATGATTTACATTTCTATTTTAAGAATCTAGGAAAAAAAATCGAATGCTTAAGCCCAAAGTAAGGAGAAGAGAGGAAGTATAAAGAGAATAAAGAACAAATACAAGTGAAATAGAAAACAAACAATGGAGAATATTGGCAAAGCTGCAAATTGGTTCTTTAAAAGATTAATAAATTTTGTAAATTCCTAGAAATGCAGATTAATCCAAAAGTGAGAGACAGAAAATCACCAGTGTCAAGAATATCAGGGAAAATCACTGATGAACCTACATAAGGTAAAAGGATAATTTAAAAAAATTATAATAACTTTATGCCAGTAGATTTCACAACCAAGAATGGACAAAATTGCTTGAAATGACATATTGCAAATACTGAAATAAGAAACAGAGAATATGAATAGATTTATAAAACAGATTGAGTTCATTATTAAAAACTTCCATGAAGAAAACGTCAGCCCCAGATGGCCTCACTATTGAATTCTTCCAATAATTTAAGAAAAAGATAATACCAATATTACATAAACTCTTTCAGAAAAGAGAAAGGGCAGGAACATTTCCCAGCATATTTTGTGAGCTCAGCATTACCCTGGTACCAAAATCTAGCAAAGAAATTATCAGAAAAGATAATTATAGACCAATATTTTTCATCAACATGGATGTAAAAATCTTATACAAAATATTATCAGATTGAATATATAAATATGTAAAACTGTCAATTTATTATAACTAAATGGGATTTATCTCAGGAATGTAGGTTTGGTTTAACATTGGAAAATCAATCAGTCAATTTACCACGTTAAACAAATAAGTGAATTTAAAACTATAGTTCTTCTCAACTGAAAATCACTTGGCAAATTCAACATCCATTCACGATAAAAATCTCAGGCAACTAAGGCTACTAGGCGACTGTCTCAGTCTGCTAAAGTGCATGTACAAAAACCTACAACTAACATCTTAGTAAGGTGAGATTGTGAACATTTTCCCCCTAAGGTTGGGAAAAGGTAGGTGTCCACTTTCATCATTTCTGTTCAGTGGTGGATGTCCTAGCCACTGTAATAAAAGAGGTAAAAAAAGGAAAGTCATTAAGTTTGGAAAAGGAGAAATAAAGATGTCTCTCTTTGTGGATAACATGATTGCTTAAATAGAAAATCTTAGGAACTCTATAAACAACCACTAGAAACAATTGAATTTATCACATCAACGTAACTGACAATAATTGGCAAATATATGATACTAGCAGCAAACAAATGGAAAATGAAACTTAGAGAACAGAGTCTGTTAAAATACCATCCTGACCCCCCCCCCCAAAAAAAACACAGAAGAAATAATTTGGAATCAGTTTAACAAAATATGTGTAACACTTCTATACTGAAAAATTCAAAACATTTCTGAGAGAAACTAAAGAATATTTAGTAAGTAGAGTGCTCTACCATGTTCATAAAACAAAGCATTCAGTAGTGTTGAGATGTTATTTCTACCCAAATTGAGCTGTGGATTCTATATAATCCTAAACCATATCATCCTAAACCATATAATCCTAAACCAACAGACTTTCATACAAGTTGATTTTAAAATGCTTATGAAAACAGGACCTAGAATATGCCAAACAATGTTGAGAAAGAAAATCTAAGTTGGAGGACTCATTTTGTCTGATTTTAGGCCTTTCTGTAAAGCCACAGTAATTAAGACTGTTTAAGGACAAACAGATCAGCGGAGCATAATAGAGAGTCCAGAGATAGACCCATACATATACAATTCGTTGGCAACAAGAAAGCCACCAAAGCAATTCATTGACCATTCTCTTACACCATATACAACGATAAACTCGAGATGGATAAAAGACCTCAGTGTGAGGGAGGAATCCATCAGAATCCTAGAGGAGAACATAGGCAGTAATCTCTTTGACATCGGCCACAGCAACTTCTTTCAAGATATGTCTCCAAAGGCAAAGGAAACAAAAGCGAAAATGAACTTTTGGGACTTCATCAAGATCAAAAGCTTCTGCACAGCAAAGGAAACAGTCAACAAAACAAAGGGGCAACCCACGGAACGGGAGAAGATATTCCCAAATGACAGTGCAGACAAAGGGCTGATATCCAAGATCTACAAAGAACTCCTCAAACTCAACACACACAAAACAGATAATCATGTCAAAAAATGGGCAGAAGACATGAACAGACACTTCTTCAATGTCTCCAATGAAGACATACAAATGGCTAACAGATTCATGAAAAAATGTTCATCATCACTAGCCATCAGGGAGATTCAAATCAAAACCGCACTGAGATGCCATCTTACACCAGTCAGAA
This sequence comes from Martes martes, assembly GCF_963455335.1. NCBI lineage: Eukaryota > Metazoa > Chordata > Mammalia > Carnivora > Mustelidae > Martes > Martes martes. The sequence goes on from NC_137895.1 coordinate 14,177,178, forward strand.
TGCCCAAAATTAACAAGACAGTAAACAACATGTGTTGGAGAGGATGTGGAGAAAGGGAACCCTCTTACACCGTTGGTGGGAATGCAAGTCGGTGCAGCCACTTTGGAAAACGGTGTGGAGATTCCTTGAGAAATTAAAAATAGAGCTTCCCTATGACCCTGCAATTGCACTACTGGGTATTTACCCTCAAAGATACAGACGTAGTGACAAGAAGGGCCATCTATACCCCAATGTTTATAGCAGCAATGGCCACGGTCACCAAACTCTGGAAAGAACCAAGATGTCCTTCAATGGATGAATGGATAAAAAAGATGTGGTCTATATATACTAGGGCGTATTATGCCTCCATCAGAAAGGATGAATACCCAACTTTTGTATCAACATGGACAGGACTGGAAGAGATTATGCTGAGTGAAATAGAGAGAGTCAATTATCATATGGTTTCATTTACTTGTGGAGTATAAGGAGTAACACAGAGGACATGGGGAGATGGAGAGGAGAAGTGAGTTGGGGTAAATTGGAGTGGGGGACGAACCATGAGAGACTGGACTCTGAGGAATTAACTGAGGGTTTTGGAGGGGGGTGGTGGGAGGTTGGGTGAGCCTGGTGGTGGGTATTGTGGAGGGCACATATTGCATGGAGCACTGGGTATGGTGCATAAACAATGAATTCTGGAACACTGAAAAGAAATTTAAAAAATAAATAAAAATTTTAAAAAACAAAGCAATTCATTGAGAAAAAATATTTTCAGAAATGATGCTGGAAAACTAGATAAATGAACCCCACCTCACACCACTCAAAAAATCAAGTTTAGATGGCTTATAGACCTAAATAGAAAAGCTAAAACTATTCAATTTCTGTAAGAGTTTAGAAGACAGTATCATCATGATCTTGGAGATGGCAAAGATTTTTAAAAGTGGATACAGAAAGATCTAATAAGAAGAATCTGGTAACTTGAACTTAATAAAATTTTAAACTTTTGTTTATCAAAACATCTACAGATTTATGTAACAGATTTCATATATGTACATATAAATATGTATACTTATGTATGTATATATACATTTTGTATGTACATATAAAATATTCCTAATAGCCAAAATACAGAAATGTAATCTGATAATATAAATTTTTTTCTTGTTGGAATGTTTTTATTTCAAGGAAACAACTTTTTGTTAAGAGTTATTATATTCTATCAAACTTCTGTTCACAAAGGACATGAAATGGCAAACCAAAGACAGAGAAAATGTTCACAATATGCATATCTGATAAAGGACTTATATCCAGAACATATAAAGAACTCCTAGTCAAATAATACAAATCAATAATAAAAATATTAACAACCCACATTTTAAAAAATGGGTCAATGTCTTGAACAGATACTTCACCAAAGAAGATATATTAATGGCCAGTAAACCCATGGAAATTGCTCAGCCTCCTTACATATCAGAGAAAATTCATTAAAAATACAATTAGACACTATTTTACACCCACTGGAATGGCTAAGATTAAAGACTGACAACCAAATATTATGAAGGATGTAAAGCAACTAGAACCCTTAGGAGAAATGTGCAAACTAGCACAACGACTATGGGAAACTTTCTGATGGTTTCTTATAAAGGTAAACATACTTCTACCCTATGATCCAATAAAGTTTCTTCTAGATATTTTCCTGAAGAAAAGTCTCTGTCTCCCCTTCACACTCTTTTTCTCCCACTCTCTCTTTTGCCACAAAAATGCTTAAATAAAAGATCCTTATAACAATCCTAGTCATAATACCCTCCAACTATAAGCATTTCAAATGCCCATCAACAGGAGAGGATATAATCATCTGTGGTTTGAATCATCTGGTGGAGTGCTACTCGGAGACTGAAAAACAGAATGACTATTGATACATGTAGCCTAGATCAGTCTCAAAACCACTCTGTTGAGGGCAGGAAGCTCTTCAAAAAGATTAATACATATGATTACATTTCTATGAAGTTTAAGAAGAGGTAAAATTAACATACATGACAGACATCAGAAGAGTTTTGTCTATGAGGATGTGTAGGCTGACCAGAAAGGGACACAAGAGAACTTCCTGAGGCGGCATAAATGTAATTAATCTTTCATCAGTGTATTCATATATCAAAACTCAAAGAATTGTACACTTGAGAACTGTGCATCTCAGTGGAAGTAAATTTTACTTCAATAAAAATATAATCACAAAAACTATGAGTTTTTTGCATCATTTAAATAATTGTATAATTAGATAATCGCATCATTTAAATAATCATTTTTCTCAATGGGATATCTAGATCTCAAGTGAATAATCTGGCTTTTTTTTTAACTTTTTTTCTTCTGTTCAGAAAAGCAATACATATGTTTATTAGTCAGTCTGGGTTGCCATCACAAAATGCCACAGACTGTGTGGCTTAAACAACAAAAATTTATTTTCTCACAGTTCTGGAGGCTGGATGTCTGAGATCAGGGTCCCACCATGATTGGTTTCTGGTGAGGGCCTCTTCCTGGCCTGCAGACAGCTTCTTTCTCCCTGTGTCCTCACTGGGTGGAGGGAGAGCAAGCTAGTGTCTCATTTTATAAAGCCATGAATCCCATCCTGAGGACCTCACCCTCATGACCTCATGTAACTTCTATTACTTCCCGAAGGCACCATCTCCAGTTACCAATGCAGTAAGGGTTAGGGCTTCAACACATGGATTTGGAGGACACAGTTCAGTCCGCAGCAATATATATTATAGAAAATCTGGAAAATATAGGTAAGTGGAAAGAAAAAGAAAAAGAAACCACGTAATTTCATTACCCAAATATAATTATGGTTAACATTCCAGTGTATTTGCTTTCCAAAGTTATATTATCTCGTCCTTTATGTGGTTGTAGTCGTTCTGTCCCAATAAACTTGTAGCATGACCTTCTTAATTACAAATGAATTGTTTTCTATGGTACTAAAATCTCTTTATATGTACCCTCTTTTAATAGCCACAAAGGTTTTCAACTGAGTGACTGTGCTGTACTTTATTTATTCATTATTTTGTGACTGAAGGTTGGAATTCTTTCCAGTATCTTGCTAGTGTAAATAATCCATGGAAAATATATCTGTGCAGGAGGCTTTTCCAGTAACTGAGATTCATTTCTTGGGATAGAATTCCAGAAAATCAAAATTATAGGTTAAAAGGTTATGCTCTAATTACATGTTGCCAAAGCCCTTTCCAAAAGGAAGTCCCACTTTATATTGCCCCCAACAGTGGGGCAGGAAGGTGCCATATCTATTTGCTCTTAAGGGGTGGAGGTCATTTCCACTAATGTGTGTGTTGGCTTGTTTCCACAGGTTAGCAAAGACAGCTGAAGCCGACTTGTGCAGGATTCCCCTGGCTCTTCTGTGACCTCCTCTCCCTGGTAGCCTATGTTCTGGGCCTCACCTAAACAAGTCTGAGTAGGAACAAGCCATCTCTTCCATCCATAGCCATGAATTTCCTCCGGCGTCGCCTCTCCGACAGCAGTTTTGTGGCCAACCTGCCCAATGGCTACATGACAGACCTGCAGCGCCCAGACAGCTCCACCAGCTCCCCTGCTTCCCCAGCCATGGAGAGGAGGCACCCCCAGCCCCTGGCAGCCTCCTTCTCCTCTCCAGGATCCAGCCTCTTTAGTTCCTTCTCCAGTGCCATGAAGCAGACCTCACAAGCCCCCTCAGGGCTAATGGAGCCCCCAGGTCCCTCTGCTCCCATTGTTCAAAGGCCCAGGATCCTATTGGTGATCGACGATGCCCACACAGATTGGTAAGCCAGAATCTGTAGGTGCTTCCACCTATGGGCAAGAGAGGAAATGGGGCTTTTCTCAGTCCTGGGGTGGTGGGGGGCGGGGGGAGCTGAGAGGCTTGGTGGTATCAGAGACTAGCCCGAGGGAAAAAAACTATGTTTATCATGTGGTTGCTCCATGCCAGGCACCATGGCATCTGCTTTGTGCTTTACATTCATAGGTCCCAATCCCTTACCTGTAAATCTAAAACCAAAAAGCTCCGAAAACTGAAAAATATTTTATAATCCATTTGGCAACAAAGTTTGGTCTGAGGGAAAGTGAGATTGTAATAGTCTTCATTATACCACTCACTGTGCTTGACCATATGATCTACTGCAAACTTAGTTTACTTCTTAATACGTTTTCTGTGGGGGTGCTGTCTAGAGCTCATCGGGAGTATTACATAATATATGGTATGTGTGCCATATTACCTTCCTAAAAATGGAAAACTTTAAAAATCTAGAATAACTCTGGCAAGTTGCTTACTATCTTTCAGCCTCAGCCATCCTCTGTCCATTCAGTTAGGTTGCTATGAGGGTAAAAGAAATGAACACAGGCCCATGGTCCTTATCTAACACCCTTGGGACCAGAGTCCCTGGGTTTGTATCCCAGGTCTTCCATGTACTGGCAGTCTGGCTCCAGAACCTCTTCTCTTAACACCAAGCATGCGCAGAGACGATGTTGGGCATGCCAACAGATGGTAAGCTCTCCAGAGACAGAGACTAGGCACAGGTCCTGTGTCCAGGTCATTGCAGCAGTTGTTCCACAGGCAGTTACTAGTACCAGTCAAGTGTAAGTCACAGTCTTAGGTGCTCAGGTGAGTGGTGAACAGACCCTGTTCACATGGATCTGGACAGTTGGAGAATAGGGCTCTATACCATATTTTTGGTAGAGGGGAGTGATAAATATTATCAGTCCTAATTTGAGACATAGAATTTACAGTCCAGGAAATAAGTCCAAATGTGGAGACATGGAGGCACTCCATCCAGGGCATTTCTGACAGACCCATACAAAGTCATGGGGCTGGAGAGCAAGGTTGCATGCGTGTGTCTCCAAAGGCTGCCACATCGTAGGCTCTCAGTAAATACGTCTTAGGTGAATAAATTAATGTATTCTGTTCAGTGAGCATGCCGGAGGCTCTGCTCTTCTCACATGCATGTGTGTACTCACATTCATTCCTTCAGAAGTTAACTCAGGCTGGGAACGATTGAGCCTGTGCTTTGGAGTGGGATATTTATAGCGTGTAATGCATATTCAGTACAGTCAATATGGGAGCATGTTCAGCAGGTGTAGATAGCAGTCTTTACTTTCTTTTTTTTTTTTTTTTTTTTTTAAAGATTTTATTTATTTATTTGTCAGAGAGAGCGAGAGAGCGAGGAGCGATAGAGTGAGCACAGGCAGACAGAGTGGCAGGCAGAGGCAGAGGGAGAAGCAGGCTCCCCGCTGAGCAAGGAGCCCGATGTGGGACTCGATCCCAGGACGCCGGGATCATGACCTGAGCCGAAGGCAGTCGCTTAACCAACTGAGCCACCCAGGCGCCCCCAGTCTTTACTTTCTTGCTAAGAAATCAGTTCATCTTAACCAAGATGGTTATGTGCACGGCCTTTGTTCTGATCCAGTGTGCATTATCTTCGGTGTTGCTGCTTGCTTGAAGCTTGTCATCATGAAGCCTTGTTCATCTGTTTGTGCGCTTATGTAAAAGCACCATCTTTATGTTTTGAGCATAGCGGTTGATTTCTGCAGAGATATTGCTTCCAGGCACTCTTGCCTGTACAATCCTGCTGCCTGTCCACCCAGTAATCAAAATGCCTGCATGGCCTTTGCAGTCCTCTTGTTTCTTTTTAACCCAGTGCTTGACCTTGATTTGGAGCATTCTCTGCCGTGTTATCTCTAGCTCAGTCAGGGTTTGCCATGATATGGCAGTGGTCAGGGGTTATTTTAAAAACCTGTTTGTCAGGGAACTTACTCTCTGTATGGAGGTTGAGCTGATAAATGACAGCACAGTACAATGGTGAGGAACACAGACTTCAGAGTTAAGCCATCTGGATTCAGATCCCATCTCCACCCCATAGTAGCTGAATGACCTTTGCAAGTTACTGCACCTAAATGTCAATAAGACAGTATCTACCTTGTAGAGTTAATGTATGTAATTGGGTTAAAATCTGAGTTACTGTAAAAGTGCTTATGATGTGTCTTATAGATAGTAGTTGCTACTTAGGTGTATGTCACTGTCGGAGACTATTTGTAACCTTCTATGCAACATTAGTCATCCTGATGGCAGCCCCTTATAGGCATGTTTATTTAATCTCTTCATCCCCAATAATGGGCAGAGTGGATTAGGACTGATCTCAGTGTGCAGAGTTTTCTATTAATCACTCATGCCTGTTAGCTCCTGAGTGATAAAGTTGCGTCTTATGAATCTCTGTTCTTCTGGTGTCCATGGGGTAAGTAGTATAGTGTAGGGGCACAGTGAATGAAGTTGAAATGCAATGAATGACCTCACCCAAGTAACATTTATTTATTATTATTTTAAGTCTTTACTTAAATTCCAGTTAGTAAACATACAGTGTTATATTAGTTTCAGGTGTACAATATAGTGATTCAACACTTCCATACATCATTCTGTGCTCATCATGACAAGTACACTCCTTAATCCCCATCACCTATTTCTCCTATCCAAGTAACATTTACATTTTGACTTTAGTCTTCTGTCTCTCTAATCCACAGGTATGACTAATGGGTGAATTTTAAACTGTGCATACTGAAGGGGAACACAATTTTGGCTCAGAGGAATGTTTCCCAGTCTCTTTCAATCATGCCTGTTATACTCACACTTTAATTAGGCCTCAGTAGGTAATAAAGGGGAGAAGGGGCAAACTGACACTCATTAACTTACCTGGAACCTGGTTCTGCATCCATTGGACATTTGTGATAGAGACTTCCTGCCTGCAGACACACCAGCTTTTCCTGCAGAACTCCACCTTAGATTCTTCTCCAACTTCCTATCCTCTCTGAATCTTAATACATTTCCAGCTTTCTCCAGATCCATGCAGGCTGCCTAGGAATCCCAGTCCTCTTCTGCAGAGTTCCTAAGGATTGCCTGTCCCCAGCCACCAGGAGTGGCCAGCAGGTGGCGAGCCAGCCCTACTGTCCTGGGGTGGCTTTGGCAGAGCCTGGGCTGCCTGAGTCAGCCCCCGCCCAAGCCCTCCTCCATTGTGCAAACTGTCTCCTGAGAGGAAGAAGTTGTTAAAGGGGAGAAGCCAGTTCACAGGCCCCTTTCCCCTCCCCCTTTGAGATGATAATGAAGGGGGAGATAGCCACTGTCTAGACTGAGAGTGAACCCACCAGGAACAATGCTGCTCCCTTTTCTCCCTTCTCAGCCCCAGATCCTCTGTCTTCCCAGTCTGGGTCCTGGGCTTTCCTGCAGAATCAGGTTTCCTTGTAGCTAGAGAGTTTGCAAGAAACTCCCTCTCTCCCCCTCCTGGTGGAGGCCAGCTTGATACTCTGGACCAGCCTGGGCCCCCCAAGGACTATCTGGTACCTGCCCAGTGAAGGGGGTGGGGGGACCTTTCATCCTTGGAGGAGAAACAGAGGGATACTTTGCTGAGAAACACAACTCATGGCTGAGCTTTGTAAGATCCCACCACCTTTTGGAGTTGGCCCTGGAAGAGCCCAGCTAGGACAGTGGTGTTTGGGGAACTTTGGGCCAGCTCAGTAGTAGGTCTGAAGTCAAGTTGGTGCTGTCCTCTGGGATGAGGGGAGATCAGTCAATCTTGAGAACCACAAGGGAAAGGAGAAATAAAATAAATGGATGTTAAACTCAGTATTCTTCAGCCCTACTGCCTGTCCACTCATTCTATTGCCTAGAATTTTCAGCAGTCTCTATGGTCCTGGGGCCTCCAGTCTTGACTTCCTGGTTAACTTCCATATTACCTTTGGTGGTAACCAAAGGGTAATTTTTTTTTTGAAACACAGACTTGATCAGTTTGCTCCCACCACACATCCCCTATTATAATCCTGTGTTGCTGCATCATTGCCCTCAAATTTAAATCAAGTCATCAGCTTGCTTGCCTCCCTCTAATTCTGTCTCTAGCTCCACTTCCTGCTGTACTCGTTATTCTACAGAAATAACAAACAGCCTATAGTTCTCAAACACATTTGCCTTAGCACCTTCTGTTCCCTGCTACCTGGAATACCCTTCCCTATCTTGTTCACTTGTCCAATTTCCATTCATCCTTAAAAGCCTGCTCAGGTGTCACCTCTTTTGTGAAGTCTTCCCTGACACCCTGCACCCTGCCAACAGTGCTGACAGCCACCTCCTTTATTTAACTTAGAGCATTTTGCATTGTGCTACAGTAATTTCACACTGTGTTATCACTGGCTGTTAGGTGGCTGTCTTTTCTGCCAAAACAAGGCCTGTGTCTTGTTCTTCCTTATATTCCTGGTGCTCAACACACAGTCGGTGTTCAATTAGCATTGTCATTGCCCCTCTCCAGTCCAATGAGGATAACTTTTAATGGGCATAATGAGGCCTAAAACTCACCTTACCTTGAAAGTCAGCAATATAATACATAGAGTTGAGGGGTTTCAGTTTTTACTCACCTATGTATAAAATCTTGGCTCTTTATTTTCCAGTGTGGGAGTAACTGTAAGACTGCTATTTGAGATTGTTAAAAGAAAGTTGGCACAAAGCTTTTTTATTGCCCACTGAATATACCAGAACCGCAGGTTTGATTTTGAAATCAAAACATTGAACGCAACAAAAAAAAAGATTGCTCATATTCAGGCTTGGGTTGGATGTACCTCCCTGCTCATGGTTTTGCCTATAAGCTCTCCAGAGCCTGGAGGAAGTTGAGTAACAGGGTGTTGAGGTGAGGGGATAGAGGCAGCTAAGCCTTTGCCCCCAACCCCTCCCTCCAGTAGCTTGTGGAACTCTGGCTCTCCTTTCTTCTTACCTCACCCATGGCCTTGTTCCCAGAATGTCTGCTATTCCATTTCAACAATGATCTATTGTTACCTTCCCTTCAATTCTCCACCCTTCCCTATGTTTCTTTTTTCTTTTATTTGTTGGGGAGGAAATGAAGAAAGTATTCTTGGTTTGAAACACCCCTCTGCTACTGTCCTTCCAGCCTAGAGTATATCAGGCTACACTGTCCTCCTAAATAATGATTGGTGATACCCACTAAGATACCTTGTGCATTTTTAGATTCACCAAGAGATGCTGTATGATAATTTGTGTCCCCACCACCACCCTACCCCACCCACTCCCAGATGGTATATTTGCATCTCAGTGCCTACAACAGGGCAGGCAGTTAATTAGGAAATGTCTGATGACTGAATGAGTGACTTTGGAGGTGATAAGTTATTTGGTAATGACAGGTGGAGATGGTGACAGTGAAACTAAAGAGTGACTTTAGTGACATTCAGAAATCTCCTTTTTCCCCTCTCATCTCATACTCAATCCAACAGAAAGTCACAGTAGTCACATGAGAGCATTTACGCCACAGAAACTGGCAAATGATACAAAACAGAGCTTTCAGTTCTCTTCACAGAGCTGGTTATTAATCATTTGCCAAGAGAGCTCTTGTCATAGTCACTTCCTGAGTTGCCCAGTGGATATTATACAGGTGAGGAAGCAGAACACAGAGACCATGCACCTGCTCAAGAAAGAACAGGTGGGGGTGGCTAGGCTGGGACTTGAATAGGTCTAACTTCTTAAAAGGCATTTCTAATGGCGCTACAGTTCCTGCTGACCCCTGCACAGGACTTCAGTGTTTGGCACGAGGTAGATGCTAAAAATTCTTGGTCAAAAAATGAACAAACGCACAAATGAACAATCTATGAGCTCTTTGGGGATGGGGTCATGTCTTCATCATTGTCATGTGGCAAACATTTGTGTACTTCCCACCTCCAGACATTGTGCTAAATAGTTTTCATAGTTTTCTAAGTCTATCCTCCCAACAACTGTATGGAATACTTTTACTATTTTCATTTTAAAAATAAGGAAAACTGAGGCTCTGAGCCCAAAATCAAAATGGATGTCAGTGGCATCTGGGATTCATCTCGGACCATTCTGGACACCTCTGTTCCTGTCTTTTTTCCTACTCCTACCGGAGCACAAGCCCTCCTGTGCTGTGTGTGAGGGCACTGGCCTGCAGAGCCTGCTTGGGAGGCTCACACATGTACACACACCCACACACACCCAGTGTCTGAGAGCAGTGGGAGGAGACAGAGTGGCAGGACTCCATGTAACAGCCCTGCAGCCAAGCACAGGATCCCGGTGACCTCACCCTCGGAGGAAAGTGCCCCACCTCAAGCCAGGCAGCTCCACCCTGCTGGAGTCCTGTGGGCAGCTGGAACGATAAGGTGCCAGGAGGAAAAGAGGTTCCTGTAGCCATCCAGACACTTGTGATCTCAGGTTTGGGAATTGGATCCTTCGTAGAAATTGCCTTTGGGCTATTTTCCTCTTTTTAAGGCTCCAGCAGGATCCTTTCTGCTCTTTCTCCTGGTGTTTTGATATTAAATATGTGATTTCCTAACACATGTCAGACATGGTTCCCAAGAGTGTTAAAATGGGGAGGGAGATAAAATACAGAGAACTCAGGGCTGGCAGGTGGCAGGTCGGAACTGAAGTCCCAACTCTGCCAGTCACCAGCTCTGTGGTCTTAGCCAAGCCTCTTTACATTTCTGAGCCTCAGTTTCCTTATCTGTAAAGTGGGGACCATAATGCCACCACTGTCACCATACCACTGAGCTCGCAGGAATGTTAAAGGCTCCAGTAAAAGCCCGTTGTTCCTCTCCCTCCCAACTGTTGTCCTATGTGTCCGGTTTGTTTGCCTGTGCTATGGTCCTATGCCAGAGCATAAGCTCCAGGAGGGTAAGGCTTAAACAAGCCTCCCTTGTTTGAATACCATATTGTCTGAGGCTAGCACAGTACCTGGCACAAAGTAGGATAGGCTACACAGGTGCTTTATTTATTTTTTTTTTTAAGATTTTTATTTATTCATTTGACAGAGAGATCACAAGTAGGCAGAGAGGCAGGCAGAGAGAGGGGAAGGGAAGCAGGCTCCCTGCCGAGCAGAGAACCCGATGCGGGGCTCTATCCCAGGACCCTGGGATCATGACCTGAGCCGAAGGCAGAGGCTTCAACCCACTGAGCCACCCAGGCGCCCCAGCTACACAGATGCTTTAATCAACAAACAGATGCTCTTGCCAGAGGCCGATACTATTATGGGAGAGTTCAGGATCAAGGACGCCCTAGGGAGAGTCTTTCTCAGAAAACACTCAGCTTCCCTGGAATTTAAGAGTACCTGATGTCCAGGCTTTGCCCAAGGCTCCCCCTCGTTGTTCAGCTGGTAGCTCAAAGGATCCAGGCTCCACTTGGGCTGAACTGCTTCAGGCTGCTTTGACTGAAGACATGAGGACTGCAGGGCATCTTGGCAGGCTCCTCGAAGCCTTGCAGTGGGCCTAATTGGCCCCATGAGGACCAGGACATTCTGCTTCCCACTGTGCCACCTACAGGGGTGTATTTGAACTCAGAGCTGGCATCACCAGCAGTGCCTTTGGGGTAGGGTTGCTATATTCAGCAAATAAAAATACAGGACCTTCAGTTAATACTTAGATAAATAATGAATCTGTTTATCTCTTGCAATATTTGGCATAGACTTATACCATAAATAGGCATTTATATGTATAGAATTGTTGGTTATTTACCCAAAATTCAAATTTAACTGGATAACCTGTATTTTATCTAGATAACCTGTTTATGGGGGATGACAATGAGAGACAGTTGCCACCATCTCAGTCCTGCTAACATGGGCCCAGTGAGAGGCTGCCCTTTGCACTTCCTTGCTTTCTGGTTGGAGAACCAAAGCAGGCCCCTCAACTAACCCCATTCTCAGAGAGCAGCTTTCCCCACCTGTAACAATGACTAAGGATTGTCAGTCACCAGCAGGGAGGGAGCAAAACTAGTAGACAGTCCCAAGGCAGACTGCCTGGATCTCTTCTCCCTCTCACTTACATGACCTTGGGAAGTCTGACCTCCGAACTTCACATTCTTCAGCTATGAGGCAGGGCAATAGTATATCTTTTGTGAAAGGTCATTGCAAAGATTAGAGATGATGACACAGGTGGGGCTGATACAGAGCTTAGCTTGTCGTAACAGGCACTGAAATGGTAACTGTATTAACAATTAATTGCAATTACTAATTGCTGATGAATATAATGGTGCTGGAAGCCAGGGGGAAGGAAGCCACTTGGCATACTTCTCAGTTCAGCTGGATAGGCTCAAGGGCTGTCTTCCAGGAGCCCTGGAGGAGGGGTGTCTGGATGCTGGTAAGCTGGCAGGCACTCTACTGTGAGGATGAGAAGATGGAGACCTGGGTTGGTCCCCTCCTCCCAGACTTGCTTGTGGGGCTCACAGCAGAGACACATACCTCTATGTTGAAGACAGGTGGCTCTGGGAAACAGAGTCCTTACATCTCCCCCCACCACTTCCTCTATCACTAAACCTCTCCTTGAACAAGGCAGGCCTTGGCTATTGCCAGTGGGGATATGCAGGGATGGAAGGGAGAGGGAGAAAGGAAAGGCCTAATGTCACCTTCCTCCTCACTTTATTCACCAGTTCACACAGGCCATCCAGCATCCCCTAGAGTGGCTCTGGACTTCTGGACTCATCCCTCCCACTCTGGGCACCTGCCCTGCAATCCTGCCCCTCCCCCTTGCCGCCCTGGCCCTGGCCCTGGGGGAGGGGGAAGGGCCTTGGGCATTCCCCAGCAGCCTGCCTAGTCGCCTGGAGACAGGCTCCGCTTTCCCAGGCCCGGCCCCTTTTATCAGGGAGACAATGTGCGCACACAGTGAGGGCCTTGTGTGGCACCCAAGCCCCAAGCCCTTTGACTTGAGGAATTTTTCAAGTGCTGACCTCTCTCCGTGAGGTCTTCCTGCTGTCCAATCCTGAGGCCTGGTGCTCCTGCTGTTTCCTACCCAGCTCTTTCAGGGAGAGAGAGAGGGAGGGGGAAAACAGTGAAGAGCTGTCTCTTGCCTGGTAGAGTCTTCACCCTCTGAAACTGGCTAGAAAATCTGGGGGAAATGTCTTTGAGCAGAAGGGAATGTGGGGAGAAATCTGATAGATGCTGTTTCTTCCAGATTACTCCCTTCTCTACTGATGCTATGTGATCATAGTGGAGCCACTGTTCTCTCTGGGCCTCAGTTTCCCCTTAAGTCACACAATGATGGACTAAGATCACATTCCCCAAAATACGGTTTCTATCAGAATGACATTCAGATTCCCAGGCACCACTCCACACCTTCGGTAATAGTTAGAGTTCTTTGTTTGAAAGAAAAAGAAATAGACTTTGGCTGACTTAGTCAAAATGGGGGTGTATTGAATGTGGGAGGCTCACAGAATCAAAAGGAGATATGAAAACCCAAGTCTTAGAAAGACCAAGACCCAGGGCTCTTCTGGGCTCTAGGAGGCTGGGACTTGTGGTCAGCCTTCTCTAGAGAAGTCAGCTCCTGTTTCCCCCAGCCATGTACCTCTCCGCTCTCAAATCAAATTCCTGGGGAAGAACAAACCTGGCTGGTTCCACAGTGTTTTCTGGGACATTCCCACCAAGACTGTGTATCACAGAGCTACTTGGTTCCTTCAGTACAAATGCAGATGCATTTGCTGTTGCATTTGCTGTTGCTGGATGTTCAGATGGGTGCAAGACAGGCCACATTGCAATGTGCCCTTAGAACTACTAAATCAATGGAGTTGGGGAACTGTATTTTTTTTTAAATGATGATGAGCCAAGTTTAGAAACCATTGAGTTAGAGGACTTCTTTCATGTGGCTTCCAACTGGTAGAGCTGGGAACAGTAGGGCCACCTACACTAGAGATCTATTTCAGCTCAATACATGGAATGGCAAAGATCCATCCAGAGATCAGGTGGGCTGCTTAGTGACAGAGTGAGCTCCCCATCATTTGCAGGCGTTCAGGCATGGCTGGGCTGGCCATTTGGGAAGAATGTTACAGAAGAGGCCTGACTATAAAGGGGTTGGCCTATAAGCCCTTATAGGAGTCTTGAGCCTAAAGCTTTGTGTTCTTTCCTCTATGACTTTATGTCTTAGTCACTTCTCTGACCTTGTCTTGCTTTTCTCCAAAGATCTCAACTGTTCACCTTGTGAGTCTCCCCTCTTCCTCCAAAGCATGGTTTTCTTGCCCTGGTCCTCTGAATGACCTTTTCAGTGGAGTCCCTCAGATGCCATGGCTTTCTTAGCAATAGCTGTTTCAGTTCTGGAGTCTACAGACTTCATCCAGCCTGGTTACAGCCTTGCCCTGGGGGAGGCAGGTCACTGGGCAGATGCCAGCCTCATTACAGAACGTCTCCTCTCCTGGGGCCTGTGGAAGCCTGCCTAGGATGTGTTCCCTTGGCAGGAGCGAGGCTGTCTGTGATGGCAAGAGAGAGGATGGTGCTTTGTGTCCATTTTCCTGACCTCCCACCCTTGATCTGCAGGAAGGGTAAAAGTGCAGGTTTCCTGAAGATTTGCCTTGAGCTAATTGCCATCTTCAGAATGGACTTAGTTAAATTAGGGGTTGCATGTGCAGCTGCTTATAGGAGACAAGATGGTCGGTGAGTGAAGGGGCAGGTGGTAGGAAAAGGCACAACCATAGAGAAATATTTCCCTGCTGCAAGGAAAACAGCAACACATGCTTTATGGCAAATGGTTATCTGCCACTTGGTTTCAGCTTCAGCAAGACGACAGAAAATTGGGGACTGTGTTGGGCATGAGAACTGGCATCCCCTCTGAAGGCAGCTGCTGCTGTTCACTCACCCAGTTGTTACCATGCAAGAATAAGGGACTGGTGTTGCCAAGTCATTGATTTTTCAAGGGCAGTCAGAAATCTGAATTTTTATATGAATTTTCTATTTTAAAATTGTTAGCATACAATTTAAGTCCAAAATAAGACTGTGGACTTCGTGAAGTTTACCAGTCAGTAACTTCTGATTTAAAGAAGACATGAGTCAGGATAAATATGCAAGATAAATATTCTTCTGGGTCTGTCTTCCAGCTAGATTGTATGCAGCATGATGGCAGGAGGGTTGTTTTGTTTAGTGCAATACCTAGGGTCTAGCACAGTCCTGGGCACATAGTGAACCTTGGATAGGTAGGTGGATGGTTGGATGGTTGGGGGGGGTAAATGGGTGGATGGGTGGATGGATGGAGGGAGGAAGAGAAGGAGGGAAGGATGGATAGAAAATAACTTTTCTCAGCCTTTTCCTTCTGTGCCCTGTTCTTTATACCTTGAGAGGCCCCATACCTCCTTTCTAAATCAAACACTTAATAGTCTTATGTGCCCTTCTTATCCTCCTTATACCATTTAAATCCCTTTTCTGGAATGATCAGATATTAGTCATTTGCACCTTGGTATGAATTACCTTTTCAGTGTATTACCTTTCCCATTGGCATTTCCCCAGATGGGCTCTTAGAGGATGCTCAGTAAATGTATGTTTGGTGAGTGGATGGCTTAGCCTTCTAAATGTTAACAAATTCTCTTTGTATAATAAAGATTGTGGACTTTCAGATATCCTTAGGAATGAGGGTGACACAGTGTAGTGTCTTTGGCAATGAGAGGGATAAGGACTGAGATGACATTCTAACCTGATTTCTACTGTTAATGGTGAGTGGGTGGCTGATGACTTTGTTTGCCCTAAAGGCCTGTATTGGGGAGGAAGAGGAGATCCCAGAGAGTTGTCCAGGTAGGTTTCCATTATGCTAGACTTCATGAAGCAGGAGTTCCATTTAGAGCAAGGAAGATATTGCCCCTTCCTCCTCTTGGAGAGAGGAAATGACAGGTCACTTCCCCCGGGGCTCACCCAACAGACCTCAGCCCTCTTCCCATCCTGGTGAAGGTCAGGAGGGAAAGAGATGAGCGTTAAACACCTGCCATATGTCAGAATGTGTCAGAGATAGCGTTCCTGAGCACTTACAGATGAAATGGGCTTGGGAAGGTTGATGTCTGTCTGAAGCAGCACTAGGAAATAAATAGCAGAGCTGGATAGGACCTGAGTCTGTCTCTGATACTGGCAATGCCCATCGACCTCTTTACCTGGAGAGGAGAAGTTCCACCTTTGCAGCCCACCAGTGAGCAGCACACTTACTAGCACATTTTTGGCAGGTTCCCAGAGTCCTCCAAATCTGCATCCTCACTTAAGCCTTATACTAACCCTGTGGTTAGTCTTCCTGTCCCTGTTCTACAGATGATGAGGTAAGGGTTTGTCAAGAATCATGTAGCAGGTGCCCCAGCTGCCAGCTCAAATCTGGGTCTTCTGCTCTATGCCTATTGCTCATTTTTCCCGTACAATCAGAATATGCCCCAGGAGAAATCATCACCTCCCTGAGCACCCCAGCACCTGCCCAACTCATTTGCCCTTGTCTGTGCCTTTCACACATACACATCCAGACCCCCTCACATTCATCTTGGTAGTCCTTGGCCCTGGCAAAGAAGAGGCCCCAGATATTGGATACATGGATGGATGGACTGGAGCACTCCCCAGGGAGTGACCCCTGCCCCAGAGATGGGCTGAGCTGGATCTCTGGGCTAATGCCCTGTGTGGTCATGGTCTATTTATGAGTCTCTCCTTTCTGTTAGGTGGTAAGCCCCCCAGAAGCCAAGAACTACTTAGAGGCTGCAGGCCCTGGCACAAAGTGGATGATCAATAAATATGTATTTGGCTTCTTCTGAAGAAGCCTTCCGTGACAACCTGAGTGAGATCTCCCCTGCTCCCCACATCTTATCCCCTATCCTTTTGTGCATTTTATTCTCGGTACTCACCAGTTCTTTTTCACCTGGTTAGTTTTCTGACTTTTCTGGGAGTATGAGCTTCTCAAGATCAGGCAGCATGTCAGCCTTTTCTCCTTATATATGGTAGGGTACCTGGTCCCTGGGAGGCTCAGTAGATAGTTGTGAATGGTGACCAGACCTACCCATGAAAATCTCCTTTCCTGTTGCCGTCAGAAGCCAAGGAAGGGACATTTGTCACATCCTGTGGCTTAGGGCTCTAGTTCCTTACCTCCACAGATCCCCATATGGGTACAAGGGGCCTGGCCACCCTCAGAGGGTCCCTCCCCTGCCTGACTCACTGGAGTTCCCTAATTGCAAGGTGGGATGGAGAAGCTGCCCCTTCCTTGGAGGATCCTCTCTGGCATGGGAAGGGGCCAGGCAGGTTAGCTGTATTTTTGAGTAAATAATGGAGCTAGAATGGATCTCCGAATTGGACCTTTGTGTTCAAAAGTCCCGCTTTTGCAACACCTCCCTCTAGCCAAGGTGCCATGTGACTCTCCTCATCTTACTGACTGGGGAAGCCTTGAGCATGTCTACCTTCAATGGTTTCCTGCATGATCTATACTCCATCTCACCCTGCTTAAGTCCAGGCCACAAATAAGCAACGGATATGTTACATCAGAAACACGAGACTCCCTTCCTGGGGCCAGATTCCTGCATCCCCGCCCTCCTTCCCCCTACAGGCGCCACCTGTGGGAAGAGGGCTGTGCCTGAGACAGAACCTTCATGACCCCTCCTGCCTGGGAAGGGCATAGCCAAAGCCCAGCCACATTGACTCTACATCCCAGACACATTTATTAGGAGGGTGCCGCTTGGACACAGGTGGATCCTGTTTGCGCTAATTCTCCTCTTCCTTCTGCCCCTGCTGTCGCCATGAAAGAACTCAGTACCCGCTCCTCATAAATCTCTCTCACACACCACATCCCGCCTCCCCAAACTTGGGATTTCCCACCCCAGGCAGCGCTGGTTTTATAATATTCTCCTTCCTGGTGCCTCTGATGTGGCAGTAAAATATGAGACCACCCACAGAGAAGGAAGCTTCCTGGAATCAAGAGTTTCCCCCACCCCCTTCCCAAGGCCAAGGCCTTGAGTGATTGGCTGGGATATTCAGGGAGCTCATTATAGGAATAAACATATTAGGGCATTGGGAAGAGGTCTGCATTAGGGAGACAGCCTTCAGGCACAGTGAGGCCCTCCGTTTTGCCTGAGGTCAAACAGCCAGGCAATTACAAAGGCGGCAACCCCAGCCCCCAAGGCATCTAAAATTCCAGACCATCCCTACCCTTCCCTCTGCCAGACAGGACTGTTCAGAGGCAGCTCAAGCCTGAATGAGCCCCCGGCAAGGAGGCAGCAGTCTGTGTGGCCTGTCAGGAGACAGACTTCTGACTCCCAGCCAGGCAGGGGGATGGACTGCCTGACCCTCAGCTTCAGCCGGAGTCCGTCTGCCAGGCTTTGCAGTAAACATTCCAGAGATGGGCAAAACAAGTGTTTCTTCTGGGAAGGTGAGGCCTTGTGAAGGCCAGAGCTGCTTGGGTGGTATCGATGTAGTGTAAAGTGTTCTGCGTTCTGGTTAGAATCGAATTGAGGGCTACCCGTCATTCAGGTTGGACACTGTACAAGGACCCCACATTGTAATCAGTGGAGATTTGTAAGTGTATTACAACGGTGTACCAGTAGATGACAGTAAAGTGTCTTAAGGACAGGATACGCAAGGGCTTATCCCTAGAAAAAGTTACTCATTTACCCAGTGACCAAACACTTGTTAAACTTGCCTTGTGCCCTGGCACTTGGTGCCAGATACTGGATTCATTGAGCACTGAGACACAGTTTCAGGTTTCCAGGAGCTCTCAGACTAGGTGTATGGGTTCAAGGTAGAGACAAATGCTGTGTGGTTACAACAGGGAGTGATATGTGTTTTAATAGTTGTTAGTATAGGGTGCTGTGAGAACCCCAAGGAGGAACACTGGGGTTCTCTGGGGTGGGGGGGGCGGGGCGGGGACACTTTCAAGGAAAACTTGATAGGGGACGTGAATGAAGATCTTGGAGGCAGCCAGGCAGAGAAGAGCAAGAAGCCATCCTAAGCAGAGAGAACAGCCTGTGCAAAGGCTCAGAGGCGTGAAGTGTAGACGAGGCTAGAGAATCGCAGGAAGTTGCCTGTTTCTGTGACATGGGCAGAAAACCAGAGGAGAAATGGGTCAAGGTTAGCTGGATCCAAATCATGAAGGACAAGGAGGGTCTAAACTGAATCCCCAGAATCTTTAAGTTCAAGCTCTAAGTCACCGGTGCCCCTTAGAGATTTAATGTGTCTTTGAACAAGGACTTCTCCATCTGGAATATGTAGGGACTGATCCCCACCCTACCTACTCTCAGGGTTGACATTAGGGTCAAATAGGAGGAGGGATGTGAAGATATATGCAGGCCTTATATACCAACGGCGTCTGTTTATTATTATTATCAACACCCGTCACTCATTGCACTGGTAGAACAGATCAAGGTGAAGTGAATCACATTTCTGCTTTATAACCTCCATGAGGGCAAGATTATGTTTTATTTGTGGATCCCAACCACATGATACCCACAGGCACAGAGAAAACAGTCAGTAGTTCTTTGTTGTTGATTCTGTTTTAGGCCCTGGGTTATGTACTTTGGAGCTTACTATGTGCAGGAACTTTTCTGAATACTTTATACATCTTATCTTGGTTAATCTTTACAGCAACCTATGAGTTAGTTACTAGTATCAAACCAACTTCCCAAATGTGGAAACTGAAACACATGGAGGTTGAGTAAGTTACCCAAGGTTGCACAGTGAGTGGTAGCGCTGAGATTGCATCTCTGTGGTTGCCCTGAGTCTACTACACTCTACTGTCTTGTTGCATAGAGGATCAGGTGAATTTATCCCTACAGCCTTGGCTGTAGGTGTTATCACCCTTGACAAATGTGAAAACCATGACCTAGAAGGGTTAAGTACCTTGGCTTAGAACATGTGGTGAGTGAGTTGTACAGCTCCAATTTTGCCCAAGCCACATGTTTTCCAGTGTACCAGTGATTGTTCTCATTAGTTACCCTTCTGAGGTCTCAGGCCCATCTAGTACTTCTTTTAAACCCAACTAGAGGGAACCTTGCCCTAAATCTGACTCCAGCCCTTACTAGCTGTACCCCTTCTGATAGCAAAGGAGGGCCCTGCACCACGACCTTGCAAACTGTACCCTTAGACCATACACTGGATACACAGAACCCTAGAATTCCCTGCCCAAAGGAACCCTGGCCCAATTCATGCCCTGTATATGCCAGTTCCCCATCCATCCTCCCAAGTTATTGCCAAGGGAGAACTATTGGTGGGGGCATGAGTGAAGAAATGAAGCATGGCACATGGGCTAGGCAATCCATGAGCCTGCACAAGAATCCTGGGTAGTGCAGGACAGAGAAGGTTAGAAGGAGAATTAGGGAAGACTGGAGGGACCAAGACATGGCAATCCCCATGTTGCCTTATTCTGGGTAGAACTCTAAAAATTCCAGGAAGTCTAAATTCTGATCCTTCCAGGCCATTATGAAGTTGTACTTGTTGAGGAAGGAAGACAAACATGTTTTATTTTAATGTTTGCTGGATTTATTTATCAATTATAAATATTAGATATGTGATATAAATATTATAAATATTTGATATATAAATAGGCCTCCATTTGCTCTTTTTCCCCAGGCCCCACAAATATTAGAAGTGGACTTATCCCAGTGTCTATAGTTTGCTGACACTACATTTAAAGATTTGTGGTAAAATTCACACTGTGGAAAGGTCACCTTTGCATGAGCACCACTGCACACACATTTTGTCAAACACCATGCCTGGAAGAAAAAGCAGATCTTTCAAGTCACAATAACAGCTCCTATCCCACTAAAGTTTTGTTTAGTTGACAGCTAAGCCTGTCGACATTATAAGAAAAAGTAGTGTTAATGTTAGAGCTATCAGTCAGTGATTTGGACAGTCTTGGAAAGAGAACTCCACTGGCATAGAGACTCTTTCGAAGCAGACAGACTGAAGCTTGGTCAGATAATTTGTAGAAAATATTCCTTCTTTCACAAATGGCAGGTTGAGAAAATAGGTAACAACATGGTTATTCCAGGAAGAAGAATGGAAGAAGAAACTAAGAGTATTCTTGGATGTACTACTTACAAATTACTAATTAGAACTCAAGTAGCCACACCTAACTGAATGGAGAGTTGGGATCTTCCTGTGTGTGTGTGTGTGTGTGCGCGCGCGCGTGCACCAATCTGCAAGCTCTCTTAACTGTGGCAAAGAGGAGAATGGGTATTGGAACAAAGAGCCGTCTCTACCCCAGAAAGGTTTATGTAAATGCTTAACACAGTGCTCAGTTTATAGCAAGTGACTGAGAACTGTTTCTTCATACCCAAATCCAAAAGGGCAAATGGAAACTTTTGTTACTTTTGCCTTGTGTGTGGGAGGACATCTAAATCTAGAGTACCCCAACATTTGCTGCTATTTTTCAGGGTTGAGCAAAAACATAGAAGTGGAATTAGAAGACCAGGTTTTAAGTCCCTTAGGCAAAATATTTCGTCTCTCTGGGTTTCAGTTTTGTCTTTTTTTTTTTTTTTTAATAGGATGGAAATAATAATGCCTTCTTCATGGTGGTGGTTGGAAACATTAAATGAGAAAGGCTGTATGGGTTAAAGCCTACAGCACAGTTTCTGGCACAGAGTAAATACTCAACAAGTGGGTTTTTTCCCATCTGTATCTTCACTCATTTATTCATTCAACAAATATTAATTGAGCTCCTACTGTGTGTTAAGCACTCTGGTAGGTGTTAGGAGTATTTGTTCCTTACTTCAAGGAGCTGTGTTATAGTTTAGTGAGACACAGGCATTAAACACAGTTACTGATTATAACTAATTATATGTAGTAAGTACTATGGAAGAAGAATAAGAAAAGAGAATATGTGAAGAGAGATGAGGGGGCCAAGATTAGAGTGCTTATACAGAAAAACTGGCAAGTGGATGGATTTGGGAAATAATTAGAATGTAGAATCAGTGGGGATAGGAAGAGAGAGAAAGATGACAAGAATGGCGTCTATGTTTCTGCCTTGAGCAATGGGTAGATGGGATGCCATTACTGAGAAGATAGAAATAAGGGTATAGAGGAAAGATGATGGAAGGATGGATGGATGGATAAAGGGATAGATGAGGGCTGCTTCCCTGGACAGATGGACAAATGGAGGAATGGGTGGATGGATAGATAATTTATTGAGTATATAGAGTGTAACTATAAATACTAAAAATAAGCAATTCTGCATTATTTATATATGTGAGATTCTTTATCTCATTTGGTCCTTAAGGTAACCTTTAGAAATATGTCATGAGGTATTAATATCTTCCTTACAGATTATAAAATTGAGACATAGGGAGGTCCAGCCGCTTGGCCGAATCAGAACCTGAGTCTCCAATCTTCCCATCCAGTATTCTTTCACCTCTTGCCCACGATGCATAAAATAATGAGAGAATCAGAAGTCAAGGTGGGAGGAGAGAGCATGAAGTTACAAATGTGTCTGACATGCACCTCTGGGGGTAAGACCTTTGGGAGAAGAAAGAAAACAATAAAGCAATCTGCACCCTTACTCAGTAGCTCTCTTCCTTTCTTTCACAGGACCAAGTATTTTCATGGAAAGAAGGTGAATGGAGAGATTGAGATCCGAGTAGAGCAGGTAGGTTGGAGCTGGGTCTTTCATGCTATCACCCAGATATTTTCCACAGCTGGAGCAACCATGGTCCTCATCTTATATGGCTACCGTGAGCCGAGATTACCAGAAAATCCTGGCTTATGCCTGGGAGTTTTACTAAATTCCAGAATTATTTAGCATAATGTTTTTGTTTTAGCAGCAGAACCTTTCTTCAAAGGAAATCTCAAGTAGGAACCCATTTTACAAAATAGAGACAAGTAGAGAAAAGAGAACTGATGAAATGGGCATGGGGAGCCCAAAAATCTGTCTGTGTGTCCATCCTGTTCTACCTTCCCCCCATTCCCCTTATGGCCTCCAAGGCATCTCCTTGGAACTGCTTCGGCTAGGCACCACAGTGGGTTTGAATCCTGGCTCTCTCATTTAATAGGTATGGGGCAGGTGAGTCAATTACTCTATGCTTCAATTTCCATTTATCGTTGTTGGGATTAAATTATTTAAAACACCAAATGAGACTAGAATTACAAATACTGGCTCTTGTTGTTGCTGCTAATATCAACAGCTAGGCACCTCAATTTATGGGGAAAAAAACATGAACTTGCTCAATGCTACATAGGAAGTCAGTGGCAGAATGAGGGCTAGAACTTGTGATCTCCAGATCTAGGGCTCCTCCCATTCATTCAGTGAATACTTGTTGGGGGCCTACTAAATGCCAAGCATGGTGCTCAGCCTTAGGAGAGCACATCAAATCTTGGGCTCTGGAGCCAGACTTTAGGTCTGAATCCGAGTGCCACTCCTTACTAACTGTGTGACTTTGAGCAGTACTAAGCCCTTTGCAGCTTGGTTTCTTCATCTGTACAATTGGGTATTAATAGCATCAATTTCATGGGGTGACTATGAGGATCAAATGAGTTAGTCTCCAAGTACTTGAAACAGCACCTGGCACGTACCAGGCACTTAGGAAATGTTACTCATTTATCATTATCATCATTATCATTATCATCATCAAAGACAAAGAGTTAATAAGATAGACGAGGTCCCTACTATAAGATGAACTCAAAAAAGTGCAGTAAGAAAATAGAGGGTGTGTCTTTCTCAGCATTCTTTGAATTTGGTGTGTTGGAGGAACAGAAAGCCTTTCTGAACATCCAATTTGAGTTGGCTTAGTATTAAAACACCTTAAGCTTGAATTTCAGTTTGATCCTGTGGCTTTCAAGTCAGTCCAATGTCTACTGGTTTTCCTTCCATGGCAAAGAGTAGGTTATTTTTGTTCACTTAACAAATATTTGTCAAATGTCTACTATGCTAGCTCACTAACATGTGGGGAAGGAGGATATAGAAGTAGAGGCTCTGTCCCAAAAAGTTTGTGGTCTAGAAAGGGAGGCAAGATAAGTCTTCATAGAACCTCAGTACAGGTGGAGTCCAGGAAAGAGAGCTCCAAACTTAGTGCTAAGGGCAGCAGAGGTCACCACTAATTGAGAGAGTAAGAATGGCTCTAAGGAGGGGGTGGTATTTGAAGGGCATCTTGACAGATGGATAGGATTTCAACAAGTGAATGTGGCAACGTGAAGAGTAATGAGATGGAAGCATTGTAAGCAAAGTTAAGGGGGCTGGAAGTATAGGGTATGGAATGGTGGGAATCCAGTTTGGTTGAGTCCGAAATAGGACACATCATCTTCCCCTAGCCCCAATCTGCTTGTCCTCCCATGTTCCCTCTCTCAATAAAGAGTGCCACCCCCTAATCTTCCATGTTAGCCAGAAACCTGCACAGGCTCCCCGATGATTCTCCTCCCTCCACCACTATACCCATCCAACTACCAGAACCTGTTGACTCCACATCCCATGTCTTCAGTCCATCCACTTCTCTCCATCCTTATTGCCTAGATCCTTGGCTGAACCATCATCAGCTCTCACCCAATCTTCCTTATCAATAGCCCTCTAACTCTATCCTTTTTACCCACTTCCAATTTATTTTTACTGCCAGAGCTGGAACAGTCTTTCTTTTTCTTTTTTTTTTTGTAAAGATTTTGTTTATTTATTTGACAGACAGAGATCACAAATAGGCAGAGAGGCAGGTGGGGGGGGGGGTGGGCGGGGGAGGGAAGCAGGCTCCCCGTGGAGCAGAGAGCCCGATGCAGTGCTGATCCCAGAACCCTGGGATCATGACCTGAGCCAAAGGCAGACGCTTAACCCATTGAGCCACCCAGGCGCCCCTTGAACGATCTTTCTAAAAATACATATAGGTTCTTGAAAATGTTAGCCTTTTTTTTTTTTTTTTAAAGATTTTATTTATTTCAGAGAGAGAAAGAGCATGAGCAGGGGGAGGGGCAGAGGGAAAGGGAGAAGCAGATTCCTTGCTGACCTGGGGGCTTGATGCTGACCCAGGACTCTGAGATCATGACCCCAACCAAAGGCAGACAACCAACTGAGCCACCCAGGTGCCTTAAAGTGTTAGCTTTTATTTATTTATTTATTTATTTATTATGATTTCATTTATTTTTTTGTAAGAAGAGAGAGAGAGCAGCACAAGCAGGGGGAGAAGCAAGCCCCATGTGGGACTTGATCCCAGGACCCTGGAATCATGACCTGAGCTATAGTCAGATGCTTAACTGACAGAGTCCCCCAAGTGTCCCAAAGTGTTAGCTTTTAAATCCCTTCCTCAAAGACTCCTCCTCTCATTCCTTGATCTAAATCAGCTAACCTGGTTGTTCCCTATCATAACACTGAACTTGTCCTTCCTCACCCTCACCCATATAAATAGGTGTGGGATTATTTGCATGAGCATAGGGGCCATGGCTATTTGGATCTCGCTTTGTTAAGTAGCGCAGGGCCTGGCACATACTAGAACTAAAGAAATACTTGAAGAATGAATAACTGATAGTTTCTACAGATTCTAGACTGCTTGTCAGTTTCCAAGGGAGATAAATCACTGCTTCTTAATCCCCCTCAAAAATCTGGTTTTTCCATAAGCCATCTGGTAAATGCTCAGTTGCCAATTTAGCTAGCCCTATCTCATCCCATTTGTGAAAACTCCAGAGCCATGTTTTAATTTTACCCGTTTATCTCAGTGATGCCCCTGGCCCAATTTATGGGTATAAAATCCATGAGAAGGAGCATCATTGGTAATTGCCCTAAGAGTAACTCATGCAGAGGCTCTGGGGACACTCAGCCAATCTATGAAGCCTGCAATCATGCTGGAAAACATTGGCTAATTTAGTGTCATCCTGATTTCCAGCCATCCCCCTCCATAGAAGCCAGAAGGCAAATTAGCCAGGAGACCAAATAGCAGGTTATTTGGGCATTTTTCCCTGAAAGACATACCCTCCTAAACCCATCTTAGAGTCTGAATTGTTTGCCTTTTCCCATCTGGATGAATGGGTGGGTCACATAAGCAGCCCCCCAGGAATCTCATATGTGTTCTCTCACACTTAGGAAAAGTCTTAGGATGGAAGCCACTGTTTAGTCTGAGCTGGTCTCACATTTTGGAAGTTTGTCTCCCAACTAAGGGCCAAATTAACCAGATAATTGCACTGTCTGGGTTTTGCTGGACAGAGCAAATGAATTAGTTGTGGTTGGCCTAGAGGAAGCCTCACCCTTCTCTCCACCCTCTTATCCCCAAGTTCAAAAACTGCTTGCCTCAGCTGTTGCAGAGCCAGGAATCTAGAAACCCTGGGGGAGACTGGGGAGGTGAGGGGGGTGGGGACTGCATCATATTGCATTCCATTACCCAGAATGCCCTGTTGGCTCTGTGGGGCCTCACAGCAGTGTCCTTGAAGGGTCTGAGACGTTCTGGCCAGGGTGGTTGGCGTGACAAGCTCTCCTCTACTTATATTTAGGACAAAAGTTCTTTTTCTCCACAGGTGCAAGTCACCCCTCTGTGGGACTAAACAATGAGCTTGATGAATGGATTAATCTCAAATAGACTCAGTTCTGAGAGACGAGCAGACTAAGACTTGGTGGGACAGAGCCTTGGGCTTCTTTCCTCTCTCATAAAAAAGGCTGCAATTACAATGGTCAATCTTTCCTCAGTGATAATAGGGGTACCAAGGCATAAGCAATGACAATGTCTTGCTCTAGCAGATGGAGAGAAAGACAAGAGAAGGTAAAGAATCTGCTCTTGACGCCAATGAAGGAAGCTGGACAAGCCACAGGTTCACATATGAATGCCAGTGGCTCCCTTTGAGTCCTGCCCTCCTGTGACACTGGAGTTGGGATGGGGTTAGGTAGACATGTGGATCCCAGGAAAGGCTCTTGTGATTCAAATGCTATACATCTTCTGCTCTTTATATGTTTCTTCAACTCACATGTCTTAGGGAAGCAAAGGTGGGATTTTTCTCTTATAATAGTTTAAACACTCTTTCCATGGTTTGGCTGTTATGAACACTGCTGCTGTAAACATCGGGGTACGTCAGGTTAAATACTTAATAGTGCAATTGAATGGGAAGAAATCAGAGAGGGAGACAAACCATGAGAGACTCTTCACTGTAGGAAACAAACTGAAGGTTGCTGCAAGGGAGTTGGGGGCGGGGGAGTAACTGGGTGACAAGCATTAAGGAGGGAACATGATGTGATAAGCACTGGGTGTTATGTGTAACTGATTAATTACTGAACTCTACATCTGAAACCAATGATGTCATATATGTTCACTAATTGAATTTAAATAAAAAATACTTTAAACACTCAAGACCATGATGTATACATTTTGCATACCCACTTCAGCCTTCCATTCACAGTTCTTTATAAAATGTCAGCATTTCTTAGAATGGATTTTTGCTGTAGATATTCTATTGACCATAAAGACCATGTGTTATTTCAAGAAATAGTTGCTAAGAAGATAGAGAAATGGAAGTTGGATGTTAATTCAGATCGATAGATTGGTAACAGGTTGAACATTACCCCCTAGGAAATGATTATTTGATAGAAATATACCTTGAGAGAAATACATGTAATGGCAGAGCCCTTGACTTTATTCTTTTCCTTAATAGAGACTTGTCAAATTATGTTTAGTGATGACTTGAAGCTGAATGAGAGACAGAATATGCTACATTAAATCTGAAACAATCAAATGGAAGGGGAATATAATATAAGGTCCTATGGAAAAACTGAGCTAAAGAGCAGCAAGATTAGGGAGCTTTAGCTAATTAAAATCACATGGGGAAAGAAAAGATCTAAGATTTGATCAAATTCTTAATATTTGTGGAGGAAGTCTAGTGTGGAGATTAAGATTGTAGCTTCAGAGTAGGAGGGACTGGAGATGGATCTCAGCTCTACTACTTTTTTTGTCTTAACCTTCTACTTAGAACATTTCTATGCATGTATCCTCATGAAAAATGAGGATAATAATTTCTACCTCCTGGAGTTATTGTATGAATTATATGAGTCAGTGTAATTTTATGCTTGCCATGGTTTCTGGCGCATATATTAGGTGCTCAATAAACTATAGTTATGGTTGCTACTCCCCCAAAACCTGATGCCTCTTCAGGCTACATTATTAAAGAACAGCATTTAGAATCCAGGAAGATGATGCTACATAAACACATGTATGTACACACACATGCACATGCACACACTGTGTCACATACACTCTATCACACCATGCATGCACACACATATCTTACACACACACACGTACTATGCTGGTCAGACTCTAGTGACAGATCCAGTTTTGGTGTCACACCACAAGGGGTATTCCATGAAATGCCTTGTGAGGAGAGTGATAGGAGTCAGTGGAATCTGACATCTGTGAGCAAAGGGGATCAGTATAAGGAAATGGAGATATTTAGTCCAGAGACAGAGGTCTTTCCTAAGATCGCATCTACTCGCTGCAGAGTGTCTACGACCTGAATGCTTAGGTGAAAATGGTAACAGTTACCATGTGTTGAGTACTTACAAATTCAGGCTGACTGTTTTTCATTGTTGGGATGAGCACCAGCATTGCCTCCATTTTATAGAATCTGAGACTCAAGGGGATTAAGTGGCTTTCCCAAGGTTGCCCAGCTTATAATTGGCAGGAACTTGTCTTTGAACACAGGCAATCTGATTTCAGGTCCCTCCTATTATATCTAGTGCATTTTTCTTCCAGTGGTGCAGATATCAAGAGCAATAACCAGGTGTGTTGGTTGAGTCACTTCATGTGCATAAATCTTATTTCAGCCTCACCACAACCTTTGAGATGGACATTATGATGATCGCCATTTGGCAGAAAAAGAAAATGAGGCTCAGAAAGGTTCCATACCTTCTCTGAAATGAGTGATAAAGGTTTCATGTGCAGGTGTGCTGAAAAACCACCCCCGATTGCCTCACTGGAATTAGGGTTCAGTTCAGCCTAATAGTACTATCCTGTAAGAACATGGATTTCAACTTGGTATGAACATACTATGAAGCAGTACTGAGTAATGATGAATGGCCCATGCCCCTTAGGTAGGTGGGGAGTTCTAGCACAAACTGGGTGGTGAATGTGGCGAATGTTTCACAGAAAATTTAGGTACCTCATCAGAGATAACCTTTATTATTTTTCTCTTTTATGTATTTTTGGGGTAAAGGTAATATATACAAATAGCCAAAAATTGAAAAGGTAGAAAATGATATCTGATGAAAAGTCTACCTCCAACCTTGCCCCAACTTATCTATTTTCTTTAGCCATCCATTAACCAGTTCATTTAACAATTATCACTAATTCCTTGGGCAACTTTATAGAGAGATTTTAAATGCAATGATCAAATATACATGTATGTATATTTTCCTTTGTTTTTCATAAATGGTAGTTGGTTCAAAAAACAAACCAGTACGTATTTCAGAAGATTTAATGGGAGGATTGATTCCAATGGTTCAAAAGGGAAAATGCTACTACCCAGAGTCACAGCAGCCCTATGTTCCCTTCTGCTGTTGTCACTACTACCATGGCCAGTGGAGAACCGCAAGTCTGCACTCCCACTGATCTGTGGGAATTGCCACCAACTCACTGTAGCCGCTTGAGGCTGTCAGTGAGCTTCTGTAGCTGCTACTGGAAGCAGAACAATTGCTACCTCCTTCATGACTTCAGCTCTTGCATAAGTGGCTCCCATTGGTAGAAATTAAGTGGGTATGCATGTGGCAAAAGAATCTGGGAAACATTAGATTTAGGCTTTCAGCCCCCATAGTACAGGAGAGAAGAATGGGTATGGGTCTGAGGAGCCATAGACATTGTGTAGCACAGTCTGACCCTTTAGCTTCATACCCTTCTACTTATCTGTACTGTTCTGCACCCTGACTTCTCACTTAACGTACTGGTTGTTTATTCCATGAGAGTACATGCAGAGCTGCCTCATTCTTGTTAATGGTTGCTTGGAGTGCTGTCACATGGATATCCAGTAATTTATATTCCATAATTTTATCATTACAAATAATGCCAAACCTATGTAATTGCAAATGTTTGTTGGCCTATCCATAGGATTCCTTCCTAGAGGAAGAACCACTGGTTCCAACAGCATCACATGCCTTGAGTTTTATAATGCACCTGGAGGATTAAAGGACTTCCCCTAGCTGCTGGCATTGCTACCAGAAGCCAGCCCTCAGCAGTCAGCCCTCTTCTGAAAGTGCCTCTGGTGAGGACAGCTGCCTTGCATGAACTAGCATCTGAGTTACCTGGCGGCAGCTACATTCAGTGACTGGTGGTACAAAGACCTTGCCCATTTACCTTAATTTGGGACAACTCTGAAGGGCCATCCCAGCTCCAGAGCTCTTTGTGGAGTTGACGGAGGCCTCTGCTGAGATGGCAGTGCAGCCCAACTTCTCCTTCCACCCAGTGCTGCATCCTTCCTTTTTCTTCATATCTGGCAGTGGTGATTCCCAGACTGCTCCCTGATCAACCTCCCACAGACGGATGTGTCTATTTCAGAGTACGCCTCCCATTATAAGTATACACTTATAATTCTGATAGATACCGCCTGATTGCCCTCCATAGTGGTTGTACAGATGATCTATAAGACTCTTCTGGTGTGGATTTCTAGGACTGTAATTGACCCATGGGTTCTGGTATCTATCGTGCACATAACATTCTCCTGGTTTCAGCTCAAGCATTGATGCTGAACTCTGAAGTGCTCCATAATTTGCTCTTCCTATTTGACCTCCTTGTGTTTGAAATTCACCAGAGCTTGGCTTTTCTCTGCAGGGCTGAGTCCGGCAGAACTCTACCCGCTCTGATCCACTAAGCCTTGTTTTGTTAACAAAATCCTGCAAGATTTATTTGTTTGGCTTGGCTTACCCTAACCTCAGACGTTCTGTTTTGTATTATTTTTAAAAGCGTGCAGGTCTCCAAGGAGGCCTTTTTCTTTTCAAATCTAAGAACCAGCTGGGGGAATGAAAAAAGCAGGTGGGACACTAGGGCGTATTAACTGAAACATAACTCATTAGAGGAGCAAGTGTGTCTCTTCTTAACCATGGCATTTTTAATGTGAGTGAGTTTAGCACCATCCTGGCCCTGTCTTTAGGCTCACCAATTTAAGACAACAGAGAAATGGAGAAACAATAGTAATGGTGATGGTGATTAACTTGGACTGAACATTTTCTGTACGCTGGGTGCCATGTTAAGTGCTTCCTGTGCCTTGACTCATCCCAGAAAATGTGCCTGTTGCTGAGGAAGCTGAGGCTCAGAGATCTTAAATAAATTGCCCAGCCAGGGTCACACAGCTGGTAAGAATGTGATGCCACTGGGATCTGAACCTAGGTCCAACCGATGCTAGGGGCCTGCTTAACCAAAGTAGATCTCTCAGAGTATATGTTGGGTCTAGAATTTGTCTTCATCGGGCTTTTTTGCATTTCCCTTCTTGGCTTAGGTTCCTCAAGCACATAATGCCACCGTCCCTTCCTATTCACCTTACTCTTTTGATCTACTGGATAAATTATAAATTTTTATGAGATGTCCTTCTAGCAAAAGACTCCTTTCTTTATTAACCCTGGTGGCTCTTACTCATCATTTGATGTTTCTGGCTTATTGCTGGATAGTCCTTCTATTAATAATTCCGTTTGTTCTCTGTTTTCCTTCAAGAGTAAATGTTTACTATTTGTTTCTAAGTGTAGTTGTACACTTCAGATGACATGAAGACTGTAAGAGCTCCAACTCTGGAACCAGACTACCAGCTCTGCCACTCCCTAAGTGACCATGAGCAAGTAACTTGACTTCTCTGTGCTTCAGTGTCCTCAAATGTAAGATGAAATTAATAGTAGTGATAATAGTAATCACAAGATGTGCCTACAGAGTTGCACAAATGAAGTAAATCGCTGCATGTGAGGTACTCAAAGCAGAGCCTGGCATAGAGAAAGCGCTCACTAAGTGTACTAACTAGTTTTACAGTCCCCTTTACATTGCTAAACACATGTCACGTGAGTAATTTCTAGGTGTCAGTCTCAGGGATTATTCAGAAATGGAAAGGATATAATCCATGCTTATGCTGTATTATAGTTGGGGCGGGGATAAGAAATATAATACATTCCTGCTTATGTGTGTGTTTTTATCATTTACGTATATATCCAGTCATATCTCCCCATACATACAGCATTCAGCTGGCATCTTGTGCAAACTTCTTCCTTGACAGCTGATAGCACAGGTCCTGGTCAATAAATGTCTGTTTAGTAAATGTTTGATACAAGCATAGCAGGGTGGGGCTAGAAAGGGAACTCAGAGATCATCTAATCCAACCTGCTTGTTTAACTGCTGAGGTTCAGAGCACCTACCACACCAATGTAGAGACCCCAGACTCCCATCTCCCATGTCACCAATTTTCCTACTACATCTCTCCACCTGCCAATGTTATCTTTTATCTTCCCTATTTAAAAAGCCATTAGTTGGGGCACCTGGGTGGCTCAGTGGGTTAAAGCCTCTGCCTTCAGCTCAGGTCATGATCCCAGGGTCCTGGGATGGAGCCCCGCATCAGGCTCTCTGCTCAGCAGGGAGCCTGCTTCCTCCCCTCTATGCCTGCCTCTCCACCTACTTGTAATCTCTGTCTGTCAAATAAATAAATAAAATCTAAAAAAAAAAAAAAAGAAGAAGAAGCCATTAGTCCCTTCTGATGGTTTTGGTAGCAAACAAGTTAATCTAATTCTCTAGTCAGGAAGTCCATATTTTCCACATTTACCTGCAAGAGGCCTTCTTGTGGGGGTTTGAGGGTGTCTAGGATGGATTCTGAGCCACAGCTGATGGCCAGAGGCAAGCTCCACATATTGAAGACTGGGAGAATATTGATACCGTGGTTGGATGAACCCTGCTGATTCTAAATGTGACAGGGACTGCTTTGTCAGGCGGACATTTCTTCATGACCTACCTCCCTGGTTTGGCTGTACTACTCATTAGCCCCTTAATCAAAGACGAGAGGAAAGGAACCATAAGAATGAGAGCAAGTCCATCTTCTTGTACTGGGAAATTCAGCTCATAGTGCCATTGCCTCTACCTACTATGTTTGGTAATTTTCCCATCCTCACTGCCACCTCCCTCCATCAATATCTGCTCTCCCCCCTGATAGTATCAGAGCTAAATGAGACTCCACTGGAAATTAAGCAGCAGTTCTGAAGGAGAACTTAATAAGCTTTTTAACTTCTTGAAGGATGTGTATTTAAAAAAAAAATAAACAGAACTTGACTTATCTCAAACCACTCCTTAGTTCAAGACATGCTTACTGAGCACCTGCTCTGTACTTGGCCTTAATGACAGAACCTTCCGCTCTCACAGTGTTTTCCTCCTGCTGGAAGGTAGACATTTGTGGGCAGTGACTGTAATGCATTAGGGACCTGTGTAAACCCTAGTGAGTACAGAAGAGAGATCGCCACCCTTGACTTGGGACATTCTTAGAAAAGGTTTCACAGAGAGGTTAATGCTGGTGGGGATTGGGGGAATAGAATTAGCTTTGCATCAGGCCATGAAGCAGGCAGATATGCATATCAGGCCTCCCAGCTAAGGAGCATGATTTAATCTCAGCTTGTCACGTATGGGGAAAATGACCAGAGTCTAGGGTGCATGAGAAGGGGGTGGGTGGGAGATAAAGCTGGAAAAGAAGGCAGAGAACAGTCTCTTTGCGTGGGCTTTGTGTGGCAAGGCAGACAGCTGGAAATCATGTCAAAGAGGCCGTGGGGACATACCTGCTAGATTTTTAAGCTGTGGAATGATATGATCATTTTCATTTTAGTTTTCATTTTAGGTTGCACATGCTAATAGTGGTTTAGAAGTCTGGCTGGGTGGGAGTGGTGGCAGGAGACTTGAAGCAGAGGAACGTCATTCTGAACTGGGTGAAAAATGCATCTTATCCTTGAGTACTGTGCTTGGGGCTGGAGTTCAGAGAAAGGGCTTGGTCACTCTCCAGCAAATGTATGTAAATCCCTGCCACGTGGTCTTTAGCTTCATTCTGTACCTACAGCTTGTATTTGAAAAGGAAAGAGATGACCTATTTTTTCTTAAAAGCACAGAGGATGGAACCAGAGCCACATGTGTTTGAGCTGGCATCCCATAAAGCAGGTGCTGTCAACTGCATCTTATTTACCACCTTTGTCCCGGCCACTTGCCCTCACCCATTTCTTTCTCCACATTCCAGTTTACTCCCAACCTACCTAATCTCTGGCCTTGTGGTTGCCTTCCACTGCTTATTATATCCCTCCTCTGCCCACTCCTCCCCACTTCTCCCCCTCCTTACAACCTGTCCGGCTTTGACCTTTTCAGCTTTTGCTTGGCCACACTTTACATTTACTGCCAGCTCTACTGTCATTTCTACCATTTGGGGTCTGGCTCACTCCCTGATGAGAGGAGCTCCCACTGGCTTCACCCCGCTCTGCCAACAGCCCCTGCCCGGATGTGCTTACACATGGGATTTCAGCCTTTGCATTTCAGTAGGAATCAAGGGTTATTAATTAACCCAGGGTGGAGCCTATTATGAAACATCCCAGAAAGCTGGAACAAACCAAAGGGACTTCTGAACTCACAGCAGGGAAAAATGCCTTTTAATTGACTAGGATGACTTCACCACAAAAATCTGTCTAGCTGTTATGCTAAACTGGAAACTAATCTATTAGATTGTCTAAGGAATCTCCCAGCCCACCCTGACCAGAATCTCCTGAGGAGGGGAGTCAGGCCTGCACATAAATAGGGCTTATGCTTTGAAATGGATTCTTTTGGATTCTACCCAGATTGGCTGCTGCATTTTCCAGTTCCTGGGAAAGAGAGGGGAAGCTGGTATCTGAGAATAAGTTTATATGTCTTACAGTGTCTACCTTTAAGATCACATGAGATCTTTTCTAAGGCACCACTTACTTTAGAATACTGAACCTGACTGGGACCACTTGTCTAGGGAAGTTTAGAGAGTGACATGAGAAAATTTCCGTGGATGGTGTTGTCCTGGGCTTGGAAGGGACTGATGATAATAGTCACTTCTAATCACATGGTTTCGTGCTATGCACCCACTGAGTACTTCATGTGGATTAGTTCATTTCATCCTCCTCCTGATCCTGTGAAGAGCAGGTAGTCTGTGGTTCCCTATTCTCCAGATGAGGAAGTGAAGGCTGAGAGAGGCTATAAGGCTGCACAGCTTACAGGCGGCAGAGCCAGAATTTACAGTCTAACTCCAGATGCTGTTTGAGGGGCCAAGGTGTATTACAGGGAAGTAAAATCTAGGCACAACTTGGTGAATTTCTTCTCATGTGTAAACGCTGGCTTGTGCATGAAGCTTCTTCCATGGGATGCAAACTTGGCCTCCAAAGTCTTCTGTGACCTACCCCCTGCCTGCCTTTTCTTCCCTATGCCCTCCATTATCTAGTTTAGATTGCAGTCCTCACAAACACCTTGTGGCTCCTCTCCTGTCCTAATCCCATCTTGTGTTTGCATACCCACCCATGCCTATGCTCTTGGAAATCTCTTCTCCTGGGACATCCTTTCCCAAGTTTTGCCATATCTTCAAGATTTAACCCTGGCATTATTTTTATTCTGCTTCCCCTGACCACCCAGGGGAGCCAGGGCCAGTTCCCCCTGATCCATGCTCTTACACACCTCGTGCATATTTCTGCCATTACACTTAGCAGATGGCTTTGAAATGACTGGTCCATCTGCCTATCACTCTCTTTAGACTCTGGGCTTATAGAGAACTTTGATGGTATCTTTATTCATCCTATGAATATTTATCAAGTGCCTACTATGTGCTAGGGCTACAGTGATGATTAAAAACAGATATTGTCTCTACTGGATGGAACTTAAACTCTAATGGAGGAGACAGATATCAATTGCATATTCAGTTTCTCTCTTTCACACACACACACGTGCATGCGTGCATATATATATACACACACATACACACACACACACCATAATTACAAGCTGATTAAGAGCTGTGAAAGAAAGATACACAGCGTTATAGTAGCCTGTGATGGGTAGGCTACCACTGGGCACTTCTTCACGTACTTAGCAGGTGCTCTAAGTACCCAGATTCATAATCTGTGCTCACTTAGTATCACTCTAACTTATCTGGGGTAGGGAAAAATGAAAAAGCAACAGAGAAAATATTGGATCCACCATAAGAACTTCCTAGGAGATAGACTCACCCAAATATCCTTTTGCCCAGTAAATGACACAGGTCAAGCACTAATCTGACACCAGTGATACAGGTAAAGCAATGATACATACAGGGAAGGCAGTGATTGACATTACATGAGCACAACAAGCCAGCCACTAAGACGTTATCTTTATAAATTCATTTACTCTAACCACAACCCCAGCAAAGAAATACAGTTGGAAGTAAGTCTTGACTGGGTGAGTGTCCTGCCCTCAGCCCCACAGCTGGTAGGTGGGAGAGTGGAGATGTGGAGGCTCCAAAGATGCCTGGGAGCCCACACTGCCGACCCTACATCTTTCTGCGTCCGCCCCCTCTGTAGAACTGGGGCTCATCACGGCACACTTCCTCACCCAAGGTCTTGGTGCTGGACTCCTGTCTCCAGTCTCCTCTTGGCCAAGTCTGGCATTGGAGTTCCCAGGGGATGACCTTGGCAGTGATAAGAAGGTAGCACCAGACAGGCAGAACTGAGCCTCATCTCAGGGCATCCGGGGTTATGCTTTGGGGGTTCTGAGAGTGTGTTACAGGAAAGAAGGAAGATTAGCTACTGCAGGTCAGCTGTGTGCTCCTCTTCACCCTGCTAATTCTCTCACGTTGCTGTCCCCAGTCCTTCAGCAACGCCAGGGTCAGGAGTCTCGTGATTGTCCAGATGAGGAAACAGGCCAGGAGAGGCAAAGTGGGTGTTTGTGGAGTTAGTGGCAGAATTGTGACTGGAACCTTTATCTGCCTGCTCTGAAAGCCCATGATTTTCCCCTTAACTCATCTGTTGCCCATCCAGACCTGGAAAAAAGGCTTGCGTTGTATGGCCTGACACAGTTTCTCAGAGACCACAGACAGCCCCTCTGGTTTTCTGACCTCCCTCTGTGTTGCTGGAACCTTTCTCTGCTCCCTGAGCAACAACCCTGAAGTTCCCTTCATAAGCTTATGGGTGGGTTCTCAGCCTGTTTAAGATGGAATTGAACCAGATGACTTCCCACCCACCCCACCTCAGGGCCTCCATTCTGTCCAGACAGGGAGGAGACTGGCAGCCCACCCCTCTGGCTTCCAGGAAAGCAAGGAAAACAGAGGGGTGAACCTCCCCTGGCTGGGCCAGCCATATACCAGGGACCCCCAACTTTACATTCATTAGACAGAACCAGGTTTTGATCATTTGTCTTCATTTGCTTATTCTTGTATAGCCGCTTTGGTCTTTCTCTGGCTCCCTTTGCTCTCCATGGTCCAGGCTCCTCCATGTCTGTGGGATGAAGGCCAAAGTCCTTAAGCAGCACCAATGCGCTTCCCAGCCAGGCACCAGCATGCCTTTCTCACCACCTCTGTTTTCCTCTTTCTGCCCAGTGGTGCCCCTGAGAGTCTTTGGAGGAGCCAGTATCTAAATTATATGGTCTCTTGTTTATAGCAGCTTTCCCTTAGGTTCTGCAACTCGGTTTCCAAAAATGTGTGTCATATATATATATATATATATATATATATATATATATAATCTCCATCTGCCTTTTCTTCCATCCGTATACCTATTTGTTTATGTGTTCACCTTCTCTCTAAAACCTAGGTCTTTCTCCACTTCTTTTTTGTAGTCTCTAAGCAGTTTAGAACCAGACTTCTTTCCTCTAAACACCATCATGAAATTTAGTATTTCATAGTACCAGTAACAGTGATAATATAAGGACTCCCATATGTTAAGTACTTGCTTTACACACACACAGAGATACCTGATACTCTGCTAAGAATTTACTATACATACCCTTAATTTATCCTCACAGTGGCCATGTAAGTTTTGTATTACTATCACAGGTCCAGGAAAGCAGCTTTCAGTTGGCAGAGTCATGATTTGAACCCTGGCTCCGCAGCAGCCCATATTCTATAAAGCACTGTATTCTCCTAACTCCCACTGCTAACTCCCCCTTCATTCCTGGGGATATGCATCTATTGCCTGTTCTGGTTTTTTCTAACCCTTGCCTTAAGTGCACTTTGCACATATTTATTGGGAAACGACATTAAGATTCTCAAAATAAACAGGCTAATTTTTACTAATTCTTATTACTACTCTATATTTTGCTTGTGTGGAGGAAAATTATTTGTTGCCTCAGAAGAAAGAAGAGATATTTTGAGACAGTTTGGCATGATGGATGAAGAAGCTATGCCTTGGATCAGAAGAGCAAGGGAGCGAATCCTGGTCCTGCCTCTTATTACCTGTGGGATTTGGGGCATGTGACTCTACAGTCTAAACTTCAGTTTCTTTATCATAAAATGGAGATGGTAATAGCAATACTACTGTGTTCAACACATTGTAAGAATTTGGCCCATTTTCATTAAATCAGAGGGGGTCCTTGATCCAGGTTCATCATTTTGTAAAAGAAGGAACTGTCAAGTGCATGGAGCATTTTCTACCTGCCAGCCCTCCCCCAGCCACAACAGATACCACTGCTCAATGAAGGCACGCTTCCCAGCTGAGCTTAGGGCAGGCAGCCTCATTATTCTCTACACAGCAGCCAGAGCTGGCAGCAAAATGAAACCCATAGGATGACCCCAAAGGAACTTTCAGTTCTCACATTCTGTGGGTTTAATCCAAGCCTGCTTAAAAAGGATGACAAATTATGGATAAGGTGGTTGGATCCTGAAAGATGAGCTCAGTTAATAAATATATGAAGGGAACGAAACCAAGAGCTCTGAACAGCAAACCTCTGATTCTGTTCTGGCAATCTGCAACTTGGAGTTGTCTGCTGGAGCAACTGTTTTCCAGTTGTACCTCTTAGAGCCATGGTATTCCACAGGGGTACCTGGGGTTGCAGACTACTCAGAGTCTTTGGAAAGGCTTGAGGGGAGGGAGATAAGGGAGAGGGAGAGAGGAAGGAAAGAAAGAAGGAAGGAAGTGGGGAGAGAGGGAGGAACGGAGGGTAAAGGGAGAGAACTTCACTCATTCCTACTTCTATATCAATAATTCACAACCAGGGGAGGTTTTGCTCTCTAGGGGACGTCTAGCAATGGCTGGAAACAGTTTTGGTTGTCACAAAAGGGAAATGCTACTGACATCTATGGGAAAAGGCCAGAGATGCTGCTAAGCATCTTAAAATACACAAGCTAGCCTCCCACAGCAAAGAATTATCTAGCTTGAAATGTCAATGTGCCAAGGTTGAGAAACCCTATTCTAGACAGAAAAACTCAAAGATGACACCTTTTGTGCCAGGAGTCCTGTGGTTCCATAAAGATAGGTGATAGTAGTATAGTTTATGGTGGGAGGGCTTCCCAGACCAGACCTCTCCAAAGAAACGTCAGGGACAAGGACAGGACAGGGACCTTCTCCCCCATTCTTACCTGACAAACACAGTGAGGCAGAAATTCCCGTGTTTCCCCAAGAGCACACAGCTAGGAAGTTCCAAGAATGGAATTGAAACCTGGATCTGTCTTAGCCCATGCTGGGTGATTTTGCAATGCAATCCCACATTAAGAAATGTGTCCCCTGGCTTGTACCCAGTAGCTCAGCAGAGGCCTGGAGTCTGTTGAAATCCTGCAGGCTGGATCAGACCTGTTGTAAAAGTACCCAGGATTTTAGGGAGAGGGTGGTTGGGTTATGGACGTTGGGGAAGGTTTGTGCTATGGTGAGTGCTGTGAAGTGTGTAAACCTGGCGATTCACAGACCTGTACCCCTGGGGCTAATAATACATTATATGTTAATTAAAAATTTTTTTAAAAAGTACCCAGGATTTGTTTTACTTAAGTATGGTGAGATGCATGCAAGTGACTGACATGAAAGATAAGTTCATTGTATTCATAGTCCCCTAAAAGTAGGTCCCCCACATTGGGGGACCACATGAATACCATGTGGTATATACATTGGGGGAACCACATGAATACCATGGCCCGTTAGGAGGCAGAAGGAGCTAGGGGAAAATGTGGGCAGGAGCCTTTATTATGGCTTTGCAGGAAGGAAAAGGCAAGCAGGGTAAGCAGCCTTAGGACTGTCTAGCTGGAATAATTTCAGCAGGCTCTGGGGTATAGGGGGCTGTCCCTGGTTGTCTGGTACCTAGCCTTGGAGTCTTAGGGCAGGGGGATGGTGGCCTGGAGTGTGAGAGCCCCACAGAGAAGGTGGTTGGCACATGGGCTCTGGATTGGTTTGGGCTTACATTTGAAAGGCACTCTCTATGATGAGTTATTTACCGTCTCTAGGAATTCGCTAAAACTCTGTGAGAGGCAGTCTTTCCAGGGTCAGCAAGGCCTCAGGATGTCAAAACATCAGAATACAGAAAATAAGACTTGTTTAATACACCTGTCTAAAAATCCAAAGCCTCACCACACCACAGCTTTTTAAGTCTTTTAAAACAGAACTCTTTTATTTCCATTTAAATCTTATACAAAAACCCCACATTTAAATAAATTAGAGAATAAAAATTACTGCTCTGTTTCATAATTGGAAAACCCTGAATCCTTTGACCCCTCCAGAAATTGACTAAGGCCTCTTCAGAGGTAATTCTCCACTGTAATCCTACCACCACCTCTAGGCCTGCTGCTCCCCTTGCCTTGGGTTGTAAGAAGCCTGGTAGAGTAGCTAAGAGCAGAGACCCTGGGGCCAGATGCTTGTGTTCACTTGGTCTGTAACTTCCCTTGAGAAATAAATGTAATCTCATTATACCATAGTGCTCCCAGCTATAAAGTGGACATAGTAATAAGAGGACCTACCTCAGGTAGTTACTGTCCTTAGAACAGTGCCTGGCACATAGTAAGTGCTTAAAAACTACTATACATTTTAATCCTAATATAAATATCATGTATGATATGAAATTATAAATACATTGCCACTGGAAATACCCATGGTATCCATATAGCTACCTCATCTCGTCCTATTACAGCTAGTCAGTAGTACCACTACGTTTTGTTTCTGCTTCTCCAAAGACTACAACCACTGCTTCTCCTACTTATGCCTCCGTTGCTGCTGCTTCTCTTACTATTGTTCCTACTGGGATCACCACTGCCACCATCACAACTGGACATCACTACCACCAAGTGAAAATAATATCAGCCAGGTCCTTAGAGTGAAAGCAGATGTGAAGGTGCAGAAGACATGAGCCATCACTGCCAAGCCACCACTGACATACTCATCCTGCCTCTCTTATACCCTCTTTGCATCCCCCTTTCTCTGGGGGTGGGGGGTAGTTATTTATGAAGTCCCCAGACACGTGGGGCCATCATTGATGAGGCTGTGTATGTAATCTAAACTGATGAGGTGTTTTCTCTGAGCCTGCAAGGTCGGGAAGGACCCATTTCAACTCTTGTGGCACTGGATGTTCAAGTGCCATTGTGAATCAGCAGCACAGAGGGTCACCCTGCTCCCTGAAAGTGGACAGAGACACCCCCCCCCCCCGGCACCTTGCCTTGGCTTCTTGACATGGGAGTGCACTGATCGCAAGTGGCTCTTTTTCCCTGTCCCCACCCCTTGCAGTCCCCATTTGGGGATTCGGTTCAGGTTGGCTCTGAGCCCTACCTGGATCATGCGATCTTGGAACTACTCTGGCCCGGTGGGAAGAAAATGAGCATCTGAGAAGAAGAACATGGCTTTTTAGAAACAAGAATCCCTATTGAGGAAAAGGAATTGAGGAACAGCTCCCTTGCAAGGAAGAAAGTGGCCCTTGGTCTCCCCCTTTCCTGAGCCCAGCCTTAATTTGGAGATATTTCACAGTGGGCTTTTGAAGGGTGGCTGGTTCATACCAAGCTGCCTTAAATGCTTGAAGCAGAAGCCTATGGGGACTTGCAAATCAACCTCGGGAAGAGAAATTAGCTATGTCTTGTCTCAGAACTCCCAAAGCCTGCTCCAAAATAAACACATAAGCCCTGCCGGCCGGGAAAGCATGGGCCCTTTTTCTTCTTCATTTTAGAAACTCCATGTGTGCATTATTTTAAATAGGCGCCAGTACACGAGGCCCTTTTAACAAGATTGAAAACAGATGGGGCCTCAGGCTGTTCAGTAGCTCTCAGAAACGAACATGGGAAGTGCTAAGCCATCTTGTGTCCAGGCAAAGTTCATTTTCTCCTTGAAGCACCAGTCTGCCAGGCCTCTCATTCCCAGGGAGCAGGAGTCTGCTTCCTGCATCAGGTGTGTCAGCCAGGGGAAGGAAGTATCTCCTTTCACTGCCTTTATCTGTGTTTGCATTTACTTAACCCTTTGGCAGCTTGGAAGAAAAGAGGATTGTGCTGTCCTTGGAGGCCCCAGGCTTCTGGAGCTGGGAGCATTAGGTTTACCTTCCTTATTATCAATGGGATTATGATCCTTCATGGTTCACATCTCTCCAGAGGCTCCCAGTCTCACTCCAAGTATTAGCCAGAGTCCTTCCCACAGCTGTAGGCCCTTCAGGGCTAGAGTTCCCTGGCATTCTTCCTGCCCTTTCCTGCTTTGTCTTTCTTGCTTACTCTGATCCAGGCATGCTGGGCTTCTCACTTTTCTTTAAAAATCAAGTGACAGAAAACAAGTGTTGGTGAGGATGTGGAGAAATCAGAACCCTTGTGCATTGCTGGAAGGAATGTAAAATGGCACAGCTACCGTGGAGAATAGTATGGCTATTCCTCAAAAGGTTAAACATAGAGTTACCAAATGACTGAGCAATTTCATTTCTGGGTATAGACCCCAAAGAACTATAAGCAGCGACTCAACCAGATGTTTTTAACTCCATGGTCATAGCAGCATTATTCACAATAGCCAACAAGTAGAAGTACCCTAAGTGTTCACTGACAGATGAATGTGCAAACAAAATGGGGTCTATCCTTACAACGGGATATTATTCAACCTTAAAAAGAAAGGAAATTCTGACAAATGCTACAACATGGGCAAACCTTAAAAACATGCTAAGTGAAATAAGCCAGACATAAAAGGACAACTGCTGTATGATCCCACCTATGTGAGGTCCCTAGAGGATTCAGATTCGTAGAGACAGAAAGTAGAGTAGTAGTTATCGTGACCTGGGGAGAATGGGGAGTTAGGGTTTCATGGGTACACAGTTTTTGTTGGGAATGATGAAGAAGTTCTGGGGATGGATAGTGGTGACAGTCGCATGACAGTGTGAATATTCTTAGTGCCACTGAATTATATATTTAAAAAACAGTCAAAATGGTGCATTTTATGTTGAGTGTATTTTACCACAATGAAAAAAACTTTGAAAAACAAGTGAGCACACTCTGCCTCAGGGCCTTTCCTCTTGCTGTTGTTTTTGCCTAGAACCCTCTTCCCCAGGGTATCCTCACTGAGGTTCTTTGTACCAGTGTCCCCTCCTCAGAGATGGTTGGCCATTCTCTCTGAAATGACACTTCTCCCATGCACATTTCTCAGTCACTCTGTATCATTTCACCTGCTTCATTTTCCTTCACAGGATTTAGTGCCCTGAGTCCTAAAATGCTAGTCTTTCCAAAGTATCTGGTGCCAAGCTGGAGCTGCTATAGAACAGCAGGGCCTCAGTGTCTGGGGTTCAAATCTCACCATGTTTCCAGAAGCCCCAGTGGGAGGAAGTGGCAGGTCCTCATCTCAGGGTGCAGATGGGTTTAAACAGAGAGTAGGTGAGACACAAAGAGACGGGTGGGAGGCAGCTCTGGGAAGAGAAGAGGAAGTCCATGCTATGGGTCGCAGCGGGTAGGAAAGAAGGGTTGAAAGAAAGATCTTTTCATTTCTACAACCCTGAAAAGGGGTTTGGACCTTCAAAATGAAAAAATAAAAAAGTATGTTAAGGTAGGATAGAGCATTTGAGTTTCTCAGAGCTTTGACGAAGAAGAGATTCCTACCATCACATTACAAGTTTCAGTTGGGAGAAAGAAACTCTGCAGAAATTAAATGTCATTAGCCTGTTCAAGTTCTCTCAGTGTCTTCCCTTCATGGCAGGGTCATGTGCACAACTACATCTCAGCTCTTCTCACCCCAGACAGTTCCTCCCAGAGCTCCAGCCTCCCAGTTTCGCACATACCTATGATATGACTGCAGGCAACTGTCCAGCAGTGGCCTTTACTTCTGAATCCCAGTCTCCAAGCCCCCAAATCTTCCATTGTCCCTCTGGGGAAATGTGGGGAGACTTTCACACCTGGTTTGCTTAATCCTATAAATACACTTTCCTGAACATTCAGCAGAGTAGTGTTTGAACATGTGTAGCCAGCTCGGCAATGAGGACACGTAGATGTCGAGGCAACATTAACCATCATTTTCTCAGTGTACTTAAGCTGTGGCCTTAACATTTCTGAACACTTGCCTTACCTGTTGTAGGTAACAAAAGTCTGTGGCAGGTGGCAATGCTCTTTTCTAGGTCTCTCAACCTTAAAAGCTCAAGAGGCTGAGGTGGTCCCACCATTCTGTCCCCCTAAAGACTTCCCCTCCCCTTCCTTCTTCTTACCCCCTCCCATCCCCCTTCCCCTCCTTCCTCCCATTCCTCCTCTTTTCCTTCCTTCCTTCCCTGAAGACATTACAAAAGCTCTCTTCATCCTTGAAGCTGACCTGGCAAAAGCAAAGGACGATGTGTACAATGAGTACTTTTCTTTGATTCTCAGTTGCTGCTGTTTCTTGTGGGTACAGCTTTCTTGGGGGAAGGAAGCAGGAAGGGGTGAATGACAGAGCAGAACTCGAGCATTCCCAGGTGCCCTGGCTGCCATCCACCAGAACACCACCTTAATCTTTACTAAATGTACGTCTAAGCTCTGGAGAACAAAACTGGGCCATTTAAAAAAATCCCTAAAAACCAGAGTGGTGCCACATTTATTAGTAATTTTTTTTCAAACTGGACATCTGGGGTTCTTGCATTGCCAAATGTGGTGGTGAT
Organism: Martes martes; assembly: GCF_963455335.1. Taxonomy (NCBI): domain Eukaryota; kingdom Metazoa; phylum Chordata; class Mammalia; order Carnivora; family Mustelidae; genus Martes; species Martes martes. The sequence continues at coordinate 14,221,822 of NC_137895.1, forward strand.
GGTGGTGATGGTGATGTTGAATCTTCATCGTTTTCTTCATTGACTATGTGAAGGTGATGATGTTGCTCATGAGGATAGTGATGGTGCTAACACCTTAACCCTGTCATCCAGAATAAAATCCTGACTGGATCGATCCACTGGCCCCTCCAATCTCTTCTCCTGCCACTCATTCCCTCACTAGCTCCATTCCAGCCACACTGCCTTCCTTGCTGTTTCTTGAGCCCTGCACATATGCTCCAGCCTCGGGGCCTTCCTCCTTGCTGTTCTCTCTGCCTACAAAGCCCTTCCCCCTCTTACTGTATGTTTAGCAAAACTCCCTCATCTTGCTTGTCTCATTGATCAAGTGCCACCTTCCCCTGTCCCCCCTTATTTGACATAACACTCACCTCCCAGCACTTTGTCCTCTTACCAGAATTGGTATTTCTTTCCCTGACATATAGTTTATTGTTAATGGCCTATCTCCCCCACTAAATACAAATTCCACAAGAAAAGGAAATGTTGTTCCTTTTACTTCTACGTCATCAGACCCTATCCTTGGCATAGTAGCTGTTAAGTGCCCGAATGAATGGATGAATGGAGTCGGAGTTGTAGCTCTCTTACTCCATAACCTTGTGATCTTGGCTGAAGTCATTTGTTCTCTCTGCTCTTCAGTTTTCTCTGTTTTTAGTGGAAATGCTAATATCTACCCTCATATCAAGAGGTTATTGTAATGATCCAATTAAATAACATAACTGTGATAGCTCACATTCATCATGCACTTATTTTCACTTACGCACCTTGCTAAGGGCTTTTATCAATTCATTTAATGCTCACAACCACAATAGGAAGACTCATTTTACAGATGAGGGACCAAGGCAGAGAAGACTAGCGTGCTTCTAGTTGTACAGCAAGTTACAAGTTTTGATGAGCAGAAGATGCCTTTGCATCTCCCCACCATCTCTGGGTGCTCAGCATCAGCACACTGACCCGGTGACCCAGGCCCTTCATTGAGATGCCAGGTGCTGCGCCTGAGTGAGATTTCCTCAACTGGAATGGGCCACTGAGAGAGTCTGCAGACTCTCAAAGCCTCTTTTGTCTACAAGATGAATCTGAAATGGTGGAAAAGACTTAAGATACCAGTCAAGAAAGTCACTGAACTCACTGGGCCCTCAGAACTAAACACACAGCCTGTGCCGGGAAACCTACAGGAAGCAGTTCCTGCCAACAGCAAGCCATGGGCCACCTGCCAAGTGTTTGCTGGAGCGGGGCAGTTGGAAGAGGCAGAGTGATGAAGAAGGCACAGGGGCCTGTCACTTTTGCTGACATGGGAAGGTATGAAAATGAAGGCAGCCACATGCATAAGCAAAGCCCAAAGCCAGCCAAGCAGCCCTTTAGTTGACCCAGCTCTGCACTACAACACAAGCCGCCTCCACTAAACCACTTGGTGCAGCGTGAAGGGTGTTGGCCTGGGTTTGGGTCCCAGCTGATGTGACTATCGGATTGTAACTTTGGGAAAAGTCACTTTGCCTCCCTGGGCCTCACCTTTGACATCTACAAAATAGACATTCATTTGTTCAGTGATAATTATTTGAGCATTGTGATGTATGCCAGTTACTGGTTTGGGGACTGGGATAGAGCCATGAATGAAACAGACCTCGCCGCCCCCTGGAACTTCTCTGGTGAGAGAGATGGACGATTGAATATTAAATTGGGATGGATGTAAATCATGTCAGATGGAGATAAGTGTAATAGGGTGAGTTCTAGCGAGGAAAGGGGGCATGGCGTATAGCAGGTGCTTTGCAGGGGGTTACCTGGGGGTGGGGGGGCACCACTGAGCAGAGGCAAGAGTGGAGTGAGGAAGGAGGCCTTGGCTGCCATCTCCAGGAAGCTCTAAGTATTGGAGGACTGGAGCCTGGGACTTGCTCAGCATGCTAGGCAATGGAGAGGGGACCAGTGTGGCAAAGGCAGAGTGAGCCGGAAGTGGGGAACGGGGAATGATGGGAGGCAATGTCAAGGAGGTCATCAGTTGTTAGTGTCTAAATTATGTGGGACATTAGAGACCAGGTAGGGCTTGGGTATTCTGTATTTAGTGCTACTTTATTATTGTTGTGTGTCCTTCTAATGAGTCTCTTAGACCTCGTGAGATTCTGTGAAAGAACTTAAGACCTGAAGATCACAGTACACACAGAATGCTGATTTTTTTTAAAGGAATTTGTTAATGACACAGTTTTGTTCCCAAGAGTAAACATAACAATCTATTAGGGATAACAGTGGAATTTTGATGATAACTTGCTAGAGGATATAGGAATGCCCTAATCCTACCTTGAAAATCACCACCACCACCCTGTTCTAGGTTCCTAAGATAGCCAAATACACAGGGAGGAATAGCAAAAAAGAGTTGAAATACCAGTAAGTGGTATACCACTAAGTGCAGGGGTCTCTGCTAAAGCTAGCGTGAATCCTGAAATTAGCCTCCAGATCATTTGTGGGTGTTACTTATCAAGCATGTGGCTGTTATTACTAAATATGCCCAAGGTACAACAAACACAATTATGAAAAGAGAGAGCAGGACCTCTGGGACTTCTGGGAATCCATCAACTCATGGAAGGGAGAGCAGCAGATGGAAAGATGGATAGTGAGGTGAGGTGAGCACGTTTGAGGAGCTACAGGGAGGAGGGAGGAATCAACGTGATGACCACCCAGATCAACAGGCACTCAACTGCAGAAAAGCCAGAATCACACGTGGTTGCCTGACTTTTCAACCTAGCAATGACCTTGCCTGCTGTCAGCTATAGCATGATGATGCCCTGACCCATATACTAACAGTTCCTCTGCATGGGGTGTAATGAGAAAGGTTGGAAAATAGGACCCAGGGTCAGAGGTTGACCACCTCACATTAGAAAAGATACTGGAGGCTGCCCACCTTTTCCTATCAACTCTGTGTCTGTCTGTCTATCTCTTTCTCTCTCCTTCTGAAAAATCTATGGAATGCCTAAGGCTGTGAAAAGGGGCACACTCTAAGGGTTTAAGGGTACAGTCTGGACCAGATAGGTCTTCACTAACTGACAGGAATTTCTAGTATCTTATCAGCCACCCTTGGATTCCAGAACAGTCTGTCTGCCAGTTTCTTGCCCTCGGGATCTCTGGACAACATCTTTTTATGTCAAAATCCTCCTTCAGTCAGGCTTTGTGGTCAAGGCCGATAGCTGCCACCTTCCCATTCCCACACATTCTTGGTTTCTTGTGCACATTCCCATCAGTCATCCAATTCCAAGTCCCACTTTCAGTTTCTGTCCCATTGATCTGTTGGCCTAATTGCATCCTTCAACTTAACGTAATGATTGCAATCACCACTTCCATTCTGTCATCAGCAGCATTATCATCACAAATGCAATTATTAGTAACCAGCCTTGACAGCCTTGAATACCCCCATGCTTTCAGAAATATTATCTACTTGGCATCACATGCTTGCCAGGTGCCAGTTCCAGTGAGAATGCAGCCAAAGACCCTATTGGAAACTGAATGCATTCCATGTTATTCCCCTACATGGGGTAGGGGGAGCATGTATGTACGTGTGCTTGTGTGTGTGTGTGTGCATGCGCCCAAGTGCATATGTGTTTCGGAACTGAACGTGAGTTTAGTTGTAAAGAGGTGCTTATATCACCTTCTGATCTAAGGAGCTATAGAAAAGATTTTGTTGGTGGATAGGTTTCCAACCATATCTAGTACCTGTAACAGAGCTTGGAGACTATTAAATTTTTGCCCATGTTTGTTATGTATGTATGTATGTATGTATATATGTATGTATGTTATATATGTATGTGTATATGTATATATGTAACCCCCCTCCTTGGCAGCCTCCCATGTTTCCCAGTGACCCCCCAAAATGTTAATGCCCTACCCCTGGACAGTGAAAATGATATTCAAAAGGGACTTTGCAGATGTGATTATATTATGGACCTTCGGATAGAGAAAGTGACTCTGATTATCTAGGTGAGCACACACAAGTCTTTAAAAACAGAATTACCTCTGACTGGGGACAGAAATGTGGTAGATGTGGAAGTTAAATGTCTAAGGATAAAAAGGACTTGATGTGCCATTACTAGTTTGAGGACGGAGAGTGCTATGAGGCACACAGTGCAGATGGCCTTAACTGGCTGGGGGAGGCTCCCAGCTGACACCAGCAAGAAAGTGGACCTCAGTCCTCCAACCACAAAGGGCTGAATTCTGCCAGCTACCTGAAGGAGCTTGGAAGCACTTTCTTCCCAGAGTCTTCCAATTAAAAAAAAGCCCAGATGATTGACACCTTGATTTGGGCCTTGTGAAGCCCAGAACAGAGAAACCTGCCAAACTAATATGGGCTTCTGACCTACAGAGCAGTGAGATAATAAACTTGTGTTGTTTGAAGTTGTTTACTTTGTGGTAATTTGTTATGAAGTAACAAATACTAGTAAGGGAAGATGAATGCAATATATAATGATATTTGTGTTCCCTCACAAGGAGTTCAAGATCTTTCTGGACTGGTCTCTCACCCACCTTTCTAGTTCTGTTTCCTATTATGTTCTTGCATAAACTCCATGCCCCAGCTACAAAAGACATCTCACCATTCCATTGACCTGATAGCCCTATGTTCTTACCTGTGCTTTTTTTTTATTATTGTGTTATATTAGTCACCATACAATACATCATTAGTTTTTGATGTAGTGTTCCAAGATTCATTGTTTACGTATAACACCCAGTGCTCCAGTGCTTTTTTTACTAGAAGCTTAGATTGGGCCTTTCCCCTCCTTTCTGCTTAGAAACACCCTCTGCAGTGTTATGGTGTCTAATGGATCTGGCAATGGACAGAGTTTCACAAGACAAGCTACATAGCATGCATAGGTATCTGGTCATCACAAATAAAAATAACACTTTATTCAACAAGCACTTTTGGATACCTACTGTGTGTCTGAAGCTGAGTATAAGGCAGTGAACAGCTTTCTACTAAAAATATTATTGCTTGGCATTCCTTTTTCATAAGATGTGATGTGATAATTTTCCTTCAGTGATAATTGGGGGAACACTAGTTGAGAAAGAAAGAGCTATAAAAATGAAAAGCATTATAGATATAATTGACTCAGTTGATTATAACTCTTTTATTTTAAAAATGAAAAGAATGGGGCGTGGCTCAGTGGGTTAAAGCCTCTGCTTTCGGCTCAGGTCATGCTCCCAGAGTCCTGGGATCGAGCCCCGCATCGGGCTCTCTGCTCAGCAGGGAGCCTGCTTCCTCCTCTCTCTCTGCCTGCCTTTCTGCCTACTTGTGATCTCTGTCAAACAAATAAATAAAATCTTTAAAAAAAAAATTGAAAAGAATTACAGTGGAGAGTAAGGGATTTGCCTATGGTCATGGTCATTGAGTCATTGTCAAATCCAACATTTACATCCCTGGTCCTCAGACTTCAAGTCCAGTTCCTTTCCCACTATTCTTTGATTCCTCCATGTACATGTTTTTAAAAGTCACAAACAGGAAAACTCGGATAATCCAGAACTTTCAGGTCTAATTGAGATCAGTGTCGAAAAACTCCCACACCAGGTTTTCAATTAGCAATAATTGCACCTCGGATAAACCTCATTGGCTACGATACTGCCACTGTGCAAAGCTACCAGGTTTTAACAAGAGTAACAAAATACAAAATCCCCATATGTGCCTAATACTGCAAAAAATCTGCCTGTCTTTAATGATGTCTAGAGATAATCTCCCACAAATGTATAACATAATTATTTTCCCTTTCAAAACAAAACCTTGACAATCAAAATTATACACAGCCTTCTTCATCTTCCAAAGCCATACATTATGGTGTTATTTTTTCTGTTAGAAATAAGGGAAATAAATTCTCTAAAATGCTCCTCAGAGCAGATAGGGGAAAATGTAATGCAGTTGAGACAGTGGGCTCAAGCTTTCAGTAAGGTGTAAAGAAGCTCAAATAATAGAGGATGTTTAGACCAGTGTTGAAACCCAAAAGTTCCATTATAAAGCAAAGAGAAATTCGTAGGTGCAGATGAGAATGACAGCAGTGGAGTGCCACAGGCACCATTCCTCAGTACAGGCAAGACTCATGGTGGTGCTTGACTTCATTAACCTCTCAGCTGGCCTACCACACTAACAAAACGGAAGGGACTGAGCTCTTGATTTTTTTTTTTTTTTCCTTTTTAACCTTTAGTGAGGTGGGGATCCCCTGAGGAGCTCTTTGAGAGGTCAGGCCACAATGGTGGGTTTCAGTGTGAATTAGAATAGAACACATTTCCTTCAGCCAATCATATCACTGGGGAAACATTCAACTGGTTTATTCAGGATAGAGCCTTTGAGGTCATCTGGTTGCCCAGTGACCTTATTTTGGAGTGAGTGAGGAGGAAGACTTTATCTGATCAGAGGGGTGGTCATCCTACTTTGTCTTTGGACCTGTTATCACTGGGCCGTCTTTGGGCTGCTTCCCTCTTGGAATATTGTACTACTTGATATCAAGACTCACTGTAAAACTGCAGTAATTGAGACAACTTGGGCTAGACTCCAGGATAGACAAATAGGTCGCATATGAAGTGACTTGAGGTTTGACAAAGGCACCGATGCAATTCGGTGAAAGCATATTTAGTAAACAATGTCAAAGTATTTGAAAAACCATATGGAAAAATTGAACCTTGAGTCTTACCTCAGATCTTATATAAAACATTAATTCTAGGTGGACTACAGATGTAAATGTGCAAAGACCTTGTTTCTAAAAAAGGTCACGTTTCTGTGTATCAGAGGTTAGGGTGTGGAGATATCTTTTGATATCTTTTGGGGGAGACAGTTCAACCCACTACAGTTTCTTTTTCTTTCTTTCTTTCTTTTTTGGCTTAAGTGGTTATTCATTTATTTTTTACAAATTTTTTTATTGTGTTATGTTAGCCACCATACAATACATCATTAGTTTTTGATGTAGTGTTCCAAGATTCATTGTTCATATGTAACACCCAGATCTCCATGCAATACATGCCCTCCTTAATACCCACCACCAGGCTTACCCGTTCCCCCACTCTCCTCCCCACTACAGTTTCTATGTGAACTCTGAGGCTCTTCAAAAATAGGTACTCTTTGAGATTCTACCAAGAGGGCCATCATACTATCTTGAAGGAAAAGTGCTTGGATACTTCTGTGTTCATTTCCAAGTTTTGTTTGTTGAAGTTTTTAAAAAGTAAAATACAGAAGAGTGCCCTCTTTTTGCTACCCCAACTCTATGCTTGATCCAGCAGAGACTTGCTACACTACAAACCCAAGCATTTACCTCCTATAATCATTCATAAACCATAACTGGGAGATAATTCTAGAAACCTTGAGCTGAACATGATGAACTTCTAACTTGTATATCCAAGCCTGAGTGTGTTTTTATCTAGATATCTCTTTCCATTTGGGCAGCAAGAAAGCCTCTGGGGCTTTGCCACCTTGGAGTTGGAGATTCTATCATTTAAGACACTGATTTACTCCCTTTCTTCAAATTTTTTGGTAACCAAATGTTCTATGTTGCAACTTTCTTCTGACTTCTTTTTCTCTGCACACGCATGCAACAACTTTTATTGCCAGTTCTTCTTTGTAATCTCGCCAATGAAGTATCTTAAACATGATGGGACTGAATTTTTAGGGCATTAGACTTAATAAACAGGCCATTACCACTATTTACTAACCTGGACTCATTAACAGAACTCTTTGCTTTTCACCTTGCCACAACATAATGAGGCTATTAATTAAAGCAAGAGACATAAGTGCTCTGGGTTTCCTTTAATGTCATCTGGGGAGATGACTAGGTCTTTGGTCATAATTCTGTTAAATGTTTCCAAGGGGATACATTTAAATCACTGTGAAATGATATTTCCTTTCAACATGAACTTGGTTTTCTCTTCAGCTGGGTTATTTTTAGGTCCCAAAAATTCCCAGTTGTAATCCACCCAGTGCCTGATTCAGCTAAGCAGTGGGGGTAAGGGGCTATACCAGTTAAAAGCATAGGCTGGAGTCAGACTGCCTGGGTTTAAATTCTGGCTCTGCTACTTACTGTGTACATTTTGCAAGTTATTTAATCTTTCTTTGCCTTGGTTTTTTCATCTGGATAAGTGTGAGGATTAAATTAATTCGTACATGTAAAATACTTAGGACAGTATCTGGCACATAGTGAGTTTTTCATATGTATGAGAAGCTATTTTTATTCATTTAATCTTGAAAAATAGCTTTTGGCATCTTCTGTGTGTAAGGCACAGTTTGGTACTATGCATTTTCTAGGATAGGGTTACAGGTTCAACTGTCTCACAAAATTCACATGTTGAAGTCCTAAGCCCAGTACCTCAATGTGATCTTATTTGAAGGTAAGATCTTTCTAGAGTTAAAGTGAGGTCATTAGGGTGGAATCTAATGCAGTGTGAGTGGTGTCCTCATAAAAAGGGTGTCTTTGGATACAGAGACATGTACAGAAGGAAGATGGTGTGATGAGAAGGGAGAAGGTGGCCATCTACAAGTCGAGGGGAGAAACCTGAAACAGATATTTTTCTCACGGCCCTCAAAAGGAACCAACCCTACCAACACCTTATTTTTGGACTTCTAACCTCCAGAACTATGGGAAAAGAAATTTCTGCTGTTTAAGCCACCTAGTGGTGTATTTGTTACCTTAGGAAACTTAGATGGTTATAATAACATGGAATCACTGTCCCCAGGGAGTGTATAATTTGGTAGGAGGGATGTATTCCATAGGGCTTTGGTCAAAAGCAACAGAAATTCAGCAGATCTTGCTTAAACAAGTAAAAAGGCAAAAAGATGAACTTACAAAGATACAGAGGTATTGCCTAAAACCTAAGGTAGGATTGTAGCTGGCACATAAACATTAAGAGTACTCCTCATCTCTTGCCTCTATCCCTCCTCTCTTAGTGACTGTGATATTTCTCCCTCCATCCCCTTATTTTCTGTACTTTCCCAATCCAGATGGCAGGAAACATGGTCTTTAATTATACTTAGGTTTTATGTATTAAATACAGCCCCAGAAAGAAATTGCATGAATCACTCAGCAGTTTCAAATTCTAATACAAGGGCACCTTATTCCTACACCCTGGGTCAGGTGCCAACCCCATCAGCTGTGACGGTGAGAGCAGTATTTCAGTGCATAGACATGGTGCCTATACTGTAACCATGTAGGTGGATAAAGGGAAGGGACCATGACCAAAAGAGGAAGCAATGGGCAGATGACGAGGAGGACTCCATTAATTGGGATACACGATTACTAGCTGTGATGTTTTACCACTGCATAACCTGAAGCTGAAGAAATCTAGGGAAAATGTTGTATTGAACAGCCTTTGGCCTTGTGTAGTCCTGAAGCTGGAGTGGCTTCTTCTGCTTTCAAGGAAGTAGAAATTAGTAGTGGTTAAAAGCATAGGTCCTTGAATCAGAGACAGGTGGGTTTTGATCTAACTTTGCCTTTTATTAATTATGTGACCTTGGACATGACACCATGCCTCTGCACCTCAGATTTCTCAGGTTTCAGAAAGGAAAGTAAATAATATTACCAACTTCCTAAGTTTCAGGAGAGGCGTAAATGTGTACTTGGCACATAAAGTACCCAATAAATGTTAGTAGTTTTTAGCGTCATTAGTTTTTGATGAATCCTTTTGTGTTTTGCTTTCTCCTTCAGGCTGAATTCTCAGAGTTGAACCTAGCTGCCTATGTTACTGGGGGCTGTATGGTGGACATGCAAGTCATGAGAAATGGGACCAAGGTTGTGAGGTAAGGAGGACTGAGAATCAGAAAGCCTTTATTCAAGAGGCATGTGTGGGATACCTCACAGAGCTAACCCCTCTGTCGGCTGCCTCTGACCTGACTTCTGCACTACATGTACTCTCATGTACCAAGTTTTACTTCCAAAGAGTTCTAGGTGCTATTGCTATAGGAATGATTAGCAACACAAATAATTGAGGGAAGCAGTGGTGGTGGGCTGGAATGAGCCCCGGGGTTGCAGAGAAGAGACTGGATTTCATTTCTGGCTTTGTAACTATTCGGATGTATTATTTGGTCTCTCTTACCCTCTGATTCCCATCTGCAGCATAATGATTGCAGCACACAAGTAACAGACATGGATGTGAGATCGCCCTGTTCATTCTAAAGAGCTGTACAAATGTAAGGGTTTGTTAGAATGAGCTATGGCCTGTTTCCAGCCTATGGCAGACTAAATGTTCAAAGAATCCCCTCCCAAGACATCAAACCTTAAAGTACTGGATATGCCATTTTCCAGAGAATCAATTTATAATGTATGCCGAGCTTGAGGTGGGGTGAGAAAATTCTTCAGAAGCCCAGAAAAGTCAAGAAAGCACAAATCCACAGAAGAGATAAAGAGTTATATTAATATATTTCTACCTGTATTTTTAATATTAATATATTAAGCAACCAGAATAATACAGACCAGGTCTCATGAGGGTTTAGCTGGGGAAGAAATAGGATTCAGATTTGGGGAAGTAAAACAGGAAGAACTTTGAAGAAGAGGTGGCACTGGTTCTAACCCTTATCAGTGGTGGAATATGGGCATTCTATGCATCGTAAGGGGAGAAAGCGGTCTTTGTAAATGCAGACAGGCAAAAAAAGAGACCCTGCTTGGGTATTTATGATAATTCAACTAATTCAGTCATCATTCACTGAGAGCCTACCATGTGCCAAGAAAGACATTATGTGGCTTTCCATTTCTAATAATGTTGGGCTAGATTATTTGGACCAACTTTTCCACGGAAAACAACTTAAAAAACTAGTTTTAAATAATATCATCTTGAAAGCCTTCAAAGAGTTGGCAAGACATTAAGGAATTACCAAGAAGAGAATGATGGGGAAAAGGAAACTCAGAGAGATGAATGTGTACAAAAGTTATATTTTTCTATGAAATTTGCTAAGTCTGGCAAATTTGAAAATTGGTTTTGATAGCGTAGCAGGAACAAGGGAGATAGAAATCAATGTCCACTCAAGGTGGAGAGTGTAATGATAGGCCCTCCCCACAATAAGCTGAGACCCAGAAGGACCACATCTTCAAGGTAAATGTGAATTATAAGTACATGAGCCCTTACACGTAATTGCAGCTTAAATTGCAGTTTGATTCGTCTTCCAGGGAACCTTAAACTTGGTTTATGGTGATCCCAAACATGCCAGAAGTGAAAAACAAATCATATGTAGAGGAAGGTACTTTCATCCTAAGCTTCAAATAATTTTTTATACAATAGCTAGCACAGAGTCCGAGATAACCAGGCATAGACACCATGAATGAGAAGAAACAGAAACAATAGGCAACAGAAAGAGACCTGAAGGACATCAGATACTGGACTAATCAAACAGCAATTCTTTTTTTTTTTCCCCAGATATCATTGTTTGGGGGGGGGTTAGTTTTTTTTTTTTTATTAAAAATTTTTTTTTAAATTAACACATAATGTATTACTTGTTTCTGGGGTACAGGTTTGTGATTCATCAGTCTTACACAATTCACAGCACTCACCATAGCACATACTCTCCCCAACAAACAACAATTCTTAAAAAAGTTATTAAGTTGAAAAAAATCAGGTTTGAAGATATCTTCCAGAAATAGAAAACAATAACAATAAAAAGTGACACAGCCAATTTTTTAAAGATTTTAGTTATTTATTTGAGAGAGAGAGAGAGTGTGAGAGGGGAGAGGTCAGAGGGAGAAGCAGGCTCCCTGCCGAGCAGGGAGCCCGATGCGGGACTCCATCCTGGGACACCAGAATCGTGAGCTGAGCCGAAGGCAGTCGTCCAACCAACTGAGCCACCCAGGCACCCGACACAGCCAATTTAAAAAAAAAAAAAATCAAATACAACTTCTAGAAATGAAAACTAATCAAAATTATTGGATGTGTTGTGTTTAGCAATATATGACACACCACTGAAAAGGCACTAATAAGTGAAAAGTAGAGCTGAAGAAATTATCCTAATGAAGCACAGAGAGAAAAAGAGGAAATGCAGAAGAGTTGATTAGATCTTGTGAGAAAGTCTCTCATTTAAACAGAATCCCAGGGGCGCCTGGGTGGCTCAGTGGGTTAAGCCTCTGCCTTCAGCTCAGGTCATGATCTCAGGGTCCTGGGATCAAGCCCCATGTCTGGCTCTCTGCTCAGTGGGGAGCCTGCTTCCTCCTCTCTCTCTCTCTCTCTCTCTCTGCCTGCCTTTCTGCCTACTTGTGATCTGTCAAATAAAAAAATAAAAATCTTTAATAAAAAATAAACAGAATCCCAAAAAAAGAATGGAGCAGAGGCAGTCTTTTAAGAAATGATGCTTGAGAACCTTTCAGAGGGATACCAAACCACCAAAACCAGAAGCTTACTACATTTCAGGTAGGATCAATAGAAAGAATTATATACTGACACACAATAGTGTAAGTGCAGAAGGATGAAGAAAAGCATCTTAAAAACAGCCGGAGAAGAAAAGGCAGATTACTTTATTAGAGTAACTGACAGCTCCCAGGCAGCACCAGTAGAACAACATCTTCAGGTGGCCAAAAGAAAATAATTGCCAAGCTCTTCCATCTTCAGAGAAACATTTTTTATGAATAAAGGCAAAATAAAAACATTTACAAAGAGAATACTCTCACTAAGGAAGATTGTAAAGAACCTGCTTTAGGCAAAAAGAAAATGATCCCAGAATAGCAGAGCTACAAGAAGATGTGTACAACAAAGAAGGTAGTAAATGTAAATAAATATTGTCTATAAATAATAATAATAATAATAATGTCTTATAGCTTTAAAAAATACACAAAGAATTAAAATACATGACAGGAAGATAGTATGGGCTAGGAGGAAATAGAATTAAGGTGTTCTGAGGCCCTTGTATTGTTAGGGAGGTAAGTAAATGTATCGATTAACAACAGCCTGTGAAAAGTCATAGATGAGGGCATCTGGGTGGCTTACTAGTCGTTAAGCGTCTGCCTTTGGCTCAGGTCAGGATCTCAGGGTCCTGGGATCAAGCCCTGCATTGGGTTCTCTGCTCAGCAGGAAGCCTGCTTCTCCCTCTCCCACTCCCCCTGCTTGTATTCCCTCTCTCTCTGTATGTCTCTCTCTGTCAAATAAATAAATAAAATCTTTAAAAAAAAGTCATAGATGCATGATATAATTGCCAGTAATTTAAGTGATTACTTTAAAAAAAGAAAAGAAAAGAATGTAGTAAAACTTAAAAGCTGTAAGAGAGGGAGGGGCACCTGGGTGGCTCAGTCAGTTAAGTGTCTGATTCTTGATTTCAGCTCAGGTTATGATCTCAGCGTGGTGGGATTGGGCCCTGCACTGGGCTCTGGCTCAGCATGGAGTCAGGTTGTCCCTCTCCCTCTATTCCTCTCTCACCCCACCCCCTGCTCTCTCTCAAACTAACAAAAAAAAATTTTTTTTAAAGCTACAAGAGAGGGAATAGAAGAAATAGTAAAAGAGGACATGAAAGAGAAAAACCAACATGAAGTGTGTATTACAACTAAAATAAGATGGTGGATTTAAATCAAAATACATGAGCAGACTGATTATTATTCTAAATGGCCTGTAGAGCAGTGCTGGTTATTAAAGTATTTAAAATTTGCTATACAAGTTGGTAAATAGCTTCTGCCCTCAACCCAATGAATATCTTCAGCTACACTTACCCCATGGATGGGCAGACAATTGGACTGCTCTTTTGTCCCCCAGTTCACCACACTGCTGTCCCCCAGCTCATATCCTTGTTCTTCCCATGGTCAGAGGATGCCCAAACATTATAGGGAAGGCACACCCTTGGAAGCAGTAGTGGAACCCCAGAGAGAAAATTCCTGATTTCCTGTCTCTTCAAGGCTGTAAATGCCTGTGAGTCCACTGGAGTTGCCCTCTCATGGTCGCTTGTGAGAACTACAACCTCCACAAAGTATCCCCTGAGTTGTTAAATATTTATTATCACCAATATATATCATTAATTGCATTAAGTGTAAAAGGACTGAATGCTCTAGTTTATAGAGCATCTACCTAAAAATTTTTAAAGTTTTTTAAAAAAAATCCAGCTATATTCTATTCACGATACTTATCTAAAACATAAGAATATAAGAAGTTTGAAAGTTAAAGGATGGAAATATATATATATATATACACACACACACACATACATACACACACATACACATACACATTTAACTGGTCAAAAGAAAGCTAGCTGATGTAGCTGTACTAATATCAGGGGGAAAAATAGACTCCAGGTGAAAAGTGTTACTAGGGCAAAGGAAGTAATTTATTATCATTAAGACAAGAAAGAGACAGTAATTTTAAATTTATGAGCATCAAACAAAAATGCCTCAAACTATACTTCAGAAATTATCAGATTTATTTGTGCTTATTTATAATCTGCTTCCCTATCTGGAAAAGGAACTGAATTGTCTTATTTTGTAATACATAGAAACGAGAACATGCATCCCATTAGTTCTCAAATTTGGCTACAGATTAGAATCACCTGGGAAATGTTTTAAAATCCTGATGGCCAAGGAATATGCCGGACCAACTTCACTAGAATCTCTGAAGGTAGGATTTGGACCTCTGTAGTTTTAATGCTCCCTAGGTGATTCCAATGGGCAGCCTGACGGAGAACCTCCCCAAACAGCTCTCACATTGGCCTGCACCGTGGCTGAGTCAGCTGGGGCTGGGTGTATTTCCTGACACGGAGACACAGGGAAAAGTGCCATGTGATGATGAAAGCAGATTAAAGCGATGTGTCTATAAGCTAAGGAATGCCAGTGATTGCTGTCAATCACCCTAAGTGAGGAGAGAGACATGGAACAAAATGGAACAGATTCTCTCTCAGCCCTCAGAAGAAACCAATCCTGCCAATGCTTTGATTTCAGATTTTTAGCCTCCAGAACTGTGGGAGAATACTTTTCTGTCGTTTTCAGCCGTCCAGTTTGTGGTACTCTCTTTAGGCAGCTCTAGAAAACTAATTTAGTAGTGCTTTTCAAATTTTAAATGCATATCCACCCCCTAAAGATCTTGATAAAATGCTGATTCTCATTCATTAGGTCTTTAGGTCTTTAGGACCTCAGATTCTAAATTACCTACAGGCTCCCAAATGAAGCCAATACTGCCAGACCTGCAGCCTCAGTTTGAGCAGCATGGGTTTGGACAAGTTTCCAGATGCTGCTGCTGCTGGTAGAAGTCCATACCTTGAGTAGCCAGAGCTGTGAGGGCAGTTGCCAATATGGCCAAAGCCCTGGGTTCAGGGGTCCATGGAGCTGTTGAGGTTTATTCTGTCCATGCCTAGGGTGGTGCTTACTGTCTCAGCTAGACAGCTTGCTTTGGCAACCCACAGTTACAGACCTGGGAGAATGTGCACACAAACCAGGTAGCCCCGGCCCAACTCATGGTGTGTCCTGCAGTTAGGGAGTCAGTAAGAATCTTCCTCAGCCATGTAGTGCAGTTTCAAGCCCTAACTGTGGTCTCCCAAAGTAGAATGTTGAACAGTGCTCTTGCCTTGCAGTATATGCTTTCAAAGAGAATTAGGTGTTGCATTGAAAATGCCTTTAATCACTTCCAAGTGTGCAGTATGAGCAAGGCCTACATCCTCTGAAGTAATGTTCATAGGAAGTACCTTCAGAAAAGTTGGCCAGGATGGGTGGTAGAGCAGACCACAGCTGGTTTTCTCCAGCATCCATTCTTTCTTCTTTGGGGAACAGCACTTAGATTTTCCATCTGGGTGACCCCTCCCCAACTTACAGTCTGTGTGGTGTCTAGAACTGATGTCAGCTGGTATCAGACTGAATCAGAATATTGCAATGGGATCCAAGCCAAGCCAGTGAGGAAACCATTGTGACACTTTTACTGGAACCCTTGGGTGGGAGACGTGTACATTTTGCTGGGGCTGCTGAGCTGCTGGGATGGATATGTGGAGCTGCTGGTGGCCATCTCTTTTTTCCCTTGAGGGAAGGCTTTGCTGAGGTTGAAGCCAAGCAAAGGAAAATACAGCCAAGGGAAAGACAGAGAGTGAATGACCCAATGATGTTATTCAAGGCCCTGGATCCAGATTCATCTCCAAACCTTAGCCAAAAAAAATCCCTTTTTGATTAAGCCAGCTTGAATTACACATACAAAATTCATGAATTTTTATTTATTTAGCAAACACTTTATAGCACTTCCTACGTGCTAGGCACTATTCCAGGCGTGTATTAGCATGTATTGACTTGTTTCATCCTTTCAGCAACTCTATAAGGTATGTACTATTATAATCCACATTTTCTAGATAAGAAGGCTGAAGCACCAATGAGTTGGGTAGTGGAATCAAGGCCTCCAGCTGCTAAGTGGCAAATCTAGTGTTTAAACCTAAGCAGTCTGATGTCAGAGCTTATGAGGGGCACCACTGCCCTGGACCACCTGTTCAAAAACGGGGAGACTGTTTCACAGAGCTGCTTAAAGAAGTGGAAAGTTTCTCCTTGTGAGCGACATGCAAAAGTACCACAGCCATTTGGTAGGAAAATACTGACTTTTAGGCAATGCGAATTTACTGAAATGAAAGGACATGAATTGGTAACATGAAAACATATAAAAATACAAAGTTCATCAATAAAGTTTAAGTATTTGTTCAGATGCAGAATACTCTAATAATGTAATGGTGGTGTGTAAATCATTTTTAACTCTAGTAAAAGGTTAAAAGACAAAAGTATCTTTCTTAACAAAAGTATTATGTCTTTTAAATAGCTATATAACTATAAAGTAACTATAGCTATAATCATTTGTTAATGAATACATAATATAAAAAGATGTGAATTGCGACATCAAAAACATAAAATGTAGGAAGGGGGAAGTAAAAGAGAATCTGTATGTGATCGAAGTTAAGTAGTTATCGGCTTAAAATAGACTATTATTACTATAAGATGTTTTATATAAGCCTCAAGGTAATCATAAAGTAAAAACCTATAGTAGATACACAAAACAGAAAAAGAAAGGATTCAAAGCATACCACTTTGTGATATTATCAGATCACAAAGGGACACAGCAAGAGAAAAAAAGAACTACAAACCAGCCAGAAAACAGCTAACAAAATAGCAATAGTAAGTCCTTACCTATTAATCACTACTTTAAAAGTAAATGGGGTGGCGCTTAGGTGGCTCAGTTGGTTAAGTGACTGCCTTCAGCTCAGGTCATGATCCTGGGGTCCTGGGATCAAGCCCTACATGGGGCTCCCTGCTCAGCAGGGAGCCTGCTTCTCCCTCTCCCTGTGCTTCTGCCCCTGCCTGTGCTTTCTCTCTTGCTATCTCTCTGTCAAATAAATAAATAAAATCTTTAAAAAATAAGAAATGAAATAAATGGATTAAATTCCCCAATCAAAAGACTCAGAGTGGGGCGCCTGGGTGGCTCAGTGGGTTAAAGCCTCTGCCTTCAGCTCAGGTCATGATCCCAGGGACCTGGGATCGAGGCGGGCATTGGGCTCTCTGCTCAGCGGGGAGCCTGCTTCTCTTCCTCTCTCTCTGCCTGCCTCTCTGCCTACTTGTGATCTCTTTCACATAAATAAATAAAAAATCTTAAAAAAAAAAAAAGGCACAGAGTGGCTGACTGATTTAAAAAACAAAAAACAAAAAGCAAACAAACAAACAAAAAAACCAAGATCCAGTAATATGCCGCCTGCAGGAGACTAAATAAACAGTTATTTTAAAGACACACATAGGCTAAAAGTGAAGGAATGGGAAAGGCTATTCCATGCTAATGGAAACCGACAGAGAGCAAGGTCACTATACTTATATCAGACAAAATAGACTTTAAGTCAAAAAATGTAACAAGAAACAACAAAGGGCATTGTATAATGATAAAGGGGTCAGTTCATCAAGAGGATATGGCAATTGTAATTATATGTATGCACCCAACATCAGAGCACCTAAATATATAAAGCAAGTATTAACAAGTCTGAAGGAAGAAATAAACAGCAATAGATTAATAGTAGAGAACTTGAGTATCCACTTTCAACAATGGTTACATCATTGAGATAGAAAATGAGTAAACTAACATTGGACTTCAAATGCACTTTAGATCAGATGGACCTAACAGACACACACATACACAGAACACCGCATCCAGTTGCAACAAAATACACATTCTTCTCAAGTGCACAAGGAACATTCTCCAGGGTAGATTATATGATAAGTTATAAAATAAATTTTAGCAATTTTAAGAAGATTGAAATAATAACAAGTATCTTTTTGGACCACAATTGTATGAAACTAGAAAAAAATTTAACAGGAGTAAAACTAAAAAATTTCTGCACAGCAAAGGAAACAGTCAACAAAATGAAAATACAATGTTGAGAATGGGGAAAATATTTGTGAACCACCTATCTATCTGATAAGGGATTAATATCCAAATATATAAGGAACCCCTATAACTCAAGAGCAAAAGACCACGTATCAGATTTTTTTAATGGGCAAAGGACCTGAGTAGACATTTTTCCAAAGAAAACATACAAATAGTCAACCAGCACATGAAAAGATGCTCAACATCACTAATCAGGGAAATGCAAATCAAAACTACAGTGAAACTACTATGTAACTAATAAATCATTGAGCACTACATCAAAAGCTAATATGTTGGCTAATTGAACTTAATAAAAAAATAAAAACTATGGTAAGATATCCTGTTCACCTGTTAGGATGGCTATTAACAAAAAGGCAAAAGATAGCAAGTGTTGGTGAGGATGTGGGAACAAGGAATGCAAATTGGTGCAAGCACTGTGGAAAGCAGTATGAAGGTTAAATTTTTAATAAAAAAGTTAAAAATAGAGCTATCATATGATTCAGTAATCCCACTTCTGGGTATATCTTCAAAGAAAATAAAATCACTATTTTGAAGAGATATCTATACTCCCATATTGCAGCATTATTCACAGTTGCCAAGATGTGGAAACACCTGCATATTTGTCAGTGGATGAATGGGTAAAGAAAATGTGATATATATATATATATATATATATATATATATATATATATATATAAAATTCAGCCTTATAAAAAGCAAGAAACCTGCCATTAGCAACATCATGGATAAAACTGGAAGACATGCTAAGTGAATTAAACCAGACACACAAGGCAAAATACATATGATCTCTCTTGTATGTGAAATCTGAAAAAGCTGAACTCATAGCAACAAAGAATAGAATGGTAATTTTTTTTTAAGATTTCATTTATTTATTTGACAGAGATCACAAGTAGGCAGAGAGACAGGCAGAGAGAGGGGAGGAGGCAGGCTCCCCGCTGAGCAGAGAGCCCGATGCGGGGCTCGATCCCAGGACCCTGGGATCATGACCTGAGCTGAAGGCAGAGGCTCTAACCCACTGAGCCACCCAGGTGCCCCTAGAATGGTAATTATTAGGGGCTGGCAGATTTGGGGGAATGGGAAGACATTAGTCAGAGGGTACACACTTACAGTTATAAGATGAGTAAATTCTGGGGAATGTACAGTGTAGTGACTGTAGTTGATAATAATGTATTATATACTTGAAATTTGCTGAGAGAGATTTCAAGTGCTCTTAGCAGGAAGAAAAATGGTTAACTAGTTTGGTGATGGATATGTTAATTAACTTGATTGTTGTAATCATTTCATAACGTATGCATATATCAAAACATGTTGTATACCTTAAATATATGCAGTTTTTATTGGTCAGTCAACCCAATAAGGCTGGGGAAAAAGGAATTGGCAGCACTTGGATTTGAACCCTGGTTTTTGGTTCTATGCCAAGTGAATTTCCAAGTGTCTTTAAAATCCAGGATTTTGTTATTCTCTTCCTCACTTTACCCCTGTCCACTCCATGGCATCTGGCCCTGTTGAGCCTACCCCAGGCAGGCATCCGTGAACTCTGTCCCTATACAGAAAGCAGCAGGACTCAGAGATTTCTCCAGGACATTGAGTGTGGTGCAAAGCTCATCCAGGGAATAGGATGTGTGTGTCAAGCATTGGGTGTTTTACACAAGCAATGAATCACGGAACACTACATCAAAAATTAATGATGTACTGTATGGTGACTAACACAACACAGTAAAAAAATAATAATTAATTTTAAAAAAGATATGTGTTGCTCAGATCTGAGGAGCTACCTCTCTGAGCCTTCATTTCTTTATCTGTAAAAGGTAATCATATTATTTTACATAGTTTGGTGAAAAGTTTGCTCATTTGTTTCATAAATATTTATTAAGGACCTGCTAGGTTGCAGGCTGTGTTCCAGATATTGGTCATTGTAGCAGACAGGAGCTAGGCAGAAAGCAGAATTCACCCCCAAATGGATTATATAAAGATTACTATGAAGGAACCACTTACAGCGGAGTGTGTCAGGCTAAGGAAACATGATGCATCCAGAATCTAACAACAGCAGGAAGCAATTATCATCCCCAGGGACAAAGGGGCAGGAGAGGAAATAGAATTAGTAGTTTTAATCTAGTAGGTTTCACTTCGACTTGAATGGGAGAGTCCCCCACTTGAACCAGCAGTGGTGGAGGAACTCAGCTACCTCCAGAGTCATGGTACTGAAGCACGGTGGGCATGAGAAAGACACACTACCCTCCTTTCCTCCCTTGCCCTCCCTTGCCCTCCCTTGAGCTGGGGTCTCATTTTGGCCAAAGCTAAGCAGAGACCAGTGAGTAAGAGAGCCGGGTTGATGCCTTCCACAAAGACCCCACAGAATGGGGGCAGGAGGCACAAAAAGAGAATAACTCTCTTAGGAAATCACCAGTGAACAAATCAGAGCAAGTCTCTGTTCAAGGTCAATTTTTGTAGTGTTTTATAAATAGCAGAGTATTGCACACAAGTTGGTTAAATCATCAGTAATTAAAGCAATTAAAATGATAGAGTCCCTTACTCTGGTTTCTGTCAAATTCCCAAACTAAGGGTGTGCTGCCAGGCAGCCTGAGGTGCTTAAGAGCAACCCAGACATCCAGGTTCTCAGTAGAGTTGCAAAATTCTATTTGGAAAGCGGAGCAGGGGCCATCCCAGGGCATGCTAAGATTCATGCTTTGTGATGGCCATGGCTGTTCTGGGCCCAAATTCAAGACTGGCTCCACAATGGAGTGATAAAGGAAAAAAAAAAAAAGGGCAGCCATGCCTATACAGACAGATGGGATTCAAAATACAGGACAGGAGAAATCAGGAATGAAAAATACCCAAGGAGGCAGATGTTAATGAGGCCCCAGGCTAATTACACAAGCCCTGCTCTCAGTTTCCAGCATTAGGCAACACTAAATTACAGGCACCCGTTCAAACCGCAGTGGCTGATAATGTGCATCCGCTCATTAGAAGGTCAGACCTCAGAGAGGGTTGAAGAGAGGGAGCCAGAATCCTAAGTAACACAAGACCTTGAGGAAAGGGATCAAAGACTCAAATATTCCTCCTGGTACCCACCCCAGTCATACTGTTTCCAGGGAAGATGTTTGGGACAAGACAGATGTGTGGACCTGTCCCAGAGAAGAGGATATTTTATAAAATCTTAGACGTCCAGAGTTAGAAGAATCTCTCTTCCCTTTTCTGTGTGTCCCCATTTTACAGATGGGCTATCGGTAGCCAGGGAGGGAGGGAAGAGAGTGATTTGTTCAAACCTCCTCACACATTAGCTCTTGAGCTATGATCAGCTCTCAACTTCCCTGTCTGTCCTAGGAGTTCTCAAACATCCCATCAGAGCACATTATAAAATAATGTTCCTTGACGCTTTATTTCACACATAATTACCGCAAGTCTTCTGAGCTTCAAGAACCCAGAATTCAAAACCACATTGAGATACCACCTTACACCAGTTAGAATGGCCAAAATTAACAAGACAAGAAACAACAAGTGTTGGAGAGAATATGGAGAAAGGGGAACCCTCTTACACTATTGGTGTGAATGCAAGTTGGTGCAGCCACTTTGGAAAACAGTGTGGAGATTCCTTAAGAAATTAAAAATAGAGCTACCCTATGGCCCTGCATTTGCACTACTGGGTATTTACCCCAAAGATACAGATGTAATGAAAAGAAGGGCCATATGAACACAGGCCACCCCAATGTTCGTAGTAGCAATGGCCACAATCACCAAACTGTGGAAAGAGCCAAGATGCCCTTCAACAGAAGAATGGATAAAGAAGATATGGTCCATATATACAATGGAGTATTATGCCTCCATCAGAAAGGATGAATACCCAACTTTTGTAGCAACATGGACCGGACTGGAGGAGATTATGCTGAGTGAAATAAGTCAAACAGAGAATGTCAATTATATGGTTTCACTTATTTGTGGAGCATAAGGAATAACATGGAGGATACTAGGAGAAGGAAAGGAAAAGTGAATTGGGGGAAATTGGAGGGGGAGATGAACCATGAGAGACTGTGGACTCTGAGAAACAAACTGAGGGTTTTGGAAGGGAGGGGGGTGGAGGGATGGGTGCGCGTGATGGTGGGTATTAAGGAGGGCATGCATTACATGGAGCACTGGGTGTGGTGTACAAACAATGAATCCTGGAACACTGAAAAAATAAAAAAATTAAAATAAATAAAATAAAATTCCAGATATTCATTCAACACATATTTATTGAGCAAATTCAGAGTGCCAGGCACACTCCAGCAAGTATTACGTGGAGTGCAGTTTCTGCTCTCAGTGCCTGTGTCTGTTTGGAAAAGTGCTCCCTTTAACTCTCCTAAATCATTACACACCTACTGAGCTTTGCCTGCTTTCCTTTCATTTACTCATTAAAGATGTGCCAGGCACAGAGGATAACAGCAGTGAACAAAACAGACAATAGCCCTTGTGGAGCTGAGATCTATCTAAATTGCAGAAAGTAGAAAACAAATAAATAAGCATTCTAATGGCAGGTCATAAGATATGGTTGTACCAAAAGAAGACATAGCGATTGGTTTTTGAGAAAGTATGAGCAGGGGAGGTGACTTAAGAAGAAATCTAAATTAAGTGAGCAGAGCGAGCCCTGTAGGTTTGGGGGAGAAAATTTCCTCTCTTTCTCTTGGTAGCAAACATGCACACAGGTAAGGGACAGCTGCCTGGGGTGGGTCCACATTCCACAAGCCGCAAGGTCCTGGGTAAGTCTCTCCACCTTGCTCTAGTTCTTGGTTTCCCCATCTGTAAAGAGGGAAGAAATGGTCCTTACTTCTAGAGTGATTTGTATAAAGTAGGTAAAGCGGTGTCTGGTGCACAATCTTTGCAATCGCTTCCTTCATCCTAAAACACCGTGCCTCACCTTCTCACTTCTTTCAAATTTCTGATCAAATCCTGCCTCCTCAGAGAGACTTGCCAGAACATACTATGTCTGCTCTCAAGGCCCAACTGAGCACTTTTTTCTTTAAGCATTTAGCACTCTTTGAAATTATAGATGCTTGGCAGGTAGATAACAAGCTAGCTAGCTAATAGATCACTAATGTAATATATATAAAGATGTAATTGGTTTTATTGTACTATTTTCTAGAACAGAAGACTGTGTAGGCAGGGACTTTGTTTTGTTACCACCATATTCTCAGGCCCTAGAACAGTGCCTGTCACATATGAAGTTCTCAATAACAATTTGTTCAGTGAGTGAAGGAGTGAACCAGCCTTCAACTGATCATTATTGTTACTTCTCATGCCTCCCACCGGACTGGACCTTCCTTGAGGATCAGGTTAAGGACTTTTTTTCTGAATTGTACCCCCAGTACCTGGCACAGTGCCTGAATCTTTGCTGAAAGCATTCAGGACTGGCCGACTCTTCGAATGAATAAGAATCTCACAACTTTGCAAAGTAAAGCTGTAGTTTGCACCAGGCGTGGACTTGCTGACCGGCACACCACCTCCTCTGCCAGGGAGGGGACGGGGTCTGGGAGGCCAGGGACAATGAATCATTGAGGGTCCCAGCAGAGCAGCCTTGGAGGGGGAAGGCCCCGATCTATCTCTTCGCCCAGGGCCTTTGCCCTCACAACTGCAGGAGAAAGCTGGATCCCTGGGGACTCGCAGAGGTGGGGCGTGGGAACGGGAAGAAAGCTGCACAAGAAAGAGACAGTGAGAGTCTGTAAAGAAATGCCAGGCTCTGCTGCCCATGCGTCTCCAGCCAACGGGCCAGCAGCGGATCTGCCAACTCCCCCAGGAGAAGGAGCGGCACTCTGACAGAGAAAAACAGTGTGGCTCCTGATTCCCAGAATCATAGAAATTGGAGCTGGGAGAGACCTGCAAGACCACCAGCCAGCCCCTGCAGCCTTCTCTACCTTCTTCCCACATGCTGTCACTGCTCCTGGGAATGGCTCGGATGCTGGGTCCCATTTCACGTTCCCTCGGGGGACCCGTTCCCAAACTAACGCAGTCCACTGTGGAAGAAATTGCCCATGGACACCTGAGTGGTTCAGTCTGTTAAGTGTCCAGCTCTTGATTTGGCTCAGGTCATGATCTCAAGGTCATGAGGTTGAGCTCCACATCGGGCTCCCTGCTGGGGCAGAGCCTCCTTGGGATTCTCTCTCTCCCTCTGCCCCTTGCCCATACTTGCTCTCATTCACTCTCTTTCTTTCTCTTAGAAGGACAGAGAAAGAAAGGGAAGGGGAGGGAGAAATTGCCATTGTGGTCACTTTAACCTTTGACTTTGACATTCTGGCCTTTTCTTATTCCTAAACAATTACTTTTTACTAAAAAGCTATGGGATACTCAGTACTTCTCAGTGACAAGTAATTTCATGCCCTTTTGAAAGAAATGGACACTTTCCAAGAAAGGTAATACCTAGTCTGAGGCCAGGCAGCTAATGAGTAGAGGAGTAGGGTTCAAACTACTGTGATTTTATATCACACCATCCTTCCACCTAATTGCCACCTGATTCCCAGCTTGATACTGGGAAAAACACTAGGGTTGGAGTCAGGCAGTCCTGGGTTCCAATCTTGACTCCCCACTTGCTGTTTGTGCAATGGCCCGGGTAACCCGACCTCCTGATTCCCAGGTTTTTCCATTGGAAAATGGAAATAATGCCTACGTAGAGGACTAAAACAGGGAAAGTCTGCCAGTGCCTTCTGCCCCTTCTTCACTACTTGTTTTGCACACTCTTCCCTACCTGGTGGGAGGGAGAGGGGGAGACTACCTAGACCCCTTTCCCACCCAAGGCAACACTGTAGAGTGAGAAGAGCCCTAGAACAGGGATGCAGTGGTCCATTTACTTCGCTAAACTGTTTTCTGACTCTCTTCATTTAAGTAAATCCATCTGCTTCCTGAGGGCATGTGGATCCACCAATTCAGTGACTTTCAGAATTTCCCATGAAGGTGAAGAATTTAGGAACCTCCTGCCCTGCTTACTAAAATGCAGATGGTTAGGCCCCAAACCAGAAAGCCCAATTCCTGGCTGGGGGCCAAGCACTTTCCACAAGATTTCAATGCCAATTCCTTGGACCCCACTTTAGAAACCATTGCACAACTAGCTTATGGAAAGGAGCAGGAGGCAGACAACTATAACACAGGATCCTACATGATTTTATTCTTTGTAGTTTTAAACAAATGTGGAAATTTGTTTAACTACATGATTTTATGTAGTTTTAAAACAAATATGGAAATTTTAGTGACATATACTAATAAAAAATTTTGAACTTACTGAGAGAAGTTATAGGTTCAAGTCTAGCTCTAGCATGTAATGCCTGTGGGACTTTAGAACAGTAACCATTTCCTCTCTGAGCTTGCTTCCTCATTTGTAAATGAGGATGGACAATTGGTAGAATCAGAGGAGGTCATATGTCTGAGCGTATTTGATAAACTGTGAAGTTGCATATACACATTCGATGTTATATCAAGATGAACAGTTTTTTTCTGGGACATTTTTTTCATTTTGCTAATAAGTAATATTTATGTGCCTTAAACCTATTTCCTGGCAGTCTGGAATGTGTCTTCTGTAACGTTTATCCTGATGGTAGTGAAGTGTCTAACAGCAAAGTCAACCCTCGGACAGCCAGTCCTTCATTAAAAGAGGTAGCTTCAGAGAGGGAACCAGTGCCAACGTTGTGGGATGTGTACTGTCTCCAGACCTCTGAGTTTCTCCCACTGATGATGATGGTGGTGTGTGTGTAGCTGTCCCTTGTTAGCATCTTATGATTCTCTACCGCCATTCCTACCATAAGCCAAGTCACCTTTCTCTCTCTCCTGGATTTCTGTAGTACCCTCCTCACTGGTCTCCTTGCCATCACCCACATCTCAATTGCTATGTAACAAACTTCCCTAAAACGTAGTGGCTTAAAACCGCAACAGTTTTATTTGCTTTCAATCTGTGGGTCAAGAATCTGGGCAGAACTTGGTTGTGCAGTACTTCAGCTTCATTTGGTGTTGGCTAAGCTAACATGCAGCTTGTGGCTTGGCTGGACTGGAAGGCCCAAGCATGCTTCACGCTCATGCCTGGTGTCTCAGTGCCCCTCCACATGATCCCTTCTTCTCCACGTGACTATTACACTTCTTCAGAGCAGTGCAGTCTCAGGGGAGCCGGACTTCTCATATAGCAGCTGGTTTATAGGAGGACAGATTACAAGAGGGGTGGAAGGTGTCTGTGTCTTAAAGGCCAGAGTTAGAAGGTACATAGCATGACTTCTGCCATGTTCTAGTGGCTGGAGATGGGACACTAGAGGAAAACTAGATTTAAGGAGACCCCACCTCTTGAAAGGAGCAGCAGAGAGTTTGAGGACATGTTAATCCCCCTTCAGTCCATTCTCTAAACAGCAACCAGAGTGATTCTTCTAAAATTTAACCAGATACCAAGCTCATGTTTAAAATCTGGCAAGGACCTTCTACCTCTTAGAGTGAAATTCACAGTCCTAACCATGGTCTGCAAGGCCCATACACAAAGTGTTCCTTGCCTGTCTCCAGCATGAAAATATAAACTCTTTGAGTCCAGGGATCTCATGTTTTGCAATTCACTATGTCCCTAGTGCTTAGAATGGTGGCTGGCACTATTTTGGTTGCATGAGTGACTGATTTTTATATCCTGCCTTTGTTTTATTTTCTGTATTTGAGCCTGCCTCCTTGCCACCAGGCTGAGAGGCCCTCGAGGGCAGACAACATGTTGCATTCATCACTGCAACCAGCAGGCCCCTAGCATCATACTTGATAACAATTAGCTGGGTATTCGTTGAGTTTGAGCCCCAACCTTTGCTTGAAGCCACAGGCTTACGTTTCCAGAAATTCCTATTGTCCTCCTTGGCTCTGAAACATACATTGAGCTCTTACTATTTTCCATATAATGTGATAAGCTAGTGAATTACAAGCATCTTAACCATTTAATCCTCAACACAACTCCATAAGATATGGCCTGTTATGATCCCCCTATTACAGATGGGAAAACTGAGTCAAAGGGTAACTATATAGCTTGCCTGAGGTAACACAGAAAGTTGAAGAGCCAGGATTTAAACCTAGGCAGGCTAATACTAATGCCTGATCTTAACAGCTATACCATACTGTTTCCTGAGTGATATAATCCTTGATCATGGCTGGTCTGCTTTGTGCGATCTTATAACTGTTCTGTGCCAGCAAAGCCTGTTTCCCCAGTTAA
This sequence comes from Martes martes, assembly GCF_963455335.1. Lineage (NCBI taxonomy): Eukaryota > Metazoa > Chordata > Mammalia > Carnivora > Mustelidae > Martes > Martes martes. The sequence goes on from NC_137895.1 coordinate 14,249,306, forward strand.
CTCAGGTTTGTATCTTTCCATCCTCTTTTAAGCCAGTTCTGTCACTTATGCTGGACAGGCTGATGAAATTTTTTTTTTGTGCCTTGGTTTCCCCAGATACAAAACAGAGGTAATTACAGTACTCAGTGGAAGGACTGGTTGAGGAAATGAAATGGGCTTTTTCACATAAAGCACTTACAACAGTACGTGTGCCACATAGTTAGCACTCAATAAAATCTTAGCAATGATTGCTACTAATTTCCCCCAAAGCAGGAAACACAGCTTTAGCCCTGGGGCACTTACTCTGATAAATATTTTTGCCTCTCTTAGTAAACAGTGAGATTTTTTACCTGCTATGAAGCTACCTGTGTTCTACCATCACAGGATGTCCACTGCCACCACACAAAGAGCTTTTGTATCCTGAGGCGCTTTGCCATTCTTCACATTGTCATGCTCATTCTTTCACATTCAGCCGGTGTGAACTGAATGCCTGTCTGGTGCCAGGCTTTCTGTGAGGCATTTCCTATGCACTGTGTCACTTTATGCTTGTCCCCATATCACAGATGAAGAAATTGAAGCTCTCAGAGTTTAGGTAACTTGCCCCAAGGAGCTCAGAACCTAAATGGTCCTCCCCAATCCCCCAGCCCACCTCCAATCTATTCTCTACACAGCAGCCAGGGTTTTTCCTTCTCCTTCCTTCCTTTCTCCCTCTCTCCCCCCTTCCTTTCTTCCTTCATTCCTTCCTTTCTTATTAATAGACTTTACTTTTTTAGAGAGGTTTTAGGCTTACAGGAGAATTGAGCAGAAGGTACAGAGATTTCCCAAATACCCACATGTGCACAGCCTCTGCCACTATCAACATCCCCCACCAGAGTGGTACATTTGTTACAGTCCATGACCCTACATTTACACATCATAATCATCCAAAGTCCATAGTTTACATTAGAGTTTACTCTCCATGTTGCATATTGAATGGGTTTTGACAAATGTATCGCGGTGTGTATCTACCATGTATCATTCAGAACAGTTTCACTGCCCTAAAAATTCCATGTGCTCTGCCTTTTCATTTCTCACCCCCCCATACCCTACCAGCCACTAATCTTTTTACTGTCTCTATAGTTTTGCCTTTTGCAGAATACTATATAGTTAGAATCATGCAATGTGTATCCTTTTTAGAATGAGCTTTTGAATACTCTGATTTGATCATGTCCTGCCATCAGTTAAAACCCTTTCATGAGCACTTGCATTTTCTAGTCCCTGCCCACCTCCCTGGCCACCTCCTCGTGGTCTCTCCATCAGCCACATTGGCTTTTACTCAGGTCTTCGATCCATTCTCTCCACATGTTCTGTTGCCTCTGCTAAAAAGTTGTTTCCTCCCTATTTTACCTAGAAAATTCCTGCTCATCTTTCAGATCTCCGCTCAAGTGTCACTCCCCTAGAGAAACCACTTAAACCCTCCTATATGATATTCACTGCACCTGGTCCTCAGTCGGCTTGTAATCAGTCTTCACTGATGATGTGACAGGACCTATCTGTGGGGCTATTTGAAGCACTTACTTTGTCTCAGGCACTTTGTTGGGCACTTTACATTTGTTATTTGTAATTCTTACATCCTCCCTGCATAGTCAGTATGATAAGTTGTATTTTGTACTTGGGAAATTGAGGCTCAGAAAGGTTTGATATCTTACCCAGTGTCTAGCAAATCACAAGGGATGGAGTTGGTGTTTGAATTCAGCTCTGGCTGAATGTAAAAACTACGTTCTCACAACTATAAACCACACCCCCTGCTTTTTCTAAATGTTAGAGCCAGTGTTTGGACCTCTGTTGGTGGCAGGGCACAGGGACTTTCTGGGTGGGTGGGCTGGTGACTACCCATTTCCATGGGTCAGGGGTCAGGAGAGAGGTTGTTGCCATTTTAATAACATGCAATAGCAGCTCTGCAGTTGGGCAATTGGAGCATTTGTTCACCATATGACGGTTTGGCTCCCATTCAGCTCCCCAGAGAGAGCCATACAGCCATCTTTTATTACCACCCTCCGTGCTGAGAGAAAGAAACATAAAGAGATAAAGTAACTGTGTGGCTTGCCTTTGCTTTGGGCGATGGGGATCATGCAGAGCTTCCTGACTGCACAGCGTCCATGCTCCCTCCTCTTATCCAGGGCTACCACATGCATCAGGGCAAGGCTGAGTCCATTCTTTCTCTCTCATCCAGCCCAATTTATGCTCTTTCTGTGCTTCTCTCTACCGAACACTGAGGCAGGAGAAAGTAAGGGTTGTTGTGTAAGGCTGTCCAACTTGTGCACTGCTCAAAAGCATAATGCTACCCTCCAAGTGGGAGCTGAGAATCTGTCCATTTTATGTTCACCTGTGCCTCTGCCCTTTTTCTCATTTACACAAAGACGTCTTATGGGTCAGTAGGAAAGACTGGAGAATTGGTTTGTAGGAAAAAAATGCAGGTAGACTTGGGCTTGGCAACCACACATCTCCCAGTCTCTGCTTGGGACCTACATTCACTAAGATATCTGCCCAAACTCTGGGGCCTGTAATACCAAAATTCATGTAGGCATAAATTACTGTAGTCATCATTAACTTCCCCTCCACCTAGGCTTGGAACCCCTTAAGCAATTACTATGACCAAGACCCTGACCTTTAGGGTCAACAGCAAAGCAGTTCCGGCAGTGTTAAGACCGCAGTCTGTGCAGTTGAGCAGACTTGGATTCAGGTCCTCTTTCCATCATTAAATTTCTGTGTGACATTGGGGTACACACTTCACTTCTCCATGCCTCAGTTCCTTCACCTGTGAAGCAGAGTCGTGCTTATAAATATTATATATCTAATTTATACAGTCATGACAAAAATGACTGACATCAAATTGCTTACTACGTGCCTGCCGCTGTTACAGGCACTTTTATAGAGATTAATTTCTTTAATCCCCTGAACAACTTATTTTCCAGATGAAGAATCTGAGGCATAGAGATTAATTAACTTGCCCAGGGTCACACAGCTGCTAACCTGGTGAAGCTGGGATTTAAATCATGGCACTCTACTGATTCTCAAAGTAAAGTACATAGAAGCAAATTCCAGTCCCTGGCACAAAGAAAGTTCTCAATAAATGATAGCCATTACTTTTATCAGCAACAGCAGCTACAGATGCCAGGATCTGAGGCTGCCGGGGCATGAGAGTCTATAGATTGACTATCATGTCATTTGGTTCTTGAGCCCCGTTCCACAGAGGTACCTCCTGGTTTCTTTCAGATTGTTGGGTCTGGGGGCTGAGTGGGCAGGATTCCTTCTTTCCCCTTCTCACCCCCGTTTCACCCAGACAATCTGTTCCACTTTCATCTATTTATATATTAAAATTTCAAGGAAAAATTTGTTTGAGAAAGAGCTCTACTGCCAAGCAAAAGTTTAAAAACACATGGCCCACCTTAACCCACTCATTTTTAAGTAAATGTGCCATAGAGAGGGCAAGTACCTTGCTCAAAGTTGCACAGTGAGTGAGTTGAAGACCATGCCAGAGCAGGGCTATTTCTTGATTCCCAGAGCAGTGGCTTTTTGCTGAACTTCTTTCAGGGTCTTGTTTTTTGCTAAGCTCCTTTCAGGGTCTTGTTTTTTCCCCTCAAGTGGCAACCTGGAGAATGTATTTTACTCACATTTCCCAGAGCCCCTCATTCCAACATGCTTCCTCCCAGTCTCCAAGCACACCGCCTATGTCTGCATCTGACCTGGGTGCACCCCCCCCCCTTGCAAATGGTGACAGGTGCCCCCAATCCCAGGCAGACTGACCCTGGCACCACCCTGCTTCTCAGAGGAAAGTCCAGGAGGTTGACTTCACGCTGCTGGCTCCATCTCTCGCTGTGCAGGTCAGACCTGAGCTCAGAGAGAAGGGAGGGCTGACAGGTTCATAGTGTTAATAGGATACATTTGAGAAATGCTAAACCAACAGTGTTTGGGAATTCAGGCCAGCAGCCAGGCACAGAGCCGGCCAAATTTCAGCTGGGGTGGGAGGGGTGGTTATTCTGAGTCAGAATTAGTGTCTTTTAAAAAACTGGATGAAGACATTGTTTATTCAAGACCCTGGGAGCACAAAGATAAAACATGCATAATGGATTTGGGGTCTTTCACCAGACAGCTCTCCTAAACTGTCTCCATCATAACAAAGAATTGCAGCCATCCCGAGGCCTGCTTAGTGGCCTGTGCTGCTGGCTATGCATAGATCCTCTCCTTGCAGTAGATTGTATGGCACAGGTTAGGAGGTTGAGATTCAGAGAGGTGAAGGAACTCATTCAAGGTCACACAGCTTGTGGGTGTGAAGGAGCCAGGATTTAAGCAGGTTTCTCCAACTCACAAATCCCCATTCTTGATTGAGACTAGGGCCTAAGACTAGGACCCTGACCTCTAGTGTCAAGGGCAAAACAAATTAGGTTGTTTAGACTAATCATTGAATTTAGATGGAGATCACTAAGATTCTCTAATCTGAGATGGGCAGATACTAGGTATGGATAATTAAGACATCCTCAGAACATTTTAAGTCTATCAGTCAATTTAGGCTATTAGGGCAGGTTACCTTAGCAACAAGACACCATGAGTCTTGGCTTGTAATGGATATAACAGAAAGTCTGGACATTCCCAGGTAATTGTTTCTCTGGGCTTGATCACAATATGATATGCTAAGGCTTGACCATTCATTTATTCAAAGAACATTTATGGAACACCTTCCCTGGACCAAGCATTGTGCTAAACTCTGGGAAACAAGGAGGCATTGGCATTCATCAGGGAGTCCATAGCCAGGTAGAGCTGAAAAGTAATCATCTTCAGAGACATACCTGGGTTCCTATCCCATCTCTGTTCCCTTCTGAGTCTGAGCTTCTGTGCTGATCACAGGGCTGGGGTTATCAAACTTTGTTAAGGGCCAGATAGCAAATATTTTCAGCTTTGCAGCCCATATGGTCTCTGTCACCACTACTCCACTTTGTCATTGTGGTGTGAAAGTAGACCTACATAATACATAAGTGGTTGAGTATAGCTGTGTGCCAGTTAGATTTTATTTACAAAAACAGGTGGTGGTCTGGATGTGACCAGATTTGACATATGGGATATAGTTTACAGACATGTATACTCTTCTGATTATAAGTGTATGGCCTTTGGAGTATGGTTGCCTGGGTTCAGATTTTAGCTCTGCCTTTTACTGGTTGTGTTGACCTTGGACAAATGGTAAAACTAATTTGTGCTTTAGTTTTATCATATGTAAAATGGGGATGACAATGATCCTTTCCTTATAAGGAGGTTGTGAGAAATAAAATAATATTTGTAAGGTATGTATAAAACGGCACCTGGCATGTTGTCAACCTTCATAATCATTAGCTATCCATTGGGAGATTAGTGTATATGAAACAGTAAAGGTATTAATACCTGCCCGTGGGGGTCATTGTGCTAAGGATTAGATGTTATTCTGAGCTCCATTAGAGCATGTGTTTTGAGTGTTTTGTTCTTATATTATTGTCCACTGATAAAATTTTTACAGAAACAGTGCCCAGCCCATAGACCATAGCTTGACGATTTGGTTTCTTTAAACATTATTTAAAGAGGGAGAGGGGTACCTCTCCCCCAAAATTTGTGCCCGAGTTGAATGCTTTACTTATCTCATAATAGTTCTGGCCTGGCTAGAGCTTACTTAGAACAGTTCCTGGCACATAGAAGACATTCAGTTAATGTCTGCTTGATGCCTGAAGTGCCTGGGCAGGGGGTCTGATAGTCAGTGAGTCTTCCAAAAATGGAACCTCCGACAGTGTCGGTGTGTCATAAGGATTAAGAGCTCAAGTTTGGAAGTCAGAGGGCCTGGGTCCATGTGTGGATGAGCCACTTACTGTGTGACTTTTTTTTTTTTTTAAAGATTTTATTTATTTGACAGACAGAGATCACAATTAGGCAGAGAGGCAGACAGAGAGAGAGGAAGGGAAGCAGGCTCCCTGCTGAGCAGAGAGCCCGATGTGGGGCTCGATCCCAGGACTCTGGAATCCTGACCTGAGCCGAAGGCAGAGGCTTTAACCCACTGAGCCACCCAGGCGCCCCTACTGTGTGACTTTTTAAAGTTTCTTAGCCTCTCTATGCCTTAGTTTCTTTACATATACTATGAAACTAGTGGTAGTACCTATCTTATAAGGATACTGTGAGGATTTTAAATGAGTTGATCCCTCTAGTGCGCAGATTATGGGACAGATGGTGAATACTCAAGAGATAGTAACCTTTTTATTATTTTTCTCCTGAGGTTAAGGATCACTGACAGGCAAAATGGCAGACATGAATGGTACATCTAAGGAAGAACTCGGTATAATTATTTCAGAGAAGTGGGGTTTTCTATTGTTAAAGCTTGGTGAGCATCAGAAATGTCTAATGAACTCTTCTAACATGCAGATTTCTCTTCTCCCCTCCTGAGGATTTGGATTCATTATGTTTGTGGCCTGAGAATCCCCTTTTCTAACATGCCAGGTGCGTGTGATGCAGGGGGTCCCAGGAGCACACGTTGAGAAACGCCAGATCTTCGGTTTCCAGGGAATGGCTTCTCTCAGGCCTTGCGGCTTCCTGAGAACTGGCAGATCAGCCACTTCCTGTCTCCTTTCCTCCCTCCTTGTCCCTGGAGGGGGCTCTGCTTCCAGATGGGGTCAGTTCATTTCAGCTGCTTCCAGGCTTTTCCCCAAGGCCTCCAGCTGTGCAAACCTCTAGCTGTCTTGTCTTGGGGACTTGTCGGCTAGCGTGTGGAAGGCTCTGCTGATGATGCCTACCATGCTGCACCCCCCAACTCAATGTGGGACCTCTCTGCCAGGGGGGACCTGCAAGCTGAGGTGTCCCCAGCGATCTGATTCTGTCATTCTTGACTGTCAAAGGGCAGGATGCCAGATTCTCTTCTTCAAGAGCTGGGGAAGTGGGAACAACTAGAAGGTTGGGACAGAGCTGTGCCTAGAGTAGAGCAGAGGCAAAGGAAGGGATGCAGCCTCTGCAACCACGCAGACCCGCTTCAGGTGACCTGTGGGGGGGCTTTGATCAGTAACTTAATATCCATGTGCCTCTTGTATCCCTCTTCTTTGAAGAAGGACATTCATGCCCTCCTGGAAGAGCTCCTGTGAGCATGAAATATGAAGACAAACCACCCACTTAGTGTCTGGCATGCAGCAAATGCTCAGAGTGTAATTGTGTCTGTAGAGAAGCAGTAATTGGAGGTGGGTGGGGGGAATTAAGGTAGAGATTTTCCCTCTGCTAACTGACCATCTAGATTCCGTGCCCCATTCTCTAGGATGTTTCTTGATTTTGTATGTGTGCTTCTTGTCTTCCCAACTAGGTTGTGGACCCAGTGAAGGCACAAGCGAACACAGTATTCTACATCAGTTTGCCACCCACCTTAAGTATACTGAATAGCAACTTTTTGTGAAAGGCAATGAACAGTGAGGAATTCCGAATGCTCTTTTCTTTCTCCCCCCAAAAATCTTATTCCTCTTCATTTTGTGACTAAATGAAATAATGTGGAAAAATGTCTGACCCGTCCTGGAACCAAAATATTTCTTTTTTTGAATGAGATTATAACTGGCAAGAAACTCTCAAGTTCATCTTGTTCCACCCTGTGGGGTTACAGATGAGAAAACCAAAACTCAGAGAAGGGAAGTGACTTGCAGTTGGGAGATGCTCCTGTGAACCACAGAACATAGAAAACTACATGAGTGTCTATTTTCACAGTTCTCCCAGGCATGGTACATAACTCATGCCATTACAGATGGACAGGAGAGACGTTTCTTTTATCATGTGCAAGGGATACCTTTGGATTGGGGGCTTAATTTTCTCGCAAACCTGGTTGAGAAGGGTACCTGCTATGTGTGTAATAGGTACCAGAGCTATGGCTAGCCCAGACACCTTACCCCATATGAGAGCTTCCCACAGTGGATGAGAGTCAAAGCCCAGTGGTTAGTGGTGTAGAAGGAAAAGACTGTCCCATTGCTTTTTCAAATGCTTTGTAAAGTCCGAAGATCCTACAAACATAAAGGGATTTGTGTGTTTGTTCGGAAAAGGGTAGAAAAATGCCTCTAAAACCCATGTTCTGGTCTTACTGTATATATTAGGGTAGGCCAGTTGTTGGGGGAAAACAAACTAGGTGGCCTACTGCAAAAGAAGTCCATTTCTCAAGAGTTTAATGTGGCAGAACTTCATCAGTTACTCAGGTGCCCAGGCGGACCCCTTGCATCTTGTGGCTCCATCATCCCTAGGTCCTCAGAATCCTCTGCAGGCTGTCTGCATCTGCTAGCTGATGAGAAAGAGGGAAGAGGACTATGTGGAAATATTGCTATGGGCCAGGCCCATTCATCATTCTCACCAGCATTTCATTCCTTCCAGTGATCAGAACTCAGTCCCATGGCTGCCCCCAACCACAAGCGCTGCTGGGAAATGTGGTCCAGCTGGGTACCCAGGTGAAAAAGGAAATGAATTTGGCCAGCAGGTATCTAGTTCCTGCTACGCTTTGCAATTTCAAACAAACTTTCTGCTATTACCCATCTTTAAACCCAGGAGATAAGGCATGCTTGCAATATAGGATTGTGCCAAGGATCAGGAGAGATAATGACTGTCCGAGTGCTCAGAAGCAGTACATATAGGTGAACTTCATTACCTCCTGAATGCCTGGCCCAGAGCCAAGTATGCAGTAGGTGCAAAACAAACCATTGTGTACTTAGTGGTCTTCCCACCAGCCTCCTGAATGCATGCTTTGCCTCTGCTAGCTGGCATTTGATTCACACACACATCTTTTCGACAACTCACCCATTGCAATCAGTCATTGCCGATTGCCCCTGCCAGCTATGAGCTGGAACACAGGAAGGGTTTTATCTGAAGCCTGAGACATCCTGAAAGGATTAGGCCTCCCTTCTTGGGTCCCTGGAAGGCTGCCCGTGGCACCTCACATTCTTTTCAGCCTAGCGGCCGATGGTAACCATGAGCTCACTGAGGGGCTTCCGCAGTGAGCTATGAAGGCAGCTGCTGAAGCATGGAGCTCGTGGCTTGTGGCCTGGAGATCTTGGTTCTTTTCCCTGATCCCTCCATGAACTCCACCGTTGCTCAGAAGGAGGAGGAAAAGGCCCCAGAGATGCTTTCAGAACTTGATCATCAGGGTGTACCTAGCTCATCATACCATATTTAAGTGGGCCTTATGAATGTTTAAGACAAAAGTCACCTCTCAAATAGCAACAGTAGTAACAGCTTATACTTATATAATGTTTACTGGGTTCTGGGCATGTTAACTTAGTCTCCAAGATAACCCTATGAAATAGGCATAATTATTATGCCAATTTTACAGAAAAGAACACTGAGATATAAAACATTCAATGGCCTTACCCGAGATCAATCACAGAAGCATTCCTTTATTCAGGGCATGGACTATGTAGTTCACTGTAGTCCCCACTACTCCCTAATGTCTTCCAAACAAAGGCAGAGTGCTTGTTGCCATTTCTCTGCACAAAAAAGTAGTCGAGAGTGTGCTCTTTAAGATCATGGATGCTGAGTCCAGACCATCATAGTTTAAATCCTGGCTCTGCCACATTTCAGCTATGCAAACTTGGGCAAGTAATAAACTACTCCAAACTTCATCTGTAAAGTCTGTCTAAAATCACCGGCTCTCGGTGCCCTCCATGGGCTGTATTTAATACAGGCTACTGATGTGCAATTTCTAACTTGAGGCATAGTCAGATCTGCTCCATTTGCCAGTAGGAGTGAAAACGACCCTCTGGCAGATGAAAACAGATGTGGAAATTGGAGCTCAGAAAGTTCAAGGAACTTTTCCCATGGTCAGAGACAGTACCAGACCATCCATGAGAAGTTGGGTCTATAAATCTGCCCACCAGCTGCATCATCCTTTGATGTGCATGTTTTATAAAAGCCTCTTCCCAGAACCTGGGGTGGATGTGTTGGAACAACCACTTAACTCGCAGGGCGACTTTAAGCAAGGTACTTCCTGAGTCTTCACTTTCTCATCTGAAAAATGGGCCAATAAAAACTATTTTCCATAAGTCTGTGGTCTGGAAGTGTTGGCCCATCTTGCCTGAAAAACCTGTTTTTCTATCTCACCTTCAGAGACTATCCTTGACATGGCCAACGTCCACCCATCTTACTCATTCCTTTTTCATATTTACTTGCATTTAGAAGTCTTCACTAGCTAGGTTGTCCCTCAGCCCAACCTGGGATTTGGGGCTGCATGGGCTACTCTTACAACATTGTTTTAAAATGGCCTATGTCCTTGCTTGTCTCCCAACATCATCCCAGACTCAAGGGCTGCAGATGTCTTGCTCAAGAATTTATGTCTAGCACCATGCCCTATGTTCATGCAAAAGAAATGTGTGTTGGGAACAGCGACAACCCAGGCGGTGGCATGGGATGTGCCTCCATTCCCTTCCCACTGGTGGGGCATTTGGAGCAGAGTTGGAATATCCTCCCTGACTAAGCTGTGCAACCTCTCAGTTCTTACAGGGATCTCTGGGCCTATCCTAAGAGGCAGGCTGCACTATTAAACATGGTGCTGCTCTCTTCAGAAAAACAAAGATGTTGGGAGGCAGGACCCTGGTTGTTCGTCCCTCAAGCAATTTCAGCTCTAGCTGGCAAGGCTGTGCCTGGCTCAGAGAATGATCGGTGGACTTGTGAGGCAGAAAGTCAGTGTCGTCCTTGGGCTCCAGACACAGCATTCAGAAACAGACATGCCTGGGTTTGAATCCTAGCAGGGCCCCTTCCCAGCTGAGTGCCCTCAGCAAGTTACTGAAATCTCCTGGCCTCAATTTTCTCATCTGAAAAATGGTAACTGAGTTCAGAGGGTTGTCCTGGGGACTAAGGAATTAAAATCTGTGAACTTCCAGTTATAAGATAAATAAGGACTAAGGATGTAATGTACAGCCTGAGGACTACGGTTACCACTGTTGTGTCCTGTGTATTCAAGTTAAGAGAGTAGATCCTAAGAATTCTTATCACAAGGAAAAAAAATTTTTGTATTTCTATGAGATGATGGATGTTAACTAAACTTATTAAAGTTATCATTTCCTGATATATGTAAGTCAAGGCATCATGCTGTACATCTTAAACTTACACAGTGCTAGATGTCAGCTATATCTCAATAAAACTGGAAAAAATCTCTCAAGCATTTGTAATAGGATATGGTACATAATGAGTATAATAAAAGTATTTACTTGTTAAATACAAGTCTAAGCAGGAAAAGTAGGGTACATGATCAGTCCCTGTGAGAGAAGCAAAAGGTAGGGACAGATGCGTGGAGCCATGTGATGATAAACAGAAAAAAAAAGGTGGGGGGGGCGGTGTTCGCAGAGACTAAGGAACCTGACTCAGGGCTGGAGGATGGAGAGAGTCTGCTTTAATGGCAGGAAACAGTAAGAGCTAACATTTGTGCAGCTCAACTCAAAGCCAGATACTGGACTCCGTGCTTACCGTGCATTTACTCATTCAGGGCTCCTGTTCCCAGTGAGGAAACAAGTGTGCAGGTGGGTTAAGTATCACCCAAAGACTCAGCTAGTAAATTGCAGAACTGGGACTTGAATGCAGATCTTATTGGGGCTCTGAAGCCCATTTTCTAACACCTAACCTATAGCAGGAATACAGCCCTTTGTCATTCACAGCGCTGTTTTAGTTGACTATCAGGTACTTGTTACTGTGCTAGAAGCCCAGCTCCCATTCCTAAGTGCCTTCTACTAAGCACCTGGCATCTGCTGTGCTTCCAGCACCCACCTAGACTGGTTAGCACTGCAGACTGCAGCTTGCATCATTCTGTACCTCTTGTGATTGCCTCTCCATTCTCTAGTACTCTTTCATTCAACATTTTTGAGTGCTGTGTGCTAAATACACATCAGGTGCTGTTGCTACATCAGCAAACTAGACAGACATATTTCTTGCCCTCATGTAGCTTAGAGTGTGATGGGCAAGGGGAAGATATTATTCAAATAATCCAATGTTCCATCTTAGAATCTCAGTAGGAAAGTATTGGACACTGAGTCTTGTCCAGAAAAGATTCTCAATACTTAATAAATGTCAGCTCATTGTTTGGGATGGGGTAATAATAATAGGTCTTTGTATCAGGAAAAAAAATGTATTGCAGACACTTGAGTGTCTCAGTCAGTTAAGCATCTGACTCTTGATTTCAGCTTAGGTCATGATCTCAGGGTCTTGGGATAGAGCCCCATGTTGGGCTCCAGACTTAGCACACGTCAGGCTCTGTGCTCAGCTTGGAGTCTGCATAGAATTTCTCTCTCTCTCTCGCCTTCTGCCCCTCCCCCAGACCTCCCAATCTCTCTCTTTCTAAAATAAATAAAATCTTTTAAAAAATGTATTGAATGTATACTCTCTGCCAGGCATTCCAATGGAGAATTAGGGATGAGATAAAAAGTTGTCCTCACAGAGTGTACAGTCTAATAGGAAGGCTGACATGTAATTTAAAGCCTATTAATACAATTATAGAAGTCTGTGCAAAGGGCTGGATAGAAAATACTTCCCTCGTTAAAATAATAAGGCATATATTTTATTTTGTTCACTGTGTATCCTTTAGAAGAGTGCCTGGTACATAGTAGATATTCGATAAATAATCGATGAATGTATAAATGATCATGATATCAACACTGAATTTTGAAGGATAAATAAAGTTTGTCAGGAAATTTGCCTGGGACTTGGCAATGACCAAGATATAAGGGATTCCATCAGGGCTAAAGGATGGAAGGATCTATGAACAAGGATATAGAAGATGGTCCCAGGCTGAGTGACATCTTAAGATCTATTGTATTTCAACACTCTCTTGACTCAAGTCCATCTTTATGCATTGGTCTCAGTTTCAATTGGAAAGTTCCATCAGAGACAGAGCCAGAAGGTCACACTCTCTCAGTCTGTTTGAGCTGGAAAAGGCCACAGAAGTTCTTATATCTAACTTCCTCATTTTACTCATAAAGGGGCTGAGGCTCAAGAGGGGAACTGCCTTGTTCAAAGTCTTGGCTGGTTAGTGACAGGGCCGGGACAGGAAGCAGGTTTTTAACTCCAGGCCTATGTTCTTTCCATTATGTGAGGGGTTTCCAAGCCTTTTAAATTTATTTATTTATTTTTATTTTAAGCAACAGAACTTTTTTTTTTTCCCCCTAAGTAAAAGTTTATGTGGATAAATGCAGAGCTGCCCTGGACAAAGCCACATAGAGGGCCAGTGGTATCCTCATAATCTCCATCACAGACTGGCTTTCCCCTCCCTACAAGCACATTCCTTCTTTAATAGAGACAGCTGACATTTTCTCTATCTTCTGAGGGTGCATGTGAATGCTGCATCAATGCCCTAAGCCTGTTCCTGCTTACACAAAGATTTCTTCTCCTAAGTATCACTTTAAAACCTGTAAGTAGTACAAGTAAAGCTCTTAACATAACACCTGGCACAGAGTAAGTGCTCAATACTTGTTCATTGTTATAATTTTTATTGCAGATTTGGCTCAGTCCGTACAAATGAGAAGAGTGGAGACGGGACCTGCTGCTTATGGGCCACCAGCTATGAAGGGGGTGCAGGACTAGATATTTACCACAACTATCTTAAGTTGATCTTCCTAACCAGATCAGTACCACTGTCTTACAGTGGAGGACACTAAAATTCGGACAGGTCATCTACGTGCCTGTGGTCACACAGGCAGGAAGGACTAGCCTAGGACACCAGTCCAAGTTTCTTGACAGCCCAAATCCCACTTCAAGACAGACAGACAGACAGACACACACACACACACACACACACACACACAGTTAATTCAGCATTCTTTGTCAGAGCAAACTGCCTTTCATTGTTTCATTCAGTCCTGGCAACGGTACCATTCCTCCACTGAATGAATATTGAGCACCTACTATATTCTGGGCACTCTAGTAAGCCTGCTGCAGGCATAGGCAGCAGAGATGGGGACAGACAGCACATGAGTAACTACAACTGTGATGAGTATTACCCAATGGAGGAAAGAGAATGATTTCTCGCCTGTGTTATCGCTCCTCACTATACAGATGAGGCAACTGAGGCCAGTTAAAGACCTGCTCATGCCAGGGATTTTTCATGAACTCACTTAAATCCTCTCTACAACTCTATGAAGTACTGTTCTTTGCTTTATTTTCTAAGGGAACCCAAGTTACAGAGCATGAAGGTAACTTGCCTAAGATTGCAGGGCTCAGAAGTCGCTGAGTGGGGATTTGAACCCAGGCAGTCTGGTTCCAGAGCCTACATTCTCAGCCCTTTAAATCCAGGTGTGATGGACTCCACTGCTGCTATTTCTGCAGAGGGAGAGAACTAGAAGCAGGTTCAGAGTCCCTGCCCTTCTGGGCATCCTGGGACCCTTCTGAGTGTCACCGTGTCATTGTCATGACTGAGACCCCTGCTCCTGGAAAGCAAAGACACCCTTGCTAGGCAGAGATGGCTCCAAAAACAGCATCCTGCAGCTCAGCTTGGTCCGTGAAACACCTCCTTGAACAAGTGGTGCTACCCAAGAGTGAGCCTCAGATCTCGGGCGATTAGAGGAAGATTCATGCTTTAGGAATCTGAGACCTCAGCGGAAAGGAAAGCAACGTTCCTGCCGCCAGTGCACCTTTCCCTCACACTGGCAGGTGCCAGGCCCAGGCACTCACATTCCTGAGGGGCACAGGTTCTCAGTGCTTGGGCAGGCAGTTTGTCTATGGTGGGGGTCAGGGCAGCTCCTTCACAGCCTGCCTGGCCCCAAGGACAGAGAGTTTGAAGACCCAAAGAGAGTGAGAGAGAGTTCTCTGAGAGAGAAACAGGGCTCTCAGGAGGGGTATGGACCCCTTCCAGGGGATTGCACTGGGGGTGGGAGTACAGGCTGCCAAACATCACCAGAGAATACATGATTTCTGAGCCACTACATAATGTAACCTCACACATTTTTTGAAAACTGTTTTAGAAAAGTTAGAGAGTATATTTACTCTTGCCACATCCCATGTGAGCCTCACGATACGTCCATGGTCTCTCATCTGTGAAATGAGAATTATGTTTATTATATAATGCAGTGAGGATCAAAATGAGAACAGGTTTGGAAAGAATTGCACATAATATCTGCCTTTTCCTCATACAATTCAAATTCATGACAATGCTTTAAAACTGTTAAAAAAATGCCATAAGTATCTTTTGCTATTTTACATGATCACAATTCATATAAAATCCTGAGGTTATCCCCAAATGCCTTGCTTCTTTTGTTAACACATAATAATGGTTCTGTCATCCACCAGTTTATCAGAATCTTCCTTGAAGGCTGAGTTAAGTTTTTAGCCTTGTCTCTCTCAGAATAATGAACTGCTAGGTTTACTTTAGAATGGAAAAAGTAAAGAGATTCTCCTTTTTTTCAATTGTGGATGTTCATCTTTAAAGTTTCAGTGCCATATTTGTATGTGCAAGTATTTTTTGATTTCCCAGCTAGACTCTAAACCCCCAAGGGTCTGACCCATGTTTAATTCTTAGCTACAATTAGCTTTTATTGAGCCCTCTTCTATGTGCCAGGCACTGTTCTGGGTGCCTTCCATGAATTCACTGAATCCTTCCACCAGCCCCATTGAACAATTCTGTTATGATCCCTACTCTACCAGCAAGGAAACTGGTAAACATAGAGACTAAGTAATGTGTGTAAGTGGACAGTGGAGCTAGGCTTCCAAGCCAGGAGCCAGGAGATCTGGCCCTAAAATCCCCACTCTAACATTAATTCCACCACCTCCTTGAAACCCCTTACTTGGAATCCCGCACTGGAAAGCACTGAAAAATGCCATGGGTTTCATTTAAGGCCATTCCCTTCACCTGTCTTACTCTGAGTGTGTAGCTGAGGAAATGAGGTTCATAGATGTGAGATGATTGGGTGGGTCAGGAATGCTTTCACCGCATGTAAGAGAAGACCTGATGTGTAGCAACGCAGGCAATTAAGACATTGCTTTTTCTCACATAGTAAGACTCTAGATAGAGGTGTTTCCAGATTGGGTGCAGTGAGAATTTGCTGTCAAGGATCCAGGTGTTTCTTGTCTTTCTACCCTGCCATCCTTAGCATGTTGGCACTTTATTAACCTGCTGAACACCTCAATGTCAATGTTAGTCTAGGTTCTCCAGAGAGACAGAACCAACAGGAGCAATATATAAATATGTATAATATATGTTGTATATGTTATATATTATGTATTTATATGTATAGATTACAAGGAATTAATTCACATGATTATAGAGTCCAAGAAGTCTAAGATCTGAGTCTAAGAAGTCTAAGATCTAGTCTAAGCTAGAGACCCAGGAGACCTGATGATGTAGTTCCAATCCATGTGCAGAAGTTTGAGTAACAGGAGAGCTGATGGTAAAAATTCCAGTTCCAAGTTCAAGTCCAAAGGCAAAAGGAGATTGGTGTCCCAGCTCAAGGTCAGGCAGAGAGAAAGCATTGTTTCTTACTCAGCCTTTTCTTCTGTTCAGCCCTTCAACCAATTGGATGAAGCCCACCCACACTGGGGAAGACAATCTACTTTACTTAGTTTATGGATTGAAAAGTTAATCTCATCCAGAAACACCTTCACAGACACACCCCAAATCCTGTTTAACCAGATATATGGGCACCCCATTACCCAGTCAAATTGACACATAAAAGTCATTGTCACAATTTGTCCCAACTTGGCTGCCATAGTTAAAGGAATTATGTCAATGTTTGGGTCTGGAAGAAGAGGTCCAAGGTGGCTCTTCTCCTCTTATGTCACTTCTATTTAAGGAAAGTAGAAACATCCCCCGAAGTCCTTCCTAGATTGCCACTTTTGCCTCGTTGCCTAGAACTGGGTCACATGGCTAGAACTAGATATGAGGGAGGTTGGAAAAATTGAGTATCTGACTTTTTAGCCTCAACAATAGAAGGCCAAAAGAGAAGGAGTTGCTGGGTTAGCCATCCACTAGCATGTATCATGGCAACCTGTATAAGGGCATAGGATCAATAATAGAAAATTTGAAGTAGGATTCTGGACCATTTTCTCCTTTCTATAATATCTAAAGGAGAATAACATTTTATTCTCTAGACTACAATTTGTATCTGAAGCCTTCACTCCACAAATCTTTCAATTTTGGTTTCTCATCAGTGATTCATCAGCCCTTAGCTCCCAGCCTGTAAGTGTTCATTATAAGATGGAACAGTCAGAGGATAAAATACACATAAGCAGGCCAGTGACAGGGGCCCAGGATCTAACCCCTCTCTAGAACAAAACTGTTTAGTTGAACAAACACTTACTGAGTGCCTACTATCTGACTGTCATAGTGATAGGCTGTGATAATGTTGCAAAAGAGAAAGCACTGTCTGTGCTCTGGATTTGTTCCCAAACTGGCAGAAAACCAAGTTGCAAAAGAAATGTGCACCACTGGGGGGCTGAGGGCCATGAGAAAGAAGTGGATAAGGTACAGTGATGCACAGCAGAGAGAGGCCAGCTCCCCTACAGGGCTCAGGAAAGGCTTTCATTACCTAGAAGGTGATATTTGAGCCAAGTCTGAAAGGATGAGTAGGTATTTGTCAAGCACACAAGGTAGAGAAAGCCATCCCAGGCCAACGGAGAAGCATATGCAGTGTGGTATGAACCTCTTAGGTTTTCCTGACTATGGAGTGAAAATGCTCCTTCCCCACACATGTATGTATAAATGTGAAGCTACAGAGTGCTTACACAAGCATTCTCTCCCTTCAGTGCCTTAATTTCCAGTCTCCGGCACTTGAGCACCCAATTCACCCAGTTTTTAAGACTCAAAGATTAATTCCTCCAGAAAATTGTTCCTGACTGATGTAGGCTTCCCTTCTCTGTACTCCTGTGTTATCTCTGCCATTTCTTTATCATGTTAGCAGTATCTGTGTGTATGTGAGTCTCTTCCAGTGTTCCATGTGCCCCAAGAGCAGAGACTGCCTTGTTCATCTCTATAGCCTAGTGCCCAGGGCTATGCCTGATACCAGTCATGAGCCAGTAAGTAGCTGAGGAATGAGGAGAATGGGCAAGCCCTGGAGGTGGGCATAGCAGACGTGTTTATTCCCACATACAGAAGAAGGAGCTGAGGTTCAGAGCTTTAGGCCCATGGTCTCACAGACAGTAAGTGACCCAGTGGATCTAGAACCTAGGTCAGCTCGTCCAGTTTTATTCTATTTCACCATGCTGCCTCCAGAAGGAAGTGGGGCCCATTTTTCATTTTAGAAAGACCAGGAATAGATTCCAGATGATCAGAATTCCTGGCCATTTCACAGTATCCCAAGCAGCTGCACCTTCTCCAAAACTTCTAAGTTCCCATTTCTCCTATTCTCCAAGCTTCTCCTCTCGTTTTTCCTGAAAGGCACCTCTCTGAATTCTGGCTACTCAGCCATCCCCTTCACCCCCAACTCCACTCCACAAGTGGGCAGCTCTTCCCAGATATTCTCCAGTGTGTAACAAGCTGGCATTCCCAAAGCATATGGATAACTCAAGGGCAAAGGACTCTTCATCATCTTCCTGGCCAAGACCTGCATTTCTGCTTTCTGAAACTCTAATCAGAAGGATGGATGGATATGGGAGATGGGGCAGGAGATGATTCTGAGGGCTTAGGGTGGCTGTGACAAATGAGCCTAAATGTCCAGTTCTCAGAAATGAATTCCTAGACCACTTTCTTTTTTCATTCCTTACAGATTTATTGAGATAAAATTGACAGTATCTTGCAAGTTTAAGGTATACAGTGTGATTATTTGATATCCATGTATATTGTGAAGTGATCACCACTGTAAGGTCAGTTAACACCTCCATTACCTTACGTAGTTACTGTTGTGTGTGTGTGTGGTGAGAACACTAAAGATCTACTCTCATAGCAACTTTCAAGTATACAGTACAATATTGTTAACTAGTCGCCATGCTGTCCACGACATCCCCAGAACTTAATTGTCTTATAACTGAAAGTTCCCCTGTGTGAGTATCTGGTTTTTACTTCTTACAGACCCCCGACTATTTCTTTCATAGCACTCAGCACAATTTATAACTGTCTGTGTGTGTTTCCCTGAGTTTC
This sequence comes from Martes martes, assembly GCF_963455335.1. NCBI lineage: Eukaryota > Metazoa > Chordata > Mammalia > Carnivora > Mustelidae > Martes > Martes martes. The sequence goes on from NC_137895.1 coordinate 14,268,333, forward strand.
GTGTGTCCATGCACTAGTGCATAAAAGCGGGAACCACATTTATCCTGTTCACTTCCATATCCTCAGCTCCCAGCACAGTTCCTGGTACATAATAGGTGCACAGCAAATCTTTGTTGAATATAATGTGTGTGTGTGTGTACACACACACACACACACACACACACACACACACATATAGTATAGCTTTTGTTCTTAGCTAAAAAGTAGTGCTCAAGCAAGGCCTGGTTTTCATGTAATTCCTTTTAGGTAGACCTAGAATTTACTTCCAATTGTACCACCCCCTCTGATCTTCACAGTAATTCTGTGAGCTGGTAATTAGGGTGCCTAGTTTGCATGGAAGAAAAGTAAGTCTCACAGAGGTTAGTAACCTGCCCAGAATTGTGCTAATACAAGGAAAGGCAGCTCAGTGCATTATACGGAGGTAAATATTGAGCATCTGCTGCTTGTCTGAGCCTGCATGGCTCTGAGAACAGTCCCCTGTATCAGGCATTGTCTTCTCAATGGTACGATTTTTAGAGATAAGCCACCTGAGGCACAGAGAATCTAGACAACTTGCTCAAGCAGGTATGGCTAAGCCAGAATACGAACCCAAGCAGGATAACAAACTCATCCATTACTATTATATCATTTGCAAGGAAATCTGCATATAAAGAATGACATCAAGACCTAGAGGATGCTAGAGACATTGCAGTGAACACCTGCAGAGAGGAGGGGTGAGAAAAAATCTGAGCAAGTACAAAGAAGTGGCAGGATTTAGAAGCCATGGGAGATACTAGAAAAATCCATTGGAATTCAGTGCTGGCAACAGAATATATTGTAGGAATTTTTAAGCAGATAGGAACGTACTATATGGATTTAGGTACCTAGACTGCCATGGAAAGAACCAGGCTAGGCTTCCAGGAAGCTTCTGGAGTACCACAAAAGTGACCCACCACATGTTTCAGTTCAAGAGCATTCTGACATCACTGGGATTCAGAAAGCTAGAATCTGGAAGCTTCCACCATCTCAATGGCCTCTCAGCACCCAAGAAGCTGGAGCAGGGCTCCGGAGAAACCATTCTCATGCCTCTGGAAACTTGGCTGCCCTGGGAACAGACAGAGAGGGCAGAGAGATGATCACCACTTCACTTCTGCTCTCTGAAGTTCAGCAAGTGCTTCCAGTCAGCCAAATTCAGAATCTTAGCCACAAGAGAGTCTGGGAATGAAGTTCCCAAAATTTCATCCTCTGCAGAACAAGAAGATACACTAGCAGGAGGGTGGATTGCAAGTTGTGTGAGCATCCACTCCATGAGGCACAGAGAAGCTTTGATACATCTCACACTAGTGGGATAGTAAGAGCAAGGAAAGTTAGAATGCCTCCTGGCTTGCTACCATGGACCTCGCTGTAACTCAACCCCATAATTCTCTCAGGAGCAAAAAGCCTATTCAGAGAAATGACAGATTCAGAGAAAATACTGCAAACGGCAACAAAGGATCACTACCCCCATATTTAAATAGTCCTTATAACTTAATAAAGATGAATATCACAGCATAAAAATAAAAAGCAGGTATTAACCTAATTCATTAAAAAGAATAGCCTTGAACAAATAATGGTAAAATCATGCTAAATAAATAAATAAATAAATAATGCTAAAAATGCTAAATCTCAGTAATTATCAAAGAAAACATGAAGGTAACCAGGAGACATTTTTTTAGATTCAGAAAGATTAAAAAGATTGATTTCATGTTGCTGAGAGTAGAGGAAACTGACCTTCCAAGTAACTATTTATATAAATGAAGTTTTCCAGAGAGCAGTATAAATTTAAGTGTTCTTTGACCCTGTAAGTTCCCTACTAAAGATCTTTGGTAAGGAGAAAGTTAGAAAAGTCCAGATCAGTAGAGGCATTCTTCCCAGAACTTTTGTTGTAATAATTAAAAAAAAAAAAATCTAAATGGACACCAAGTATAGTATGTAGCCAACAAAAAGGTTTAGATGTTTACATTTTGACATGCAAAGATCTCTGTGAAATAATAAGTGCAAAAAAAGACTAGGAGATGGCATGTTTGTATCATTCCATCTTATCTAGAAATGTGTGCATTTATATGTATGTTTACATATTGAAAATATGGGGAGAAATACTTTGGAATGTCAACATTGCCTCTGAATCTTGGGACTACTTTTACTCTCTTCCTTATATGTTGCTGTGCTGGTTTTTTTAATTGTTGTTCTTTTTTTTTTTTTTTTTTAGCATATGTCACATTTATTAATAGAAAAATCCCCATAAAACTTCTTTTCTCCCTTTGAGAGAAAATTTGGCCCTTGAGAAGCTTATTAGGCACAGTGACTGCCTTTATCCTTCTCCAAATGCTTTAGAAAACCAACCTTCTCAGACCCCTTGAAGTAAGGGTGTTTAGATCTGAGACATGGAGCTTGGGGCCATGGGATTAATTAGAGTTGGGGCAGGAGGAGTGGTGAGGAGGGAGATGTGCTAATTTTAGAATCTCGGCTAGAAAGTTGTTCCAGGATTCCTGTAATGTCCCCTCATACATGCTTAGCTCTGTCCTCCAGCCCCCCTCCCCAGTGACTACAGGACTAACCCAGGCAGTAATAGACTTTAGATTGTAACAAAATGATCAAAATCTCTGCTGCTTTAAATAGAGGTGTTTGGCACCCTTTGGATGGCAGGTCTGGCGAGCTGGGGTTCTCAGCACTCACCCTAGTTTGAGGCCCTGCAATGAAATCTGTGGGATTTCAGCTTTCCCTTCATCTCCAATATCTCTAAGAAAAAACTCCCCATTATCTGTACACTGGGTAGTATCGTCTGCCCATAAAGTCATCCAGCTCAAATCCTGGGGACTCTGACATTCCTGCTCCACCCCCACTGTTACTTAACTTCTCTCACTTTTTCTCCTCTTCCACTTCCTCAAGACAAGGATTTAGAACATATTATTAAAAGTGTACATTGTGGGGGCATCTGGGTGGCTCAGTCAGTTAAGTGTCTGACTTGATTTCAGCTCAGGTCTTGATCTCAGGGTCATGAGTTCAAGCCCAGCATAAAAAGCATACTTTGTGGGCCCTTTATAGAATCATAGAACTTTATCTCTTAAGGGACCGAAAAAAATAGTATAAGGCATAATGGCTTTCTTTTATTTGGCGTCTCTTAAAAGCCAATCACATTATATATGTAGTGCTTTCTTAAAATAAGATATTGGGATGACAACATCTTGAGATTTAAATAGGTATTTGACAAAAGAAGATATATAAAAAATGCCAATAAGCCCATTCAATGTCTCTGAACTTCATTAACTACCAGGAAAATGCACATAAAAAAACATAATGAGATAACAAATCATAAAGACTGACCATGCAAACTGTTGGCAAGCAAACTGTGGAGCAACTGGAACTCTCATACACAGCTAGTAGGAGTGTAAAATGGTACTGCCTCTTTGCAAAAACAGTTTAGTAGTTTCTTACAAAGTTAACTATATGTTTCATTATAATCCATCCATTCTCCTACTGTATTTTTCCCCAGAGAGAAATGAAACAAGTCTACTAAATGACTCACACAAGAATTTTCGTAGAAACTGCATTCATAGTAACCCCAAACTGGCAACAACCCAATGTCCATCAACTGGTAGATAGAAAAACAAAATATGATACATCCACATAATGGAATGCTTCTCAGTGACAAAAAGGAACAAACCATTGAGAGATATATATTAATTTTCTATGCTGAGTAACAAATCCCCACACATATATTGACTTAAGATAACACATATTTATCATCTCACAGTTTCTGTGGGCCAGAAGTCTGGGCACAGTTTAACCATTTCTTCTCTAAGACTGCTGTCAAGATGTCATCCAGGCCTTGGTTCTTATCTGGAGGCTTGACTGGCAGTGGAACCACTTCCAAGTTCATGCAGGTTTTTAGCAGAATTCTTTCCCTCATGGCTTTAAAATCAAGGTTTTTCACTGGTCATAACTGAGGCCACCCTCATATCCTGGAGGCTGCCCACTGTTTCTTGTCACATGTCCCTTTGCATAAGCCCTTGTATGACATGGCAGCTCGCTTCTTCAAAGCAAGGGAAAAAGAGAACAAGTCTGCTGGCAAGACAGAGACTTACATAAAGTAATGTGATCAGGAGAGTGATAGCCCATTACCTTTGCGTATTCTAGGAACAAGTCACAGATCCTGCCCATATTTAGAGGAGGGGCTCATATAAGCACACGAACATGGAAAACAGGAGTCATGTTGGGCTACCTTCCAGTCCATCCTCCATAACATACAACACAGAGTCTCAAAAATACTATGTTGAGCAAAGGAAGCTAAACACAAAAGTGTACATGATTTATAATTCCATTTGTATGACATACTAGAAAAAGCCACAGGACCAGATCCCTGGTCATTCAGGGATCAATATTTGCCTAGGGAACAAGGGAATTGAGGGGGTTGACTACAAAGGGCACAAGGCAAGTTTTGGGGTGATAAAAAGTACTTCTCTTGACTTGTGTGATGATTAGTTGGGCATATACATTTACCAAAGCTCATCAGACTATGCATTTCAAATTGATACATTTTATTTTATGCACATTATACCTCTGTCAAATATTATTTGTAATGGCTTTATGAATGTCATATTTTTATCACCATTTGCCTATGAAGAAACTGAGGTCCAAAACTTTTGCATAGTCACACAGCTGGTGGACCTGGAATTCTAAGGCAGGTCTAACTGCAAAATCAATTCCCTTTTCCTCTATCCATAACTTCTTTTTTTCTTATTCTTTTTTTCTTTTCTTTTTTTTTCAGCGTAACAGTATTCATTGTTTTTGCACCACACCCAGTGCTCCATGCAATATGTGCCCTCCCTAATACCCACCACCTGGATCCCCCAACCGCCCACACCCGGCCCCTTCAAAACCCTCAGGTTGTTTTCAGAGTCCATAGTCTTTCATGGTTCACCTCCCCTTCCAGTTTCCCTCAACTCCCTTCTCCTCTCCATCTCCCCATGTCCTCCATGTTATTTGTTATGCTCCACAAATAAGTGAAACCATATGATACTTGACTCTCTCTGCTTGACTTATTTCACTCAGCATAATCTCTTCCAGTCCCGTCCATGTTGCTACAAAAGTTGGGTATTCATCCTTTCTGATGGAGGCATAGTACTCCGTAGTGTATATGGACCACATCTTCCTTATCCATTCGTCCGTTGAAGGGCATCTTGGTTCTTTCCACAGTTTGGCAACCATGGCTATTGCTGCTATAAACATAGGGGTACAGATGGCCCTTCTTTTCACTACATCTGTATCTTTGGGGGTAAATACCCAGTAGTGCAATTGCAGGGTCATAGGAAAGCTCTATTTTTAATTTCTTAAGGAATCTCCACACCGTTTTCCAAAGTGGCTGCACCAACTTGCATTCCCATCAACAGTGTAAGAGGGTTCCCCTTTCTCCACATCCTCTCCAACACACGTTGTTTCCTGTCTTGCTAATTTTGGCCATTCTAACTGGTGTAAGGTGGTAGCTCAATGTGGTTTTAATTTGAATCTCCCTGATGGCTAGTGACGATGAACCTTTTTTCATGAGTCTGTTAGCCATTTATATGTCTTCATTGGAGAAGTGTCTGTTCATATCTTCTGCCCATTTTTTGATATGATTATCTGTTTTGTGTGTGTTGAGTTTGAGGAGTTCTTTATAGATCCTGGATATCAACCTTTTGTCTGTACTGTCATTTCCAAATATCTTCTCCCATTCTGTGGGTTGCCTCTTTGTTTTGTTGACTGTTTCCTTTGCTGTGCAGAAGCTTTTGATCTTGATGAAGTCCCAAAAGTTCATTTTCGCTTTTGTTTCCTTTGCCTTTGGAGACATATCTTGAAAGAAGTTGCTGTGGGTGATATCGAAGAGGTTATTGCTTATGTTCTCCTCTAGGATTCTGATGGATTCTTGTCTCACGTTGAGGTCTTTTATCCATCTCGAGTTTATCTTTGTGTATGGTGTAAGAGAATGGTCGAGTTTCATTCTTCTACATATAGCTGTCCAGTTTTCCCAGCACCATTTATTGAGGAGACTGTCTTTTTTCCACTGGATATTTTTTCCTGTTTTGTTGAAGATTATTTGATTATTTTGTCAAAGATTATTTTGTCGAAGATTATTTGAGTTGAGGGTCCATATCTGGGCTCTCTACTCTGTTCCACTGGTCTATGTGTCTGTTTTTATGCCAGTACTATGGTGTCTTGGTGATCACAGCTTTGTAGTAAAGCTTGAAATCAGGTAACGTGATGCCGCCAGTTTTATTTTTGTTTTTCAACATTTCCTTAGCAATTCGGGGTCTCTTCTGATTCCATACAAATTTTAGGATTATTTGCTCCAGCTCTTTGAAAAATACTGGTGGAATTTTGATCGGAATGACATTAAAAGTGTAGATTGCTCTAGGCAGTATAGACATTTTGACAATGTTTATTCTTCCGATCCAAGAGCATGGAATGGTCTTCCATCTTTTTGTGTCTTCTTCAATTTCTTTCATGAGTGTTCTGTAGTTCCTCGAGTACAGATCCTTTACCTCTTTGGTTAGGTTTATTCCCAGGTATCTTATGGTTCTTGGTGCTATAGTAGATGGAATCGATTCTCTAATTTCCCTTTCTGTATTTTCATTGTTAGTGTATAAGAAAGCCACCGATTTCTGTACATTGACTTTGTATCCTGCCACGTTACTGAATTGCTGTATGAGTTCTAGTAGTTTGGGGGGTGGCGTCTTTTGGGTTTTCCATATAAAGAATCATGTCATCTGCGAAGAGAGAGAGTTTGACTTCTTCATTGCCCATTTAGATACCTTTTATTTCTCTTTGTTGTCTGATTGCTGTTGCTAGGACTTCTAATACTATGTTGAACAAGAGTGGTGAGAGTGGGCATCCTTGTCGTGTTCCTGATCTCAACAGGAATATTTTCTTGCAAGCTGCAGAGGCCTGGATGGATAAAGAAAGATCCCCTAGGCCCTGCTTAGAGTGGCAGAGAGTCTCAAGCTTGTGTTTTCTGATTCCGAGTCAAGAGTTCTTTGTACTGCTAGGTCTGCCAGAGTCCGTTAAAGACTTGCAGCAGATTTTAAGAGTTATAAGTGCATTTTTAAATTTATCCATATGTCTCATTATAAATACACTTAACAGTATTGTTCTCTTAAAACACATAATCCTATGAACCAGTTCTCATATGGTCATCCATGAAAATAAAGGTTTCAGAAGGTATGCTGTATGCTGTTGGTTGCTTACCTTCTTTCTTCCCTACTAAATCCTGAGTCTATTCAGATGTTTGGTGGCCATATGCTTCAGGGAAACACAGGTCCCTCTCTGGTGCCAGGGGATGAATCTTGGTTCCTTTCAGCTAGTTTTAGTCTTTCTTTTCCCACTGAGAGATGCAGTTCTGACCAGTGAGGTCTGAGAGGCGTCTGCTAGGGGATTCTGGGAAGTCTACCAAGCTTCTTTAAAGTAATACAAGAAGAGGGTCCTTTCTGGCAGGCATGGGAGTATGAGCTTGGGGAGCTTGGGGGCTCACTGATGACACAAAGTGACAATATGAGGACAAAAGTCTATCCCTGAGAATAAGAGTTAGAAGGATACAAAGCAGATAGGTCCTTGAGGATGGTGTTGAGCCCCCGATGTATTCACCCCTGTGACTCCTCATCTCAGTGATAGAAGTAATACACTTTCTTTATTGACTTAATCATCACTGTTATGTGTAGCTCAAATCATCTTGCATACAGAAGATAAAAGCCAATACTGTAAAACATCTTTTTTTTGCGCCCAATTCCATGGCACATAACATTCTTATAAATACTTATTGGCACTATATTACATTCAAAGCTGTACGGCAGGCAATTGATGTTATATGCGCCAAGATTAGTTTCATTTTCAGAAGTGTTTATTGATAGCTGCCAATTAGAAACAACCTCAACTGTCCATCTGATATTGGGTAAGTAAATTAGCAAAAATCCATATAATGAGACACAATTAAAAATAAAGAAGTATCTGCATTTGTACTGATATGAAAAGATCTCCTAGATATGCTGCTATGTAGAAAAATAAAAGTCAGAATACTATATGGAAGACTTTGAAATCCATGGTCATGGAAAACATCTGAAGTTCCTTCCAGGACTGTGGTGGTACAGGCAAGGAACTGGGAAGGTGGACACAAGATCCTAAACAGAATTTTCACCAGGGATGGGACCACTGAGGACATAACGTGATAATAGCACTGTGAGAAGCTTGTTGCTATCAACGGCAGGAAATCTATGGGACCCACTTGTGGAGCTACAACATGGAAACATCTGGCAAGATCTGCTTCTTGAGGGAAAGCAGCAAGGATCAGGTGGTCATATAGCAGGGCTGCTGTATGTGCTCTCATGTACATGAATTCCCTATTTTTAAGCTATAAAGACATTTTAAAAAATCGTATTTATAGAAACTCTGGTATCACCAATGAATGCTACTTACCTGTCAGCATCAATATTGAGCTAACATAACATTAATCAAGGGCTCTCTATGTGCCAGATGCCAGCCTCAACTCTATCTGGATTGGCTCCTTTGATACCTGTAGCCACTATGAACTGCATTTTATTGTTACCATCCTAATTTTTACAGCTGGATAAACTGAGGCATCAACATGTTAACTACTGTTTCAGGATCATATAGTTGGTAAGTGGTATAGAAACAGGAATTGAGCCCAAAGTCCATGCCCAGAACACCCCACTAATCAACCTCTAGGGTTATTGGAAAGGTTAAATGAACTCATGTGTGCTTAGTCAGTGCTTGCCTTAGCCAGTCATGCTCAAAGAGGAGTCTGTGCACCAGCAGTGTTAAAATTTTGTTAGAAATCTATTAAATCCTTAGATACATTTCCCAGGTTCAGCCATACTTGGCTTCATGTGATCGCCGCACGCAGACATGTCTCTTAGACAGCATTGAGTATATGAAGTCCCACCCAGCAGAGGAAAGAATAAACCCATACCCTGGCTGAGCCTTGGGGAAACATACCTTGCTTTCTTGTTCCATAGCTGTTTATTGACAATCACTGCTCTAGGCCAATCAGAGGTATCCGACATGGTCTTAGGAGGTACTGAGACCCAACCATTCCCAGTCTGGCTGTGTAATCTATGCACATCAAAACCAGCTAAATAATTCTTCTGCTCAATTTAGGTGCTCCATGGGACAGAGATCTCAAACTCCTTCCTTTCCCAGGGCCTGTCATATAGTAGATGGTTAATAACAGGGCATTGAATGAGGATGCCATCACAGTTCACCTGGTGGTAGCTGTCTTTTACGCAGAGAACACCTAACAGAAGCTCTCAGCCTTGGCTGTCCATTATAATCATCTGGAGAGCTTCTAAAAATCCCCTGCCTCAAGCCAGTCACATCAGAATATCTGAATGTGGGGGAGGAGAGGAAAGGACAAGGTGTGAATAGTTCTGAGAGCTCCCCAGGTGATTCCAGTGTGCTGCCAAGATGGAGGGCCCCTACGCTAGAAGAAGCCAAATTGCAGAGGGTTGATTTGGCAACTGCCAAACCAGCAGAGTCACAGTTTGAGATGCAATGGGTAAAGCGCAGATGGCTTCCTCGAAAGCTGCTTCTACCCTCTACATCTTTGATGGGTGTATGAGTGGGGCTGGGAGCAGCCAAGATCCTGTCTTAAGAAGTTCCTGAGCACAGTGAAAGGTGCAGCTGGAAGCATTTATGCTGGAAACCCTGACTGGGTGATAGTCCTAAAAATTATTGCCATATGTCTCCAGCAGGGAGGGCAGGGCCCACGTTTGTTCCCTCCATCCTCCACAGCCTTGCCTCCATCCGCTGCTCAGTCTTCACCCATGGGGGCCCCTGGAGTGGCTCCATTTAGTTTAAGAATTTTATGGAGCATCTAGATTTCTTGCAGTAGGCCAGGCCCTAGAAATACAGATATAAATCCAACATCACCCCTTCCCTGGTGGAATTCACATCCCAGAGAGAGAAACAGGAAATAAATCTACAGCTAGGATGTGGTATGATAAGGGCCATGAGAATACTACAGAGGAGAGAGATCTTAGAGGAGGCGGGTGAGGAGGGGGCTTAAGGAGGTTCCAGAAGGCTTCTGAGAAGAAGTGGCAACAACACTGATGATTTTTTCCTTCTTCTTATGAAATACTCATATGCCTTTTTTAAATTTTGGAATAATTTTAAACAAGTATAGTTGAACACATCAATTTATCAAATATTCACATTTTGCTGTGCTTTATTTTTTTAATTAACATATAATGCATTATTTGTTTCAGGGTTATGGGTCTGTGACTCATCAGTCTTATATAATACCCAGTGCTCATTACAACACATACCCTCCCCAATGTCCATCACCCAGCCACCCCATCCCCTACCTCCCTACCCTCCAGCAATCCTGTTTGTTTCCTAAGACTAAGAGTCTTTTTCTTTTTTTTTAAAAGATTTTATTTATTTATTTGAGAGGGAGACAGTGAGAGAGAGCATGAGAGAGGAGAAGGTCAGAGGGAGAAGCAGACTCCCATGGAGCTGGGACCCCGATGCGGGACTCGATTCCGGGACTCTGGGATCGTGACCTGAGCCGAAGGCAGTTGCTTAACCAACGGAGCCATCCAGGTGCCCCAGACTAAGAGTCTTTTATGGTTTGTCTCTCTCTCTAGTTTCGTCTTGTTTCATTTTTTTCCCTCTCTTCCCCTATGATCCTCTGCCTTGTTTCTTAAATTCCACATGTCAGTGAGATGATATGATAATTGTCTTTCTTTGATTGACTTATTTCGCTTAGCATAGTACCTTCTAGTTCCATCCATGTGGTTGCAAATGGCAAGATTTCATGGTTTCTGATGGCTGTGTAATATACTTCAGAGCCTTAAAAAAAAATTCTAAACTATTTCATGCATAGAAAAAGTACAGAGAATACCATAACAAACACCCATCTACTGAGGTGGTTGAGCTGCCATTCTGGAGCCAGGCTACCTGCCTCTGCAGTGTGACATTAGAGAAGTTACTTAACCTCTCTGTGCCTCTGTCTTTTTTTTTTAAACCAAGCACCTACCTCAAATAGGTAATTCTCAGAATTAATTAAGGTAAATCTTTTAAAAAGAAAAATGTCCTCACACACACTCCATGCTTCATAAACAATGTTACCTGTACATTCATGACCCTGCTTGTTGAATCTTAACATTCTGCTGCATTTGTTTTAGATATTTTCTAATAAAGAGTATACCTATGACACAAACTTTTTAAGAACCCTCCGTACAGCCCTCCCAACCCCCTTCTGACTGCTAAGATAGAATAAAGTTAGCCAGAGGTCAATATGGAAAAGTCCACTGCAGAGCACAGAGGAGGGAAGCCCCCAGGCTTCTGAGGAAACCCTTCAGTATGGTCAGAAAGGAAGGTGACCTATGGGCAGGGGAGGAGACTGGAGAGATGGCCGGGGCACATCAGGGAAGACCACCCAGAGCTTATACACCGTCCATGAATCCTACCTGGGAGCCTATTTCCCTTCACAGACCTCACATCCAACTCTCCCCCGCCAGGAAATCCTCAGAGTCTCTTTTAATGGCTCCCTTCAAAACATTAACAACAACGAAAAAAAACCCAAAATAAAGAAACCTCTCCCATACTTGCTCCCCAATCTGGAAAATTCCACCATGTATGGGCCAGCTTTGAGAAAAGAGGGGAGACCCACAGGGGCAGCAGGAAGGGGGCTTAGCCTCCCTGAAGTCACTGACACCTGATTGCCCCAGAAGCAGGAATTGGGTGATTTAAGGCTGCAGCCCAGCCAGGACCATTTAGCTCCCCTGGGCCCCGAGACGCTTGCACTGAGCAATTAGCTTGAGGAAGGAGCCTTCCTGGGAACTGTGTACCCCACCAGGTGGATATTCATGCCAAGTGAGCTGATAAGAGGGCCCTCTGACTTGTCGATAGTTAACCTGATAGAAGTACATATGTGGCTTGTCAGGCATGGATATTTGTGGGGAAGCCTTGGGTACAAGTATATACTACCGCCCAATCTGGGTTGGAAATGTGTTCTCCCGTCACTTCCCAGCAGGACCATCATCTTTTATCTCAAAATGGGCTGTTCCCCATCCTTCCCTCCCCTCCACTTCTCCAGCATCCGTTCCAGCCGCTGCTGAGGAACAGCTGCTCTGAGGTCCGTCTCTCATCAGCTGCCTTATCTCCCTGATGAATAATGTTCCCCTTCCCTGAGCAGCAGCCTGGCAGGAGGCCTGCCCCAAGTGGAGCAGGCATGGAGCAGGCCGCTGACAGCCCTTGGAGCCCAGGCAGCTGTTGGAGGGTGGGGCAGTCCCCCAGCCCCCACATGGAGTGAGGACCGACACCCCTGCCTCACAGAGACATGCCACCCTGAGGCCCCGAGCCCGCAAGCCCTAGCAAGCAGCAGCTCACAGACTCAGCCGTTCCAAGCACATCTCAGTCCCCATTCACCATTCTGGGTGCTGGGGGAAACACAGGCACATGGGACCTTCAGGGATGGGGCCTGTTTGTGGGAGATTCGGTCTGTACCTACTAGTACAAACCTCCATACTGCATGTTGAATCACTCCAGGTCTTGGTTTTCCACATCTGCAGAATGGGCTAATTGTAGTGTTGTTGAGATGGCTGTGGTTCTCTGCTCTTATCCCCTTTGCCAGCCAACACACCCATCCTCCAGCACTGTGAGTGCCCCAGTAACAGTTGAACCTCTAGCTTCTAAAGAGCCTTTGGCTGATGGGCTGATGGCCACTGCATCCCTGAGATAATCCAAAGGCTAACCTCCCTCTGTCATCCATCCCCTTTTGGTCAGGGGAGTTGGTAACTGAATGATACTGGGGATGTAAAAACTGAGGCCTCTTTCCTCAGGGTGAGAGCTTCAGAGCCAGCCCTGTAGTTCAGACTAAAACTGGGCTTTACTCACAACTACACCCTTTCCTGTCCTGCTTCCCTCAACCCACTTCCGGCTTTGCTTCAAGAGCACACCCTCCCTCCTGGAATCACAGCTTTTTGGAAGCTTGTTTGGGGCTTGACTTCTAGGAGACCCAGCCCTAGATAAGCACCTACTTCACAGGGGCTTTATGTGAGGATTTGAAGAGATAAGGTTTGAAAAGCCCCTTGGTGCCTGGCACTCGGCAAGTACTCAGTAGCTGGTAATCTTGATTCTTATGAACTACTGCTACGTGACAGAATGTCACAAGGGAACTTGGACAGACAGAGAGGTGGGTGTTGAAAGCCTTGGTTCTGAGTCTGGATTGGAGGCAGTCATCCCAGGAAAGGCCCCTGGAGGTCACTTAGCCCACTTTCTTTGTCCCAGTAAGGAAACGGAGGCCCAGAGAGAAGCAGCAGTCTCAGAGACCCATGACAAGTCAGGGACAAGAGCTGGACTAGCTCATGTCTTGCTCTTTTCCCCTCACTCTGCCTGGCATTTTGGCATCTTCAAATCCTCTTTTTTCCTGGTAGTTGTTGAAGTGTTGTTGACTTTAAATGGTCTAAGACCCTGAGAAGTAAAGCCAGAGAGCACTCCTTTTCCATGTGGCTCTCTATAGCACCTACTGAATATGGGACACCAGCTAGGCACTCAGAGAAGGATCCACAAACATATATACCAACCCCTGGTTGTTACAGAGAGCTTCACCATTTTCATAGTGTGTGTGTGGGTGTCTGTGGGTGTTGGTTAGTTAACACTAGCTTTCCCAAGAAGTGAATAATCCAGCCCATTCTACAGGAGAGGTATTATTAAAAGCAATCTTTTAAAGATCATTAAAAGCAGGCAGGTGGGCAAGGGTATTTCTGGACTCACTGTGTTTCCATGTTAAATACTAAGAAATATTCTTAATTTCCACAGTGCTCTCTCTGAATGGTCCTTTGATATCCCTTTCATTTTCCCCAAGGGTGTACAGAGTTTCAAACACAAGACAAATCAAGTCTTCCGGGGGTTAGCTGTGGCCCCATGTGGTTAGAGTATACTGCATATCCTAGGGGATGGCCTCAGTGGAACTCGAGAAGTAGACCAAAACCATACTGGATGTAAGACATTGTGTATCATTCGAAAGTGTTTGGGCTTTGATCTGCAAACAGTGGGCAGCATTCAGAACCCTCTGTCCAGGATGGTGACATGCTTAGATGTGGGTCCTACAGAGATCTCTCTGGGCACTGTGAAGAGGAGACTTGAGGGGCAAGGCAAGACCTCTGTCCCCAGGAGATACCCTTGAACATGGGAAGAGTTAAGTAGATGGCCACAACTTGTGAGCTGTCAGAAGACATCATATGGATAATTTCCACGTGACTAAGACACAACTGAGGGTGACAGGAATGGAAGATAAGGAGAATTCACTGAGGAAGTGGGGTTTGAGTTGAGCAAGTTTTTGAGAGGCAGGTTCCTAAGCATGGGGAGTGGCAAGGACAGAGTGCATCTGTGAGCAGGTAGAAAATGAATGTGAAGGGCAGCAGAGCCAGGGGCCAGGCAGAGGAGATGCAGCTAAGAGGAGACCCAAACCACTTTCTGAGGAGCACTGAGTACCAGGTAAAGAAGTAGGAACTACCATCTGTTGGCAGGAAAGGCTCCCGGAGGGCTTTGAACAGCAGCCAAGTAGCATGAAGAAAGCAGGATTTGAAGATCAGTCCAAGAGTGGAATGCAGAAGTGGTTGGCAGTGGGAGTGTTACCTCCCCAAGTTGCAGATCATGCACTGACCACTTCTAGGCCACATGCCCTGTCCAGGAAAGTTGGATTTGTCCACCAGTGTGGTCCAGCACTTTTACAAAAGGCAGATTTCATGCAAAAGATCTCTTAAAAGGCAGGTTTCTGGCTTCATTTTAAAAATAGAGGATTTGGTAAAACCAGACCCAAGTATTTCCACGTGGACATTGTCTGCTGGACTTGGGTCGCCGTGGTCTTCTTTAGGTGCAGTCTTGAGTTTCATGAGAGTTTTCCCATAGAAATCCTGCTTTATTTTTGGTGCCAGTCTGCATGGTGATTTTTAAAACTTATTTTGAATGAGTCATCAATATTTAAGTTTTTGAGGATTTCATGTAAATATCCAGATTTGGGCTTTGACAAAAAGTCATTAGGGCCACATGGGAACTCATTCCTATTTGGCCATAATGGCTGGAGCTCAGGCTGTTCTTTCATTCACCAGCCCCCTCTACCCTGCCTTGCTCTCGGCAAAGGCCTGTGTTAGCTGCCATTTATCAAAGAGATTATGCTTGCCTATGGAAGTATGAAATGTTTCTTGTACTCGAGTCATTACCAAAAGTGGGAAAATGAAAGATGGTGCAAGGTGTGTGCCAGAAAGGCTAAAGAGTACATTGTGGAAATTAAGACTATTTCTATGTGTTTACTATGGAAACAGAGTGTGTGTTAGAAGGATACCACTGAAAAAGCTACTGGACAAGGCTAGCACACTTCATCCAGCCCTGAAGTCACCTGCTTGGGCCCTGTGGCATTTAGCTTTGGAATCCCTGGTGTAGAGGAAGGGAAATTAAATAACACTCAGCAGTCTGGATTCTGAGCCAGGCCCTGTGCTACAGAGAGGAATAAGGTAAGAGACTATGACCCCAGGGACTAGGAGCTAAGGGTCTATTGAGGTGTCCTGGGAATGAGGCAATGGGAGGGAAATGAGAGCAAGAGGGAGACACTTCTGGAGGGGAGAATCGGCAACATTGGTGGCTCCTTACACAGTTGGCGTCAGAAGAATTGCAGATGGCTTCAGGGTGACAGATCCTGAGATCCTTGGAGCATGGTAGGTTAGAGAAGTCAAGCGATCCACTTTGAGCGAGGCTGATAACTTGGGCCCCGGCACAGGGACTGTGAAGTGCTGAGTGTTCAGGTGGGTGGGCAGTACTGGTTGCATCATGGTTGTGCACATTGGCTTTGAATCACTCAAGTCTCATGTGGACCTTGTTCTTGCTTTGCTTAATCTCTCCATGCCTTAGTTCCTTGAAAATACTCCTTTCCATGCAGGATCATGGTGGGGATTAAAGATAGCTTAATTAAAGCTTAAAAATGACTCCTGGCACAGAGAGAGTGCTCTTGAAACCTGAGTCATTTTCACTATTGCCTTTGAGGACAAGGTGGCAAACCTCCTGAACATAGATGATTTCATAGGCAAAGAACCAACGTGGAGGCTTGCAGAAAAGCCGCAGGAAGGGAGAAAATGGTGAAGTGAAGAGCCAGGAAGAAGTATCTGGGAAACAAGGGGAGAGGGTGTCTTTGAGGCAGAGAGGAAGTGTTTGGGAGGGGAAGACAAAGATCGTCCTGCAGAGGCCACGGAGGAGCTTTACAGCAGGGGTTCACCACTGGGAGAAATTTGCTGCCCAGAGGACTCTTGACAATGTCTCCAGACATTTTGGGTTCTCACAACAGGACATGGGGGTGCTATTGCATTTAGTGGGTAGCAGCCAGGGATGTTCCTGACACTGTGCAATGCACAGGACGCCCCCCCAACAAAGAATTATCCAGCTCTAAATATCGATAATGCAGAGATTGGGAAACCCTTCTCTAGAGTCAGGAGGCTATCAGATTTGACTCATGGTTACACCACCAACAGATGTGTGACTTGGGCAAGTTTCTCAACCACTCTGTGCCTCAAGTTTCCTTCTCTGGAAAATGGGGACGATAACACCTGCTGTCAGACTTAAATCAATGAAGATATATAGAGGGGTTGGAATAGAGGCTCTTGGTATGTTAGCTATTATTAAAAATCAGGGAAAGTGAGGACATAGCAGAGGTCATTGCGTCTCGGTTTGGCATTTTGGAGTGACCTCAATGTGATTTCAGAGAGGTGGAGAGGAGGCTGAGCCAGATGCAGAGAGTTGTGGAGATAAGTACATGGGAATTGGGACAGCAGGCATAGACTGCCCTGTCCAACAGTTGTAGCAATAGAAGGAAAAATAGGCTAAGTATATGGCCACCAGGCCAAGTAGAAGAGCTTGCTTCACATTCATTTATCAATGCCAACCTAAAGTTTTGGTTAATGCCCGAACTGTATTATAGTTGACCCTTAAACATAGAAGGTATTAGGGGCGCTGATCCCCTGCAGAGCCAAAAATTTGTATATATAACCTCCAACTCCCCCAGAACTTAAATACTAATGCCCTCCTGTTGATGAGAAGCCTTATCAATAATATAAACAGTCAGTTAACACCTATTTTGTGTATTATGTTTATCTATATTCTGACAATAAAGTAAGTTAGAGAAAAGAAAATATTATTAAAGAAATCCTAAGGAAGAGAAAATACATTTATATTGTACTATGTTTATAAAAAAAAAAAAAAACTGAGTATAAGTGGGCCTGAGCAGTTCAAACCCATGCTGTTCAAGGGTCAACTTGGTCAATGGAAATTTTCAAAACAAAAGAAATCACCGGCAGTCTCACCACCTTAACAAATTAGGAATTTTCCATCTCTTCTTCCAGGACCATCATTTTTACTGTGTTCCCTTTTCCATTGTTTTATGTCACATGAAATTGTCCCATAAGCATTTCCCATGATATTACATCATTGTTATATGTATCATTTTTTCCCAAAACAAAGATAACCTCATTGTTATTTCCTGGTTATAAAAATGCTCTGTGCTCCCCCCTCCTTTTTTTTTAATGCAGATAGTACCAAAAAGTATGAAGAAGAATATAATAACCCCCGTTTTCCATCCCACCCTTCAGAGATAACCAGATTAGCATTTTGGTAAACATCCTTATAAATACATCTCCTTGCATTTATCAGTGTGTTGATTTGTTAATTCTTCCATGTACATATGAACATTCCTTAACCAGCAATTCATTCTCAGCCTTAAAGCAGAAGTTTCTTTATTGTTGGGGTTGGGGTTGTGTCTTGGGAAGTGGGGAGGCAGCTGTGGGGAGCCACATACAAGAGCAAAGAAAGCCGGGAAGCTCTGAAGGTGGCTAGGAGGAGGAAATGCTGCCTAGGTGTGCAGTGTACCCATGACCACAGGCTGCTGTGGCTGAGCACCACAGGCTGGGTGACAAGCAAGAGAAATGTAGTCTTGCACACTTCTGGAGGCTGTGAGTCCGTGATCAAGGTGTGGTCAGGGCCACAGCCCCTTCTCAGTGATGCAGGTGACAGTCCTTCCTTGCCTCTTGCCAGCTTCTCGTGGTTGCCATCAGTTCTTGGCATTCCTTGGGGTGGAGACATACCACTCCAATCTTTGGTTCCTTTGTCACATGGCATTCTACTCTTCCTGTGTGTCAGTATCCAAATTCCCCTTTTCTTCTAAAGATACCAGTCATGGGATGAGGGCTCAGTCTACTCCAGTATGACCTCACCTTGACTTGATTAAATCTGCAAAGACTTATTCCCAAATAAAGTCACTTTCACCTGTAGCAGGGAGTAAGACTTCAATGTATCTTTTGGGGGGACACAGTGTAATTCATAACATGTGGGATCTCCAGAGTGATGGAAGAAGAGGATAGAGCAAGGATAGAGCAGTGAGGACTTCTTCTCTGAAATGAAAGGGAAGGAAGAGACCAGGACAGAGAGACAGAAGATTCTTGAGACTTGAGAAGGGAGATGAGGAAGCCTCCTTCCTCCAGCAAGTCACGTCTGTGTTTTATTAACCTCCTGATGGTTCACAAAGGGGGCTCCGGGATTCTTCAGAGAGCCCAGCCATCCATACACCCCATGGGGCCCCTTCCCCACCGTCATCATGCCGTGCAGCTGGCAGCCGCCGTGCAGGCCCCACAGGCCTCACTGCAGCATCCTGTTGTCCGCTCCTTGCCAGACTCTTGGTTGGCTGCCACCTAATTTCTTTTCTGCCTGGACTAATTTCTTGCAGTCCTCAGGCTGGCGGGAAGCATCCCTAATTCCCAAAGCCCTTCCATATGGCCCTCCGTCTGCAAAGTGTACACAATCTCCTCTGTTTTATCCTTGTCGCAGGACAGTCATCCATAAGCCTTCAGGAGCATGGAGACCATTGCAGTGTTTTGATCTCCTCCCTTCTTCTCAGGACATCCGTGCTCAGTTCTCTTGGTCTCCTTTCTCTGGATTCTGTACCCAAGGTTGAATTTTCAGACATGGAGGGGGATGGAGAAGGATTAAGAAGTTTGGAGATGATTCAGAAGAAACCAGAAGCCTCTCTGCTGGTAGACACCAATGTCAGAAAGCCTGGAGCCTTCCCAGGCACGGCTGGGGTCAGATCTGGTGTGAGGGGTCAACATGTGATCAAAAACAGCAGCATCCCCACCCGTTGTCATTCTGACTCTTGGGGAACAAGGGACCATTACAAAATTGCAGTCAAGTAGCTGAGAATAATGAGGCTTCTGCTTATTAACTTATGTCCCAGGCAAAGCCCAGCCAAGATCTGTTCTTGCTCCCACAGGCTTCTGCATGTTTGAGGGAGTCATTACACTTCTCTGATGGTTAAAAATCACTCAGCCCTCGGCCGCCTGTCTCTTGACACTCCCTGATGCACCCCGTAATCTCCGGCACTGCATCACCTATCCCATCTCTACCATTTAATTATATGTTGTCCTTGATTTCCTCTTCATTGCTGACAGCCACTCTGAGAAAGATCTGGAATCAGGAATGCAAATAATATAGCTCATATTAAGTTTAAAGCTGAAAGTACAAGAAAACCCAGGTATAGGCTCCAGCCAGGATGTATGATATTGAAGGCAGCCTTCTTGCCCAGGCATGAAAGACACAAGGCTTGGACCCAGTGGGACTGTGGAGACAAGGACGCAGGAAGAGGCTCATGAGAGCTGTTGGGATTTCTTACCCAGCCTCATCTCTTGCCACCACTTCAGACCTTATACTCCAGTAGCCTTATACTCCTGTAACCAATTGCAAACTTTGCCACTTCCTCCCATTATCAGTCAGAGCAAAAGTAATGGCAAGCAACTGACCCAGTTCACCAGTGTAGACAACAAAGGGAACTTAATAAGTCATATAACTCGGAAGAAAAAGATGGAGATGGGCCATTCCCTCTACCTGGAACACCTCCAAAACCTTGCCCAAATGACAAACCCCTACTCTTTCTTCAAGACCCAAGCCTTCCAGCATACGCTGACCCCACTCACCCCCAGACAGAGATGAATACATCTTTGGTCCACCTTCGAATCTTCTACATGCTTCTATTATTTCACTTACTTACTGCGGCAATTGGTAAGTCCTAGTCCTTTGAAACGGCACCCAACTCCTCTTGGATTGTGAGTGTCCTAAAAACAGGGATCATGTCCCTGTCATCTCAGAGTCTCCGGCCTCTACCAGGGTGCTTGGTCCACTGCCAGAGCCTAAGAATTGCTGGTGGCCACATCCTTGGATGTTGAGATGATATCAGGACTTGGCCATTCCCTGACTGAATAGAGAAGATGGGGTTCTGGGTATGGAGGGAGAGACTTCATGCCACAGGACACCTGGTTCAAGTTACTAATTTTTCTGCATTCCTTGCAAATCCCTCCTATCACAGGCTGTCAGGAAGGACCCTGTGCATTCTATGCAGCAGTGAGTGGCAGCATTTGAACTGTAATATGTGCCTGGTTTGCCCAGGTTTATCACTCATAGAAAGTATTTATTTTTCACATATTATACTTGAGAATATGAAGAGGTCATGGGATCCATCTTGAATTCCCTAGGGTTAAAACTTTCTTGATAATGTTAATATATCTCTAGGAATACAGAGCATCTTCCCTTGTAAGGTAGCCCCTAGCTGTTAGGGGCCACATGATACATCCTGGCAACTCTATCAGCACCAGTTCTCTTCTCTAGGAGTGCAGGTAAAGAGGTCCTTCATTTTTCCAGTGGTCATTTCACTTCTTGCCCATTCATTTATTTCCCATTTACACATGCATTCATTAACTTGGTCATCCATTTAACAACATTAGTATGCTCTATTTTGTTCAAGATAGGCAGATCTTCTGTTCTCATTGGGCTGTCATCTTTAGAGGGGAAGAGACAGATAATAAAAAACTAAGTAGATAAATCGGAGAAATAAAATTGCCACAAGTGCCGTGAAGAAAGGAAAGTAGGACAATATGGGGTTTGACGCAAATTTCAATAGAGAGAGCAAGATCAGTATCTTTGTGGAAATGAACCCAAGCTAATGAGTAAGTGATAAGGATGAGGCCCTCTAGGCACCATTTGGGGAAGAGCGTCAGGAGAGTTAGAGGATGAGAAGCTGCCAGTGTGGCTCAGTGGAGGTGAGGGAGGGAGAAAGGTAAAAAGTGAGAATAGAGAGGTGGGCAGGGGTCTTGTTGCCATGGTAAGGAGCCTAGGATATGCTGTCAGAAAGAGGAAGCCTAGAAGGGGTTTTTAAACAGGGAAGGGCTGTAGAATTTTGAAAGAGCACTTTGAACATAGCATCTTGATGTAGATTTCCAAATCCTTAAAGACAAAGAGGGGGTGACTACTACTTTTATTTCAAAGAATTAGAAAGATTCCAATTTAGAGGTGAGTTCTTAAAGTCCTGGAGAGAAAACACATCATAATATCTGGGACTGGAATGGGGCCATCCCAGCACAGGCCCTCAGATACTTCTCTTGGACGATATCTTGGAAGGGCTCCCTCTTTTTCTAGATAGCCAGATTTCCCCCCCAGGCGGTGACTTTCTTATGAGTTCTCCACAAACACTGAAAACCTGGCAGGCTAGCCAGCGTGAAAACTTTAATTATTTCCTCCTGGGGCAGAATGGAGTTACCCCCAGTGAGACACCAGGTTTGCCACCGCTGTTATCTGTGGGGGAAGCCACACTGCTGGGAGTAAGGGGTGTCTCATTGTGAGAACCAGGGCCCTGGAGGACCCTCTGATCATCAAAGCAGAGAGAGAAATCAAAAGGGAAAGACTGATAGATTTGACTAGGAGGGAATGGAAAATGTGTTTATATGGTTTTTTGAAGATGCATAGCCATAAAAAAAGGAAACAACTAGTAAAAATATTGCCACACAGGACAGTATGATAAAGGACAGCACCCTATACACAGAGCTCTATGAGCAGACTTTTACAGAAAAGAAAATGCACATCGTTGATGAAAGTACTCAAGCTCACTGAAGTCACAGAAATGCAAACTAAAATAGCAGTGGGGATATAGGGTATCTTGGGGGAAGTTACTTATCAAATTTAAAAAGTGTCTGCTATGCTGGGGAAGCGATAGTGATGTGGACACTGTCATGTGCAACAGGCGGCTTAGGTCTTTAGAAAGGGGGACATGTTTGGGTATTAAAAAAAAAAATTCATACCTCTTAAGCCAGTAATCTCACTTCTTAAAAATCTATCTTAAGGAAATAGTTAAAAAGGAATTCATTGATTTGTGTGCAAACATGTACATGTGTGAAGTGTTGGAAACAGCCTACTTGATAATAGTGGATGAAAAGTTGACTTCATTATGGTATATCCATTCAGTAGATTGTTGGGTGGCTGTAAGAAACAATATTTTTGAAGATTTGAAGATATTTTGTAGAGAAATGCTCACACTAAAATATTATTTGGAAAATAGAAAGCATGAAATCAATTATGAGTATGAATGTACTCATTATCTAAAAATAGATAACCAGATTGTAGTGTACATATAAGGAGACATATAAAAGGTTATTAGGGATTTTCTCCGGTTGAGAATTACAGGTAATTTTGTTTACTTTTTTTGTGTTTTCGAAGTTTTTTTTCCTTTTACGCAGCGAACATATATTGCTTTTAAAATCAGGTAAAAGCAGAAAATAGTTATATTTTGTGAGTGCTGTCGTCATCAGTTCCCTATTAGAAACACACCACTTGCCTCTTCCTCCCTTCCTTCTCTATTGCTGTAAGAGCCATAAAATTGGAACACAAAGAGCAGGAAAGCCAGAGGAGAGACCTGGATGTGACGTGCTCTGGCATGGTTTTGCCTGGGACACATCACTGCCTTGCTATGGGCTTCAGTTTCCCTGTCTGTAAAATACATTAGTTGGACTGGCTCAACTCTAAGAATGCAATAAGGATATAGACATAATAATTCCAAGCTTCTAACCCAACTCTGACCCTAACTACAGAGTGACATGATTGACCATCTCCATGACCATAATGTCAGCCATACCCAACATGTTACCATCCACCTGGTTCCCTGGAATTAGTTACAGCTCCATAGGGGAGAACTTTACCATTTCCTTTAGGGACAAGAGGATGATGTTCATGTACATCATTCATTCCTTCAACATGTACTTATTTCACCACTGCTCCCCTGGCACCAGACCCTGAGGTGTACAAGGAGACCCAAGCTCATACCAATTTGAGAAGTGTCTGCACCTGTAGCTCATTCTTTCCTTCTGTCTCCAATGGGGCAAGTCCTTTCCATTTGACAGTTATTTTAACTTGAATTTGAACTATTTTAAAGAAAAATAGTTTATTTGAAGCTAAGTGTCTAACTCAGGATGAGCCAAGTATATCATACCATTTTAAGGGTAAACCACCTATGCACTGTGAAGCTGATTTTCTTGTGTGACCTAGAAGTGAGGAATCTAGAAATAGATTGATCTTTGGCAGTGCAAATAAAAGAGTGTGTGAATTCATTCACCTGGAGCCATGTGATGGAGGGAAGACTATATGGACTTGGAGTGATCACCTGAGTTCACACATGGCTCTCCTGCTTCCCAGCTTTGTGACTTGGGGAAGTTTGTAACTTCTCTGGGCTGTGTGTTCCCATCTACAAAGTGGGGACATAGTCCCAACCTTACCCATGTCTGCTTGTGAATACTAATCAGTATCAGGTCTCCAAAGGGGCCCAGCAAAGAGACTGCCATGTTCTTGGCCATCACATTAATATTCTTGCTGCTTTCCAGAGGCTGCTACTTGAAAGAGACAAGACATGTTTGAAATATACAGATTATATATGAATGTATACATATTGTGTGTGTGTGTATATATATATATATATATATATATATATATATATATGTAAGTATATATACATACCATGATGCATGGTAATTGAGAATTAGGGCCATGAGGCTACACGTATGTGAACCTGCCGTGTACCTGCAGCATGTCTTTTTGAGCAAGTGATTTAATCTTTGTGAGCCTCTGGGTGCTGTTGATACAAAATGAACAAATTTTGGAATTAAAAAAAAGAGTTATTCAAGCCCAAGAACAATCTTCACAAAGAAGAGAGTGTTCTGATAAGGGAACATTTGATGTAGGTTTATATATATTTTGCATAAAAAGTTGCAAATTATTAGACAAAGAACATTTCAGAAAGTTGCAGGCCTTATCTTAAGTTTCTAATATTTGCAAGGCTGTGTGACTTGAGTCTTACTGGAACCAGGGAAGTTTCTTACTTTTTCTTATCTTTGTGTTCAGAATGTTCCTTTTTGGTTATTTTCTTTAACAAAGCAGATAGACACCACGTGCACTTGGGGCAGACATAGAGCCTGTGCTTTGAGGTTTTGCCGAGTCATTTTGACCTTGGTAAATGTTGGAGTATAGCTTCCCTGGGAGCTGAGGAGCAGGGCCCACAAATGTTGAAAGTTGAAAATTTCCTTTATCAGTGCTCCTCTGTAAAATGGAGTTTCTGGCAGCATTGCCCACGTCCTTGGGCAGTTATGAGAGTTCAGTAAGGTAATAGGTGCTGCCTAATAAAATGGAGGTGCATTCACATTTTCCTCTGATAATAAATGAATATTTGTTCAATATAGAAAATCTAAAAAACCACCTAAAAAAGAAAATGAATAAAATATGAGTTCTTTTCAGCCCTTTCATTTTGTAGCTGTTGTGTGTTTGCATGTGACTGTCCCCATCCACACTCCCCCACCCCATCCACATTCTGAACTGAGTTCCTGGGCTGGCAGCAGCCATGCCAGGTCATTGCTATCCCCTGTAGGCTGTGATCGATGCCCTGGTGTTTCAGCAATGCCCCATGTAGTAACACTGGTGCGGGCCCTTCTCTTTGCAGATCCTTCAAGCCAGACTTCATCCTGGTCCGTCAGCATGCCTACAGCATGGCCCTGGGTGAAGACTACCGAAGCCTGGTCATTGGCCTCCAGTATGGAGGGTTGCCTGCTGTCAACTCTCTCTACTCCGTCTACAACTTCTGCAGCAAGCCCTGGGTGGTAGGTGATGGTCCAGGCTGACCTAGAGTGGGATAGGTGGTTGGCAGTGGGTGGTCTCCCAGCCCTGAAATGGGCCCATCCTCCAGCATGGAGGCCTCAACAGTGGGTCTTTTTAAGCAACTGAATAAGCAGATTGGACCCCAGGCCCCTTCTGGTAATTATTGCCTAACAAGTATCATATAACAACATAATATGAACATAGTATGATATAGTGTTGTATTATAATAACATTAGTGGTAAGCGGGATATTATTCTTACTAATATTAAATTATGTCATTTTTGTTAACACTGGGCACTATTTATTGAGCACTTACTATATACCAGAAAATCGTGCTTCCTAGTGCTCAAACTATTGCTATCATGTGAAGTGGACATCATTACTCCATTTGACAGAAAAAGAAGCTCAGCTTCAGAGCAGCTAAGGAACTCACCCTGGGTCATGTAGACTATGAGGGATGAAACCAGAACCTGAAGCCATATCTCCCCAAACCCCAAGACTTAATTTTCTCTCCTTTGTATTCATAAATTTCATTCATCCCTTTATTTATTTGAGTCTCCATTCAAATGTTACATGTAAGAGAGACTTTTCCTAGGATACCACCCCTCTATTCCCCCCAATACTCTCAGTTCCCTTACCCTGCTTAATTTTCCCCCCAATACTTATCTCCATCTAGAAGGATATATTTATCCATTCTTTTGTGTATTGTCTGTCTTCCCTACTAGAAGTAATTCATTCATTCAACAAATATTTATTCAGCACCTGCTATGTTCCAGGCACTGTTCTTAGTCCTAGGAACATGGCAGTGAGTAGATCAGACCAAAGTCCCTGACCCATGCATCTTATATTCTAGTGATTGGAGGCACATACAGTAAGTATATTAATAAATTGCCAAATATGTAATATGTCATATAAGTGCCAAGAGAGAAAATAAAGCAGGGAAGGGAGATAGAGAATGTGGAGGCTGGGGATATGTACAGTGTGCTCTGTGGAGCTCTAGCCATCTTGTCTCTTGTTTCCCTCTGCTTGATCTCTTGGTGGTAGGACAGTGGTTGAGAACATGGGTTATGGAGCCAGACTGGCTAGTTCCAGGAGCCTCAGTTTATGAGCTGTGTCATCTTGAGCAATTTGCTTAACCTTTCTGAGATTATTTTCCATATTTGTAAATGATGGTAATAATAAGGTCATTCTGGTAGGGTTATGAGTGAATACATTTGGCTGACACAAAGCATACACTCAATACATGGGGACAGTTATTATATTCATTCAATAAATATCGGGTGCCATCAAGGTCTCTGCAGAGTTGGCACTCAGTATTTATTGAATGAATATATAGATTAATTTAGTAGATGTGGAGAATTTTTAACCACTAATTTCATGGTTTTGGTCTCCTTCTCATTCTACCCTGAGATTTTTGGCTTATAGCGTCCCAGATTTGATGCCACTGTCTGGAAGGGTCTTAGATAGTATTAGCCCATACCCCCTTGTTTTTCCACATGGATATCGTGATGGCAGCAGCTACCATTCATCAGCCCTGTGTCCTGTGCTGAGCCCTTAATGTACATACTATATTTGATCTTCAGAAACACCCTGATAAGTATGTATTTCTAATATCTCCATTGTACAGATGAGGAAACTGGAGGTGGGCATCTCCAAAACTCATGTGCTTGATCATAGACTTCCTCTCTCTCTGGACTTCAGTATCCTTCTCTCTAAACTGAGGGATTCCCCATCATTTCCCATATTTCTGAGTTTCCTCAAACCTTCTAGGTGGACTCAATGTCGCATCATACCTGCAGACTGTACCCCAAGAGTTTGCAGGCCAGTTCTAGTGTGATGCAAAAAGTTCTTAAGTTACGCATTCTCTCTGTCTGAGCCATTAGTGTTGAGCTACTCCAGGTCAGTCTGGTGTAAGACTTAGCTCCCCTTCTAGCCATTGGACCACAAATTGTAGCTTACTCCTTCTTCCTGATCAGAATTTACCACGCCCTTTCCACTTATGACCACTAGGATTTCCCTTTTGCTTTCTGGGTAAATTCCAAGCTCCTTGTTCCAGCCTTTAAGGCTCCATGGTCTGTCATGGATCACCCTCTGTCATCCTCTCTCACTGTCCCCTATACCCAAGATCAAAGCTATGACAGCCACTGAGTGTCTCCAGGGCACTACTCTCACTGCACATCTAGAGTACCCTTCCATCTTCTCTTGTGTCATTGACTCCAGGGAATCATCCTGACCCCTACTCTGTCCCTCTTCCAGGCCCCTCAATCCTCTTGCTTTCTTCCAGCAAGACATTATTATCTCAGCCATCTGCCCACAGTCTTCCCTCAAGGCCTGGTCTCCTGTGCTAATCTTCTTATGCCAATATTAAAGCACAGTACTGAGCACAAAGTGAGCTCCCAAGGGTGCTGAGTGGTGTGGCATAATTGAGGAAAATGTAAGTCCAAGACCTGCCTTCCAGGAGCTTACCCTCCAGCTCTAGAGATGGTAGCTACCTCTATGGCAAAACGAGGCTATGCTGAAGCAAGAGGAGCCAGGTGTGGAAGGGATGCAGCTCAAGCAGTTGGAAATGAGTGTGATTGTAAAAGCAGAAAAAATAGAGTTGACCCTTGAATAGTGCATGAGTTGGGGTGCCAACACCCTGTGCAGTTGAAAATCTGTGTATAACAATTGACTCCCCCAGGACCTAACTACTGATAGCCTATTGTTGACTGGAAGCTCTACTAATAACATAAATAATTAACACAATTTCATATAGTATATGTATTATTTGTTGTTTTCTTACAATAAAGTAATCTAGGGGAAAATGTTAAGAAAATCATAAGGAAAAGAAAATACATTTATAGCACTGAACTGTATTTACTGAAAAGAATCCGCATGTAAGTGTTCCTGTGTAGTTCAAATACAGGTAGTCCAACAGGTTAGCTGGGATCTAACATTTGAGTGCTCCTAGGGACCAAGGGCAGCTTTTCATACATTGTGTATTACTGGATCTCCCATTTTTTCCATTTGCTTTCTAGGCTACACATTTAGTAAGTGGTGGAGAATTTGAATCCATAGTCTACATCATAAACTGTTATGTAGTCCTACCTCTCTAGAAAAAAAGGCTTTGCAGGCTGGGGATGTGGCATGAATGTCAGCAGGTTGTGCTTGTGTGAAATGTTGAGGGTGTAGTAAATGCTCATTAAATGTAATTGAGCTGAACTCAGTGGCCTGGAAGAAATGAAGGGTTGATGCAACCAGCTGATTCAGAGGATGAACTTCTGGCCAAAGAATCTGGTTTTTATCCTGTAAACAGGGACTGGCTACTGCAGCTCAGCTCAGAACAGTCAGATGAGGCCAGGGATCAAGTGGGAGGTTCGACCATACTGGATAACAATGATTGACCAATGCTCTTTTTTCTTCTCTCCTAGTTCTCTCAACTCATTAAGATCTTCCATTCCTTGGGTCCTGAGAAGTTCCCACTTGTGGAACAAACATTCTTCCCCAACCATAAGCCAATGGTGAGTGCCCTTTTTTACTCTGATTAACTTCATGATACGGAATGAACACAGATGTCTGTGTTTTCCTTCCCTTTGGGTGGAGGAGTGAGCTAAGGGGTCACTCCCTGACTACCTGGCCTCTAAGGAGGAGTTGTGATGGCCTGTGAGAATGCCTGGTTTTTCTAGGGAAAGAATCAACACTTTAGGTGAAGTTTCAGGTAGTAGGGTAAATGACAAAGGTGGATGGCATTCCTTGGGATATTGGGAATTTTCAGCAAATCTGGGGACAACTTGAGCTGGCATTTTGGAGACAAAGTTTGATAATAAAGATAAAAGATGTTTCAAAAGTTGGAAGTTGTTTCCCTTGAGCCCTGGGCAGAACCTGGTTTCAACTCTCATTTCAATAAAAACAGTAATATTTTATTGGTGTTCATCATCGAAGGGCAGTTTCTTTGTATGTTCTCTTTGCATTTTGACTTTTGGATGTACCTGAGGTTGTCTCTGGGAAATGGTTGGAGCTTAGCTTGGAGCACATGGTAGAGCCTCTCATTTGGAGGACAGCTGGTTGGGAAGGTTAACATCTTTCTGAATAGGGTGGAGAGTTCTCCATCCCACAGCCAGAAGAAGTTGGGCAGAAGAGTTCTGTGCAGCTGGAGATAGCCTGTGATGTGTGTGCTTGTGTGGTTGGTGGTCTTCTTAAACTGGTCAAAGGAATGCTGGGCCATGGACCCATGCTTGTCTCATGAGGAATGTGGATCTTGGGGAACAGGGTAGTTAACACAGTATCCACATGTCCTAGATGGGGACTGCGGCCTGGATGTAGAATCCCAAGCTCAGGCTGCTGAACTGGACAATTCTGTTTGGAGGCACCGATGGGTAGGAATGCAAGCTCCAAGGAGGAGCAGTCAAAACAAGTAAAGAGGTTTCCATTGATTATCTTTTCCTTATATCTGATCTGGTAAGAGTCTTAGAATCCAGGATGTGCTGCTTAGAATATGAAGATTTGTGGAACCTGGCATATTCCAACAAAGCATGAACACAGTAGAGAAAAGTCAAGGTTTATCATCAAGCCAGAATGAGTTTGAATCCTAGACTGCCAGCGTACTAGGTCTTGAGCAATGAATTAACTCGAGACTTGGGTTCCTCAGCTGGAAACTATGGAGGACAGTGGGGCAACCTCATTGGGTTTTTGAAGTTTAATGTATTCAGGTGTATAGAGTGCTATGCCTGACATATGATAGGTGATATAAGTTGAGTAGCTTAAAATAGGGGCATTATACCCTGGAACGTTGTCAACAATGGAATGAAAGTTGGGTGAGGGGTCTGGAGCCAACCCAGCCCATTGAGGATAATAGATCCAGCTGTAAGCTCTGGGAGGAGCTCACCAGTTAGTGGGACCTCTTGAGTTCCTGGCATTCCCCACTAGGCTGAGCCATACTTGGAATTTCAGGCAGGCATTTGGCATCGGACACAGATTTTTTCAGCCTTCTCCTCTCACTTCCATGGTGTGAGATTCTTGGGAAGAAAATGGGGAAAGACATGTCTGGTCTGGGAATACCTGTACTGCTTACTAATAGTTAATTAGATAGAGATCCAGATTCTGTAGAGCTATGGAGAACCTTGACTGTGGAATCAGGGAGCAAGCTCAGGCCAGGATTAGCAGTCAGAGGGAAATCTACAATGCCACTCTTGAAATTGTTCCAGCCTTGGGAAAGGACTAGAGCATGGTGGGCCCAGGCTGTTGAAGTGAATGAATGGAGGGGAACATGCATGGGCCTGCAGCCAGGACAGGCAGGACCAGCTTCCAAGGCCCTCTATTGTCTATATTACTCCCAGTGGTAGTCAGGATATAAGGAGGCAAGAGACTACAGGTGTGTGATAGAAATAAAACCATTTTACTGTTTAGAATAAAGGACACACTATAAAAAGTGAACATTATGCAACATTACAGACAATATACATTCACGGAATATAAAATTCATAAATAACATGGAGGAAAACTGTAAACAGTGCTACAAAATTTAGCAACAAATACATTCCTTCCGGACAGGGTTTTCTCTGGTTGGTTTCTCTCCATCACTTCTGGGTCTCAGGACAGCAGACTGGCTAAAGGGAAAGGTGTGGGCCTGGGAGAATCTATGAAGCCCTCCCCTCAAAGCAGGAACTTGTCTTTAAGTTCTTCCTCTCCTCACACCTCCCAAGAGCCAATTTGGACGCTGTTGATATCCATCTCCCCTACACTCCCACATTTTGTTTTGCGTCTGTCATCAGATTTTTAAAGTGTTTTCCTTGTGTGAAACTTTTGTAGTGATATTTTTACTTTCGGTAGCCAGGAGCCAAACACTCAGGTGCCATCTTGGGGTAATCCATGTTGGCGACCATCAAACACTAGATGAAAGGCCAGGGCAGGGGAGGGTACGGTCTCCCAGGGGGCCACAGTGTCTCTAGACAGAATTGTTCCAATTGTTTCTTAAATTGTTTAAGAACCATCGTATGAAAATGGGTGCTCATGGGCTATACCTAAACTGCCATGATGTAGGTCTGGAGCTGGGTGATGGTAAAGGACAAGAGTCTCCAGTATTATCTACCCAGCTACATGGAGCACAGGTCTGAGAGGAGAGAGGCTGGGTGTAGTGCTTTCTAGATAGGTGGATGGGGAGGCAGAAGAGATGGCCAGATGAGGCCAAGAGGTCTTGGAATCACAGCTCCCATAGCTCTGGATTTTTAGGAGAAATCATGGCTTCCCAATTAGGTGGTCAAAGATCAAGGGGAAGAAGAATGGGACAGACCAGCAGACTGCCCAGTGCCAGTTGATACAGAGCAAGGACATGAATGTACTTGCTATTTTCAAGAGAAAATAGCAAGTACTTCTTGCTACTCCAGAAAGCACTGGGATGCCGATAAAGGGAGGAGGACAGATGAATCTCAAGTGCTAGTTCCTTCTCATTTCTCCAGTTTGCCAGTCGAGCTGCCTGCACAGTAGAAGTATTTTACCCTCTTTTCCACTGTAGAATTTGATTCAGGAAAATGGCGGCATGTGGGTTCCATTTTTTTTCTCTTAAACACAATGTACACATATTAAAGCCTACACATGACACAAGATTTAGCAAAATAAAACGTTCACGATATGATTGAAATACGGAAGTGTCTCAACTACATAAATGACTTTAAATTATACAGTAAGTGAACAGGTGAAATAAACAAAGCTATAGCTTATAGAAAGCTCAAAAACCGCCCTCTGCCAACATCGCTTTGCAAAGGACCTTTCTTTGCCCAGGACCTGCTGTCTCTTTGCCAGGGCCTGACAGATAGAACTGTGGTTCCACAACATTTCTGCAGGGAAACTTCAGATGACTCATGCTCAGGCCTCACCCCAGGTCCCGCCTTGTGTGAGTGGAGGTGGCCCCACCAGGGACCAAGAATCACCAATGCTTCATAGAGGGGATGCTGTTGTCCATTTGTGGGAGGGCACTTGTGTGAGTTGGACCAAGGGTTCCACCTTAGAAGACTTTGAGGTTGAAATCAAGAAATTCTCAGAACACCAAGGCTGGGGCTTACTTCTTAAGAACCTCTGGCCTGCTGACCTCAGCTCCTTTTGCTTATACTGCTGCATTGAGAAGGCAGAGCCTCCCATTTTCCACCTGCCAGGTGGCATGACCATAGGTGAAAGATACAAGATAATAAAATGGATCCCATGGAAGCCAGATGCCTGTACTGCCTTCCCACTGAGGAGTTCTGCCAAACACCTTGCCCGGGCATTTGTGCATGTGTGTGTGTGTTTGTGCGCGCAAGACATTACACTGTGTTGTCTGCTTCTTTTTTTTTTTCTCCTGTTTCAATTGGCAGCTCTGTTTCTTAAAGTGGAATGAACTGAAGATACAAATACTAGGAGGATAAATACCCATAATCTGAAAAAAGAGACAGAGCAATCATGTTAAATGTTACCAACCTACCACCCCCAACTCTGTAAAGTATACATTATCACCTACACTTGACATCTCACTTTCAATACTTAAACTTAAAATAATTTTATTTAATCAGAGAACTTATATTATAGTTTTATTTCAAAAAAAAAAAAACACAACAAAATCCCTACAGCTGATTGCAGAGTCAGGCTTCCCCAGTGACCACTGATTTTAATCCCATGAGGTAAGGACCTCGGGAGATGGTGTTTGCCTACCAGTGAGCTGTGGGAAGAGGAGCAGGCTGTCTTGTATCGCAGGAAAGTGGCCATCTAGCTGAGGCAGGACACTTCGCAGCTTTCCCTCTTTTGCCCGGGGCCCCTGACCCACACTAACTCTCATCTCCCACCTGAGCCAAGCCAGTAAGGCAGTTAAATGAAGGCCCCAAACATGAAGCAGGAGAAAAGGAGAGGGACAGAGGTCAGCTGACCCCAGTTAGAGGGATGTCAAGGGTGTTCAGAATTTCAAATTTTAATTAAAATGAAAAAAAAAAAGTCAACTTGGAATGTCATGATTTTCTTCAAACAAGCAACGACAACAAAATAGAAGAGATTATACTACTGGCATATTTAACAGCATTGAACAGAATTCTGTGTCCTGTAAAAAATTAGCTTATGTCCCCGTGTGGGTATATGCAAATGTGTATACAAACACATCCCCCTAGGTGATCTAAACCCTACTTTGGAAATAGTATTCTCTACCCAAATCTACTTGGCTATATCTGTGGATAGTGTACGGTGTGTGTATTCCTCCAATTTACATAAAGGCAAGCTCCTGGCCAAATCTACCAAAGAGTTTTCCAGGAGGAAGTCTTGTGGGAGATAGAGAGAGGAAAGACATTCATCTCAGTCTTTCACCTGAGCTTTTGTACAAGGCAGGCAAATTGCCTCCTGACCTCAGGCAGATGTTTAAGTCTTCAACAACTAAGAAAGTTCTGTTATTCTGGCCTGGCTGCTTGCTCCAGACTCAGAAACATCTGGTCAACCCCAGCAGCACTGGCCTGGGGGAACTGTGTGTGCTGCATCCTCTCAGACCCTCTCCTGCCGTCTCTGCCTTCCCTCCCTCACTCTTACGTGCAGACACAGACAGACACAGTCTGATTGGGACATGCAGTAGCATCTCCTTGGTGTATAAGATCTTCTGCGTACCTTGAGTCTATCTGCTTGCTGCCCTGGACTGATCCTGAAACAGTTGACCTCTCAGCAACTTCCTTGTCTGTGTCTTTTATGTACTGGGGTGGAGGAGAAGGTCCAAGGGAGAAGGGTCTGGGAGTTGGTGAGGTGGGAAAGGAGAGAGAGGGGTAGGTGTTACAATGCCCAAATGGGGTAGTTTTTCGATTTTTGTTTTCCTAAAAAAATAGATTATATTATCACGAAGAAGAGGAGTGTACATTCCTCATTCTTTCTGGCATGGCACCAAAAGTTCCCACGTGGAAATGGGTGATGTCAAGGCCAAAAAGAAGGGGTAGTGTGGGGCCAGGAGGATGGTTCCAAATAAACTCCATATGACAGCATAGACTTTTCCTTAAGTGTTCGAAGTGCTAAATTTGCAAGAAAACAGGCACTAATGTCATTGTCATCATCTGGGAAGAGTTAGTGTCCGAGGGAAGCTCAGCGGGAAGGGAGGGAGGTGAGGTGGGGCAGGGTCTGGTGCTCAGGGGTCTGTGGCATTGATGATGCTTTTGTCTGGGGGCGCCCATCCTCGGTACCAGCTGCAGTAGCCACCCTTCTGCCGGATGCAGGCGTAGTGTTTGGACTGGTAGCCAGGGTAGCCGAAATTGGAGAGCATGTCGGTCCAGAGGCACTCGTTCTTGGAGGTCACAAAGCAAGGCAGGTAGTAGCAGGATTTGATCTGCAATTAGAGAATATCCAAAGGTTGGTGGGCTCTGTCATGGTGGACCCAGTCCTGATGCTTCCTCTAGTCTAGGTGCATACCACTGTAGGTTGAGCCCAGCCCCATCAGTCCCTTAGTGAAAATAATAGAAGTAATACTCACTAACACTTACTAAGCACCACTGTGTACCAGATATTCTGCTCAGTGCTTCTAGGTTTTTCTCTTTAGTTCTTATAACAGATTTAGTTCCCTTGACAGATAAGAAACTAGAGGCTCAGAGACGTTAAGTAACTTGCTCCAGGTTACAGAACCCAAAAGTGGTGGAATTGGACATTTGAGAGAGCTTCCTCAATGGCAATAGGCAAGGATGAACGATCTCAGCTGTTGTGGGAATTGAGGAATTAATAAGATTAAAACTTTGGGCATCCAGTTGCCCTGGGAGAGAAACCAGACTCAGTGAGCTGTGTGACCTGGGGCTAGTTACTTGAGCTCTCTGAGCCTCTATTTTCTCATCTGCAAAATGAGCGTAGTAGTAATTAAAACCACACAGAGTTGTTGTGAAAATTAGTGAGAGAACAGTGCAGCTCCCTCCCACAGCAGGAACGCTGTGTGCCATGGCCTTGTGCTTGAGTCAAGGAATTAGGCCTGATTGAAGAGTGATGTCCTGTGGTATTTGGTATCAGCAGTCCTGTGCCAGCTCCCCACCTGTGGCAGGGGCCACCAGTGAGGCAGCTTCCCTGGTGAGTGCACTTGAGACTGCTCAACAGGACCTGTCAGCGTAAGGGTCTTGCACCTGCCACAACCTTGAACCACAGGAGGGGCCAGGGATGCTGAAGAGTTCTTATGACCCAGCAGCTGCCAAGTGGGCTGCATGGTGGCAGCAGATGACAGCAGAAAGGCATTCTTCCCCCGCTTTCTTCATTGCTCAGCCTGGGGACAACATTCCTCACCACCCCTGTTCAGACCTGCCCTTCTGCCCTGGCCCGACATGCATGCCCTTCTCAGCACAAGGGCCCAGTGCCCAGTACCTCAGGAACTGATGTTTCCGGGGCTGTGAGCCAGCACTGCCCCTGCCTGCCCTCTCCAGGGCTTACCTTGCAGTTACAGCCCAGGTGATACCGGTAGTTGAGCCCCTTGCGCTGGGAAAGGGTGAGTTGGTCCCACCTCTCCACAAAGTTGCACAGTCCTGTGTACATCTTACCATCATAGACACGGCCTAGAGGAGGAAAGAGGACAAGAGGAGAGTTGTTTTGTCCAGAGCCCAGCCACGAAAGAATTCTCACCCCCTGAGTACCCACCTTAGACCAGGTACTGTGCTAAGTACTTTCTAATCCTATGGTTTTGTTTCACCCTGCCCAATGTGTCCCCATTTTCCAGGTGGCAAAAACGAAGCTCAGAGAGGTTAAGTGATTTGCAAAAGGTCTTAAACCCGTGAAGTGCTGGAGCTAGGACTAAAGTCAAGTTGTCCCTTCCCTCATCAGTGGTTGCTTGGTTTTGACCTTTTTTTTCCTTTCCCACGTTGACTACCTAAAGGTGGGCAACTTTCAAAGATAGACCCAATAAATAGATTGTGAGGTACAGAGGAATGGGTACTAGCAATCCCTTTTTATTTATATAATATAGTAAAGCTGAGAAACTGCAAAACTAGGCAAAACTACATTTCCTCAGCGGGGCCGGTGGTGGAGCTAAGACTAAAACCCAGTCTCCATGCAGAGCCTGGAATTCCTACCACAAGCCAAGCGAGATGCACTCCACACGATACTCCTTACAATTCACTGTGTGGGTGGCCAAGGTCCTAAGGACACACCTGGGTCAACTGCTGCTTCTCTATCCTTCTGAAGCAAAGGACTGGTGAGCCTTGGCCAAACCCTGGCCTAGATGCTAGAGTTGGCCATTACCTGTCAGCAGGTACTGGTACTTGTTGACTTCTAGCTTTAGGCCACAGAGACTTTCCGAAGCTTCTGTGTGGATATACTGCACGTGGGGCATCTTGGTGAAGCCTCGGTACATCTGTGGGAGAAGGAATGTCATGAGAGAGGTACAGGGCTCTGAAAGCTTGCTGGCATTTGTTCTGTGGCGATCTGATCCAGTCACTATCTAACCACCCCAGGGCCTTCACTCCAGATGAAGGCACCTATTCACCTTTTGTCTGAGCCAC
The DNA here is from genome assembly GCF_963455335.1 of Martes martes. NCBI lineage: Eukaryota > Metazoa > Chordata > Mammalia > Carnivora > Mustelidae > Martes > Martes martes. Next base: position 14,304,770 of record NC_137895.1, read on the forward strand.
CGTTCATGCCTTTCCAGAAAAACCTTCCTGTCCAGCCAGTCACATCGCTCATTCCAACATCTCCACAACACTGCACCAGATATATACTTCTCTCATATCCCAACACCTTTTCAGAAATCTAAAGAATTTGCTGTGAAAGGGGTCCTGCCTCCCTCACCAACCTCATCCCCCAAGTTCCAAGGTGGCAGCTGGCCAGCATTCTAGTGACATCTCTGGGATATTTCTCAGTGTGTAAAAGCATTCCACTTACATTCCCCTCAGTGTATCCTCCCAAGAACCCAAGGAAGTAGGTATTATTGTACCCATTTTACAGACAAGACTCATAAATTGTTTGGTTGATGGAAGTTTTAACTCAGGCCAGGATTCTCCATGCTTTTATTTTTCTGAGCATCTGTTGAAAACACTGGGTTCCTTTATCCCAGATAAGGCATATAAACACATACACAAAAATTCTAGATTTTTAACTAAACACTTTATAATTACTAAGTTGCACTGTATGAAAATGCTGATACTTGGCCATTTTTATCTATAACATAATCTAACATAGTGGTTCTCAACTGGAGGCAGTTTTACCCCCACCCCCAGAGACACTTGGCCATATCCGGAGACATTTTTAATGGTTACAAGTGGGAGGGAGTGGTGGTTGCTACTCACATCTATGGGAAGAGGCTAGAGATGCTCTTAAATACCCTCTGATGCATGGGACAGCCCCCAAAGCAAGGAATTATCTGGCCCCAAATATCAGCAGTACAAAGTTGAGAAATCCTCTTCTAATATTCACCCACCTCATTCCCATGATAGCCCCGTGAGACAGGAACTATTTATGTCCATTTAATAGATGAGGATCCTGAGCCCCAGACAGGTAAAGTGGCTTATCTAAGGCCATATGGTTGGCAAATGACAGAGGTAGGATTCCAGGCAGGAGAATCTTCTCCAGAGTCCAACCTGTGCTGTCTCTCACTGTGGCTTCACAAGTTCATGCCCAAGGGCCTCTGGTACAGCCAAATGCTATTTATGGCTATTGTGCCTCCTTTATCTGCACGTGGTCAGAACCACTGGTGTGACCATAACGAGGCTGACCCCACTTGGTGATTCCAGGTGAAAACCACGAGTCTCACATGGGTTCAGATCTGTTGAGAAAACTCCGTTAACTGTGTGAGCTGGAGAGGGTAGGAGTGGGCTCCAAGTTGTGGCCCAATCCCATTATCCCCCTGGTTCTCAGAGCACATGGGCCCAGGACGGCTGGTGGTCTCCAAGGGTTTACAACAGGGCAATGTCTCTCCCTTAGTTCCTGGCATGCGTTATTAATTTACTTACAGTAATTAATAAAAAGCCAGACATCACCTCATTTGTGTCCCATCTAAGTGCCTCCCATTTGCACTAAGATCTGGGTTTTCTCCTTATTTTGTTTTAAGTGGGGACTGGCTGGTAGGGGTAGATAGTCCACCAGGACCTCCACCATTATAAAGGGTCTGTTGGACCCACAGAGTTCGGGAGCCTCTGCCTTTTTAAGGGAAATGCTGTTCTAATTGTGTGCAACCATCAGTGCAGATGGTTTTAATTTACCTGGCCTCTCTTTTAACCCTTTTCTCCCGAGAGGCTCAACAGCTGAATGAGGAAACGCAGCCAAGCACTGTGAGAATTGTTGTCCACACTCGGTTTTCAATTATGCCGCGGGGAGTAGGGGCGGGTCACATTGTACCCCCCACTTCCTCAGTGATGGATGGTGCCTCTCTGGCTTTAACAGGAACCATGCTTAAGAGCACTGCTCTGTGTGTGCCATCAAGTGTGGCCTTCAAAAAACATTCTCTACACTCCCTCCTGTGTCCAGCAGCTTCTCCTCTGCGTGGCTGTTCCTTGAGTTCCTGGCAAATGTTTCAACTTGATCCTCACTCGAGATCTTTCAGACCCAGACCATTAGAGCCTCAGTACAGCCTTGTCAGTCTTTCCCTTTCTTGTCCTCTTGCTTCATGAGTGAGGATCAAGGCCCTGTCTAGGGTCCAGTGACTTAAGCTGCCCAGTTGAGTTCTCACTCCTTTTGAATTTGAAGGCATCTTGATTTCAGCATGGCTTGTAGCACTTGCATGCAGAATCAAAACATTTATGCATTATGAACGATAAGTCTGACAAGCACAGTGCTGCCTTTTTTAGGGTCACTTCTGAATTTAACTATACGGTAAAGGCAGAATGTACTCATTTTGTTATCTTTTCTTTATAATAATCCCATCTTGACCTAAATATCTACCCTATAAGTATCATTAGGTCTATATTCATGGAGACTGAGAATTGGTTTGACAAATTTAGGAGGGTCGTGATAGGTTTGTAATGCCCTGACATCAGAGAATCATAGACTCTCAGAATTGGAAAAGACATTAAAGGTGACCTAATCCAGTCAAAGCATTGGTGGATTAATGGTCAGCTCAGGTTCTGGAAACAACCAGCCAGTCTGAACCTTGTCTCTGCCACTTATCAGCCACTTAAGCTCCTTGGGTCTCAGTTTCTTCACCCATAAAATGGGGCAAAGTGTTTACTTCATAAGGTGTTTTTGAGAATTAAGTGACTTAGAGTAGTACATGGTGTGCAACATTCAGTAGAAGTTATCTTAAAACTAGTTCTACTGGAATTCATATCAGCAGAGGGAAAGGTTTAGTCCTCTTCTTTCTCCATCTCTTTGCCCAACCTTATCTCTTAATGCAGGGATTTAAAGCTGGGTTTGAACTTCAAACTAAGCGGGTTGTGTTCATTCTCTCTCTCTCTCCAGCTTATTGAAGTGAGACTGACAAATAAAAATGCGTATGTTTAGAGTGTAAAAACATGATGTTTTGATATCTGTATACATTGTGAAATAGTCACCACAATCAAGAGAATTCACACACTGGGGTGCCTGGGTGGCTCAGTGGGTTAAGCCTCTGCCTTTGGCTCAGGTCATGATCTCAGGGTCCTGGGATCGAGCCCTACATCGGGCTCTCTGCTCAGTGGAGAGCCTCCTTCCCCCCGCTGCCCGCCTGCCTCTCTGCCTGCTTGTGATCTCTCTCTGTCAAATAAATAAATAAAATCTTAAAAAAAAAAAAAGAGATTCACACAACTATCCCTCCCAGAGTTACCTTGTGTGTGTGTGTAATTCCCCTTAGCAAATTTCTTGTCTTCAGTATGGTATTATTAATTATAGTCACTATGCCATGCATTAAATCTCCAGACTTTACTCATTCTCATTCTGTAGAACTGAGAATTTTTACCCTCTGACCAACATCTCCCCATTTCCACTACCTCCCAGCCTCTAGTGACCATCATTCTACTCTGCTTCTGTGAGAAGTTCAACTTTTTTTTAGATTCCACATAAAAGTGATGTGGAATACAAATGTGGAATACAAATATGCTGTATTTGTATTTTTGTGTCTGGCTTATTTCACTTAGCATAATGTCCTCCAGGTTCATCCATGTTGTCACAAATGACAGGATGTCCTTCTTTTTTAAGGCTGAATAAAGTTCTGTCATGTGTAGACACACAGCACATTGGACTCTATAAGCCTCTGGACATCCCATCTTGGTAGTATGTACACAAAAGTTTGAAGAAGTTAGTTTCCCTGAGGTGAAGGGCCAAATAATGTAAGAAAGAAATTTCTGAATCTGGGGCCTTTGAATATTTCTTGTAGAGTGCCTGGGTTTCACTCTGCATTGACAGCAGGAAATGTCACTGTCATGTCAAATATGTCCGGCGTGCCTGGAGATGAGCGCTGTGCTAGATGCTGCTTTACACCATGAACTCCTTTAAACCCGCAACTTTATTCTCATTTACAGACCAAGCAACTGAGTTTCAGAGACATTAGATTCTTGACTGAGATACCAAGGGCAACCAAAGTCTTTCTTTCTCGATAAGAGAGAAGTCTTTCTCTTATAGAATGGGCTGTCTAGCAGGGGAAGCAGTGCATGTGAGAATGCAGGCCATCTCTGTTGAGGGCTAGCTGAGATATCCAGACCAGAAAGAGTTACAGGCATTGAGAAGGAGGAGAATGGCTCCCTGTGAGCTGGAGGGCAGAGAGGCTTCCAGCTGGAGCTTCAAAGGCGAGACCTTGCAATAGTGCTCATTTGATTAGACAAACCACTGAAGGAAGGAAGTCCCCAGGGGCCAAGCATTCCAATTGCCCAGCAAATCTGTCCTGCCCAGAGTCAGGACATGCAAAGCACATGACCAGTGGGCCTTCCCATGGATCTCCCGCCACCCCCCGCCCCACCCAGCCCAGCCCAGCCCAGCCCAGCCCAAGGCCAGCTGGGACATAATGTTCCTCACGTGTTGTGTCCCCTGCCACGTTAGCCTGGGAGCATGTCTCCACAGCATAAAATGCAGCTCCTGGCAGAGCTCACGGCTTTCTCATGGTCCTGACCAGAGATAAGGTCCCGATAGATTAGAGTGACCAATTCTGGTAACTGCTCCAGCTATCTCCAAGTTTGATTTTGCAATAAGCTCCCTTAACATTTGTACACCCCCCCCCCACACACACACCTGTGGGTCTCTGCACACTCAAGATAGGCCTGTAATGTGTACCAGACGTTCTGGAATTAGTATATGGGAGAGGGTCTGCCCGCCTTTCATTTGGGTGAGAAGTTCGAGGGGAGGAGGTGGGAACTCTGAGACAGAAGAGAGAGGTAAGACAGGGCGGCTCAAATTCTCACGTTCTCCAAACCCCTTTAGTTCTGCTCTAAGGGAGCCCTTGCTCACCCGTCTGACTCTCTGGGGTAGATTCCCTAATCCACCAGAACAAAGCCACCCAGGGACCAGTGCCAAAACTCACGCAGGCTCCCCTCTCTGGCCTCTCCTCCTTCCCTCCTACAAAGAGTTTTCAATGCACCCTTTGCAGGATGTTGCAAGTCAAGAGCTACACTGCTGGATGACAAACGGACAAATGCAAACTAACCTCTTTTTGTTCCCTGGGGAAACTACATACAGATGGGGTGGGGTGGGCCCCCAAGGGGGCAGGAATGATGAATCAGCCTGCAGCTCCACTGCTCTGTAATCTCCCTGTTGGCAAAGGCTCTATAGCTTCCCTGGCGTCTGCCACTTTCTAGTCCTATGAACTTGACTGTTACATGACCTTTCCAAGTCTGGGGCTGCCTCACCTGTAAAGTAGAGGATAATGTATATCTACTTCATAGGGTTGTTATGAGGACTGTTCCATGCAAAGGGTTAGCAGAATGCCTGATACACAGTAAATGCTCAGTACATGTCACTTGAATAGAGTCTTATATTAGTTATAACAAATATAACAAATATTAACCTGCTATCCTGAAATTTTATCCTGGTAGCCTGAAGCACAGTGCTTAGCAAGAAGAGTGCTTCTGTGAGAGAAGAGAGCTCTCTCACAGCATAGAGAGAGAGAAGGAAGGGAGGGGAGTGGTTAGACAAATTACTCCAATCCCTATACCCCATACCCGATTAGCAAACTGCTCCCTGAGAACAGCAGAATTCAGTAGCCTCTCAGGACAGAAGGGCAGTGACCCTTCTATGAGTTATTTAATATTGGGCTGGTAGGAGGGGCAGAGTTAATAAATGGCATTACATAGTGTTTGATGATCAAAGCGAGATGGTGGGGAAATTTGGGGAGCCATGTAAAGAACACACAGGATTGGGAAGGAATCCCAGCACTTTAGCTTGGGAATGAGATCTGTCTTTAATTAAATGCATGACTGGGCAAGTCATTTCCCCTTTGAAACTGTGTCAGAAGTAAAACAAGGAATTTTACTTCCCAGTGCCCAGCACCCTGGTTCCATGAGTCCGGGTAAAGGACAGTGAATGGATAGTGTGATGCCACCAGCCTGGAAGTGTGTGTGTGTGCTCTGAAGCTGATGGGTGAACAAATGTAATTTGGCCTCCAAATACCTCCCTACCAGAGGCTGGCCTGACACCAGTGAGAGGGGAGTGGGACATTCTGATCACCCTGGTCTCCAGGCCTGGAAGGAAGAGGGAAGCTAGGCAAGCTTAGGAACCACTGTCTCCCAGTTGTTTCCTCAGATCTGCTGGCCAGAGTGTCCATAATGTGATGAGTTGTCCCAGAGTGGGAAGGGAGTGTTGCCTGAACCGCTGCTTTGTCTAACATGCTTCGGCAGTTTTGCTTGCTGGCTGCAGGGGTGAGAGGGGCATACAGTGGGGGTTTCTTTGGTTGTTGTTGATCTTCTTGGTTCTCCCCTCCACACTCTTCTCTCCCCATGGCTGTCTGAAGACATAAGCTGGTCCCATGACCAGGCTTGGGCAGCCAAGGGCACCTAGCCAGGGCTGACTCTGGATATTACATAACCAGAAGGCTGTGGGTGTTTCCAGAGTTGAATCCAAAGCAACAGGTTCCACAAATGTAGTACATCAAACCTCAGGCCTCAGGATGCAGGAATAATGAGGCCTGGAAGTCTGCCTCCAGGATGGTTGGGTACCACCCATGGGCTATGGTTGGTACCTGGGTGTCAAGCCTTGTCTCCTTTGGGGAGTTTTCAGGCCAGTAGGGTCTCAACCTCATTTCTTCATTAGATGGATAAACATCAATCAAGTCCTGCTCTAGTTTCTGGGGATGCAAATATGGGCAGTGAGTAAAAGGGCTGGCAGTCCACTTGGACCTGAGCATACCCCATATTGAACTTCTGAGTAGTCATGCACATGTGTCTTGGGTCTTCTCTCCTGACCTGACTATACTTCCTTAACATAGGTACCCCATCTTCTTTGTGGCCTCCATGCTCCTGGCACAGGGTGCTAAACATAGGGGGGTGTTTACAAATGTGGGGTGGTGGAGCAGCTGCTGAGCCATTCAGGGTGAGTGAGTACCAGAGTGAGTCCTCTGTGCTAAGACAAACACAAGTACCTCTTTCCGGCGCCCAGAGCAGCTTTTGCTTAGAAGTAACACCACACATGTCCCAGGGCACTTAGAATCCTGAAATGCCTAAGCTGGAAGGGCTCTTAGGGGCACTAAGCCCAACCCTGCACTGTTAACAGGTGGCAAAACGGAGGTTCAGGAAAGGGGGGATTCCAAGGTAAGCAGGCTATTTGGGAGTTGAGCTGAGATACAGAAGCAGGTTCTGCAGGTTTCAAATCTGATGTTCTTTTTGGTAAGGTGGACTTCCTTAGTGTGCTTCATAATGTTAATATGCTCAGGAATATGTTCAGTAATATGAATATGCTTAGTAAACGGTGCTAAGCAGCTGGGAGGCAAGCTCTGGGAAAACAGGGAAAGAGGATGCAGTTCCTACTCCAGGATACGTTTCCTGTGATCGGCCAAAGTTCAGTGTAGAGATTCAAGGAGTGAGGAGTTACGTAAATGGTAACCTCAGCGACTGCATAAGACCAGTAGGCACTCTTGAAACTCAAAACTGAGAGCTCGGAAGAAGAGCCTGTAAGACAAACTAGTCCTACGTCCCCTCATTTTACAGATGGGAAGACTGACACCCAGAGAGGGGCAGTGACTTGGCCAGGGTCTCGCAGTTGCAGGGAACAAGGCTGTCTGCCATCTGGTTCCAGAATTGAGCCTCTTAACAATGGTCTCTGAGGGACTCCACTTGCACTGGCTCTAGGGTGAAGCAGCCAACTTCCTGCCGTCATTTCTTCTGCCTCAGCAATGCCCTTTCCAAAAGTGGGGAGGGTTATGCACACCCACCTAGCCTCCCCTAGCTAGGACTCTGCTGCCAAAAAACCCAAGAGCTCTACTGGAGCTGGATTCTGTCACTCACCTTCATCTGCTTGATGGTGTAGACCAGCGTGCCAAAAGGCCCCTCCTTCACCAGCTTCTTCCCTACCACCTTGGCCCGGATCACTGCAGAAAAAGGCAAGATACAGACAGGAAAGAGGTTAGGAAGACTTGAACCACATCAGGGATCACATCTCAGGTTGAGTACCTGGAATTGCTTTCTTATCTCTGGGCCAACTTGAATAGATGATTGTGTTTATAAAAGTAAGAATTCAGATGAGAGACACTGGTTGGGGGTGGGGGTGGAGAGAGGAATGGAGGAATGAAGGCAGGCAGTCATCATTCAACTTAATTATCCCAAATGTTCACAGTTGCCAACCCTGGAAATTCCTAGGCTGCATTCACCCCTGGAGGAGTTTCTTGACTCTGTGGGTTTACCATAATCCAAAATCTACTGCTTTTGTTAGAGCCTCTTGCCATCCTCCATTGTCCATCTGACAATTGCCTAGTCTCCCAGAACTATTGCCTTTCCACCAGGACCTCTTCCTGAATGCTACCTCTTGTGGGGCTCTCCTTTGCATGCATACATTCACTGAGTCCTGACGGGCCTGCAGGATTGCAAAGCATCCCAGCCGCTCTACCTAGCTGGTCGGCATTCTGATGGGGCCCTCGGTTCCCAGCACTTAGATGGCAAAGTATGCAGTAAAGCGTAGCTCAATTAGGATGTGGTGGAGGAAGGAGCAGTTGGGAGTAGGGGCTCAGGAATCAACAGAGCTCTGCTCTGTACGGCTATTATGACTGCGGGCAAGGAATTTTGCTTCCGGCCTCCCATTTCCTCCTATGTAAAGCCAGGATAATAATGGTACCAATCTCCTGAACTGAAAGGATTAGGTAAGATAATGCATATGAAACTCAGCACCATGTCTCCCACACAGTATATGTTACATAAACATTATTGATATCATCATATCATCATCATCATCATCACCAAAAATTGCATGCGCTGACAATAGAAGGATTGCTGCCATTAAAATTTGCTCCCATCTATCACATGCCAACTCTGTGCAGTAGTACATCTCATGTATGTACTCCTCAAGACAGCTTACACGGGCAGTATCACCATCCACATAATACAGACAAGGAAACACAGAGAAGTGAAGCCACTTACTCTTCTGAACCTCAGTTTTCTCCTCTGGAAAGAGGGTATAACTGCCTATATCAAAGAATTGGAATGAAGATTAAAGAAAAGATCTTCTGAAATTTCTTAGTACAACATTTGGCAGAAAGGAGTTGCTCAGTAAATACCAATGGACTATGAACAGGAAAAGTATTAGACAGACCCAACTTGAGGAAGGCTAGAAGATAGGCATTTACTACATGCAGGAAAAACACAGAGAAGGGAGGGATTTACTTTGAGATTATAAGAGGCTGTGCGTTCTTTTTGTATTTTATGTGAAAAGGAAGCACCCAGTAGCTGTCTTCAGATATTTATAGAGCTCGCACATGGAAGAGTAATGGACAGATCTTAAAGACGATTCAGAAACTGCAGATAAGTTGTGTTGATTGGCTCAACACCCCCCCCCCCCAAAAAAAGGCATCTAATAACAAAAACTGGCAAGAAACGAGGAGGGGCTGCCATAGGGACAGAGAGTGTCTCCATCAAGGGGTTCTGGAAGCTCTCAGGCTAGGACCTTCCCCAGAATGGAATGGATTTTGCATGTATAGCAGCCATGCTTTTGAGTCACGCATTGAACTCTTCCAGTTCTAAGATCCTGTCACTCTTTTTTACCTCCAGTTATACTTAGCTCCTAAAAAGAGTAGGTCCTGAATAAATGTCTGTTGAACAGAATACCCTACACACACACACACACGCACACACACACACACACACACACACACCCCTGCCCATTCTGGTGGCTCTGTTATCCCTGTTATCCTTCCCCATTTTGGATGTCCCACCACATTTCCCAATTCATTGACTCTAATCTCTAAAAACAAAACAAAACAACCTTTATTAGGAAACAATCTCCGCCATCCCAACTGGATTCTGTCCCATTCCTCTCCAAACGAGTTTGCACCCTACTCTTCCTATCAGACATGAAGTCAAGACCCAGATGAACCAACAGCCCCTCCAGAACTTCTTGCCAGGGAGGGTAAAACACAGAGCCCATTGGCGAAGTTAGCAATTTAGCAGACACAGCTCAGATTGGGAGGAGGCAAGTGACTGTTTCCAAGTCCGCTGCAAAAACGAGAGATTGGCCAGATTCCAGGCAAAGCTCCCTCAAGATTCTGCCTCCACCTCTTTGTCTAACTTTGTAGCAGCATCCTTGGCAGGGAGCCAGCCTCCCAGAGGCCCAGGGACTATTTCCTCTACAGCAACTCCCACAGTCAGGTTGTAACAGCTTAACTGTTGGGCAGAGAGCATATCTGCCAGGACTTTACTATTGATTCTTCCTGAATTGATTTGGCTCCATCCTCTGCCACTTCATTAACACAGAAGGTAAACTACCAAGTGAGTCTTTGCCTTAGGGGGGAAGAAATTGCAAAAAGGATTTCTTTAAATAGCAACTTCTACCCTTCCCTGGCTCAAAAATGGCTTGACTTCATTTAGACATAACATGTCATAAGCAGACCTGTCCCATAAAGCTAGGTACTTCTGGAAGCTTCTGCACACACAGCTAGCCAATTCCTTCCTTACCCTAAAATGGCCTGAGCTTGGAACCTTTTCATCTGAGAATTGTTTGTTTGGTGAAAAGGGAGTAAATTTCTGTAGTCAGGAAGCCACATTTGTGTTTCATTCCACCACTACCATGCGGCCTCAGGCAAACCCCTGTGTCCCTGACCTCCTTTCTCCTAAATCTTTCTGATTGTCTTGGCCCAATGCCCATCATGTGGCTTACAAGCGATGTCCTAATTCTAGTGGAGCAGCAGCATGGCAGAGCATGGAAGAGCCAGGGCTCTGGAGCCTGACGCCTGGGTTCGAATCCCAGCAGTGGTCCCACATGACCTTAGGGAGGTCATTAAACCCTTCTGTCTTCATTTCCTAATCTACAGCACTTCCTCATAAACCTCATGCTGTGAGGGTTACATGCAGACATTGACAATGGTGCATTTGCTGTCACTGCTGTTAGAATAACACCCCTACCAGTGACCTCTGTTGTTACTTGTCTGAGTATCATTATCTTCTAACATACACCATAAGCTAAGGCCTGGGGGTTCTCTCTGGGATGGGAAGAAAGACAAACTCCTCAAAATATCTGACCATGCAGAATTTCAGGGAGAGGTAGGGGAACACACATAAACTGGTCAGAACAAACATACAAGGTGTTTTTAAGTCTGGAGCACCCACCTCATCACAGGGACCTGCCCTATCTCATCACCCACATGTAACCCAAGAGCAGCCTACCAGAACCAAACTTGATCACACGGTTATGGTCCAGAAAGGCTGGCAGGGAAGGCCCAGCATGGAGGCCACAACGGTGTTTTCTTTATAAAAACAAAACTGCACTACACTGAACTAAAATTAAGTAATATTCTGCTCTCCCAAAGAGATTCACAAAGTTCTTCCAGAGTAAAAACACCAGCCAACCTCAAATCTGCCCATTAGGTCTGAATTAATATGTCTTTATTTGCTTCAGTTTCTTCTCTGCAATGCAAATGTGTGCTATTTTGTACTTTCTTGTTTGGCAATAAGGGTGCTCCAGAGCATTCTCTGGCCTCAGGGCCACAGTAGACAGCGGAGGTATGGAAGGTCATGGTTCTCCAACAACAACAGAAGACAGTTTCCAAACTTAGAGCTGGCAGCTTGTGGGCTGTTCCCGCCACCTTGGTGTAGTGGCTAGAAGCCAGCTTTACACATGGGCTGGGCTAGACAAAGGTTTTCTTTATTTTCCTTCATGCTGGAATGTGGCCCCACACTGTCTTCCCAATGTCCCCTGGCAGCTAAGCCAACATAGGAGTGAGCTGGGTTGGTGTGCTGGTGGGTGTGATGACGAGAAATAGAAGTCCCATTTCCTACCTCCACAGAGACAGTCTAGTGGCAAGACAAAGTTTAAAAGTTCATGGCTAGAGGGCTAACCTCCAAGGTGTCTGAAAGCACCAGTCAGAGAAAGGAGCAATGACGAACAGCCTGAATCTCAGTTTTGGAGCCTCTTATGCTCCGGGAAAGGAAGCTGGGCTTCCAGGGGGTATGGAGGGCAAAGGAAAACAGAGTAAACAGTATTTTAACTTAAAAGTCTATAAGAAGAAACTGACCAGGCTATGTGTGCTTATATAATTGGCACATAGACCTGTAAATATATGTAGGGCCCTCTTAAATATATCATACACCTGAGGATCCAGATGTAAAGGTATATTTCTACATAATTCTCTTTCTTTAAATAATTTTTGTGAGGAGGGCTAGTAAGAGCTTGCAAAAACAAGAGAAACAAGGCACATCCCTTCCAGAAATATAATTGTGTGCTGCCTGCCCCCACCTCCATCCATAGTAATGTAGACCACAAGCAGCACAAGTTTTGAACAAAAAACAATTCCAGCGGCAAACAAGATTCAGCTTCCAGTGCAGCTTACTGCTCTGTCCAGAAGTTGTACGTCTGCTCTTTGTCAGCATATTCAGAGGGGGTCAAGATGCCCACGAGAAAGCCCCTGCCTCTTACCCTCTCCTTCAGCCTCCCATACAGCTACTTTCAATCAAGTCCAGACCTTTCTACCCTGATCTGATGGTTGGACTTTTCTGCTAGCAGGTTGGAAGGCAAAGTTTGGTTGGATTTTAGATCAAGGATCCCTTAAATGAATTAATGTATACCAACTTAAGACCATGGATTCTGCCCATCTTAGATCTTGGGATCCTGTTGACAGCACTATAGATCCTCCCCATGGTAAAGGAGTTGATTTAGCCATCAAATAAGTGAGATACTTTCACTACCACACACACACACACACACACACACACACACACACACACACGCCCCTCACCCACCCACACACACTCTGCTCCCATTCCTGTCTCTCTGAAGGCCCTATAGAATGACTTTGCTGACTTGAGGTATGGTTTTTAGGAGGACAGCGAGGGTATGTAAGGCACACCTGACCAGCAGGTAGGATGAATTTCTCCAAAAGCAGAAGTCACTGTTAGAGTTAACCCTAGGAAGGGGAATGTTCTTCTGATAGGACCCTAGCAGGCAGGACCTAGGTAAGCATAAAGGCATAGACTATGGGCTGACCAGTCTTTCGACTTGGACTTGGAAGAAAAGAGGCGTCTGGAAGTGTCTGATAGTCACTTGATGTTCATTTCCTGGTTGCCATCCACACGGGCCTTTCTGAGGCCAAGAGCTCATGACAAAGACAATAAGCAAGAAACCCACAGCAAGGCAGGCCCACAGCCCATCTGGCTCAGCGCATTAGGCAATTCCCTGGTCTTGTGCCCCATGGAGATCCTGCATTTTAACCTATCCAAAGAAGGCAGAGCCAGGCTTCCTTGCTCCTGTAGCTGCCTAGCCATTCATTAACCATCAGCTCTCTGCACTTCATTACATCATGTCTGTAAGTCTAGGGGAGAGGGAGGGACTAGAACACACTCATAACAATAACTACTATTCATTAAGCCCCTCCCATGTGCCAAGCATGCATGCATGCTATCTTGCTCTATTCTTAAGATAACTCTATAATGGCTATTATTGTCCCCGTTTTCCAACTATGATGAATAAGATCAGGTACCCTGAGGGTGTTTTTTTTTTTTTGCCCTGAGGGTGGTTTTGCATCCCAGCAGAACAAAAATTGGTGGGTCTCCCAAGAAAGTGGACTGCCTAAAGCCTTTTCATGGGATTTGTACTGATTGCAAAACATTTCATAATTTTCTGCACCTCCCCACCCCCACTGTTTGCTCTGGTAAGGATCAGAGAGGTGGATTTGTCCCTAGGAGGAAGGCCCCCCTGATAAACCCCCAGTGACCCCCATCCCTTTGATCACCCCAGCACTCTCTCCCAATCACTCACACATGTGCCCTCAGATTGGTAATAAGAATCTACAAGTAATCACCATCAGTAGTAGAACAGAATATCATGTGCTTTCCAGCAAGGCTTTTAAGGAAGAAAATAAATAACGTAGAAACTACAAATCCTGATGATCCCTGAGGTTTCTCACAACACTATGGGTCTAAGGTTAATTAGACTGATTAATTAGATGAGACAATGTATATGTGAAAAGGCACTTTGTAACCCTGAAGCTAAACAGATGATATACTGTTATGTTGCTGATGGTGATTACTTGAAGGTTCTGAAATGTACTAATCAGAGGAAGACAGCAAGAGACCTGATCCAGCATTTCTTGTCCCCCTGACGATCTTTGGTATCTACCTCCAGTGATCCTTGCCAGAGTTCTTCACAATTATCTGCTGCCTCTTTGGGGATACTTTGTTAATGTCCAGGTTTTGAGGAAAGGGCCTTCGGAATGAAGGGTGGAGGGCAGACAGCTGAAGGTCTACCCTACTCAGATCCTTCTGGTTTCCAGCCCATGTGTCACCACACCCAAACCCCAAAAGCCTCTTTCCAAAGACTTGGAGGCTGAAAGTTCAGATCAACAAAACCTGGAATGAGCAGGCCTGGAATGTGTGGACCTGGATACAGTCAGGCCTCTGTCACTGTGTTAACACTGGGCAAGTCACTTCCCATCCTGGCTTCTAGGTCAGGGTGATGATTACCAACCTGGAAAGGTTCTTGCCATGACCTAAGCTCCCTCTTTCTCTTCACCAAAGCAGCTCTCATCGAGGTCACTGGTGACTTCCACGTGTTCAGTCCGGGCAGTTGTGGGTTCCTCATCTTCCTCTCACTTCCACTCACCTCGTGGCTTTGTACCTCTGTACCACTAGCAGCTCCCATTTACGCATAATCTAACCCAGAGCCCCCACAACATGAGTCTACATTTAGTATCCCCTTATACGTGGAGGTCTAATAGGACATTTCCAACTCAATCCATCCAAAACTGAGCTCCTGAAAATGACTCACCTGTGGTCCCGTTACCCTCCTTATCTTTGGAGATGGCAACCTGCTCCACTCTGGCCCCAGCCCCCTACTCCTTGTGCACCTCCCCAGACACCACCTCAGGGTCTCTGTGCTTGCAGTTCCCCCTGCTGGAACACTCTTCCTTCCAAAGCCACATGGCTCACTCCCTCACCTACTTTGATTGTCACCTGGTCAGGGGGCCTCCATGATCCCCCATAATCTTCCCTCATGCATTCCCTGTCACCCTTGGCCAGCGTCTCTGTGCTCCATAGCACTGGCCACCAGCTGACATAGTCCGTATCCATGTGCTGTTCACTAGAATGCAAGCCTCACGAAAGGGCAGGTGCTTTGCTTTACTAAGTACTATAGCCTGAGCAACCAGGGAGAGCCGGGCATGTAACAAGTCCCTACTATATATCTGCTGAATGTATGAAGCTAAAGGGCCACATACATGAAGGGCGATTAAAATATATATATATATATATATATATATATATATATATATATATATATATGACTCCTCTGGGTAAGCTTTGGCCTATGACCAAGTCTTTCTGAACCTTATTCCATCAGAAGAGGTTAATAGCAGTTCTCAGTTCATAGGGCCAGATAAACATCTGTTCAACAATCATTTGTGGAGTACTGTGTTAGGCTCACAGGGACAAAGAGATAAATGAGGCCCTGGGGAATTCAGGGGCAAGGAAACAGGTAAATGGTATTCAAGGAGAGCAAACACAGCAGTATGAGCAAGAACAAAGAGCTGGCATCGCACAAAGAGGGGTGAGGTCTGTCCAAGGGGAGTGGCAGCTGGAGCTCCCTAGACAGCGGATCTAGGCCTTAGCCCATCCCAAGCAAAGACTCCGTTTGCTTTATCTGAATCCAGAGGAAGCAGAAGCCTGGACCAGATCTGATGGGGAGGGTCTAAGGAAGGAGTTGGGAGTGAGGCAGAATCCCAGCCAGGCTCTGAGCAGAGCCAGGATCCACTTACCCACCTTTCCAGGAAGATGGCCCTGGAGAACAGGAGGGGAGCAGGGAGGGACAGCCCCTGTGAGGAAGAGTGCCCCTTGGAGAAGTCTCACAATAGGCTCTTCCAGCATCCTACCCTGGTCCCCTGAGGGCACTTTTCTCTGTCAGTTTCAAAGGCCTTTTTTTGTTGGTGTCAAAGCCAGGACCAGACAGTTAAGATGCACTCCCAAATCAAGATAGGGAGTCTCTAGTTCAAAGCCTGTCCTGACTAACTCTTTCCGTTAAGTAAAAATATTAATCTTGGTTTTATTTAAGCAGGTTTTTTTGGCACGGAATGAACCCCTGTGGCTAAAAATAAACCCAAATACACACACACACTCAGAAAAATCTGGAGAGCTGCAAATCATTTCAACCCAAGTTTCCATCTCAGGGAAAGCTATTAAAAGCAGGAGGATATTAAAACCTCTCTGCACAGAGCCTCTTTTCTCAGTGCCTGCCTTGTGTTCTAGGGTCCTTGAGGCAAGGCTGTCCCGGGGAGGGCCTCCCGGCAAACAGGGGTCTGCTGCGGGGGAGGGGGCATATGTGGTCTCCTAGCTCTCCTCACCTTGGAAGCAGTGTGGGTTTCTGCCTGAGCAGTCTGAGAAACATGTTGGGGCCTCAGCTGATGTCAGTTGTGTGTATATCAAATGAAGGGGCCCAGAGAGGCAAACAAAGGGAACACAGGTCCAGAAAGGTCAAGTTGCCTGGTACTTTGAGATTATCCAAAAGGAACACAAGCAAAATCTGTGTCTTACTCCAGCTTTCATGTTTTAAGTGGCAATCTCGATTTTAAACTATTAAAAGACAAAATTTAAGAGGTACCACCTAGGTATATGTCTGGACTTGGCATTAATACATTTCATTTGCAGTGTAACCACTTTCAAAGTCAGCCACCCTGAATTTCTTCCTGTAGCCACAGCCAGTTTGGGAGAAAGGTACAGATCATTTGACCCAGGACAGGGTTAAAGTCCTCGGATTCAGGGCTGACTTACGTGGGGGGTGAGGACCATCTGAGAAGGGAGGTGCTGTTCCTATGATCTGGGTTTCTAAAAGGCTGGTAAGGTGACCGCCCCAAAGGGTTTACCAAAGCATTAGAATTGCTGAAGCTTTTGTCCTGCAAAGGGTGGCCAGAGGGGGATGTCAGTACCCCAAAGCACAGAAAATAGGAAGGGAGATCCTTCCCCAGAGCCCCCCCCCCATTCTCTCAGTAACAGATGGGAGCGACAACCCTACCCACAGTCCCCCAAGCCTCCCTTGGTTTTGCAACATAACAGGACTATTTTGAATAGCACAGTGATGTATAAAGGGGTCTCTGGGGTTTGGACCTCATCCCAAGTCCTGCCACTGCAAAGCCTCCAGCACCCCTTATAGCTTCCCCTCTCCCTGCCCCACTACACTGACCTGCCCTGTGATGCCCATTGTCTCAGTGAGAATGACTTTCTCCCCAGTCATCTGCCTACACGTCTGTTTCCCTACAAGACCCACCTACCTGAAATGCCACCTCCTCCAGTAAGACTTCTGCCCACCTTAGACCACACTAAATCCCTCCAGTCTTCTTGGCTTCCTTTTTTCCCCAAAGATGTTCTACCTTAATAGTCAGTTGCTTGGCACTCATTAGCCTGAATTGTTAGATAATAGGCCTGCATCTGACTCTAGCACCTGACAAGGCGCCTAGAATATGGCAAGGCTTCCCCAAGTGTTTGTTGAATGAAGAATGAGGCTACAGGAGGGAATCAAAGGTAATACAATTAAAGGAGACAGAGATGGATTTGGGTTCAAGCTCTTGGAGTGCGGGTCAGGAGTCTGAGCTCCTAAACGTCACCCAGAAAAGAAGAGAGGGAGGCAGGTACAAGTGTGATCTGAGAAGCTAGAATGGGACCCTGATATCCAAATGCTGAAGATTCATATCTAAAAAGAGGGAAGTCATGGGGTCCAATTACAAGAGTCCTCAGTTAACAAATGCCTGTGGGGGGACAGCACTCATACTTCACCGACAGATGAGAAACCTAAGGTTTAGCGTCAGAAAGGTCAGTGGTGCCACCTCCTTATTCTCCTCCCTCCTCCTCTCCTCCCCTCCTCCTTCTCTGTTCTCCTCCACCCTCCTCCATCTTAGTCCTCCCCCCTCCCTCCTCCTCTTTTCTCCTCCTCCCTTCCCTCCTCCTCTCCTTCCTCTTCCTCCTTCCTACCTCTCCTTCTTCTCCTCTTTTATCCTCCTCCTCCTCCCTCCTCCTCCTCCCTCCCCCTTCCTCCTATGCCTCCTTTCTCCTCCTCCCTTCCCACTTTCCTTCTCCTCCTTCTCTTCCTTCCTCCTCCCTGCCCTTCTCCTCCTCATCCTTCTCCTTCTAACATGAGTTGGAATTAAATCACCCATTCACTGTTACTTCAGAAGTGTTTAACTACATGCCTTGGATCTTCTGCTATGCCTTGGGGATTCAGCAGTCAGCAGGTAGACAAGGTCCTACCTTCACAAAGGTTATTTATATCCTGAGACAAAAAGATAAGTGGTTATAGCCCAGGAAGCCACAGGAGTGTGTATCAGACACACTTAGCCAAGCTAGGCAATTTCTGTACTTTGGGGTATCAACATTCTCCTCCTGGTCACCCTCTGCAGAGCAAAAGTCTCAGGCATTCTGATCATGCTTGGTGAACACTTTGGGGTAGTTGCCTTATTAGCCATTTAGAAACCTAGAGCACAGTAACACCATCTCCCTTCTAAGATGGTCCTTATTCCCTAGGTAAGACCTGGTGGTGCTATGGATGTGTGTAGGTGGGAGACATTCTGCCTTGCTGAGATCTGAGAAATCAGCAGGGGTCAGCTGAAGTGAAGAGGATTAAAAGACCTTCAGGTGGAGGAGGGAGCAGAAGTGAAGGCCGAGGGGCTGGAGAACCTAGCCTATCAGAGTAATAGAAAGCAGTGTGTGTGACAAGGGGCAGGGGTTGGTGGAAGCCAAGAGGTAGGCAGGAATGCCCAACTTTGTATAGGCTGGGTCTTGCTCCAATACATGTCATTTCTCAGGTGGGCAGTGATAGAGAAATCACTTCATCCTGGCCAGCGACCCTTTATGTTAATATGTGCCCAATGTGTGCCTGAATGGTCAGCTGATAAGAGGACCCCAAAGCCTCAAGAAACCCCTAGAAACATGTTCAGGACTTGTTTGCCCCACTTTGCATTAGACCCATTAATGGTCCCATTCCAGTTCACATCCTGTTTCTGATCTCCAAAGTTAAGATTTAAGGAATCCATGTCTCCCCTGACAAATTCCTCCAAGCCCCTTAATCTCTCCCAGTGGGCTTACCTCAGGTGCTTTGGCTGGCTCAGCTCAATGTGTGCCAGAGCCCAGGAAGCCTGCTGATCTCTAGAAAGCTCTACCCCACTTGGTTCAGAGGCACTGACCTGCTCACTGTAGTGCAGGCACACAGGTCAGGGGTGCCCAGAATACCCCCCTGCCGAGTGCTCCAGCCCTCCCCAGGGACCCATGGGAAACTTTATCCCAAACAAGAGGCCACCAGAATAGCAGCCTGGTCTTCAACCATGGCCCCTTTGAAGCAGTGCCCAGAAAAATACCGTGCCGACGAATGGTTCTCAGAACTTAGAGCTTTCAGGTCAGGTCATTTCTGTGAGACCAGAATGGTTGGCAACATCTCAGGAGGTGTTTATAGTATTTTATTTTTCTGCTAATTGGGATTTTGTTTGCTAGGAGAGCAGAGGGACTCCAGGAGAGGTCCAAGAGTAGGAAAGCCAAGGAACTGTGAAGCAAAGGGACCTCCCTCATTTGTACAGCAGACCTGCAGATGTGTCTTTGCAGACAGGCAGTGAATCTGTTCTCAAAATGCAGTGAGGATGGATAAGAGACTTTGTTGTGGTTTGAGTAAGAAGCAATGTCTGCTCCCCTCTCTGTCTCGGGGGATTATGTAGCACAGATGCCAAAAAGAATATGGTACATTTATAATAACCTTTTGGGTAGCTTTTAAAACAGTCAAGGCTTCCTCTTTCTCTCTTTAACTTCCCTAACTTCAGCCAGGAAGACTGTGGACACCAGGTGGACCCAGCGCAGGGGTTCCCATTTAAAGCAGGTGCTCCCCTGCCTGGCTTACTCAGAACATTCCCACCAGCTCAGGACCCAGGTAGTGGGCACTCAGACAGAAACAGGTATGAAGAAAAAGAAGGCCAGACTATAGATCTTCAATCCCCAAGACAGTTATCAAAGGTAGCTAACGTTGAGAGTGTGGAAGAATGGCTGGAGATTAGATACAAGAGCCGTTTAAGGAAGCCAGCCTTGTTTTAAAGAAAATACAGAGGTAAAGAATGCTTAAGGCTGCCCTCTTTGGTCAAAGTGGGTAACAGCAGAATGATAAACCTGTCCCTGGCATCTTTGCACACAACCTGCCCTTGCAGTGTGAGAGGAAATTGTGTCAATGGTGGAAGAAAGAAAGAAAGAAAGAAAGAAACGAAACGAAACGAAACGAAACGAAACGAAACGAAACTACTCACCCGTCAAACCTGAATGCAGTCCATAGTGCCTGAGCCTCTTGTGCCTTCAGTAAAAATTTCCTGAGTGGCTACTATGTGCCAGGCACTGTGTCAGGTGGTGGAAATACACAGTGAACAAAACAGACACACCTTACCAGTATTACAGCTAACCCTTAAAACTAACTTGCAAGAGCATTATTTCCATTGTGTAGATCAAGAAAACAAGACTCAGAATAGGTAAGAAACATGTCAGAGGTCACACAGCCAGAAATTAAATCCACATATGTCTGCTAGCAAAGCTTATCTTTCTACTGCTTGACATTTCACAAATCTGAAACAATCAGCCAAGTCAGATGCATCAGACATGCAGAGTAAAGGAAAATTCTTAAGGCTTGATTATCAGAGAATTCACATAAGTCATAGATGGTGAGAACCTCGAGGTGGGGTTAACTCTCTAAAACAGAGAAGTCTAGTAATCAGCCTAAAGCCTCATGGTTTGGGGAGGGGAGCACAGGGATTAGGACCAAGAAGGGTGGCAAGGGAGGAGACAAGTGAACTTTACTGGACACCTGATTGTCAACACTGGTCTAACTCTACTCAGGTGCAAGGGCTTTAGGGCCTTTGTACATGTCATTCCCTCTGCATAAGACCTTTTTATCTAGCAACTCCTATTCATCCTTCATATTTCAACTCAGAGATGCTTCCTCAGAGGAAGATTTCCCTGACCCCTCCCTCAACACCAGATTAAAATAGTACTCTGATAGTATTCTCATATTGCTCAGTTTGTAAGTTTGTTTGGGAATCCACTTGAATAATGTCTCATTTCCTAGTATTACACACTAAATTGAGATCATGACTTGCTTTGCTTATCATTATGTCCCCCGTATCTCACACAGTGCCTAGAACATAGTAGGTGCTCAGTAAATAGGTACTGGGTAAAGGAAGATACCTTTTCCATCCTGGCATATATTGATTACTTCCTGAAAACCTCCCACTCCATCTTCCTCTATTATACAGCAGCTTCACTCACTGTATCTGGCTAT
Source organism: Martes martes (assembly GCF_963455335.1). Lineage (NCBI taxonomy): Eukaryota > Metazoa > Chordata > Mammalia > Carnivora > Mustelidae > Martes > Martes martes. The sequence goes on from NC_137895.1 coordinate 14,325,948, forward strand.
AACTGTCCATGGCCAGTTCCACTGCCATGAGCTGGCCAAGAAAAAATGTGTTGAGTTTTGAACACGGAAAGAAAAGAAGGAGGATATTCTAGACAATGGGAAGACCCAAAGTAAATGCCACGTTCCCTGGGTGATAGGAGCTTGAATGGGGGACTTTTCAGGACTGTCCCACAATCTGGGTCTGTAGACAATGATGCTACTACTTCTCTGTTCCTGGGATCATCAGCCCCCCAAGACTCTGCCTGATGCAGTTCTGATAACATTTCACTGGCCATGCTCAGGCTTATGAATGTCTTGGAGAACGGACTTTTGAACCCAGCCCACTGACTCATTCCAGCTGGGCAGGATACATAAACTCCTCAGCCCTCATTTTCCTTGTTCTGAAGAAAGGTGACTGTTATATTTATGAGGATGAAAAATAATGAAGATGGAAATCAGCTGGCACAAGTTTTCCAAAATAAACCCAAACTCCCTCTTCCCTCTTCCCCCAGTTACTCCCCAATGTGCAGGCTCATTCCCTCCCAACAGAGTTTCCCATGAGCCCAGTGGGGCCACTGAATGTTAGGAACATAGATAATCTCAAACACATTTCACAGGCCTGAGACTCGAGGTTGAGTGGAACCTCCAAAACCATTCAGTATAACCTCCTCTGAATTTCTCTTCAGTCTCATCCCAGGATTAATCTGGCAACTATACAAACATATCTGAGCTAGGTCAGCTTGTTCCAAGTTAAGCCATATTTTGACTGTACCAAAATTCTTTCTACTGCCTCTCTGTGGCCTTCTCCCAACTGGTTGACATCTTAAGCTTACACAAAAGAAGATATTTGAACAGCATGGTCATATTCCCTAAATCATCTCCAGAATAAATATTTTCATCAGTTTTGATGGCTCTTCCCCACCTATGATGTGGTTCCAAGTCTCCTTCCATCTCTGTCTCACTCGGGGCCTTTACCTCTCTAATCTGTTGGTAGAGGGTAAATGCAAATTTCCTAGGAGTTGCTGCCCAGTGTACAAAGTTGAAAAAGATTCACCTTCTTCACTCTGGATACTTTCACTGCTGGCAATGCAGGTTAAGCCTCCACCACCATCCATGAAAAACTCCTATTTTCAAAACAGATTTTATCTTCCAATTTTGACATGATTTAATAAATTACCTACTCCACTAAATAACTGTACTTATTTGGGTTTGGAAGTAAAATGATTGTTTTTGTTTGTTTGTTTGTTTGTTTGTTTGTTTTGGAAAAAAGGGTCTTATTATATAGAAAGTATTGAGTAGTAGGAAGAATTCTGGGCCAGGAGTTGGGACCTGGGTTGTCTTTCTGGTTCTATCCATTTGCTATGAGTCTGACAAATCCCTTCCCTCTTAGAGCCCTAGTTCTTTATTCTGCAGAAGAGAGAGACGTTGGAATGGATGTAGTCTAGGGTGCCTTACAACCTAGAGGTCTCAGGTTATTTTACCATCCCCTTCTAATTTAACATATCCTCCGAGTTCTACTTTCTCTTCATTAGTAATGATCCCGGATGCTGTGTCCTCCCTGTGTTCTGGGTCTAGAATCACATCTCTGAAAAGTTAATCAAACCTAAATAAGTAATTACGATAATTTAGGCACCTCTTCTGGCCTTGTCTCAAGGTTTTCCTTCACCTGCTATCTGTCTGGACAATTTGCTGTGGCCAAAACTGGCAACAGCAGCCAAGTACGAAACTGGCCCCTAAGTCACCCCACCTAGTCCATCAACTCCACGGTTTGAGTGGCCCTCACCAACCTGTTCTCTTTATACCACTGTCTGTTCTTGTTGCTGTGGTTTCTGCAGCAGTCATCCTATTATCTAGGCTGACAGTACAGCAGAGAGTTTATTTCCCCAAATTTAAACAAACCTGGGATGGTCTCAGTGGTTAAAGTACATTAGGGGAGCATTAAACATTAATGCCAGGTAGGGTCTCTTGTTCTGAATGTCCCCGTATCTACCGACAGAAAGATTCTAAAGACTGCTGAGGAGAGGACTTCTGTCTTTAATCCCCCAACTGTATATTAATCTGCAGTAATAAAAATGCTTGCAGGATGACATCTCTATGGGGACTATGCTCTAATAGCCTCACTCATACCGAGAGGGGATAGGCTATATGCTTGAAGATAAAATGCTCCCACACTTGCCCTGATGATTTAGTTTGACAGGAGCTAAGACAGTGATGGAAGAGATCTGTTGATTCTCTAGCCCGTCCAGTGCTCTGAGTAACTTGGAATAATTCCCCTCCAGTTTCCTGCAGAGTGGGACAGGACACCGTCTGCTCCCATCATCCCTGGATGGCTTATTTAAAATGCTCCTTGAATTCCTCAGAAAAAGCTGTTTTTAAAACAGAAGGGAGCTCTCTTTTATACCCAGGCTCAGCCCCCATGGCCCCATGAAGGGTGTACTTTGAGACTTTATAAAGACGAAGCTGCCACCTTGATCCCAAACTTCAACCACAGTCCAACCTGAACTCACCAAGCTGCATCCCACCCCCAGACATTTCTATCTTTGAAACAGAAGTAATATTCAATATTTTTCACTCTGTCAATATTTTTACCTTCATCTCCCTCCTCATCCATCCTGTCCCCATGCCCCTGGTTGGGGAAAAAAAAGGATTTTTTTAAAGGCCAAACAAAAACAAAACTCAGCCCAGGCTGAGGCCAGCACATCATGATGTTCTGGACGGATTTTGCTACGTGCCAGCAAAGACTGTCAGCAAGATCTACAGGAAACACCTTGCAGAATCCATTGGGAGAAGCAGAGGCCACCAAGAAGTGCAGGGCAGATACACTCTTGGTCTGTGTAACTGGCTTTCCAGGCCAGGGTACAGGAAATGGCTGTGGGATTCCAGGCCTTGGGAGGGCAAACACACAGCTGTGGGGGGCCTTGCAGATCCCTCTGGTGTTTTCGACTTGCATATCTGTTCCCATCTGCATGTGCACGATCTGTGCTGAGGGGACCCAATAAAGGTCAAAGGCAGCTTCCCAAAGGTCTTCTGTCCCAGGGTACAACCAAGCTATGTTTTCTTGAAAGAGGGACGTGCAATGCAGGGGTCACAAGCATGAGGATTTGTGCACCAAAGAAGCTGGAGTTGAATCCCAGCTCCAACTATTATAAGCTGTGGACACTTGGGCAAATCATTTAACCCCTCTTAGGCTTGAGAGTGGAGATGCCATCAAGCCTGCCTCAGAAGGTTGTGAGGTTGAAATGAGACACCCAGTCTATGGAATTTAGCCCAGTACTGGGCACACAGTAACCTCTCAATAAACAGTGGAGATGATGAGGATTTCACGATAGCTCCCCTTTCCCAAGGCAGTGAAGAGGCTAGAGGGCAGTAGGAGAAAGAATGAAGCAGTTCCAAAAAGAGAGAAAAGAAAGTGGAAAGTATTAGCTGGGACCCATATGGGATATTGCAAGCTCATAGCCCGGCTGCCAACCTTCCCCTCATGAAATGTCGGCTGCCCCACTTACTCTTGTTCAGGACATTGCAGTTTCAGGTCAGGTTGAAGTGAAGGACATAAACTGGCATCAGTCCAAGACGAATGAGCACCCCAGAGCAGTACAAGAGACAGGGAGAGGAGGCATTGCTAGAAATGTTTATGAATAATTAAGCCTTTCAGAGTCACATCTTGGTCCTCTTTCTACCCAAGAACAAGGCCAGTTAGGCCCAAAGTGGTCTGTCAGAGTGTGTGGGTAACCCTCCCTAACCTTTCTTGCAGAGAAGCCATGGGTATGGGAAGCCAGCCCTGATGTGCAAAGTGAGGACTGAGAGCCATGGAGTTGGCAGGCCTGCTCGGGCCCGGGTCAGCGGCCAGAGCCCAGCATTGTTCTGGCCGGAGGAGGGAACAGCCAGAAGCCAGCATTCTGTGGGGAGGCCATGGTAGAGTGAAGGCCAGCTGCAGAGCAATTAGGATTTGATGGAAACCAGGGCTGATTTTCACAAAACAGGAGGTGGGCAGCCCTGCAGTGGTAGACATGCTGGCTAGATGGAAATCTAGCACCCATCAATCCCCAGGTCAAGCAGCAAACCTCCATGTGGGTACAAATGAAGTGCCAAGGTCACCCGCCTGCCCCTCCATCTCTGCTGTAATGAAGTGCCAATTGGGAGCCAGCTGGGCAAAGAGGGCATGTTTCCTTGCTCTATCCGCTGTTTAGTAACAATTATGGGTATTCTTTCAGCACCACCAGGAACAGTAAGCTGGGGGCATTCTTTGAACCTCCAGGGGTGATCAAGAAAGGAAGGTTCAGATCAAAGAGGGTACTGGTTTGAATGTTCAACACAACTCATGCCTCTCTGGCTTGGGATTGGGGTCAGCATTGGTGGTGGGGGCTGCTAAGAAGTGCTGAGCTGAATTTAGCAGTTCCTTTTTTTATCCCTGCCCCCTCTTCTTCAGCAGTACACTCTGGCAGGTAGAAACAGTGCCAGTTTCAGCTAGTCCCTTGTGCCAAGTTCAGGTCCACTATAGGGAGCAAGCTGGTGGTCTCCTCTCACCCTCAAGGCTACATCTGGGGCAGTGAACAGGTAAGAAGCCTCAGAGATCCTTGTGGTTTTTTTTTTTTTCTCTCTGCTTCCCCATCATGGGGACCCCTAATAAGATAGAAAGAGTGTGAATTTCCTTATGTGACTATCTTCCCCCAGCTTGGCCACTGGACTGTTTCACCCCAACACCACTTCCCTCTGCTGGCCCCAGTGCCGAATCTGAGAAGGCTCAAACCAGTGTGCTGATGAGCCAAACACATGGAGGCAATATGTATGGAAGGGTGATGTACTTTCTCCCAGAGCCAGGCCCAGCAAATCTACAGTGGGTAGATAAGAACTCTGGCTGAGTTGGGAACCATTGGTTCTAGCCACCTGGACCACTAAGTCATGAGGTAGCCTTGGGGGCAAGTTACTTCCCAAATACTGGGAAGCAAAGAGCTTGAATAAAAGTCCTTAAAAGTCTATGAGTCCATATGGCCCTGCCTGTGGTCAAGAAAGCTCATCTAGATGGGCAGGAGAAGCTTCTTTAAATTCTGGTCCTTCCTTCCTGGGTGGGCATCATTTGGCAAGAGTCTAGATTGCTGACCTCCTTCTGAGGCTCTCTAACACATCAGCCGACAGATGGCAGAATCTCCCAGAGGCCTGTATCCCTGAAAGGTTTGCTGCTTCCATCAACATAAAAGAATGTTGTCCTGAGAAGCTGTCTGCTCCTAAGTGGCCCTATAAGAACTTTCCTTCTTGAGTTTCTCCCACTCTAGGCTGGAGTATTGGAGCTAAGTTGGAGTCCAGTATTGCTAGTCACTAGCTGGGTAGACTGTGATAAGACACTTCAGTGGTCTAAGCCTCAGTTTCTTTGTCAAAGGGCATTTGTTCATGCATTTAAACAAATTAATATGTTTCAATATGTTCTAAGCAGTGAATGAGCAAATGAGGTCTCTACTCTCTTGAGTGCTTAAATAATGATGTAGAAAACATCTGGTGCTAGGGAAAAAAGAAGATAGAGAATGGTGGTGGTGGGCAGTGATAATAAGATAGGGTAGCCAGGGAAAGCCACTGTGGGAAGGTGATACTCAAGTTGACACCTTCATGATGACAAGGAGCCAGCCAATGAAAATCTGGAGACAATGTGTTCCAGGGGGAGGGGGCAGCAGGTTCAAAGGCTGTGAGATGGGGACAAATTTGGAGCCTAGAGCATTCGAGGAACAGCTAGAAGGCCAGTGTAGCCACAGGAGGACAAGGGGAGACAGAAGCCAGATCCCCTAGAGCCTTCTAGAACTTGTTTAAAGAGTTGGAACGCCACTGGAAGGCTTTGAGAAGGGCATGGCTGAGATCTGAATGACATATTTAAATGGTCATTCTGGCTACATTTGGGGGACTGGATTGAAGAGGGGTGACTGGAGTGAAAGCAAGGGAATTCATAATAGTCATAACCACCCCTTTCCTGCCCACCACCCAGGTTTACTATAAGGTTCCCATGAGATTCATGCTGATGCCTAGAAAAATCCAGAGGCACAGGCAGGGAGGTATGTATTCTCACATGTTTTTAAATCCATTTCTACAAGTAGAAGCTTGCAGGGCCTGGCACCAGCTATTTGAAACTGTGTTCCTGTATGGATTTCAAGGAAACAGGGTAGGGTGGCAGATTCTGCCCTGCCTGAGCTATGCAGCTGTCCAGGCCCAGATGAATTCATATATTTAAACCAGGAGCCACGCCTGGCTCTGCTCTTGGGGCTGGTGCCGGACAGCAGTAAGCTAATACCCAGCAATGTGGAGAAGCTGACACTCCACACAAACTCACTTGCTGAATTCCTGGCAAAAGCTCATCTCTCCTGGCCTCACTTTTCAAGGCTGGGAGGGAAAGAGCAAAAGAAATGGAGATTTGTTCACTTAGGCATTTTTCATTTCCGAATCATCCCTTGCAAGTATCATGATCAACCAAGCCCCCAAGAGAACGCATCCCAGTGCTCAGAGCCTCAGGGCTGGAAAGCATCAAGGGTTCCAGCCCTCTTCCTTCTGCTGGGGTTAGGGGCACCAGCTGGGAAGCCAGAATCGTGGGTTCAAATCCCATCTCTGCCTCTAGGTTTCCTCAGCTGTAGTTAAGAGATGGACAACAGCAGCAACCTCTCAAAGCTGTTGCGGGGATCAGGTGGGAAAGCAAACGTGAAAATGCCTGGCTGAGTACCCGGCTCCATTCACTCACCATTCACTCATTCACGGACTTCCCCCAGGTGACAGGCTTTGTGCTGAAGAGTGGACAGCCTGGTGCTTAGTCAGGGTTTAGGGAATCTGAAGATGCACAGTGAGTTGTATTTCATCTAAAATGGAATACTATCTAAAATGCCAGGAAGTTTGCAGAAGGGAATAATTAACATGCACTGAGCATCATGTTTAAAAATAAAATTAACTTCTCAGAACCTCAATCCCCTGTCACCTCAACAGCAGGGACACTGAAATCTCCTAAGGTCTCACAGCTGGAACTTGACAAAATGAGATCAAAATGTCTTTTTTTACTGCAATTTCTGGTCCACACTCTACCTGTTTGTTTTCTGGGACTTTCTGTATGCTTTTTATTTTCTGGTGTTCCTTCTTTTTTACACAAGTAATACAACTTGAAAGTTGGGAGAAAAAAAAAAGTGGTACAGAAAAAGAAAACTATATTTTAAAAAATTGTTTAAATTACCTATATTCCCAATATCCAGTTGTAAATATGCTTCAAACTCATTTGTTACCTTCAAGAACTTTCCTTTCTTTCTTCTTTATCTAAATCCAATTAGCCAACTTATAGTACATCATTAGTTTCAAATGTAGTGTTCAATAATTTATCAGTTGCGTACAACACCCAGTGCTTATCACATCACATGACCTTTTCCTATGTTCATACAAACCTGTTATGCTTCTCCCCATAATCTATAACAGGATCATATAGAACATACTTGTTGGTGATCCTGGGTTTTTTCAATCCTGATATATCAATCCATATAGTTCTGCTTCATTCCTTTGAAATAGCTGTGTTGTTTTTAATTGCATATTATGCAAGTTTATTAGGCATTTTTATAAACAACTCCATGATAAACATCCTTGTGTGTCTGTTTATGTATATGTACACATATACAAATGTTCATGGACATACATATACCAAAACATGTATATAAATCCACACATACATCTTAGCATACTTGCCTGATAATTTCCTATGAATTTAGAATTATCAATACTTTTTAAACCTATCATTTTCATATTAATGGAATCCAAGTCAGCAGACCTTTCCCATTTATGAGGCAGCTACTCTGCAAACACCTTAGTTTTGCACTGAACATAACTAAAGCAGCATTGGGCACAGTTTCCTACAATTCACTACAACCTACTCCCCCCTCATCCTCCCACTTCCCAGCTCCTGTCCCTACCCCTACCATGGCGAGCTGGTGATCAGGGCTGAATGAAATTCTGCCTGAGTTCCATCCCTTTTCTGCCTCGTTGGACCCAGGCTGCTATTTCAAATTTTTTACAGGGTCTGAGTAAACATCCCAGGACAGGCAGGGTCCAAAGGAGCCCAATCTTTTATGTCATAAAGTCACTAGTCAAAGCCACCTCCCCAAACAAGGTCTCTTCCTGCTTCTGTGTGCCCCTTTCTACTTATAAAAGCTCTCGTTTGTAATGGGCAGTTTTAGTATGCTGCACGGGTAGGGAGCATCCCTTTGCATCAAAGAGTGAATGCAAACTGCCTTCCCCTCTCTTTGCTTAGTATCAAAGGCAATTGCCTCCAATACAGGTCCTGAAGCAAAAGAATGACATTGAAAGGAGAGAAAACAGATCAGAATGTTTTTCATGAAAAGAATTATAAAAATAACACATTTAACTAATAAAAGTAACTTCCTTCTAAATGTGTACAGGGAATTTACACCATACGTGTACACCTCTAACCAATCTGAACTCAATGATTCTGTTAGGTATAACTTAAGTATATCTTATTGTAAGAAAACAAATAAATAAATAAATAAATATATATATATATATGCACATATATATGTACATATAAAATAAAACATATATATACAAAATACATTTAAATATATAATAAAATTGTATATATACACATATCCATTATTTATATACACATATGTGTATATGTGTGTGTATATTTTTTTAAAGATTTTATTTGTTTATATGACAGAGAGATCCCAAGTAAGCAAAGAGGCAAGCAGAGAGAGAGAAGCAGACTCCCTGCTGAGCAGAGAGCCTGATGCTGTGCTCGATCCCAGGACCCTGAGACCACGACCTGAGCTGAAGGCAGAGGCTTAACCCACTGAGCCACCCAGGCGTCCCTATATATATATTTTTTTTCTCAATTTTGAAAATTCCAGTTCCTCCCACCCCTGATTTCTGAGTGAGCTTGGCCAAGGTTCTGCAGTCTCAGTGGCGTCAGTCCCTGTACAGCTAAAGGGTTCAAAGATACAACATGTGATTGTCTTACATTGTGCTCTTCCTTCCCATCCCCTCAGAAACAACCCAGTTCCTCTGAGGCTGAAGAGTGATTTTTGCCAATGCCCAAGGATTATAGAGAGATGGCACTGTGTTTTAGAGGGATTTCAGAGGTCTGAAATGTGGCTAAATGTGGCTCTTCGCCTTTCTATGTGGTGACTTTCTAAGGTGTCCCTCCATTGCCTTTACATATATAGGTGCCAAAAGACCTTCCCCTACAATCACCTTGCTCACAGGATGTAGGAACACCAATTTTCTGGGTATGGAGATGGGGGCTCTGAAGCAGAGTGACTTGCCTAAGATCTCATGGATGGTGGGAGGTTTCCTGATAACTGCAACCCAGGTCTTTTCACACTGAGGACACCATTCCCTCACTGCCCCTGAAAGCCTGTGAAGTCTCTTCTGGCCTCAGCTGGTCACCAGGCTGCATGTCCAGAGCCCAGTACTCATGGTCGAAGTTCCTCTTGGTGATGCTTCTCTTCTCCTTCCCTCCAACTATTCTTTCTGCTGGTGGTCGCTCAGCCAGTCCAGACCACACCCCCTCCCCACCCCTGGCCATCCTTGGCACCCTGTTCCTGTCCTTGGCACCCTGGCTATTTCTAGTCTGGGACAGGGAGAGCCATCTGCATCCTGATTTCTCAGATGTTAACTCTCTGGCAAACCCCCAGGTGCAAATCTGGTGCATCTATTTAGAAGAGAAGCAAAGGAAACCCACCCCGCCCACAGCCCACAACGGGAACACCCCCTCCTGCATCCCCTATGGCAAGTGCCAGCAGCTCCCTGCCCACACACACACTGCAGGTCCCCCAGAGATGAGGGGAAATCTGCACAGGTCCTCGAGAGCAGGACAGATGGGCAGTAGGGTTTCCCAGGGAACCCACCAGAGGATGTAGTAACCCCTCATCCCCAGGAGCCAAAGGTGGGCACCCAGGAAAGGGCCAGGCTGCTATTTGCTTCCCACAGTAGTACTCTAGACTCAATCCAGGGGATTGGCTGGGTCCTTACTTTCCCACCATTGTTCTTTTATCTGATTCTAAAAATAATGTGTCACGATTGTGAAATTTCATTTTCCTGAAAAAATTAGTCAAAATTAAAATCACCCCAAATTCTGCAACCCAGAGGTAACTAGTACAATATTTGGTATTGAGACTTTCAGATTTTCCTTTAAGCATCTATATACATATTCATACTTCCCTTTTTTTTTTTTAACAAACTATCTTCGGTTACCTAAAAGTGCAACATGGGAATATTCCCACATCAATATTTAGAGACTATTCAAGCTATTTTATGGCTTCCCAGTTGTCCACTGCATGAATGCACCATAATTTAAGCAATCGATTTGTGACAGACATTGAGGTTAATCCTCTGTGTGTGTGTAATTATGAACAATGCAGCCATGGATCCCATTGCTTTATTATTCCTTTGGACTAAATCTCTAGAAATGAGATGACAATCTGAAGGGTATGCACAACTTTGGGACTCTTGATTCTCAGGGCCAAAATGTCCACCAGAAAGGCTATACCAATTGCAATTGTTTTTCCCTTCAGCCATCTGTGTAGGCAAGAGACCAAACTCTGTGAGGATGGAAAATGCAGGTGTCTGCCTTCCCTGCACCACTCCACCCAGTACAGGGACCCTATCTGGAAATCCCCAAAAGCATTAGCATGGGAAACAAACTAGATGCTGGCAGTTCCGGAAAGGACAGGTGAGAGGGACTCCAATAAGTTCTGGAGGGCCCACGTGAGGCTCCCTCTGTCTCCCCAAATTGTCCCTCCACTGAGTGAGGCATAGGGCAACAAGAGGGTCTCCATGGGGCAGTTATGATATCCACCCCAGAAATATAGTCACTGGAAGCTGCCTATACCAACCAGCTGTGTGACCCTGGGGAAGGACCTCACCTCTCTGGGCCTCTGTTTCTCCATCTGATCTGTCAGACATTCATAATTCTTTGATCTCAGAATCAGCTTTAAGACTAGAGTGGAGGTCTCCACCCCACCTTCTCTCCATTCACTGAGTCATTTGCCTTTGATCTCTCCATCATATTCATTTATATAAACTACCTCCATGAAAAACCACACCAACATTTTTTGGCTTCTGTTTTTATTAGCATGGCACTGATGATACCTTAGTGGTTTGCGAGAGAGAGCGCAGCTCTTCACTGGAAAGTAAAGAATATATTTTTCAAATTCAGCTTTAGCTCAGCTTTTGTAAAAACCCAGGCCCTGCTGATAGGGCTCACCCACCTTCCCATCAGCCCTACATTATCACTGGATCTCTTCCCATTTGCAGCTGGGAAAACCAAGACTCAGAATTTACATTTTAGTCAAACTTACCCCATTAGAAAAAGGCAGAGTTGAGATTCAACTTCAAGTCTATTTGACATCAAGCTCCATCTCTTTCTAAACCTTCCACTGTCTGTCCAGCCAGCCCATGCTCATGCTCAGAAACGTGAAATACTGTGGACCAGGGCTGAGAGTTGGAAAAGCATGAAGTCACCTAGATTTCTCAGATTGGTCATGCTTGGCTCAGGACCTTGAAGCCAATTAACATGTCTCTCTGCCTAACTTTTATCATCTATAAAATGAGCAGGGAGAGAGTTAATTAGCTGTATCTGGCAAAACCTGCTCAGCCTCTTAAACATTCATACAGTACTTCCCATCCAGTAAGTAAGCAGTAAGTGTCCTTTCCTCCTTCTAAGAACCAGCATCAGCAGCCCTAGATTACAAATAAGTATGAGCAAGCTTCTGTGATTTCTACCCCCGGAATATAACCCAAACCCCAAAATCCGCTCGTACCCTGGTCCCAGGTGTTTCCTGGTGCCTAGTGGTAGCCAGGTCCTGGTGACCCCAGGACTTGAATTCTCTGAGGCCTGTGCCCATCCCTAAATAAGCATGTTGCAGAATCAAGATGTTCCAATGAAATATGAGTCAGGAAAAATCTCTGACTGACTCTGAAGACTATCTCTCATCCTAAAAGCAAGTGGGATTAAAACAAAAAGCCAATGAGCGGGGTGCTCATTGGTTCCTGATACCAGGCCTTGTCCCGAGGCTCAGCTTTTTCAGGTTCCCAGGTAGTACCAGGGGCTGCCGTAGAACAGGTTGACAGGCAGAGTGCATGCGTGTGTGCATGCACGCGCGCATACACACACACACACACACACACCAGTGGTGAAAGAAGGGAAGATTAGGGAATGACTTGTGGTCATGCTCAGGAATGAAAATGGCCTTGAGCCTAGAGCCTCACAGAGGGCTGGTCCAGGAGAGAGGTCTGATTCACTGCCCTTGCTAAGCCAGGAGCAATACCTATCCGGCTCCTCATGTGAATCAGAAAAAGGCAACCCCTGCCAGGTGTTAGCAGCCTGCGTCACACAGTGCACCGAAAAATAACTCTAAGGTCCAGTGCTCTTGGGCTCCAGGAAAAAAACAAGTTAATGGGTTTCCAAGTAAGCCATGAGGTGGGATGGGCACCAGAGAAAATTTCCGTGGGCCCCTGGGCAGAAGAGGAAGTTGGGCAATGAGTGGGCTACAAGATAGTACATTGGCTTCTGCAGAATCCCTTTCTTGTTTTCTGAATCTTTGAAAACCAAAGATGTGGTGGAAAATGGGGGCCCTTTAGCATGCTTCCTGCATATCCTCAATTGTCCAAGCTGGAACTATAGAGAAGAGAGGGCAGAGCCATAGCAAAGAGGAGACAGGCTGAGCAACAGCTTCAAGAGTGGGGGCCATGGCCTATTCACCTTTGTGACCCCAGCACCTCTCCCAGTGCCTGGAACATAGCAGAACATAATATGTTCAATAAATCTTTGTTCAAGGAATGGATGGACCCAGAGCAAATGTACTCAAGGGACCCTTACAGAAGGAGGGAAGCCATGTGCCCAGCTGGGCAGGAGGCAGCCAGATTGGGAGATGATGGTGATCAAGGCCTGTGCTTGGTGGCGGTCTCAGTGAACCACATGGCTGGTAGCTGAGGAAGAAGATAGAAATTGGGCCACAGATTTCTGCATGTTTGGCCACTCACATGGGGCCTGGCCGGCCTTGGGAAGGAGGCCACAGGTCCTGCCAACATGGCACCCAGCCCTCTGAGTATCCTGAGATGCCTTCTCTTTAAGCCTCTGCTGCCCTGTGGCCCCAGGATCTACCGCCAGCAGAGAGGCAGCTCCTTGCAGGCGTAACCCAGCACCTGCCCAAGGGGGAGGTCAAGCCTCTTCAAGCCAACACAGATTATTTCCTCTTTCACTACCTCATTCCCTAGTGGAAACAACAAGAAAAAAAATTCCCTGAGCAACCTGAAACCTCGTGACCCTCTAGCTAAATGGCAGACCCAGCTCCACCTTAGTCCCCTCCACTTTGCTCTGGCTCACCTATGCTTAAGCCCAGAGGCCAGCCTCGGAGGTTATTTATAACTGTGTCAGAGGAGAAGGAGGCAGGAAATAGGAAATTATGAAGGAGGGGGCGAGGAGGAGTAACAGGGCCAAGTGACCCCGCTGGCTTGGATCCTCCGCCTGCCTGGCCTGTGGCGTCAGAGCCCCATGACAGGGATTCTTCCCCAGCCCACACTCCTCCTGGCCCCAGAGCCCTACCTGCTTCTCTCAGGCCAACCACTTCCCCTTCCCCAGGCCCAGGTGGGAGCAGTTTCATGCAGAGGCTTCTTCTCAATCTGACTACATGGGCTTTTCCACCTGGAGTTAAGGGTACAGGAGCTGTGGTTCCGGCAGGAGGCTCAGCCCTGGGAGTGGGGTAGGCAAACACCCAGCCTTTCTTCTTTCTTTTTACTTTTTTTTTTTTTAAGATTATATTTATTTATTTGACAGACAGAGGGAGAGAGCACAAGTGGAGGGAGTGGCAGGCAGAAAGAAGGAGAAGCAGACTCCCAGCTGAGCAGGGAGCCCAATGCAGGGCTCAATCCCAGGACCCTGGGACCATGACCTAAGCTGAAGGCAGAGGCTAAAGGGCTGAGCCACCCAAGTGCACCACCACCCAGCCTTTCACCACCACCAGCCCAAATAACACCCTTCTCTCTTTTCTACCCCTCTTGTTTAAAGACCTTGGAAGCTGGAGTCTGATTAGTCAAGGCTTCAGACCCAAGACTTCTCATTAACTGTATCAAGGGGCCTCGAAATGGAGGAGACTCCCCCAGAATCACACAGCCAGAGGAGCAGAGCCAGGCCTGGGGCTCTATCTCTTGGGGGCATCGACCCCTATTCTATAGCCCCATGTTGTCCTCCCCGGGATCCCAGCTAGCCAAGACTTCTGGTAAAACGTGAACATAGCTGATACTCTGTAGAGGGTAGGAGTGTCCATACTTGCTTAGCCCAGAGCCATGAACTAGGAGATGGAATCCCAGTTGGGCAGATTCTGTATAAACTGAGGCAAAATATTCAGCAATGAGTTCATGCACCAAAACATTCCAAGCAACTGCCGAATCTGCAGTGCCACTAACTTTCAGACAGTTTTGGATTAAGTTAGGTTATTCTTGTTTTGTTTTGTCTCCTTTGTTTCTTGCTTTGTTTTGACACATCATCATCAACTCAGAGATTCTCTAAAACAACTGTTCTGAATTGGATGGATGGGATGATTACAGATGGCCTTCAGGAAGATGTCAGAAACTCTAGAAGTTTGTATGTATAGCTCTAATCAGATTCTCAGAGACACTCCCATCTATGAACTGATTAAGACGCTCATCTAAAAGAAGCATAGACTGAGAGCTCAAGCTAAGACCAGTGGGGGACCAGAGGTAGGTATATCCCCTTTGCTACCTTCTCCATAATACTTACCTCTGGTCTTTCAAGTCTTAAATATGTCCCATTCATGCCAGCCACAGTTCCCTTCCATCAGGTCTCTAATACCAGGATTTTAAAAATCTGATGTGTGCCCAGAATGGACCAAGTAAGATTGTAACACAAGTCATGGACAAAGGCTGGATCGTTAAATCTGGCCAGTGTTTGGCCTTGAAGGTCACTCTTTCCTTCCTCCTTTTTGTTCCAGCCCCATAAATTGCCCCCTCACTGATACAGCCATTCTCTTTGGCAGCCCCAGATGAGTGACTTTCCTATGCAATGCAGATAGTATCTCTTACTTTTTCCTTCCCTCGTCAACAAACACACTTCTGCAAGAAGGCAAAAGTAGTTTTCAGAATCCTCAGGTGGGCAGTCTTACCACTTAAAAACTGGTTTCTTGATTAGGGAAACACTAGATTAAACAGAACTGAACAGGTTACCACACAGCAGGACTTCTCAGAGCTTTTACTATGCTAATGGTCATTGTGCATCTCCAAGAGGGAACTACAATAAACAGCTTTCCTAAACATGTTGGCTGAAGGAACATTTCTTAGGACTCGTGTTTGGAAGATCACACTCTGGGAAACACTGCTCTAGGCTTTCCCACAGTACCTGGAAATCTTCCTTGCCCCTATCCTCACAACTCACCTGATAAATTACAAGAGGTGGCCATGCTAAATTTCTGCCAGGAAGGAAACCTCGATTCTTCCAAGCCAGACCATGAGGTAGCCTTCAGGAAGGACCCAGGAACTTGGTATTGGAGAATGGATAAAAGTCTCAAGACAGATTTGGAGGTTCCTATCTTAAGGCTCCAAGGAACTAGAATCTGCAAAGTGTTGTAGAGAACACCAAAGTCAGGATAATAGAACAAAAGGAAGTAATTCCCATCTTTCTAGCCAGGTGGAATAGCAGGCAAACACAATTTGTCTTTCTCTGACATTCTAATTGCCTGTTGTTCAGCTATCCCCAAAATAAAAGACATTGGCCTCAACACAGCAAAAGTAGACAAATAAAAGTAACACAGGTCTCCAGCCTGCAGGGAGACCCAAATAACCTAAGTATGAAGTTCTTTTTATATAGAGCACAGTCTCACTGGCTGAGGGCCCCCTAATGACCCATTTTCAGTATTTGTTTATTCCTGTAGTGTACCCACATTTATTGAGCATCTACTAAGTGGGATGGCCTGTGGTCAGGAATACCCATCAATTTCCAGGCAGCAAGGCTATTCTTAGTTTTCTGGTCTCTATTTAAAGAGTGCTAATCCTCTCAGCCTCTCCCCCCTGCAATTAGATTCATACCATTTTCCAACCTGGTACACTGACCTCGCCCAACTGGGAAGGCAGAATTGGACAAGTGTTCTTCCCACCCTCTTGCACTGGGCCAGGAATTTGGCCTTCAGGGGCTCGGGCAGCCTGGGAACCAGCCAAGCCAGAGGAGATGTGCCTGCTTGCCTGGACCTTCCATCAGTGCTGGAGTCCAGAGCCTCCCTGGTCTGGTTCTTACTGGCAGTAGGGTGAGGCAGAAAGTGCTAGGAAGTCAGGAGGAGTAGGATGCAGGCAGCAAAGCGAGACGGTGAAGGAAGACCCTGGACCACGGAACAGATGTACCAGCATTAACACCAGCTTTGCCATTGCACGGCTGGCTGACTTTGGGCATAATTTGTAATGAAGAGCTTGGACTCAAGTCTAGCAGCCTGGGCTCAAAGCCTGGCTCCATCACGTACTACCTGCATTTTAGGCAAGTGACATGGCCTCTCTTAGCCTTTTTTCCCATCTGTAAAGTGGAATGATGGTGACAACAATGGTAATAATTCCTAATATGTAGGCTTATAGAAAATCATAGAGTTGATATATATGCATATGAAGTTCTTAGAATCACTGTCAATATTAGCTGCCTTAATGTTTCATTCCTCTGAGGCTAGGTTTCTTCATCAGCAAAATAGAAATCAGAGTGCTTTCTCATCGGGTGGTTATGAGCGTTTAAGGAGATAATGCATGGAAAGTTCACATAACATGAAAACGACTCCTTAAATGTTAGATGTTACCAAATATTATTTTTATTCTCTTTCCATCTCTGTCTCTTAGGCCAAGCTACTCCAACTCTGTGGATCTCAGTTTCCCCATCTGTCAAGTGAGAGCACAAGGTCATATGGCTCCTACAGTATCAGAGCAAAGGGGCTCCCTGCACTGGGACCCACATGGCGTAAAAGTCACTTGCCACAAAGCTGAGTCAGGAGGCTCAGAGCCTTGATTGGCCCAGTGCACCTCCATTTTCCCCACATTTCTGTGCACAGCTCATTAAACAACTGAAAGGAGAAAAAAAGATGCCTTGTATTTGCACACATTCTCTTGACCCACATTGTCCTATTCATGTGGTGGCCATTAACCGCGGTGTCTGTTAAGCATTTGAAATGTAACTTGTCCAAACTTAGATATGCTATGAGTGTAAAATACATACTGAATTTCAAAAACTTAAAGATTTTAAAACCTTACTAATAATTTTAGAATTGACTACATGTTGAAATGATATTTTGGATAATCTTGGGTTAATATAGTATCAAAATTCATTTCACCTATTTTTGGTTAGTTTCTTTAAGGTGGCTGTGAGCAAATTTAAAATTACATACATGGCTTGTGTTTGTGGCTCTCCATATTATTTCTCCTGGTCCATGCTGGTCCCTGCTTGTGAGTCTCCTGATAAGAAACTCCTCTCCAAGGTATAGAGAAGGAATTTGAACTATTTGGGGTTAACTTTTTTAAACAAAATAAAACACAGATGTTGACTATCCAGGTGGGGCATTAAATTTTAAGAGCCTCCAGGAATCTACTCTGGCTTAAAGGGGCCCTGAGTAAATAAAAATCTGTCAGGCCGCCAAAGCATCCCATGATGTTAGCACACTCGTGAGCACCTGAGCTTTGACATCTGCACTCTGCTTGCCCCAACCAGCTCTTGTCTTCTCTGCTGGAAAAGGATGGCCAAGGGCTTTGGTCTCATTTTCCAGGACAGTTGCCACCATGTAGCATGCTATCCTAGCAGCGTAGGACAGCTTTTTCTTGTGGAGCTGCCCATTGCTTAACATGTGAAAACTGATTTCTCATGTCTCTCTCTCCCTCTCTCTCTCTGATACACACACAGAGCTAGTGCACTATTGCCTGGGAAGGCTGGAAAAATATCTTTCTCAAAGGTCCTCCTTCATTCAAGATACTTTTATCTCATGCCTACTATGCATCAGGCAGTGAGCTGGTAAGGTGTGACTCCATTCTCCAGATGGCTCACCATCTACGGGGAGGCACTGAGTAGTAATAATATGATGGCTGACATTAATCAAACCCTCACTACATGCAGGCAGTGGGCCAAGCCTGCAACTTCCATTATCTCAATGAATTCTCCCACAACCCTATGAGATTAAGAGGACTGTTCTGGTGTAGTCCATTTTAGAGATAAGAAAAATGAGGCTGAGAAAGATTGACTTGCCTAGGATATATAGCTAGCTGTTGATGGAGCCAAGGTTTGAACCAGGCAGGCAGTCTAAAGAACCTGTGCTCTGACCCTCTTCAGGAACTGTGGAAAAGTGTGATAACAAACACATAAGCAGTATTCTCTGGTAAAACAGAGAACAAGGTACATCATTTTGCCTGAAAATGCAGTTGATCTTACTCACCTAGAGATCCTACAGCTTGAGGAAATTCAGACCATCTAGACTCAGAGTCACAAAACTGGTAAGTCACAAGGCTGAATCTGGCCCAAGGACATGTTTTATTTGGCCCCTACACACGTGTGTGTTTCTCTTTAATTGTGACAACATTTAAAAATTAGAAGATTTCACGTAAAATTTTGGATATCTAGCTTCTCCTAAGAGACTGGAAATCTGGTAATACTCCCGGGCTCCCCTTCTGAGAGGCCAGAGCTGATTCCTCCTGGTCTGCTGCAGAAGGCACAGGGATGCTTCAGATCACATGGCTGCTGCTCTGCTCTGTTGCCTCCCCCACTCCAAGGCCAAAGATGAGCTACTACTTAATATCACACCTGCCCATTGTTTTGTTGTTCGTCTTAGAATAAAGAAATATTTTTAGTACCCATTTATCCCTCCACAGTGGGAAAACAAGAGACTAGGTAACCACATACATATTTTCTTGGTAGAAATGAGTAATGTTTCCATATATTTCATAGGCAAGCATCTGGCTTCTGTCACTGGCCTCTTTAGGCATTAGGGTTTGTGATCTGACCTAGGTAAGAGGTAAGAAAACCCAGGCCAAGAGAGAATCAATCAAAGAACAAATGTACTCACAGCTACACTTGCCTGGTTCAGGTGCAGCTTCTTTGCATTGTACTCATTTGCTCAGAAATGTACCCTGAGAACAGTATGGATGTTGGGATTCTCTTGCATCTGGCTGTCCTTCTGGTAAACATTTTTATCAAGAAGCTACAGTCAAGGGAACTGGGGGGTTCTGTCCTACTGTTGGGGAAAGGAGTGGATTGTGATTGCCCAATAGGGCACAGGTTTGCTCTGTATCTTCTAAACTCTGTCCTCATTCATGTGAACCAGGTTCCATCAGATCACATACATTTTCATCACAGGTCTTCATCTGAGCCTGCCTTACACAAGAAAGGTCTTCTCAGCTACAGAGGTTTCAGCCAAGCCATTAGCCACATTTTCTGCAATAAGGGACTCCTCAGATAGACTGGATCAGGAAGACCTTTTTTTGATGAATAAGGAGTCTAAATCCCACCTCTTATCCATCAGCTTCAGTGATGGTGTTAATGGGGATCAGAAGAATTTTTACCAAGCTCTCCGGTCATCAATGACAGACACCAAAGTGATCTTGATTTTAAATTCTAGCTATCAACTAGGTCTGCAGGATTGCTATCTGTTTGGCAAATCAGCTCTTCTACAACAGGAATTTTGGTGGTCAAATATGTCATCTGATAAAGTATGTCAGCTCATTAGTGGTTTTGTTCAGTTGAAGCCCTCATCCGCTTTACAACCACAATCCTGGCTCTTTTCTTAATAGGCCATATTTCTAAAGAAATTACCTCCTAAAAGGTGTTGTTGATAGATGTA
This sequence comes from Martes martes, assembly GCF_963455335.1. Lineage (NCBI taxonomy): Eukaryota > Metazoa > Chordata > Mammalia > Carnivora > Mustelidae > Martes > Martes martes. The sequence continues at coordinate 14,345,756 of NC_137895.1, forward strand.
GGTGCTCAATTATTCAGCTAGACTAGAGAGCCCCTTTGAAGAGAACTTGACACATAGTAAGTGTTCAGGAAAATACTATTACCAGAAGTATATGTGAAAAAGGTACATACATACCACATAGAGCCAGTCCTGCTATTTTATAGATAAAAGCTTGAAATCTGAGAAGTTTACACCACCAAGGTATTTCCAAAATCAGGTGGTGACTCAGATCTAGAACTCAAGTGTCCTGACTGCAGGCTGGTGCTCAGTCCTATACATTGCACCTCTCCTAACCCCAGGATAGATGGGGGTAGATGGGAATATGAACTCGACATCCAAGTTCAGTGTCACTGATCCATTTCCCAGGCCCTCCCATTGGCTACCCAGCATCTTCTACCTGTGCCTGTCAGAGTCTAGGAATATGGGATTTGGCCTCCAATTTCACGTGAGGGCTGTGTGACCAAGCTCTGGAATCATACTAGTTCTCACTGTCCACATCTGTGTAATGGGAACAGTGACCCTCCCCATCCTGTTTTCCTTGGTGGAATGTTGTGATCATCAAATAAGATCAAGTGGACTTAAGACTCTAAAGTAGGGAACTTGGTTATTGGTTTCACTGTTTTGTGGGAGGCAGTGTGGTTAAGTGGGAAAACATTAGACTGAGGGATAGGGGTCAAACAACCATGATTTTGAAACTCAGCCTTCTGTGTGTGGCCCTGGTAGATATCACATCTCAGGGCCCCATTTTCCTAATCAAAAATAAGTGAGAATACGCATTCTGCCATATAATACACCACCACCACAACTAAAAGCTACTATTGCTTGAGCTTTTAGTATGTGGTATACTCTATGCTAAACATTTTTCTTGAGTTTTCACTTACTCACCAACTCATTGTGGTACTATCATTCCGCCTTATTTTGCAGATGAGCAAATTGAGGCCAGAGAACTTACCCAAGCTCATGAACAGCAGAGCTCATAAGAGCTACTGTGTTTCCAAATCTCAAAGGCTATGAGCCTATTCCTGATGATCAAGTCCGGGTCAAAAAGAAATCCCTCCTAACACATAAACCACAAGCACTTCAGCCAAACACTGGTGACCCTTTAAGTGTTGAAACTATGTCCTTATGACCCAGGTTGCAACAAGGTTGGCCTTCCCATGCCTAGATCTAGGGGATTGCAGGAGCCCTGAATTTCTGAATGAAACAGTCCTTCTCTACAGGCTACTGAGCTCTCAGATGCCTGGTACCCTCATTCTGAGAAGGATGAAAGATGAAAGGAGGTGAGGGGATAATTGCCATGCAGTATTTAAGGTCTCTGGTTCTAGACTGGCTCTGATCTCTCTGATCTGCACAAGACTCCCCAATCCCTGCCCCGCATTCCACCCCCCTGACACTGGCTGAACTTTACCTTGGGCTCTCGGAGGCCAAATCTCACAGTTCTCCTTCTCTTCCCCACTCCCACAAATAAGCCTGGTGGCCATAGGTCTGGGGATACTTAGCATCTCTCCTCTCTGTGCCATGAATGCCACTGTTAGGTGATACAGTTTACATGAACATAAATCAGAACTGGGTGTTGGGCAGCATGGATCATTCCTTCTGTGGCAGCCAAACCATCCCAGGCTCACAGATGCCTACAAACAAATCAGGACATTTTCTCTAGGTCCCCTTCCCTTCTCTAGAAACTAATTTTTTAAGCAACCAAGCAAAAACTTCTCTTAGTTCCACTATGGCTGGGATGGACATCTTGTGACCTTCTGTCAAATGCTATTTAGTGAGTTCCTTTAGCTAGAATCAATGTGTACTTGTTTACTTCAGCCCGTCAGAGATTAACACGGGAAAACAAACACCCAAACCCATGTCACCTCCTCTGGAAGATTATGCAGGACATGTTGGTAACCTGCTAGCTCTACCAGCCCATTCTTAGCGCTGTGGCTAAACAGAAGGATGACAAGAGTCATAAATGTGCGGGCCTGCCCATATGGAGGAGGGATGGTAAATCACTGTAAAACTAAAGAACAACTCTCAGAGTTGTTCAGAGTGAAGAACAGTGGTCTACCAAGGGTCCATGAGCTATCTTTAGCACTTCAGTAAGCCAACTCAAATCATATAATAAACCATCCAATAACCCATGAGAAAGCTTCTCAGGCTTAAGAAGACACCAAGTGTCATTGCTTCTTGCTGCAAATAGTTTGTGTACTAGCTGATTATGTCAGGAAAAAATGGCTATTATCAGCCATTATAAGTATACTTTAACTGGTTTTCATGGAAAAATCATTGACACACGAAATGTGGTGGGTGGTTTTTCCCAGAATAGAGAGAAAATTAATAAAAAACAGTCCTCAGCATTGAAAAGGCTGGTTCAGTGGAAGGAGCACCACGATAGGGATTAGAAATAAGGTTCAAGGCTTGGATTCCTTAGAACTACACAGCAATAAAATTGGGGCCAGCAGGGAGGCCAGAGCTGGAGAGGCTGGCTATGGAAGAAAATCAAAGAGAAGCATACTAAGGGGGGACCCTGGCAGTAGGGAGTAAAAAAAACCAATATGGAGGAAGTTGCTAAGGGGTAGCACATTTTAGGGCTAGAGAGTCCTAGCCCTTGGTCTATCCTTATTTGAAATATAACTTTTGGATAGACCAAGCAAGTGTAGATTCTACTTCTTAGAGGTGTGGTCTTGGACAAGCAGTTTTACCCCTCTCACCTCAGGTCACTCACCAGGCAGCTGGGATGGGTCATGTCTACCTCACAGCATGACAGATAAGCAAGCAAGGATTTTGATACAGTGCCTGGAACACAGTAAATACACCTGAGGCATTTTTGGTGACCCCTGATGGAATGGCATTTAGAAATCTCCAAACTTTTTTCTCTGGGAGTATGAATGGAGTATTATGGCCCAAAGATGGGACTGGACTGATCAAGTAATACGGACAGCAGAGCAGGTGCTTCCCCTCTCAGAGGGGTTAGATGGAACAGAGCCACTCTGGAGAGCAAACTGGCAGGTGATGTTAAAATATAAAATATAGTTACTTATGTCCAGTAATTCAAGTTGTATATTTGCTGTGAAGAAATATTTGCACATGTGAACAAGAGGATTAGACAACTCTTTATTGCAGTGCTCTTTGTAAACAGGAAAAGCTATTAAAACCTATACACCTATAAATAGAGAAATGGCTAGATAAATACATTCTGTACTTACAGGGATACATATTATAATAAAACAGCATAGAGTATTATAGAATATTATATAATATAAGGCAATTAACATCTAGTATAGCAGTTGATTATATTTTAGAACCAGCCCACTGGGTTTTAAACAGTCTCTGCTATAATCTCAAACAAGTTATCTAATTTTTCTAAGCCTCAGTTTTCTCATCTGTAAAATGGGAATGACAGTAGCATGCTTGCCTCATAGGACTATTGAAAGAATTAAATGAGTTAATGCATGTTAACTATTTAGAATGGTGCCTGGCACATAATAACCACTCTATACCTGTTAGCTCTTTAGTTATAATCCCATGGAATACTATATATAGAATGATGTGGATATGTATGTGTACTAACTGAGCTCCCTAAAACACATTGTTCAGTTACAAAAAGCAAATGCTATATGTGGTATTCCATTATTTATTGTATTCTATCATTCATGTGTCTAAGAGAAAAACTACTATAAATTTCCCTTGGGTACCTATGTATGTAAATGCATAGAGAAGAAAGGACCTGGAGAAGAAGCTAGAATTAGAGGAAGTGGTCCAAAAGGACATCAACTCTATCTAATTTTAGATAGATGATAGATAGATAAATAGATACACATGTACATGTACACACAGTTACATACATGGGCATAGAATGTATTCATAGAACACTTATGACTTTTAAAATGTGGAGAAAACGTAAAGGGCCAAAGTGTTGCAAATTATTATTCCTCTTTTATAAATAAGGAAACCAAAGCTTAAAGACATCCAATAATGTGCCTAAGAGCACACCACCAACGGGCCCCAGAGGAAGGATTTAAGCCCAGCTCTGCCTGCCCCACAGCCTTTCCACCACCCCACGCTGCCTCTCAAGGCCACCCAGGAGTTGATGATGACAAAAGCTAGAAGAAGGGGCCTCCTTGTCCACACCGGCTGGAATGGTAAAAGTCAAATGCAGTGGAGAATTGTGTTGTTGTTTTTGTTTTTAATTAATGAACCTGTTGGAATGTGCCATTCAGCAGTGGAGCTGAATGGTTCCTGCTGTTCCTGCAAAACAAACAAAAGTCCCTCCACCCAAGCCCCTTCTGTGGCCACTTTTCTAGCCTTATCTATCCAGGGATTGTGAAAGGGACACAGAACTGTTGGCAGAGGGACCTTCTCCCGCCAGCAGGGACCCAGTCTCTGGTCTTCCTGCCACCACACTAGCCATCTACACAGACTGGGCATCTTACCCTGGGCAGCCCCAACTGATCCCCGTCTAGAAGGGGAAGAGTCTTGAAGCCCAAGGTGTTTTGTCTCCATTAGCTTTACTTCTCCCTGGGTCTCAGTGTGATAAACTGAGTCATTATTTTACTGTGACTTGGTGGTGTTGAGGGTCTCTTTCAGTTCTAACAGCCAAAAAACTTCAGAAATTTTCCTCGCTTTATACCCTAAACTAATAATAATAATAATAGTGATTATTATTATTATTATTTCTCCTTCTCATAAGATGATATTTACTTAAAACCTCAGGTCATTTTGGCTCCTTCATACTGTTAATGAAAACTTCCCAAATCAATAAGTAAAGCATCCTTCAAAACTTAACCTTCCATTCCCCTTCAGTCAGAGGAAGGGTCGTTTGCCTTAGAATATCAAGGGCAAATGAAAGTTGAAAAGGTTTCGAAGAATGGCATAACTAAGAATGAATTCATTTTACCATTTAGTAGCTGGGTGACCTTGGGAAAGCACCTTTCCTAGGCTTGATGTTTTCCACCTGAAAAATGGATTTGATACCTACTCTTAAGGTTGCTGGGTGGATGAAGGACACGGGATCTGTGAAATGCTTGTACTCAGTAGGAGTCTGAGAGATGTCCCTTCCCTCCTACGTAGAGCAGCTCTCCTCTTTCCAGGGTTCCCAAGATTTGGGCAGCCTGGGTCCCCTCCCCAAGTGGCTGGCTCCTCTCTGAAGTCTGATCCTTTTTATTTTCCTTTGGTCACAAAGTCTAGTGTGGAGTGTAATTGTGTGTGTGTGTGTGTGTGTGTGTGCGCGCGTGCATGTGCACACGTGAGAGAGAGAGAAAGAGACTGGGAATGGGTCTGGCTTCTTTGAAAATGGCTTCTTTGCTAAAACCACAACCTCAGATCTGATACCAAAAGAATCTGCTGGCACTGGTCCCTGTCAAAACAATTCAGAGATATCTAGAGACTGTCCTCCAGGGCTGGCAGCGGGCCCCCAAGCTCAGCCTCACTCTTGAATTCCCAACAGGCTCAGGAGGCAGGCCCCCAACACTCCATGGCACAGCCCCATTCCTCTATGCAAAGGAGGCTGGAGAGAAGGGCTTGGCATTCTGAAACAAAATTCTCTCTCTCTGCTGCCTGCCTCCTGCAGAAACCACACACACACACACACACACACACACACACACACCCCAATTTTCAGAAGGCTCTTGGCACTGCCTACCCCTTCCTGAGCTGGACAGAGCTGCTGGAGCAGGATCTACCCAGTCAAGGCTGCCTCCTTCATTCCCAGCCCCCTCCCTTCCCTCCTCCAGAGTCAAGGTTCTGTCGGGAGTTTCAGGGGCACTGACTGGTGGGGAGGGGGCCACAGACATCCTGGCTGCTGCCAAGTCCTTTTCTTTCCCCCACAGTATGTTTTATAAGCCGGCATGTAGTTTATTCTTCTCCTAAACACTTCACTAGGGTGCAGGGCCTGGAGTTGCCATAGAAACACCTTTTAACTCCTCCCCATCCAGAAAGCAGTGCCAATCCCCAGGGTTTGAGGGGAGAAAGGCAAAAAGAGACACCTGTGGATGAGGAGAAAGGAGAGGGAAGGCCATGGGGGTTCGTTAGACAGGGCCAAGTCAGGCATACGGTTCCCTTTACCCAGGAACATGGCACTCAGCCACAAAGAGAAAACAGCCAGGAAGGTTCTGGAAGAAGAAGCTGGTGGTCTGGCATGAGCATCTTTAATGGGCTACAGCGTTGATTGGTGGGGTCGTAAGGGCCGAGGAGAATGGGGAGCTCCTACACATTTCCTTCAGGGAGAGGACAGGCAGAGCTTCAAGCCAGACTGGAAACAGAAAGGCTCTTCAGCAAGGAAAACTGGGAGCCACCTACTGGACACCAGCAGGGTACTGTAAGGCAGCGGAGGTCAACAAGCAAGCAGTCCACATCCACACCTCCCATTTTGAAAAGCATTATCTCATCCCTACCACTAGTGCAGTGCACCAAATCCAGGCAGAACAGTTTTGGATTGGTGCCAGCATATCAAAATTTTTTTTTGTTTGTTTCCTTTTTATTTTCACTACCACAATGTTCTGGTCTTCGGATACTTCTTAGTAACTTAGCTTTTCTCTGGGCAGTTTATCGAGGGTGGGGATTTGTTAAATCAGTCCAGAGAAATTACAAGAAACTTTCTGCATCAGCTCAGACCCACAGCAGGACACCTAAGAGTCAGTCAGTGCAACCATTAAAAGCAGGGTCTCCTTGCTGCTGTTTCCACCGCTCTCTGGTGAACTTCCAAGGTGAAAACCCAAAAGCCAAGGGCAAGGGGGAGTCATGAGGTCTCCCTCTCCCCACACACCAAAAAATCCAAGCGAACACACCCAAGCCATTGCCCAGCAGAACAGGGTGCCCTGACTCCACCTGTCAGCCTCCTGGCCTCCTCACTGAGCAAAACCAGAGCTCACCTGCAGCAGCAGCAGCTCCCAGCACTACTCAGGTGGGAATGTTACCAGTGGGGGGAGGAGGACAGGCCAAGTGGAATTGGGGTGGGAGCAGTCGGAGGAGAAGGAAGAAAACCTTCCAGGCCTCAGGCAGCCCAAAAGAATCCTTCAGGCAATCCACAAACGGAGGGGCCAGCCGGATTCCCCTGGGGAAAGGGAAGGGTGCACAGCACGGGCCCCAGGAAACCTCTAACAAGGGTGACCCCAGGTCACATAAACACCCACTCCTGCCAACTGGGCTGACCTTCTGGTCACCAACCTTCCTGACTTCTCCTAGGCTCAGCAGGGCCCCCCAGCAGTGCCCCTCCCAACGTCGGCTGCCTCCCCTGCCAGGCTCCTGTCTCCTCCCCCTCCTCTCCTGCTGCACACTTGTGGAGGCCCTCACCCAGGACCCAGTGGAAAATTTTCCTTCTTCTTTATGACTTAAAACACACACGCTCCATTCTTCACCTCTGAATCGACACAGGCAGAGGGCAGCTAGACTGTGCCCCACCCCACCCCAACCCGAATACACACACACACACACACACACACACACACACACAACAGGGGCCACTGGACTTGCATGCTTTATGAGCTGGAAAGGAGAGGAGAGATGTTTTCCAGCTGCTACTCCACCTCTGGCCATCCAAACACAAGTGTCCCGAACACTCCCAAACAAGTTCTCCCAGGACACTTGCAAGGCCCTGGAGAAAAACTGGTTCTACCTCTTGCTGAGTCTCTAATCAAGACACCAAGTCCAGTTTGGAATTGTCACCATGATGTGACCCTTGGCATTTTTGTTCTTTTGGAGACAAATCTGTTTTCCACTGTTCATTCTCCCCCTCCCCACACACATTCAAGGAAAAAAAATAGCCTTCCTGTGAATTCTCACAGCTATGTGATAAGTGATCCCTCACACACGCCACCACCTCCTGCTTGCTATCAACACTCTCAAATACGGTTCCTCCGGGAAAGGGTCAACCCCACAGCTTTCTTCTCATTTCCACCCTTAAATCCACTCAAACTTGGCAGTCCAAGAAGCTCCCTTAGCCCTTGCCTGGGAAGTGGGAGGCTGGGTTGGGTCTCAGTGAAAAGAATGAACTTCATGGGTGCAGGAGAAAACGCAAACTCAGAAAACTTCAAGATTCCCCTGCAACTTTGTGCACATGGCTGGCAACTTTTTAAAAACTACTGAACATCCCAGTACTGTAGTTAGTTGGCATTCCAAGTTTTAGGAATCCTCTTCCACCCTTCTCCCCCAGCCCTTCCTCTCGTGATAGTGAAAAAGGGAAATATACCAGATGTCAAAAGGACCAAGAGGGACCTCACGCCCTAAAAGGAGAGCAAAGGCTGCAAGGGGTTCACTCAGCCACTACAGGTCTTCTCTGCAGGGCATCTGCCCCTTCAGCTATGCCATACCCTCCGACCGAAAAAACTGAGTTTCGCCACCCCACCCCAAGCTCAGGCAGAGCAAAAGGAGCGGGGCTTGCCATGCCACCCGGAGTTGCGCCCCATTCCGGGCTGCAGCGCATGAGCGGGCACCGCGGGGACTCTGGCGGGGACACCCGGAGCGCTTACCGATGTCAGAGTTGCAGAAGGCGTCCTGGGGGTGGCTGGGCGAGCATGTGCACGCCTCGGCGCCCCAGTGCCCCAGGCTCCAGCTGCCCAGGAGCACGACTAGCCCGAGCCAGGGAGTCATTGCCGCTGCCGCTGCTGAGGCTGCTGCTCGCCTCTCCAAAGTTGTGCGCGCCGCTGGAGGGGCCGCTGCAGCCCGAGCTCTCCTGCTCCGCCGTGCGGGGCAACTTTGGCCTCGGGCGCGCTGCCCCCGGAGTGCCCAGCCGCACGGGCTGGGGCAAGGCGAGGCTGCCTCAGCGCTGGCGCACGACTCCGCGGGCCGGAGGTCTCTCCGGGCGAAGGAGCGGGAGCTGGGGCGGAGCAGGAGGAGCAGAAGGAGGTGAAGCCGTCTGAGCGCCCGACCGCTGCCCGCTCTGCGCCGCTGCCGGGCGGCTGAGTGATATAGTGCGGGTCCCCCCGGCACCCCCTCTCGGGCACTCGGCGTCCGCCCCCTGCGACCAATGGCAGAGCCGCATTACCTCATCGGCCCTCCGAAAGAGGCGGGGCCGGGGGCGCGGGCCGACGGGGCGGGGCCGGGCCGGACCGTTCAGATCCTTATAGGGAATAATGCGGCTGTGGGCACCGGAGTGGGTGAAACGGAACGTGTCTTGAACCTACGCTTGCCGAGTAGCCCCCGGAGCGGCGCTCCCGTGCCCCACCTCGCCAGTACCCTGACCACACATCCACCCTTCTGAGTACTTCTGACCCAAACCAAATCAACTGCCACCCACCACAGCACCAGGCCGTCCTCGGGTCACAGGCGGCCTTGGTCCTGGAGACCCTGCCTGTGCCTGGTGGAAAGGCTAGGGGAAAAGGCTAACTCTCCACCTTCTCTGGAAAGAGCAGGCTCAGAGGGGAAGGGATCAACTGACAACGTACACACCCACCCCCGACCTTCCTGGAGGTGAGGACGCAATCTGCCCTTTGGAGCTGGCTATAACGGAGTGCTGTTTCCCTGGGGGCTCACCCAGAGTAAATTGTGAAGTCATTCAACAAACGCTGTTCTGGATGTTGGATGAAGAAAACAAAATCCTTGCTTCCATGAAAGTTTCAGGCAGTGCATCAGTGAATTCACCAGTACACCGAGTAATTTCCTGCCGTGATGGATTCATGAAGACGAAAAACATAGAGAATGGTTTAGAAATCACTGAGGGGAGGGAGCGGCCACTGTTTTCTATGGGATAAGTGAGAGAAGGTCTCTCTAAGGAGGTGACATTCTAGCTGAAAGTTGAGCAAGTAGAAGGAGCAGGAGGAAATCTGGGAGGAGAGAACACCAGTCAGGGAGAACGGCCAAGTGTAAAGACCCTGAGCTTATTTGAAAAGCAGTGAGTAGAAAGGGCAGGAGGAAATGGTAATCCCACCAAGGCCACACAAGTCTCCATTCTTCAGCAAAGAATTTGGGGGTGAATTGATCCAAAACTGGGGTAACTTACACCAGATTCTGGAGAACTATCCAGGATCTTAGACTACTCGCTATAATGGATAATTGTTAATAACTAATACTATGGCTATCCTTATTATTAAGTAATCTTGATTCTGCCTTATAGTTTCCATGCCACACCTCATTATATCTCACAAAAAATTTTTTTCAATAGGAAAAACAAAATACTATTCACACATTCCAGATGAGGAAACTGGCACAGAAAGGTGACATGACTTGACAAGCAGCCAGGAACTCCATTCACTCATTTGCACCGGAAGAGAGACTTTATTTCCCTGGACTTCAGCAGTAATTAGCTGTCACGGTGCAGATGCCCTTTTGCAGCTGGAGTCTTCTGTTTTTCTATCTTTGTGTGTGTCTCTCTCTTTCTCTCCTAACTCATTCTGTTTAGAAAGAGACTTGAATGTTTTGGCTATAGATATGCAGAAAGTTTGGAACAAAATAATCCTCAGAAATGCAAGTTCAACTTCTTTCTCAGAAACTCTATTTACACCTCCGAGAAGTGACAGTGGAATGGCAGAAGCAGAAAAATTGATTGAAAATGGTATTTCCAAGAACATTTGTTAAACTCTTTTGCCACTGCGCCCCCCCTTAATAATTGTAGCTATAAGGAAGGAATCAAGTTTCCACATTCTTCTGCCCTATCCTCTTCCCAACTTTTAAGCCCCTTTCCACCTTAACTCTAACTGTAGCCTGCCGCAGGTAGATCTTTCCCTTTTTAAATGTTTACTTCAGCACTTAGCTCACTATTTCATAGAGTATAATTGTATCATTTCCCCAATCACATTAGAAATACTTTGAGACCTGAGATACGTGGCCACCCTCCTTTTTTAGCCCTCTGAATACAAAATAGGGTCCCAGGAGACTTGGGTGTGGGTATGACCAGCAGCCCATAGAGTCTGGAACAATGGACACTCCAAAGGCCACTCCAAGGATCCGGATTGAATGAGGGCATACTTGGTGGGATTTGAGAGTTTTACTTATCCTTGCATGGTGCCAGTCATGTGGAAGGTTTTATAAGCCTTTCCAGACCAAGTCCACTTGGGATAAGCATCTTATGTGATAAAGGCCCTCTCTTCTCTTTTTTTCTTTTCACTTTACAGTTTTGTCCAAAATGCCAATATTTTCTCCAAGGGCAGTCTGCCTAGAACATGAGTATCAGGCAGGTAACTTTTGCTGAACTTCAAGCAGCAGGTTCCTTAGAGAAAGCATCTGAACCATCTGATTATGGCAACTACTTAATTATGTAAGCACCAAGAGTAATCTGATTGTTTTTCCAGCTGAAAGGTATTTGCCTTTGGGCAATTTGCCTTTGGGCAAAGGAATTGCCTTTGGGTTTATTTCTTCTTGCTCCCCATCCTAAGCTGATCCATGAAGCATCTTTGGAGTTTAGCTTCCCTTTCAGTTGGGAAGTTCTTCCTAATATCTAACTCAAGTGACTCCTCTCTTCCCACCCATGAGAATTCAGTTCAGTCCTCACCCTGAGGAAGAGAAAGAACAAGCTCCATGAATCCTTGTGAAGAAGAGCCTGATTGCCAGGGTCAGCACGTCCAACAAGCAGACCTCACAGGCATCAGTCTGGATGCCATGGTGTCCTTAGACTTAATAATATATAAGAATTACTTTTTCTTTTTTTTTTTAAAGATTTTATTTGACAGAGAGAGAGAGAGAGAGAGAGAGATCACAAGTAGGCAGGCAGAGAGAGATGGGGAAGCAGGCTCCCTGCTGAGCAGAGAGCTCAATGCGGGGCTCCATCCCAGGACCCTGAGATCATGACCTGAACCGAAGGCAGAGGTTTAAATGGCTGAGCCACCCAGGCACCCCAAGAATAACTTTTTCAAGACTATTTTATAAGCTGATGGAGTAGACCTGCGGCTAATGTTAAGAATGACTGTACCGACTCTCCCACCTTCTCTTGACAGCTAAGAACAAGGATAGATTTGTAAACCTCAGAAGAACTGCAGAATTTCCAAATCTCTCTGGGTTATCCTCAAACCTACCAGGCTGCCCTGATTTCCCCTTTCCTGGAACTTTTCTAGGGTAGGTGAGTTCATGTCCACCTCCTTCATATCAAGTTACAGGATGCTGGAATCTTTGAGAAGTCTCTCATAGACATTTAGACGTCCTTTAAAAGGACCTCAGAGACTACCCATCCTAATTTTATAGGTGGGAAAGATAAGGTTCAGACAGGTGAGAAAATTGCCTCTCATGGTCAGCTCGTGGCTAAGCCAGGAGTGCTTTGTAGCTGCGTGATTCCTTAGCTGGCTCTCTCCCATGCACTTGTGGACCTCAGTTTCCCTAGCCACAGTGCATGACCCAATGTTTGCACCCTAGTTGTGGAAACTCCAGCCACTCGTGCTCCAGAATTTGCATGACAGATCTGCAGATGGGTTTGTTTCAGAGTCTCTTTGTTCAGTGTGTAACACATGGACAGTCCTGCATGCCACCTGCCCTCACTAAAAGGTTCTCCGTCATGACAATAACCACCTCTGAGCCAATCAGAACAAGTACCACTCTATTCTCCTCAGAGGTTTATCTTCTGTGTATTTATTGTTTCCCTTTCTAAATTATTTCTTAATACTTTGAAAACATTCCAAACACATTATTGCAAAGAAATCCATGAAACTTTATTTCTTGGGGACAAAGAGAGGCTGGGGTGGGGTGGGGGGAAACAAAAGAACTGAGATTGGTTCCAAATGCTGCAGAAGAACAGTTGTGTGTGTGGACTAGTCACCTCATCTGTCCAGACTTCAATTTGTGTTTATTGGATGAAAGCTATAATTTAATGGTCTCCAAGATTCCCCTCAGCTCAAAAAGTCTTAGGATTCCATGGGAAACTCTCAAGGACAAGGAAGGGAAGATAGATCTTGCCATTTAAACAGGTTTGAGACAAATCAAATGTGTCCAAAACCGAAGCATATCCATCAGTCTCTCAATCAACACTTAGTGAGTTCCTATTCTGTTCTCTCTGTTCCCTCCTTGAAAACAAAGATGGTGCTAGTGAAGTGTTAGGAGAGACTGAAGCTCTTGTTTCTGAGAGAGCCCTGTTTTAATTACTTGTTTATCTGTCTGCTTACTTCTTGTGTCATAAGCACTAAAAGGTCAGGAAATATGTCTTTTATTGTCTCTATATCTTATTTTCAAAATGCATTGAACTACTGTTGCAGTTTAAATATCGCCTCCTCCAGAAAGCCTTCTCTAATTCCCCTCCCCAGTCTTCATCAATCACCTGCAGTGTATTCCCACAGCACCCTGTGCTCCTTTCTTTCATACTACTTAGCTGACAAGAATGTGATTGTTTATCCATCGGTTTCCCTTCCTAGATAGAGGAAGTCCCTTGAAGACAGTGTTGGTAACAAAGAAGTCAGCAAGTATTGGTTGAAAGAGTCGAATTAATTGATCCAGCCAACCCCTTCCCACTATTCAGATAGGCCTTGGAGAGCTCACAGAGCCCTATCCCTCTGACCAGTGCTAGGGGGCGCTATAAGCCAGAGAACACCCATTCCCTCAACCTGTAGTCTCCGCCAGTCTCACGGAGAGGGAGGGAGAGGCCATTCCACACTACTCACCCACTTTGAGTGGGTGAAACTAACCCCTCCCGTCTGCAATGGCCACAAAGCTGTCAGTCAGTATCCCGTCTGGGTCCGCAGCTGCCCAGCTCCTCCACCCCCAAGCTGGCCCCATGTCAACCCAAGGGGAGACATGCTCTCAGGAAGCTACATACTTGTGAATCATGGGTTTGGGGGGAACTGGGAGATCTGGGAACACAGCAGACAATGCTGCGATCCCACTCTTTCAGGGCAGAGCTGGCCTCTGGAAATTAAATGAGAAGAAGGTGCTGACAAGATATTTGTCAGTTCTGTTGCCTCATCGGGAAACACCTCTTTTCTTCCGTTCTTTTTCCCCTCTAGACCCTAGTCACGATGCCTTCCCCCAAACCCACAGTCCTCATCTGAAAGTCATTACATTCAAAATAGCCTTTTCCAAGCAGCAGACAGCCCTGGTCCACCCATCACCATGAGCCCTGGCCAGACCCTCAGTGGGGCTGCTGCCCAGCCCTGGGAATTATGAACCTGAGATGGTAAGCACTTCTGGTTCTCTGTGTGTCTGGCACCAGCGGGGAGTAAACACCTTTTCTCATTTCCATCTGGAGCCAATTTCGTGGCAGTAAAATTGCAAAACGTCTCTTGCCCTAGCTCCCCACTAGTCCTGCTGTGGAGTGAAGACCCTTCAGTAAGAGTCTCTGGCTGCATTTACCTGAAACCTGGGCTTTTCATATTTCCTTCCAACCCCAGCTACTCCCAGGGATTCTTAAGCCAGAAAACACATGTGTGCTGTAGAGACATGTTGTACCCCATGTTTTCTGGTGGTGAGAGATGGGAAACAGAGTTAATATTTCATTCAGCTCTTGCTTTTAAAAAATTTTTTTAAATTATTTATTTATTTTTGACTATGTGCTCAGTCAATTATTTCTGTGAATGGTGATGTAAGTGGAGGGAGACCTTCTCTTCTTCGACCCTGTCTTAATGTCTTCCTTATGCTGGTGGAGTTCACGTGTTTTTCCTTTAAAATTGAGTAGCTGCCTTGTGGTTTCTTTGAAGGTTGCACGTGCAGCTTTGCAGAAAAGGTGCATGTGAGTGTCTCTGCTGGGTGCTCTCGTGGCTTGGGAGGGAATGGGATGGACAGTATGGCCAGTCTCCTGTCCGATGGGGCTGGAGATTCTGTTTCTGGCAAGGCACTTAAACTCTCTTCAACAGAACCCGCTGAAACTGAAGTTGACCTGCCCTGTGTGATGGGGATGGTCCAAAGAGCATTTGACACTGTTGACCACATCCTTCTTCAAACTTGGCTGCTGAGACTCTAGTCTCTCTGGGTTTTCAATTTCCACCTCTCCAACTGTACCTTCTCAGTCTTCTTGGCAGACTCTTTGGACTCCTCTTGTCACTGAAATGTAGGTGTTTCCCAATTTTCTGTCCCTGGCTGTCTTCCCTTCCCTTTTAGCCTCCACAGTCTCCCTAGCTAATTCTCTGCCCTGGTTCTAGCTACTGCTCTGCTGTGTGCACAGGAATGGGCACTGCAAGCAGCAGTCTCCTCGGAGCTACAGTCTATAGCCAGCTTCCCCTTGGATAATTCCACCTGGAGATCCTTTATCACCTCTTTAGATCCCACTGTCTTTCCCCTGATATGATGTTACCCATCTGCACCAAGGGCACCACATTTCACCAAGTCCTACAGATTCTCACTCCACACATCTCTTCTTACCCTCCCTTTCTCCCCATTCTCACCATTTCTGCCTTGGATCAGGCCCATGTAGATTCTTTGCTGACAGTTTCAATAGTCACATAATTCGTCACCCTGTTCAGAGTCTTTTTCTGTCAAATGCAACTTTTGCCCTGTTGCTCATGTGAAGTTTTTCTAATATAAATGCGAAATCATGCTGTCCTTTGCTTAAAATGATTCATTTGTCCTCCATGGCTTTCTGAACAGAGTCTTAAAATCCAAAGAAAGCCATATGAGGCCCTATGCTATGATCTGGCCCTTCCCAGGGTCCCACTTTGAGAGACCATTGGTGTAGAATCCAATGTGATCGCTACCCCTGTAGTTACGCAACAGAAGGCCCTGTGCTAGCTTATCTCTCCAAACCTATGCCCTCATTCCCTCCTCCTAACCCAACCTGAAGTTCTAGCTGTCAGTTTCCTGTCTCTAGGGCTTATTCACACTATGCTCTTTGCCTGGAATCCACCCTCCACCCTCCTCCATCTCATCTGTAAGGATTTTTATCGTTTAGGATTCAGCTAGAGTTACCACCTCATGGATGTTTTCCTGAGCCTCTATCTTCCTCAATAGAATTGACTTCCACTCCTTGGCTTCTCGTCCCTCATTCCTTTCCCACACACACCAGACACTCCAGATTTCCACCCAGTGCTTCTCACACTCTGTTGCCACCAGTGGTTGATAGGTCTTTCTCTCCTCTAGACAGCGTCTGGGGAGCCTAACACAGAATCTGCGCGTCGTAGGCACTTGCCAAATATTGAAAGAATAAATTAACCAAGAAATAGCAGGGAAAATAAAGAGGGAGGTGATCAGAGTATTACCTTCACAAATTCACCATTACAGAGATTCTAGAATCTAGCTTTTTAAGTCAAGAATCTCCTCTGGGTTCAGTTCCCAGACTTGATCAGTCTCAGGGATACTATGATTCGTAAGAGACCAGCAAGCCAACCACAATTCCATTGTCTTTGCTTCTAATGAAGTATTTAATTGTCACATAGGTTAGGGTACTCATATGTGACCCCCATATTTTCCTCCTTAGAATCAGAGGACTTTGTGTGAGGCTAGTTTCTCATCAGAAGGTTGCTTTGTTGTGTATGGAGTCAGAACAAAGGAAATGAGGTCATTGTAAGGAGGGCTTTTCAGCTGAGATACTATAGAATTCTCCTCACTGAACTGAGGTGAAGGCTTTGCCATGGGAGTGATAATGTTCACACACACTGGCAATGTTCACACACACTTCTTGCTAGAAGTTAACAATGCCAGACACACATTGCTAACTTTGGAATCTTTGGTCTTCCCATTTCTCTGCTCCAAACTTGCCACTCTTCCCTTCTTCCACCCAGACCTTTTCTGCTTTGGGAATCTTACAATCCACTTGGTTTCTGTGTTTTGAATTATAGTCACCATTCAATGATTCCCTCCAGCCTACTAGTTCGGGTTCTAGATTTTGAATGTTCCCCTTACTGTGTCTCAATCTGCTACCACAGATGGCCAAACACATGTGTAGTGTGTGAATTTATGACTTCAGAGCTCAGAAGATAAATAGCCTTCTTTCCAAGCTGTGGGTGGACTCTTCTTTAACATTGCTCCACTGACAATCTTTATTTGCCTCACAACTTGTTTGTCATGGTGTGATTATCAGGTCTTTGGAGGAAAGGGACAGGATTCTCTCCTTTCATCCTTGCTTCCTGCAGATATTCCCCCAGACACTAATTAAGTGTCCACTGCTCCACAGTAGGTGCTGGAGATCTAACAGTGAACAAGGCACAGTCCTGCCCTCAAGGAGTTCCCAGTCTCATGGGAGAGAAAGATATGAAAACAAGAGTGGGTCGTACAGACTACAACAGGAGGATCAAGTGTGCTGTGAGATCACAGCACTGGATCACCCAACGAGGGAGTGGGAAGGTGTTTGGGAGCCCATATCATGGTAAGAGCTAGGAGAGAACTGTAGGTCACCAAATCCAACCCTCTCATTTTCAGATATGGAAAAAGGCCCAGAGAGGTGGGCATTTTTATGGTCACACAGGATTATTGACAAAGGCAAGACAAGAAATCAGACCCTTTAGTACTTCATCATCTTCCCATCATCCAGTCTTCTCTAATTGAGTATAAATAATTATTTCCCTGCCCTGTAATATGTAATATGGTAAGCTGAACTATGTAATTCATCTGTAATATGGTAAGCTGAAAAAGATTTCTAAGACAAGAGAAAGGGAAGGGGACTCACATTAGTTGAGTACCAACTATGAACAAGTCATTTCCAATACAGTATTTTCTTCAGTCCTCACAACCCTTGATAACAGGTATTATTTTATGTCTGTTTTATGGTTATGAAAACTGAGGCAAAAACAATAACTCAAAAAAATATATGCACTCCTGTGTTCCCTGCTGCATTTTTGTAACAGCTAAGACATGGAAACAACCTGAGTGTCCACTGATGGATGAATGGATAAATTAATTGTAGCACACACACACACCCCGCCCACACACACACGGGAATATTATTCAGCCATAAAAAAGAAAGAAATCTTCCCATTTGCAATAACATGGATGGATCCCAAGGGTATTGTGCTGAGTGAAACAAGTCAGAGAAAGTCACATACCATATGATCTCTCTTATCTGTGAAATTTAAAAGCAAACAAAACAAAAAATCAACTAATTGATAGAGGGAATGGGACACATGTTGGGGTAGGAGGAAATAGGGGAGGGGGTCAAAAGGTAAAAGATACAGCAGAAAACTGAGGCACAAAGCAGTTAAGTGCATGTTCAGTTTCTTACAAGCATGATAAAGGCAGAGCTGTGATTCAGACCCAGGGGTCTCTTTCCAAACCAATGCTATTTCTGGAGCCTGAAAATCACTATACCCTCAGGGTCATCAGGACTTTGGAAGTGCTAATAATTTCCTCTTTGTCTTCTGGGTTCTCTTTGAGGGCTCAGAGCTCATGATCATTGTTAGAACCAAGCAGAAGGAGTCACAGTACCTCCTACTGAGGGCTGGAGAGGGACTTTTATCACCTGGCAGGTGAGATGCTTCTCTTGTTTTGCCTGGTTAGCAGTGGAGAGAAGGCAGGAGCAATCACAGAGCAGGCAATTTCTGCGGGTGTAGGTGTGCCCTTTCTTACTCAGAATTTGGATGGATTCCATAGGAACATTACATTTGTATTACAAAGAAAGGGCCCCGAATCTAGAAGCAAGCTGATAGAATATTGCTCGGTTCGTTTTTAACAGCCATTGCCTATGGCTTCATATCCTCTTGAAATTTCAAGCATGAGATTGAGGCAATGTGCCAGGTTTTTCTTCCAGTTCTGCAACATACAGTATCTGGGTGAGTATAAGTAAATCCATGAACCCCCTTTCTTCAAAAGTAAAACCAAGGAGGTTAGACTTTATGATCTCTTGAAACTTCTCAGGGAAATACTTTGGGGGGAGACTGACAAAGGGGTCAAGGACCAAGGCCTGTTACATCAGTAAAACTGGGTTTTTGTCCTTCACTTTTTCACCATGACCTTGAACAAGTTCCTTAACCTCTTGGAGCCTCAGATGTCTAGTGGTAAAATGGAAGGGAGATTCATACCTCCTAGGATTTTCATGAGTATCAGTGAGGTGTGGTGAGTAAGGCACTTGGCACAGTATCTGGCACATGACAAATTCTCGCTGAGAACCTATATGCACCAGAGTGTGACCCTATAGGTGTAGGGGTGAATGAGGCCTCTGCCTTCAAGCAACCTGTAGTCTAATGATCTGGGATGATTAAGGTTGAGCATGTTCCCATATTCCCTTTGACCATGTAAGTAATACCCAAAGAAGGGATGGGGTAAAAGGAAGAGGAAAAGAAAACAACAACAGTAACAAAAAAATGATAATAATAGTGAGTTCTTACAGAGTACCTACTGGGGGCAACAAGTTCTTCTAAGCAGTTTGCATATATTAATTCATAGCAAAAACTGTGAGGTAGATGGAATTATCCTCACCATCCCTGTTTTCAGATATGGAAACAAAGGTACGGAGAGCTGCAGTGCTGGGATTCAAAGCCAGAGCAGCCTGGCTCAAGAGCTTATGCTCTTAACCACCCCACTAGCTTCCTTTTTCCCAGGGAAGGTAAGCATGCAGAAAGTAACAAGTACACAAAATGGCAGACACCCAGTGTCTGTCACCAGTGTGTCTTCTTCCCAGAACACCTCGTACCCACAGATCAAAGGGTGTGAGAACATGAATCAGATGTAGCCCCTATTGGAAGAGACACGTAGCAGGACAGGGAGCCCCTCTGTAGACCCTCCTGGAGAATAATACTCAGTGGGTTCAGTGTGATTTCCAGCCCTTAGGATGAGCGCTGAAGCTGGTGAATCAGAACACTTGTTCAAGTCCCATCTTGTCCATCTACCAAGTTTCTCTCTAGCTTATATTTATACTCTATAAAGGGAAGACACACATCTAATTCACAGAGGTATTTTTCAAGGGTTAAGTAATAAAAACCTGAGCACTTCCTATTTGCAGGCCCTGTTCTATGTACTTGATAGATATAAATCTACTTAACTTCCACAGCTCTATGAGGTAGGGGCTGTTATCATGCCCATTTTACAGAAAGGAAAGCTGAGGCACAGAGAGGTTCAGCAATTTAGCCAAGACCACACAGTTAATAAGTGGTGGAACCAGAATTTGAAGTTCAGAGTCCGATGCTGAACATCTCATCACCTCTCTGTACTCTGATGAACAGTCAAAAACATTTTATAAACACTAAATGGTATTGTTGCTCTGTTCTCATATCCATGTCTTAGGTCTTTGTTCTGCTGTTTCCTTGCCCTGGAGTGCCTTTCTTCCTCTCCCCTATCTCTTACTTGTCCAGGGCTGAAGAGTGGGCTTTGAAACACCGAAAGGCATGATGAAACCAGCTCACCCTGGCTCATGAGAGCCCAGTTGTTAGATTTCCTGGAATTTTTCAAGTCAGTTGTTAAACACAGCCATTATTAATATTTTAATTATATCGACTTATAATCAAACAAGTTATATTAGAAATGTGGTAATGAATACTTAAAACTCATCACTTCCTAATTATTTCATTTTATACTCTCATCTATGGTCTTGAGGCTATGTCCACCTACTGTGTCTGCAGTGGAACTATTTTATCATGGTGAGCTGCTACCAGTGACATCCACTGGTGACTTAAAATTGGCCACGATGGGAGCATTTATGCCACAGCAATCGGCAGATGCCACAAGTCAGGCTTTTTGTCCTGGAGAGCTGGTTGGTAAATATTCACCTGTACACCGTTGTCATTTCTTAGCTGTATATTCTTGGACAAGTAATCTTCTTGTGCCTCAATTTTCCCATCTAATAAAGTAAGGACAGCATTAAGTGTCTATCTCACAGAATTGTGAGGAATAATCAAGATGATACGTGGAAAGGCTTTAGCAGAATGCCTGACACAGTGTCAGCCATCAATGAATGACCACTATCAGTATTAATATTAAGGCAATATTATTATTAGGCATCATCTCCTACAAGTGGCCTTTCCTTCCACCCAAGCTCGGTGCCACCCATAAAGGATGAACTCTGACTTGATATTCACTACACTACTTCGGGACTGTCCGTTTCAGTGGCATTTTCCCTCTTTAGAAAGTGAGCTAATGGCAGAGGTGAATTGAGTTTTCTCTTCTGAGCACTTAGCCCAATGCCTGACACTCAGTAGGTCCTCCGTAAAACTGGTAGATTAAATTATTAGTGAAGGAAGAGTTTTAGAAGTACTGAGAAAGATCACGGAAAGTCAGAATTAGGAAACTTGGAAACTTCTCTAATCATATTGCAAATTTTTGTTTTTTTGTTTTTTTGTTTTTAAAGATTTTATTTATTTATTTGACAGAGAGAGAGACACAGTGAGAGAGGGAACACAAGCAAGGGGGTGGGAGAGAGAGAACCAGGCTTCCTGCCAAGCCGGGAGCCCGATGCGGGGCTCGATCCCAGGACCCTGGGATCATGACCCGAGCCGAAGGCAGATGCTCAACGACTGAGCCACCCAGTGCCCCCATATTACAAATTTTTAAGAAATTCTTCACATCCTAGCATTACCGGAATATTCTGTTTAGGGTTCATGTGTTGGGAGTACCTTACAATGAGGTCTTTTTGGAATTTTAAAAACTAAAAGCCCCCTGATTGGTCCCTAGACAGACCCACCACATGCTGAACTTTGCTTTATAACGACGCTCTCAGTGTATATGATATGGAGCCCCTATAATAGTCTTAACATGTCAAGTAGGGATATGACCAGTAACTTTCCAAACTGTTTGAAGGTAGCTGGAACTGCCTCTGCCTCAAGTATTTAGAGAAAAAAAGATCTTGATGTCACATCAACAAACTCTGAAAGAGATTGCACATACCTGGAGTGCTTTTCAAGGCCTGGGAGCCAGTGATTGGAGGCAATTTCGGGGGGAAACGATGGGAGAGGCTGAAGGCATGTTGAAAAATCATTTTTTGTCTGTTGTTCCTTTGTATGAACTGGTTGCTGGCTTATGCAACGCCCAGTAATTAAAATGGCTGGAATGCTTTGCATTTTTACAGCAACGTGAAGGCGGCTTGGAGGCCTGGAGCTAGAGCCAGATGGAGGGGGGCCCAGTGATCCTACCCTGGCTGCCCCTTGGCCTGGCAAGGGTGGTTGACATCTGCCTTGGGGTGGAGAGTGTGGCAGGGGGGAGGGAGGAAGTCAGTGCAGCTAGGAGTAGCTCCTGCTACTCTCCCCCTCCTCTGGGCAGGTGCATCCAGATGCACCGCCTTAAATGAAGATATGCACAGACCACCCACCTTCTAGAAGTCTATAATGATTGGTGGTGCTGCCTAGGAATGATAAACAATGATAAAGCTATCCTTTATTAAATATCTATGCTGTGCCAGGTTCCGAAATCATAACATCACATATATTATCTGCCTTCATACACATGAAAAATCAGATGTCGTTCTTCTGCTTAAAACTCTTTATAGATCCCTAGTGCATTTAAGATGAATTCCAAATGCTTCACCATTTCAAACCCAGTGTGCTGTAGTCCCTGCTCTCATTGCCCTTATATCCCCCACCCTCCCACAAGTTTACTGTGTTCCCGCCATGCCGGGAACATCCTTTCACCAGGCTGAGCTCCGTCCTTGCTCCAGGGCTCTCCTGCCTCCTCCCTAGGCCTTCCCCATGTCTTGCCAACACCAGCTCTTTCTTATTCAGCTTCCAGCTCAGACGTTTGTCACCTTCTCGGAGATATCTGCCATGGCTGAAGTAGCACAACCATCCCCAGTCACTCATGGCTCCCATCATCTCATTTTTCAGATTTATTTTTTCCAGTATTTATCATTATCTGGAAAAACCTTATTTGTTTATATGTTTATTCATTGTCTTTTCCAACTAGAATGGAAGTTACTTGAGGGTGGGGCCCTCATCAATCTTGTCCGCTGATGTATCTGTAACACCTAGATCAGTGTTTAGTCAATATCTATTAGGATAATGGATCTTTGCAACAACTCAGCAAGATAGATGTCATTGTCCCCATCTTCCAGATGCAAAAACTCAAGCTCAAGGAGATTAAGTCATTTGTCCAAGGTCATCCCCTAGGAACTGATGTCACCAAGTTCTGCCTAATGGCAGAATTCATGTTTTGGGATAAGTATGCACAATCTTCCCCCGTGGACATCTACTTTAGAAAATAGTGGAAAGATGGTGTCTGTATTTCAAGAGAAGGAACCAGGACTCAAGGCTAACTATTAGCCCTTTAGTCATATAATGATGGTGGCACCAAGAAATAAGAATGTAAGTTCTTGAAGGGGACCCATGATACTGGTGTTCTAATCTAAGTCTTGTGACTTGTGTGACCTTGGATGCACTCATTATCCTCTCTGGGTACTATCTGGAATGTGCAGAGAGTTTCTGCTTTTGCTTCCTCAGGGGACAATTACATGACAGTGTGTGAAGGCCCAGCACTCTAGCATCTCTTTCACGCCCTGGGTTGGTAAGGCTGCTGTCCCCATGGATCACTGGAATGGAAGTCATACCTTGGGGGAAGGACGCTCGCTGTCCCTGACCATGGGCCTGTGCCTGCCTGGGGGTAACTTCAGGAATAAGCAGCTGGATTAAGGAGCTGGCTTTTAAAGCCTTCAGGGGTGTTGGAGGATGGGCAAAACATGGCTAACTGAGAATGTCACCACTGCTCCTATCACTGTTCCAACATTGCGTCCCTGAGGGTCATCTCAGGGACCTCAGGGTCCCTGAGAAAGCCTGACCACCCAGCCTGGCCTTTTAACCCTCAGGGTCTGCCCCAGTCTCCCTCCCACTCGACTTCATTCTCACTAAACAGGATCTGCACCTTCCTTATCGTGACGCAAGTTGTATCTTCTTCCCACCATTGGCTCTTTCAGAGGTGTTCTATTTTGATATAATTCCAACTCACAGAAAGGTTGCAAGAATAGTTCAAAGAATTACCAGAGACCTTTCACCCAGATTCCCCAAATGTTAACATATACTGCATTTCCTCTCTCCCTCCTTCACTTCTTCCTCCCCTTTCTCTCACCACACTTGGACACACACACACACACACACACCCATATACAATTTAAGAGTAAGCTGTGGAGATGATGTTTCTTTACCTCTAAATATTTCAGTGTTCATTCTCTAAATGCAAGGGTGCTATCAGCTTTGAAATCCAGAGAAAGTCAGCCTCTGGAAATCAGCCCCTGGGGCTTGCATTCCAAACCTCAACTCTACCTGTCACTAACTGTATGCATTTATGCAGAAGATTTCACTTCTCAGCACTTCAGCTTTCTGATCTATAAATGGGGGACACTAAGAGCATCTAACTCATAAGACCAATGGGAGAATTCATGAGACACCCCATTTTGACGGCTCAGCACTGTGCTCAGAACATGGAAAGTGAAAGTGCACAGTTTGTAAATGGGGCAGGGTTTTGCTAGAATGCTTTGGTTCTTTTCTTCTTTGAAGTTGTTTGGATTCCTTGGATTTCTCCTTCCCTTTCAGGCCAATTCTCATAAAAATAGCAAGACAGGTGCTGTCATTGATTCAGCCCTTATTTACTGAGCACCCATGCTTGGTCTGACCATGCTCTGGGTACTGAGATACAGCAGCAGACAAGACAGGTGCAGCCCCTGGCCTTCGAGCCTGTATTTGCATGATGGAGAAAGACACTGGACATGGGAACAAATAGATGAACCATTTCAGTCGTAAGTGCCATGAAGAAGGTAAAGCCGAGTGACTGGGAGCTAGGAAGCATGCAGGGAACTCCTTTAGTCGGGGTAACAAGAAAAGACTTCTCGGATGAGGTAAAAAAAACTTTGACTAGGTACTTTAATCTAACAAAATGCCTTCTGGGAAAATATCAGACACAATTTCATTGCTCAATAGATGTTCTCCTTATGAGTGAGTGCAAGCTAGGATGTGTGAGAGTTTTAAATCCTCCCATAAGAACACAATGATGGGAGCACGCCCTTCTCTACCATGTGTTTGGAGCCATGCACTTTCCATATGTTATCCCACCAGCCTTCCTGAACTTGTTATCCCATCAGCCTTCCTGAACTTGTGGAAGCAGGTGTCATTGGCCTCATTTAATAGATGAAGAGACTGAGGTCCAGAGAAGCAAGTTCATTTTCCCAAAAGCAAAGAGAACGTAAGGAGGGAACCCTCTGACAGCGCATGTCTCCAAAAGTCCACAATGACAACCTCTTACTACTCCCAAGTACGAAAATGGCAGGTTTTAATTTGATGGAAGAGAGCTGGTGTTGGAAGGCATGGTTCCAGCCCTGGCTCTGCCACGTATGAGCCGTGGGGTCTGGTAGAACCATCCATTACATGGAGTGGTACTGGCTGCTTCCTCGCATCCCCTCCAGTTTTAACAGGTGAGGTCACCTGTTGGGTTTTTTTTTCTTCCTCTGACTCCCTTTTCATGGAGAAAATTAGCACAAAAAGAAAAGAGAATTAGGAGGAAAAGAGATGAACTGCAGGTATCACCCACCCCAAGTAATCATTCCTGGAACTGGAGAGTGGGTCTGGCTCAGAGGCAGCACAGAAGGGGGACATGAGTCCTCTGCCTCCCAACATCCAACCCAGTACTTTGTGCACAGCAGTAGGGCCTCCCACCCTGCTCTCATAGCGCCAGTTGGAAGAGATCGGACATTATTTCACAGCGCCAATTTCATAGCGCCAATTGGAAGAGATCAGACATTATTTCACAGCCACACTCATACAGTGTGCAAATAATGCCTTTTGTGATCTGCTGTTCCATTTCAGGAACTCCTGTTTCCAGTAGGCCACTGACATATTTGAATTTCCAAAGTAGGGTGAATGTGGGAAAGTTACTATGGTTGACTGTTTTAGTTACCTTTTGCTGCATGATGATATTATCCCACCTTTAGTGGCTCACGTCAAACAACACACATTTGTTATCTCATGGATTCCGCGGGTCAGGAGTCCAGGCCTTGTTTTGCTGGGTCCTCTGCAAGGCCACAGTCAAGATGTTAGCCCAGGGAGGTAGAATGTACTCCTTTGCTCACATGACTATTGGCAACATTCAGTTCCCAGTTTCTCTCTGGCTATGGGCTGGAATTCACCCTTTGGTCCTTGCCATGTGACCCCATAGGCAGCTTATTATATGGCACCTTGATTCTTCTAAGCCATCAGGAATGCATCTCCTCCTAAGACAGGCATTGCTGTCTTATACACTGTGGTCATGCAGGCATAATCACATACATCCTTTCTCCTTTGCCATATTCCATTGGTGGGAAGCTTTTCATAGACCTTGCCCATACTCAAGGGTGGGGAGGGATTATGTAAGAATGGGAATACCAGGAGGAAGGGATCATGGGAGCCACACTGGCTCACCTTCCAAACAGAGTGATCAGACAGAGTGTTGGAAGCCCTGGAAAACATGGGTACAGGGAACAGTTGAAAGCACTTGAAATGTTTAACCTGGGGAAGAAGAAAATAATATTGACAAACACTGAGGACTTTGTATAGATCAGTTCACTTAACCCTCATATGACCCTTATAAGGTAGATACTGTTATCCTCATTTTACAGGTAAGAAAACTGAGGCACTGATAGTTCAAGCAACATGCCAAGTGACACAGCTATTAAATAGTATTGCTGAGAATTGAACAAAGCAATCTGCTTCCACGGTTCATGCCTAGTAAAGACAGTCAGTCATTGGAAGATGAGGTTGAGTTCTACCCAAAAGACTTTAGGACCAAAGGTTAGAAGTTATTAAGTGGTAGATTTGGAGCTTATGATGATAAAAAGCAAGTAAAGCTGTGGGTTCTGATGAAGTTTGATCTCCAAGTCATGGGGGAGTGAGAGGTGTTTCAACTGAAGGCTGCCCAACCGTATCTCAAAGATACTGTGGAGGGGATTTCTGAATAGTAAAGAATGCTGGGCAAGATATCCTTTAAACTGTCTTTAAAGAAGAGGATTAAAGAAGATTTTTAAACTGCAACTTGAAGGCCAGATTTGGTCCACCGATGGATTTTCTTTGGTTTATGCGCACTTTTGTTTTGTTTTGTTTTTATGTAATTGGAAAATTCTCAGAAAAATTCAGATTTCCAACTTCTCCTGAAAAACCAGAAGCTCTGAGTCCACATTGCCAGGGCATACTAAACAGGTGCTGAGGAACACCTGTGCTGGGTAAGCTAGACAAATGTGCTTCCACACACCACAATCCCCAGCACTCCCTGTTGTCCCTTCAACAGAGGCTATAGGTCTGTTATTTCCCATACTGGCCTGTTTCAAGGCCCCAGACCCCACCATAAACTCCTAGGCCAAGCATTCAGGTTATACAGACCATGCTCACAGGAGGAAGTGAAGGAGGAATTAGGTCTTAGGGACTATCTGAGTTCAGCCAGCATAGGAAGGGAGCAGAGGACAAAAGTATCGGGGCTCAGCCTCTGCTGTGAACTTACACAAAGGTCCTCACCTTAATGGGAGAGACCAATTCTGGTCCCACTGGTCCTTTTGGAGGATCTAGTGAGATCCTGGAGAATAGGAACAACTAACTTCTAAACATCTTTTGGAGCCCAGATCCATAGACTAAGGGAAGCCAGATTTTTTGTGTTAGAACTACAAGACCTGAAAATCCATTTGTTTTCTTTCTTATCAGGGAATTCGCCTTCAGAAATAGTTTTAAAGGAGGGGGGAAAAAGCCCAACCTTTGTGAAAATAGGAAGGGGAGAACTCATGGAGGGAAAGCTTTGCTGTGAAGTGGAGTTTTTCACTGATGCTTTTTTGTTCTGTTTAAAAAAAGAAAGCTATTCTTCAAGAGAATGAAAAGGAAAAGGAGAGAGGGAAATGTATTCTGCTGCAGATCTTTTAGGAACTTTAAATCTCTGCCTAAGAATCCCAAGACAGCCCCTGGAGAAAGGGAAATGCATCAGAAAAGGACCCAAGAAACCTTCAAATAGCAGTTGTGCCTTAGGCCCACCTCAACCCATCACCAGCTATGTGGGGCAAACACAGTATCAT
Source organism: Martes martes (assembly GCF_963455335.1). Lineage (NCBI taxonomy): Eukaryota > Metazoa > Chordata > Mammalia > Carnivora > Mustelidae > Martes > Martes martes. The sequence goes on from NC_137895.1 coordinate 14,373,429, forward strand.
AATCCCCCTTGATAAGTAGGGATACTGAAACCCAGAGAGGTAGGGTAACTTGCCCAAAGCCACACAACCCATCAGTGGCAGAGCCAGGATGCCCACACTTGTAGTCTTACTGTAAGACTTGTGCTCTGAACCATGACCTGGTTGGACCCTCAAGGACTGAATGAGCAGGTGCATGGGAAAGGCATCATGCTAGGTACCAGAAGAGTGAGAGGGAGGAGGAGGGAGGCTTGTAGAAAGAACAAGACCCTAGCTGAGTCTTCCAAACTAGTCCACTTTCTGGCTATGGGACCACGGGCAAGACTGTGAGCAACTGGGTCTTATATGTCTTGGTAGTTCCAGTGCCTTATACAATTAAAAGACAGTTTATGAAAGGAGGTAGGGAGGGAGGAAGAAAAGAAATAGAAGCAATAACTAATAATTAGAATAGCAGCTAGTTCTCATCGAGTGTTTATTAGACCAGATTCTGTAAAGTGCTTTACACACATCATAGCATTTAATCCTCATAATAATGCCCCTATGGTGTGGTTAATACTATTACTTCCATTTGAAGGATAAAGAAACTGAGGCACGGGAAGCTCAATAGCTTGTCCAAGGTCATGATACTGGTAAGTTGGAGAGCTAGGATTCTGAACAGGAAGTGTAATTGTAGTGCCCAGCCTCTTAGCCAGTAGTGAAAACAGTAAATATTTGAGGTCAAGGTGTAATTCCTCCCATTTGCAGGGTATTTGGTGGATTACAAAACTCTTTGTGGCGAGGTTTCCAAGGGTGGAGATGGGGACAGAAATTTCCGGTGATTTCTGACGAGACTTAGCCAGTGATTCTTACCTAACATTTAGGTGCAAAATGCAAGGCATGCAGAGATGGGAAACAGAAACCAGAGCGGCTGGTTGTGCACTGCTCGTAGGCCCTTTAGTGGCCTTGTCAGGCACAGGTCCCTCTTGTACAGCCATAGGCTGGTCATCTGTGGATTTTACTCCCCAGGACACACTCCTGACACTCCCAGCTCTCTTGCTTCCTCATCCCCCCCGGGGCCAGCTGCAGCCCATGTAATTTCAACCTAGCTCAGCAAAGCACAAGCCAGTTGCAGTGTCCCACACCAGTGAGCCGGCAGCTGCTTAATCTGAACCCAGGCAGGTAGGCAAAGGAAAAAGAATTCAAGGCAGAAGACTTCAGGAGTTTGGTCAGGGCACCCCACTCTGGTGTTGGACTCGACCAAGCTGCCAACAGAAGGCAGAGGTTTGCACAGCCTTAACCTTAAGAGGGAGCTCTTGGTTCCGGCTTCCTCTGCCTTGCTTCCCTCCTTTGTCCTGGTACCCTGCTTGCAAAATGGAGCTACCACTACCTGCCAACTTGTATCATGGCCGGGACTGAGGATCGAAGGGGTTGATATAGATGACATCACAGCTGTAATCTGAAAAATTATCTCTGGCAATACAGCTGGTCCTGTTTATCCTATTTAATGTATTTCCTGGAGAGGCAGTATGTCTTAGGGGCCTGGGACGGAGCTGGGAGGGAAGCATAGTGTGAGTGTCTCACAGACTCGGTTTGATTCCCAGCTCTGCCACCCCCAGCTGTGTGTCCTTGGGTAAGTCATTGCCCTTCTCTGTGTCCAGGTTCCCTTTCTTGCTAAGTGGGAGTAATAATGCCCACTTCAGAGAGTCAATGCAAAGATTAACTAGGGCAGCACCCAGCTCATGGAAGAAACTTAATGAGGAGTAACTAGTGATTCCTTGCCTCACATTCTTAGTTCTCTGCCATTGTCATTCTCTTAGGGCAGCCTTCCTCCTGGGACCTCCGGGACCAGATCAGAATCCACGGTTACAAGCCAGCACCGTATAGTTCTTTGTGTAGTACACACCACATTGTCCATTTATCTGGTTGATTATTTGATTAACATCAGCCTCCTGCACTACCCACATGAGATAGAGACGTCTATCTTGGGCCATCGCTGTAACCCCACTGTTTACACAGGCTTGGCACATAATAGGTGCCCAGCAAACATTTGTGGAGTAAATTAACAAAGGAAATTAGTACCCCAATACATTGGTATATTCCATTTGTTTACAAGGGAGTGTTACAAGTAAATTTTTGTTATTCATACTTGCAGTCCTAGACTTTGTTTTTTACTTCCTTTTTAAGATACATGCATGCTCAAGATTATCTTTATAATGGTGTCATCCTCTTTTACATTTTTTTTGACGTGCTTTCTTGGGTGGGGCTACAGTTAAATGCAAGCCCTGGGGATTACATTCCACCCAGCATAAACCCATGAGAATGTCTCCTGCAGGAATGTCATTTGTCATTGGTTCTGTTGGATGCAGAAGTTTGAAATATGTGGTCTTACATCACAGGTCCCCTTTGCTTGTAGTCTCTAGAAAATTGGAGACAAGAATGGCCTGTCTTTCCCTCAGATGGCATGAACATTGAGAAGTTAATGCTTCTAAGATCCTAGGCTGAAAGCAAAGAATTATCTGCTTCCTGCCATAAAACTTCCTGTCTTGAGATGCTGTTTATCAAACCATTAACCCTAATGTGTCTTGACCAGCCAGAACTTGATAGGAGAAAAGCATTTTCCTCTTGATCTGGCAGCCTGCAGACTAGATATGTGCTGTACTAGAGCAGATATCACCCTTTGCAGTAATTTAGTAATTCCCACAGGTTTCAGGCAGTGTCCCCATGAACTTTTTTATCTACATTAATTTTTCAGTACATTATATAATATAAAAAATTTAACTAGCAAATTAAATCCACAAATTCATGGATATTATTGCTGAGATAAACCCAAAGCTGGCACTTACAAGAAAAAAAAAAAGTCAATGCAAAGAAAATACTAAGTAAATATTAATAGTAAACTGTTACAAGAAAATGGCCGAAATGAATGTGAATTGCTAATGCATGAGTTTCAGGAATGCTGCAATTATTTATTTTCTTGTCTCTCTTCCCATTAATTTGTGAGTTTCTTTGGGAGAGAGACTCTTTTATTCTTTTTATCTCAAGCATTAGCACAGTCCCTGGCACAAAGGAACTCAACAAATCTAATGGATGTTGGATGCCTGGGTAACTGAATGGTGGGCATGTTGGGCCAACAAATTCATGGAGGTTGGGGTCTTCCCAGAGCGTTGGGAGCAACAGTATTTCTGTGTAATGATAATCAGTAAAAGGAGGGTTGGGCTGGCTCCAGGCCATGAAATGAAAGCTAACGTGCCCCAATGCCTGCTTTTCCCTCTGGGATTCTCTCCACCGGATGGAATTCCCAGCTGCCTGGAATGAAGGAGGAGCTAGAATACCGAAATCCACAGGCACTTTGGACAGAGCATACTAGCTGTGTGGCCTCAGGTCCATCACTTCATATCTACTTCTCTGTGGACTAAAGGAGTCATTACAGCAAAAGAAACTCTATGATTCTGGGAAGGTTTGGTCTGAATTTGAAAAGTACAGAGAAGGCAGGTGGGAGGAGGTGCTGATGGGCCAGGGCAAGGCCAGACTCAGGCATGAAGAAGTGATACCCTGACATCCAGTGATCACCTTCATGGTTGGCATCCTGAGTGGCTCTGGGTGGTGACATCTGTGAGGTCACCCATGGCCATTTCTGGGTCTAGAAACTTCCCTGTGCATGTGCTGGGGGGGTCATGGGATGACTTCTACTGCCAGGGCTCCCCTTTGAGTTCTTATGCCTCCACTTGGACTGCCCTTTACAGCCAAACACTTTCCATGTCCTCTGTCCCATCTGATCCTCACAGGATCCCAGAAGAGGCCACTTAGGGTAATACAGAGGAAAAGCGGGAACCAAAGACTCATGGCCATGTGGTTCAGTAGAAGGAGCACCACTGTGGGCACCGAGCTCACCACAAAGTGGCCCAGGACATGGAACTTGGAACCGGACCCCTGTGTTCAAAGGCCAGCTCAATCAGGCGCAAGCTGTGTTGCCGTAGGAGAGTTAGATGTCTTCTCTGGGCTGCAGTTTTCTCATCTGTAAAATGGAAATATAACAATATCTGCCTCCTTGGGCTGTTGTGAATATGAATGAAAACCATCCGGCACATAGTAAATGATCAGATTTCATTACCCCACGGTTACTTTGAGGATTTATTAAGGTAATGAGTATATTCATTTCCTAGAGCTGCCATAACAAAATACCACAGACTGGTGTCTTCAAGCACAGAAATTAGTCCTCTCACAGAAATTAGTCTTCTCACATTTCTGAGAGCCAGAAGTCCAAAATCAGTATCGGTGGGCTTGAACCAAGGTCTGCAAGGCTGAGCCCCGTTTGGAGACTCTAGGGGAGAATTCCTTTTTTGTATCTTCCAGTTCCTTGTTGTTGCCAGCACTTCCTGGCTTGGGGCTGCATCTCCCCAACCTGTTTCCATCTTCGCATGGTCTTCGGCGTGGTGGGGGGGGAAGCAACTGTACACACGCATGCTTGCATGTGAGTGTTAATTCTCCCTCTGCCTTCCTCTAATGAAGATATGTGTAATGGCATTTAGGGCCCACCCAGATAATCTAGGATAATCTCTCTGTCTTGGGATCCTTAACTTAATCACATCTACAAAAACCCCTTTTCCCAATAAGAAAACACAAATTTCAGGGATTAGGAAGTAGGTATCTTTAGAAGACCATTTTTCAGCCTATCACATGGCCCTTTACAAAGTAGGCTGACCCTGTTCTAGAAGGATAGGGAAGCCACTCCCCAGACTGGTCAGCTCCCACCCTCTGATGCGCTTTCTGGAGGCCCCAGTCTCATTCTTCATCTGCATCTGGCCCACTCCAGGGTTCTCCATTTTGTTATACACTTCCTAGGACAGCCTATATCTTCTTCACTCCTGCCCCTGCCCCTTCTAAAAAAATAATAATAAAACAACACCAACATCTGCAACATTTTTGACCCTCGGATCCTACTTTTATGCCCTGCACAGTCTTCAGGGACAGAAAGAACAAGAAAGGTTCTCAGCCGACAAGTTCTGTTTTTTAGTGTAGGACTCTTTCTTTACCTTATTTTGCAGGCTCAGTGGCCTTTCCAGATGCCCTAAGAGAATTTTGCCCCATCCTCTCTGGTCTGAAACTGCTGTCCAGGCATCCTATTCCATCCTTCCTAGCAAACAGCCACTCTTCCCAAGACAAACTGCCCCAAGCAGCGGCTTGCTAAAAATGGTACTCTGCCTCCCCTTTCAAAGTCTGATCGTGGAAACAGAGATATGTTCATTTCCAGGTGTCCTCCTTCATTGGTAAAACAAGCACAAACATAGTGATCAATGACTGTTTGCCCTGGGAAATGAATAAACCCCACACAAGCCCATGGGTTCTGCTCCATGTGGACTCTGCATCCTTTTGCACACTCCATAGGCTTGAAAACGAACAAAGTATATCGTTCATCTTTTCATGGGGTATTTGAAATGGCTAATCAAGTACACCAAGTAGGGGCATCAGAGTTCTGAGGATCAGTATGTCTTGTGACTCTCCCCTGTGAGGAGGATTAGACAGATGTTATCTTCAGTTCACAGAAGGGAAACTGAACTTCAGAAAGGTCAGGTAACTGGTCTAACATCTGTGGGTGGCAGACTTGGTTCTGGAGCCCATTTCACACTTAGTATTGTTTCTGCTGTCCAGGGAAGAGTCCACTGTATAACAGGCATTATGAAGGATGTCCCAGGGGTTTGCCTGACTCGGGAGTTAAAAAGCTGCTTCTGATGTCTTCTCTATCTTTGTGTGGGTGAACTTTTTCTTCCTGGTACTCAGTTTTCAGAATTTTAACATCTATGTGGGGAACAACCTCAGGAGGCCAGAACTAGTTGCATAAAATAACAATAACGTTAATAATAATAATAGCCATCATTTAATTGAAAACTCACTATGTGCCAGGCACTATTCTATATACCTTACATGGATTAACTCATTTAATCCTCACTGCATTCTTATGGATGCTCTTCTTCTTTTTTTAGATTGTATTTATTTATTTGTCAGAGAGAGAGGGAGAGAGAGCGAGCGAGCACAAGCAGACTGAGTGGCAGGCAGAGGCAGGGGCAGAGGGAGAAGCAGGCTCCCTGCCAAGCAAGGAGCCGAATGTGGGACTCGATCCCAGGACCCTGGGATCATGACCTGAGCCGAAGGCAGCCGCTTAACCAACAGAACCACGGAGACGTCCCATGGGTGCTCTTCTTATAGCCACCTTATAGAGGAGAAAACAGAGATACAGAACACTTAAGAACCTTGATTTGGGCCACACACGTATTAATTGGGGAATATGGAGTGTTAAGAATAAGCTGGTTGCTATATTATATAGGTGGGTGAGGGAGGGTCTCTCTGATGAGGCTGACACATGAATAAAGGCAGAAAGAGAGAGCCATGTGAGTATCTAGAAGAGTTTTTAGACTAAGGAAATACCAGGTGGAAAGGCCCTGAGATGGAGATGTCCTTGGTGTGTTCAAGTAGCAACAAGTGAGCAGAGGGGGTGAGACAGAGGGGCAGGAGGTAGGATCAGAGATAGCATAGGGGTGGGAAGGGGCAGATGGTGTAAGACCTTATAGCTCATCCTAAAGAATTTCTCTTTTGATCAGAGTGAGATGGGAAGTCATTGCAGGGCTTTAAACAGAAGAATGGCATTCACGTTAACATTTGAAAGCTCCAGGGTGCTTCTAAGTTACTTTAAAATAAATAGCCTACAAACAAAATATTTTTCTTTCAATTGCCTTAGTTCACAACTTTGATGGTCACAAGGCAGCCTTCTCCTTGTTGAGCAGGTGTGTTTTCCTATAGTTCTCTTCTTCTGGCCTGTCTGACTCCATGGCCAGGCGCTGGGCCTTAGGCCCCCATCCCTTCCCCCACACTCCCTCTTGCCAAACAAACAAGGTTGGTCATGGTGTTCATCTCTTGTAAGCAAATGCCAGCTTATTGATTAGGAATGCTAGCAAGTAACCTATTGGGAAAGATGGAGGGCCACATTACTGTGAGGGCATCTGGGGTTGTTTCTCACCACTGTGGGTCTTTTCTGATACTGTAAGGATGGGTCCAGATAGAGTATGAGTCAGTCATGGCAGGCCCAACCTCAGAGGGCAGGCCTGGAGCATCTGGTGTTCACAAGTGTTAGAGGGTTGGGGGCTAGCTCTGGATGTGAGTCTTAGGTAGGAGGGCATCTTTAGATTTTAGGGCACTCCTGAACGTCAATCCCTGGACAAGGCCATTATCGCATAAGAACATCGACCTTCTCCACCTGGTGGCACAGGATGATAGGGCAGGAGTGGGTTGGTTTGGCCTTGCTTTTTTATGTGAGGTGAGCTAGGTTTATGTTTTCCCTTTCCATTTTCCCTAACTGGATGAAAAGGACATAATCCAAATCCCTTTTTTGGAGAATGCCAGTTTGAGGGGGAAGTGGGAGGCCAGAAATGAGAATCCTCTGAAAAGACTATGAAATACAGATTTTCATTCTTTCAAGCTTATTTGTAAATACTTATTTGAATGCTGTGTATTTGTACAGGAATTTGAGCAAAAAATGTAGAGAGAGTCCAATTGATATTCTTTCCAATTCCATCCAATTCCAGTATCTAATTGGTATTCAGCCCTATAAATGTGTATTTAACCTCTGGGAAAGGGAAGGGAGAAAGGCGGGAGTGGGGGAAGAAGGAAGGAAGCATCACTGCTTGCAATGAGAAAAATGGTGGGGGCAAGGGCAGAAACAGAGAGAGAAGATGGAGGTGATTGCAATAATGCAGGAGAAAAATGGTAGTGACACTTGGTCCAGGGGGGTTGTAACAGACATGGTAGAATGTAGTCAATTCTGATTTTATTTTAAACATGTGGCTTACAGAATTTGCATATGGATTAGATGTGGGATATAAGAGAAAAATAAAAGCTAAAGGTGACACCAAGGCTTTGGGGCTGGTAGAATAAAAGGAGTTACCATTCACTGAGATGAGGAAGTCTGCATGGCAACGGGCAGAGGGGCTGGCTGCTGACATATTTCACTAGCAGTGCCTAATAGGCATCAAGTGGAGATGTTGAAGGAGACATTGAATCTAGAGTAGAGGAAGAGGATTATCTGGGGATATAAATTTGGGAATCATCAGCATGTAGATATCTGAAGTCATAAGACTGACTGAGATCACTATGGGAGACAGTGTCAATAGAAAAAAGTATAGACAACAGTGCTTCAAAATTTAGAGGTCAGGGGGCTCCTGGGGGCTCAGTCGGTTGAATGTTGTCTCGGTTTCAGCTCAGGTTATGACCTCATGGGTCATGAGATCTAGCCTCACATCAGACTCCTCTCAGTGGGGCGTCTGCTTAAAGATACTCTCTTTCTGCTCCTCCTCCAATACATGCACACACGTGCATACACACACACACACACACACACTCACACTCAAATAAATAAATTAAGGTACACCTGTGTGACTCAGTTAAACATCTGCCTTTGGCTCAGGTCATGATTCCAGAGTCCTGGGATGGAGACCTGCATTCGGCTCCCTGCCCAGTGGGGAGTCCACTTCTCCTCTGCCCCTATCCCCCTGCTTGTGCTCTCTCTCTCTTGCTCTCTCTCTCAAAATAAATAAAATCTTTTTTAAAAAAATAAAATAAATCTTTTTTAAAAGTTAGAGGTTAAGAAATGAGAAGGAATCAGCAAAGATGACTGAGATCAAGCACTGGGTAAGAATCAAGGCAGGGTCTCAGAAGCCTAGTGAAGAGAGTGTTTCAGGGAGGTAGAGTGATCAGCTATGTCAAATCCAACTGCTTGGTAAGGTAAAATGAGAATTGAAATTTGGTCATTATATTCAGCATTGTGGAGATCACTGAAGACCTTGACCTGTGGAGGGATGGGAGTGAGTTCAGGAGAGAATGGAAAAGAGGAAGCAGAAGTATAGACTTTTTGTTGTAAGGGTGAATAGAAAAATTGCATGGTAATTGGAGGAGAATATAGGGTCAAGAAAAGAGCCTTACTTTTAGGGAGGTACTACAATAGAATGTTTGAATGACAATGGGAATGTTCCAACCATAAAAGAAAAGTTGATATGGGAGAGAGAGGAGAAACTTGTAGAGCAATGTCCTAAAATTGTTGAAAGAATGATATCTGGAGCGCAAGTGAAGGGTCCCCATGGGTAGGAGCAGAATTCATCCAGAGGAACATGAGGGAAGACACAGTGTATCATGACAGATGATGGAAGAGTAGATGTAGTGAGAGCTTTGGCAGCTTTCTTCTCGTTGCTTCTCAAGTGAAGCAAGGTCTTCATCACTGAGAATCTAGAGAGGGAGGGTATACTGAAAGTGTGAGAAGAAAGGATATAATGTTAAATAGTTGCCTAACAGAATGGGAGAGTGAGTGTGCTGGGGAGTATACTAGGATGATAGAGCAGTCCTGAGTCCTCAAGCTAATGGTCATGTTCCTTTCCAGACATATTCAGATGTGGTATATTCTGATTACTTTTGCAGATGAGGGCAAAATAAGATGAAACAGAATGACAGGTGTAGTAGGAAGGAAAGATCAGTTTTGAACACATGTTTGAGTGCCTTTGGATTGGATGGCCAGGAGGCAGTAGATTATATGTATGATCTAGAACTCAGGAGGTCTGGGGTAAAGGCAGAGTCATCAGAAAAGAGGGAGTCATTGCAACAGAGAAAGTAAGTGCCATGTCCAAGAAAGGAAGTATAAAGAGAAGAGCATAAACTTGGGAAACACTTCCATTTTAGAGGATGGAAAGAAGAAAGGATCCATCAAAAAAGACAGAGAAAGGAACTTAAAAATTGAATGAAACATTTTTTCCTGAAGCCTAGAAATGAGACGGTTCAATGAAAAGGAGGGAAAATCATTCAGAGAGGCTGGGGTGGCAGGGGGATGTGGGGGGAGGAGAAAGGCTCCCAGGTTCCCTCAGAAGAAAGCTGGTAGTAGACTATATCAGAGCACTTAGTAGAAATGCAAAGAAAAGGAACTCATGAGCAAAATATAAGGGGAATGAAAGAAAAGACCCAAGAGAGCTATACAAATAATAGGAGCTTTAGGAAGAGCAAAAGGAGTTACTGGAAGAGAAGAGATACTTTAAAGATAAAATAGAAGAAAATGTTCCTGAACTAAAGAAAGACCTGAGTCATCTGATCAAAGGGGTTCTCTGAATCCTAGAAATATTAACGATAAAATAAATACGAAGATAAAATCTGATGATAATTCTGAGCTCCAGAGTAAAAAGAAAAACCTGAAAAGTTTCAAAGGGAATCTACTTACAAAAGAAAAAGGAGACTGGCAACATTTATCTGCAAAACTGGAATCTCAAGGGACAGCAGAACAATTTTCTCAGACTGAGAGAAATGTATATTATATAGGATTCCCTTACCCAGCCACAATGTCATTCGTATTAGAGGGGCTTTAATATGCGAATTATGGTATACTCAAAGTATACCATCCATGTACTCTTTCAGAGGGAATGACTTAGGGATGTACTCCAGTGAAATGAAAAAATTCAATCAGAACAAAGATCTCAAAATGAGGGAAGACAAAGCATGTGTGTGTTCGTGTGTGTGTGTGTGTGTGTGTGTGTGTGTGTGTGTGTGTGTCAAAGTCACCAGCAATTCAAGGGAATGATCCTTGGAGAGCAGTGGGAGCAGAAACTGGGTTGCAAGGCATTGTAAAAGCAATAGGGAGAATACTTGTTGAAGTATGGAGATAAAATGATAAGATTACTTAAGGGATCAAAAGAATACTTGAATTTATTTATGAAAGCAAAGCTCGGGCATGTTTGTAGGTAGAGGAAAAGGAGTTTAAGCAGGCAGAGGGAGAAGGTGTACAAACGCATGAGTCCTGAGACATGGAAGGGACTAAGTCATTGCTGATAATTTGAGAATAGGATCCTTTCATATTATGGAAGACGCATGCCTTTCAGTAGCTTGGCTTTAGGAAGGAGGGAGAAATACTGGAATGGTTAGAAGAAGGAGAGAAGGAAGAAAGGGTGGGGGAGGGGAGAGAGGTTCAGGAAACCATTTTCTACAGATACCCAAAGATCTCTCAGAATTACATGCATAGGGGAACCTGGCTGGCTCAGTCAGAAGAGCATGCAACTCTTGATCTTGAGATTGTGAGTTCAAGCCCCATGTTCGGTGCAGAGGTTACTTAAAAATAAAACATCTTTAAAAAGAATTGCATTCATAAAGCATATATCTTAGTATAAGTGTATTTAATTCTGTAATCCAGGAGCATAAGCCAGTTGATGCATCATTCAACTGGTATCTATTATTACTCATAGACACATAGCTAGAGTGACCTCTGAATGAAGGGTACAAAAGACTGATCATTGTTTGAGGAAGGATTAATTAAAGCATATCTGAAAGTCATGGACTGGGCACTTGGGGAAAAGCATCAAGACATTTGTTTCTCAGTGGCAGCATAAAAGTGTGGAGAGCCCCAGGGAGGCTCAGATGGGAACCCAGGACAAAACCAGATAACTTTATAAAACAGCACTGCATAAGGATGAGGCTGGCTATATGACATACTCTGCATGGCCTTATGAGCAGCAAAGATTCAAATCTTGGCTCTCATTCACGGTGGGAGCTTGAGAGTGATTCCACTTATTGGAGCATCAGCTTCCTTATCCATAAAAGAAGAGGATAATAAAGACTTCACAGAGTTTTTGGAATATCACATCCATTCAGCAGGTTGTTGCAGAGGGTCCACTATGTGCCAGGCATTGTTCCCAGGGCTGGGATTCCTGGGTAAAAAGAAAAAAAAAAAATCCATATTTCTCCTTCCTGGAGTTTCCATTCTAGGTGACTGTGAGAAGGAGAGCAGTCATAGAGCCTTTGGCATAAAAAGAGCAAAAGGTGCTCAAAAGTGGTTTTCACAAAGGTTCCATCGCCCACCCATAGCCCTAGCCGGTCTCCCCATGATGGGCAGAACTGCATGGCTCTAGATACCTCCCCCAGTTGCTATTCCACAAAGATTAAACCTTTGCTGATTTTTAGCAAAAATCCTTGAATACCAAGCTCTCCCATTCAGACAAGGAGCTGGAGGAAGAAACCTAGTGCTTGCATCCACCCCTCCCCCCCCCCCAGCACCCCCTCGGTCGGTTTCCAGGACCTGAATTTCAAGCCCAGCTTGTAAATGATGGCTCTCTACAGGTTCCATTTCAGGTTTGGCTTCTTGCCTCTTCCTGATGTTCTTCTCCATGGCCTGTGTTTGATGCATGAGCTCTAGTCACTTGAAAACACGGGCTCACACACTCAGTAATGTGTGGTCTTTTTTAAAAAAACAGCCAATCTTTCTATGTGTGTGAAGGGGTGCACAGCCCCCAGCTTCCCCCCAGCTCCCCTTCCTCAAGCCTTTTTCCACTCTGCTTCCCCTGGTCAGCATGCCTGCTGTCTGTCTCCCATGTGCCCAGCTCTCCCAGGGGGCCTTCCAGAGTGTGACATGCCCCCCTTGCCTTGTGTCCTTTCTGCACTGTCACCCTCTCACTTTAGTGGGCCCGTCATTTTCTCATTGTGGTCAACACCCCAGACCCGAACGTGTCTTCCTCTTTCCTGTTTCCAATTAAACCTTGTCCTATCAGGAATCCTAGACCACACTGTTCCGCAGTCTCCAGAGAGAATGAGAGCCTGCGCGCAGAGCGGGGATTCCCACTGACCAGCCTGGTGAGCTCAGCCAGAGATATTCTGGGGGTGGGTTAAAAGCTGTGGAGACCCCAGGGCAGAGGGAGTGGGCGAGTCATTTGTGGTGGGTGTGGGCGGGGTGCATTTTCCTTCCTTGTCTCGTGCTTTCTTTTCACAGCTGTGGTTCCCTAGAGCCCTAACATTCCAGTTCCCAGAGCTAATTTTAGGTTCTTGGGACTGGCTTGTTCTACGTGACCCTGGCCCCCGCCTTTCCCCTTTACCCGGCATATTCATTCCCGCCCGCTGGCTCACACAAGCCGCACTCTCTTGCTGGATCTCAAATCAGTGAGTAGCAATTGTAATCCAGGTCCCCCACCAGCTCGAAGACCCTCAGGAAGCAGGAAACTGAAGAGAGGGGGCGTGGAGTGGGAGTCCTGGAAGAACAAAAGCCGGTGGGGGTGGGGAGCAGCTTCCTGCCTCCCAAATAAGGAGATGATGTTTATCGCCCTGGTCCTGAGCACAGGACCTTCGTAAAGCCTTTAAGAGAGAGAACCAAGGAGCAGGAACACAGACGAGGACAGACAGATGGACGCCTGCCATTGCTCCACCACGACCCGTCTCCATTCAGTGTTCACGCAGCAGGTGAACCTGGGCCTCCTGGAGTAGCCACCTTCAGTCTCACTGGATTCGCCAATCGTGACGTAAACATTTCATTGAGTTTTTAAGTGAAAGAAACAGATGTCATCTTCATCATGCCTCTAATTCCACAGTGGGGTGAACCAGGGCCCAGAGATAAGACATGACTTCCTCAAGGTCAGGAGTGAGTGCAAGGTCATGTGAAGCCAGAACTGGGACCAGGACTTGAACCATGTCCTCCTGCACTCCAGCTCAAAGTTCTTTCAGGCACCAAGCTGCCTTCAGCTGTGGTTCTGTTCATTTCCTATCATTTGAGAGCAGGTTGCCCATTGCTCTGTCTCCACCAGCGGTGGGGCAATGAGGTACCTCCCTCCCAGACTTGCTTTCTCAGCACAGCCTTGGCCTGGCTCTTAACTGAGGGTATAATGGAAGCTCTGGGAGGTAGTGCTAACCCCCCCGGGAAATGAGCATCATCTGCTGTGGGTCCCACCTGGGGAGCTGTGAGTGCTTAAGGACAGATTCCATTTCCGATTCCAAACTTGATCTTTGTCTCTGCCAATGCACCAGGAAAGCTGATCAAGAACTGGATCTTATACACCAAGTTTTAGAGGCATCAATAATCAAATCCTCAGCAGTGACCGTCTCCTTCCTTCAGGTTCTGCTCCTACTGCGTGAACCTGCTTTTCTATGCCTTGTTCTTTCTCCCACTTTAGATGCATTTGCTTCCTTCCCCTCTGATTCAGACCCTGGGCTTTCCTCACCTGGGCAAGTAACAGGTTCCACCTGGGACAGAATCTTCCAATAGCCTCTTGGGGACCTCTCAGTCGCCCAGCCACTGTGACTCCAGCCATCCTCTTGAGGAACTGGATCCCTGAGGCAGTAGCACATGACTAACAGTATGCAGACAGACTGGGTTTGCAACCCAGCCATGCCTCGGTTTCCACATCTGTAAAAGGGGAATAAGCAGTGTAGGGCTCTTGTTGAAGATTCAGTGAGTTCTATGATATATTCAAATGTAAAGATTCATCAAGCAGTACTCTTAAGATTAGAGCTCTCTCTTAACTTCCTATGTATATGTTATACTTTAAAAAAGATTAAATGAGTTTATACACTTAGTTTATACATTTGACTCAGTGTGACAAATAGTAAACACTCAATAATGATAGTTGTTATAGTAGCTGCTATTATTTTTTTTAAAGATTTTATTTATTTATTCGACAGACAGAGATCACAAGTAGGAAGAGAGGCAGGCAGAGAGAGAGGAGGAAGCAGGCTCCTGCCGAGCAGAGAGCCCGATGATGCGGGGCTCAATCCCAGGACCCTGGGATGATGACCTGAGCCGAAGGCAGAGGCTTTAACCCACTGAGCCACCCAGGCACCCCAGTAGCTGCTATTATTTAACCTCAGGCCCTCTGAGGACTAATATTCATTCCTCTAATATTTAGAATAATGACATCTCTTATTTGTGCTATGCTTTGCCATTTACCAAGCACTTCCTCATGCATCCTCTCACTTTTGTTTATCACAACAGCCCTTCGAGATGGCTTACTATTTTTTCCCATTTTAAAGATAGGAAAGCTGAGGCTCAGAGACACAGACACTTGCTCTAGATCATGCAGCCCATAGTGGAAAACTAGGACATACCTCCAAGTCCACGTGACTCTTGGGCAAGGACTTCCACCCCACCTCACTCTGCCCATCAGCAGCTCTATTCTCAGATCTGTCCTGACTTCCTGCTTACAAATACCAGGTTCCTCTGACCCTGGACATCTCCGTGTCCTTCGGGAAGCAACCTACGCAAGGTCCCATGGCTTAATAAACCAAAGCTGAAATAGGACCCACGTCTCCTGAATTTCCAGTCTGGCACTATTTCCGCCACAACCTTTTATCTTGTTGGCCTGATTCCAGTTTAGATGCATTAAAGTCGTTTTGGTTTTTCCCACTGAATTAAAGGAACCAAAGCATTGCATCAAGAATTGGGATATATTATAGCATGGGTGAAGAACATATGGAGATGCGTCAAGAAGGTTCCAATTCATATTCCACTGCTATAACCATAGTACCTGTCATGCAAGTCACTTGTCTTGCACAGTAGAGTTCAGACCCCGACCCATGACTTCTTCAGGAAGATGGCACCTTCTGGAATCTGCGAGGTGGGGGGGAACAAATGCTAAAGACTCCCATCCAAGTCCTCGCTGTGGAGAGTCCTCCCTCCAGTTACCTGAATCCTTCAGGAGCTCCAAGACTCTGCTTTCAGGTCTTCCTCTTTCTCCACCCCCAGCTGGACAATCTCCTGATGCAGTTATTTTAAGGAAAGTTCCACAAGGCAAAAACCTCACAGGATCACTGATGTTTGAGGGTTTGGTTCTTCCTGCCTCCCGTTGGAGACTGGTTTTGAGGTTGTTTCGCTGAATCACTGGACAAAAAGTAAATAAATAAATGAAGGAAGGAAATCTTGCTCAAAAGGAATTCTGTTGCTTCTCAAAAAACAAAATAAAACAAAACAAAAAACAAAAAAAACAAAGCATATGTCATCATCAAAGGAATCTGTAGGACCTGGCCTCTCTGGGACTATACTTCATCCTAGGGATTCAGAGGCATCCCCACCAGAGAAGATCTTGCCCAGCCCCTCTCAGCCTGTTCAAAACTGGGATGCCAACCCTCAAGGGCAAGCTGGCTATGTCCCAGGGCCTCTGGGTGGCCCAACCTTGCTGGTGTCCCTCCTCCCCAACAAGGTAGGAGAAGAACCAGGAGTGACCTGCCTCTGGGACCTGATAACCTGTGAATGTGCTATTCTTCCTTTGGGGGTCACCACCTCTTCTGGTGACTTGTGCACACGGCTTCCACCGTCCACCCCTTATTTCTCTCATGTCCTATTACTTTTCTAGGCTCCTCCCACTCCCATAAAGATAAAAGGAGAGCTCTTGGGGCGCCTGGGTGGCTCATTGGGTTAAGGCCTCTGCCTTCGGCTCAGGTCATGATCTCAGGGTCCTGGGATCAAGGCCCGCATCGGGCTCTCTGCTCAGTGGTGAGCCTGCTTCCCCCCGCCCTCTGCCTGCCTCTCTGCCTACTTGTGATCTCTGTCAAATAAATAAATAAAATCTTTAAAAAAAAAAAAAAAAAAGGAGGGCTCTTAGTCCAACCCTATCATCTTGCTGACATGGAGACTGGGGCCAGAAAAGCAGCAGCAGCTAACCTTTAGACCCATAGCACCTTGTGCAAAATCAAAGAAGAAATAGAAGACAGAGAGTCAGTGGACCCCAACACCCAGAAGCTGCCAAAACCACCGTACTCTGGATGGGAGAGCTGCCTGGGCCTCCCTGTGCTCTGGGAGCTCCCCTGCTAGAAAGAAGGGGCAGGGAAATGAGAGATTGAGGAAAACTTTCAAGAAGAACCCCTGCAGCCGCCTGACCAGTTTTGAAGTCTCCTAGTCCACTATGGGTAGAATCTTCTTAAAGCACCTTACTGAGCATCTCTTGTCCTGCTTGAAATCCTTCCATTGCCTCAGTCCCAGTCCATCCCCAGTATCACTGGTGTTCAAGGCCTTCCAGCCTGTTCTCCATCTTCTCTCCCAGTCTGTATACACTTAACCCTGCTTTTCTGAACCAGTGGTGGGAGCAAAGGAACCCCACCCCCTCTGTGTTCGGTGAATCCTAGGACCTGGGTAGTGGGGCGCAGGCTGTGGTGCTCTGCAGGTGACTCCGACAAGCTGCCCCATTGTGGCAGAAGGAAGGCCAGCCCTAGGAGACACTGCCCCAAGCTCATTCTGAGACCTGAAGCAAATCACTGGCGGTCTCTGAGTCCTGTCCCTCATGTATGGGATATTGCTTCCCACCTCCTCCCAACTTGAGTCGATTTAACAGCTTGGATTAGGGAAAAATAAAGCTCCTGGTATGTAGGATGTGCTCAATCAATGTTGCTTCTGTCCTTCACCTGAATGACAGGGTGGAGGAGCGGCATGGAGGGAGTTCACTTTCCTGGAATGTTTGGAGGTCTCGGGGATGTGTGAGGCACTGGCCCATGGTGGGCAAGTGTGGGTGGGAACGTGGCTCCTCATCACCACCTCTGTCTAGACAAGGGCCTCAGAATTGCTGAGTCTCAAGGTTGAAAGGAACCACCTTCCTGAAAGGTCAAGTAGTCTAGTCAGAGGCTATTTTGAAAACACACTTCTGTTAGCTTTTCCATGATCCAGAATTTCATCCCAGCTAGATCATAGCAGGATCTTGATTTTCATTGTCAACTCATTGTTGTTGAGCTCATTCTACACATCTTCAGGCTTTCCCATATCTGGTCACTTAATCATCTCTAATCAAAGCCCTGTAGTATGACCATCATTTCACTGTGAGGGAATTGAGGCTCCAGAAGGTTAAGTAATTTTCTTAAAGCCACACAGATGATAATTTCATTGTACAGATACTTGTTAAGCACCTAGTATGTGCCAGGTAGACCTGGAAATACAGCAGAAAGCAGTGTAACCTGGATCTTTCTAGATTCTGGATCTTTCCACCTTATCTTGCTTGTTGCCTTTTCTATCCAGATGCCACTAAATCCAGCGCTTGAATAACTTAGAAAGATATTAAGAGGTTGGGATATAATCGTTGAGTAAAACTTTAAAATGTGATCAGTAGTTCTCCATGGGGGCAGTACTGTCCCTCACCATGCAGTTTGGAAACTGCTGGAAAGACTTTTGGTTTTTGTCACAAGCAATGGGCACTTAGTGGAAGGGACAGGGATGTGCATGGGACAATCCTGCAGCCCACAGGGCAGTTGACCATCCCACCAGACACCACACAGATGAAAACCCATTTATAATATGCAAACCTAGGACCTAACTCCACATTATTTTGCACACAGAACATTTGAGCAGGGACCAGTTTTATTATATATCCACTCCCCACCAAATGCAACCACCATGTAAATTCAGGGCAGGTTCCCCTTTGTGTTTTTGGAACCTTGACGAGAGTTGTTTCAACAAATCTTATCACCAGTGCCAACCCTACTCCAGGCCTTTGAGTTGCTAATAAAAAATCCAAATCAGTCCACATTTGTAAATATTAAGTTCATGACTGTTTTAAGCATAAATGCAGACATCGGACTATTTCATTATGTCTTCTAGTGTAGTCATGGGCATGTGCTTATAAGTGGAAACATGCTATTTTATTACAAATTATTTTTATCTAGTTTTTATTAGAAACTATTTCTACTTGATCTCTCTTTTATACTACATTTAGGGCACCCTATTAATTTTTTAAAATTGCGCTTGTAGGTTAACCAGGAATGTCATTTCAACATAGTTTAAGGGCATCACACAAAATTTGTGTAAGAAAGGAGCATGGGTGTAAAAAGGTGGGGGCGGGGCGCTGTAGTAAGAGAAGGGTCACATAGGGCGAGGAGCTCTTCCTCATTCTTCCATCACTCCACTGAGGACAGTGGAAGCTGTGCTTCCAGGACTTGGAGTAGATTTGGGCATGATTACTTGGCTACGAAAGCTGTTTGTCATTAAATTAAATAACTGAATGGAAAGGGCAGAGATTGGTGTCAAAAGACATGTATTTGAATCTTGGTTCTACTAGTTCCTGAAGATGAAACCTGGCAAAACCTCCCTTTGTTCTTACATGATACAGAGAGCATCTTCAGTCAGAATGAGGTGATCCTTGTGGTGTAATATTCCATGGCTCCAGGATCAGTCATTGAGGGCTCTCAAGATTCCTTATGCTTCTGAAGAGTAGGTCAGTGCAGTGGGTCTGGAGGCAGGGCGATGGGAAAGCGATAAGAGCATCCTTCTGGTTTAAACCTGGATATGCCACCTTTGGGAAATGCTGAAATGACATATGGCATTTTATTTCTCTGACTTTTAGTTTTAGCCTCAGTAAAATGGGAATTAGAATGGCCTTACCTGGGGCACCTGGATGGCTCAGTCATTAAGCATCTGCCTCCAGCTCAGGTCATGATCCTAAGGTCCTGGGATCGAGCCCTGCATCAAGCCCCGCATTGGGCTCCCTGCTTAGTGGGTAGCCTGCTTCTCCCTCTCCCACTCCTCCGGCTTGTGTTCCCTCTCTCTCTGTGTCTCTGTCAAATAAATAAATAAAATCTTTAAAAGAAAATAAAGAAGAAAGAATGGTCTTAACTTTTGGGGGTTGTGACAGCATTTTGGGGTGTAACAAATAAAGTCTGCAAAGGGTGTTGGAGCTCAGTAGTTCTCTGTAAATGTGACATGTCAGTTCCCTACCTCCAACCTCCACACCTTCCTCAAACTCCCAGTCAGTTCCCAACCTCTGCCCCCTGCCCTGCTCTCCTGTCCCTTCTGTCCCAGGACAGAGCTGGGGAAGGAAGGAAGTGGAGTTGTACTGAGTCTCCACCTTGTCCTCTCATGGGAAGCAAAGGTTAGACGTCCCCCCACACTAGGGAGTTTCCACTTCCCTCTTTGTCCAGCTGTAGGGGTCAGTGGGGAGAAAAATGACTAAGAGAGAGAGAATTTCTGGAGTCCCTCTGGCCCTGGCCCAAGACCCCACCCAATGGGAAAAGCAGAGGAAAGTAATTTCTGAGCCTGAAGATTCTGGACAAAGTCTTGACTGATGGGAAATGGAGATTCTTACCTCCTTTTCAGCCAGTGCTCAGGGTGCAAAGGCATCAAGGTGTAAAACTGTGGTATGCTCAGAGAATCTTTGAGAACTTGCTGGAGTTCATAATGTAGATTCAAGTAAGGGAAGTGGGATCCATGTGGAGGCACTAAGAGAGGGCTAGAGTCTTCACATGGCGGGAGGTCTGTGGCAGCAGAGGATGGACCAATGGCTTTGGGAGTGTTCACTAGTCCAGGTCTGGGAGGACAACTAGGGTGTAGGGAAGTGGGAGGAAATATAGTCACCTGCCATGAACAGCCCCTCTCCCACAGTGCTCCCCTTAGGGCATCCTTGGCAGCAAGACCTTCAGATGGGAGCTCCTCCTTTCCCAAGTCAGCTCTGGAAGACTTTTTCCCATGGAAGTATAAATGATTCAAGCCAGCTCGTCCAGAAGCCACTTTATCTCAATAGGGATCAGTACTTTCTTCCAGGGGAGTGGTATGCCAAATATGCCATGCTCTGGGGAAGCATCTTAGGAGAAAGGGGAGGTTGAACCAAGAAGTCCTGGGCCTCTGACCTATATCACATTGGACATTGGAGACTCAGAGCTGAGAGGACACACTGCTGCCCACAGGAACCCACATTCCAGTGGAGACCAACAGTAAAAGAAGGGCATGAGGATGGAAAAGGCTTCCTAGAGGAGGTGAGGCTGAGAAGGTCCTAGAGGAATAATAGGGGATCAGCTGGTTGGAGAAGAGGTGAGGAGGCCATTCCAAGCAGAGGAAGCAGATCCTGAAAAGGCTTGGAGGCATGGCCCACCACCACAGTATGGGGGCTTCAAGTGATTGCAGGAAAGTGTAGGGATGGAAAGAACTGTGTTGGAGCTAGACGTATCTGTGTTCAAGTCACTGCTCTGTAGCCCATCACCTCTCTGAGTCTCAGTTTCTCATCTGTAAAATGGGGATGATCCCTCATCAGAGTGTAAAGCTCTATGAGGACAGATGCCCTGTCTCTCTCGTTTGCCCAAGACCTAGACCAGTGCCTGGCCCAGGTGATCCCTCGGTCTGTGTTTGCTGAATGGATAAAGAACACAACACCTATAAAGTGTTCAGCAAAAAGTAGATACTCAAGAATACACATGTCCTTGAAGTTGGGATCACAGAGCATAAGGTTATGGGTGAGAATGGTAAGGTGGTGAGGACCTTGGATGCCAATGATTCAGACTTTTTCAGTAATGAAATGAAGTGTTTGGTGGCCCCAAGGTCGCCAGGTATAAGCCCTGGCTGGGGAGTCCGACTGTGCCTAAGGCCCTTCCTGAGGTGGAGCCAATTCTCTCCACGACCCTTCCCCCAGGAAGCTTTCCATGAGTCACTGTCACAGGGCATCAGGGTCTTCCGGAAGCTCCTCTAGACACAGCCTGAGTCAGGAATTGGGAATTTCTGGATGTGATCAAATACCGACCCCTGGGGTTATTCCCGGGACTCAGAAGAAGCACGTGCCTGCCTGACTTGAATGTCACAGACCCACAGGACCCATTATCTTTAACCTTTCTGTGCACTCTGATCTATTGACCCTGCCCGGCTCTAATGTTTGATTTGCTGTGGAGAGGGGAGGGCTCAGTACTGCCCTCTGTAGCATGTCTTACTCAGGGCCCCAGAGGCTCCTGTTGGCCTCAGCTGGAGGTTCTGGGACTAGGCTCACCACCATAAGGAAATCCATGTTGTTCAGGGCCAACACCTAACCCTTCTCATGGCTTAAATGGCCCTGGTTCTGGGGGAGGCCATGACTTTCCCCAGAGTCCTCACCTTCTCCTTTGATGACTCCTGGGCCTTTGACTCACCTCCCTTCATTTGTCTGCTCCCCCCTTACTCCTTTGTCAAGAAAGCCAGATCATGCACTCCCTGCGGCAAAACATGGCCTCCACCAACCCTGGCATTTCAGCCATGCCCATGTCATCTCTGTCTCAGAGCCTGTCCTGGATGCAGAAGAGACTGACAAAGGAAGCAGGACTCCAGAGGGAATATAATTTATTGGGCAAAGGTACAGATTGCTTGGTTGTCAGTAAAATAGGAATAACAGGGCCCTTTTGGGGCACCTGGGTGGCTCAGTTGTTAAGCATCTGCCTTTGACTCAGGTCATGATTACAGAGTCCTAGGATCAAGCCCCGCAATGGACTCCCTAATCCACGGGAAGCCTGCTCTCTCTCTTCCACTTCCCCTGCTTGTGTTCCCTCTCTTGCTATGTCTCTGTCAAAAAAATAAATAAAATCTTTTTTTTAAAAAAAGGAATAATAGGGCCCTTCTGAAGGTTGCTGTGAGGATTGAGAGGAGGCCTGGAAAGGGATAGCAGAGGGGCATATGGGAGGCACTCAGCCAAAAGACAGGTAGTAATAATAGCAGTAGTAGTAATAGTAGAAATATTAGTAGCAGCAGCAGTAATGGTAGTAGTAATAGTAGCAGTGATGGTGGTGGTAGTAGAAGTAGTAGTAGTAGTGATGGTGGTGGTGATCGTAGCAGCAGCAGTAGTGGTGGTAGCAGTCATAGTTGTAGTAATGGCAGTAGCAACAGCAGCATTAGTAGTGGTTTTTATAATTTTCTGAGGTAGAGTTAGAGACAGTAAAGAAAGAAAAAGGTAGCCACACAAAGAATCCTAAGGAACTGAGCTTAGGAAGTTCAGGCCTACACCCTTGTTCTGAGGAAACTAGGAGGAAGCTAGATCTAAAGATACAGGAGACCAATCAGAAATGGTACCATGAAGGAGGGCTCATAAATGAGCAACATTCTGGAAGTGAAGAGGACCACTTCTTGGTGAGGAAAGGGGAAGGAATGTTCTAAACTGAGTCAGTGACTTAGACACAGCAGCCCCAGGGTGGCTGAGGGTCAGGCCTAGCACTTAGTATACAGCCAGTATAAATAAAGCTGCTATCTGTGCAGGTTTGGGGGTAGGCCTAAGTTTTCAACTCCTTTGGGTAAATACCGTGGAACATGAATACTGGATCACATGGTGAGACTATGTTTACGTTTGTAAGAAACCACCAAACTGTCTTCCAAAGAGGCCATACCTTTCTGCGTTCCCACCAGCCATGAATGAGTGTTCCTGTAGATCCACATCCTCGTCAGCATTTGGCGGTGTCAGTGTTCAGATTTCCACCATTCTAATAAGTTTGTAGTGGTATTTCATTGTTGTTCTAAGTGCATTTCCTTGATGACATATAATGTGGAACATCTTTCCATATGTTTATTTGCTGCCTATCTTTTTTCGTAAAGTGTCTGTTAAAGTCTTGGTCCATTTTTTGATTAGGTTGTTTGTATGCTAAGTGTTGAGTTTTCAGAGTTCTTCATGTTCACGATAACAGTCCTTCATCAGATGTGTTTTTTGAACACTCATCATGTTTACCCCTTGCCTCCCTGGCTTTCCCTTCTTGGTCTCCTCTACTCATTCCTTCACACTACTTCGGGTCTGGGGTCAGGGCTCAGTGCTGTCCTCCTTTCTTCTCTACCTATACCCACACCTTTACTCTTTTGTCAACCTCACCTAGTATAATGGTTCTAAAAGCTGGAACTCCAAACTCATGTATCCAACACTGCTATGCATTCGATGTCTCCTCAGGACATCCACAAGGCATTCAAGTTCACATGACCAAAACTGAACTCCTGATCTTCTTCCCCAAATCTGCTTCCCATCAGCATTCCCCCACTTAACTTAGGCAACTCTGTCTTTGACCTGAAACCTTAGAGTCTTCGAGTGCTCCTTCTCTCACTACCTCTTCTCCCTCATAACAGAATCCATCAGAAAATCTGTAATTCTTCCTGTCAAAATCTATCCAGAATCCAGAATCCTACCATCTCTCACCTGGCTATTGTGGTCCCCTTCTAACTGGTTTTTCTGCTTCTGTCCTTGCTGACTTTTAGTATACTCTCAGCAGAGCTAAATGGCCCTGACAAACGTGGGTTCACCCATACACTGCTCCAAACCCCCAGAGGCTCCCATCTCACATAGAGCCAGGCTCTACCACCTACACCTCCTGTTATTTCTGCATCACTCTGTTATTTCTCTGACCTCGTCCCCACTATGTGAAAAGGTTTTAGAGCAATAGGAGTCCAGACACCAGCTCTAGTTTGAACACAAGAAATGTGCTAATTTCAGGGCCATGGCTCTGTTCTCCCCTACCTGGAATGATCTCCCAGATATGCATGTGTCTCTGTCCCTCACCTAGTTCAGATTTTGATTCAAATGTCACTTTCTCAAGACCTTCCCCAGCCATACTATTTTAACTTGCTATCATCCCAACCCATGGCATTTTCTATCACCTTTCTCTGCTTTAGTTTTCTCTGTAGTTTTTATCCCCACTGATACACTATGTAATGACATATTTATGTGTTTATTGTTTCTCTCCTACCTCATCTACCTTCTTCATCACTGTATCCCCAGAACCTAGAATAAAGCCAGCACATAGTAGGTGTTTAAAGAATGAGTTTGTGAAAAATGCCATTCAGCCTACTGACTCTATTCCCAGCTCCTCTGGTCCTGATTCATTGCCTTGAACTCACTTGTGTATATTGATTTTCACTGTGCTTAGTGAAGTCCTCAGACTCTCATTAAAATAGATGCTTATTTGGCCCTGACTGGTTGCTCTCCAGAAAAGCTTGACATCCCAAGCTTGACCTGGGACCAGTCACTTTGCTCCTGTCTCCAAACAAGTTTCAAACCTTACCAAATTAAAGCTTTCCAGAGAGGCTAATTTGGGGGTTAGGCCTAGTATTGCAAAGCAGGGATCTTTAGATAAAGCTAAAGTGACATAATCCAAGAGAGATAAACAGGAGCGGCTTTTTGGAGAGGGAATTAGGGGGAAGAGGAAGAAATTTCCTAGAGGTTTCAATAAACCATAGTACAAGGAAGCCCAGGAAAGGGAACCCAAGAGTGTCACCATAATAGAATTCTGATCATCCACTAAGCCAAAACAATGCCATGGGATGGATCAGGAGGGCCAAGGGAGACAGGGGCTAGAAATGTTCCTGGGGAGCATCAGAGCCAAAGAGCAGAGGCTACTAATATTCCATCTGAGGTGGCCCCGTGCCATCTAGGGGCCACCTCTGTGCTGGTGGAGGATACAGCATGGGTCTTCTTGCCCACAGTTGTTCTGTTCCTCACCTGTAAATAGTTCTTTGCACACAGTTCAGACAGTCTAAATACCTTTAGACAGTCTAAACACCTTCCAAGTAGTATCATGATCATATCTAGATGGCATTCGGTCTCCCCCAGAAAGTTAGTGAGCCCCGGGACTCATTTCGGTATCCGCAGGAATAAGCCCAGGGGCTATAGTATAGACAGCATTCCTAAATGTTGAATGTATGAATCAGTGAGTGAATGAACAGATACACATATTCCCCACTCCAAGGAAGGGAGAGGGGAATCAACTTTATTATTGTTGATGTTAGATGCTCTTCATGAATCCTGATTGTACCCCCATTAGTTCCTCTTTTCACAATAGACCTTCTTTTTTTGTTGTTGTTAAAGATTTTATTTATTTATTTGTCAGAAAGAGTGAGCACAGGCAGACAGAGAGGCAGGCAGAGGCAGAGGGAGAAGCAGGCTCCCTGCTGAGCAAGGAGCCTGATGTGGGACTCGATCCCAGGACACTGGGATCATGACCTGAGCCGAAGGCAGCCACTCAACCAACTGAGCCACCCAGGCGTCCCCACAACAGACCTTCTGAAGGTAGTTACTGTCAGCCTCGTTTTTTCAATGAGAAGACTGAAGCTCAGAGACGATGTCATCTGCCCAAGGTTACACATCTTATCACTGGCAGAACCAGCATTTGAAATCAGAGCTGTCTAACCCCAAGCCCCATGCTCTTTCTCCTTTGTCACCTTATTTGTCAAATAAGGTTTGCTCTATTTAATCTCCATATTATGAGACCCATATTATCCCTTTTTACAAATGGGAAACTAGAGGTCAGTAAGTTTACCCACTTTGCCCAAGTTCATCCAGCTGCTAAGTTTAAGAGCTGGATTGGAACCCGGCTTTGACTCCAACATTAAGCTCTTTCCACTGTACCACAATGCCCATGATGCAAGGCAGTGGCCAGGTTAGTTGACTCCTGGTGATGGGCATAGGCTGTTGCTTCTTCCTTGCACCTGTTATCTTTGTGCTGTTCCAGCTTTGCAAACTGATGTCACTGTACCCCTTACCCTTCCCAGGGCCCCAGGAGGAATCGCAGGAATCAATAACCAGGGCAAGTCCAGAACAGGTCAGTCTCCATGTCTGGGGAAACAGAGCCAGCAACATGCCTCTCCTCTAACAGTGGCTCCTGGGCCCTTGGGGCTACTTACTGCATGATTCCTGCTTAGGTGCTAAGGATTAAATCTTAGCAGTATAGTAGGTGATTAAGAGCTCAAGCTCTAGAATCTGAGTTCTTGGGTTCAAATTTAGGCTACTCACTGGCTGTATGATCTTTATTTGGTTCCTCATTCCTTCTGAGCAACACTTTCCTCATCTGTAGAATGAGGTTAATAGTAGAACCTATCTCATAGGGTTACAGATCAGATTAAATGAGATAATGTTGATAACACGCTTCTAACAAAGCACTTTAGCAATGTTTAATCAGTAATAGTCCCACTTACAAGCACTTTTTAGAATATAGGAGTTAAGAAAAACTGAACAATTCATTAAGCCAAGTGAACAGGAAAATAATCTAGGGCTCTCTCAGATATCATCTCCCACCTTTATGTTGATCTTACACTGGATCCAGAGTCCAAAGATCCAACTTTAGATCTGGCTGTGTGGCCACCTCACCTCTCAGCCTTTTCTACTCAGCTGGAAAAGAGAATTGGTGATATTAGAACCTGCACTACTTAGCCATAGGATTCCCATGAGGTTTAAACAAAATAGTGGATGTGGAAATATTATGTAAAGTGTAAAATGCTGGAGAAATGTTAGTTATTGTGTTAAGATGGTTTTTCTTCCTTGTCCCCCACCCCACCCAGGCTTTCCCCAGCCAGCAAGTCTACCTCCCACCCTTTTTGGCTCTCAGCTGCCCTGGAATTTCGGTTGGCTCCCAGAAAGGATTCAGAGCACAGCACAAATTGTCCAAAGGTTGCTTCCAAAGCCTCCGGCAGCTAAGCCTGGCCCCAGCCCTTCCTCCTTGAAAATGTCTGGCCTAATGGGAAGGAATGTGGGCTGGCATTTGAGTCTCATTCATATCCACAAACATCCATTGAGTGTCTGCTCTGTGCCAGGCCCTGGGCACTCAGGATCCAGGGGCTGAGCAGGATGGCCTGTGCCTTCAGAAGCTCATAGTCTAGTGGGGAAATAGTCACACCACAGACTAAGACAATAGAATAGGGTAACTCTGTGACCAGGAGCCCAGAGGAAGGCACTGTACATGATGTGGGAAAACCAGAGAAGGCTTCCTGGAGGAGGGAGGCATGTGACAGGAGCCAGACCCCCACCCAGTCATGAGTGAAACCTTCACCACACTAGCACCTCCTCACCTTGGTGGTCACAAATTCGTCAACACTGTAAGCTAGAGGAGGCTTTAAAATGTTATTTCGTTCAGCTGGCATTATAAAGAGGTGCAGAGAGCTGATGTGGCTTTCTCAGGTCACTCACCCAGCTTTCTCAGGTTTGTAGGACACATTGGGCAGCTTTTATGTGACCATCAGTATCTCTTCTTGAGCATCCATTTACAATCAGACCAACTCCCTGGAAAAGGTTACTAACTGGTCTTGAAAATAAATCCAGAGGGGGATTCTTAGAGCTCTTTTTTCTTCTGCCCATTATCCTTGCTCAGCACTTTATATAGCCTATCATATGCCTCTGAGTCCTCCAGCTGTAGCCACTATCGTTGAACATTTTTTACAGATAAGGAAAATGAGGCTGGACAAAAATCCCTAAGATGTGATTGTGGAACTGGGAAATTGACTTGAGAAGTTAGGAAACCCTTAGTCAATCACATGATTTGACTTCAAACTGCTAGGTCTATTTTATTACTATGAAGTTTGTAACTATTTCCTTGCACTCTCCTCTTTTCTCCTTTCTTATTCTTTTATAACATTACCTTCTAAGAGGCAGAAATCACTGGTTGGCATGTACCTGAGTGTGGTCTCTGGACGGGTTCTGTTCTTTCTGCCTTTTGGTCCTGCCTGTTGTTCTTGTCCTCTTCTCTATAGCTCACTGTCCCTCTGTGTGTGTGTCTCTCAGTCTCTCTCTCTCTCTCTCTCTCTCCTTTTTCTCCTATTCTCTCCTCCTTCTCTTCTGTGTCTTTTTCCATCTCTCTGACCTGTCTCTATCCCTCTCTGTCTCTGTCCTCTACTCTTTTTTTTTCTCTATCGTCTATCCATCCCTTCTCTGTCTCTTTTCTCTTTGTGTGTCTCTGTTTCTGTCTTTTTTTCCCCCATCTCTCTCTGCTCTATCTCTGTCTCTCCTTCTCTGATGTATGTGTGTATGTCTGTCTCTCTCTGTCTCTCTTTTCTCTCCTCCCTATACCTTCCCCACCACAGTAAGGCTATGCAGGTACTTGGACACACCACATAGCTTTACTCTGACTAGCCCAGGGCTGCAAAGTAGCTGCCTTTTGCAGACCTCTCTGGGTTCCCAGCCTCCAGTTCCTGGGCCAGTGGGAGGGGAAGCTGCCAAAAAATCTGACAAAGCCCCTGCCCAAAGCTACACATTCTCTTGGCAAGAAAGGAAAGAAGAGCTCCAGAGAAGAGACAAATAGGAGGCATCAGTCCTCAACAGTCCCCCTTCCGGTCCCCTCCCCCAACTTCTGGTTTGAGGAAGGGTGGAGTCCATCTCTACAAATGTGCGGGGTTTAGCAGGAAAAGGCAGTGTCTTCACAGCTGGCCTAAGCAAGGGGAATGAAAGTCAATATTAGTAAAAAGCAAAGTCCCTGCAGTGCATCTGGCCACTGGGAGCTCAGAGTTTAGAGGAAGAAGAATAGAATACAAGGTGCCTCTCATCCCTGCCAACTGGTTCCAATCCTGGATCCTCCCTTGTCCCTCTTCCCTCCTAGAGTGACTATAGCAGTCACTTCTCTAAAATACCCAGTGCAGGGCACCTGGGTGACTCAGTCGGTTAAGCGTCTGCCTTCATCTCAGGTCATGATCCCAGGGTCCTGGGATCCAGTCCCATGTCAGGCTCCCTGCTCCACATGGTGTCTGCTTCTCCCTCTGCTTCTCTTCCCACTCGTTCTCTCAATCTTTCTCTCTCTCAAATAAATAAATAAAATCTTTTTAAAAATAAAATAAAATACCTAGTGCAGAGTGTGGCAGGTGCTGGGTACTCGGTGCACACTGGTCCCTTCCTCCGCCTTCCAGGAAGTTTTCCTGGACAAGACCAAGTCCCACTGCACTCCCGCTATCTGCTCTCTCCAGTTCTGTATTGACCTATATGACCATTAGTCCTCCCCCAGACCTCCTCACTGCAGCCCGGGCAGTAGCCAGCCCATCACCATCATTACTGCTATTCCCATTGTTGTTGCTCATCCTCAGACTGTTTCCTCCCAACACGGGGAGCCGTCACTTCTTGTTGACAGCGCTGACAGGGAGGCACCCCCCACAGACCAGTGGGGGAAAGCATGGACTTTCAGATCAGACCTTCTCCACTGACTAGTCACGTGCCTGGGCAATGACGTAACCTACAAAACAGGCATCATGACAGCCGGATTGGATTCTGAAGAGTGAATAGATGAAGAGCTTAACACACTGGGCACACAGCAAGCCCTCCGTGAATCAGGGATCTGACCTGTAGCTGTTACTGCATGGCATTTTAGCTTCCCCAGCACCTAGCACAGTCCTGTGTATCAAGTGCTAGGCATTCAGTAAATAGAGGTAGAGGGAATGGGGCAGCTGTCATAGGTCAATGGTTTCCCATGGTGGCTTTTCAATTTCTGTTTAGCCTGGTTGGGGGCTGCTGGGAGTGCTTATACTCTCAAACTCAGAACAATTTCAGGAGGCAGCTAGGTCTGGTACCCATTTCCACATTTAGAAGGGAATGATGAGATCCTGAAGAGAGAAGGAGATATACTTAAACTTTTTTTTTAATCATGTTATGTTTGTCACCATGCAGTACCTCATTAGTTTTTTGATGTAGTGTTCCATGATTCTTTATTTGCGTATAACACCCATCGCTCATTACAACATGTTCCCTCCTTAATACCCATCACCAGGCTAACCCATCCACCAAACTCCCTCCCCTCTGAAACCCTCAGATTGTTTCCCAGAGTCCAGAGTCAGTCATGGTTTGTCTTCCTCTCTGATTTCTTCCCATTCAGTTTTCCCTCCCTTCCCCTGTGGTCCTCCATGTTATTCCTTATGTTCCATGTATGAGTGAAACCATATGATAATTATCTTTCTCTGCCTGACTTATTTCACTTAGCATAATCCCCTCCAGTTTCATCCGTGTCAGTGCAAATAGTAGGTATTCATCCTTTCTGGTGGCTGAGTAATATTCCACTGTATATATGAACCATGTGTTCTTTATCCATTCGTCTGTTAAAGGACATCTCTGTTACTTTCACAGTCCGGCTGTTTATAGCTGTTTATTGCTGCTATGAACACTGGGATGCATGTGCCCCTTCTTTTCACTACATCTGTATCTTTGGGGTAAATACTCAGTAGTACAATTGCTGGGTCATAATGTAGCTCTCTTTAACTTTTCATAGAGTTGCTTGTTCCCTATTAAAATGAGAGGAGGTCGTATCTGGGCTTTGTTGTCCCCTAACTTCTGAGGGTAGGTAATGTACATCACTCTCTGACAGCAGCTTTGCACAGAGGAGAGAGAGTGTGCAAGGAGTGGCCTGGGAGGACACAAATGGGTGACCTCATTAATAATCCCTTTTACCAAACTGGC
Source organism: Martes martes (assembly GCF_963455335.1). Taxonomy (NCBI): domain Eukaryota; kingdom Metazoa; phylum Chordata; class Mammalia; order Carnivora; family Mustelidae; genus Martes; species Martes martes. Next base: position 14,404,031 of record NC_137895.1, read on the forward strand.
AAAGTATATCCTATTCTCTCTGGGAAGTTCACTTGCTCAAGATCACACAAATGGTGGTGCTCAAGATCACACAATTCAAGGTCCCAGTTGGTGAGTCAGGACTCCAAACTGGGTATGTCCGACCTCAGAGCTGGGTTTTTCGTGATACCTGCTGCCTCTGGATGCCACCCAGTAGAAAAGGCCCCAAAAGGGAGGTTTGGACCCCCGGAAGACCAACTCACTGTTCCCCCAATCCAGGGTGCATTAGGTTGCTCAGTCTCTATCCAAGAGGGAAGGAACAGGGCAGGGGTGGAAAATGTTGACAGCCCAGGTGAGCCTTCAAGTTCCCCTGTGCTCCTTGGAAGCATGATGAGGGGTAGCTGAAGACTCTTGCCACCCAAGACCCAGAGATGCTGACAGCCCTCTCTTTGCCTGAGGTGAGAAAGTGGTTTATCTCTGCAGTTCCCATTTTAAAACATATAAGCACTTTGGTAAAATTCATGGAACCCATGAGATTTACATCTTCCCAAACACGTTGGCAGCAGCCAGCATCAATAGCTGGCTCAGCCATCAGTCTCTCTTCTCTGTCCTTTTCTTCCCCTAATTCTCCCTTCCTCTCTTCTGCCTTCAACCTTTCTTCCCTGTGTACAACTGCTCCGGATTAGAAGGGAATCCAGATTACTGCCTGACTTGGGGCATCAGGATAGCTCGGGATTATCCACAGATGCCAGCAAAAGATTTATTCATTAAGTCCTGTCCTGCTGATGAGATTATTCAGAATCAGAGCTGGAGTATTAAGCATTAGACCACTGTGACTTCCAGCATGGGCCCCAGCCTCACCACACCCTCGACCAGTACATAGGAATCCATCAGTAATTTCCTGTTTCCCAAAGCCACATAGGAGTCATTCCATTATACTCATGCAGGGGGTTATGGAAATAGCTAGCATTAAAAATACTGATTATCTCATATTGATCCATTGATGGATAATTGTAGAGATCTTTGATTAATCTAGAGCATTTTATTGACTTGCTATTATTCATTATTATTTAATAGGCAAATAGCTATGTTACTTTGGGTTAAGTTATTTAATGTCTCTGATTCCTCCTCTATAAATGGAAGTTATCATACTTCACAGGGTCCTTGTGAAGATTAAATGCACTTCCAGGGGCCTTGTAACTTTTCACTGTTAGCTGTTTTTGTGATTAGTGTTCCAATTAATGTCATGAGTAGATGGAATATCTTTAAGAACACCATGCATTCCAGGAGAGTCAATAATGTAGACTGCTCATTTTGCAGATGAGAAAATCAGCCCAAGGAGGTGCAATGGCCTTTGGACTCGGATAGAGCTATATTCCAGTCACAGCTCACCTGCTTCCTTACTGGGCAACCATGGGTGGCTTGCCTTTCTTCTCTGAGTCTCTGTGCCCTCATAGAACACGTCTCTGCTTGGCTCAGGAGTAGCATTCAAACAACAGCTTCCATGGTGACGATTATCACATCCCTTCTCAGCCCCCTGACCTTCCTTTGCCTTCACTGCTGAACTGGCCAGGCAGTTTGACTTGAGTCAGGTCTTCTGCCCTTCTGTGCATGGCTTTTCTGGAAGCTCCTTTAAGACCCTATGAGAGCCCAAGCAAAGGCTTGGGAACCATTGTGGGATGTATGGCCAATTGCCTAGAGCTTTAATTTCTGTCTGGGAAGATGGGAAGTTTTAAACTAGCAAGATAATTATATAGGTTAAAAAACTAACTTCATATTTGCTCTGTCTTATTTATCAAGTAAGAGTTTGGAGCCCTTTGGATAGGGACACTGCTATAATCTGGTCAATAGCAGACCTTGGGAAAGATGTTCCATAAAGGGATCCTGGGAGAAATCCACCCATAAAGTGAATAGTGTCTCCTCCTAATTTATCTGTTAGCAAATAAAGGTCTGTACTAATGCTGAGAATTCTCTTTAATAATAAAAAATAGAAGCCTGTCCCACAAGGGAAGGTCACATGCTCTACCAGTATGATGGTTAAGAGCTGAGCTTTAGAGTTAGAGTCCTTGGGTTTGAATCCAAGCTCTGATACTTTCTGCAAGTTGCATAACCTCCCCCTGCCTCAGTTTCCTCATCTGTAAAGTAGGTACAATTTTAGTGTGGAGGCTGAATGAGGAACTGTTCTCATGTGTGTACCAGCCCATCATTGTCACCTCTTCTTCACACCCCTCCTCCCCAGTGTTTTGGTGAAAGATATTTGGAACCTATTCTTGATGCCCAGAATAGAGAGCCAGAATCTCCTTTGTTCTTAACCACCTGGAAATAAATTAGCTGAAGCCTAAATGGGAACATTTATTTACAGCACCCACCGAGTGGGTCCCAAACCTTCTCCTTGCATCCTTTGCTGCCTCTCCACAGGACTGTTGTCTTCTCAGAAAAGCCCAGGGTTGCTGTGGATTATCAGGGTCATCTCATCTGACCACTTTAGTTACTGGGTTCTGTTTGCTAACCTCCCTTCAAAGCCCCCCAACCATCAGTCTCGAGTGCTTTCAATGACAAGAATTTGTCACATCCTGCTTTTCCCTTGTTGCCCTTGCGACTGTGTCCAAATTCCTAAGACCCCTTCACATTTTCTCCAGTTGCACCCCTCTCCCACAAGCCTTAGATTGCAGTCACAATCCAGGTATCATTTGTAAATGTTGCACTGTTTTCCAGTCCCATTACTCTCCGGGTACTATTCCCTCTGACTGACAACTTCCTACACATTCTCTGACTCTGATCAAAACCCATCTCCTCCAAGACCCTTGCCAGCTCCGCAAAGGGCGTCAGGGTTTCAGGACTCCATTCTCCGAATTTCTCCGCCACCTCTGTTTACATATCTGACTCCCCCACTAGTTGCAACCTCTTAATTATTTTCCACATTGTACCTTCCCTCCAACCTAACTTAACACCAGCAAAGAAGAGGTACCTGGAAACTGTTTACCCAGGGAACACATAAGGACTGGCTTGGCTGGTAATTCCAGCCATTGGTGCAAATTCCATCCTTCTTTGAAACAGCTGCCCTTCAAATATATGAAGACAGTCCTCTAGGTCCCTGGAAATTTTCTCTTCTCTCAGCTGATCTCCCCAGTTCTGCCAGCCTTTCTTTATATGGTGTGGTTTCATGTCCCACTTCAGCCCTCTCACTCTCTCCTGGACAAATTCCAGGTCTTTCATTTCTCTCCCAATGTATGTCTTCCAGAGCTGAACCCTAGGCCCTATGGTGGCCTGGAATGTGCAGCAGGTCGTAGGATTGTCCCCACATGCTCTGTGTACGAAGTGGCTCATAGTGTGAAAACATGCAGGCATTAGAACCAGCTGGACATGGGTTCAATCTCTATCTTTGACATCCACCAGCCATGTAACCAGGGGTGATGCTCAAAATATTTAACAACTGCCATGGCCCAGGAATTGACTAGTCAACTATAGCTTTATAGAAAAGTCAGCAAGCTCTGCTGTACCTGGTGTTTCCCTTTAGTGTTTGGACCATGAGATGGGAGTGGAGAGGAGGTGGTCAGAGTGGTAGCTAACTAATAACCACTACAGAAACATCTGAATAATTTAACAGCCAGTTCAGCCATACCTGCATGTACCAGGTGCCTAGGAGTCCTGGCTATAACCAGATTCAAGGGACTTCAATGCTCTGAGCCTTGGTTTCTTCATCTGTGATAGAGAGTTGGAAGTAGTACCTATTGTTGGGGTCTCTGAAGGGATACAAAAAGTAACACACTTCTTTCCTGACAAAATTCAGAAGTAATGAAGGAATAAGGAAAAAGAATGAGAAGATGGAAATGAAACTATCACCATTACTACCTGAGAAAGATTGGAAGGTTGGGCTTCTATCTGCAAGTGACCAGGCTCCTCACTGAACCCAGAATTAGACCCACTCACCTTCAAGGTTACAGGCTGCACTGGCCCAGGTTCAGCCTCCCCCACAGTGCATTTGCCACCTAAGACTCCATCCTTACTCTGTCATACCTCATGTTCCAGCCACACTGGGCTCTCTGACAGTCTCTAAATATGCCAAGCCCTCCCATACCCCCATTCCTTGCCTGCTCTTCTTCATGGAACGCTCTGTCTTTGCTTAGCTGGCTGACAAACTCTTATTCATTTACTAATAATACTAGCTTACATGTCTCCTCTTCCAAAGCCTAACCCTACCTATAATCTTAAATTGGGGCTCTGGATGTCATGATTAATCCTGAGGGCAATTGAGAGCAAGCTATTCAGAATAACCTAATGGGATTCATTTTTATAGGGAATCAGATTTCAGAAAGAACTTTCATCATATTCATCATCATGCAGCAAGAGCTTCATCTTGACACTCTGAATTTACCAATGGGGAGGGGAGAGGAAGTCTCCTATGGGGCGCTTTTCTTCCCCATCCAGCACATTTAAAGACCTTTCAATTTCTGTTTCCCATTCGAGCCCTGTGTTTCTTGCTCCTGGATGAAGGAAGTGTGGATTCTTCTTAGTGACATAGTGTCCATACTCATGAGAGCAGGCATTTTTTTCCAGGCTCTTTCAAATGTTTGTATTATCTCTGGTAAAGGAATTTAGCTCAGGCCTGAGAATTCTGCCTCCAAGGGAAAGTCTTATTTCTCATATGTCCTTAACAAATCCAGAGCTCACTGTAGCCCGCATATCTCTTACGTCTGTAGGTAAGCTAGAAAGGTAAGAAATTTAAGGAATTGTCAGATGTAGAGTGCTTAGCGCACAGTGCCTAGAACAGAGTAAACATTAAATAAATGTCAGTAGTTGTGGTTATCATTACTGTATTAGTCAGGATAATTAATGTTCAAATGCTACAACAGGCAAACCCTTGACATCTCAGTGGCTTACCACAATAAAGACTAATTTCTTACTCGTGTGTTATCTGATGTGGGTCAAGCAGTTCACCCCATCTGGTAGCTACACCATCTGGAACAGGTGGCCTCCACAGTCACCACAACAGGACAGAAAGGAAAGATGGAGGAGGTACATCAGCTCTTAACTGCCTCTACCTGGAAGTGATATCCTAATCCCTTTGCGCATAGTCCATTGGCCAGAACTGGTCAAAAGGCCCAAGCCTGATTTCAGGGAAGGATGGGATATTTGATAATTTGATAATTAATACCATCTCTGCCATAATTATTTAGGTGGGTGGGACTAGGTTTGCTTTCTCACCCCATTTCAAAAAGAATTTGGGAACAATGAAGCCATCCATAGCAAAGATTCAGAGGGCTTTTCTCAGTCATAATCCTTAGTTCTCTTTAGCAGAATGGAAAATACTAAGAGTACCTAACTCATGAGGTTGTTTTGGATGATGAATATGAGAGTATATAGGACCTATATACTGTATAGGCTGACCTATTATGACTGCTCTATAAACATATTAGTTGGGTCTGGAACTCTGGCTTTTGGTTCTATGACATCATTGAATCCCCCTCATCTATCAAATTTAGTGTACACAAAAGCCCTGCACTGTTTGCAGTTCTCTTTCTATGCTTCTGTAGCTGTTTTTTTGGATCCATTTACTTATTTTCAGAGATATGTTCCTGCTTGCTTAATGGTGTGACCAGGGCCTAGCACGTTGCCTGGTCCTCATCTGGTAATCCCTACATGTTTGAGTTTGGCACTGAAGAATGCACAGGTTTCAAGCCAGTAAGAAAGGGGCCAGCTGGGTTTTTGAGCCTCCTTCAAAGGAGGCCACATGATATGCAGAAATCTAGGTCCTTGGATTCCTCAAATATTAAATATTCTGCTTCTGACTTGCAGTGTTACGCTAATCAAACTGCTTCCATCCTGCCTGTTTCTCTGTCTGTAAAATGGGAGACAGTAGAGCATGATTCTTAGGACACAGATTCTAGAATCAGACTTCCCTTGTTCAAATATTTGTTCTAACTTGTAGACACCGTGTATTTGGGGACAATTACGTTATCTCTCTTGAGCATCAGATTTCCTGCCCATGAAAAGAGCATACTACGAGTACTTACCTTATAAGATTGTGGTGGGACTTGGGGAGAAAATTTGTACAAATCATTAGGACTATGTTTCACATATATCCAATAATGTTGAGAAATATTATTAAAATGAGGGAGTAGGTATTCTATACTACAGAATACTACTCTAACAAAAGAGAGTGAACTAGATAGGAAGAAATGGTATAAATGAGTTTCAAAAACTATGCTGAGCAAAAGAAGCAAGATGCAAAAGTACAAACTAATTCTATTTTTATGAAACTCTAGAAAAGACAAAACTAATCCGTAGTGGCAGAGAAACCAGCTAAGTGCTTAAGGCCTGGAGCATGGGGTCTGTGATGATTAATGTTACATGTCAACTCAACTGGACCAAGGGATGCCCAGATAGTTGGTAAAACACTCTTTCTGGGTGTGTGTCTGTGAGGATCTTTCTAGAAGAGATTAACATTTGAATCAGTAGACTGAGTAGAGAAGATAGCACAAAAAGACAGAGAAAGGATGAATTTGTTCTCTTTCTTGAGCTGGGATATCCATCTTCTCCTGCCCTCCTTCTTTACCACTCTTGGTTCTGGGACTTCCAGACTCAGATTGAGACTCACACACCATCAGCTCCCCATGCTCTCAGGCCTTTGGACTTGGGGTAAATAACACCACTGACTATCCTATGCATCCAGCTTACAGATGGAAGTTTATGAGAGTTCTTGCCTCCATAACTGCATGATCCAGTTCCTACAATGAACCTCTTCTTATGTCTATCTGTATATATCCTATTGGTTCTGTTTCTCTGGAGAACCCTGACTAATAGGGGGATGCATTGTAAAAGGGGCACAATGGAATTTGAGGGTAATGGAAATGTTCTGTTTTATTTATTTGTTTATTTATTTTATTAGAGAGAGGGAGGGAAGGGCAGAGAGAGGAACTTAAGCAGGCTCCAGCATGGAGCCTGACATGTGGTTCAATCTCACAACCCTGAGATCATGACCTGAGCCTAAATCAAGTTAGATGCACAACCAGCTGAGCTACCCAGGTGCCCCAAGAGTAATGAAAATGTTCTATATCTTGACTGTGAGAATAGTTACATGGGTGTATCCATGTGTCAACACTCAGGGACCTGAATACTTAAAATCAATGCTTTTATTGCATGTAAATTACACTTTGGCAAAGTGGATTTAAAAATTAAAATAACAAAAAAATTTTAAAGTGTTGGCCTAGATGAGTTCTAAGTCCACTTCTAGGAGAGTCTGACAGGTATGGCCCCTGCTCCACCCACCAAATAGGACTTGCAGACCGGGAGCCCTTTCTCTGTCTTCCCTTCGTCTAGGCGTCTGCCCCATCTCTGCACATTCTGGTCCTATTTTTTGCCCTCAAGCCAACCAACTGCAACTCTGCTATTTCAGCAAACCATGATAAGGATGCAGGCTGAAGGGGTGTAAGGCCCTAGACTTGAGTGGGAGCCCTAGTTATTAGCTCATAATGGGGATGAAAATGTTGACAGTGCCCGACTCACCACTGGGCTGGGGGACCCAATGACCCTTCTGGCTGCTACGGTCTACTGACTATGACTCACGAGGCAGTGTGGGAGGCGGCAAGGGAGTCAGCTGATGGTGACACTTCAGGGTCTGACCTTCTTTTTCTGATCATTAGCAACTATGTCAAGAATAAGACAGAGCTCCCTTTAGCTAATCAGAACTCCCAGAGCCACCAATTCCAGGGCTAGATATAGAGGGAAGCTGGAAAGGGGATAGGAATGTTTGAGACTGTACTATACAAATTCTATTCCTTCCCACTGTGACATTATGGGTTTGAACCGCTAATTATAATAATAGTAATAACAGCTAGCATTAATTGAGGATTTACTATGTGCCAGGCATTTCCTAAAGGACTTTAAGTTCATCATCTCACCTAACTTATGTAACAGTTATGTGACATAGATACAATCATTATCCTTATTTTGCTGATTAGGAAATTGGGTTGGGTTTTGGGTCAAGGCACAGAGAAGTTAAGTAACTTGCTCAAGGTCTCACAGCTATAAAGGGCAGATTTGGGATTTGAACCCAGTTCGTCTGATAGCAAAGTCTGCAGAAAGCAGATGCCTTGGTGTCCTGCCCCTCAACATACATAAAATGAGTTGCCAGAATCAGAGTTCTCTGTGAACACTTCCACAGGAGAAACCAGTGGCAGAGCAAAGACCGCGGGAATGTGGCCTTTCCCCACTTCTGCCTCCCAAATCTTGTACAGGTGCGTGTAATCAGGAAGACCCAAACCACGTTTAAGCCCTAGCTCTAAATAGGTCTAGGGATGTAGTTTTAGCTTTTCCTGATTCTTTCATAACAGGCAGACACATTAGAAAGAAAGTGGGATGGATACTAAAGACCATATTTACCCTGAGAGTCACCTTTGAGAGTTAAGGCCATGGAGAGGTTGCATGGAGTATTAGGTGGGACCCTTGGATAAGAAATAGCAGAAACCAATGTTAGGAAGCATGCTCAGAGATTTAACCTGAGACCTACCTATAGGGAATATCTCATGGTACCCAAAGGCAACAATAAGTCCAGAAATGGTCTGGAACCAGGAAACATTATCACCTCTAGTTTCAGCCCTGCTCTGTGCATCTGCCTTATCCTTTTCCTACCTTGAAGATGGGATTCATCCACTTTTCAGATACATGAAGAATGGCTGTCCTTGCAAGGCCAGCCTCACAGAATAATTGCCTGGCAATCTCCTTCTATCTCTTTCCACCAATTCCAAGAGCCTTAGGTTTTGATTTTGTTGGGCTTGGGTCAGTGCCTGCCCCTGGTCATATATATGAAGGCTGGGATAGCTGGGAATATATTATACAAAGCAACAGGTACTCATCTTCTCTCCCCACCCATCCCCTGCCACTGGAGATAAAAGTGGGCAGTTAAGATGGCAGGAGGGGAGAGTTGTTAATCCATAGACTAAGAACACTCCCCAAAATATATCTTATATACATATATCCACTATATACCATTCACTGGCCTAATCAAGTCTCAGGGATTTTTCAGATTGCTCCTATGTGAAAAGATGCCTCCAAGCTGTTGACATTCAGACATGAGACAAGGGATTACATCGGTTCACCCGGCTCAGGCCCTTTAAGGCATTAGATTCATCTACTCTATATACACCCACAGACCATGGCAGCAATAGCCCTAGACAATTTACATTTATTTCTGGACCTTTTCTCACTCAGATGTTATCTCCTCTAGAGTCTTGGCTCTGCTTAGCTCAATCCTGGCTTCTGGCCCTTTAGACTAATTGTCAGTTCTTGGGTTTCACACTGTACATCTCTGTTCTGTCAACCAGGTTTTGACTAGCCTTGGCCTTGTGATCTCATAGTGTTCCTCCATGTCCAAAGTATCCTCAGGAAAGCCATTAGCCACTATCTTAAAACTAACCTGCAGCTCTTGTTGTCCAGCAACCTGGCTGTGCCAATATGAGGTTCCCAGGTTGAAGACTTCAAGAACATGCCATGGGCTTTGTACATTTGTATTTGGCCAAATTCTTGGGCTTTGGTCCAACAATCTGTGAGTTTGAAATCTACACCAAACCTTGTGCCAGACAACGGGACACAGAGATGAAGAATATAAAGCTGGTTGCCTTCAAGCAGACCACAGATATGGCAAAGTTGGAGCTTCAGTAGGCACTGGCCATGTTAAACATTGGATAGCAACCAAGAGCCATCTACAAGGAACAGCTCTCCTAGACCCAGACAGCCAAAAGAGAACTCACGACAGCCCAGAATGTCAGAGATAATTCTGATCCTGGCATAAAAAGCTGGAAGATAAGAAGTCTTTGTTAGTTCCTCCTCCATGGGTACAATGAGGTATTCATGCTATTCCCCTCGGGACTTGGGAAGTCTTTTAGGCCCAAGAAAGGTCTGTGCGTCATCATAATTGTGTAATATGGCTACCCTCTTTCCGCCCCACCCCTTGACATATCCTGGTCAGGCGAGATAAAGTTCTCTTGATGCGCTGGCTGCTGTGGTCACTATCAATCAAGGGCCTTCAGTGGCCTTTGATTTGGCCTTCCAAAGAGCTGGAAATCTGGGGGCCACTTCCTTCCATCGATCTCACCCCCTACTTTCTGTCATCATGTAAAGGGATTGATTCCATTTAAAAGCATTGTGATGTAAGAAGAAGGTACAGCCTCTGAAGTTTAACTGCCCTGAGTTTGAATCACTTACCGGCCATGAAGACTTGGACAATTTTTAACCTCAGAACCTCAGGACTTTGTTTCATTTTGTTTTGGTTTTGTCAATGTGTAACATAAGACTTATGGAATGGATTCATAGAGTTGATGTCCAGATTCAATGAAATAGCATATGTAAAGTCCCTAGAGCTTTACCTGACACCTAGCAGATGCTCAATAAATATAGTCCCCATTTATAGGCTCTAGGCAGGGTTTGGTGAGATAAATGGACATGGTCCCCACCTTCAAGAAACCTAGGATCTTTATCATAAAGATAGATGCTTCTTTATCATAAATATGGGTGAGTAATCCTACCTGTGTAATTGTAATCTGTAAATTGGGCAATGAGATCTACCCCCACAGGATGTGTAGGCACTGTTAACCCCCACTTTACTGATAAGATGATGAGGTACAAAAAAAAAAAAAAAAGATGATGAGGTACAGAGAGATTGAGTAACTCATCTGTGGTCACAGAACTGGTTAGTAGTAGGGGTGGGATTCAAACCACCCTGTGGCCCCAGAGCCCATGTTCTTGCCACTCCCCTCAGCTACCTGTATCATTGTGCTGAGCTAAGTGAATGTGAGGAGTCACTAGGAAACAGAAGGTAGTGGAAAGAGGGTCAAATTTGGAGTCAGGAAGGTTGGAATCAGACTTCACAATGATGGTGGTTGGGTACAGATCACTCTTGTTTCCTTATTGGCAAAATGGTACCAGTAACAACCTCTGCCTGAGAGTTCCTATATAGATTTCACTAGACCCATTGGTTCAACAAGTGGTTGTTGGAAGCCTGTATAGTGTGCCAGGTACTGTCGTAGGTGCTGGGGATGAAGCTTTGAACAAGAGACATAAGCTGGTTTTGGATTGGGTCCCTGCCCTATTGTCCAATGAGAGAATAAGATCTGTGCTTAGAAGTACTTCCCAAACAGAAGCTTGTCATTAGTATTAAGCAAGTGAAAGGACTTGCAGCTCTACAGGGATTTGATTAAAGCAAAACAACAGCAATAATAATAGTAGGTACCATGTATTAAGCATTTTCTCTGTGCCAGCACTGTGTTAAGCTCTTCATGTGGATTTTTTTATAGCAATCTCCTCAGAACATTGCATAAAGGCATCATAATTGGTTCCCATTTTACACAGGAAAAACTGAGGCCCAGAAAGTTTGTTAATTTTTTTAAAAAGATTTCCTTTATTTATTTTACAGAGAGAGAGAGATAGGTCACAAGTAGGTCACAAGCAGGCGGCAGGGGCGGGGGGTGGAAGCAGGCTCCCCACTGAGCAGAGAGCCCGATGTGGGCCTTGATCCCAGGACCCTGAGATCATGAACTGAGCCGAAGGCAGAGGCTTAACCCACTGAACCACCCAGGCACCCCAGAAAGTTTGTTAATTAACCAGTTGAGTGGTGGAGCTGGTTTTCAAACATAGGTGGTCTGCCTTCAGAGCTCCTAAGTATCACACCATATGGCTTCTACTTCATCTTACTGCTGCTTCTGGTTACTTGTATCTCAGGAATATATTTAGAAACATCTGGAAGTCTTGTAAAGAGCTTTATCATTAAGTGTGGGGAATTTAGCTCACAAGCCTCCATCGTCTAGTCAAGCCTGGCCTTGATCCTGTACCTACTTTAGACATAAAGACAGATGCTCAGCTGAAGGGCTAGGGAGCAGAGCACGATGGCATTCACTGGTGACGCCTCCCAGCCTTGGCAGTTACCTCACCACTGGTCTTTACATCATTGCTGGCCAAGCCAAGAGCCTGGGTTGTGTCCTGAATCTAAAAGCTCACCCTAGGCTTTTATGAAGCTGTATCTTGCTGAGAACTTCCTGGGTATTACCTCACTTGTCCTCTATCAACTTCCCCAGAAACTGGCTGGCAGCTTAATCCTAGATTTATAGATTGTGGAGCTGAAGCCTCCAGAAAGAAAAAATGACTTTTTCAAGATGTCCCATCCCAGTACCGGTGGGTACAGAGATGTGAATCCCAACCCCAAAATGGCATTTGTGGCCTTAATGGCCAGAGACCTCAAATTGCACCACTAGGGGCAGCAGAGTTCAGACAGGAAGTCTGTGTTCCTGACTTAATCCAAGACCCTTTCCCTTCATGGAGCAGCATTCATTCTTTTACTGAAGAGATATTTATTGATCACCTACTATGTGCCTCAGCAGGCACTCAGGATCGCAAGATGGATAAGGCACATGCAATTCCTGCCATTACAGAGCTCAAAGGCCAACAAGGAAGAGACCTGGTTTACAAGTAATTATAACTGTGATGAATGCTATGAAGAGAATAGCACAGAGGGTTCAGGGACCACACATCAGGTGACATACCTTATATAGGGGATCAGAAGAGACCATCATCGAAAGTGATGTTTATGGTGACAAATAGGATGAGGGAGATTGTTTCAGGTGAAGAAGAGAAAGAGGTACTCTAGTCAGAGACACTGCATGTACAATCAGAGATAAGTTCATTGAAGAAATTGAAATGTGGTAAAAGGGTCCATGCCAAGAGACGTGACTGGTGGGTAGGTATAGGCAAGATGAGAAGGCCTTTGAGGTCTGTATTAGTCTTCTATACTAAATAACAAATTACCACTCATTTATCAGTTTAAGATGACACCCATTTATTACATCAGTTTTTGTGGGTTAGGAGGAACCAGAACCCAAATTTATCAGCAAATCCTGAGCAAAAACACTATTTGGGGGTGGATGTATGTTAACTGAACTCACAACATTATTGTATAAAAGTGAAATGAGAACCATATAGTTAACATGTAGATCAGAATACCCTTGAGGACATAATCAGTTTGTCTTCCACTAAGATATGTAGAAAATCTAACTGCAATCAGAATGCCAACCTATTAATTCATAATGACAAAGTCTGCTGAAATAAGCAAATCCTGGAATCTTCATATCTAGGCCATTCTCTGAAAGCCAAAACACGTGGAAAGCCACAGCATTTTCAGGTGGCTGTTTAGTGAGTGTCTTAGAAGCATCAGAGTAATGGGAATTAATTCAACAGAACCAGACTAAGACAAGCTGTTGCAGCCACTTTATAGTAGGTTCAGTTGGGCCAATGGGATGGAACATTTTTGAGGTATACACTCTCAGCAAATGTCAGCCACTGTGCCAGTGACTATTCTTTGTCTTAATGTCACTGTTTAAGGACATTAAACTAAGTAACATCCAAGTTCTCTTATGGTGCTGATGTGTTGTGGTTCCAAAAGCACAGGGTGTAGTAGAGATCCTGAGTACATTGCCCTCCTGAACAATAGAAGCCTTTGCCATCACCATCAACATCATCATCATTAGTAGTAGTTTGGAAAGCATCATTATCTAGGGACTGCTGCCTACGTTTAGGACATGCTGTTAAGCACTACTGATTAAATCTTCACAACAGCCTTACTGGGTAGTTGTTCTCACTCTCCACAAGCAGATGAAGAAAGAAGAAACTGAGGCTCAGATAAGTGGTATAGTTTGCCAGGGCCACCAAGTGAATGGAAGGGAAGGAATTCCAATTGCATTCAGCACACTGCCACTCTGTCACACAGATAAAATGGATCATGCTTTGCATGCCTGCTGAGCATGTGCATACTGTAAATTCAGTCTCTTCCCTCCCACTCAAGAAAGTAAATTGGATTGCAAGTCAGTGAGAATGATGTCATTATAGGGGTAACCTTGAACCTACTTTAAATTATTGAAAGAGGAAGTGTTTATACAAACTTTGGTAATGTTACTAGTATGATGACTGCTGGCTTGGAAGTTTGCAAACACCTGGAAGTTCCCATCAGTGTAGTGCCCAATTATTCTAGAAGGTCCCCCAAAGATGCCTCACAGCTACCCATAAAATAACCAAAGATATCAGTCACCTTTTTCTCTCTCACTACCCCTGCCTTCCACTTGTTTATGTCCATCATCCACATGGTCACCTAGAACCAGCTTCCAACTAAACAGGGGCCATGCTGTTGTACCCGGGTCAGGAAGAAGCACATTCATTTACTCATTCGTTCGTTCATTCATTCATTCATTCATTCGTTATTCAGCTAATATTTATTGATGGCTTATTTTGTGCCAGGCACTGTTCTCAAGCCCAGAGAGAGAATAGTGAATAAGACTGATACGCCCCTGCTCTTGTGTAGCTGATGTTCTAGTTGGGGGGTGTGAAGAATAAACAATTAAGAAATGGGTAGCTTAATAAATAAGAAATTTTAGATGGATATAAAAATATAATGAAAATAAGATTGCCACGGTGGCCAAAGGCAAGGGAAGCAAGGGCAAAAATGAACTATTGGGATTTCATCAAGATCAAAAGCTTTTGCACAGCAAAGGAAACAGTTAACAAAACCAAAAGACAACTGATAGAATGGGAGAAGATATTTGCAAATGACATATCAGATAAAGGGCTAGTGTCCAAAATCTATAAAGAACTTAGCAAACTCAACACCGAAAGAACAAATAATCCAATCAAGAAATGGGCAGAGGACATGAACAGACATTTCTGCAAAGAAGACATCCAGATGGCCAACAGACACATGAAAAAATGCTCCACATCACTCAGCATCAGGGAAATACAAATCAAAACCACAATGAGATACCACCTCACACCAGTCAGAATGGCTAAAATTAACAAGTCAGGAAATGACAGATGCTGGCGAGGATGCAGAGAAAGGGGAACCCTCCTACACTGTTGGTGGGAATGCAAGCTGGTGCAACCACTCTGGAAAACAGCATGGAGGTTCCTCAAAAAGTTGAAAGTAGAACTACCCTATGACCCAGCAATTGCACTACTGGGTATTTACCCTAAAGATACAAACATAGTGATCCAAAGGGGCACATGCACCCGACATTACTGTTTATAGCAGTAATGTCTACAATAGCCAAACTATGGAAAGAACCTAGATGTCCATCAACAGATGAATGGATAAAAAAGATGTGGTATATATACACAATGGAATACTATGCAGCCATCAAAAGACATGAAATCTTGCCATTTGCGACGACGTGGATGGAACTAGAGGGTATCATGCTTAGCGAAATAAGTCAATCGGAGAAAGACAACTATCATATGATCTCTTTGATATGAGGAAGTGGAGATGCAATGCGGGGGGGTTGGGGGGGAGGTAGGAAAAGAAAAAATGAAAAGATGGGATTGGGAGGGAGACAAACCATAAGTGACTCTTAATCTCACAAAACAAACTGAGGGTTGCTGGGGGGAGGGGGGGAGGGAGAGGGGGGTGGGGTTATGGACATTGGGGAGGGTATGTGCTATGGTGAGTGCTGTGAAGTGTGTAAACCTGGCAATTCACAGACCTGTACCCCTGGGGATAAAAATACATTATATGTTTATAGAAAAATGAAAAATGAAAAAAAAGATTGCCACAGTAGAGAAGCACTAGATAGGATGGTATAGAAGACACTGTTGAAGCCCCACCCCACATCTCCTTGGCCCACCTTTGACTTCACTGGAAACTGCAGTGGTCAGTTCCCAGGTGCACAGACATCATCCTACTTGCCTCTCTCCATCTCTCCTTCTGACGGCATTTTCTGATGCCACAGGATTGTGTTCCAGCCAAAAACAGAGATTGACTACCCCCCAGGCCAACCTTTAACCAAGGAGGGCAATAGCCAGTGGATAAATACTCCAACTTCTCCGTCTCTTAGCGGGGCAGTTCTGAGACATGTTCTGTATGATATCTTGGAGGTCCCCAGTGAGACTGATCCTAGGTTTCCTGCAGATGTAACCAACCGAGTAACACATCCTAACACACCCATCTCTGTTACACTGTCCCAACTCCCTCACTTGTGCTTTCTGAGATCACTTCACAAATAAGCCACCTATACCAAGTCTCTTTTAGTGTCTGGTTGTAGGACTGAGCTATACATTCAAGAACGATGTCACTGAGAAAGTGATGTTTGAGCTGAGACCCAAACTATGTGAAGTACTCAAGATGTCAAGATCTGGAGGAGAGAATTTTCTAGGGAAAAGGAGGAGCAGGAGCCAAAGCCCTAAGGCATGAAGGAGCTGGTGAACTCAGGTTACAGAGAGAACTTGCGTGGCCTGAGCACAGGGTCAGATAAGAGCTGGTAGGAAATGAAGTTGGAGAAGTAGGCAAGGGCAGGCCATGACAGAGACCTTGGATTTCTTTCCAAGTTTAATGGAAGCATTGGAGGGTAGTAAGCAGGGAAGGAACCCCACCTGATTTGCATTTTTAGAAGAGTCTTCTTGGTGCTTTATTAAGAAGAGATTGTGGGATGGTATGAATGGAAGCCACAGCTACTTTAGAGGCTAGTTCTGCTGTGACCAGAGTCACAGAATTGCCCTTAAATGGTTCCATTGGATTTTGCCTCTAACGCCCCCTCTCCTTTAAGGCTGCAAGACAGAGACCAGACAAGACAAGATGCCTTTTGATCTTCTGTTTTCCTAAGCAAGGCATCTTCCCAGCACCCTTCAACTTGCAAAACATAAGCTCCCATATATGAAAACACAGACTGACAGAGTCATATAAGGTGGGGGAGGGAAATGTGAGCTGTATTAACAATAGTCAAACCACAATGCCTTGTGTATTGCTAACCCAGTTGTTGCCTACCTTTCCTCCAAGTCCTGTGTCACACATTCTGCTATCATGGCTGCCATAAATGACCACATGACAGCAAATGCTACATGGCACTAAGGTCAACATGGATACAGAATTCAGACCCTCTCTGAATATCCCCAAAGAATCATGGGGTTGTTAGTGAGAAATCCAGAGTTTATTGAGTATCTCATAGGAAAGGTGGAGAAGAAAGCTCACATTGCATCCCTATGTATTCCTGTTATCCCCAAGACCATCTCCTGGGATAAGAGAGTGGTGAAAAGGAGGTGAGTGTCAGGGAGGAGCCAGCCAAGCTGGTCCTTTTTTCTTCTTCTTCTTTTTTATTTAAATTCAATTAGCCAACATATAGTATATCAGTAGTTTCAGATGTAGAGTTCAGCAATTCATCAGTTGCATGTAACACCCAGTGTTCATCACATCATATGCCCTCCTTAATACTTGTCACTCAGTTACCCCATCCCCCCACCAACCTCCCCTCCAGCAACCCCCAGTTTGTTTCCTAGAGTTAAGAGTCTCTCATAGTTTGTCTCTCTCTTTGATATCTTCCCATTCAGTGTTCCCTCCTTTCCCCTATGATCTTCTTGTGCTATTTCTTATATTTCACATATGAGTGAAACCATATGATAATTGTCTTTCTCTGGTTGACTTATTTCACTTAACATAATACCCTTCAGTTCCATCCACATTGATGTAAATGGTAAGGTTTCATCCTTTTTGGTGGCTAAGTAATGTTCTATTAGGTGTATATACCACATCTTTTTTATCCATTCATTTTTTGATGGACATCTGGGCTCTTTCCATAGTTCGGCTGTTGTGGGCATTGCTGCTATAAACATTGGGGTGCAGGTGCCCCTTTGGATCAGTACATTTGTATCTTTGGGGTAAATAACTAGTCATGCCCCTAGTGGGTTATAGGGTAGCTCCATTTTTAACTTCTTGAGGAATCTCCATTCTGTTTTCCAGAGTGGCTGAACCAGCTTGTATTCCCACCAACAGTGTAAGAGGGTTCCCCTTTGTCCACATCCTCACCAACACTTGTTATTCCTGACTTGTTGATTTTAGCCATTCTGACTAGTTTGTGATGGTAACTCTTTGTGGTTTTGAATTGTAATTCAAGCAGTGCCTTTTATGTCATGCTCAGGAGCACTTGTTTTTTTTTGGGGGGGGTATGCTAAAATTAGACCCAAACCACACATAACAAAGCACAGGGCTGAGATGGCCAAGGTCAGATTAAAGCAGAGTCAGGGCAAATGTTGACTATGCGTATGAGTTTCTTGTGGCTGCTGTAACAAATTACCACCAATTTAGTGGCTCAAGCCAACAAAGTTTATTGTCTTGCAGTTTGGGAAGCCAGAATTCTAAAATAAGTCTGCAGGGCTGTTTTCTCCCTGAAGGCTTTAAGGGAAAATCCCTTTCCTTATCTTTTCCAGCTACTGGAGGCTGTCTGGATTCCTTGGCTTATCACCCCTTCCTCACATTACTCCAACCTCTCTGCTTCTGTCATCTGTCTGTCTCTGCTTCTGACACTGATCCCCCTGCTCCCTCTTATGAGGATCCTTATTGCATTGGGCCCATAATCCATAGTTATCCCTCCATCTCAAAATCTTTAAACTTGATCACACCTGCAAAGTCCATTTGGGAACATAAAAATGTATTCACAGGTTCTAGGGATTAATATGTGGACATCTTGGCGGGGAGGTGGAGGGCATTGTTCTGTCTACCACACTAAGTAAGCATGATTTTAGATGTAGAATTGGAACCTAAATTTTATGCTGAGTTTCATAAGAAATAGATTCTGGTTTTGGCCTCAGTTGGCATCCTAGCACAAGCCAGAGAGTCAAGGTGACAGGCAAAAGAATAGGGACAGGTCTATGCAATGTGTCCCCACTCCTAGGAAACCAAGGCATTTTTCTACTGGCATCATACTCAAAAGCAAAAAAAAAACTTTGTTGCAGTGGAAAGAAGCCCCTAGACCCGGGTTCTGATCTATATACATAATGGGTGTTTGACAAATGTTAGCCCATTCACTCTTCTCAGAAGATGTGAATGAGTATTGCTCAAGAACAGTGAATTAGGTACTAGAAGATATAGGCTCTGTGTACGGTGTAAGAGAATGGTCAAGTTTCATTCTTCTACATATAGCTGTCCAGTTTTCCCAGCACCATTTATTGAAGAGACTGTCTTTTTTTCCACTGGATATTTTTTCCTGTTTTGTCAAAGATTATTTGACCATAGAGTTGAGGGTCCATATCTGGGCTCTCTACTCTGTTCCACTGGTCCATGTGTCTGTTTTTATGCCAGTACCATGCTGTCTTGGTGATCACAGCTTTGTAGTAAAGCTTGAAATCAGGTAACGTGATGCCACCAGTTTTATTTTTGTTTTTCAACATTTCCTTAGCAATTCGGGGTCTCTTCTGATTCCATACAAATTTTAGTATTATTTGCTCCAGCTCTTTGAAAAATACTCTTACACCGTACACAAAGATAAACTCGAAATGGATAAAAGACCTCAACGTGAGACAGGAATCCATCAGAATCCTCGAGGAGAACATAGGGAGTAACGTCTTTGATATCAGCCACAGCAACTTCTTTCAAGATATGTCTCCAAAGGCAAAGGAAACAAAGGCAAAGATGAACTTTTGGGACTTCATCAAGATCAAAAGCTTCTGCATAGCAAAAGAAACAGTCATCAAAACAAAGAGGCAACCTACGGAATGGGAGAAGATATTTGCAAATGACAGTACAGACAAAAGGTTGATATCCAGGATCTATAAAGAACTCCTCAAACTCAACACACACAAAACAGATAATCATATTGAAAAATGGGCAGAAGATATGAACAGACACTTCTCCAATGAAGACATACAAATGGCTACCAGACACATGAAAAAATGTTCATCATCACTAGCCATCAGGGAGATTCAAATCAAAACCACATTGAGATACCACCTTACACCAGTTAGAATGGCCAAAATTAGCAAGACAGGAAACAACGTGTGTTGGAGAGGATGTGGAGAAAGGGGAACCCTCTTACACTGTTGGTGGGAATGCAAACTGGTGCAGCCACTTTGGAGAACAGTGTGGAGATTCCTCAGGAAATTAAAAATAGATCTTCCCTATGACCCTGCAATTGCACTGCTGGGTATTTACCCCAAAGATACAGATGTAGTGAAAAGAAGGGCCATCTGTACCCCAATGTTTATAGCAGCAATGGCCACGGTCGCCAAACTGTGGAAAGAACCAAGATGCCCTTCAACGGATGAATGGATAAGGAAGATGTGGTCCATATACACTATGGAGTATTATGCCTCCATCAGAAAGGACGAATACCCAACTTTTGTAGCAACATGGACAGGACTGGAAGAGATTATGCTGAGTGAAATAAGTCAAACAGAGAAAGTCAAGTATCATATGGTTTCACTTATTGGTGGAGCATAACAAATAATATAGAGGACAAGGGTAGATGGAGAGGAGAAGGGAGTTGAGGGAAATTGGAAGGGGAGGTGAACCATGAGAGACTATGGACTCTGAAAAACAACCTGAGGGTTTTGAAGGGGCGGGGTGGGAGGGTGGGGGAACCAGGTGGTGGGTATTAGGGAGGGCACAGATTGCATGGAGCACTGGGTGTGGTGAAAAAACAATGAATACTGTTATGCTGAAAATAAATAAAAAATTTAATTTAAAAAAAAATAAAAAATAAAAATAAAAAATAAAAAAAATAAAAAATAAAAAAAAATAGAAGATATAGGCTCTTTTCCTGCTTCACCATGCCTTGCTGGGTGACTTAGCAAAGTTGCTCCCCCTCTCTGGGCCTCTGTTTCAATAGATACAACGTGAGGGGCTTGCACAGAAAAGAGTTTGCTCTAACACTAGCCTTCCGTGTTTCTAACATTGGTAGCCTATCTGACCACCTCACCTTGATTTGACCTGAAAATATCAGCCCACAAGACATGGCATTTGCTGTCACATGGCCGCATATGGCCAGCAGCACCAGGGCTAGGCTCCTGAGGCCTCTTCACATGGTGTGGCCAATAGCTCCCCCATCCCCTGGGCCTTGGGCAAGGATGCAGGCAGCAGCCGGCAGCCACAAGCATGTGCTGTTTCTGTGGTTTCTACTTAGAACAGTTTCCTACTTCAACCTGCCAGTTCCTTAAAAGCATTAGGCTGAGGTTTTGCCGAATGACTCTACTCTATTTTCATAAAGGGGCGGAGGGGCTCCTCCTGGGAGCCAAGCCCAGAGCAGAAATTCCACATGAATTAAGGGTATAGAAAGCTTGGAAGTCTGTCTCCTGGAGAAAAAGAAAAGAGCCTGGTGGGTGGTGACTTTCAGAGAGAAAAGAGAGTTTTTCCACTAGCCAGGCTCATGGGCCCAATTTGCTTAGGTGGCTGCTCTCTTCCCTTCTCTTGTCCTTAGTTCCCCTATCTGTTACATGAGGGGCTTGGGTCCTCCCTCTAGGTTCTAGGCACTCCCAGGTATATCAACGAGACAGTTTAGTATAGATTACGGTAATTTTAACAGTAGTAGCCAACACTTCTATAGAATTTTCTGTGTTGTTCTAAGCACTTTATAAATACAGTTTCTCTTCACACTCATAATAACCCTCCTAAGTTGGCACTCTTACTGTCCTCATTTTACATATGGGAAACAGAAGTAGGGTTGACAAGTCAGGATTTGAACCCTGGCAGTTTAGCCCAAAGTCCACCCTGCTAGCTCTCTCAAAATAAGACCTTTCTGTAGGTGGACAGCAGGGAAGAATCCAGTCACATCAGTCTCAGAGGGCTTAAGGACTCGAATCTAGGCGTCCTTGAAGGTGTCACTGAATTCTTTGGAGCTTCAATTTCCTCATCAGTAAAATGGGGACATTATCCCCAGGCTAATCTCCCAAGTCTGTGAGGAATTTGAAGTGATGTTTATTGATCAAGAAGCTCAAAAACAGGGACACCTTGGCGGCTCAGTGGGTTAAGCCTCTGCCTTCGGCTCAGGTCATGATATCAGGGTCCTGGGATGGAGCCCCGCATCGGGCTCTCTGTTCAGCAGGGAGTCTGTTTTCCCCTCTCTCTCTGCCTGCTGCTCTGCCTACTTGTGATCTCTCTCTGTCAAATAAATAAAATCTTAAAAAAAAAAAAAAAAAAAGCTCAAGGACAAGATAAGCAGTCTCCCAGCAGACACTTTTACTATTGTTATTATTCCCAAAGAAGTCTCTACCCACCCTTCCCTCCACCACCCGCCCTCATGTAGGGATGCTTTCACTTGGGAGGGATTCCAGAAGAAGGCTCAGTTGACTTCCTAGCAGTTCCAAAGCCCCCTCCCTGGCCTGGATGTGGGAGGGGGCAGTGCCTTCTTAGCAGCCCTGAGTCAGAGTCTACAGCCCTTTGAGGGCCAAGCATCTCCCCCCACCCTCTGAGCTTGTGTGCAGGCATCTGTGTGTGGGTGTCTGTATGACCAGCCTTGGCCACTGACTCCAGACGTCTACCCATCTGCCTTCTGTCTAAGAGGCATCTCCAATTTAATCTACCCAAATAGAACTCTTGATTTCCTTCTTGAAACTTGCTCTTCCTGATCTCCGTCTTGATAAGTGCTACAACCATCTACACAGACTGCTCAGACTAACACCTTCCAGCCTTCTTCCTCTTTTATAGCCCATATCCAGTCCATGAGCAACTTATGTTGACTCTTCAACTCCCTTCCCCAATGTTCCCTGACTCTGTCCTTTCCTGTCCATCGTGCTGCCACCACCATGAGCCAGGGGAGAGATGGTGGTCTCTCTCCATCTTGTACTTGGTCTACCCCAGTAGCCTCCAACAAGCCTCCCCATGTGCACCTTGCCCCCTGTCTCTTTCTTGACACAGCCAGAGAGGAAATCTTTCTGAAAACACGATATACTTCCTGTCAGCCCTATGCTTAGAACTCCCCCATGGCTTACATAGCTAAAAATTAAACTTCTTACATGATTTCTAGGCCCTTTGGGAAGTACTTAACTGTCTGGCTTCATCTTATACCACTCTTCCTCTTCTTGTTCATTTGCTCCTGCTACACTGTCCTTCTTTCTGTTTCTCAAATAAGCCAAACTTATTCCCACCTCAGGACATTTGCATCAGCAATTCCTCTGCCTTTAATGCTGTGCCCTCACATGTTTCTGTGGCTACCCCTTTGCTATCACTAGATTTCAATTCAAATTCTACCTTCTCAGAGAGACTTCCCCAACTACCTTGTTTAAATGTATTTCCTACTCCTCAACCATTCCTTTCAAAGAGATACCTCTGTTGATTTTGTTAGAGCATTTACCATCATCTGACATTATTGTGTTTATTTGTTTGTTCAATCATTTACCATCTGCCCCCATTGCTAGAATGATCAGGAAGGCTAAGACATGTGCATTTTTTTTTGCAGTTGTATCCACAATGTACCTCCAGTAGGAGTGGGAGTGGGAATCTGGCACATGAAAAAGACCAGTAAATATTTGTTGAATGAATCCAAGAACTTGCCATGTGACCTGGAACAAGTTAACTCTCTCCGTTTCAGTCTCTCCATCAGTAAAATGAAGGAGAAGGAGACAGGCTTTTTGAAAGGACTCTCTTGGTTCCAATTCTGGACTCTCAAATTCCCATTGGGATGCATGGGTGGTGGGTGGTAGGTGGATGGATGGATGGATGGATGGATGGATGGATGGGCGGATGGATGATTGGGTGGATAGACAGACAGATGAATGATTTCTGGGGTTTTATTGAAGCCACCCAGGACAAAGGAAGTATCAGGAAGAGAACGGGGACAGAGAAAGAGGGCAGGTAACTCCATTGGGAATTTGTTTCTCCTACGCCATTTGAGAGAGGGGTATGATCCCCTCCATCCTTTCTTACTCACCCTGCAGACCACCTTTCCTCATGGCTGCACTGGGAAGATGGCAGCAACAGCAGCTGCCTGCCCAGAGCTCCACCCAGGAGATAAAAAGAACCAAAGGAATGTGCTGGCGAAGCGGGCGTCCCTGTCCTCTCAGGGGTGTAAATGGCTTTCGTGCTCCCACAGGTTCAAAGAGCACTTCATTTCACAGAAAAAGTACAGCTAATGAGAACCAGATTTTCTGGCTCCAGCCACAGCCCTGAGAAACCAGGAGGCAAAGGAAAGCCCCCAAGAACCTGGATATGAACGTTTGCACCATAAGGCCTTTTGCTCTCACTCTCTCTAGGGACACTCAGCTGTCTCAGCAACAGAGGAAATAGGTTGTTGAGAGATGGGAATTGGTGCAAGAGCAGAGTCCACATATAGATGGTTAAGAGGGACCTTCAGGAGGAGGGCTTCTGAACTATGGACCTTCCAATCATTCTGAGGGGTTTTTTTGGTCATTCATTCATTCAGTTATTTTGGTCTGCAGGCCAAGTTGAGCAACACCTAACAAAAACAATAGCTTCCTTGTTCTGGGGGCTGCCAAGGTGCCAGCTACAGGGTACCCCAGTGGGAAGGCCACTAGCAGTTTCAAGGCCACAAGACCTGATTAATAGACTCTGGGCCTTAGTCTTTTCAGCTGTCCAATGACCACATTGGTGGTGATCACTGAGAATCCCAAAATTGTTATCCATCATGCAGTGAAAATAACAGTTTGAGGGCCAGAGACCTGGGTTCTAGCCTTGGTTCCGTTGGGTGTATGACTTTGGGCAATGCAGGATAGGACAGTAAGTCTTGGATGATTAAAAAAAAGGGGGGGGGCTACGTTCAAATTCTTGTTCTTTCCCTTGTTTTGCTGGCAGTGTTAGGACAAGTCACTTGGCATCTCTGAACCTGTCTTCTCATCTGTAACCAACACCAATAATATCAACTTCATGGGCGTGGGGTGAGGATTAAAGGAGAAGAGACACATAAGCTACTATACTAAGTAGGTGCTTAAGGACAGGGATGGAAACTTGTTTGCACAAAGACCTTAGAAGGAACTGGAAAATCTGTGTGGCCAAATCAGAAGACAAATCCAGGCTGGACACATGGCCAAACAATACAATAAAACTAACAATAGTAGAGTGCAATATTCCAAGCTATATGCTCAGAATCTTAGTCTCTCCAAAACAACATTGAGGCAGATACTACTGTTTTCCCCAAATAGCGAAAACCAGGACTTAAAGAGAGAAGGTTGGACCCCAAAATATATGCTAATTCACTCACCTCTTCTTCAAAGCTTCTCTCTTGTAGCCTTCTTCCCTCGCCTCTAGGTGACTGCCTGCCTCTGGGAGCCCAACCTGTGTCCAGTCTTCAGTGGGGACAAAGTTCCCAGTCCAGACTGCTAGCTCGTCCCTTGTGTCTGCCTTAATCTTCAGGGTATTGGAAAGAGTATTTCACTCATTCAACAAATGTTTCCTGAACACTTTATGCTGGGCATTTGAGACACACAGTGAATGAAAAAAAAGAAAAATCTCTGTCCTCATGGAGGTTATATTCTGAAAGGGGGGCAGATAAAATGAACAAATGGAAAAATAAAAGTATTAAACATTAAGTCACAGTTTTGCTGGCATTAGTTTATTAGTTTATTAAAGATTAGTAAGATACTTATTTGTGTCCTGAAATAATTAAGTTCTTGTATTATCCATTATAATATTTAACACAAACTATATACCAGGCATTATGCTAGGAAATAAGATCAAAAAGCTGAATAACACAGGACACCTAGATGGCTCAGTTGGTTAAGCAACTGCCTTCAGCTCAGGTGTTGATCCTAGAGTCCCAGATTCAAGCCCCACATCAGACTGCCTGCTTGGTGGGGAGTCTGCTTCTCCCTCTGAGCTCTCCCCTCTCATGCACTCTCTCTCTTTTTCTCTCTCTCTCTCTCTCAAATAAATAAATAAAATATTTTGTAAAAAAGATGAATAACACATGTGCCTTGGCTTTGGTGGAATTCTACGTTAGAAGGAGAAATAGAAATATTAAATAATTGTAACACATGGTACTAAGAACTATTTTGGAGGAATTTCCCCCATATCTCAAAGAAGGGATGAGGGAAGAACGAGGAGAAGCCTGAGGAAGGTTTCACAGAGAAGATAACACCTGAGCTCATCCTTGGAAGATAAGTATGAATTCACCAGACAGAAATGTAGGGAGTTACTTCCTGGAGTGAGAATAGTAATAGAAGCAAAAATATGCCAGAAGAAGAAGAAGGAGAAGGAGAAATAGCAAAAATATACACAGCATGTTTGGGAACACAGAGTACATTTCTATGTAGGTAAAGAACAGGATGAACACAGGGGAGAAATGAGACTAGAATCAATTAAAGGAACTCTGGGGGCCAGCAGGTACCTAGTGAAGAATTATAGGAGATTCTCTAAGTAAGAGTGTGGGACCCAGTAACACATTTATTTTAGTTACCGGTCTTCATCATCACTAATCTTTTCTTCAGCTGTGTCTAAACTGATGCTAGTGTCTAAACTGATGCTAGACCTATCTTTTGAGTACTTAAAATGTGTTATTTCGTCTTTCAGTTCTAGAATTTCCAGATTTTTTTTTTGTCAGTTTTATTTCTCAGTAAAAATTTTTCACCTTTTCTTCTATTTTCTTTCTTTTTTTGTTTTTAAAGTAGTCTCCACAACCAGCATGGAGCCCAACACAGGGCTTGAAGTCATGACCCTGAGATCAAGACCTGAGCTGAGATCAAGAGTCGGACGCTTAACCGACTGACCCATCCAGGCACTCCCTTTTCCTCTATTTTCTTAACGTATGAATCAGTTATTTCCCAGTCTGTGGCTGTAACACCAATATATGGATTTCCTATGGCTCTGCTTATATTGCCTCCCTTTTGTTTTTTCAGTCTTTTGATCTTGTCTCCTAGAATGTTTGGCTGCCTTTGGGTCACGTGTCTGTCAGTGATCACCTCTTGCTCAAAGAAACATCCTAGAGTCTTTTCCTTGGCAGAACTTTGAGGCCAGAGCAGTGTTCCTCCAAAGGTCATGATGGACATGATTGATGTATTTGGTGGGGCAGAATCTGGGGAGATTCTGATGGAGAGAGTAGGACAGCAAGGAGGCTTTCAGAAGGGATGTGGAAGAATGTGGGTGACAAGGGTGTGGACTCTCCAGCTCAGGACCCCTCCATAGTCACTGCCTACCAGCCAGACTGGGAGTAGTACAGCATCAGTCACTTTCCCCTCCACCCCGCTCCAGCTGGGAAAGACATCCTGGCTGTGTAAACTAACCTTATGAGTCTATTTCCAAGAAGGCCAAGGAATTTGACAGGAAACAACACAAGCTAGTCGTCTTAGATCTCTGTCTGGGCTTGACGTGATTGGGTCTGAAATAGCTACAGAGAGCCTCATTATTAGACATTTTGAACCCACAACGATACACACACGTTTGCATGCACAAACAGGAAGGTTTAAAATGAGGCCACCAAAGGGGTAAAGCCATACAGGCCTCCACACAGGAACTGAGACCAAGGCTTCAATTTCAAGTCAGATCCCCAGTGGAAGGTGTTTGACAGGCCTTGTCACTCAGATTCCAAAAATATGTCTCCACAGCCAAGAATCCTTCATCTCTGTCTGCACTCTCCATCTTGACTATTCTTGTACATAGCAGGCGGCTCAGAGGTGGCTGTTTTCAAGAGCAGAGTGAGCCATCTCTGCCAAGAGCTTGTCTTGCCAATCACTTCCTTGGCCCTGGCCCTCAGTTCTTCCAAGTCTGACATCACCCTTAACCCACCACCACTACCCCCAGAATAAAGAGCCACCTCAGAGGCTGTGACTGCCAGACCTAGTCCCACTCTGTCCTAGACATTTCTAGCTGACAATTCTCAAAGAGGCAGAATCCTTCCCAGCCGTATGCACAGCCCTCACTTCTCAGGGGGGTCTGAATAGCCCAGATCCACTCTGCTGGAGGCTTGATCATCTGATATGGAAGGGAGGGATGGTGTCAAGTGCTGGTCCCCCAAAGGCTGAAGGGTTCTAGCCCTCATGCATTCAGAAGCCTGAAGGACCCTTACAGGGGTCTTTTTTCTTGAGTCTGGGATGAGTGCAGCCTTAGGCCTGAGGTAAATAGGAGGTATCACATCATGGGCTCAGGGGTTGGATCTTGCTGACTTCACATACTGGCTTTGCTGTTCCTAGCGCTATGACCTTGGGGCAAATTACTAAACCATTTCTTCATCTTTTCATTCATTATGTAAAGTGGAGATAGTTACTTTGTAAGATTATATTAGGCTTAAATGAATTGATTTATGTAAACTTCTTAGTGCGTAGGTGCTAAGGAGTTGTCAATAAGTAATATCAGGAGAGGCAAAGGGAGAGCAGTAGTTAATACGGACAGAGTTTCAACTTGGGAAAATGAAAAAGTTGGACAATGGTGATGGTTACACAACAAGGTGAATGAACTTAAGGCCACTGAACTGTACACTTAAAAATGGTTAAAATGGTAAATTTTATATATGTATATGTTACCACATTTTTTAAAATAAAGTAACAACTGTTATTATTACTTGATGGGACTAACTTAAGCTCCACATGGTGCTCCAAGGTAAACACAGTATCTTCGCCCCTGGGAAGGAGGAAGAGCCTTCTCCTTCAGTATGGAATTTGGTTCCTGTTTGGGCTCCAACACATTCTCACACCAAAGAGAACTAAACTCTCAAGACCTCTACGGGTTCCACTGAGAAACTTGGTTACCTAGGGAGCCCTCTGAATTGCAGACATTTAGACACACATACACACAGACATATCAAAGAGATAGACACACAGAAACATGCCCAAGGAGGCAGACAAGGAAGGGCTGCAAAGGAATGAGATCATCTAAGAAAGACCAAGTTCTTTCTTAGACCATGGGTGCTCCAGGTAAGACCCTGAAGGAAATTAGATGAGATGGGGGCAGGGTGACCAACCACATGCTCATTACATTGTCCAGGCCTCCGTTCAGGCTCTGCCTGCTTGGAGTAGTCTCTCCCTGATCCTCTCCAAACCCCTGTTCCCTCCTGCTGCAAGCCCTCCCTTGCTGTCAGCCTTAGCTGAAGGCTACCTCCAGCAGAGGGCCCTTCCTGATTCTCCACCCTCCCGAGGGCCCATTCTTTACACTGAGCATCAAAGCCTCAATGTATTCCTTAGCTCTGGCTCAGCTGTTGTTCACCAATTACTTTATGTAGGTCTCCTCTCTAAAGATGGGAGCTATGGCTTTTCTTCTCTGCACTCCTCTCCTTGCACACTACCAGTAATTAAGCAGACCTCACTTACACTTTTTTAAATGATGGCTTATTGGTGAATTTTTTGAACATACACACGCCAGTAGTTCCCAAAGTGTGTTCCCAGTAACACCGGTTCCATGGGATATCAAGAGGTATTATGAAAGAAGAGGGTTCCATAGTCTAATATATTTGGAAAATGCTGAGCTAAGTAAAGTTAAACAGGCTTATTTATTATAGGACGTATCAGAGACTATAACATGCTAACAATTATTTTAGTAGTCTGTTGGGGCCAGCACTTTCCAGCTCAAGGAAGCCAATTCTGCACATCTCGTCTCAATAAATTTAATGATGCAACATTTGTAACTTAAATTGGCCATGGTGGGAGTATTTGCATCACAGAAATCAGCAAACATTACAAATCTGGGGTTTTGTTTTTCTTTCAGAGAGCTGGCTTACTAGCACATTACTAAATACCACTTCAAGAAGAGAGTATGGCATGCAGGTTTTCCTAATGTAATTGAACATAGCATTCCTTTGTCCTCTGGTGGGAAGTATCATGGGGAAGCAGTGTTCCACAGAACATTTTATGGGGTAAGTTGTCCTGTGCAAAGATACTTAACCCTAATGCCAAGGGACATGATTCAGAGGAGCCTATATTAATTGAGCCTCAGCTGTGTGCTCAGCAAGATGTTGGTGCTTCGTGTACATTATTTCATTTAATTCTTACAATAACACTGGAAGAGCTATAAATACTGCCCACATTTTGCAAATGAGGAAACAAAAGATCAAAGAATTTTCCCAACTTCACATGGCCAGGAAGTGGCAGCACAAAACCCATCTCAATCAGGGATTACAATGTCTAATGGGGGAATATTTGCAATAAGATTTAAGTAATTGTAGAAAGGTTTGTTAAATGACTAGTAGACAGGTCATGAGCTATATACTTAGAATCTAGTCATCCAGAATTGCCAACAACACTTCTAGAAAATAATAGAAGAGTTTAGAAAATCTCAGCTGGCCCACATCTTGTCTTCTTCCTACTTGTCATCTGCCATGGGTTGATTGACACTGCAGAAAATCATAGATTTCAGAATCTCCAGGGCACTTAAGAAAAAATGCTGG
Source organism: Martes martes (assembly GCF_963455335.1). Classification (NCBI taxonomy): domain Eukaryota; kingdom Metazoa; phylum Chordata; class Mammalia; order Carnivora; family Mustelidae; genus Martes; species Martes martes. The sequence goes on from NC_137895.1 coordinate 14,434,042, forward strand.
TATCTGAGCTCAGTCCTCTCCCTGGGGCAATTCTAACCTGAAGCCAGGATTGAAAACCACTGAAAATGATACGGAAAGGCCCTTAGAGACAAGCCAGATTTACTTTAAGGACGAAGAGACTGAGGCCCACTTTCACTTTAAGGATGGGGAAACTGAGGCCTACAAAGGGAAAGTGGCCTGTCCAGAGTCACACAGCAGTCAGTTGCAGAATGTTAGACCAGTGCCTGAGCTGCTTGGTCCCTAGGTGATTCCCTTCCCTTCCCTTAGCATGAAGGGTCTTCACAACTCACTGCCTGTGAACTGAAACCCAAACTTATTTTGGATAACTGAGGGCTGATTACTTTTCCACCAAGGAATAGCTAACTTTATTAGCTAAGGGTATTCCAAGTGCAGTGGGAAGACCCTGAAGGGTTTTGAACTGACAAACCACACCAGATGTCCTAGGAAATACATCAGAACCTCAAATCACAGTCATATTAGCTAAGGAGCTCACACCTGCCCCCTTCAGGCTGACCCTGATAAGACCAACCCACCTTTGCAGCAGGTGACTTTTCTTCCTCTCATGAATTAACTCAGTCACTCAGTACCTGCTCACATGGAAGGCATTGTCCTTGACAGTGAGACTACAGTGAGCAAAACTTAGTAGACAAGTTCCAAGGAGCTTACATCTTGTTGGGGAGAAAAACAATAAAAATCAATTATGTCATATGAAATTGTGGTATGCTCTATGTGGAAAATAAAATAGTAATTCTATGAAGAGTGTATGGGGAGGAGAAAGTCACATCGAGTGAGCTAGTCAGGGCAGAGAGAAAAGCAAGGGGTACACTGGGTGAGATTATCTGACTGGGGTTAAAAAGCCAGAAGGACCAGGAGGTAGGGTGGGAGTCTACATGACCACAGTTACCAGGCCACAGTCCATGCTGGAAAGGGGAGGCAGTTTGCCAAAATGAAGAGCTGACATGGGATACCCCATCAGAGGATCCAGCAATTCTTGCCCTGTACCTTATTCTTCACTTGCGCCTGGTCCACAGACTAAATCCTGGAAGCATGAATTTACAAGAAGATGTTTAAACTTGGTCTTATGCAAGATATATAACTTTTAATGAGATTAAATGAGAAGTCCACTTTGGCCAGTCAGGTTGATTGAAGACGAAAATGATGGGTAATAACCAGGAGTATTGAACAAGTCTCTTGACTTGCAAAGAACTGATATTCCTTCAGGGGAGTTTCTAAGAGGGCATAAGCTATTATTTTTGAGGATACTTGCACAGGAATCTAGAGACGAACAAACAAGAAAGTCCTTGGGAAGTGCAAGAACATTGAAGAATCTTGTTTCTCTGCTCCTCTCTCTGCTTCTTATGACCAGTTCCTTATTCCTAATTTTCCCTCCCTTGTTACTTCAGCCGATACTTCACTAACTGATCCCTGTTGTCCACTCTTTCGTTAATGAACTTTCAGACCTATTTACCACTGCTCATTGATACATTCCTTCCCTGTTCCCAAAGCAAATTCCCAAAAGAAGTCTGATTGACTTCAGATGATTCCTTCATGCAATGTGATTAGACATCCTGGGCCCAAGTATCCATTCCCGGTCCAATCACCTATAGCTAAACTCAGCACTGGAGCATTTCGGGCTCTCGTAAAAGTCTTGGCTACACAGCTGGCCAGTGTACAGTGACCTACTCATCCCAGTTTGCTTGGGATTTTCCAGGTTTTAAAACTGAATTATGTCTCAAGACCCTCCTCAATTCTGAACAAACTGGGACAGTTAGTCACCCTATGGTGTGGGTGAGACAGTTCCCTCTGGAGTCCTGGAAGGACAGATAGAGTAACAGACATCTTCAGCATGTCAGCGGTAGGCAGGATATGAGGAAACCAGCATTTTTTACCTACTGATGGTGGGAATGAAAATTGTTATGACCTTCCTGGGGGAAAATCTGGATATACGTGAAAAGTAAAAAATATGTGATATATGTGAAAAGTAAAAAATATGTATATTCTTTGACTTAGAAACCCTTCAGTGATTTCTTGTCCCAGAATGCAAAAATTCATGAGCAAAGCCATTCATTGAATCATTATTTGTAAAAGTAAAATAATGGAAGTAGCCGAAGTTAACTACCAATAGAGAATCAGGGAAATAAACCAGGATATATCTAATGAATACTTTGCGACCATTAAAAATAATGATATGGCTTTCTAAATGTTGATGTGGAATTTTTCTATGAGATATTCTTAACAAAAAGGAGATGATCAAATATTTATTATTCCATAAATAATCACATTTATGTAAAAAAAGGGGGGAAAGCACATTGAAAAAAGTTATGGAAATATCCCAGTGGTGAGATTGCAGATGATACTCATCTTTATACTGTTTCACTTTTTCTGAATGTTTTTCGATGCATAATTATTATTTCTGTATTTGGATTTTTTCCCATTTTTTAAAAACATAAAATATCCTGGTCCAACAAAGCTGATGAAATGGTGTTTTCACTCAAAGATGTAAAACATTTTCCAATTTTGTTCTGGTCCATTAATTTTAGAACACATAGTAGGTTGATTCAGGTTCCAACTGATCCAGTTGGGTTTGGTTTTGTCTAAAAACAAAAACAAAAAAGTTGATTCCATCTGAATTGCGTTTATAGAAAATTAATATTGGGGTTTGGTTAAGGATTCGACCAGTCAAGTGGTTGGTTCCTATTCTTGATTCACAGTTTATGCAGTGCAAGTCGTTCCTCAGAATTCCCACAAGAACCCTGAATAATTGGAATGAAGGCAGAGAGAGAGAGGTTTGGAAGCCCGAATTATCTAGAAAATTGCCGTGTCTCTAGGTCTGGAAGGGCCTGCAAGCAGCCATTTCCCAAGGGCACAGAACAAAGCCACAGCTGGGACATTTCCAGGAGGCCTATTTGCCCTGACCACAGTGTGGCCAGAGCCATGCTGCCCCCGGACTTTGGCGTCAAAACATCTCTTACCCTCTGCTTGCTCCCACAAGGCAGGCGCTGGCCCCTACTGCCCAGCAGAGCCTGGGGGCTTCCCTCTTCCAGGTCGGACCCACGCATGGTCACCCAAAGCAGCTCCATCTGGGCTATACAACCTGCGGTGAAATTCCTGCAGCATGAGGTCACCCTTTAGCCAGAGCTGCTCACGCAAGGCCATGGCTTCCTTGAGGAGGGCACAAGTAGTGACCAGAGCTTCTCACAACGAAGCCTGCACCCTGCTCCTTTTTAATGCTTTTTTAAAGGTGGGCACCCTGGCTCTGTGGAGGACTCTTAGAAGCAGAGGGAGATAAACATGGTGAAGGTCAATTCCTGCCTCAGACAAGCTGCTTCTATGAGATAGGCTAAGCAGCACACTCACCCAGCCTCTGGACAAGGTCTGCAAAGAACCTTGGTAGGACACGACTCCTTTGTGCTTTCCTTGAGACCATCAAAGCCTCAGCTGGGATAGTTTTAAAGTTGTGTTGCCTGGAATCAGTAAGTGGGTGACCTTGGGAAAGGGTCTTCAGCTGCACCTCAGTTTTCATAGTTGTGAATAAGCAAAGGAGAAGCATACCTCTCTCCCAGGGTTGGCATGAATATTAAATGAAATCATCTTTCTGGCATCACTGCCACACAGCCTACTACCAGTAGAGCTCTAAGAACAGTGGGAATGGTCCACCTGGAGTGCAGGCTAAAATGGGCCGCACTGCCTCTAGATAACTTACAAGCCATTATAAAGCTGGCTAAAATCTGGGTCTGCTTCTTATGATCCCCACCCATCAACATTTGTCAACAATGTCAGTGATAAATACTCTGTATCTGTTGATGGCTTCAGTCACTCCAGAGCTGGGTGCGCCACTGCCTGCCACAGATGACACGCTCCATGAATGGCAGATACTTCTCTTGTATTATGAGATGTTAGCAGCAACTATATGTAATTGGCTCTCATTCATATATAATAACAATCCTTTTTTTCAGATGCGAGTCATAAGGTATCATACAACAGATGGGGAGATCCTGAAAAGATCACTTAATGGTAATGTTCGTTTCTCACCTGTGTTGCAGAGCACTGTCAATGTACAGTGTTTTCACAGGCATAACCCCTCCTAAATCTCCCATGGCCCTTTGAGGTAGGTGCAGTTGTGCCCATTTTATAGATAATGAGACTGGCACAGGGGCATTTATGAAAATTAGACACAGTGCCTCCAAGCCCCTTCCCCACCAGCCCAATATGGAGCCCAGGACTTAAAGCACTGTCCCCCAAGATTATCAGTAGGGAGAGAGCAACACAACGATAGCACTTGGAGCTACTTGGTAAAGAGAAGAGAAAGGGGGAATGCTCCTATTTCCTATGGGGCCCTCCCACTTACCTCATTTGGGCATCACAGAAGCCTCTGAGGCAGGTCTGTTCTCCCCAGTTCACAGAAAATTATACCAAGTTTCTGGAAGATAAGGTTTACTTACCTGGAGGCAAATGGACAAATAAGAAAGCCCAAAAGTGAACCCTGGTCAGTGTGAGACTAACACCCTACATCTCCCTTTGATCCCGGTGGCCTTGAGCAACGGGAACGCCTCACAGCATGGTTGACTAGGAAGAGAGAAGATTCTGAGTGTCTAAGCAAGAAGTATTTGGAAAAAGGAATGTAGAGTCCCATGCTTCTCGGAATCACAGTGGTTCTGAGTTGAGGTCTGGGGGCAAAAGCGATGACTCAGGTTTTCTTCATATGCCCTGGGTTTTTCCTGATTTACACTACCACGAGTCCCTGACCAGTTGTGTGGCAAATGCCCACAGTTCCTGAGGAGGTGGAAAGATATGTCTGCATCCGCTCACGGATCCTGAGCTTGCATCATTTGAGGGACTCTGGGACTGAGAATCCTCATTCATTGTCCCATGAGTTCATTACCCGTCATGGGTTAGTATTATTATTGTTATTGTTATTATTGTTGTTGTTGTTATTGTAATATATGTTCATGTTAAAGACTCAAAAGATACTGAAGGGAGGACAGCAAAAAGCAAATCACAGAAGGATATCGTCTTAAAGGGAGAGCAAGCATCCCAATATGTGTGCTTGGCATAGGAAGCAGCAGGAGGAAAATGGTCTGTTGGAGAAGAGAGGCAGGGAGGCCAGAAGAAGTGTGACAGGGGCCAGGAGACAAAGGTCAAGGGCCAATATGAAGTGAATTATTTTGGAGGGGAGAGAAAAGAGACCAGGACAAGATGCAGGACTCTCCTGGAGAAAGGGCAAAAGCAAACAGTGGCGGAGTGATAAGAATGACTGATCAGAAGCCGAAGACAGCCTCAGCACCAAAAGGCTCTTAGTGAAATAAATGAATGTCAATTTGCTGCAAATTAACTGCTTCTAAATCTCCCTCCTCAGATCCTATACCTTCCCCCCACCCAACCCCGAAGCCCTGTCTCTTCCCTTCAGTCTCTTCTTTGCCTCTTAGATTCCCACTTCTGCCAGAAGAATTTCTTTTTCCATTTCTTCTCACACAGGTCTGCTGGCAATGAATTATCTCAGCTTTGGTTGATGTGCGGACCATTTTGCCTTAATTTTTCAAAGATATTTTTGTTGTGTACTAAACCGAGTTTGACCATTTTCTTTTTCATCACTTTAAGGACATTGTCCCACACTACTTCCAGCCCGCGTGGCTTCTGCTGTCATTTTGCTTTTTTGTCCCTCTGTACTGAAGGTGTCTTTCTTCTCTGCTCCTCTCTTTTTTTTTATTTTAAATCCAATTAGCCAAGGTATAGTACATCATTGTGTGATCATTGGTTTTCTTCTCTGCTTCTTAAATTTCCTCTTTTTCACTGGTTTTCTGCAATTTAATTTTAAGTTCCTCAGTAAGGTTGTCTTTATGTTTTTTTCTTTTTCTATTTGAAGTTCATTGAGCTTCTTGTGCTTAAAATTTCCATCAAATTTGAAAAGTTTGTCTACTAATTTTTAAAAATTTTCTTGTACTCATCTCTTCAGGGGTTCCAGTTACACATATATTGAACTGCATGGTTTGTCTCATGGCTTACTGGGGTACTGCTGTCTTCTTTTCTCTCTGTGCTCTAAACTAGATAGATTCTGTTGCTACATCTTCAAGTTCACCAATCTTTTCTTCTGCAGTTATAATCTGCTCTTAATCCCATTTAATGTATTTTTTCATTTAAGATAGTGTGTTTTTCATGCTGTAATTTCCAAGTACATCCTATTTACATAGTCCAACTATTTCTTCATCACATTCATGTTTTTCTTTGTATCTTTGAGATATATGATATATGACTTATATATATATGACTTATTTTATATATATATACATATATATATATGATTTATAATATCTTTTTAGCATTCCTTGTCTACTAATTCAAACATCTCTATCATTTCTAGATCTGATAGTATTGATTGGTTTTTCTCCTGGGTACCACTTATATTTTCCTGCTTCTTTGGTTAACTGATCATTTTTTATTAGATAACAGATTTTGTGATTTTTTTGTTATTGGGTGCTGGATTTTGTTGTACATATTTCAAGAGCATTGGATTTTGTGCTAGTGAGCAATTAAATAACTTAAGATCAGTTTTATCTTTCAGGGAGTTTCTTATGACATATCAGCATTTATTTTGGGACTAATTTAGTCTCCATTATTAAGTATTATACCTTTAAGAACTCTATTCATTGCCTCTGAATTACAAGTTTTCTCTGCTTTGGGCTGTTCAGAACATAAATTATTCCCATCCTTTTGTGAGATCTAGGAATTGTTTGGCCTGCTGCTCTCCAGTGTTTTTTCCCCCAGTATCTGGTAGCTTCCTCTCATGCATGCTCAGGTCAGTATTCAATCAAAGACTCAAGGAATTCCTTTGAAGATCTGGGGATTCTCTCTCTTTCTGTGTGTGTGTGTGTACAGTGCCCTCTTCTTCAAGTGTCCTGCCCATAAGTTCTAGCCTCAGCATCCTCTAACTTCAGTCTCTGTCTCCTTAACTCAGTCAGATTCTGTTTCAATTCCCCTCCCTGTGCTGCAGCTTGGGAACTGGCTCCAAAAAACTCAGACAATCATAGGGCTCACCCTATTTGCTGCTTTTTTCTCAGGGATCACATCTATTGTCACTACCTACCTATCACAATCCTGCCTATTGTCCAATGTCTGAAAACCATTGTTTTATATGTTTTGTCCAGTTTTCTACTTGTTTATGGTGCTAGGGCAATTTCTGTAACAGTTAAACCTTTCATAGGTGGAATCACAAGTCTCCACTGAGACTTTTTAAGCAGGAATGTGACCAAATCAAATTTATATTTGAAAAAAATAAGTCTCACTGCTCTGTGGAGAATGGAAGTGATAGTGGGTTGTAGATGGCCAATTCTGAATCTGTTGAGACAAGAGATTCTGTTAACTAACATTCAGGGAAGCAGCAGTTAAGATGGGACAAGTAGAGTAATATTTAAAATGTTTTGAATTTATAGGACTCGGTGATTGATTAAATGTGAGGGATTGATGAGGGAGAAGTAATTATCAATGATGACTCTCATTTTCTGGAATAAGCAACTGAGTAAGTTATAGTGTTATGTATCAAATAGAACAATGAAAATTTGAGGTGAAAGACCATGAGTTCTGTTTGAAAAAGTTATGTTGTGTGTGAGACATTCAAGCAGTGATGCTGTGTAGGATTCTGGTCTGGAACTCAAAAGAAGGATCTAAGCTGGAGTTGCTTAATAATTCTATAGTATTTAAAGCTACAGAGGATGGATGAGATGTTTTTCAATTAGTGCCTGGAAGCATTAGCCATATAAGTGTTTGTCTAATCCCCTCAAGTTCTGAGGTTTGGGGGATCAGGCTTGGTTTGTTTTCTCTTTTGTATCCCCCCAAAGTACCTGGCACATTTGCTGCACATAGCAGGCCTTAGTTGGTGTTTGTGAAAGGGACAATGATGGTCAGGGACTCCTTTCATACTTTGAGCTTTGCATTGCCTCCTGTTTGTCTAAAAGGTTGCCTTAAGCTTCATTGTTCTTGTTTGTTTTTCTAGTTGCAGGCAGACTTTTCAAATTAGCATGTTAGTCACCAGGAGAGGGTCGTGACCCTCTTGTTCATAATAGGGCCTGTGTCATGTCAACTTGGCTCTTATGTCCTATCCTGGAGCTGGAGTTGGGACCAACTATGCAGGAGGCCACATTCCTTCCAGGGTGGCTGCTGTCCAAGGCTTGGGCTGCTTGGGGGAAATCTTCAGAAGCCCCAAGGGACACTTATGCCTTTGGATTACACAGATTTCACATAAGCCTAAGACTCTCAGAGTCTTCTTGGTCAATCTGAGTTAACCCTGAAAGTTGTTCAAAGGAGGAAAGAGCAAACCTGTTTTAAAAGATCTGAAAGCCTTGGATTTTAGCCTTGGAATTGCAGAAAATTTTAAATATTAAAAACAGTTTTATTTGGGAATGATGGTTTCTTAATTGTGGGTCTGAGACTTGTTGTATGACGTTGAGAAAATAACTTCCTATCTATGGTCTCCAGTGTCCTCATCTAAAACTGGGAAGATTGGACTGGATGACCTCTAAGTGCCCCTTGATTTCTGACATTAGAAGAATTCTGTGTGCTTGGCAGTGTGAATCATAGGCCTTGCTTCAAGGTGCTTAAAATTCTAGAATTGAATTGAGGGGTGGACTCTCCCTCTGATATCTGAATAAGATATCCTATTTCCTGCAAATGTGCATATATAAAAATCTGGAGAGGTCTTATATGTTAAATACAAAAATCTCACCTTAGACTACACAACCAAAACAGCTCTTAGAATTTTAGAACTTGATCCTGAGATGAATCATTTGTGTGTGTGTGTATATATATATATATACACACACACACACACACACACACACACACACACACATATATATACATACATACATATATATATATATATATATATGTATATATGAATATATGTCTATACTCATCTTTTGAAAATGAAGAAATGGGGTCCCAAGAGGGGATGTGACTTATCTGTCCAAGGTCACACAGTCAGTCCATGATAGAATCTAACCCACTACCCTTCCCCTCCCCTAAACCCCACAAAGCTATTTCTCCATCACTCCCTCCCTTTTGGCACCACTTCCTGTCTCTGCAAGTTCTGCTGTCTCTGCAGTGGAACATTCCTGCACATAGGGGATTAAAAGAGCAGGGGTGGAATGCTAAATCTCCCTGCCCATTGGCAGTAGCTTCTCTCCTGAACTGAGCCCAGTGGGCCTTGGCTCAGGGGAAGCCACCAGCCCAAGTGCAGCCCTGGGTTGTCAGAACCAACTTCAGTGCACATGCCGGAGGTTGTCCATGCACTGCTCTCTGTCAGGTAAAGCCTCCAAAACAAGTGTTCTGTGGTGGGGCCACTGCTGAGTTTGGGTGTTGTGCTGGAGCCTTTCTGGGCCAACTCTGTCAGTGTGCCCCGCCAAGCTCAGTGGAGCCATTGGAGACCCTGGGCCAAGCTTTGTGTGAAGGCAGGCCAAGTTTCAGAGTGTCCAGCGCCAAGGCTCAATGTCTGGTTCAGTGGAGAAAGTAAGAGGTCCAGATGCCTTTCTCCAGTTGACCTTTTCTTGGCTTTCTGACCTTGAACCTTTAATGACCTGTTGGGGCCTCATGACCATGTACGGATAAAATGGATACAATGTCACCTTGCCATCTTGGAGCATATTATCCACATTCTCCCATCTTATGTCACTGAGTATTTACATAAGTCTAATGTCTCATACCTTTCTCATGTATACAGAGGATAAATAATGCTTACTCTTAATAGCTTACCCTTAATGGGTAACTCTCAGTTTCCCATTAAAGAGAAGTATTGAGGGTATGGATGCTCTAAAATTATTCAAATAACATTGAATATTTCCAAATCCATTTACTAACTGCCTAAAATGATCCAGGAACTTTGCTAAACTTTACTAAGCTTACCTTAGCTTTACTAAGGATAACAGAACCAATAATGCACTATCACTGTCCTTAAAGGGCTTCCCTTGAGTCATGAAGAAAAACAGAGATTATTATTATTTATAAACCACTGGCTTCTAACTAGGGTAGTTCCCACAAACAGTACTTTGCCAAGTACTTGGGTCTTGAATATCTGGGACAAGTCCTAATTGTTCTATGGAAGAAAGAATGAGATTTTACAGAGGGGATGATCAGATGGGGAAAAGAATAGATATAAGCTGGCAGAATAGTGTCCTGTGTGAAGTTAGAGTAAAGGAGAAACTTTGGTTAGCATTCCAGCCAAAGAAACAAGAGAAAAGCCATATTAAGTGGAAACTCATCATGTTGTGTGATGTCAAACTCCCTTTAGACTTTCCCTTGAAGTCCTCAATAAAATCTACCATATTATTTTTTTTTTCCTGAGGAATATCCTATGTACTGGAGAACTTGAGCCCAAGACATGGTGTAACAGTTATCCATTACTAAAATAATGGTGTATAAAAAAACAAGCCCTAAACCTCAGTAAACAAGAGCAATTGGTTATTGCTTATCAATCTGGCATCAGATGGGGTTGGCTAAAAGGCCCTTTTGATCTTGTCTGGTCTTGCTCAGATGTCTGGGGCTAGCTAGGTGTGGGCTGATTTAGGGTAGCCTTGACTGAGTAACTAGGATATCTTGGCTCTACTACACATATCTCTCTTGCTTCGGCAGCTAATTCAGGCATGTTCTCGCGTTGATTGCAGAGTTATAAGAGCTCAAGCAGAAATATACAAGTGCTTGTTCAAGTTTCTACTTCCTTTGAGGTCCTTAACATCCCATCGGCTAGAGTAAGTTAGATGACCAAACCCAGAATAAAGGAATGAGAAATATTCTTTGCCTGTTAGTGAATAGTGAGTGACAAAAATTTCACATGGTGGCTGTTCCACTGAGGATTACTTGGGGCAGAATCTCCACCTGACCCTCTGTGGACATGTAGCATAAGCAAGAAATAGGTCTTGAGTTTTTTTTAAAGATATGAGATGTTGAGGGTTTTGTTACTGCAGTAAACCAAGCAAACCTAGCCTATCATTACTGATGCATATCATTGTTTATAATGCACCAGGTACTATGTTAAGAACTTTATGTACATTTGGTATTTATTTATTCAATACATACTGAATGTCTCTTTCATGTCTAAGATTAAACTTAATTCTTCTTCATAACAACCCAGCAAGATAGGTATTATTTTATCAACGTTATTGATGAAGAAACTAATCTCAAATTGCTAAAATAATTTGTCCAAGTTCATACAGTCAGTAAATGGCAGGGCAGGTGTACTGGATTCTAATGATCAAGCTCTTAGTTAGTCTAGTCTACTATTTTTCTATTGATGCCCCTTTCTGGGCACTATCCATTTTGAAAAAGGAACCAGCCATAAGAAGTAGATTTGAATATAGTGCCTGGTCAAGGCATTTAAAGCAGGGAAGAGTCATTTCCTTCGTCAGTCTTTTTCTCCCTCACATGTGTTTGATCCACACCATAGTCCCACTTAATGTCTGTGACTTTTAACACCAGCTGGAGTGGTAGCACACCTGGCATCCTCTCCAGTGAGTTCTGTTTCCCCAGACAGGGAGATTTTCTTTCTCCTGTGTCAAATCTTACAGCCAAGCTGCAAGGAGACACATTGGTAAATGTTGCCTTGGCAGCAAGAAACCTGCTGAGCCACAGACCACGCTCTAACCAGACCTCACCCAAGGGAGGGTTGAATCAGTGCAAGGAGACAGAAGAGACAAGCCTTGAGCCAAACCATGAAGGGAAGAGAAAGTGGAGAAGAGAAAATGGAGCAGCCCTGAGAACAAAGAGGGGATTGAAGATTAAGTTGAGAATGAAGAAGGTGAGAAAAGCATTTTTCACCCAGACAGGAATTCATTCTTTCTTCCAAGAAAAATTTATTGAGCATCTATTCCATGTCAGCCATCATGCTGGGAGCTGGAAAATATCAAAAGGTTAAGTCATGGCCCTCATTTAGAGGAGACCATAGATTAGTATAGGAGAGACAGACATGTAAACAGGTTATGAGATGTTTACTGTACTCCCTTTTCTGAAACACAAAGAATGAAGAATTAAAATAGTAAAGAAAATTCCATCTTCAATTAGGAAACCACTATGGGGCTGAGATGGTTAACTGCTTGCCAGAGTTCATTCTTGTCTTTCCATAATAGAGAGGAGTGGGTAGGGAACAGCTGCCCAAGCAGGACCACATTTCCCAGGCTTTCCATTGTGTTTCATTGAGCCATGTGATTAGTTCTCATAGTTGGAGTGTGAATAAAAGTGATCTATGTCACTTCTGGGCCAAGGGGGATAAGGGATGGTTAAGAGTCCTTCTCTTCTCCCTCAATCTCTCTCTCCACCTCCCTCTCTCTCCCCTTCCTCTTGCTGGATAGAGGGGCCTGTAAGACCCCACAAAATAGAAGTGCAGACCCCTGAATCACCATGTGGCAGGCTGCCACTGACCAGAAACATCTGCATCAGACTCTTATGTAAGTGAGACATGAACTTATATCATGCTCAATCATTAAAAATTGGTGGTAAAATTGTTGCTAGGGAAGCTAATATTATTTTAAATAAAACAGGCTAAAACTGATATCTGCCACATTCAGCAAAGCTTGGACTTCATCAAAGGAAGACAATGAAAGGAGTCACATATGTAGCCAGATTTCCTTGAAAGTAAGAAAGAGGATCCCTAAAAGCCAAATAAATGATCATTTGCTGGAGAGCAAAGGAGCAGAGGTGTGGGTGGGCCATGGAAGAGTGAGGTTGGTTGGCAAGGAAGACAGCTACAGGAGGCACTATGTAGGTAGCTACTATTATTCCTTCATCCCTGATTCCCATTTCTTAAATATCTTAGGGATGAAGTAGAAGAGAGAGAAAGGGAAACAACAGACTTGCAGCTAATCACCAGAAGAGATATATAAACATTAAATGACCAGAGGACCCATCAGCTTTGCATCTTCCTTGTGATCCACACTGACCTCATCCATGGAAGGATGCTTGAAAACCCGGATAGATGCACTCCCAGGGCAGAGCATACTTGGTAACAGAGTCTGAGACAAGAATCTCAAAGGTAATCTGCTATCAACCCCAGCTCATCCCCTCATTCCACCACATTATATCCCTAAGAAAATAACAGACCAGAGTAAAACATTTCCAAAGTAAAACTACAAATAAGCAGACAGGATCTAATGTGAAAAAAATTTAAATAATAAAACTCTATGGAGGGAAAAAAAATAGCCTCAGTAAGATGTGGAATTCATTTGGTTGAGAGAAGAGCCAATAATATGAATAGGGATTAAAAATGGAAGAAATGGGAAAATAATGAAGACAATGAAATAAAATGAAATAAAATAGAAAGCAATACTTATGAAATAAAATAGATATTCAAACATGCATACTGGGTATTTCTGAAGCAAAGAACAGAACAATGGGCCACAAACATATTCAAAGATATTGTAGAAGAAAACTTCTGAACTAAAGAAATGCCTTAATCTATGGAACAATAAACAAAAACAGCCTTAATACTAAGGTAATGGAATTTTGATGGAGAATATTCAGGTAGTGAAATGAGGAAATATTCTAAAGGAAAAGTCAGGCTGGCCTGTGACTTTACCCTTTAGTGCCAAAAGACATGGTAGCAATGGGCACAAAATTCTGAAGGTAATGAATATGTTCTCAAATTTAGTAGCCAGTCAGTTGTCTTTCATGTATAAAAGTAGATGAATGAATAAGGAAGATGTGGCATATAGTCATACCATGGAATATTACTCAGCCAGCAAAAAGAATGGAATCTTGCATTTGCACCAATATGGATAGAACAAGAGGATATATTATGTGAAGCAAAATAAGTCAATCAGAGAAAAACAAATATATGATTTCATTCATATGTGGAATTTAAGAAACAAAACAGATGAACATAGGAGAAGGGAAGGAAAAATAAGACAAAAACAGAAAGGGAAGCAAACCATAAGAGACTCTTAAATATAGGGAACAAACTGAGGGTTACTGGAGGGGTGGAGGGTAGAAGGATGGGGTAACTTGGTGACCGGCATTAAGGAGGGCATGTGATGTAATGAGCATGGGTGAATGAATATGTGTTTTATGCAACTGATGAATCACTGAACTCTACCTCTGAAACTAATAGTACACTATATGTTAATTAAACTGAATTTAAATTTTAAAAAAGGGAAAAAAGTAGCTGAAGGACATTCACCAGCAGACTCAGAAAATGGCACATAGCACTCAAGTTCAAGGCAATGGGGGACTTGATAATAAAACCTAGCCCCCCCAATATATCAAAATTACCAGCTTAAGAATGGAGAGGCAATGAAATGCATTTATTGGTGGTGAACATCATACTCATTTAAATATAGAACGAAGGCTGAACAGCTGTGGAGATTATGGTCGCAACACAGAATGTAAGTGTTCCAATCACAGCAGTATACAAAGGCTTAACCAACAGCAATAGCAGAGGAAGGATGTGGGAATGTATACATGCCCCAATTTGTGTGTCTTTGGTTGTGGAGGGTCTGTGAATTGAATATGGAATAAAATTAATAAATCCAGATGTTTATGGATACTGTTTAAAGTTATAAGGGTGATAACTTCAAGGATTAAAAACAGACTATAAACCTTCCAACCCATTGGAAGAAAGGAAGGGGTAAAAAAAGAAACCTCACAAATAAAATAGAGAGGGTCAGAAGGAAGAGAAGAGGTAGAAGAACAAAGAAGGGAGGGAAGAAGAAAAAGGAGGAGATTACATAGCAAAACAATAGAAAACAAAGTAAACATTTTATTTTAAAAAATCAGGTGATGCATTTTAGGTCAAATATATCCAATAGAGCATTAATGTAAACTGTTTTTCTGCAAAAATGAAGATGTCCGATAAGGGAAAAGTGCAAGTTGCAGAGCAATAACTTTATATGACCCATTTCAGATCAAATAACTGACTGTACATAACCACATCCACATATATGCTTACTTAATAGAAATTTCTGGAAACCCTCCAAAGAAATTGCTAATAGGGATTAGCTTTGGGGTACTGTGCTTGAAGGATGGGTGGTAGGACTAGGGGAGGATTTTATTCTTGTCTTTATACAGAAAACATGTGTTAGGTCTGTGTTTTAAAACATAACTTAAAATCAAGTAAGTAGAATGCAGTATGAGAAATGTCATCATGGCAGAAGGTACAAAGGGCTTTGGGAGGTGACAGGAGGAGGAACTAATTATGCCTGGGGTGCTGGAAAAGGCTTCAGAAAATAGAGGACCTGTGAGCTGAGCCTTAAAGAATGACCATCAATTTTTGAGTACAGATCAAGCAGACAAGGCAGAGGCTGCAGAGACAGAAAAATTTGCATATTTTTCACAAATGAGGAATTTTCCTGTGGTGGTGGGAGCATAGCGCATGTGGGTCAGAGCTGGGGTGTGCTTCTTCCTGGGCCTGAATGCATGCTAATTAACAAGCCCTAAAAGGTCTCAAAAGAAAGCCTTAGAAAGAAGAGGCCCATCCATGGAGAGGTGGAGGCTGGCCATCCACTGAACTCTGGCAGGAGGGCCAGCATGCAGAGGTGGGTTCCCAAGGCTTCCCTGCATCCCTAGCTGTACCACCCTGCCACCCGCAGGAGCACATAGGGGGACACAGCAGTTTCTGAAGGGAAGGCAAGAAGAGGTGGTGTATTTTTTTTCCTGATTTCAAATCAAGCCATGTGCATGCTCCACAGAGTCCAGAATATGGACTTGGGGACTGAAGCCCCCAGCAAGGCCCACCCCCCCACCCCCAGGTCAGACTCAGTGAGACTTCAGGAAGGAGAGGGGAAGTTCTGGAGGAGACAGAAAAGGACACAGCCATGTCCATGAGAAACCAAATATTAAGGAGGGGCTTATCCCACTAGTGCATCAACCCCAAGGTTGCACTCCATCACCATTTTGCCTTTCCCTGCAATCTGAGCATATATCTTCCCCATTCTGCCACCTCCCCTTTCCTGGTAGTCCAGCCTTCTATCTCTGTAATGTTGTACACAGGGGCTTCTCTCTCTCCTTTGGAGGGAGCAGCCACATGAATCCACCCACATGGACAGAGGAAATGAAGGTCAAGTGGCCTCTGTCTTAAAATTAGAACCTTCCTTGGTACCTTCCCTAATAATCTGTAACTTCTCACTCCCTGCCTTCCTGGGAGCACCTGATCCTCTTCTGCTTGCCAAAGCTCCCACCTGATGAAGGGATGTGGGACAGGTAGCAGATCCTCCCCTCCAAATTCCTGCTTGACATGCTGGGGACAGTGCAGAGAGTGAATCTAGGACACTGGGAACAGGAAGGGGCTTGCGAGTGCAGGAACATGGTGAAACTGCTGCTCCCTTTGTGAGTGGCTGGAATCCAAATAAGGGCATAACAGCTGGCCTGAACCCATCTGAGCCCCAGGAATCCAGGAAGCCCAGAGCAGTGAGAAGGGGGTCAGACAGGAGGTTGGTGTGGGGGGAAAGCCAGACAGTCAGCTCCCTCATCAACCTGCTCAGTGACCTTGGGCAAGTGACGGCCTCCAAGTTCAAGTTTTCTCCACTACAAAAAAGAGCTAAGAACAGTTGGAACTCAATAAAAAGGTAGCTGCTATAATGTTTGTTATTTAGGAAACAGAGAATGCAGGTATGGATCCCAATTCCTATTTGTGCCTTGCCAGGGAGATACCCTGAAACACGCTCAGAACCAGGTGGCCCCCAGGCCTTTAGGTGGGAGAAGACACCAGAACAAGAGTCACTGGGCAGGGTGAATGGCTTCCTGTATATTAGCTGTAATTTGCTCCAGTCCTCATGATGCCCCTTGACATGGAAATCATTGTTCTATTTTACAGATGCATCAACTGAGACTCAGACCAGCTGTCACCCCGTCACCCAGCTATTAGGTGGCAGAGCGGGGATTTGAACCAGGTCTGTCTAGCTCTAATGCCCAGAGGTCACTCACTTTCTACCCCTTGCTGTCCCTCATCCTAACACCCAACAAGGGTGCCTTTGTCACTTCCCCAGACTAGACCTTTCAGCTGCCCAATCTTAGCAGAGACCCTCCCTTCCCTAACCCATGTCTCTGATCTTCTGTCTCCAGCCCCACCAATCCCAGCCCTACCAAAAGCTAGAGAAGGAAAGAAAACCATTTTTTAGTGCCTATTATTTCCTAGGTTTTTCTACCACTAACCCTAAATGAGATATTATTATTCTCACTTTACAGTTAAGGGAATTGAGGCTTGCCCAAGGTCCCAGCTCTAACAAGGAAAAGCAAAAACTGGAAGCTGGCCTTGCTCACTCCCAGACCATTATCTGAGGCTGCCTTTAATGGGACATGAGCCCAGGTGCTTTGTCTGCTGAGGACTGCCTCAGGATACATACAGGACTGAAAATATAGAGGCAAAGCCCAGCATGGAAGCAAAAGGAGGCCCCCAGTGGTGAGCTGGGGAGGAATGGGGGCAATGAGGGATAGGCCTCTGCCTGAGGGCCAGGTATAAAAATTCTCTGAAAAACTGGGTGCAGAGACTTGGAGATAAAACATGGGCTACCATCCAAGCCTCAGGATTTAGAAGTTGTTTTCCAAATTCCTATCAGAAATCCCATAATTAAACAGGATTGAAAGCAGGTCATTACATTCAAAGCAGCAGACAGTGGGGATCAAGAGTTTTAGGCTGCCCAGAGCTAGCTAACAAAGAGAAAAATATTTCTCTCTCCCCAAATGCTAACCAAGTAACATTTCCCCAGGACAAGATTTCCTGCCACTGAAAAACATGTGTGTGTGTGTGTGTGTGTGTGTGTGTGTGTGTGTGTATACACACACACACACACACACACACACACACACACACCCCAATTCTGAATCAGGACACAGCTGAAGTCAAATATCCATCTAGCCATGAGACCCTTCAGACCCTGAGGTGTAGGACAAGGACAAGACACTAGGCTGAGAAGTTAGGGATAGGGGTTTTATGTTCACATGTGCCACAGACCACGGAGTTACTTACTGGCTCCACTGATCCTCAGTTTCTTCATCTGTAAAATGGCCAACATGGAAGTGCTATTGAAGGCTCCACCAGATGTTCTGATGGCTAGAGGTGTACAAATATATGCAAGTATTTACTCAGTTTCAGTGAGTAAATATTTATTGAGTGCTATATCATGCCCTCTGACAGTCACTGGGATATAAAGAGGTGAACGAGACACATTATTTTTATCCTGGGGGTGCCCTAAAGCCTCATGGAGCAGGTAGATAAGAAAGGAGCAAAAGCAGTTTGTTATGGAACTATGATTGTTCTGAGTGCTGTGAAGATGCATCATAGGATGGACTGACCTGGGAAGGAATCCTTGAAAAGATGCCATTTGCCTGAGATGATAATAATGAAAATCGCAATAGCTGTTACTTATATATTACTTAGTATGGGCTGGCACTGTTCAGAGACCTAGAAGGTTAGTTAGGATTAACACCAACTAACATGGAGAGAGAATTCCAGGCATGTGGAATGGCATGGGCAGAAGGTCTCAGAGAAGAGGAAAATGGTGGGTTAGAGGGCTGAAGGGCTGGAGGAGAGATATACAGGATGAGATCAGAGAGGAGGGACCTTGCAAGGTCTTATAAAACCTGGAAGGCAGGGGCGCCTGGGTGGCTCAGTGGGTTAAGGCCTCTGCCTTCGGCTCAGGTCATGATTCCAGGGTCCTGGGATCAAGCCCCACATAGGGCTCTCTGCTCAGCAGGGAGCCTGCTTCCCCCTCCCCCCCTCCGCCTGCCTACTTGTGATCTCTCTCTCTCTCTCTCTCTCTGTGTCAAATGAATAAATAAAATCTTTAAAAAAAAAAAAAAAAAAAAACCTGGAAGGCAGGGAAGCGATGAGATTAGAGAGTAGTTAGGAGGTTATTACAGTGGGCCAGTCAAGAGACAAAGGGGGCTGGGACTGGTGGTAGCAATAGAAAGGAAGAGAAACAGGATGGATACAAGATATACTCCTAAGGTAGACTTAATAGGTCTTCATGCTTGACCTGTGCCAAGGATAACACCCAGCCTTCTGGCCTGGGTACCTGATGGGATACTAGCACCAGTTCCTGAGTTGGGGAAAGCTGGAGGAGGCCAGGGATGATGGGGGAAAATCCCAGTTTGGTAACAGCGTGGTCTGAGAATCAGAATCCCTTTGCTCTAGTTCTGGCTCTGCCGGTATTTACTTAGGTGATCCTGAGTAAGTCACTTCACAATATCAAAGTCATATGTAGCAATTGGACTAGATTACCTGCAACTGTCTTTTCCAGCGCTAACATTTCGTGGTTTTACAGCAGGCGTTTCAAATGGGTAGCTTAGGAGCTAGATTCAGGTCACAGGAGCGTTTTTTGGGGGGCCCACAAAGAGTTTAATCATTAGTAAACACCCATCACAATCCAGATTTCTGGCTTTTCTTGAAAAGAAAAAAAAAAAAGAAAAAGAAAAAGTTCCACAACATTGGGTCTGAATCACATCCCCATGTGGTGACAGTGAGCCAGAGTTGACTGGTAGTTACCACTTTGGAGAGACTGGGCTCTGCCTCTCATCCAGTGCTCAAAAGTCCCATCGCACTCACTCAAATGCATAGTCTGCTTGAGGACTCAGAGTGTAGGGATCATAATTCAGTGAATCAAAGTGTAGGAAAGTTGTTTGTAAAGTGCCATATGCTATGAAGAGTAAGTCTTAATGGCTATATTTAAAGATGATGTGCTTCTTTTTGAAAAATGCTTGATGATGATGGAAGGCAGCAACATTAATTAACTCTTTTTTAAGAGTTTATTTATCTATCTCTTTATTTATTTTAAGAAAGATAGGAAACAACATTTGTTGGAGAGGATGTGGAGAAAGGGGAACCCTCTTACACTGTTGGTGGGAATGCAAGTTGGTGCAGCCACTGTGGAGAACAGTGTGGAGATTCCTCAAGAAATTAAAAATAGAGCTTCCCTATGACCCTGCAATTGCACTACTGGGTATTTACCCCAAAGATACAGACGTAGTGAAAAGAAGGGCCATCTGTACCCCAATGTTTATAGCAGCAATGGCCACGGTCGCCAAACTGTGGGAAGAACCAAGATGCCCTTCAACGGATGAATGGGTAAGGAAGATGTGGTCCATATACACTATGGAGTATTATGCCTCCATCAGAAAGGATGAATACCCAACTTTTGTAGCAACATGGACGGGACTGGAAAAGATTATGCTGAGTGAAATAAGTCAAGCAGAGAGAGTCAATTATCATATGGTTTCACTTATTTGTGGAGCATAACAAATAACAGGGAGGACATGGGGTGATGGAAAGAAGGGAGTTGAAGGAAATTGGAAGGGGAGGTGAACCATGAGAGACTATGGACTCTGAAAAACAGTCTGAGGGTTTTGAAGGGGCGGGGGGTGGGAGGTTGGGGGAGCCAGGTGGTGGGTATTAAGGAGGGCACATATTGCATGGAGCACTGGGTGTGGTGCAAAAACAATGAATACTGTTATGCTGAAAAGAAATTAAAAAAAAAAAAGAAAGAAAGATAAGGAGAAAGAGCATGAGCAGAGAAGGAGAAAGAGCATGAGCAGAGAGTGGGAGAAGCAGACTCCCTGCTGGGCAGGAAGCCTGATGCGGGGCTCCATTCCAGGACCCTGAAATCATGACCTCAGCCGGCAGATGCTTAACCAACTGAGCCACCTGGTGCCCAATAAACTTTTTCAATAGAAACTAACAGAATATTCACCTCCAAGTAGTTAAGAGAAAAAGGAAATTCGTTGGTCCTTGTATCTCAGAGGCCCAGAAGTAATGGCTTCAGGTGCAGCTGGATCGAGGGCTAGAAATGATGTCACAAGGATCCTGTCACTTTCTCTTCTCTCTGCTCTACTTATCCCTGCATCAGGGAAAACAAGGAGTCCTCTGCCAGGCCCAAATGTGTTCCAGAAAAAAAGTGTGGGGGAGATATCATTTTGACACCATATTTCAAAATTTCATAGAAGGACTCTGATGGTCTTTTCTTAAGTCATGTGTCCACCACTGGATCAATTATTATGCCCAGGTACATGCAACATTCTAATTAACCCACTGTTGTCAGGAAATCTACCTTCATGCTTGATGCTCCATTAGGATCATATGGGGTGGGAAAGGGGTTGTTCTCCTTGGGAATGAATAATAGCTACCCAAAAGCACCTATGGAGAAGGACATTGTTATGAATTGAATTGTGTCCTCCCAAAAAGATATGTTGAAGTTCTAACCCCCAGTACCTCAGAATGTGACTTTATTTAGAAATAGGGTCATTGCAGATGTAATTAATTAGGATGAGGTCATACTGGAGTAGGGTGGGCCCCTAATCCAATATGACTGGTGTTATTATAAGATGCCCATGTGAACACAGAGAAATGTCACCATCTGGTGACAAAGGCAAAGAGATTGGAGTGATGTAGCTGCAAGCTAAGAACACCCAAGATTGCTGACAAACCACCAGAAGCTAGGAAGGGGAAGAAAGGATTCCCCTACAGCTTTCAGAGGGAACATGACCCTGACGATAGCTTGATTTCAGAATTCTAGCCTCCAGAACTATGAGACCATAAATTTTTGGTCTTTTAAGCCACCTAATCTATTATAGAAGCACTAGGAACCTAATATAGTAATTCTAAGCAGAAGAAATGACTTCAGTAGCGGCTGAAGGGATAAAAAGTATGGCCATAGAAGCCTTGAAAGGAGAACATTCCAAGAAGTAGGGGCTTGGTCAGCATGATCACCTACCCCAGGATGTGGAAGGTGATAAAGATGGAGAAAAAGTGAATCAGCAACACCCACTGCACTAGTTCTCTCTCCAATAGAGGCAGAGCAGGACCATAGTATTATTGGTGTGACCATGAATTATTCTATTGGCATGACTGAGACAAGTTCACTTTTCATCACCACTTAGTATGAGTCACCATTCTGGAATTTTATTGACTCAGCTTCTTGCTCTCCTGTAATAGCCTGCCCCCCCCCCTTATATCTGCTTGTCTGGTCTTGTATGGATCACCTTCCAGTATTTGGAGAAAAGACCCTAATATAGACATTTTTCAAGAGCTTGGCTCTGCTAGGAAAAATGGCATCAACTCCTTCAGGTCCCTGGTGCAGGTGTCTGTTCTTAGCAGAATGTGTAATAGCCTCATCAAGACACCTCCCAAGGGCATATTTGCTGAATGATAACATCAGAGGACCACAGGAGAGTTCTACCTGGCCGTCTCCAACAGGTTTCTTCCTGTGCCTCCGGAAGGGCATGGCCTGACCTGCAGCCAGGCTTCTACTCTATTGATAGAGAAATAGCATCATCCAGAACATGTCTTCTGAATGGTCAGCAAATGTAAAATAAAAACATTCTTTTCTTTTCTACTGAAACCCTTGTTTGTATTCAGGGATGTCAAGCTACTTAACTCCAGTCTAAGTGTTGGGGTTATTAAAGATCAGACACAGTCTAAAGAGATAATAAACATGAAAGCCTGGCACCCTCTAGGTGCTCAGTAATGTTACTTCCCTTCTTACCTGGCTTCCAAGACCTGCCACCCTAGAGGGGGATGAGTCACCCCATATCTCGTGCCTGGGGTATGGTGGTCACCTCCAGGTTGATCTCCCTGCTTCCTCCCTTGCCTCTTCCCCACAGTCTATTTATTCTCAATATAGCACCTCCTTTCAAAGTATAAAGTAGATGTCACTCCTCTGTTTGAGTTCCTCAAAAGATGCCTCATCTGACTCACAGCAAAACCCTGTAAGTCCTGTAAGTCTCTACACCAGAGTTTCTCAGTCTCAACACTATTGGTATCTGGGACAGGATAATTCTTTTTTTAGGGGAGAGGGGAGCTTTCTCATGCATTGTAGGGCATTTAGCAGCGTCCTTGGCCTTTATTTACTAGATGCCAATAGCTTTACCCCTCCAACATTGTGACAATCAAAAATGTTTCCAGACATTGCCACATACCCCCCAAGGCTCAGTATCATCCCTGATTGAGAACCACCATTCCACACATCTGTAACCCCTCTGACCTTCTCTCCTACACCTTCTCCTTCCTACTCCAGCAAGCTACATTGGCCTTCTTGCTATTCCTTGAACCATCTGACAGGCTCCCACTCTAGAACCTTCATATCAGCTGTCTATGGGATGCTCTTACCCCAGACTGATTTCCCCAGACTCTTTCCCCAATTTCACATGACTAATTCTCTTACCTCTTTCAAATATTTGCTTAAACATCACTGTCTCAGTGTGACTCCTCAACAACTGTGTTTGGAAACTGTATTTACTAACACATGATCTCAGGACTCTCTATCCCCCTCACCCTGCTGTTATTTCCATACTACTTACTACTTTCTAGTACTTCATATTTTTTTAATTCTGTTTATCATTTTTGTGTAACTCCCTCCAGTAGAATATAACTTCCATGAAGGTAGGGGCTTTTGCTACATTCACTTGTCTTGAACCCTTAGAGCAGTTCCTGGCACATAGGAGGAGTTCAATAAATATTTGTTGAATAAAGTGATGTGCCACTGAGAATGGTGAGCTGAGTCAGCAGCTGTGGTAGGAAAAGGGTAGTCTACCCAGTCAGGCAGAGATGAATTTCAGTCTTGTCCTGGCCACCTACTAGTTGGGTAACCATGGTCGAGCACTTTGGCTTCTGTGAGTCTTGGTTTTCTCATATGAAAAATGGGATGATATTTAAATCCCATGGCTATTGGGAAGATCAGAGGTTGTACAGTTGGAAGGCAGGACAAGGCCAGGCACATAGTAGATGCTCAATTACTGTTCAGATTATTATGACAAAAGTGGTAAGTGAAAGATGGAAAAGACTGCATTGTGCTGAGCCCTACAGGGTGAGTAGAATTTAGTGAGTGAAGATGTGTGGAGAAGGGGTGGAACCATATTTGCTGAGGTTCACAACTTTCTTCTAGAAATGGGAGGAGTTATTTTGCGCAGCTTACATGTCTGGAACTGGGATTTTTTTCACTTATCTTATTTAAACTCAATTAGTTAAAATATAGCGTACATTAGTTTCAGATGTAGACTTCAATAATTCATCAGTTGCATATAAAACCCAGTGTTCATTATGCATGTTAGTGATAGCCTGGATATATGGAAGGAATCTGAAGAGAGGAAAATTAAGTTTGGAAACCCTTCAATTCTTCAACTGGTTTTGAACTATACCATGAGCCAAAAGAGAGCAATGAATGGAGTTGGATTTGTAGTTTGGACATTGAAATGTACAAATCTGAATAAATAAGAAAATCTGAATCCATAAGGGTGAAAGCCATCTAGCAAGTTGAGAAGGGACAGCCTTCTGGAACAGAGGAGCCAACCGTGACCTAAAGAGGCTTTATTGGGAAAAACAGTTAAACGAATTGGCCAGTCTATCCAAGCATTGCTGTAAGAATGCCATCAGCCAGATTCCATCCCATTCAACAAGATGTATTGAATTGAAACACACAATGAGCTGGGTGCTGGGAGGAAAAAGAAAAAAGTAAAACATGTCCTCTGTCCTCATGAAGTTTACAATCTGGTGGGGAAGACAAATAAGAAAATAACACATTCTGCTATCACATAGAATTAAAAAGAAGTGCAAGAATTCCAGGAGAGGCAAATTGCTACAGGAACATGGGGAGGGAGTGAACAATTCTGCTGTGAAGTATTAAAGAAGACTGCATGGACAAGGTTGCATTTGAGATGGAGCCACAGAAAAGCAAGAGAAATATCTGAGGACTTGACTAGGATGAGAGATTTGTCCAAGGAACCACAGGAAGCTGTGGTTTAGAATTAAGTTATCATAACACCTCCCATCAAATATAGAGCTCAAGGGTCATGTTTTCATTCGTTCAATTACAGAATATTTACTGAACCTCTCTTATGTGTAAGCATTGAGGTGCTAAGGATATGGTGGTGAATGAAATAGACTAGGGCCCTGCCCTCATGGAGCTTATATTCTAACAGAGGAGACAGAAAAGAAACATGTGGACAAATGAACAAGATAATTTCAGAGAGCATAGGCTTAAGAAGACTACTGTGGAGGCTTAATTCCTCTCCCAAGCTCTCCAAGTAGAATTTTGGTAGGAGTGGGCAAGAAGCTCAGAATATTCCAAAAATTTTCCTCCTCCTGGAGACACAAATAAAAAGAAAACATTCTTTGGCCTATCTCACAAAAGACTAGGTAGGAAGATAGGATTGCCTGGGGAGAGTGTAGAGGACTCATGATCACATCTAAAGCTGCCAGCATTAAGATTCCAGATAAAGAAAGACAAACCAGCAAAGAAGATCAAGGCCAGTGTGGGAGAAGAAAATCCAGGAGAGTATCCTATCATACAAGTCAAGAGTTCAAAGCATTTTCATGGAGGAGGACATGGCCCCTGAGTCAAAATGCTTTAGAGGGAAGAAGGAAGAAGAAAGAGAAGGTATTTGGGAGCCATTGATGATCTTAGAATAGCTCTTTCAGTGAAGCAGTAGGGACAGAGATGTCTTTGAGCTCACTGTCTTGCCTGGGCTAATTGTTAAAGGATCTGTTCTGGGCATGGCATGGGTATCATATGGGACCTGACACCCCACACTTTGAGAGATTTTGGAATAGACAGGAAATGTCTAGATAGGGGAAGGGACTCTGGACGTCCCCAGTGAGTCTGTGCTAGACTGGACGAGCCACAAAGGCCTGGACACCCCAGACATTTCCCCTACTTCATCACTACCCTGCCTTCCATTCTAGGTGCAAATTCCTGTTGGAACACAGCCTTGAGTCTCCTCAGCTCAGGCCGATGTCCGAAGATGCCTGTCCAATTGCCAAAGTAAACCCTCACTCCAACCACACCTGCTTTTCAACTCCTGGGAACCTCCTGCTTTCCTCTGAGGACTCGCCTTCTTTATAACACTAGAGCAGAACTGAGCTCTTAGTCATTCCGCTAACCATGGTTTACATCCCCTTGACTTTGACCATACTGTGTCTTCTGCAAGTTATGTGTATGGATATGTGCGTGTCCATAGATGCACACACATGCAAAACACTTCTGCAATGTTCTCTTCACTCAACAGATTTTATGGCATTTTTAAAAATTTTATTTTATTTTTTCAGTGTTCTAAGATTCATTGTTTATGCACCACCCTCAGTGCTCCATGCAATACGTGCCCTCCTTAATACCTACCAGGATCTTACGTCATTTTGATACAACTGTAAACCCCTCCTTCTAATGGTTTCAGAATATTCTTTGGTGTGTTTGAACCACAGTTTATTCAACCATTCTGCTACCAACAAGCCTCCCAAATCTTCTGTGAACAAGGGTACATCCTAGAATGTGTGTCTTACATACCAGTACATTTGGAAGTTTCTTATTCTCCTGGCACACTTCTACTCATTGTTCAAAAGTCATTTCAAGGATCTCTGCCTCTGAAAAGAGCATCATTGATGACCCAGAAAGAATGAATCCCTGCTCCTGTATTCTCAAGTTCCATATGCTTACAACTCTGCCATAGCATTTTCAGGAGTGTGTTGAAATTTCTAGTAAGTGTATTCGACAGGAAGCTACTTGAGCACTGGGACAGTGCTATTTATCTCTGAATCCCCTGAGACTAACACAATGCCTACCACAAGATATTTGTCTGATAAATATCTTATTGAATTAAATTGCAAGGAATTTGGACTTTTGAAACCAGACTGGCTGGAGTTTGAATCACCATGGTTCTATCATTTACTAACTGGGTCACTTAGCCTCTGAGCTTGTTTTCTCATCTGTATAAAGGGGAAAAATAATCCTTTACTGTGTATAGTTGATGGAAGGATAAAATGAGATCATGTAACACTCAGCCTGGCATACGGGTGGTGTTAAAAACGGATGCTATGATTGTCCCTGAAGAAGGACAGATTGAGACTGAGTTGGCACTGGGCCCTTTCCACACACCTTCAGGCTTTGCAGTTAGGGAAACTCCCTAAAACAATCTGACATTTCCCAGACAAATGCCCAGATAAATCTTGCAGGTGCCAAGCTGTCTGGGACCTGTTGCCTCTACCCATTCTCTAAGTACCAAATCACTAAGTCTCCAGGTGGAGATGACTGGTTTCTAATTCCCGTTACACACCTTGATCGACAAGCATTGTGGACATTCCGCAAAACTTCTCTCTAAGCCAACACACTGTGCTATGAAGGTGGAAGCCTTGGTGAGAGGCAATCAATATTGCTTTTGATACAGATGCAACTGGGGCAAGAGCTGGGGAGGGATACTCAGTGTAAATCTTTGTCTGGTGTCATCTAAGATACCTGTCATGTATTGATCCAGGTGAGGCTCTTTCCTTTTTTCTTTCCCTGTTTCATTCCATATTTTCCTCAGAGTCTAGTCTGGGGGCGTAAGAATGTCCTGGATCACTAATAAGGATTGATCACATAATGGCACTTTGGATTAGAGCTGAAGAACAGCTTGGGGACAAATATTTCCTTCTGCTGGACAATCCACCTCGGTCCTCATGGTACAGCAAGATCAGGTTACCTGGACACTGATTCAGTTTCTGGTCCTTCATGGGATTTCCAGGGCAGAGGAAACTTCTGCCCCCCTCACTTGATCCCTGTCTGTGGTCTTGCTTCTGCCCTCATCACTTGATGAAAACCCCATCACAGAGAGGTTTTCATCAAGTCTGCAGTAAGAATAAAAAGAATACAAGCAGGCAAGTAAATATGTCAGACTTCACTTAACTTAGCCATCTTTTTAGCTTAATACTCATAAATATGGCACCTTTGATCTCGGATTCCATAGCAACCTCCTTCCCTCAAAGCTGTGACTCATCTCTGCAGAGGGTGTCCTTGGGTGCAAGAGAAGAAATTTGATGTTCTGGAGCCAGGGCAAGGGTGCAGAATTGCATGAAGCACAATGTTTATAACATATCCAGTGTCTACCCAGCATACCAGACGCCAGCCATCATTTGGCCCCAGAATCACCCCAGACTCAGCCGCTGGACAATTCCAAGTGGCCACCCTGTGATGCCTGCAGAGAACATCGTAGGCACCTGTTCCTGGCTCTCCCCACTGGGGCACTCAGCGATAGGGTGCTTTCAGAGAAAAATTAAACGTTGTGCTAGGTGAGGGTTTCTTGGTGTTTGTCAGGTCTGGAAACTCTATGACAAGGCCTGCATATAATTTCTTGATAAAGAAACCAACCAACAAGATACTCTTTTCCACTAAGTACCCAGCTGGGCCAGGCCCCAAGCAGATTTCTCCAGCCCATTTGGACTCCAGCAAACCTGGAGTTCTCTTGCGACATTACAGGGTTTTGTTTGTTTGTTTGTTTGTTTTCCTCTGCCCCCAGTCTCTGGTGCAACCATATTTTTTAAATTTCTTACCTGAGATGGGAGGTCGGAATAGAGGAAAGGTAGCCTTAGGATTCAGAGAGACCTGTGTTCATAGTAGGATCTACTCCCTAAAGCTTTTGTGACAATTGAGATAATATATATGAAGCACCTATGAGTTGGGTTCCTGGCACCCAGGGAGGTCTCTGTCCAAGCTGGGGATGGTGTTGCTGCTGCTGATGAGAGTGAAACTCTTACTCAGCTATCACTTATTGATTATTGATTACTTAGGTTATGTACTGCATATACTCATATACGCATACAAATGCCACCATCCTTCTCTTCATGCAGCTCATTTCCACCATCCTAGCCACTCTTGGATAAAAGAGAATGATAAAACCAGAATCATTTTATGACATTGCTGTGACATCTCAAAGGGGTCCAGTAATTTCATTCCACTCATTGGAATGGCAAAGTCCTTGACCCTGTGTCTGTAGCCTCCATCATTTTTCCACTGAACAAATATTTTTTGTGAGTCTCCTGTGTGCCAGGCATTATTCTAGCAACTGGAATTCAACAGAGAACAATACAAACAAAGTCTGCAGTCATAGTGAGAATATTCTGGTGGGGAAGACAGTTGATAAATATGCAAACCATAGTCTAGTCTTTCTCTTAGGACCACTCTCTTTACAGGAACATCCCTTCCCAGCCCCCCACCCCAAACCCAGCTGCAGAACCATTCCTCAGGGACAAATGGGCTGCAGAGCTGACTTCATCAGAGCTCTAGGATACATTTCACAGCTTGGAGAGCTCAATCACTACTGAACCAGAAAGCTGGTATCCTCTTTGCCTCCCCTTTCTCCCTCCCCATCATCCCCGGAGCCAGCCTCTCCCCTCGCCCAGCATCCAAATCCCACTGCCACTGACAGTTTATTTAACCTTGGAATGTGTCCTGAGCTCAAGTGGCATGGTCAGACATGAGTTGTGGCAGGCTTGCTGTGGCTGCCTATGGACATTGCATTCAAAAGGGATAAGACCAAAGGCCATTGCTGAAACCCAGAAAAGAGATGGCAAGGATGTGATGATATGGTTCCTGACAGCTTCTGTAAGTTCTGATGGAGCTGTCACACTACCCAGCATCAACCAAGAGGGAGGGCAGTGATGAAATGATCATGACCAGATGCCAGACCGAGATTGGCCCACATGTCCTCACCATCTCTTCCCTGGGTTTCAGTGATAACCTTCCAGCCTTTGGTCTTATCCTCTTCAAACCCAATGTCCATAGGTAGCCACAGCAATCCTTCCAAAGCTCACCTCTGATCATGCCACCTTGGCTCAGTACTCATCAGGGACTCCTCCATGCCCCACAATGCTGTCCAGACTCCTTGGCACCATCCTGTCTGATTAGGCCCAAGCTCATTTCTCTAGCATCATATCATCTCTCCTCGACTTACACAGAGTAAAATCTTCAACCATATTGAACTTCTGGAGCTCAACTTCTTTCTCTCACCACCAAGCTTTTGCATGTGCAATTCCTTCTTTCTAGAACACCCTCACCCCTTGTTCATTTGACTAATCCCACCTCATCCTTGAACTCTCTGCTTAAACATTGCTTCCTCCAGAAAGCTTCCCTGGCTCCCCAAATCCTGAAGAGGTTCACCTGCCAGGATCTACACAGCACCTTGTGCCCCTCTATCATGGTGCTATATCATATTTGCCTGTTGGCTCACCTTCTTTCCCTACTAGATGGGGAACTCCTTAACTCAGGGGAAATCTTGTTTGGAATGTGGCATTCAGATTCAGTCATTTCATCCATGTGCAATGACAAATCACCCAGTGCTTTGCATCAAAACCCATGGTGGTGAGGGTCCTGTTTGGCCATATTGGGTGAGCAATCCTTGACTCATGCTACTGGGTCCCTTTCAGGAGGAGAGGACAATGATGAAGGAAAAACCACCTGGCTCATCCCTCTCCTTTTCTAACACAGTGTCCTATGTATAGAGATCTCTCCTCTCTTCTCTCTCCTTTACCAGCACTCAACACTTCATAGAGCACCCCCTTTCAGAAACATGACTCCCACTTTGCCAAAGAACATCCCACCTACCCTCAATCTCAAGAGATTTTGTTTGTTTTGCTAAACCTCCTCTACTTCCCTGGAGGGAAAAGGAGCATTTTTATTTTGTTTTTTTTATATCACCCAGCAGGAGATCCACATCAGACTCTTCATGGAGGTCCATTTTCCACCTCCTACTTACACACCATCCAGGCCCATAAAAGGGGCTGGGACCCAGCCTAGCCAAGTGATAAAACAGCCAGTCTCTTTTCTATGCCCACAGTAGTGTCAGGGGCCAACCAGTCTTGACCTGATAGGAGGGGACCCTCTCCACAAAGCTCTCTTTCTCTGGCCATTTCTGCATTATATAGAATTCCCAGGGAGGGGCCTTGGTCTGGCTCTTCAACCAAGGCCAAAGGGTTCCCCGGGCCCCACCCAGTTTCTCAATGTGGGAACCACCCAGCTGGCCGCCTCCCTGGCTGACAAGTTGCAGAAAGAAAAGGGCTCTTGAAAGTGGCTTTGAGTTCCCACGCAGGAAGGTGCCAGCTCGAGACAGCATGGCTTTGTGCTTGCCAGAATCTGTCTTCTTACCAGGCAGAGGGAAATCATGTCCTGTGAAGGCATCAGAAGGCCCTGTGAGGATGACAGGACCATCCCTGCCCCAAGCAACAAAGTGGAAACGTACCTGCTTTTAAGGGGAGAAGACTCCTGACCCAAAATATAACTCTGAGAAAGGCTCTTCCCAGCCTTCTCCAAGACAACCAAAATTTCTCTCAAATCCCAGACACCAGAGTTTCTCTACTTTGGTGGCTGTTCATTCAGAAAATAGCCTCAAACTAAAAAATACCATACATCTTAATTTTATCCCTAATCTACATATATTTAAAGATAGAGGTAGAGATCCTCATAGATGGGCAAGATACTGTGTATAATAGGGCTTATGAAGACCTTTTTTTGTAAGTGCAGCTCCTCAAGGGTCTACAGATTGCACTTTGCCTTCAGCCACTAGAAGACACAGGCTATGGCAAATGGGAGAATAAAGGCAAAGGAGAGTAGAAAATCCTAGACATTTGTTTGGACCTTCATCATCGTTATTTTTCTCTGTATAAACTGCTGCTCTCTAGAATTTTAGGCTCAAAGCCTCAGACAGTTCCCAATTTGTAAAGACTCATGGACATTTAGAACTTGTAAGGAACACACAAGATCATCCAGTCCAGCAGACTGATGATTCATGGTCCACCATATGTGTTTGAGTGTATGTGTGGGAGTGGGGGTGCAAGGTGTGTGAGAGTAAATATGTGTGAGTGAATGTGTCAATGTGTGTATGGGTAAGAGGATGTTTGTTTTTGTAGGGAATGGAAAGAAGACCTAGTGAGGATCTCCAACATCATAACCAACACCCCAAGAACCTCTAAATTTAAAAAAAAAAAAACTTTTTAAAACAAATTGAAAAGCAAATTCAGCCTAATTTAACCTCATCACTCTGCAAATGTGGAAACTGTGACCTGCTGAAGAAAGGGATATGCTAAATAGTTTTAAGTTTTCAGGGCTAGAAACCAGGTCTCCTGGCTTCCACCTGGTCCACCATAGTTTGCTCCATTACCAGCAGAATTACTCTCATTATTCTTGAACATCTATAGTGTTCATATAAGGGGTATGCTTTCCAGCTTCATCTTTTTAGAAAGTGTGCCCACTCACTTACTCCCTACTCCCCACTCCCTACACTTATCTCATTGCTCCAAATATTTAGCTCATCATTCACATACTCAGTTGTATAAAATTCAGTCTCCACATTGTATGAAGTACACACACACACACATTCTGCAGGAGCAGTTCTCTTGCACAGCATCGTTTCTGGCAAGACTGATTGGTCTCCAGGGAAAGCAGCTGAACCAAGATGGGCCAGTCAGGGTTCTTCCCTGAGAGTACTGACAACAGAATAGAGAAAGAGAGTCATCCCTTTCTGCTCTAAGCTGTGAAATTTGTGTTAAGTGTCAGTCTACAGCAACAGATTGAATATGAAATACAAAGGCTCCTGGGTGGCTCAGATGGTTGGTCATCTGCCTTTGGCTTAGGTCATGATTCCAGAGTCCTGGGATCAAGCCCCGTGTTGGGCTTCCTGCTCAGCAGGGAGCCTACTTCTCCTTTTCCCTCTGCATGCTGCTTCCCCTGCTTGTGCCTACCTTCTTTCTGTCAAATGAATAAATAAAATCTTTAAAAAAAAAAAAAGGAATCTGAAATACAGAGAAGTAGAGTTAAGAGACATGGAGAAACACTGTTTCCAGCTTTTCTAAGGCCCAGTTTCATCTCTGGGCATTCTGTAACTTGAATGTTTTAACTTCCCTTGGATTTTGTGAACCAGAACACTCTCCTTTGCACTTAAATTAATTGATTAAGGTGAGGTCTCCTCCCTCTGGTAACCCAAAGCCAAAGACAACAGTGTAACCATATCCCTTCAACCTTTTTGGCATTCACTCCACAAATCTCTGTTCTCCTTTTAATTAAATGTATTTTACTATAAAAACAGACAACACATGTAGAAGAGCTGTATTTAGTTCTAACTTGTAGGTTAGGAACAGGAGAACTTAGAATCACATAATAAAATAGAGGCAAAAGTAGAAATAAAACAAGTCTTCTGACTACCAATTTAGACTTTTTCAAAGAAATCATGATGATGTCTATTAATTGGTATGAGTAACAGAGAGCCAAAACATTATGCCTTAAAATATGACGAAGGCTTAATTTTCTTGTGCATTCAAGTCCAAAAGTAGGTAATCCACATCTTGATGGCTTTGCTCCATGAAGACCTGAGGACTCATTTCCTTCTGGCTTATTGCCTTCACTCCCTTCTTAGTTTCTTTATCTGCAAATTGTTGATATTGATGTATTATGGCCCAAGATGGCTGCTTCTGTCACTGCCATCACATCCGCATTTCAGCCAGCAGGAAGGAGAAAAAGCTGAAGAGGGAAAAAATGTCATCTCCCCCTTAAGGAAATTTCTCAGAGGCTATTATATGACACTTCCACTTAAATCTCACTTGCCAGAATATAGTCATCTGACCACGTCTAATCTGAAAGGAGCCTGGGAAATACATCCTTGAGTCTGGGAAGCAATATATATATCTATAAATTAATAGTTATTTAACAATGGAAGAAGAGGAGACTGGATATTAGAAAACAATGTGCCCACCATATTGTTATCATTTTTACTTTTAATAGTTCTGCCATTTTTCTAGTTGGTTACTCCAACTATTCCAAGTGGAAAGGGTGGTTTTCTCAGAACCTGTTCTCCTTTCACCACTGTCTTCTTTGCATTTAATGTTTATGACTCCAAACTAGTGGTTTGGAGTGAATGAACCTCATTTGGAGGTTGGGGCTAAATGGGTCTGTTAGAGAATTCTGGAACAGAACCTATGGTTCACTTTGTTTCTTTCCCAAAGAATTTTGGCCCTAACCCTAGCCAGCCTGCTGGCTCACAAGAGATGACAAGCTAGAAAGTGTGAATGACTCAGTTCCTATGCATGCTACTCCAACCCCCCATTTTATTAGAGAAATATCTTCTGACAGGACCTTCATAAGGGCAGATCTGATCCACTCATCATGTTTATTTATTCAACACATAGTTTTTGGAGGCAGGATGGTGGTTAAAAGGACTAGCCCTAGAGTCTAACTGCTTGGTTTCAAATCCCAGATCTATAAGCCTGGGGAAATTATTTAACCTTTCTATGACTTGGTATCCTTATCTGAAAAATAGAGATTTCTGTACCTGCCTCATAGGACTTTTGAGAAATTATAACAGGTAACCTAGGTCAGGCATGTAATAGTAAGAGCTCAGTAAATATCAGCTAGGGGCACCTGGGTGGCTCAGTCAGATAAGCATCTGCCCTTGGCTCAGGTCATGATCCCACAGTCCTGGAATGGAGCCCCATATCAGGCTCCCTGCTCAGCAGGGAGCCTGCTTCTCCCTCTCCTTCTGTCGGCCACTCCCCCTGCTTGTGTTCTCTCTCTCTCTCTCTCTGTGTCAAATAAGTAAATAAAATCTTTTTTTTTTTAAGTGCCAGCTATTTCAGCAAGTGCCTCCTAGATGTCAGGACTGTGCTAAGAGTGTGGGAAAAACAAGAGTGAGTCCTTGCAGTTATGTGGTTCCTAGAGACATAGGCACCACAAGCTTGGACCCACTCTGGTTTCAGTGGGGGCAATTGGCAGCAACATCTGAGCACTGAGGTCTTTTATGGAGCGAGAGCAAGATCCTGGAAGACAGAGGGGTCATGGGAAATAAAACACCCTACTACCTTTTCCTCTTCCCTGCCCTCCTCCTAAATAGATCACCTAGAGCGTTTTTGTGAACCGTGCATTGTGTTGGGATGGTCTTAATTCCATGCCCAGGGAGTCCCTTTATATCAGTTCTGCAAGGATCTTGATGCCTCCTTGAAATACTAGCAGCTTCCAGCAACACCAAAAGTCACAGAAAGGAAAGAAGGAAGGAGGGAGGGAGAAGAGACAAAACCAATTGTCATTTTCATTGAAAAGACAATAACAATTAACAATTCCACTTACACAGTGTCCCTTTTTTCCCACAGTACACAATTGATTACTTTTTTAAAGAGCTAATTTAGAATCTTGACATATACTTTATTTTCTGCATATTTGAGGTGATTTTCAAACTTTTATCTCATTACTCATTATAAAAATAGTATGTGCTCATATAGAATTCAAACACTAAAAAGGAATAAAAGTAAAAAGTAAATGGCACATACATATAGTAGAGTCACACCAAACATATTAAATATGCTCAGAGGAAAGAAAAATGAATAGAGACAGATAAGCATTTAAATAGTGCTGGAAGTTCCTACTTTCTCCTCAATGAACAAACACTTGAGAGGAGGCCCAAGAAGAGAGATGCATCCCCTTCCGCTCCTGCGGGAACTGATAACAATTAAGGGACATTTAGCATTTTACAACGAAGTGGGTAGTTCTCAGACAGCATAGGCCCTAAATACAGTCTAATAATTATTTTATCTGGTGGTCAATGGAAAGACAAAAAAAAAAATCTGTTCCAGTGTTGCAGGGAAACATTGAGAGGTGATGGAATTTTATATTGTCTTTTTTTAAATTAACATGTAATGTATTATTAGCCCCAAGGGTACAGGTCTGTGATATATTGCCTCTTATAGGTTATATTAGGATTTTTCAGAATAATTTTCACCACATGCATCATCTTGGTCTTATTCTCATACTTTAGAACCAAATTCATACAATATACAACCACTTCATCTCTTCGTTTTGCCTTCCCTTCCTTCCTTCCTTTCTTCTTTCCTTTCTTCCTTCCTTCCCTCCCTCCTCATGCCCTCCCTTCTTTCCTTTCTTCCATCATTCACCCTCCCTTCTCTTCTTTCTTCCATCATTCTTTCTTTAATATAAATGAGATAACGTCTTGCATACTATTTGGCAGTTTTCACCTAACAAATATCTTGACATATTTTCCATCAGCAAGGAGTTTTCTATAGAACTAAAGTTTATTAAACCAGCCCCTGCTGACAGTGCTACAAAGTGTACAAAGTCTTGGCACACATATCTTTGTATACTTGCTCAGGATTTTTGTAGGGTAAGTTCCTTGAAGTTCATTGTTGGGTCAAAGTGTGTGCACATTTTAATTTGCTAAATGACCAGTTGCCATATATATATATATATTATATATATATTATATATATATATATTATATATATATTTGTATTCCAGTGTGTATTCACTTTCTTGTGAATATGACTGCTCATGTCATTCATACATACATACATACATGTATGACATGAGCAGTCATATAAAGGCTCTAACTTGTTTTTATTTTATTTTATTTAGTTTTCTGGAAGAGAGTAGGTCAATCAAGGTGAAGGAAGGTGAAGGTCACGGGAAGCTTCTAAGAGGATATGACTGTTAAACCAAGCCTTGAAAGATGACCTGACTTTTCAACCCATGGCAAAGCACATTTCAGGCAGAAGCTGGAATATGAAGTCAAAGAGGCTCATGGAGCATGGCTGAGCAGTCCATTACATCTGGGCAAATCATTGGCCGTAGGTGGTCTATACCTTAGCTCTCATGACAGGCTCAGACACTTGACTAAAATGCACAAAAATATACAGATAAGCAGTTACATTCTTTTTTTTTTTTTTTAAAGAGAGAGCACAATGTGGGGGAGAGCAGAAGGAGAGAGACAAGCAGACACCCCACTGAGCAGGGAGTCCAATGCAGGGCTCCACCCCAGGACCTTGGGATCATAACGTGAGCTAAAGGCAGACCCTTAACTGACTGAGCCACCCAGGCACCCAAGCAGTTACATTCTAATGGGAGAAAACAGACAATCAACAGAACACAAAGCCAGCTACATGACATAATAAATGGTGATAAGTGCGATAGGAAATTAAGATCAGAGAAAAGGATAACGTGCCTGGGGAGAGGAGCAGGTTACAGTCTTCCATAGGTGATCAGGAAAGCCCTCACGAGAAGGTGATATTTAATAATGACCTGTAGGGGGTGAGGGAGTGAACTTTGCAGATTTCTGGGGAAGAAGCATTCCACAGAGGGAACAGAAGAAGGGCCCAAAGGTGGGAGAGATGCCGGTAGAGAGCAAGGAGGTTACATGACTGGAGCAGAGCCAGCACATGAGGGGAACAAGTGAGGGCTAAGGTCTTAGAGGCCCCAGGACTGGATACTGGCAGGCTCTGCAGCCATTATAAGGGTTGGGCTGCTTTTCAGAGTTAGCTGAGAAATGATTGGGAGGCTTTGAGCAGAGGGGTGACATGGTCTGACACATGGTTTAAACAGAGATCATTCCGACTAAAAGAGAGATGAGGGCCAAAAATGGGAAGACCAGTCCAGAAGTTGTGGGAATAATCCAGGCGAGTGATGATGGTGGCTTGGACCAAAGCAAGGCAGTGGGGTAGTAGAAAATGGTCAGATTATGGGTATATTTTGAAGGCAGAGCTTTTAGGACTTGCCCATGGCTTAGACATGAAATGTGAAAGATAAGGAGTCGGGACAACTGCAAGGTTTTGACCTGAGCAACTAGTGTGATTAAGCTGCCATTACCTGAGGTGGGGAGCACTTTCAGGGCAAGAATTTTGGATCTCAAATGTGTGATTCCTATTAAACACTGAAGTAGAGGTGTCCAGTAGGCCATCAGATACGTTAGAAGGAATTCAGGGAGAGGTCAGGGCTAGAAATATAAATAGATGAGTCATTAGCATGTAGATTGTTTTAAGACCCATTAGACTAGATGAGATCACTCAAGGAATGAGCACGGACAGAAAAAGAGAAGAGGTCAGAGAACTGACCCCGAGACACTTTAATGTTACAAAGTCAGGAAGGTAGAGACTAAGGGAGGTGGAATGTGGGAGGCCAAGCAAATCAAATGTTGGATAGACTATTGCTGCTAAGTCAAGAAAGATGAGGACAAAAACACTGTCCACTTGATTTTCCCTGGAACACAATGTATTACTTTTAACCAAGTGTTGGTCAAGCCTTCCTGGCCATGGATAGAAACCATAGTACTTTGCATATCAGCCCCCATGTACTGAGTAGATGGTTTCACTTCCATAGGAATATTTTATTTCCAAGTCCTAAGGTAGGATTCCTGACAGAAGGAAAAGCACATATCATGTGCAGGACACTAGACTTAAGAATGGGGTCAAGTGACCTGCGTTCTAGCCCTGGCCTACCATTTGCATCTTGGTGACCTTGAGACCACCTCTAGCTCTCAGCTTCTTCAAATGCAATATGGTGGGTGATAAGCAGAGGAGGCCTGACCAGGGGACCACTGAGGTGCTCTTCATATGTGCTACTCAAAGCTGTAATTCAAAGACACTTTCCTCTCTCTCAGTCCAGGCTGGCCACATAATTTGCAGGGTCACTTGTTCAAAATGCAGGAAAACTATGCCACTGAAGGTACTAAAACATAAAACTTTCCCTTTTTTCCATGGTCTCTCTAACTTGTCAGGGGTTTTTTTAAAATCTGCTATTCAGTATCATTCTAACTACAGATGTTAATTTTTAAATTATTAACATGAATATTAACCACTTGCTTTTAGATTGTGCAATGCCAACTTAAATGTAAATACAAGAGCATTTAGCTCATATGCAGAATCAATGAAATGACACAATTCATATTTCATAGCTTACACACGCATATGTATATATGTGGATGAATAGTGGAAATGCAACAAAAAGCTAACTCCACTGTTTTATTCCACTTCTCAATATGTATGCGTTCTACAAACAGTCTCTACTTTTGGCTGACTGATGAGTAAGGAAGGACTAGAAAAAGGAATTCTGGGTTTCCTTATCTTTTCCTTTCCTTCTATGTTATCATTTTCAGCAGAAGTTGCAGACCAGTAGGAAAGACTATGGGAGGATTTCTTGGTTGTTTTTCTTAGAACACCATTGTCTTCTTTCTGCATTGGAAGCAAGTGCCAGTTCACACAGCAAGCATGGCCTCTCAGGGCTGTCAGCACTCCCTACTTATTCAGCTGTAGATGTCACACACATAGCTTGCACTCACTTTGAGTCTCACTGAACTCCCATGCATCACAGGTCCACTGGGATTCTGTTCTCGTGTGGAATCAAGGAGGCTGTCTGTGAAGCAGATGGCAAGGAACAGCAGTGGACATGTGCATGCACATAGGCCCCTTTGCTCGTGTATGTGCTCCATTGTCACCACCTACTCTACACAAACTCAAAGGTGAGATTATTAAGAACTTCAGAGTGGACACAGTAGAGACTTAAACCAAACATGGAGCCCTTCTGAGCATGGGGCTCTGTGCACCTGCCCAGGACATACATCCAGGAAGCCCACCCTACTGTAAGTCTCCCTCTGCAAACACCATTATGGCACAGATCACACTGCCCATAAAGCTTGCATTGCCTTGGCTGTCTTCCCCCTTCAGACTACAAGGCATTTGGATCAGTTCTAGTACAGGGCATGATGCATACTAGGTATGTATCAAATGTTTGTGGGATGAGTATTACTGTAAGAACAAGTCATTCTCTAATACCTAGCCCAGGACCATGAGTGGGTTTTTTCTTTGACAGTTCCCATCTCCTCTCATTTTGTCCATTCACCATCTTCAGAAGCTCACAGTCTGAAGGGAGAATAGACATTGAAATAGAAAATTCATTCATCTATTCATGCCGTATGGGAGCAAGCACGGCTCCTGGGATATATCACATGTTCAATGAGTATTTGTCATGAGGAAGACACAGTAAAGTCAAATGGAGAAGGCAAATAATTCAGCACTGAAAATGGAGTCCATTGAGTTGTGTTACAGAAACTCATCGAAGACCCTATGGAGACACAAAGAAAGGACAGCTAACCCAGCCTCAGGCTTCCAGGACAGTTGCTCAGAAGAGGTATCTTCTAGAGGAGAATGTACCCTGAAAGGAAGGGCTTTCCAAGCTGAGCAAGCAGCCGATTGGAAGGCCCCAAGATATGCAACAATGTGGCTCTCTTGGGCACTTGTATACTGTTTTGCTGAGTGTGATGGGAGAGGCAGTGTGAGATGAGACTGGAGAGGAGCTTTCTTAGGACTTAGAACTCTGTAAAATAAATGCTATGGCAGTAGAACAAAGTGCTCTATAAGAACAAAAGAATGAGCTGCTTGTTTCTTATAAGGGCAATGACAGTTGGACTCAGTCTGATAGGTGAGTAAGAGTTTACCTCAGAGAAAAGTATGAATAGCATCCTAAATGAAGAGAATGGCCTGAAGTAATAAAAGTGCCCTTTGTCTTTAAGTAACGGTAAGAATTCAGTGTGGCTCAAATGGGGAGGGTCCTGAGATGCATAATAAAAATAATAGCTCACATGTATTGAGCATTTACTACGTGCCAGATATTGTGCTGTTGCTATTGAATTAACCCATTTCCTCTTTTTTTTTTTACACTTGATCTTAGCCAAAAGGCCGAGAAGCGATCCTCTTTTTTTTTTTTAAAGATTTTATTTATTTATTTGACACAGAGAGAGAGAGAGATCATAAGTAGGCAGAGAGGCAGGCAGAGGGGCGGGGGGCGGGGAAGCAGGCTCCCCGCTGAGCAGAGAGCCAGATGTGGGGCTTGATCCCAGGACCCTGGGATCATGACCTGAACAGAAGGCAGAGGCTTAATCCACTGAGCCACCCAGGCACCCCAGCCCATTTCCTCTTAATGACAGTCTTATGAAGGAGGTATTTCTATTATCCCCATTTTACAGATGGGGAAATTGGAAGGTTAAGTAACTTGGTCAAGGCCCCATAGCTAGTTAAGTGGCATATCTGGGAGTTGAGCCCAGGTCTGTGAGATTCCAAAGCACATGCTTTGAAATATTAGCCATCCTCTTCCCATCATTGTTTGGCAATCAAGTCGAAGCAGTCAGAGAGCTTTGGAGGAAAAGGGTGAGTTCAGTTTGGGGCATCCAGAGAAGACGCTGAGAAGGCAGCTATACATACGTGTTTGTAGCCCAGAAAAGATGAACAACTGTAGTGAAGATCTGGGAGTCATCAGCTAATTTCTAGGCGCTAAAACCATGAACATGGATGTGGGCTTAGGACAGAACTCTCTGCAGCTTGGACATTTGCGAGCCAGATGGGGAGCAAAGGATGCCGACAAGGAGAAATTAGAGAGGTAGGGAGGCAAAAATGAGCATGAAAACCCACACGCTACAGAGATAGCCAGTCAGACAAAGACTGCAAAATGGCCTGTAGGTTTTGCAAATGACCTCACAAGTGACCTTGTGCAGACCAGTTTCCTGAGACTGGTAGATAAGGGGAAAAGGACAATTGATAGATTTATAATGAGACTTAGTGCAACTTCTCAGTTTTTGCTATTCATGAAAAAAAAATTCATCCTTTGTCAAATACATTTCCTGATTTGGGGTACAGGAAAATGCAGTCACTGCATCAAGACGTCAGCTGTAACTTGGCTATGGGGTATTTGGCAAGCCACTTACTTCCCTTCTTGGGGCATCAGCTTCCTCATCTGTAGACAAAGGTACTGGAAGAGACATACTCCTAAGTTTTCTCCCGGATCCAAAATTCTATTCTCCTCCATTCCAGATGCTCTTTGGGGATGTCAGTGTTGATGAGGAAGGTGAAATAGCACTCAGGCACAGGGAAAGAGAAGGGCCCCCTTTAACTGCTACAGCTGCCCCATGGGGCCTGTTCCCTCTCGGTCTTGTTTGCTCCCCGGTCCTCCAAGGCGGCTGTTGGAGCCAATGATGAGAAACACATGTTTCTGGGCAGCCCTGGTGTTCCGCAGTGCCGCCAAGGGAGGGCAAAAAAGAAAAGGAAAAAAAAGAGAAAGGAAGGAAAGAAAAGAGCTTTGGTATTCTCAGCCTCCACAGACAATTCCCCCATTGATGTGCTGTGAGTCACGGCGGGCCGCCAGGCCATCGCGGTTTCTGAATCACTTCCTCCAAGAGGGGCTCTCCACTTGTTCCCCAGGCTGGCTTTGGCCAGGGCTGGAATGCAAGGAGGTTGGGCCCTTCAGAGTGCCTCTGACTGCTTTCCTCTTTACTGGAGCTCCAGCAGCAGAGGTGGAGGTGCCAGACGCCAGGACAGGGGGCCTCAATGGAAGGTGGCAAAGGAGCAGGTTGAACTTGCTTGTTCCAGCTAATGGACCCTATTTCAGTGCTAAAACTCATGCCTGCCTCCCTGGTTAGAGATGGAAGTGAAGTAAAAACCCAGATTAAAGGCCGTGGTTTTCTCCAACGGGCACCAGACTCACCAAGTTTTCCATCTTCTTGACCTTGATTCTCTGGCTAGGTGGACAAGCTGATCTCTTTTGAGCAGAGGTAGATGTAAAGTTGATCCTGGCCGTTCCTCCAACAACTAACATTAGTGTGTTTTGGACTGCATCTCTTGATCTCCCATCTTTCCAACTTCCATTTTTGAGGACAAGGATATTAATGGCCCAAGATGCCCTCACCTGGGTGATGGTATTCAAGTGAGAGTCTATTTTAAGTTCTTTCTTAGGATAAACTTCATTCATTCAACAAAGAGCTTTGTGCTTATTTTGAGCTAGATTTTGCATAGGCATCAGGGGTTCTGAGAGGAAATGAACATGGTCCTAGCTGGATCGAAGAGAAAGACTAATAAATCAACAATGGAAATTCAATATGGTAGGTGCTCTGGTGGAGGAGCACAGAGGAGATCATCAAACACAAACTTGGGGATGGGGAAGCTCAGGGAAGGCATCCAGAAAGATTTGTTGGATTGAATAAGGTGACATTTAGTACCCTTTTCCTTTGTCCGCCCACCATTGCTCCCCATTCCCCCAGGTTTTTCCAGAAGATCAGTACGTTCACTGAACACTGGTGAAGAAACCTCCTCTCAGCCCTTGTAGGAGATGAAGGGGTCTCTCTCCTCCACACCAACAGAGGGCACGGTTTCCCAATGACCTTGGCTGTTTGGGAAAATACTAGAATGCCGCCATCTTGTGGGCACGCTGAGCCATGTTCATTTTACAACTCTATGCTCCTGGGACCCTTATCAGAGATGGGTTGACCTGGAA
This sequence comes from Martes martes, assembly GCF_963455335.1. NCBI lineage: Eukaryota > Metazoa > Chordata > Mammalia > Carnivora > Mustelidae > Martes > Martes martes. The sequence goes on from NC_137895.1 coordinate 14,476,830, forward strand.
GGAATGCCCAAAAGAGACAGGGTCTGGCATGGCTACTTATCTGATTGTACTTACAGGTGAAGGGTAAAAACAATACCTTTTAAGAAGTCAGCTGTGTCCACATGTAGCTGGCTGGTCTCCCCTTACAGAGGTAGCTTTGGACAAAAAGCTTCTTTAGAGCACACACCATGTCTTCATCTTCTCTGTGTCTGCCACAACTTCTACCAAAAGATCGGGAAAGTAATAAGTGCTCAGCTCATGGATGTTAGATGGAATCAGTCACTGTAAACAATCAGCCAGAATGATAGCAAGGGCTCTCTCTGCCTTGTACCACTGTGTTCCTAGCACCTAGCACAGTGCCTAGAGTTACAAAAACATGTTACACGAATCAGTGAAATCAGACACTTGAAAGTAAAGTTATAGAAACAACAAATGTTGTTTGCTGGAGAATAGAGACGTTGTCTATATTGTCTAGGAAAACCTCCTCTTTCTTGCGTGCAGCACAGAAAGGTACAATGATTTGCCCAAGGTCACACATCTAGTTTCAGAGCTGGGACTAGTGGGCATCACTCGTCACCTGACTTGCCACTATGGTTGCCTGGCCAGGTCAGCCCACGCTTACATGAGGAACAAAGCAAAGCAGCATATCTGTCTAGAGCAGACACTTGTCTATAATTACACTTGGTGGAAGAGCTTTCCAGTGAGAATTTCTGAAGTATCTTCATAAGGACTCCAATACTGGCCTGTACTCCTGGGGAAATAAGGAATCTAGCTAGTGTGCTGAATATAGAGGTAAAGGATGTCTGGCAATCCAAGGAATACAGAAATAGCTGAAATGCAGTCACTGGACACAGAGAATGTGATGCAGAAAGCGCCACAGCTCTACCATAGGGTCCACATGGGACCCTTGTCTCCCAGGAGAGCTCATGAAAAAACCCATGTCTTGATGGTGTATGGACTTGAGCTTCAGAGTGGGCAATGGATATCTAGATGAAGGAGCAGCCTGACCCACATGTAAGAACAAAGGGTCTGGCTATCTCTCCAGTACATCCCTAATGACCTCATTCTCTCCAGTTCACCCTCTGCCCTGTGCCACACTGGTTTTTCTAACAATTGCCTGCTTAGACTATCCATGGCCCCCCATTGCCAACAGGATAGAATCCAAATACCTTTGGCTTCCTTTTTCATCTGGCCCACTACACCTCTTTAACCATATGTTTCATCCCTTATCACCTATCCCTTCACACCTTGATCACCCTGCTTGCCTGTCTTGGGTAGGTTCCAGGCCTAGACTCACCACTTGTTACCACTGGGACCTTAAGGATGGATATCACTTACCTCTCCATGCCTCCATTTCCTCATCGGTAAAATGGAGATCCAAGTGCATCTACCAGACTGTGCCATTGTGAGAATTGATTGAACTGAATGTGAAGCTTCTAAACAGTGCCTAGCACATGTATGTTGTCAAAATATGTTAGGAATAGTTACTATTACTATCACTAAGTCCACCATGCTTCCTCATGCTCCCATCCCTTTGCAAATTCTACTTCCTATGCCTGAAAAGTCCTTCCCTGCCTTCTCCTTCAGATGGACAACAGCTAATCCTTCAAGAACCAGCTCAATGTGCCCTTTTTAACCACAGAGGAAGCTAATTGCACCCTCATCTTTGTATACAACCTACTGCGGGTTCATCAGAAATCCCATTGACACCCTGAAACTCCCCATCAGTCACATGGTGTAATGGCATCTATGGATCATGATGCCTCATGGATCAGATGGGTAACTCCATTGTCATTCTACAGGCTGTACAAATTACAAAGACCTTGACAAGCATGAAAGATGTGTATTTTTGTAATTTGAGAAGGAATGTCAGCTGCCCTGCTTCTGGCCTGCCAGGGCTGGATCAGCCTGTCCCTTGCTGTAGTGACCCAAGACCCAGCCTTCAGCAGTGACCTCTCCCTCTCATACACACTAGCTCGGTCTGCAGCCCGGGGTCACCCACGCTTCCTTCCCAGGCACTGGCAGCTCCTGGCCCACCCATCCAGGGAAGGCTGGGACTGGCTGTTAGCACAGGAAGACAGCTTCTCATCCACCTCCTTCTTCCAGTCCCCGCCCCCCACCCCCAGACTGGGAGCCACCTTGACTGCCCTCGTCTCCCCAGTAAGGTTCTGCCTTAACTTTTAAAAGTAAATTTTACTGTTTACCATAAAATGGAAAGGTCCTCTCCTGGCCCCCCACTCATTCTCCCTTGTTCCTCCCTCCTCCCCCACAGCTTGTTTTAGTGTCCTCAAAGCCATCTCAGGGCCTTTAACAACCCTTCCTTCATGCACTCATCAAGCATTGTGTGAAGCACTTACTCTCTGCAAGGCATTGTGGGAGGGCTGGAAGGAAGAAAGGGGTGGCAAACATGTGTTGAGGGTCTGCTCAATGCCAGCACCATGTCAGATACGTAGGTCACTCCCCTGAATTTGCACCTCTTGGGGTAGGTTTTGTTACATAATCCCCACTTCATTGCAGACACAGCTGAGATTAGGGAATTTACCTGAAGTGACACCACTACTCACTGGCAGAGATAAAATTTAAAACTTGCATCATTTCCCTAAACCATGCCTTCCTATAGCACATGGCACAGTAAGAGAGATGCATGCAATATATGGCAAAGAGGGGTCCAGAGCCCAGGGATATGCATTCTGAAGGCAGTGTCGGGTCAGATACTGTCTGTCAACTGTCATCACAAACACCCAAGACTGCTGTATTTCTCCTATATTCTTTAGCCCCAAACTTGCTGGAGAGAGCTACAGATCTGTCTATAATTTGAGTTATATGATGTCTCCCTGTTCTCTAAAGCAGATACTGGGCAACTGGGTGGCACCAAGAATGCTAGCAAAAACTTACGAAGAATGCATTACACATGAGAGTTTTACCTAGATGCTTTCTGTGCGCTGACTCAGTACAACAACCTGATAAAGTTAGTGCTATTATTATCATCATTTTCGTAATAAAGACACAGGTACAGAGAGTGAAGAAACTGGCCTAAGATTACACTGCTAGAAGTGGCTGAGCTGAGATGTGAGCCCGGAGAGGCTGGCTTTGGAGTTTGGGCTCTAAGGAGTTCACTGTGCTGCCTCTTAATGGTTTAAAATACAAATACTCTACAGATGGGGCACTCGTGTGCTGGACAGCATGCCAGATGCTAGAGATACAATGGCAAGCAATTATGCATGGTCCCTGCCCTCATGTAGCCCAGCCTCTCAAGGGGGAATCAGCTAGCTATAAGCCGGCAATTTCAATAGTTCAATCAGTGGCCTGGAGGCCAACAGGTGCAAGGTTATGAGTGGGCTCCAGATTCTGCCTGAGTTGGAATCTCTTTTCCTTCACTTCCCAGGGTTGTGGTCTTGGGCATGTTAGCAAACATCTCTGTGCCTCTGTACTGTCAGTATCTGTACCTCAGGGCATCACCTGGGAAGGATTAAATGAGATAATATGGAGAGATGGTTAACCTAGTGCAACATGCTACTTAGTTTTGATTCCTGATTCAGTCACTTCCTAGCTACATGACCTTGAGCGTTATTACCCCTCTGTGCCCCAGCTTCCTCATCTCTTGAGTGGGAATGATAGTATCTACCTCATAGGGTCATCATCAGAATAGAATGGGTTAATGTAAAATATGTAATCCATGAGCACTCGTTATAAAATAACTGTCATTAACAGTTGAATCTGTCCTCCCAGATATCACCAAGTGTTACCACTAAATCCACTATGCTTCCTGATGCTTCCATCTCTTTGCACATGCTCTTCCCTATACCTGGAATGCCCACCCCTACCTTCTCTCTCAGATAGACAACAGCTCATTCTTCAAGGTCCAGCTCAATACGCCCTTCTGCTGCCTCTCATAGCCCCTGCTGGGGAAGTTAATTATCTCACCTTTGCACATGTCCTTGCTTCCCCCACCCTCCCTCGTGCTCAGCAGACGTGGGGCTAAATGCTGAGGACTCTGTGACACTGCCTTCCTAATTCCACATTGAATCATGTTGCCTGGGATCAGAGATGACTGTTAGTGGACTATAAAATTTAGTAATGAACTTAAAAATGAGATGTCCTATGAGAGAGTTGTTAGAAACTCTCCCCAAATATAGGGCCTATCTATTATTGAATATGCAGTTTACTCTATATTTAATATTACTATTAGTCTATTGTGTGATGTTATTTATTGGCTGGTGCTGTAGAGCACGTGGATTTCTAATACCAAATCGTTTGTGTTCTGGTTGGGTGGCTTTTGTTTGTTTGTTCCTGAGACCCTAAAGAAAGAATTAAAACAGGTATCTAGCAGGAACTGAGAAACAATCTTACAACCCATCCTACATTCTGTCATGTATTCACGCTTGCCTCTCTCACTGGCACTGCCAACCTCACTGAGGTCTGCCTGGGTCAGACCAGTCTCTAACTGAATGTGAGTAGCCCCTGGCAGAAGGGTCACTTGGGCCTGGCGGCAACAACCTTCCTTAAGGAGAGCCCCAGCCACCTCTCCACTAACTTCCGACTCCCCCTCAGGCACTTATGGAGGCCTCTGCTTCCTTTCCATGTCACAGGAGAACAGAAGGCGTCTCCAGAGTGCCGAATCAGGCTCTCTTGGGCTGAGGCTGATAGAGCACAGGGAGACGGGGGCAGGGAGGATGCCTGTGAGGAGGTCTCTTCCCAGAAGTCCATCAGGCAGAAGTCCCCTCTCCCCCTCACCTTCCTCATCAGCTTTCTCCTCAACCCAGAGAGGTCCTCAGAAATGGCACTTTAACTCAGGAGATGCAGGCACCCAGCTTCTCACCAGCCCCTCCCTCTGCTTTTCTCTCTCTCCCTGTCCTCCTCCCATAGACCCTTGAGGTGGAGAAGGCCGACTTTATTTCCCCTCCTCTCTGGACTTCCCTATATCATGTCTTCCTCCCACGGGCATTTGCCCTTATGGTTCTGCCTAAAGAACAACTTATATACAACTAACTACAATATGAAGTAGAAAGTGGTAAATACCAGGAGATAAGGGACAGGCACTGAGACATTCCAAGGCATGGACCCCAGCCCCAGCACAGAGAAGCAAAACAGCTGAACAGGTAGGAGAGGGCCAGGCCTGGCATCTTGGGAGTGCAGGCTTTAAGCTGGATATTGATCTTCGACCGGGAGAGAGAGAGAGGCCGTTCCAAGATTGACACGGCAGGGTGAAGGCTCAAAGACAGGAAGTCATGAGGCAAGTTGTCCTGTTTGGATGGCATATGAAGGGGGAACATGAAGGGGACCAGGGGAAGATAAGGCTGGGGCCAGACCACAGGAGGCATTGAATATGGAGTCAAGGAACTTGATCGGGTGTCACTTGAGGAGGTCGCCAAGGACAGATTCATTTTTAAAATCAGGTAAGACTGGAACCAGGCTTCGAGAAGGTGAAAAGGTAGCAGAATGTGCAGGATGGAGTTGAGGCTGGGAGTAGAGTCCAGACAAAAAATAGGATGAAGGGGAATAGAATGGTAAGTTACGTGAAGGATATGAAACAGACAATAAACTTTAACCAATTTGGCCGGTCCAGACTGCTCCTAAGGGACTTACCTATTGGCTGTGACCAGTCTCTTCTCTAAGGCATGGGGCCAACAGGAGACATCTGGGCACTGTAGTCCCACACATGGGTCCCAGGAGCTGGCATTAAAACCAAGAAGGTCCTCTGCCTCTGTCCAGGTAAACAGTTTCTGGAAGAAGTCATGGTTGAAGCCAGGCAGGTAATAAAGGTCAGTGTTACTTGTTCACAGGAAAAACCTCTCTCTTACATTCCATGGGCCAGAGAGCAAGGGTGGAAAAAGAAGCTGGCAGGTGGAGACAGATGCATTTCCTGGACACTAACTCTAATCTTCAGGTGGTATTTGAAGATTAAAGAAAGTGAGCCTCAGGGATGTTGAGCAATTTTCTCAAGGTCACAAAGCTGGCAAATGGCAGAGTAAGAATATGCACCCTAGGCTTCCTGACCACATCCACTCGGTACACTGTCTTCTCCAAAACACGCTTCCCACCTCCTGACCCCCAGCCTTTCCCCCCTGCATCTCCTGATTGGAAGTTGTCTGCCATGGAGGAGCGAACTAAAATTGTCTCCTACTGGGAGACCTCCCACTAAAACATAGTGTCAGCCCAGTACCTGCAGACCGCGGGCCAGGATTTGGTTCTAAGTAGGGTCCCAGTATTTTTGTCTCAACTTGTTTTCTTACCTTCTTTTTCTTCTTTTTTTTTCTTTCTTACCTTGTTTTTTAAAGGAAAGAGGGAGAAAATGTAGGGCTGGGAAAAAGCAGTGGCGGGAAGGCAACTTGATAACTGATGATTTTCTGAGTGCTTCAGCCTGAAGGAAGCCAACAGCTGCAACATATTGGTTACATGGAAATCATTAAGTCATTCTGGGAAGGAATGACAAATGTGTGTGCCTGTGTATATATGGTAGACATGTGTTTACGTATGGAGTGAGGCACCCACAGAGAGAATTGCCTCAATGCTGCCTCTAGGCCAAGAGAAGAGAAGAGAAATTCAAATAAAGCCCCATTGCAGGAGATGATTCTGAAAATCAAATTCTTGTTTAACATGAAGCTTGAGCTTCAAACTTAAGAGGAAATCATTTCTTCCTTGACATCTAATCGGAGATGGACTCCCTTTAGCAAGAGGTGGCATAGTGGGGTAGCATCTGCCTGGACAGGATGTGAGGAGCCCTCTGTTGTGACTTCTTTGTCACTAACTAGAATGTGATCCTGAGGAACTTTCTGTCCTCTTTTGGGTCTCAGTTCCTCAAATATAAAGTGAGGGGTTTTGAAGAGATGGTCTCTGACATCACTTCCTGCTCTGACAGTCTGTCAGTGTGCAGTACATCCTTATAGCATAAATTCTGAGACTGAGCTACTGCTCTTAGAAAGAGCTGTCTGTCCCCTTCACTCCACCCAAAAAAGGGTTTCCTTAAGTAAAACCAGATTTTTATATAAATCTCATTTTGCCTAGTTGCATGTATCTGTTTACATTCACAATTACGTTA